>NC_064645.1:374125231-375375231 GCF_023864345.2 Schistocerca serialis cubense
ATAGATGTCCTCTGCCAGCACTAATAAGAATGCAAAGCATGCTAAGCTGCTTGCAGGTGGATTCAGTAAAGTACTGCGGTGGGCTGATAGACATTATTAAGGGAAGTCTTAATAGGCGTTTTGAGAGATTCTGTAAATTAGAGGAACCAAAAGCAAAGGGTGGCATGTTATCATATTGTTTTACAAATTGAAATTGATACCAAAGGTTTGCAAAAAATATGTTGAAGAACTGTTTATTTCAAAAATGTCGAAGATGAAACAAGAAAAAAAACAGAAATAACTGGCAACATTGGGATAAAAGAAAAGGTTGAGGACCTTGATTGTTCTGCAGCTAGTGATAAAGTAGTTCTAGAAAAGAACAAAGAAAAAATCTCAAAGAACAAATGGAAAATAAATTCACGGCCTAAAATGAAAAACTTCATACGAACATTATAATAGATCTGGGAACACTATAATATTAAAAAGGTAATAACAATGGTTTAGATTCCTTGTATTGATATAAAAACGGCAAAAATGTTTTTCCTTACTTATAACAATTGTGTACCAAGTTCTGCTCCTGTTGAACGGCTGTTTCCCTTCGGTGGAATAATTACGAGGCCACATAAGAAGAACATGAAAGATGTAATATTTTAAAAATTATTATTGTTAAAATCAGTGAAACAAATCGCATTTAAAATATTTACTAACTACAGGTATTTTATTCGAATAGTGAAACGTCGAAAGTACGTCTTTTGCATTTTGTATTTAAATACTTTTGGTTAAAACTATTTTGTACGTACATTCTAAAGAGAAAAAAATAACCAAGTATCTCCATTTTATTTGTAAATACTTCTTTCTCCTCACAGCTAACGGCTTCCACAATGTTTTTATACATGTTGGTCCTTCGTATTCCATTTTTTAATCCTGGACGTCACAAGTTATGCAGTGATTCATCTGTCTGTTATATTTCTCTCAATTTCGGAGTAAGCGTGACGCACCATGTAAATTTAGAAACCATGCTCATAAACACTAGATGTCAGACAGGTGTAGCGATGATGGCGCTCCAAGCGGTTAGATTTCTCCACGCAGTGAAGAACAGACGAACGCTTTCTCTGATGAAATCTAAGGCGAGGCTCTAGATATGCTTATAGAAACCTAACCTAATCCTAACTTAGACAAAGTTCCTCGTAACACCATCAAATCCTCTGTCAAAGAAAATTTGATAGTGTAATAGCGTCCTTAGTTTGGTACTCTCATTCCCTACGTAATCGTAAATCTTGCTTTTTATCTTCTACGTAAGGGCACTCCAGAGGCTGTTTTGCGTGGCAGGTTTGAAGAACAATTGTATTGAGCCTGACTCCTCCCTACCCCATCGGCCTCTCGCACACTGCTCTACGTTGTGAGACAATCACCCGGCCCCTCCGCTGAGGACAATGTAATTAGGGTGACCTTTCTAGTTGCAATGGTACGGTCAGTATAGGCTTAGCTTCTTCGGAGCACATGGGCATTCTCGCCCTGTAGTGAAGATGTCTGCACAATGCTTTCTTCAATATATTCCACCTGCGGTTCACTAATCATAGTTTCGTTTATCTACCACACGAGCGATGGTATTGTTTTCCAGATCAAATGACAAATTTTTGTGATAGTTACTGAAAATCTGGTGGAAGAGCCGAAGCATACTCAGACGGATGAACGTCGTTAATGATTTTTGTAATAAGTGGAATTTCTACAACTATATAGGACGTACTGAAGAGATACACATTCAAATGTGAGGCTCCTCTGAACACCGGATCAATGTTCTTTAGCCACAAGATGCCACTGTCAGTCGATATGTTCCCTCTCACAGACGCACGTAATAATGTTATTGCTGTTGATGTCCAGACATTCTGCGTAAGTGGAATGGGAGATTTCTAATTTATGCGAAGCTCCTCTGCATGGGACGTTGTACAGTGCAGCAGATCCTGTACTACAACACAACGATATTTAACTTGCATTTCTTCTTAAAATTTCATGATTATATCATATCGTTGTGCATAATATTGAAAAGAAGCATCATTCTACGATTTGAGTTGTGCCAGGTGTTCCTCACATAGCCCTTTTGATAACTATCTCCCACAACAGGTGTAATCATGTTTTTCCAGAAGTCTGAAAGAACTGACACCACGCATTCATGTAACTGATTCGCCTTGATGGGCAATGAATTCACCACCTTCAATCCTGATGCACAATTACGTTCGACCTCCTGTGGGAACCTCAAACCAGCGAGCATGGAGGACAATGACGGGGACCTCAGGGTGGGAATATGGGTCAGGCGGGAGGTGTGCAGATACAGTCTGCGCAATTACGGTAAACACTGTGTCCGGCTGGCGCAGTAGATAACGCAACTGCCTCTTAAGCAGGACGTCCCAGGTTCCAATCCCAGTCCGGTACACATTTCCACTGATCGCCGTGATTGCGCACCAAGTCCAAATGAATCTGACATCAGTAGTTGGTTTTCTATCTCACCCCTTGACCTTCAATTTACATAATACCTCATTTAAGCCACGTGCTTGCTGCACAACGTTGTTATGAATAGGACACAAATCTGTACATTTACATTGGTGGCCGGTTGGTTTCGGGGAGGAGGGCAAACAGCGAGGTCGTAGGTCCCAAAGGATTAGGGAAGAAAGTCGGCCTAGTCATTTCAAAGGAACCATGCAACCACGTGCCTGAAACGATTTAAGGAAATCACTGGAAACCTCATTCGGGATGGCAAGATGGGGGTTTGAACCATCGTCCTCGCGAATGTGAGTCCGGTGTGCTAACCACTGCGTCACCTCACTCGCTTTACGCTACCTGGCAGGTCGATTTTAACAGTGAGTTTAATGCACCACTAAATTTGCATTTTGAAAGAGATTTTTCCATTTTCAAACAGAGTTGCCGACGCCAGTGTGTTGTAGAACGCGTCGTGACGTTTCGGGAGAGCACAAATTTTCTTTATAACAGCTCAACCCGTTCTGTTCACCACCAAGAATCAGAGCGGTCAGCGCCCAGGTTCGTACAGTATTCCTTGAGTTTTTTAGGGCATTCTACTGCGCTTGGCGCTGGCATCTAATGGGCGAAATACGTATTTGTCGAGTATCGGCCCAGATTTGTAACTGAATTCGGGAAAAATCTCTTAACGGAACAAAGTCGGCAGATGTAAAAAGTAATTTCTGGGGTACGGGAGGAGACCGTATAGTGGGAGTTTAATATTTTCACTATGTATAAAATGATATAACATAGTCGTTCGCAATCCCTGAGGGGTAAAACGTAATTTTATAAGGGGTAAAAACAAAGGGTTCAACTGTATTTCAGTCATGAAACTAAATGACTATTAATAGACTATTACTGTTATCACTGTTTCATAGGTCTGTAATGCTGATTACGAAAGTTACAAGTAATTACATTTTCTCTCAGATACTAGTATTTTTTGACACAATGTGGTGGGGGCCACAGTTGGTGTAACGAATGTATGAAATCTTTCTTTCTCATACTGTACACCCCATACGCACGTACTGTGTACTTTGCATCTTGGATCTGTAGCATTGAAACTGAGACTTATACATCACGTACGCTTAAATATCTCATAAAAATTCCTTCTCCAAATTGTACGTACTTCCCACTGTTCAGTGGATATTATTTCATTTGGTCGTTTCGTAACACTGAACAAAGTAGCAGGGAATACAACACGAAAGTAGCTTCGTAATAGGTACTACAGTGCTGTAGGGTGTGCACATTATTATTATTATTATTATTATTATTATTAGCACCGGACGTCAGAAACTAATCACTAGCAAAAACAAGGCTTCCAACACCTGTTGATTCTGAAGCAAGGAGTCCAGGGAGTACATGATTCACAGACAACAAGCATAAGTGTTGTACACACATTGTAATTTGGTTGATCTGAAATGAGGTGCAGGGTGTGGTTGAAAGAAATATCGTGAGAGAACTAATGTTTCATCAGAAGTGACTACCGTTAGTGCGGGTAGCTTTCTTTTTTTGAAAAGGATCTGCAGACAGCGTTCGTAATACACTGAGAATAGCACAATTCGGTAAAAAAAATGTGGTTGAACATAAACATCGCGCCATTCTTAATGGTTTGATAGGACATATTCAAAATCTACATATCATTTAAGTTTCGTCATGTAAAAATGAAAGTGTTCAAAGGAAACTTTTTTCATTAGATTAATTATGACGTTGGGGGTCAGGGTGCGGGTTGTGTGTGCGGGGGTGGGGTCTGCTGGCGAACACCTAATTACACTCATGGACAATGGTCTCAGAAATGCTGGGAACCACTGATCTACTGGATGCCATTGGAAGCTTCCTAACCATGATTCCAGTCGAATGCTGTTGTCTGCAGGATGACGGCAAGGCCAGAAGATTGTAGTGAAATAAGACATGCCGAACAGAGGATCAGTAATTAGTTGAGGCACTTCCAGGTGTTCTTTAATATAAATAAATGTAACGACCTGTACGTAAATAGGACAAGAGCTCACGTAATGTTCAGTTACACTGCCGGTGATAACTCACTGGGAACAGTCTGTACCTTGAAATAGCTCTGAGTAATCGTCCAGAGCGACCTACCACACAAAACAACCAGTAAGAGAAGTAGATGCCAGGCTCAGATTCAGTGGGTGAAATTTAAGGAGATAAAATACATCTACGAAAGAAGAGTCTTTGGAAACACATTGGACCGGTCTATAAATATTGCTCATCAGTCTTTCGTACAAAACGAACAAATGCCACACGGAATACACAACTGTGATACGTATTACGTAAATTGAAGGTGCAAGGGGAGAAACGAAAGGTAAGGGAAGTGCCATGTCCGAAAGAACGGACACCACGTATTCATAAGATTGATTCGCCTCGATGGCAATTAATCCACGCTTTTATGTAATATAACAGAACAGATCGAGAAGATAGAAGGGTGACGCGTTTTATCATGTGACAGGTTAGTGAGTGCGAGAGCGCTAGGAATCTGTTCAACGAATTCCAGTGGCAGAAGCTATAAGAGAGGCGTTGGTATGACAAGTAGATTTAACATTTTTGACGTTCAAAAAAGCCCCGGCAAAGTATTACCTCCTCCCACAAACGTCTTCAGAAAAGACGAAGTCGAGAAACGGCGAAATCAGAACTCACTGGATATGCACTGACAAGCGTCAATCCCACGCGCAATAGGGAGGGGTTTTCTAAGTACAGATGTAGACGTATATAAAGAGCGCAGTGGCAGATGCATTTCGTGTAACAGAAATAGTCCCTGAGTAATTCAGTTCTGATGGTGGATCTCTGCCTTGGCAACGAAACATTTAGATAGTAACTTACAAGGAAATGTAAGCATTAAATATATTTTGTAAAACAGATGAGCACGTTTTTAAGAAAGTTTTATAATAATCGTTCATAATAATAATCGTTAATAATTTAACAAATAGCTGCACTAATACGTATGAATGTTTTAATTTTTTTGTTGCTTTTCGTGTATACTTCGATGTAGAATTCTTGGAGACTGTGTCCATATTGTTGGACAGATCATAAGACATAGTATATTTGCCCATTGACTCCCATTAGCGTTTTTTCACCCACATTTTGGTTGACAAACAAAAGAACAAACTACAAAAATAAAATCAAAAAACACTGCGAATTGGGTTTCAATAATTTTTTTTCTTTTAGTCATCAATCTTCTGACTGGTATCATGCTGCACGCCACTAAATTTCTCTCCCATGCTAATCTTATCATCTCCGAGTAGCACTTGCAAAATCCACGTTCTCAAATATTTGCTGGACACATTCTAATCTCTGTCTTCTCTACCCTGTCACTTCTTCTTGTCCTTGTTTTCCAGATATTCCTTTCCTTGTCGATTCTGCGGAGAACCTCCTCATTCCTTAATTTATCAGTCCACCTAATTATCAACATTCCTTTGTAGCTCCACATCTCAAATGCTTCGAGTCTCCTCTGTTCCGATTTTCCCACTGTCCATGTTTCATTAGAACCCTGTGCTGTGCTCCAAACGTATATTTTCAGAAAATTCTTCCTCAAACGAAGACTTATCTTCGATCCTCTTAGACTTCTCTTGAGCAGGAATGCCTTCTTTTGCCAGTGCTATTCTGCCTTTCCATGTCCGCCTTGCTCCGTCCATAATGGGTTATTTCGCTTCAAAAGTAGCAGAATCATTAACTTCGTCTACATCGTGATCCCCTATTCCGATGCGAAGTTCCTCGCAGTTCTCATCTGTGCTACTTCTCATTACATTCGTCTTTCTCCGATTTACTCTCAGTCCAAACTCGCTACTAATTAGACTATTTATTTCATTCAACAGATTCTGTAATTCTTCTTCATTTTTATTCAGGATAGCAAAGTTATCAGCGAATTTTATTATATGTATCCCTCCACCATGAATCTGAATCCCACTCTAGAACCTCTCTTTTATTTCCGTCATTGCTCCTTCGATGTACAGACTGAACAGTAGGGGTGAAAGACTTCATTCCTGTCTTACGTGCTTTTTAATCCTAGCATTTCGTTCCTGGTGTGCCAGACTTAGTCTTCTCTCTTGTGTCTTGTACTTATTGTTATATTAGCCCTCTCTCTATTGCTTACCCCTGTTTTCCATAGAATTTCAAACATCTTGCAGCAAATTACATTGTCGAACGCTTTTTCCAGGTCGACAAATCCTACGAATGTGTCTAGATTTTTTTATCAGTCCCAGCGTCAGAAGTACCCCTCTCGTGACCTTACCTTTCCTAAAGCCAAACAGATCCTCATGAAACAGTTCCTCAGTTTTGTTTTCCACTCCTCTGTTTATTATTCTTGTCAACAGCCGGATGCGTAAGCTATTAAGATGATTATGCGCTTAACGCACATTTTTATGTTCAGAAATGTGCGGATAATGGGTTTCAAATTCAAATTGCTCTGAGCACTATGGGACTTAACAACTGAGGTCATCAGTCCCTAAGAACTTAGAACTACTTAAACCTAACTAACCTAAGGACATCACACACATCCATGTCCGAGGCAGGATTCGAACCTGCGACCGTAGCCGTCGCGCGGTTCCAGACTGAAGCGCCTAGAACCGCTCGGCCACTCCGGCCGACCGATAATGGGTTTCCGAAAGTTTGATCGTATGACGTCGGTCTCATACATTCTACACATCAACATGCATTGTCGTTTTGTAGCCACTTTCCCCACTGTCTTTAGAAATTCCTTCGCAAAGTTATCTATCTCTTATGCCTTATTTGATCATACGTCATCCAAAGTTCTTTTACATTCTTATTCTAATAGTGGACCCCCAGTCTCTTCCCTGTTGACTCTTGTTCTTTCTTCTATCACCTCGTCAGACAAGTCCGCCCTCTCATAAAGGCTATCGATGTACTCTTTTTCCACCTCTCCACTCCCTCCTCTTTATGTAGCAGTGGAATACTCATTGCACTCTTGATGTTACTGCTCTTGCTTTCAGTCGCACGGAAAGTGGTTTTGGCTTTTCTATCGGATGAATCACTTCTTTCGGCAATCAAGCCTTCTTGGACTGCTGCACATGTTATAAGCACATTTGCATTCCCATATTCCTGAATTTCCCTGCACATTTTAGTACTTCGAACTTTCGCCGATCAACTGAAGTATTTCTTCTATTACCTTCCTTGTGCCTATGTTTATCTTTCCCACTTTTGTGATTCCCCTTGTTAGAAATGTACTTTCCTCTTCAACTGAACTATCTACTGAGTTATTCATTATCACAATATCTACAGCCTCAGAGCACTTCGAGCGTAGTCTTCTTCGTTACTAAATAGTGTTTTGAGTCTATATCTGCTCCTGGCTATTCCTTAGAATCCAAACTCAGATTCCGAATTCTTTACCTGACGTGATGCGATACATCTGAAATCTTCCCGTATCTCCTCGTCTTTTCCAATTTTACCTCCTCTTCTCGTAATTCTTGAACACAGTGTTCGATATTACTAACTGGTATTTATTGCATTACTCAATTATTCCTTCTTTTCTCTCGTTACTACCACCACAATCCTTTCTTCTACTCCCTCCTCTACAGCCACATTCGAATCCTTCATGACTGTTACATTTTCGTGTGTCTTTATGTACTCAGTTACCTGTTCATTGTCCTCTTATACTTTCTTTTTCTCTTCTCTATCTCTGCTTGCGACATCGGCACGTAAACCTGAGCTGACTTACTGTCTTAACCTGGTATTCATAGTGACTCCCACTCCCGTTTTACCAGTTTTTTGCTGTTGTTGATATTACCCTACATTCATCTGATCCGAAATCCTTGTTATCTACGCATTTAACTTCACTGATCCAGATTGAGCTCTCTCAGATTTCCCAGCTTCCTTACTACATTAAAGTGTCATACGTTCGACACCCCGAGTCGTAAAAATTATCATTTCGTTGGTTGTTCAATCTCTTCTTTGTGATCGCCTCCCTCCTGGCAGTCCCTTTCTGCAGATCCGAATGGGGGCGAGCCCGGAATATTTCGCCAATGGAGTGATTATCCTGACATGTATTACAAGCCCATATTCTGTAAATACTCATTATGTGTCTTTAATGCAGTGATTTCTGTTGCCTTCTACATCCTCATGTCGTTGATTATTTATTCTTTCGAATTTTAGGGGCAGTTTTTCATCCCAAGGGCAAGAGAGTGCCAAGAACTTTCTATGCTCCTCAGCCCTCTTTGGCTAGGTCCTCTTCTTGCGCGTGAAGTGAAATTTTCGGTTTCATCTGAAGCATTACTTTTAGAGATTACAAACAAGCGACAGTGTCCTTCAGAGGTTACTGCAGTATTTGCAAGCCAACACAGGTCTTGTTGGTCGACAGACAAGCGGTAAACTACTATTGAGACTGGGGAATAGGCGTTCTTGTGAAGTTGGGGACGGATGCTTGGCACGAATACAGGTGCCATTCCAATGTAGTACTCGAATTCGTGCTTCAGGGTACTTGATAGATTCCTTTCTGTGTTATGCTGGTGGCATTGTCAGTAGTGTTCTGCTTGTATACATAAATGATTACTCAGCAGTGCACACTTAAATGACTGACAGAGAATTCTTCGAACCACTTTCAGGCCATTTTCTACCGTTCCAGTCCCTAATAGCGCGTGGGAAAAATGAAAACTTAAATTTTTTTACGGCATCAGAATTCTCTTATTTAAATACGATGATCATTCCTCCCTATGTAGGTTGGTGACAATACAATATTTCCGCATTTCGAGGAGAAACGGGGTGATAGAAATTTTGTGAAAAGATATTAACGCAATGAAAATCGTCATGTTCTAATGATGACCACCCTAGTTCCCATATCATATCCATGACATACCCTCCACTATTCTGTAAAGGTTCGCATCCATCGTGACTACAGAACAGCGGCGTAACTGCCACTAATCCTAAGAATCGGCATAACTTCTTGTGAACGATATGAAACCAAAAACAGACAAAAAAGTTCCATGAAAGGGAGTCATTGCAAAAGTAACAGCATTCCCCTTGCGTCAGGCAATGTTAATCCGTAGTTCAGGTCGTTGTAGACAATCACTGCTAGAATTCCGAGAGAATTCTGTAATCTGTAGTGAATAAAAGGGTTTTTACCCAACTACAAGGCGGGGGCATGTGGTCAATCTCGCCCCCCACCTTCCTTGCGGACGCCTATGTCTGTTTACAACATAATTAGACATTTTATTATCATCATATGTACCCGATCTCAGAGATCTGTGACTTATTTTCTATCCGACTTTGTTTCTCAAACAAATGCTAGTGCGTTTCATTACCGACTTCTACTGCCTCCCGTCGATGTCGTCTTAGTGAACGGAAGGAATGAAAGTTGGCTTTCTGTAAGTGAATTATGTTAATATGAAGATTCATTTATATTATTCACCTTACTATTTGCCCTCATCTAGTAATTGGTAATGTTTTTAGCCAAGATTCGTTATCGGTCGTCTTAATACGATGATGCAAGGGTCCCGCCGCCATTGCCACAGTTTTCACTGCTCACAGCACTTTAAGGAAATGGAATCTGCTTTCATTCAACTGCATGATGACGGCGCCCGATGCCAATTTATGAGGGTCATATTATTCCAAAGTTAATTATGACGCACAATACTGATTAATCATCTTACCATGGCTACGCACCATCGTGTTGATGATAGCCCTACAATACAGGCCTTGCCGATTTCCGTCAGTCATCTGATCATCATAATTGTCCTTCCTCTCTTCTGACTTTTATGTCCATTACAACAATAATACCAACTTACTAAACAGATATAATGGTTAAAATAACTTTTAAATCCATTTATAGCGAAAGAGGCACAAATTTTATTTGATTGTATACACTACACTTATCTATATGGAAATTTTAAATCAAACACAGTTACAGTAAATGGGTACTTTTTCGACTATGAATTTTGTACATAAATAGTTTGTGCTATAGTATTTTGATGTACAACTACACTTTTATGTACTGAAATTTGTTCCTGAAACATCGTTTGCATGACAGCCGCGCGGAATGGCCGAGTGGTTTGAAGCGTCATGTCACAGACTGCGCGCCCCCCCCCCCCCCCCCCCCCCCCCCGCCAGAGGTTCGAGTCCTCCGGCGGGTATGGGTCTGTGTGTTGTTCTTAGCATAAGTTTATTTAAGTAGTGTGTACGTATATGGACTGAGGACCTGAGCAGCTTGGTCCCTTAGGAATTCACACACAGTTGAACATATTTTAGGTGTCACATTTGCGTTCTGAAGTACTGAGTAATCGGGATTCTTCGTGTCGGCTCTGATCTTCCCGAATGGCCGCTCTGACATGTAGTCTCGCATTGCTGGTCTCTTCTGGCCACAAATGAAAAAAAGGAAGACACATAAAACGCTACCCGCAACTCTGCCATCTCAGACGGCGTCGTGATGACATCACGACCCGATCGCTATATGGATGCAGTTCGGCTTACTGAGCTTATCGGAGTTTCAACTGCCATCTGGTTTGTAATCTCTGATGATGTCTTACGCATTATGAGACAAAACATTCGGCAGAGAGATATGCCTTGGGCTAAAGCCGATAAAATCAAATTAACTGGAATATGCCTTCTTGTTAGAGGAAACTACATACAGAAAAAGCTCTTCCAACAAAGCGATATTGATGAATTCCGAATAATTTATATGCTTCGCGTGCATATTTAGTTCCGTGAAGGAAACACACTCCAACAGTGATGGGATGGTTTTGTCATTCGTAAATTTTCTGAACAGCATCTTTAAGGGAATTTAATTATCTGAAAATTATAAATATTTATTTCTTTTCGGATCGCTGTTCATCGAAAGTAAATGGATGTTGTGGCCAGTGCGTTGTGGTTGTCTGTCGTGAGTTTTCAGTCACTCTTGACCGTGTAAGCTTCGTATAATTCCTCTACTGTATAAATGTAAAAATTAATACAGTCGTAGTTCGATACTGATGAAGATGGGTTATTTATCTACTACGTGAACTAATAACGGAAGAGGCAATTTTATTACGGTCTCTGAAATAATACAAATTACAGATCTGATTCATTAATGATGTGTGTAAGATTTGAAATAAGGAATTTCGAGTACTGCAGTAAAAGGAAACATTGTTTGACAAATTAAGACGTAATTATTCAGTCAGCTAGCTATGGGCCAGATCTACAGTCATGCTTTCCTAACGACACGACACACTAGGAAGTAAATAAGTGACGACCGGATAAGAATGAATCGTATGTTCGTTAAAAAATAGACATTACACTGAATCATCACAGAAACTGGTATAGGCTTGCATTTTCAAATACAGAGATATTTCAACAGCCAGAATACGGCGCTGCGGTTGGCAACACATACGTATGACAACAAGTGTCTGGCGCAGTTGTTAGATCGGTTACTGCTGCTACAATGCCAGTTTATCAAGATTTAAGTGAGTTTGAACGTGGTGTTATAGTCGTCGCATGAGCGATGGGACACGGCATCTCCGAGGTAAGGATGAAGTGAGGATTATCCCGTACGACCATTTCATGAGTGTACCGTGAATATCAGGAATCTAGTAAAACATCAAAACTCCGACATTGCTGCGGCCGGAGAGAAGCACTGAAAGAACGGGAACAACGATGATTGAATTGTTCAACAAGACACAAGTGCCACCCCTCCGGAAATTGCTGCAGATTTCTATCCTAAGCCATTAGCAAGTGTCGGCGTGAGAACTATTCAACGAACATCATCGGTATGGGCGTTCGGAGCCGAAGGCCCACTCTTGTACCCTTGATGGCTGCACGACAGAAGGTCTTACGCCACGCCTGGGTCTCTCAACACCGACATTGGACTGTTGATGACTGGAAACATGTTGCCTGGTCAGACAAGTTTCGTTTCCAATTGTATCGAGCGGATGGACGTGTACGGGTATGGAGACAACATCATGAATTCATGGACCCTTCATGTCAGCAGAGGACTGTCCAGGCTGGTGGAAGCACTGTAATGGTGTGTGCCGTGTGCAGTTGGAGTGATATGGGACCCACGCACGTCCATGCCCGAGGCAGGATTCTAACCTGCGAACGTAGCGGTCACGCGGTTCCATACTGAAGCGCCTAGAACCGCACGGCCACACCGGCCGGCTCCCAGGAACATTCTTCTCATTTTAAACACCTCTGCTGGCCATGAACATATTGAGCATATCTGGGATGCGTTGCAACGTGCAGTTCAGAAGAGATCTCCAGCCCATGGTACCCTTACGGATATATGGACAGCCCTGCATGTTTCACTGTGCCAGTTCTGTCCAGCACTAATTCAGTCATTAGTCCACTCCCTGTCACGTCGTGTTCGGCATTTCTGCGTGCTTGCGGCGGGCCTACACGATATTAGGCAGGCGTACCAGTTTACATGCCTCTTCAGTGTAAATCGAACAGGCGCGCGGGGTAGTCGTGCGGTCTTGGGTGGCGTGTCACGGTTCGCGTAGCTCCTCCTGTCAGAGGTCCGCCTGCTCCCTCGGGCATGGGTGTGTGTGTCCTGCTTAGCGTAAATTAGTTTAAGCTAGGTTAAGCAGAAGCGTGTAAGCGTAGGGACCGATGACCTCAGCAGTTTGGCCGATAGGACCTTGCCACAAATTTCCAATCTGTAAATCGAACAATCATCTGCTCTGGCTGATTAAAATTCATCTGGATATTATGCCGCGTCATTGCTAAATACTGAGAACGGTCGCGGGCCAGAAGCTACACGGGACACGGACGTATCTGCACAAACAGCTGTAGAGCAACTGTCAGTCCACTTCCGCGCAAACCAGGAGGAAAACTTGCCGACCAGAAGCCGAACGCTGATTGGCGGACAGCTACCAATCGTTGACGACATGGACATCCACAAATAGCGTGTTTTCTTCCATCTCCGCTTACGTCATGACTAGCCAATTAAAAGTTTTACAAGAGTGACGTCAGACATCGATAGTCTGTAATAAATAGAAGCACCTATCCCCATGCAAAACCAGTCCTGCCCTGAGGAAGGCCGTTGCAATTCGGCCGAAACGTCGGTTTTAGTTTATTATTGTTCTTAGTTTTTAGCAATGACGTGGCATAATACCCAGAAGAATTTTAATAACTATGTCACCGGATGCGGAAACCTACGTTCTTACATCAGCTGCTCAGGCTGTTTATACAAACCTTTTGTTTCTGAACTTTGTCTTATACAGGGTGTTACAAAAAGGTACGGCCAAACTTTCAGGAAACATTCCTCACACACAAATAATGAAAAGATGTTACGTGGACATGTGTCCGGAAACGCTTAATTTCCATTTTAGAGCTCATTCTAGTTTCGTCAGTATGTACTCTACTTCCTCGATTCACCGCCAGTTGGCCCAATTGAAGGAAGGAAATGTTGACTTCGCCGGCCGCGGTGGTCTCGCGGTTAAGGCGCTCAGTCCGGAACCCCGCGACTGCTATGGTCGCAGGTCCGAATCCTGCCTTGGGCATGGATGTGTGTGATGTCCTTAGGTTAGTTAGGTTTAAGTAGTTCTAAGTTCTAGGGGACTGATGACTACAGAAGTTAAGTCCCGTAGTGCTCAGAGCCATTTGAATGTTGACTTCGGTGCTTGTGTTGAAATGCGACTCATTGCTCTACAGTACTAGCATCAAGCACATCAGTACGTAGCATCAACAGGTTAGTGTTCATCACGAACGTGGTTTTGCAGTCAGTGCAATGTTTACAAATGCGGAGTTGGCAGATGCCCATTTGATGTATGGATTAGCACGGGGCAATAGCCGCGGCGCGGTACGTTTGTATCGAGACAGATTTCCAGAACGAAGGTGTCCCGGCAGGAAGACGTTCGAAGCAATTGATCGACGTCTTAGGGAGCACGGAACATTCCAGTCTGTGACTCGCGACTGGGGAAGACCTACAACGACGAGTACACGTGCAATGGACGAGGCAATTCTTCGTGCAGTTGACGATAACCCTAATGTCAGCGTCAGAGAAGTTGCTGCTGTACGAGGTAACGTTGACCACGTCACTGTATGGAGAGTGCTACGGGAGAGCCAGTTGTTTCCGTACCATGTACAGCGTGTGCGGGCACTATCAGCAGCTGACTGGCCTCCACGGGTACACTTCTGCGAATGGTCCATCCAACAATGTGTTAATCCTCATTTCAGTGCAAATGTTCTCTTTACGGATGAGGCTTCATTCCAACGTGATCAAATTGTAAAATTTCACAATCAACATGTGTGGGCTGACGAGAATCCGCACGCAATTGTGCAATCACGTCATCGACACAGATTTTCTGTGAACATTTGGGCAGGCATTATTGGTTATTTCTTGATTGGGCCCCATGTTCTTCCACCTACCCTCCATGGAGCACGTTATCATGATTTCATACAGGTTACTCTACATGCGCTGCTAGAACATGTGCCTTTACAAGTACGACACAACATGTGGTTCATGCACGATAGAGCTCCTGCACATTTGAGTCGAAGTGTTCGTACGCTTCTCAACAACAGATTCGGTGGCCGATGGATTGGTAGAGGCGGACCAATTCCATGGCCTCCACGCTCTCCTGACCTCAACCCTCTTGACTTTCATTTATGGGAGCATTTGAAAGCTCTTGTTTACGCAACCCCGGTACCAAATGTAGAGACTCTACGTGCTCGTGTTGTGGACGGCTGTGATACAATACGCCATTCCCCAGGGCTGCATCAGCGCATCAGGGATTCTATGCGACGGAGGGTGGATGCACGTAGCCTCGCTAACGGAGGACATTTTGAACATTTCCTGTAACAAAGTGTTTGAAGTCACGCTGGTACGTTCTGTTACTGTGTGTTTCCATTCCATGAATAATGTGATTTGAAAAGAAGTAATAAAATGAGCTCTAACGTGGAAAGTAAGCGTTTCCGGACATATGTCCACATAACATATTTTCTGTCTTTGTATGTGAGGAATGCTTCCTGAAAGTTTGGCCGTACCTTTTTTTAACACCCTGTATAATTTTATCACATATGTTTTGCTGGATTTAAAGGAAGTAATGTTCTTTCACGAAGGAACCAATTGCTTCCATTGTAGCATTAAAAATTATATTTGCGAAAGAAATGAAACTTATGCATAATGTTTTTTCTTGGTAATGGTATTGCGACGTCAGCCCTCACGTGTAATTATGTGGAATACCTTTGTTACCTAAAGGGCAGCCAGAGTTACGTAAGTACAGGAGTTCCGTCCGTCAGCGGCCGGAAAAGGTGGCGCCGAAGAAATCAAGGTGTCCCTCCGAACGGCGGCCGTTGGCCAAGTCGTATTTCACTGTCCCTCGGCGGTCGGCCGGAGTAACGAACTAACTTTGCGGAGCTCCGGAGCTTTGCCTCCCGGCCGCCGCTGCCGCCGCCGCTCGCGCTCCCCCACCCCCTCATCACGGAGCCCGGCGCTCCGCAACCTCGGTTCGCAGGCCGGCGGCCCGCCATCAGTCAGCTGCTTGCTGGGCGTGGCGCCTACCGCGGCCGCCTGCGGTTTCTGCCCGGCACCCCAGGGAGCCACGGCCTCCCTGCTATTACCATACAGCGCCGCGGACCCGTCTGCAAACGCGCGCTCACTGCGCTGCTGCACGTAGGCGCTCTACAGAACAACTAAACGACAACTCATCCACACGAGAGGCCACGGCGCTCGGATCACGGTTTTGCTTCCACATTTGTTCACTTCATGGGACAGTGATAAGAATTTATACAGATGGTGGTAGTGCCACGTACACAAGCTATAAAAGGGCTGTGCTTTGTCGGAGTTGTCATTTTTATTGATGAAACTCGTGGTGTGAGTGTGTGGGTTTTGCATTGATCCTACAACTACTCTTTGGCTCCTGCAAGAAATAATTTCCACCACACACTACTACAGAAGTCAGGCAGACGCCCCTAATGTACCATCAAGAACTGCCTGAAAAACATTCAGCAACAAATATCTTCTGGAGTCGTCCGCTGTAAGGAAAATTCACAAAAATATTCTATGCTGGGTGATCAAAAAGTCAGTATAAATTTGAAAACTGAATAAATCGCGGAATAATGTAGATAGAGAGGTACAAATTGACACACATGCTTGGAATGACATGGGGTTTTATTAGAACAAAAAAAAAAAAAAAAATACAAACGTTCAAAAAGTGTCCGACAGATGGCGCTTTATCTGATTAGAATAGCAATAATTAGCATAACAAAGTAAGACAAAGCAAAGATGATGTTCTTTACAGGAAATGCTCAATATGTTCACCATCATTCCTCAACAATAGCTGTAGTCGAGGAATAATGTTGTGAACAGCACTGTAAAGCATGTCAGGAGTTATGGTGAGGCATTGGCGTCGGATGTTGTCTTTCAGCATCCCTACAGATGTCGGTCGATCATGATACACTTTCCACCTCAGGTAACCCCAAAGCCAATAATAGCATGGACTGTGTTCTGGCACCCTGGGAGGCCAAGCATGACGAAAACGGCGGCTGAGCACACGATCATCACCAAATGACGTGCGCAAGAGATGTTTCATGCGTCTAGAAATATGGGGTGTTTTTTCTTTTTGATCTAATAAAACCCCATGTCATTCCATGCATGTGTGTCAATTTTTACCTCTCTATCTACATTGTTCCGTGGTTTATTAAGTTTTCAAATTTAAACGGACTTTTTGATCACCCTGTATATTCTTACATAACTAGTGGAATGCTTGGGTACGGGAGTATTGCTAGTTAGAGTAAGAAAAACATTAAACGGACGAAAAATATTATTTATTACAAAAATTCTGAGAAATCAAGTGAAACTTTTTCTTATGATAAATTAATGAATTTCCAGGTTATTTTTGTAACAGTACATTGCCTCTTATGGATAGGAATGCTATTATTTTGCAAAGTATGGAAAAGTTCTTTTCTTCCTTTTCTTTAAGAACGTTATTTACTCTGCAGAATGGCTGAGAGCTGCGCCTACACAATTTGAATAACTTTTCTAGGTACAGTCGAGGCTGTCGCCTGAGAAATGTAGTGGAGTGTACTGTTAGGGAGGACAGATGGGGCTTGCATACGCTGTAGCGCACAATACTGTGAGCTGCGACAACTGTTGGCTGTGTTGCTCGCTGCTGAAAAATAACACAACTATCTCTTTCTATCTGGATTGACCTTCTCCAATCAAACTTCCCTACGCCTTGATGAAGTCAAGGACTCTTGTCCGCCCCTAGTCTAACTACAGGCGTGGTACGCCGGTCAGATAACCAGTCCACCGTGATGCCACTCAATACTCGCTAGCAGGCGTTTAACTAGTAATGTGACCGTGTTCACACTGCACAATAAATGTGGGGGCCAACACAGTGAACAACACTTAATCACGAGCGACTCAATATAGAGTACTAAAATGTAAACTTTCACGGCCGGAAATATCATGTCCATTACAATTATCTGGGCTGTTTTGCCGTGGTCGGTTGATGAATTCTGTGGTGATTCCCAACGTTTCGTCTCCGACTGCGGGAGACACCTTCAAGGGGGTTCGTAGCTTGATGGAAGGTCCAACACACACACTGGCTCGTCAGTAGCGAGCCAGTGTGTGTGTTGGACCTTCCATCAAGCTACAGACCCCTTGAAGATGTCTCCCGCAGTCGGAGACGAAACGTTGGGAATCACCACAGAATTCATCAACCGACCACAGCATAACAGCCCGGATAATTGTAATGGACATCAATATAGAGTGTCACTCCGATTTGCTAACGACAGAGGTGCTCTCCCAGTGAAGTACTGTGGAGAGACTTTGTTCCTCGCTCTTTGCGTACACGTAAGACCGCACTCGCTCTCGTTACGTGTTCTCGCTCCAAGAACCCTTTTTCTTGAAAAGTTGCAAGAGTATATCATTTGCTGCCTTCCCGCACTTCTCTGATTCTTTGTGTCAGAAATATTCCGCCATTCAGCGTTGCTCTTTTAAACGGCAGAATGACATATCGTTTAAGTCAACCAGTGCGGAAATCTGTAGCATCGCCATTAGGTGTATTCTGTCCTCCTGTGAGAACTCCATAACTATGCAGTTGGTCTGTGAAAAAATGCTTCTTCTGGGCGCTCCCACACAATGTAGCGGAATTAGCTTTTAAGTCGAAAACGGGGGTCGTTATCCCTTCGCTCTAGCAAAAGCTGTCTTTTCTCTGGGCGGCCGTTTCAAACGAAGTAGGTATGTTGTTGACCCAGCCCTCTGAAGGGATGGTCCTCCCAGTGGACTGGTTTCCTCTTTAGAACGAAAATTCCTGTGGCCATCATGTTGTTTACGACAGCCTCAACTTTTTTCAAACTCGGTGTGCACTTGCGATTTACTTATTAGATTTGTATATCGCTTACATGAATTCATTCAAAATTCACTCTACCTTATCGGGTTTGGGTTCGAATAAAGCGTCTTGATGAGCAGAGTACGATGGTGAGGACGGAATATGTAATAAATGAAGGTCAGGAGACCATGTCACCTTACAGAATAGGTTTCCGACTTGATGATGGCCTCGCGATGGGAATTTGCATGTGGAATGGTAGTTGGAGGTAGAGGTCTGGCTCATTCCATTTCCATCGTTAGGGAATTCAGTATCCTGAAATCAACAGTGTCAAATTCTCAGGTATCTCTCACCATGGCCGACGGCCTTAACGACCGAGAGCAGCGCGATTTCCTATAGTTGTCAGAGTTAACAGGCAAGCAACACTCCGCGAAATAACCGCAGAAATCAATGTGGGACTTAGGGCGAACGTATCCTTTATGACAGTGTTGCCGCATTTGGCGTCATTGCCCTATGGCAGCAGACAACGAAGGCGAGCGCCTTTGGTAACAGCACGACATCGACAACAACACATCTCGTGGACTCCGACCACATCGGATAAACCCTGTTGTTGTTGTGGCTTACGAATCTGCTAAGTGTTTTCATCTCTTGGTCTCCCTCTACGATTTTTACCCTCCACGCTTCCCTCCAACACAAAATTGGCGATCCCTTGATGCCTCAGAACATGTCCTACCAACCGGTCCCTTCTTCTTGTCAAGTTGTGCCATAAACTCCTCTTCTCCCCAATTCTATTCAATACCTCCTCATTAGTTATGTGATCTACCCATCTAATCTTCAGCATTCTTGTGTAGCATCACATTTTGAAAGCTTCTATTGTCTTCTTGTTCAAACTATTTATCGTCCATGTTTCACTTCCATACATGGATAAACCCTAGACGACTCGAAAACTGTCACCTGGTCAGACGAGTCGATATTTCAGTCAGTAAGGGTTCATGGTAGGGTACGACTGAGATGAAGACCAAATTAAACTATAGACCGAAGTTACCAACACCGCAACGTCCAAGCTGGTGGTGGCTCCATGATGGTGTGGACTGTCTTTACGTGGAATGGACTGGATTCAGCTGAACAGATCATTACCTGGAAACTGTTATGTTCGGCTACTTGAGGACCATCTGCAACCATTCACGGTCTTCACGTTCCGAAACAACGATGAAATTTTTGTGGAAGACAATGCGCCACGTCATTGGGTCACAATTATTTGGGATTGGTTTCAAGAACATTTGGGACAGTTCGAGCGAATGATTTGGACACCAAGATCACTCGACATTAATCCCATCGAACATTTACGGTACGTAATCGAGATGTCAGTTAGCGCACAAAATCCTCCATCGGCAACACGCAATTATGGACGTCCTCAGGGGCATCTTGGTTCAGTATTTCTGCAGGGGAGTTCCAGCGACTTGTTGAGTCCATGCTACGCCGGGTGAAAGGAAAACCGATATGATATTAGCAGTTATCCAATGACATTTGTCACGTCAGGGTAATGTGTAGGTAGTAGGGCGTAAGACTTAGGCGTTTTCGAGAAAATGGCAAGAGTAGTTTTACACGTCATAATTGAACAGGTGCTTACCACCCTGCGCACTAAATCTCGGCAGTGTTGTGGTTGGCGTTCAAGCTCTGTAATCGGTGGGTCGCTACTGTTTTTTTTCTATAGTTGGTATTTTTTCAGCACTAGCCATTTTAGTTCCTACATACAACATTTCAAAGGTAATATGAAGAAAAGACACGTGTGTCTGCAGTAACTTTTATTGCATATATAATGCCGTCTAGTTGTTTTCTAATGCCGGCCAGAGTCGCCGAGTGGTTCTAGGCGCTACAGTCGGATTCCTGCCTCGGGCATGGATGTGTGTGATGTCCTTAGGTTAGTTAGGTTTAAGTAATTCTAAGTTCTAGGGGACTGATGACCTCAGAAGTTAAGTCTCATAGTGCTCAGAACCATTTGAACCAATTTGTTTTCTAATTTTTGTTATCACAACAGAAAGTAAGCGACCTAGCGGATAAATCTTTCTTGAAAATGTATGCCTGTCGTGTTAAATGCCTAATACCTGCCATCAGGTGAGGTTCTGAGAACTGATTCGCAACCATATACTTCGATCCAGTTCCTTGGACGAGGCAGGATTCGAAAGCGTAAGTCAAACATCGATGAAAAGAGGTGTAAATAACTTTCCTCAACAATCCAGTTAGTCACAATATACCAGAGCAGAAGGGTATTCACGATTAATCGTCGGATGCACTTTCGACATTACAAACTGTAGGGTGATATTTTTCATGCAGACACGGAAAACGTAAATTAAAACGATATTTACAACAACGAATGAATGGAATTTTCCAACATGCACAAGGAATCTTCAGAATTTCGAACTAAAAAATAACTAGGTGCCACTTTGAAAAATGTGTCTTTCTTTCGGCAGTTTAGATGGTAACCATGCGTAGCGCAACATTTTCTAAATATCGGTGAAGAAAATTGGCGGTGACCGATTGAATATTTTTGGTAGTATCTTCACGAAAAGTAATTTCACATTCATTGTTCATGAAATATGAAAAAGTTAGAAAACGCTTGATAAAATGTTTAATTTGCCTAAAGAAATAAAAGTAGCATAACACTCACTGTACTAATAAAAATTAGTAAACAGCAAAATAAAATTCGAAATTTAATAAAAGCTGATCTAAATACATGTGTATTTCATCGTATTGACATTCAGATCTGATATTTATGACATAATATGACTAGTGTTTCAAAAAATCTTAAATAAAAAAGAATGAGCTGGACTCGAGGTAGCGATCCACCGACTACGGAGCTTGAACTCTACCCACACGACACCCGCCAGTTCAGTCTAGCGCGACACCGGGACATCACTGACGCCTAAACCGCCTCTCGCGATTTCTCGATATCGCCTAACTGGTACGCCTTACTACTTGCATGTAATGTGGTCCTAACGCACGTTTAAAACCATACAAAGTTTGAAGTGAATTCCGTGATACGAACATCGTGGCCTCCCCTTGTTAGTTAAGGCGAAGATACCTCGCGTAGGTTGGAAGCGGACCTTGATATTTTTTCAGTGTTTGCGATTTAATTTTTAATTTTTTAAATAAAAAACTTGGCTTGTGCTACGAACATTGTATTTCATTTCTTCCATTCTTCAACCAAATATGTTTAGACACCTGTATCTTATCTTCAGTGCATCGCGCTTCATTTCTGAAATTACATTAACCCTGAAGATTAAGTTGTACGCCTTGGCTAGCTTTCGTGTACTTTATGACATGACACCTTGTCAACATTTTCGTTGGGCTCAATATCTTTGGAGTGATTTTTATGGTTACTACCTCAGTCGGAGAAAACACAACTCTGATGGTACAAGATCCGAATTTAAAAAATGTATCTGCATCGAATTTTCTGGCGAAAAGTGCATTTCATGCAATGTTGTGTACGTACGAGATAAAACGTGACAGGGTTGCGGTCCCATATTCTTACTCAGCTATTTTTAATTAAAAACTACGTAATGAAGCTACTACATCTACATCTACATCTACATTTATACTCCGCAAGCCACCCAGCGGTGTGTGGCGGAGGGCACTTTACGTGCCACTGTCATTACCTCCCTTTTCTGTTCCAGTCGCGTATGGTTCGCGGGAAGAACGACTGTCTGAAAGCCTCCGTGCGTGATCGAATCTCTCTAATTTTACATTCGTGATCTCCTCGGGAGGTATAAGTAGGGGGAAGCAATATATTCGATACCTCATCCAGAAACGCACCCTCTCGAAACCTGGCGAGCAAGCTACACTGCGATGCAGAGCGCCTCTCTTGCAGAGTATGCCACTTGAGTTTGCTAAACATCTCCGTAACGCTATCACGGTTACCAAATAACCCTGTGACGAAACGCGCCGCTCTTCTTTGGATCTTCTCTATCTCCTCCGTCAACCCGATTTGGTACGGATCCCACACTGATGAGCAATACTCACGTATAGGTCGAACGAGTGTTTTGTAAGCCACCTCCTTTGTTGATGGACTACATTTTCTAAGGACTCTCCCAATGAATCTCATCCTGGTACCCGCCTTACCAACAATTAATTTTATGTGATCATTCCACTTCAAATCGTTCCGCACGCATACTCCCAGATATTTTACAGAAGTAACTGCTGACAATAGTTACTCTCATACAGTATCTTGGAAAATATTTTACACCAATCACCAGCAAAAGCCGGCCGAAGTGGCCGAGTGGTTCTAGGCGCTACAGTCTTGAACCGCTACGGTCGCAGGTTCGAATCCTGCCTCGGGCATGGATGTGTGTCATGTCTTTTGGTTAGATAGGTTTAAGTAGTTCTAAGTTCTAGGGGACTGATGACCTCAGAAGTTAAGTCCCATAGTGCTCTGAGCCATTTGATCCATATGAGGCAAAAGTAGAAGATGCGAAACCCCAAAATAAGGTTGCCTACCTGTTCCCAGGTTGTAATAGAAGATTACTACGTGAGTGAATTACCTTAATCAAGTTTCCTTACATAATGTTATGTAAAATACAGATATTTTATTGGGAACAGTATGGCATACTTGCCTCTTGTATGAAAAGTAGGCGAATCTTAGGGTTATCACGATTTTCTTTCTACGCCAGTGACGTCGTAGCCGCAGAGCCATCCAGATCGGAAACTTTAGTATGTAGGAAAGCAACGGAAGTTATCTTCTATTTCTGAATGCAATTCTATTAGCAGAAGATTTGTCAAACACAGACCGCGAAACAAAACACTTGATATCCCACCACAGTGTGCCCCAAAAGTTTGAGTAAACACAAGCAGTGCTAAAAATGGAAAGAGACAGAGTCCATTAAATTTCGGGCATGTGGCAGCGGAAATAAAATTTCTTCCACTGATATTCGGGCCGCGTATCGTCCGGCCATCCTCAGAGTGAGTTACAATACTGACGACAAGGTGTCAAGGGCGGCCTTGTATGCTCCACCGCTGCGGGACTGCGCATGCGTGTCACAAACGCTGGTCGGCGCCAAAGAAACACGCTTGCACATGCGCCGCGTGTAGCGAAGACGTACGTACGAGGCCTGTTCAGAAAGTAAGCTCCGATTGATTGCCAAATTGAAACCACAGTGAACATCAGAAATGTTTTACTTGTAACAATTAGCTACACCTTTCAGCTACTTCTCTACATAGTCGTCGTTCTGACTTAGACTTTTGTCATAGCGTTGTACCAACTTTTCAATAGCCTCATCATAGAAGGCAGCCGCCAGTGCTTTCCGCCAATTCTCCACGCTGGCCTACACCTCGTTGTCTGTGTCAAAATGTTGTCTTCAAAGACAGCGGTTCATGTGACCAGAGATGAAACTCAGGGGGAGACAATTGCGGACTGTATTGTGGGTAATCTAACATTTCCATTTGAAAACGATGCAGGAGCATCTTCATTGCCCCTGCAGAATGCGGCTGAGAATTGTCGTGAAGACGAAACAGCACGACAGTTATGTAATGTTAGCTGCATAGCTTCAGGCGAAATTTCTCACCAGGCCCTCGTACTTGGCGGCAGACACTATTTTCTAGACATCTTTACGCACTCACTGCGAGCTCAGAAATGAGAAGAGCGACGTGATTCTAACTGGGGTTATACTAGAGACACTACCCAAGACATCTGTGCAAAGCTTTATCGGATTTTCATAGTCGTTTCCATTTCGCGACCGATCGGAACTTACTTTCTGAACGCCCCTCGTAAATTCGATTCGCTTATCGATGTATGTTCGGCGGCGGTGACACCATGACGACTTCTCAGCAGATTAATAACGCCAAGACCCGGATTCCATGCTTTATCCAAATTAAAACCATTGTCTCTATTTATTAAATCATTAGCAACTCTCTATAGCTTCCTTGAAGACAGCATCCCAAAAGGAAGAGATGGATGTTAAAATCTTCACATCACTGTAGGTCATGGAATGCCCTGTATCAGTGCAATGTTCGGCCACAGCTGTCTTGTCTGGCTATAATAAGCGTGTGTATCTTCCATGTTCCACACATCTCTCACGAACGGTGCTTGTCTCTTAACCTGTATATGACTTCTCACAATTTCCGCAAGGAATCTGATACACAGACGCTTTACGAAGTAGTAAAGTGTTCTTTACAGAGCCGAGTAAAGCTTCAGTCTTCGTGGGAGGCAGGAAGATCACAGTAACACAATGTTTCTCAAGACTGCGGCCTGTCTTCGAGGACAGAGCACCCACATACGCCAAAAACGAGCTTTATTTGAAGGAATTACTGTCTTCTTCTCCATCACATTCTAGGTTTTACATTGAATGCTCTACGCTCAGATATATAGTGCCGCCGAATTTGAAGACGTAAAATAACAAAATCTCAAACAAAGCGTCGTCTTGACGATTTACAGAAAACTCCGAATTCGGCTCGGAAATTTGTAGATGAGATAAAAAAAACTTATCCCATCGTTTAGAAAAAAAGTTATTTTCAACTCCACGAATCGGAATTAGAAGAGGAAATGCATATAAAAGGAATCTTGGGAATTAGAGGTACCAAGAGAGTTGTATCAAGATCAGTTCACATCGATGCCTTTACGCAATGGTATACAATTATGCCGACTGTTAATGAAATGGTAAATTGGCTGCAGAGTAATTTATTGTGCTGTGAGAAGTAGGAGGTGCTCTACCCCTTACTATTCTTTCTCAAGTGTGTGCCCTTCCAAGAAGAGTAGGGAATGTTTACGTCACAGCAAGAAAGGAATGAGGGTAACAGAACTACAACTGTAGAATGGGCACTGCTTTTGATTAATAGCTGGTCAAAGTTGCTTGCCTTTGCTTGATTCTTGGTATGTGTATGAAAATCACACTCATTTAGAGAAAACTATCACCTTTAAAAGTGTGTCATATTGCAGTTCATATCATTTACAACCACTGCACAAATTCAGCCTACGGATGTTTGTTTCTTCCGTGTATTAAGTTGGGTACCCAAACGGATCTTGTAAGTAGGCTGTTTATGTTTTCTTATTGGCAACGTTACGTAGCGCTCTGTATGAAAATCACTGGCTGTGCTGTGTGCAGTCTGTGGCTAGTTTGCATTGTAGTCTGCCACTATAGTGTTGGGCAGCGGCAGCTGGATGTGAACAGCGCGTAGCGTTGCGCAGTTGGAGGTGAGCCGCCAGCGGTGGTGGATGTGGGGAGAGATATGGCGGAGTTTTGAAATTTGTAAGACTGGATGTCATGAACTGCTATGTATATTGTGATTTTTCAACACTATTAAGGTAAATACATTGTTTGTTCTATATTAAAATCTTTCATTAGCTAACTATGCCTATCAGTAGTTAGTGCCTTCCGTAGTTTGAATCTTTTATTTAGCTGGCAGTAGTGGCACTCGCTGTATTGCAGTAGTTCGAGTAACGAAGATTTTTGTGAGGTAAGTGATTTGTGAAAGGTATAAGATAATGTTAGTCAGGACCATTCTTTTGTAGGGATTTTTGAAAGTCAGATTGCGTTGCGCTAAAAAATATTGTGTGTCAGTTTAAACACAGTCATGTATAATTGTTCAAAGGGGACGTTTCTTATGTCGACCTCATTGGAATCTTCTGATTTTTTTCTTGTAGTTTGTGTAATTAGTGTAGCTATTGTTTATTGCTAGCGATTAATTTGAGAGAGAATGTCCTTTGTAGTTGCAGTCTTTCATTGTTGTACAGTAAAACAGTTGTGGCATGCCTGTAGATTTGCACCAAGTACTTCGCAGCTGCGCCTGCAATTAACTAGATATTATTTTCAATGTTATGTTAATGTGTTTTCTTATTTTGCTCTTCAAATGGTGCTTTTCTGTGTTGTCGTGTGAAATATTGTGACAATAATGGCGTGTGAAAAACGTAATACTAGGCTCCAAAGTAAACTGAGAAATGGCAGTGAAGACGAAAGCAGTGTGTTAGCGCCACAGCGTAATGAATTAATTAATGTTCAAACTAGTGATTTGGTAATAGTGCATAGGGAAATGGAGCGCGCGGCAAATTATGGCGTAGAGAGTGAAACAAATAGTGAACAGGGAAGCATTATCGATCGATCGGTCGGCAATAGCTCGCCTCAGGAATCCGAAATGACAGGACACAATCTCGCAAATACTGTACATACAGGTTTTGGGTCCTCACCGTTTTCTCAAATAAGTCAAGACACATTTTCTGCTTGTCAAAATGTGAATGTTGTCGGTGCAAATGCACTGCCGAAAAGCACTGAGGAACATGTTTCAGACACCAGTGCATTGTTATTACAATTAATACAACAAATGGGACAAACACAGCAAAAGCTTCAAAAGTTAGACACAATGGAACAACACCAGAGACAAACACAGCAACAGTTAGACACAATGGAACAAAATCTTCGGAAGTTAGACACCACACTTGAACAAACACGTGAAGATTTAACTACTGAGTTACATAACATCGAATCGAAATGACAAAAAGTCTGTAATGACGTAAAAACACAAATTTGTGAGCATTTCCAACCTATTTTTTCGCATCATGAAAATGCATTACAGAATCATGAAGCAGCCATAAAAGAACTGCAAACCATTGTTCATGAAAATCATGAGACCTTGTGGGCTAAAATTGACTCAGTTGCATCTACCGATTCGGTTACGCAACTTGCAAAAACTCAGGAAAACTTAAAGGACACAGTAGACACGATTTCAACACAAATGGACACTCTGAAACTTGGTTCAGAAAAACACACAAAGGAAATAATTTCACTATCGGATAAAGTAGCCGAACTTTCAGATCAGTTCACTAACTTATCTACAAAGGTAGATGATGATCTGAATGACACAAGACCTTAGCCTTCACGGACACTGAAGAGTATGAACAAATTAGAAAATTCAAACAAAATCAAAATCAAATCAATACACAGTACAAATGAGAGATCCGTGAAGTACAAGATCAGTTGGCACAAGTAATACAAGAATTACATATTTCAGATTTTGTTCCATTGTGTCTAACTGTTTCTGTGTTTGTCTCTGGTGTTGTTCCATTGTTTCTAACTTCTGAAGCTTTTGATGTGTTTGTCTCTGATTTTGTTCCACTGTGTCTAACTCGCGCTCCAGTACGGGAAGAGGGACATAGAAATACGGAACAACCACAAAATAATAACGCAGGACATTCTGGATATTATGAAAGAAATTGACGAGGTGCACCGAATTTGGAAATGGAACCGCCGAAACGACGTAACAATGACTGATATGCGACTCGCCGACATGTAGATTTTGACTATAAGCTGTTCATTACTACACGTAAATTTAAAACATTTAACAATTCTGGCAACGAGATTCATCCACAAGCGTGCCTCCATCAATTCTCTCATTGTTTTCCTCCCAACCGGTCATTAGAGCACAGATTGGAATTTATGTGTGGCTATTTAGAGAATGAATCAGCTGTAAGAATGCGATCGGTCATTCACGATTGTCACAGTGAAGGAGAATTTTACCATGCCTTCCTCTCAGCATATTGGTTTCAAGCTACACAAGGCCGAGTAAAGCATAGCATCATAATGATGAAACGTTTCGAACAATCTGAATTTTCCAGTCTTGTGAAATATTTTGAAGTACCTGTCAAACCCATATAGCCCCTCAGAACTCATCCGCATTTGCTTAATCAAATTACCTGAACATTTACGATATATTATTTTGGCAGGACGTTGCAAAGACGACATTGAAGCTTTCCAGGGACTCTTACAAGAATTAGAAATTGACACTGACAATCGCGGAACGCGAAAACAGGAACACAACAATTACAGGTCACATCCGTCGCAATTCCGCGATAAAAGAAATAATAACTGGACACGAAAAGGCTATTCTTACAATGTAAATCGTGACCAAAACAGACGCTACCCATATGACAGTCACTGGCAGAGTAAAAGTTACAGAGAAAGATCGCATTTCCGTAGTAATGAATATAACAGAGACAATCATTGAAACAAACAATATGGCAACCAGAACTATTATTATCAAGGGAGACAGAATAACTTTAGACGCAACGGTTCAGCGCGCAGCAACGATTTAGGGAGAAATTCTCCACCACGTGACCGACAAGAAAGAAACTATGGAATCTACCGACATGACGACAGACGATATGATCGTAACGACAGACCTGAATTGCATCATAACTGGCGAGATTCAATCAGAGCAGGGCTCTCTCGACAAGGTGAATTTGTAGAAGTTAGGTCTCCAAATTCCAATAACGACTTGCGCCAACAAAGAGACAGACATGACTCGCACCGCAGGCAGCCACGTGCGTCGGCTGGCTCAGAGAAAAATAACATAGACGCTAACCTCGAGAAAAATTCCAATATTCTTTACCGACGTATATCGCATGATAATTGCATTCAAGTTCAAACTCTGAGGACTATGAAGAGTCAAGGATTGCACCACACTTCACATGTAAAACCGCTTATTGAGAGATAATTTGCTTTTTAACTTTGTCTTTGCTATAAAATTTTCACTTCACGTTATTAGTACTCTTTGTCACACTTAGAAACTGTTAACATGCAACTATGTTTTAAAATGAACTATCCAGTCTAGAACCTAGGGAACGTATTTAGACAGTAATTACCACTGCATTGTTATAGTGAACAGACACCACAGTGTGATTGTGTGTGTACATTCTTGCTTGTTAGTTGTACGATTACGTAACGATTATAAGGCTTACATACTTAGAACATGTACCGGTACTGCTAATGAGATTTTAATGCAACATTTTGGTTTACTTGAAAATACATTCTGGATTTAAAGTACTTTCTGTGAGATGCCAGATGACACAGCGGTTAGTTTATGTGACAGCTACACGATTATATCACGACGCTACTAATGAGTGACAATTTACAATGTTGCTTTTGCAGTGTTTCTATTTTATATCTGCACAGTTTTTCTGAATTATTCAGGAAAGTAAAACATGTTTTAGTAGTAACTTTTGCAGTATAGCTACAACGAGACAGCCTTTTCCGTAGCACAACAATACGTTACAGCAGAGTACTTTCTTCATCATGGCAATACGCGTAATAACTAAGATATCAATACGCAAAGCATTTCACTTTCGTTTATGATGAAGTAAGTACATTCATTTCAGCAGAACTTAGCTTTAGGAGGACGATAACTAAGACACTACCACAGAGATTATCTTACAACAAGACACACAGTTTAGCGCTACATTACACATATTTGAGTGATTAATTTTGTAATTAAAACACTTATTTTTAAAGATATTTGAAGTACAATGATACAAAGGTTTTCCGTGATACATTTTATTCCATTGCTGTAATCTGTAACACCTGAGGGTATAATTACATTAATCCTCAGGGGGGTACACGCTTACTTTGTGTGCAATGTGTTTGGCAAGCACAAGGAGCCCTAGCTCATATGGTATTTGCTTATACAACTTTACACATCGGTACCATATTTCTCTAACGCACAAATTACACAGCTATCTGATCATTTAACTGAGAGATAAACTTTTTTTTACTACATCAGTGACACATGTTTACGCAATTACACAGTTGGGTATCTTCACACTTATGAAATTGTATTTTGCCTGTACTTTGTGAACTGTTCATATTTTTTCGGAATCATTGTGATACTATGAGAGCTTTGAATGATGTATATGGTAAGGGAACATGATTTTAAAGTACCTTTGAGGTAGATGACACTATTGAAATGAGCAGAGAATTTTTTTTAGGTTTTGTCATTGTTGCAGAAAGCTACGACGTTTTAGAGATTTGACTGAAGTGTTATGATGTTATTTTTACGACGACGATGTGTATTATACTGCTGAGGTATGTTTATGATCAATAAGCTGATGCCATATGAGGAGTTTGATTATGCTACGTTGTAAGTAGGCTGTTTAGGTTTTTTTATTGGTAACGCCAACTCTGTATAAAAATCACTGGCTGTGTTGTGTGCAGTCTGTGTCTAGTTTGCATTGTTGTCTGCCATTGTAGTGTTGGGCAGCGGCAGCTGTATGTGAACAGCGCGTAGCGTTGCGCAGTTGGAGGTGAGCCGCCAGCAGTGGTGGATGTGGAGAGAGAGATGGAGTAGTTTTGTAATTTGTCATGAACTGCTATATATATTATGACTTTTGATGATATTAAGGTAAATACATTGTTTGTTCTCTATTAATATGTTTCATTTGCTAACTATCCCTATTTGTAGTTAGTGCCTTCCGTAGTTTGAATCTTTTATTTAGCTGGCAGTAGTGATGCTCGCTATATTGCAGTAGTTCGAGTAACCAAGATTTTTGTGAGGTAAGTGATTTGTGAAACGTATAGGTTAATGTTAGTCAGGGCCATTCTTTTGTAGGGATTTTTGAAAGTCAGATTGCGTTGCGCTAAAATTATTGTGTGTCAAGTTAAGCACAGTCGTGTATAATTTTTCAAAGGGGACGTTTCATATGTCGACCCTTAGCCGAGGATACCTCACTGGAATCTTCTGATTTTTTTCTTGTAGTTTGTGTAAATAGTGTAGCTTCTGTTTATTGCTAGCGCGTAGTTATAGAGAGAATTTCCATTGTAGTTGTAGTTTCTCATTGTTGTACAGTAAAACAGTTGTGGCATGCATGTAGATTTGCACCAAGTATTTCGCAGCTGCGCTTGCAATTAAGTAGACATTATTTCCATTGCTATGTTATTTTATTTTGCTCTTCAAATTGTGCTTTTCTGTGTTATCGTGTGAAATAATGTGACAATTATGGCGTGTGGAAAACGTAATACTAGGCTCCAAAGTAAACTGAGAAATGACAGTGAAGACGAAAGCAGTGTGTTAGCGCCGCAGAGTAATGAATTAACTAATGTTCAAAGTAGTAATTTGGTAATTGCGCATAGTGAGATGGAGCGGGTTGCATATAATGGTGTACACAGTGAAACAATTAGTGAACAGGGAAGCATTATCGATCGATCGGTCGGCAACAGCTCGCCTCAGGAATCCGAAATGACAGGAAACAATCTCGCAAATACTGTAGATTCAGGTTTTGGGTCCTCACCGTTTTCTCAAATGAGTCAAGACACAATTTCTGCTTGTCAAAATGGGAATGTTGCCGGTGAAAATGCACTGCCAAAAAGCATAGAGAAACAGATTCCAGACACTAATACATTATTATTGCAAGTAATGCAACAAATGGAACAAAATCAGATACAAATGGGACAAAGGCTTCAAAGGTTAGGCACAATGGAGCAACACCAGACACAAACACAGCAACAGTTACACACAGTGGAACAAAATCTTAAAAAGTTAGACACAATGGAACAAAATCTTCACACCACGCTTGAACAAACACGTGAAGATTTAACTACTGAGTAACATAAAATAGAATCGAAATGTCAAAAAGTCTGTAATGACGTAAAAACACAAATTTGTGAGCATTTCCAACCTATTTTTTCGCGTCATGAAAATGCATTACAGAATTACGAAGCAGCCATAAAAGAACTGCTAACTATTGTTCATGAAAATCATGAGACCTTGTGGGCTAAAATTGACTCAGTTGCATCTACCGATTCGGTTACGCAACTTGCAAAAACTCAGGAAAACTTAAAGGACACAGTAGATACTCTGAAAATTGGTTCAGAAAGTGTCATGGAGGAAATTAGTTCATTATCGGAGAAAGTAGGCGAACTTTCGGATCAGTTCACTAACTTATCTGCAAAGGTAGATGAGGATCTGAATGACACAAGACCTGTAGCCATCACTGACACAGAAGAGTATGAACAAATTAAGAAATTCAAACAAAATCAGAATCAAATTAATACGCAATACAAAAGAGAAATCCGGGAAGTACAAGATCAGTGTGCACAGGTAATTCAAGAATTACGTATTTCAGAGGACAATCGCGCTCCAACACGGGAGGAGGGACTGAGAAATACGGAAAAGCCGCAAAATAATAACACAGGGCATTTCGGAAGTTATGAAATAAATTTGCAATGTGCACCGAATTTTGAGATGGAACGGCAGACACGACCTAACAATGACCGATATGCGACTCGCCGACATGATTTTGACTATAAGCTGTTCATTACTACACGTAAGTTCAAAACATTTAAGAATTCTGGCAACGACATTCATCCACAAGCGTGGCTACATCAGTTCTCTCATTGTTTTCCTCCCAACTGGTCATTAGAGCACAGATTAGAATTTATGTGTGGCTACTTAGAGAATGAACCAGCTGTGAGAATGCGATCGGTCATTCACGATTGCCACAGTGAAGGAGAATTTAACCATGCCTTCCTCTCAGCATATTGGTCTCAAGCCACACAAGACCAAGTAAGACATGGCATCATAATGATGAAACATTTCGAACAATCTGAATTCTCCAGTCTTGTGAAATATTTTGAAGACATGTTGCACAAGAATCAGTACCTGTCAAACCCATACAGCCCTTCAGATCTCATCCGCATTTGCTTAATCAAATTACCTGAACATTTACGACATATTATTTTAGCAGGACGTTGCAAAGACGACATTGAAGCTTTTCAGGGACTCTTACAAGAATTAGAAATTGACACAGACAGTCGCGGGATGCAAAAACAGGAAAACAATCACTACAGGTCACATCCGTCACAATGCCGTGATGACAGAAACGATAACTGGACACGACAAGGCTATTCTCACAACACAAATCGTGACCAAAACAGACACCAACCGTATGACAACCGTTGGCAGAGTAGTAATAATTACAGGGAAAGATCACCTCTCCGCAGTAATAACTATCACAGAGATAACCATAGAAACAGACAATATGGGAACCAAAATAATTATTATCAAGGGAGACAGAATAACTTCAGACGCAACGGACCAGCGCGCAGTTACGATTCAGGGAGAAGTTCTCCACCACGTGACCGACTAGAAAGTAACTATGGAATCTACCGACATGACGACAGACGATATAATCATAACGACAGACGTCAATTTCATCAGAACTGGCGGGATTCTAACACGGCAGGGCCCTCTCGGCAAGGCGAATTTGTAGAAGTTAGGTCGCCCAATCCCAGTAACGACGCGCGCCAACAAAGAAACAGACAATGACTCGCACCCCAGGCAGCCACCTGCGCCCGCTGGCTCCGAGAAAAATAACATAAGACGCTAGCCTTGAGAAAAATTTTAGCATTCTTTACCGATGTATACAACATGATAATTGCTTTGAAGTTGAAACTCTGCGTACTAGGAAGAGTAAAGGATTGCACCACATTTCACATGTAAAACCGTTTATTGAAAGATAATCTGCTTTTTAACTTAGTCTTTGCCATAAAATTTTTCACTTCACATTTCTAGTATGCTTTGTCAGACTTAGAAACTGTTACCATGCAACAATCTTGGAAGATAATATATCCAGTCAAGAACCAAGAGAACTAATTTAAACAGAAATTACGAATGCATTGTTATTGTGAACAGACGACACAGTGTTACTGTGTGTGTACATTCTTGCTTGTTAGTTGCACGTTTACGTAACGACTATAAGGCTCACATACTTAGAACATTTACCAGTACTGCTAATGAAATTTTAATGCGACATTTTGGTTTACTTGAACATACATTCTGGATTTAAAGTACTTTCTGTGAGATACCAGATGACACAGAGGTTAGTTTATGTGACAACTACACGATTTTATCACAACGCTACTAATGAGTGACAATTTACAATGTTGCTTTTGCGGTGTATCTGTTTTATATCTGCACAGCTTTCTGAATTCTTCTGGAAAGTAAAACATGTTTTAGTAGTAACTTTTGTGGTATAACTGCAATGAGACAGCCTGTCTCGTAGCACAACAATACGTTACATTATAGTACTTTCTTGATAAGGTACGTAATAAATACGTTATCCATACACAAAGCATTTCACTTTCGTTTATGATGGGGTAAGCACATCGACTTCTGCAGAACTTAGCTTTCGGAGGACGATAATTACGACACTTCCACAGAATTATCTTACAGCAAGACGCACATTTAGCGCTACAGGACACGCATTTGAGTGATTAATTTTGTACTTAAAACATTTATTTTTAAAGATATTTGAAGTACAATGATACGAAGTTTTTCCATGATACATTTCATTCCATTGCTGTAATCTGTAACACCTGAGGGTATAATTACATTGATCCTCAGGGGATACACGCCTACTTTGTGTACCATGTGTTTGGCAAGCACAAGGAGCCCTAGCTAATATGGTATTTGCTTATACAACTTTACACATTGGTACCATAATCCTGTAACACATAAATTACATAGCTATCTGATCATTTAACTGAGAGAGACAAACTTTTTTACTACGGCAGTGACATATGTTTACGTAATTACACCGTTGGATAACTTCACACTTACGAAATTGTATTTTGTCTGTACTTTGTGAACTGCTCATATTTTTCTGGAACCATTGTGATACTATGAGAGCTTTGAATGATGCATTTGGTAAGGGAGCATGATTTTTATAGTACATTTGAGGTAAATGACACTACTGACATGAGCAGAGAATTTTTTTAGGTTTTGACACTATTGGAGGAAGCTACGACGATTTTGAAATTTGGCTGAGGTTTTATGATGTTATTATTACGATGATGATGTGTATTATGCTGTTGAGGTATGTTTATGATCAATAAGATGATGATACTGTATATGGGGAATTTGATTATGCTACATATTTCTTATGTTGAAATACTGAAGAAGTGTCGACGAATAAGGTAAGGAATAATGAGTAGTGATTAGGGACTCTGATTTGTGGAAAAGTTTGTTGGAAACCAAGAATCATACTTTAAGAGTTATGAAATGTGTGTATATGCGTGAATGTATCACAATGCTGGCGAAAATTTTTTGGACGCTGTTATATTTACAGGATTTTGTTTCTACACATTTTAACGCAAATTTTCGACCTGTGAAATTTTCATATTAGACTGTCACTGTAGCGGAAACTGGTGTCGTAAATATTTCGGTAAGAAAGTTAAGTGACCACCTGCACCTAATGCATCGTCGTGGGCACCCAGCTGGGCGACAGTCCCCTTGAAAAAAGCCATTAGCGTGTGTCTTCCAGAGGCACAGGTGAAAAAAAAAGGAGGCCATTATCCTCGCTATTGACATTTCTTAGTCAAAAGCATCGCAAATACGACACGCTCAAACTTGAAAACATATGATAACACTGTGGAGTTCTTAATTTATGATATTTACTGAAATGCCTAATGAAATGACGAGAAATATTTTTATGTCTATACACCTGATTATGACTACTGTCTCTCTAGTTGAGAGATTTTTCTACTAACTTATGAAATGCCTCATGACTACTGAATGATATTTTTATGCTTCACTTTGTACATAGTTGCTTATTTTATTTGATATCTGTTCTCCAGGTGTGTTGCATCATTGCTTTTATAAAATAAAATTAAATGCATTTGCTAATGTGAACACTTTCTGTCAACAGATCTATTAAATAATAATTTTGTGATCCACATTCTTCAAAAAAGGAGCACTTGGAAAGGAAAGAACAATAAGAAGGGACTAGTAACAGTAACTGCATACATAATATTGTTTTCAAGTACTTGGTAATTTTTTTTGAATTAGTTTTTGTGGTGCACCACATTAATTGCTTAGACATTAAGATGTGATTATACATTTCCCTTATCTGCATTGTTATCAGAAGTGTACTATTTATTCTGCTTGAGCTTTGTCATGTTTAGGTATAAGTTATTTCATTTTCTGTTGTTGGTTGCCAGGCACAGTGCTACTGAATTTCAATTTGTGTTACTCTGCTAAGCCAGATTTATTTTTCTTGTTTGCTGCGCATTGCCTCATATTAGTTGTAATGTTTAATTGCTTGGTAATTTAGATTTACTGTAGCTTGCTTTGCAAATTTCCATTTTTTTCATTGCTGTTTGCGTTAATTGTTTTGTGCTGCTGCATTGCTCCGTCCCTTAGTTTAGCATCTGAGCTCAGTAGATTTAAGTTAGCTTAAGAGGGGTAGACTATATAAGAAACTGACTATGGAGAATAGGTAAAGAATGCGTTGCGAAGTTATATGAAAAAGATTTGTGCCAAAATGAGTATTGTACACTGAGAAATAATTATATCCCGTATTGGTGCACGAGTGTCCTCAGAAATACGTAATTCTTGTATTACCTGTGTCAGCTGATCTTGCACTTCCCGGATTTCTCTTTTGTACTGTGCATTGATTTGATTTTGATTTTGTTTGAATTTTCTAATTTCTTCATACTGTTCAGTGTCAGTGAAGGCTACAGGTGTTGTGTCATTCAGATAATCATCTACCTTTGTAGATAAGTTAGTGAACTGATCTGAAAGTTCGGCTACTTTATCTGATAGTGAAATTATTTCCTCTGTATGTTTTTCTGAACCAAGTTTCAGATTGTCCATTTGTGTTGAAATCGTATCTACTGTGTCCTTTAAGTTTTCCTGAGTTTTTGCAAGTTGCGTAACCGTATCGGTAGATGCAACTGAGTCAATTTTAGCTTACATGGTCTCATGATTTTCATGAACAATAATTTGCAGTTCTTTTATGGCTGCTTCGTGATTCTGCAATGATTTTCATGCCGTGAAAAAATAGGTTGAAAATGCTCACAAATTTGTGTTTTAACGTCATTACAGACTTTTTGACATTTCGATTCAATGTTATGTAACTCAATAGTTAAATCTTCACGTGTTTGTTCAAGCGTAGTGTGAAGATTTTGTTCCATTGCGTCTAACTGTTGCTGTGTTTGTCTCTGGTATTGTTCCATTGTGTCTAACTGTTGCTGTGTTTGTCTCTGATTTTGTTCCATTGTGTCTAACTTTTTAAGATTTTGTTCCACTGTGTCTAACATTTCAAGATTTTGTTCCACTGTGTCTAACTTTTTAAGATTTAATTCCATTGTGTCTAACTTTTGAAGCTTTTGTCCCATTTCTTGCATTAATTCTAATAACATTGCACTGGTGTCTGAAACATGTTCCTCAATGCTTTTCGGCAGTGAATTTGCACCGGCAACATTCACATTTTGACAAGCGGAAAATGTGTCTTGACTCATTTGAGAAAACGGTGAGAACCCAAAACCTGTGTCTACAGTATTTGCAATATTGTGTTCTGTCATTCCCGATTCCTGAGGCGAGCTGTTGCCGACCGATCGATCGATAATGCTTCCCTGTTCACTACATGTTTCGTTGTCTACACCATTATTTGATGCCCGCTCCATTTCCCTATGCACAGTTACCAAATTACTACTTTGAATGTCTGCTAATTCATTACACAGTGGTGCTGAAAAGCTACGCTCGTCGTCACTATTATTTCTCAGTTTACTTTGTAGCCTAGTGTTACGTTTTTCACACGCCATTGTTGTCACAATATTTCACACGATAACACAGAAAAGCACAATTTGAAGAGCAAAAACAAGAGAACACATTAACATAGCACTGAAAATAATATCTAGTTAATTGCAAGCGCAGCTGCGAAATACTTGCTGCAAATCTACATGCATGCCAAAACTATTTTACTGTACAACAATGAAAAACAACGACTGCAAAGGAATTTCTCTCTATAATTACGCGCTAGCAATAAACAAAATAATAACACAGGGCATTTCGGAAGTTATCAAAGAAATTGGCAATGTGCACCGAATTTTGAGATGGAACGGCCGACATGACCTAACAATGACTGATATGCGACTCGCCAACATGATGATTTTGACTATAAGATATTCATTACTACACGTAAATTCAAAACATTTCAGAATTCTGGCAACGACATTCATCCACAAGCATGGCTCTATCAGTTATTTCATTGTTTTCCTCCCAACTGGTCGTTAGAACACAGATTAGAGTTTATGTGTGGCTACTTGGAGAATGAACCAGCTGTAAGAATGCGATCGGTCATTCACGATTGTCACAGTGAAGGAGAATTTTATCATGCCCTCCTCTCAGCATATTGGTCTCAAGCTACACAAGACCGAGTAAAACATAGCATCATAATGACGAAACGTTTCGAACAATCTGAATTTTCCAGTCTTATGAAATATTTTGAAGACATGTTGCATAAGAATCAGTATCTTTCAAACCCATACAGCCCCTCAGAACTCATCCGCATTTGCTTAACCTAATTACCTGAACATTTACGGCATATTATTTTAGCAGGACGTTGCAAAGACGACAATGAAGCTTTTCAGGGACTGTTACAAGAACTAGAAATTGACACTGACAATCGTGGAATGCGAAAACAAGAACACAACAATTACAGGTCACATCCGTCGCAATTTCGCATTGAAAGAAGTAATAACTGGACACGACAAGGCTATTCTCACAACATAAATCGTGACCAAAACTGACACCACCCGTATGACAACCGTTGGCAGAGTACTAATAATTACAGGGAAAGATCACCTCTCCGCGGTAATGAATATCACAGAGACAGTCAGAGAAACAGACAATATGGGAACCAAAATAATTATTATCAAGGGAGACAGAATAACTTCAGACGCAACAGTTCAGCGCACAGTTACGATTCAGGGAGAAATTCTCCACCTCGAGACCGACAAGAAAGAAACTATGGAATCTACCGACATGACGACAGACGATATGATCGTGACGACAGACCTGAAATGCTTCAGAACTGGCGGGATTTAAACAGGGCTGGGCCCTCTCGACACGGTGAATTTGTGGAAGTTAGGTCTCCAAATCCCAATAACGACGCGCGCCAACAAAGAGGCAGACAATGACTCGCGCCGCAGGCAGCCACCTGCGCCGGCTGGCTCAGAGAAAAATAACATAGACGCTAACCTTGAGAAAAATTTTAGCACTCCTTACCGACATATACCACATGATAATTGTATTAAAGTTGAAACTCTGCGTACTAGGAAGAGTAAAGGTTTACACCACATTTCACATGTAAAACCGTTTATTGAAAGATAATGTGTTTTTTAACTTAGTCTTTGCTATAAAACTTTTCACTTCACATTTCTAGTATGCTTTGTCAGACTTAGAATCTGTTAACATGCGACAATGTTTGAAGTTAAATATCCAGTCTAGAACCTAGGGAACATTTTTAAACAGAAATTACGATTGCATTGTTATAGTGAACAGACGACACAGTGTTGTTATTTGTTCATTCTTGCTTGTTGGTTGCACGATTACGTAACGACTATAAGGCTCACATACTTAGAACATTTACCAGTACTACTAATGAGATTTTAATGCAACATTTTGGTTTACTTGAAATTTGGTGTATCATGAGGTAAGTACATTGACTTCTGCAGAACTTAGCTTTCGGAGGATGATAGCTACGACATTTCCACAGAGATTATCTTACAGCAAGACGCACATTTAGCGCTATAGGACACGTATTTGAGTGATTAATTTCGCACTTAAAACATGTATTTTTTAAGATATTTGAAGTACAATGATACAAGGGTTTTCCGTGATATATTTCATTCCATTGCTGTAATCTGTAACACCTGAGGGTATAATTACATTAACCCTCAGGGAGGTACACGCTTACTTTGTGTATCATGTGTTTGGCAAGCACAAGGAGCCCTAGCTAATATGGTAGTTGCTTATACAACTTTACACATCGGTACCATATTTCTCTAACACAAATTACACAGCTATCTGATTATTTGACAGAGGAACAAACATTTTTTTTCTACATCTGTGGCAGATGTTTACGTAATTACATCGTTGTATAAGTTCACACTTACGAAATTGTATTTTGTCTGTACTTTGTGAACTGTTCATATTTTACGGAACCATTGTGATACTATGAGAATGTTGAATGATATATTTGGTAAGGGAGCATGATTTTAAAGTAGGTTTGAGGCAGATGACACTTTTGACATGAGCAGAGAATTTTTTTTAGGTTTTGAAATTATTGCAGAAAGCTACGATGTGTTTGAGATTTGACTGAGGTGTTATGATGTTATTATTACGACGACGATGTGTATTATGCTGCTGAGGTATGTTTATGATCAATAAGCTGATGCTATATGAGGAATTTGATTACACAACGTATGTTATGTTGAAATATTGAAGAAGTGTCGACGAATAAGGTAAGGAATAATGAGGAGTGGTTAGGGACTCTGGTTTGTGAAAAAGGTTGTTGGAAACCAAGAATCATACTTTAAGAGTTATGAAATGTGTGTAATGCGTGAATGTATCACAATGCAGGCGAAAATTTTTTGCGCACTGTTATATTCATAGGATTTTGTTTCTACACATTTGGAACGCAAATTCTCTACCGGTGAAATTTTTTTATATGAGACTGTCACTGTAATCCAAACTGGTGTCGTAAATATTTCGGTAAGAAAGTTAAGTGACCACCTGCACCTAATGCGTCGTGGCCACCCAGTTGGGCGACAGTCGCCTTGAAAAAAGCCATTAGCGTGTGCCTTCCAGAGGCACAGGTGGAAAAAAAAGGGAGGCCATTACCCTCGCTATTGACGTTCCTTTGTAGAAAGCATCGGAAAAACGACACGGTCGAACTTGATAACATATGACTACACTGTGGAGCTCTTAATTTATGATTTACTGAAATGCCTAATGAAATGACGAGAAATATTTTTATGTCTATACACCTGATTATGACTACTGTCTCTCTAGTTGAGAGATTTTTCTACTAACTTATGAAATGCCTAATGACTACTGAATGATGTTCTTATGCTTTACTTTGTACATAGTTGCTTATTTCATTTGATATCTAGTTTCTAGCGGCAATGCAGCATTGGTTAAAATAAAATTTTATAGATGTACTAATATAAATATTTTCTGTCTACAGATCGAGTAAATAATATTTTTTTCAAAAAAATGAGGGAGCACAAAAAGACATTTACCTTCACAGGAACTGCATTCATAATTTTCTTTTCAAGTACTTGGTAACTTTTGGTAGAATAACTTCTTGTGGTGCACCACTTTAATTACTTAGGCATTAAGATGTGACATAGGTATTAGACATGACCATTTTTAGTGTAATATTTTTTTCCGCTTGAGCTATGTCATGTTTAGATATCTGCTGTTTGCCAGGCATAGTGCTACTAAATTTCACTTTGTATTATTCTTTTAAGCCAGTTTTACTACTGATTTATCTTTCTTGTTTGCTGCTCATTGCCTTATATTAGTTGTAATTACTGTAGCTTGCTTTGCCATTTGGATATTTTGTCATTTCTGTTTGTGTTAATTGTTTTCTGCTGCCGCATTGCCTCGTCCTTTAGTTTAGCATATGAGCTGAGTAGATTTAAGTTAGCTTAGCAGGGGGTAGACTATATAAGAGAATGAGTTGCGATGAATTGGAAGAAACGCATTGAGAAGATATAAGAAACAGATTTGGTAAAAATGAGTATTGTGCACTGAGAAATAATTATTTTGAAAGAAATATGAATAGAATACAGAAAGCAGGTATAGATAGGACTTTTTGGGAATAATGATGAATGAAGGGAGATCACCAAGAAGTAAAGGAAGTTTTGTTTGCAAAATACTGCAGTAAAACAAACCCTGTCCTTTTCTTTTGTATTATTCCGTTATATGTGTGTGTACTCTTGTGTATTTGTGTTTTTCCTGTCTTTATGTGTTTAGCTAATACGATTTATGTAGTAGATTTTTTCTAGTACTAAGCTATATTCACTATGAGGAGGAATACTGTTATCCTCAAATATAAGTTGCACTAATAATATGTTATATTATTTGTAAAGTTGTTTACAGTTCTGTTCTGTTTGAATGTTCATGTGGGAAATTAATGTTTCGAAAACTATTCTCATTATTTTATATATTTACTTATGTCATAATTCCTGAAACTCTGATGGATATGTTTTTTCGATTCTTTTGTAAAGCCTGTACTACAAATGTTATCTGTATTGCTATGTCCTTTAATGATGTATTTTGTACCTTTGTAATTTTATTTTCATGTTGTAAACTTATAATTGTATAGACACCAGTTCTTCAAATTAAGTTACATTTCACTGCATACGTTTCTGTTGGTCATAGTATATGAACAATATGTGAAAAGTAGGGACTGTTAGTGTTTGCACGTGTGTTAATAATTCAGCAAGGGACTGGATAACAGCATTGCTGGTTCTAAGGACAATTCCAAAAACTTCGTGAGTGTACAAGTGGTGGTTTATGGACTTGCTATCTTCTCTGCAAGACTCTTCGATGGTGATTGTGCACCTGCACAGTCGCAATAGATGGCTGCTGGCCGTCTATACAAGGACTATAATGGGTCTGCGTCTTTCATGGCCCACCAATACCACAATCTCTAGCAGGACTACAGTGGGTCTGCTCTGTGATGTCCTACCTACCAATATTCTTCAAAACTTCGAATGACTCTGCTGTGGGTTTGCTCTGTTGTGGCCCATTACCTGTCAGCATGTCAAGAGTCAGCACTGTCTTTCCGTTGGAAGGACAACACTACTTTTTCAAGACTGCATGGAAATCCTCTACTTCTGTGTGCAATTTCTTTTACTAATGAGACTTTGTAAAAAAAAACTGTAATTACTATTATGATGAATGATCAGAACTATCTTTATGGACTGTGAGAATATTTTAGCTTTTGACCAACATTGTATCAATAAGTGTCTGCATTTGATTTCTTTGTTATTGTAATTACGATTATGAAAAATTTTAACAAATATGTATTGCCCAGTGCCCAAAACAATTTGTAAAATTTTTTGTGGGGAGCATGGGGGCTATGTAAGTAGGCTGTTTAGGTTTTTTTATTGGTAACGTCACCTCTGTATATAAAAATCACTGGCTGTGCTGTGTGCAGTCTCTAGTTTGCATTGTTGTCTGCCATTGTAGTGTTGGGCAGCGGCAACTGGATGTGAACAGCGTGTAGCGTTGCGCAGTTGGAGGTGAGCCGCCAGCAGTGGTGGATGTGGGGAGAGAGATGGCGGAGTTTTGAAATTTGTCATGAACTGCTATATATATTATGACTATTGAGGTAAATACATTGGTTGTTCTCTATCAAATTCTTTCATTTGCTAACTATGCCTATCAGTAGTTAGTGCCTTCAGTACTTTGAATCTTTTATTTAGCTGGCAGTAGTGGCGCTCGCTGTATTGCAGTAGCTTGAGTAGCGAAGATTTAGGTGAGGTAAGTGATTTGTGAAAGGTATAGTTTAATGTCAGTCAGGGCCCATTCTTTTGTAGGGATTATTGAAAGTCAGATTGCGTTGCGCTATCAAATTATTGTATGTCAGTTTAAGGACTGTCGTGTATACTTGTTCTAAGGGGACGTTTCAACCTCCTTGATTGTAATTTCCTTAATGTGTGTTTTCTTTTCGTTTCCAATTCGTAACAACGAATTTTCCCAATGAACCATGATTAAAACTCTGTTACTTAAGGATCCTCTTTAAAGAGGTTTTCGGTATGCCACACGTTTTTGTTGTAGCATTAACTCCGATTTCCGTATTCTCAACAGCATTGAAACCATTTTCCAAACTGTTTTCACACCATTGTCTCCTCCTAGACGACCCCGCAAAAATCACAAAATTATAGAATTTGTTACACCTTTCTATAGCAAATTGCAGAATAGTTGTTTCGGCGGGAGCGAGAATGCGCAACTTTGGCAGTTGTGCCAGGCGTGCAGGATCACTTCGGTACAGCTCTGCCCCTGAGAGATGGTGCAACAGTGCGTGCCGCCGTATCACGAATAAAATAACTTTGCGACTGACAGATATCAGTGGCATGGAAACGTGCTGTCGGCGAGCAGTCAGTAACACTTGAAAAGGCAAGGCAGATAGCGACAAGGCTCTTCCTGTACTGCAAAACAGGCAACACGGCGAGCTCCTGGCTCTCAGCAAGGACCTGTGATAGGCTGACGGCTCACCGCTACCAGTCGACTCGCAGCAACGTCAATCACTTTTTAATTGAAGCGTGCAAGATCCCCTCGCTTCTAAACTGATGTTGTTATTACTCACCTTAGCCGCGAGTCCGTAGAGGGTGGTATATGTGACGTACAGTATGACTGGTCAGCATTTCCACCCGGAATTTGCGGGTGTAAGTCGGATCTTCCTTCATCCGCCATAGTGGGTCGTGTCGTCGGATTTCCTCCTACCTGTGCGCGGTGCAGCTCTAGTAAATGTCGTCCCGTGCAGATTCTTCATTGGCGCATTGTATGTCTCTGTCGGTGGAAGCTAATTATCTGAAATTGCTGTCGGTCAACTTTGGGGTATCTATTTACTCGAAATTAACATTCAGAATGCCGTAATATCATTTTACTCCTATTAGATCAATAATGAAACACTCATGTCACAAACTACTCGTAACCGAACACGACAGGAAGAGCTCTAAACGCCGACTGCCGACTTTGGTGCGCGGTCCGTATCTCTTACTAGTTTCGTTACAGATCGTGGATTTCCGATCAAGCTCGTACTTACTAAGATACGCATTTGTTAATGAACGGGTGTGAATTTCAACGAGGCAAAATTATGATAAATAGTTTTAGACATCCAGAGGCCCCTCCTAGTATTCATGTTGTCATAAATGACTTTAATTATTAAATATAAATAAACAAAATCGGTGACTTTGGCTATAAGATGGCGGTACTTCCCGTCATGTATATTTCCCAGGCTTTCGCTTGTTGCTACGGTCCAGCGCCGAGCCCCACCCCACTACGCGCGGCATATGGTCGCTTCGTCACCTAGCCAGCCAGCGTGGGAAATGCTCTCCGACTCGTGGCTGGCTACGGACTACAGCACTTCCTAACTATCGAGAATACATCAAAAAGAGACAATAATTTATTAAAACTGGTAAAAATGTCTTCCTCACGTAAGAGGCACCTTACAAGCGGTGTTTCCATAGCCGCAGTCACGAGGCAGGATTGCATCACTGAGCAGACTGGTTACTTGTGACACCCTGTTTCAACGTGGATGGCTTCCGATGCTAAGCTGACTTCGAACTGAACCCAGAATTTCGTTTAATCTGTAACTTTTGTTGAAAAATTTTCTTCTCACCTCCGTTCCCATAAAGTGTTTGGCACTGATTACAGTGCAAGAAGCGTCTTAAGCTACTTGTGCAGATCAACTAAAGTGTTTTGAAGTTGGTGGTATTTCAGAAAGGACATTGTATTGTAAATTGGAATAAAGTTATTTGGAACAGTGGGAAAAAACCACGAGTGACTTGATTTAATATAAAAAATTACGTATCCTATTCAGTGCTTATGTATCATCACCGGTAGGTGCAAATTCAAGATTCTATTTAGGCAAACACGGAGGTGAACATTTTCAGACCTCGAAAATTTTTCGGGAATAATTTAGCTATTAGTGTTATCTTAAATTTATTAACGTTGTGTCAGTACCGGCACTGCTGTGCTGGAACAAATATTTGCTAACAAAGAAAAAAAATAATTAACAGGCCAATGTAATGAAATTCATCCTCAGTGTAGCAGGATAGACGCAGTTTGATTGCAAAAGAAATTAAGATATTGTGTAGGAACTGAAAATATTTTACAGAAATTAAAAGTTTGAAGAATGTTGCTGTTGTTGTCTTCAGTCCTGAGACTGGTTTGATGCACCTCTCCATGCTGCTCTATTCTGTGCAAGCTTCTTCGTCTCCCAATACGTATTGCAGCCTACATCCTTCTGAATCTACTTAGTGTATTCATCTCTTGGTCTCCCTCTACGATTTTTACCCGGAACGCTGCCCTCCAATGCTAAATTGGTGATCCCTTGATGCCTCAACACATGTCCTACCAACCGATCCCTTCTTCTAGTCAAGTTGGGCCACAAACTTCTCTTCTCCCCAATCCTATTCAGTACTTCCTCATTAGTTATGTGATCTACCCATCTAATCATCAGCATTATTGCGTAGAACCACATTTCGAAAGCTTCTATTCTCTTCTTGTCCAAACTATTTATCGTCCACGTTTCACTTCCATACATGGCTACACTCCATGCAAATACTTTCAGAAACGACTTCCTGACACTTAAATCTATACTCGATGTTTCTTCAGAAACGCTTTCCTTGCCATTGCCAGTCTACATTGTACATCCTCTCTACCTTGGCCATCATCAGCTATTTTGCTCCCCAAATAGCAAAACTCCTTTACTACTTTAAGTGTCTCATTTCCTAATCTAATTCCCTCAGCATCACCGGACCTAATTCGACTACAATCCATTATTCTCGTTTTGCTTTTGTTGGTGTTCATCTTACATCCACCTTTCAAGATACTGTCCTTTCCGTTCAACTGCTCTTCCAAGTCCTTTGCTGTCTCTGACAGGTTTACAATGTCATCGGCGAACCTCAAAGTTTTTATTTCTTCTCCATGGATTTTAGTACCTATTCCAATCTTTCCTTTTGTTTCCTTGACTCCTTGCTCAACATACAGATTGAATAACCCTGTCTCACTCCCTTCCCAACTACTGCTTCCCTTTCATACCCCTCGACTCTTATAACTACCATCTGGTTTCTGTACAAATTGTAAATAGCCTTTCGCTCCCTGAATTTTATCCCTGCCACATTCAGAATTTGAAAGAGAGTATTCCACTCAACATTGTCAAAACCTTTCTCTAAGTCTACAAATGCTAGAAACGTAGGTTTGCCTTTCCTTAATTTTTCTTCTAAGATATGTCGTAGGGTCAGTATTGCCTCACGTGTTCCAACATTTCTACGGAATCCAAACTGATGTTCCGCGAGGTCGGCTTGTACCAGTTTTTCCATTCGTCTGTAAAGAATTCGCGTTAGTATTTTGCAGCTGTGACTTAAAAAACCGATAGTTCGGTAATTTTCACATCTGTCGACACCAGCTTTCTTTGGGTTTGGAATTATTATATACTTCCTGAAGTTTGAAGAGACAAAAATTAATATCCGATCAGCCTGCGAATGGAAGAGTCCGGATCACCACAATGCGCTGTGGATTAGCCGATTCATGAAACAGCTTAAGCACTGCAGTTCCCGTCTGCGCTAGTATGGCATTCCTGTCGTGGCACAGCGCACATGCGGCATAAAACTGCCGAACGTATCACCACGGTGAGGCTGCGACAGACATGGAGTGACAGTGGAGAGCATCTTGGTGGTGGAACAGGGATGCGGCATCGTGTCAGAGCCTGGCAGTGGGCAGTGGGCAGTGGGCGGCTGTGGACAGCAGCAGGCAATACAACGTCAGGCACCAGCCCATGATTATCCCACCACCCCATCCTACTCATGTTGTGTTGTGGATGGCTCAAGCAGGTCTAGTGTATAAGGAGGACAGAGCGGCCGCTGTCCTCATGATGTTGGTGGCGTGTCTCAACGTAGACGTGGCAGTATGTAAGAAGAGATAGAAAAAGAACCACAGCTAGCAAATATCTGAGAAGGAGTCAGCGGGACGATGAGGAGCAGAAAGGTTGGGAAGCAAGCCAGTGGAGGCATCCCTGGTGGAACCGGTTTTCTAGGCTTCGTGCGACTTGCTGTCAACTGGGGACGTTGGTCTCTGTCTAGACAAATGGAGGAGTTTTACGCGTAGGACCCAAGGCATGCACCGTTCACAAGATAAAAGTTGTTTCATTCTAGATATATCTCAGCCACTACGGTATTAGAAGACGTTGTACCAGATGCGTTACGTGAAGAATTTCCATCGTGCAGACTCCGTGTCATGCTAGATTTCTGCCTGAGATGTGCATTTTATTATTTACCATAACGGCGTGGTCGCGGCTATGTCTGAAGTCTTAAGCGGTAAATGATTTGTACGAGGGGTGGAAGTTTAATAGTGGCAACTATTTATTTATACACTACTGGCCATTACAATCGCTACACCAAGAAGAAATGCAGATGATAAACGGATATTCATTGGACAAATATATTATACTAGAACTGACATGTGATTACATTTTCAAGCAATTTGGGTGCGTAGATCCTGAGAAATCAGTACCCAGAACAACCACCTCTGGCAGTAATAACGGCCTTGATACGCCTGGGCGTTGAGCCAAACAGAGCTTGGATGGCGTGTACAGACACAGCTGCCCATGCAGCTTCGACACGGTATCACAGTTCATCAAGAGTAGTGACTGGCGTATTGTGACGAGCCAGTTGCTCGGCCACCATTGACCAGACGTTTTAATCGGTGAGAGGTCTGGAGAGTGTGCTGGCCAGGGCAGCAGTCGAACATTTTCTTTATCCAGAAGGGCCCGCACAGGACGTTGAAAATGCGGTCGTGCATTTTGTTGTTGTTGTAGTCTTCAGTCCTGAGACTGGTTTGATGCAGCTCTCCATGCTACTCTATCCTGTGCAAGCTTCTTCATCTCCCAGTACCTACTGCAACCTACATCCTTCTGAATCTGCTTAGTGTATTCATCTCTAGGCCTCCCCCTACGATTTTTACCCTCCACACTGCCCTCCAATACTAATTGGTGATCCCTTGAAGCCTCAGAACATGTCCTACCAACCGATCCCTTCTACTGGTCAAGTTGTGCCACAAACTTCTCTTCTCCCCAATCCTATTCAATACTTCCTCATTAGTTATGTGATCTACCCATCTAATCTTAAGCATTCTTCTGTAGCACCACATTTCGAAAGCTTCTATTCTCTTCTTGTCCAAACTATTTACCGTCCATGTTTCACTTACATACATGGCTACACTCCATACAAATACTTTCAGAAATGACTTCCTGACACTTAAATCTATACTCGAAGTTAACAAATTTCTCTTCTTCAGAAACGCTTTCCTTGCCATTGCCAGTCTACATTTTATATCCTCTCTACTTCGACCATCATCAGTTATTTTGCTCCCCAAATAGCAAAACTCCATTACTATTTTAAGTGTCTCATTTCCTAATCTAATACCCTCAACATCACCCGACTTAATTCGACTACATTCCATTATCCTCGTTTTGCTTTTGTTGATGTTCATCTTATATCCTCCATTCAAGAAACTGTCCATTCCGTTCAACTGCTCTTCCAAGTCCTTTGCTGTCTCTGACAGAATTACAATGTCATCGGCGAACCTCAAAGTTTTTATGATCGTGCATTATCCTGCTGAAATGTAGGGTTTCGCAGGGATCGAATGAAGGGTAGAGCCACGGGACGTAACACACCTGAAATGTACCGACCACTGTTCAAAGTGCCATCAGTACGAACAAGAGGTGACCGAGACGTGTAACCAGTGGAACCCATACCATCACGCCGGGTGATACGCCAGTATGGTGATGACGAATACACTCTTCCGATGTGCATTCACCGCGATGTAGCCAAACACGGATGCAACCATCATGATGCTGTAAACAGAACCTCGATTCATCCGATAAAATGAAGTTTAGCCATTCGTTCACCCAGGTTGGTCGTTGAGTACACTATCGCAGGCGCTCCTGTCCATGATGTAGCATCAAGGGTAACAGCGGCGATGGTCCCCGAGCTGATAGTCCATGCTGCTGCAAACGTCGTCGAACTGTTCGTGTAGATGGTAGTTGTCTTGCAATCCTCCCCATCCGCTGACGCAGCGATCGAGACGTGGTTGCACGATCCGTTATAGCCATGCGGATAAGATGCCTGTCATCTCGAGTGCTAGTGGTACGAGGCCGTTGAGATGCATCACGGCGTTCCGTATTACCATCCTGAACGCACCGATTCCATATTCTGCTAACAGCCATTGGATCTCGACCAACGCGAGCAGCAATGTCGCGATACGACAAACCGCAATCGTGATAGACTACAATCCGACCTTTATCAAAATCGGAAACGCGATGGTAAGCATTTCTCCTCCTTACACGAGGCATCACAACAACCTTTCACCAGGCAACGCCGTTCAACTGCTGTTTGTGTACGAGAAATCGTTTGGAAACCTCCCTCATGTCAGCACGTTGTAGGTGTCGCCACCGGCGCCAACCTTGTGTGAATGCTCTGAAAAGCTAATCGTTTGCATATCACAGCATCTTCTTCCTGTCGGTTAAATTTCGCGTCTGAAGCACGTCATCTTCGTGGTATAGAAAATTTAATGTACAGTAGTGTAGCTCGTACAAAATAGATACGTGCTTCAAAGCTTTACTGAACTTCAAAGTAGTCACCAGTATTGTGTATAACCCGTTGGCAGCGATATGGAAGTCGTAGTATATTCTTAGTAGTGCCGTCGTGCTGAGAGTTCGAGCGTCGCGGTCTATTGAGCGAATGCCGTGAAGTGTTTCCTTCAGTTTAGAAATCGAGTTAAACTTACGAGGGCTTAAGTCACAGGAGTGCAGTAGGTGGTATAGCATTTAGCAGCCCCATCAGTCAAACAAATCAGTAACAGCTTGCCCTGTACGTGCTTGAGCATTGTCCTACAACATGACGGTCAGGTCCTGCAGAAAGTGTCACCACTTCTGTCTCTATGCTGTTCATTATTGGAACACAACCTATGACCAGCTTAGAGAGAGATCGACGACACTTTCTGCAGGACACGGCCACAACAACGACTCTGTAGTATTGTACATATAAGTAATTCTTTTCATCTGATTTTACGATGAACCTGTGTAATTGATGTTCTGATTTCATTTGTTTTTGTTTCATGCCATTATGTTAAGAAAACTGTAAATAAGTTTCAATGTGAATATTAATGTTTATGTCAAAATTCAAGTAATATTGTAATAGAATTGAAATGTAACAAATGTTGAAACTGTTGTAAGATGTTTAAAATTGTACCTGTGCGTCTGGTCCATACGTAGGCAATGTGTTATAATATGTAGAATGCAAAACCTCGGGTGGATACTCGGTCTGTCAGCGATCGGTAAAAGGTGGATGGCAGGAGAGTGCGGGTAAATGCGCGCGGTCACTGCACGGCACAACGGGCACAGTAGTAGTTGGAGTTTGGCACTGGTTTGAGCAACACCTTCTGGAGCGAGGCGGCTCTCCTGGAAGACATAGCTTCACTGAGCCTCGGGTATGCCGTTCCAAAGCCCACACAGCATGGATAAATTCCAAAGGCACTAAATGGAAAAGTATTGCGACGCTAAGAAGAATTTAAGTGTCACTACGTCAAGAGCCATAGCTGTGGTTGTATGTGTGCTCTGTGCCTCGCCATCCAGCCGCCCGCCAACCGCCGCATCGATACTACCAGGTTGAAACTTTTAGTACTGTATTCGTATGGTTCAGAGAGTGAACTGTGTTTGTTTGGTGCATTAATAACCTAAATTTTATCAGAACTTTTCCATCATTCAATTATCCTCACAACTAACCTAGACAGAGTCCTTACCAAACGTGCAATCCGAGTGTCCCGAAATGAAAATTAAAAATTTTGTTAATTATAATTATTTGCAGAACTAGCTTTATTAGAATGGTGTTTAAAGAAATGTTTTGTTAATGAACCAGTAAATAAATAGGGAAGGTCTAACGAAGTCGAAAGGTAACTTTAGTATTGATATAGTAATGAAGTTTATTATTTCGAGACAGATTTGAAGGCATTGAAATGAGCAGTAAATAAGAAGAAAAGAGTAATAACTTAACAGTTTCAGGGTCGCCCCCTCATTCATTTGAATTCTGAAGTGTTCTTAATTGGTTTGACCAGTAAACGTTAATAAAGCCAATATAAAAGTCAAAATATATCAGTGTTTTATCTTTATCAAAATTGAAATTTTGTGTGTAGCATGAAAGTACAATTTCTAGGGTAACCTATGCCCGATTTTAATCAGATTAATAGACAATATAAAGTTTTTTAGTAAACATTGTAGTGTAGTGTTATGTATTCATGGTTTTTCATTTCAGTACAGAACGTGAAACTATCAGTTCATTAGATTGTCTCGTTCTAAGATTCTACTATATTATGCAGTGTTACAACTTGTTGTTTTGCACGAATATATACCAACTTGTACAGGGAAGAAACTCAGTTAATGCCTAATTAGGCTGGCGACTGTATTATTATCCCATTCGTAGCATCTTCTGGGTTGCTTTTGATCCATCCTGACGAGTAATTGCATTTCGAACTTACTTGGCGGATCATTGCTATTACAGAGTGGATGTAAGTCTGGTTTGCCACCGTTCAGGTACACGCGGTCGATATCTATGCGAAAATCCTTTCTCATAAGGTGAATCCCGCTCACTTACCATAGCACAGGCTTTAACGAGTACTTGTCACGGGGATTACAACATGACCATCGTTTTGCAGGACAATGCTCAAGCACGTACAGTGCGAGCTGTTACTGATTTCTTGACTGATGGGGCTGCTAAGTACTATACCATCTACTCCACTCCCCTGACTTAAGCCCTCGTAATTTAAACTCGATTTCTACACTGAAGAAAATAGCTAACGGCATTGGCTTCAGAACTGCTACAAATTCGTCAGGCAATAGACCGCGCCGCTCGAACTGTCTACACAAGTAACACTGCTAAGAGTATCCTACGACTTCCACATCCCTGGCAGTGGGTTATACACAATTCTGGGGACTACTATGAAGTTCAGTAAACACGTATCTATATTGTACGAGCTGTAAATAAATGGTTGACACTGTTAAAATTCCAACCCTCGTAATTGCTTCTTTCGATTGTGCTTAACGAACTACTGCGTCGGCTGAATTATTGATGTCATTAGTTGTGGTTTGTGGTCAGCAGTGGTTAACCTGGGTCAGCGTGCTTTGTTATCTACGTACTATTACTCTTGTTAATTGATTGCGTAAGTACTAGTTGGTGGTTTCGGCGTGACGGCTTCTGCTTGGGTATATTTTAGATATTTTTTCCATGAGCTGTTACTTGATTAATTTGTTTCTTTCATGACGTTCCTTACAGCTTGCATATTTGTTTATAATATGTCAGTAAAATGTCTCTTGGTCTTAATATTATTGCTTTCTGAAGGAACTAAATGGTTCAAATGCTCTGAGCACTATGGGACTTAACACCTGAGGTTATCAGGCCCCGAGAACTTGGAGCTACTTAAACCAAACTAACCTAAGGACATCCCACACACCCATGCCCGATGCAGGATTCTAACCTGCGACCGTAGCGGTCGCGCGGTTCTGAAGGAACTCTGAGGAGCATACGATTTTAAAACGTTACAGGTTGTTAGGCATACAGCAGTAGATATTATAATAATTGATACCCTGATATGTACCAATAGCAGTGTGTTAATCGTTTATTCTTTGCTTCTAACAGTCTTCCCACATTCACATCACGTAATTTGCTACGTGATGTTTTCCAAACAACCGTGACTGCACCACGAAATGGACTATGTCTGTCAATATAGACTATTTATTTAGCATCCACGTGTCCAAACTTCAAAACCTGACCTCCCGCCCAGATGGAAATAAACATTAATGGCTTCCTTGTGCCACACTTACCAACCAAGTTCAAAACATACCACTCCTAACAGTTCTAATAATCTGTCTGCAAATGGAGTAAGTACTGATATAAAGTTGTTTAGCACACTGTCCTCAGTTATCAACAGAAGTAGCAGCACTTACTCGCCTAACACCCTGATATTGTACCAGATATTAAGTTTTGTATACTTCTGATTTGACCAACAGAAAATTTTAGTTGTGTTTTATTTATTCATGTGGTCTGAGTTACTGAGATGCAATGGAATGTCAGAAAAAAGTGGAAGGACCAAATGTAGCAGAAATAGACGAAACAAGGCTTAATACATAAGCAAGGAAGAGGAAAAAGAAGATGTTATGTTCTCAGAAGCAAACAAGTTGCAGCAAGAGTAGGTGCTGTACTGATATTAGTCAATACATTTGAATTAGTTACTCTCATCCCCTCCATGAACCATGGACTCCGCTGTTGGTGGGGAGGTTTGTGTGCCTCAGAGATGGAGATAGCTGTACCGAGGGTACAACCATAACGGAGGGGCATCTGTTGAGAAGCCAGACAAGCGTGTGGTTCCTGAAGAGGGGCAGCAGCCTTTTCAGTAGTTGCAGGGGCAACAGTCTGGATGATTGACTGATCTGGCCTTGTAACATTAACGAAAACGGCCTTGTCGTGCTGGTACTGCAAACGGCTGAAAGCAAGGGGAAACTACAGCCGTAATTTTTACCGACGGCATGCAGCTGTACTGTAGGGTTAAATGATGATGGCGTCCTCTTGCGTAAAATTTTCCAGAGGTAAAATAGTCCCCCATTCGGATCACCAGGCGGTAACTGCTCAGGCGGATGTCGTTATCAGGAGAAAGAAAACAGACATTCTACAGATCGGTGAGTGGAATGTCAGATCCCTTAATTGGGCAGGTAGGCTAGAAAATTTAAAAAGGGGAATGGATAGGTTAAAAGTTGGATATAGTGGGAATTAGTGTCGTTTGGGGGCAAGAGGACCAAGACTTCAGGTCCGGTGAATAAAGGGTTATAAATACAAAATGAAATAGGGGTAAAGCAAAAGTAGGTCTAATAATGAATAAATAATAGGAGCACGTGTCAGCTATTACCAACAGCATAATGAAGGCCTTATTGTAGCCAAGATAGACACGAAGTCCATATCTACTGCAGTAGTACAAGTTTATATGCCAACTAGCTTCACAGATGATGAAGAGATTGAATAAACGTGTGATGACATAAAAGAAATTATTCAGGTAGTAAAAGGAGTCGAAAATTTAATAGTCATGGGGGACTAGAAATGGATAGTAGGAAAAGGGAGAGAAGGAAAAGTAGTAGGTGAATATGGATTGGGGATAAGGAATGAAAGAGGAAGCGGCTTAGTAGGGTTACTTGATCAGAGCATTACTTGACCATAGCTGACACTTGGTTTAAAAGAAGGTTGTATACGTGGTAGAGGCCTGGGGACACTAGGAGGTTTCAGATAGATTATATGATGGTAAGACAGAGATTTAAGAACCAGGTTTTAAATTGTAAGACATTTCCAGGGGCAGGTGAGGTCTCTGACCACCATCTATTGGTTATGAAATGTAGATTAAAACTGAAGAAACTGCAAAGAAGTGGGAATTTAAGGAGATGGGACATGGATAAGCTGAAAGAGCCATGGGTTGTAGAGAGTTTGAGAGAGAGCATTAGGGAACGATTCACAGGAACTGGTGAAAGAAGAACGGTAGATGAAGAATAGGTAGCATTGAGACATGGAATAGTGAAGGCAGCAGAGGGTCAAGTAGGTAAAACGCCGAGGGCTAGTAGAAATCCTTGGTTAACAGCAGAGATACTGAATTTAAGTGATTAAAGGAGAAAATATAATAATGAAGTAAATGAAGCAGGCAAAAAGGAATACAAACATCTCAAAAAGGAGATCAACAGGAAGTGGAACAATGCTAAGCAGGGACAAATGTAAGGATGTAGAGGCATATATCACTAGGGGTAAGATAGATACTGCCTTCAAGACAATTAGAGAGACCTTTGGAGAAAAGAGAATCACTTGTATGAATATCAAGAGCTCAGATGGAAAACCAGTTCTAAGCAAAGAAGGGAAAGCTGAAAGATGGTAGGAGTATATAGAAGGTCTGTTCAAGGGTGATGTACTTGAGTGCAATATTATATAAATGACAGAGGACGCAAATGAAGATGAAATGGGAGATATGATACTGTGTGAAGAGTCTGACAGAGCACTGACAGTACTAAGTCGAAACAATGCCCTGGGAGTAGACAACATTCCATTAGAACTACTGACTGCCTTGGGAGAGCGAGTTATGACGAAATTCTACCATCTGGTGAGCAAGATGTATGAAACAGGCGATAATCCCTCAGACTTGAAGAAGAATATATTAATTCCAATCCCAAAGAAAGCAGGTTTTGACAGGTGTGAAAATTACTGAACTACCAGATTAATAGGTCACAGCTGCAAAATACTTTCACGAATGCTTTACAGACAAGTGGAAAAACTGGTAGAACCGACCTTGGGGAAGATCAGTTCGGATTCCGTAGAAATGTCGGAACACGTGAGGCAATACTGACCCTACGACTTACCTTAGACGATAGGTTAAGGAAAGGAAAACCTACGTTTCTAGCATTTGTAGACCTAGAGAATACTTTTAACAATGATGACTGGTATATTGTCATGAAAATTCTGAATGTGGTAGGGGTCAAATACAGGAAACGAAAGGTTATTCACAATTTGTACAGAAACCAGATCACAGTTATAAGAGTCGAGGGGCATGAAAGGGAAGCAGTGGTTGGGAAGGCAGTGGGACAGGGTTTTAGCCTACCCCCGATGTTATCGAATCTGTATGTTGAGCGAGCAACAAAGGAAAAAAAAGAAAAATTTGGAGTAGGGATTAAAATCCATGGAGAAGAAATAAAAATTTTGAGTTTTGCCGATGGCATTGTAACTCTGTCAGAGACAGCAAAGGACCAGAAAGAGCAGTTGAACGGAATGGACGGTTTCTTGAAAGGAGGGTATAAGATGAACATCAGCAAACGCAAAGCGAAGGGAATTAGATACGGAAATAAGACAATTAAAGTAGTAGATGAGTTTTGCTATTTGAGGGACAAAATAACTGATGATGGTCGAAGTAGAGATGATTAAGATGTAGACTAGCAGTGGCAAGAATAGCGTTTCTGAAGAAGAGAAATTTGCTAACATCAAGTATAGATTTCAGTGTCAGGAAGTCTTTTCTAAAAGAGTTTATATGGAGTGTAGCCATGCATGGAAGTGAAACACAGATGATAAATAGTTTGGACAAGAAGAGAATAGAAGCTTTCTAAATGTGGTGCTACAGTATAATGCTGAAGATTAGATGGGTAGATCACGTACCTAATGAGGAGGTACTCAATAGAATTGGGGAGAAGAGGAATTTGTGGCACAACTTGGCTAGAAGAAGGGATCGATTGGTAGGACACGTTATGAGGCATCAAGGGATCGCCAGTTTAGTGTTGGAGGGAAGCGTGGAGGGTAAAAATCGTAGAGGGAGACCAAGTGAAGAATACACTAAGCAGGTTCAGAAGGATGTATGACGCAGTAGCTACTTGGAGCTGAAGAAGCTTGCACAGGATAGAGCAGCATGGAGAGCTGCATCAAACCAGTCTCTGGACTGAAGACCACAACAAACAAGTTACTCTCATACTTAGAAAATGATCTTTGAGGCAGGTGCTGGAGTTCGGTATTGTCATCGTAGGGTATAGTTGTGTTGGTGGTGGTTTACCACTATCTTTCTGCGGCCTGTCATCAAGTGTAAAATGTGTGTCGTGCTAATGACTGTGGCGAGAAATCTGAAAAGTGTAGCGTTGTGTCTGAGCTAGTGTGGATGAAGGGAAGTGAGACGATGGAACGCTGTACCAACACACAGCCTACGGAAAGCAAATGACTCCCTGGGAATTGAAGAACCTAATGTCCCCGTCCGACGGGCGTATCAGCATTAACAGTGGCATATGCGCTCTCTTCACAGTACACAGTGGGGAAGTTTTTAATTTAACACAGGAGATTGGCGCAAATTATTCTCAGGAGCTTCAGACCGGCATCCGCTCCTCCTTTTTTCGGCCAAATACTATAAGTTAAAAAAATGCATAACACTGTGCTGTCTGTAGCGAAGGTACTGTTTTTTGTTTTGGTACCGGTTTCTGTTCTGAACCGTCATCAACGGCAGGAAAATTATCACAGATATATCACATGTCTTACATTCCTTAATATAATGTATCACATAAAACTATAACTGACAATAAAAGACAGAACCTATGATAAGATTAAAATACGGTGGCACATATCACAGGTTATGATGTTTCTCGTCAGTTATTGTTTTTGTATGATAACTTACGTTAAAAAGTGTAAGACATGTGATAATTTCCCTGCGTTGATGATGCTTCAGGATCGAAACCGGTAGCAAACAAAAAGTGACACTATCGTAGACGGCACAATGTTAAGCATTTTTTAAAAAAAATTGTACATGCTGTTGATCATCGCCTAAGCAAGATGTTCAAACACTGTTTGCTGCACGAGGATTCGGGCCAGCTACTTCTGAGTCGTGTACGACTTCACATGAGTGCTTCAGCTAACTCGGCAACGGACATCGATTGGAAAGCACAACGCGTGAAAAGCCTGAAAGTTAACAGAAGTACAGCTCGATATCGAGTGAACTGCAAAGAGCTTATCTTTACAATTTCCTGGTAGCTTATATGCACTGAAGAACCAAAACAACTAGTACACCTGCCTAATATCGTGTGGGGCCCCGACGAGCACGCAGAATTGCCGCAACACGAAACGGAATAGGCTCGATTGAAGTCTGAAGTAGTGCACGAGGAAACTGACACCGTGGATCCCGCAGGTCTTCGAAGGGATGGAGGTGTCTTCTCAACAGCACGCTTCAGGGCATCCCAGATATGCTCAATAATGTTCGTGTCTGGGGACTTTGGTGGCCAGTGGAAGTGTCTAAACTCAGAAGAGTGTTTCTGGAGCCACTCAGCAGCAATTCCGAACGGGTGGTGTGTCGCATTGTCCTTCTGAAACTGCCCAAGTCCTCGGAATGGACAGTGGGCATAAATGGATGGAAGTGATCAGACAGGATGCTGGTATTTAATCAAGATTTATGCCACGGCTGCATTCCGTCACTCAGCTTTATCTTCTCCTATGCCCTCAGACACAAGGTTCCTCGCTATCTAGTGCAACTGACTCGTCGCCACTGAAGCTCTAATCTTCTCTGGTCGCTGGTTTTTGCTGTCTTTCTATGGTGCAAACACACCCTTTTGTCGCGTCATAAGGCTCTCTAATTAGCAGTTTCCCTGCCTTTTTAGTTTGACATCTTGCGTCGACACCCAGCTCTGGCATTTGTATCTGTCTTAAAAGGCCAAATAAAGTGAGTAACCTCGAAATACAGTATACTGTAAAGTTTGGAGTGTACTGGATGTGAATTATACCAACTGTGTAGTCTAAGTACATTCGAATGTAATTTGTGTAATACACTGTATTCGAACTTAAGTTGCAAATATAACTTTGCCTTAATTTTTCCTATTTCAAGGTTATTTCAAATTAATGTAATGTAAGTAGGCTGTTTAGGTTCTTATATTGGTAACGCCACCGTCACATAGCGCTCTGTATGAAAATCACTGGCTGTGCTGTGTGCAGTCTGTGCTTGGGTGACATTGTTGGAATTTGCTATTGTAGTGTTGGGCAGTTGCCTGTTAACAGCGCGTAGTGATGCGCAGTTGGACGAGACTGGATGTCATGAACTAATGTATATATATTATGACTTTTGAACACTGTTAAGGTAAATACATTGTTTGTTCTTTATCAAAATCTTTCATTTGCTAACTGTGCCTATCAGTAGTAAGTGCCTTCAGTATTTGAATCTTTTATGTAGCTGGCGGTAGTGGCACTCGCTGTATTGCAGTAGTTAGAGTAACGAAGATTTTTGTGAGGTAAGTGACTGACGAAAGGTATAGGTTATTGCCAGTCAGGACCATTCTTTTGCAGGGATTATTAAAAGTCAGATTGCGTTGCGCTAAAAACATTGTGCGTCAGTTTAAGCACAGTCATTTATAATTTTTCTAAGGGGACGTTTCAATACGTGCAATTGTGGCAAACTGCAGATGCAGACAGGACATATTTACTGTCATTTATGCTGCTCTAGAGAAGGTGAGAAACTATCACCTATACGGTATGTAACAAAAAAATTGGCCAACTTTTCTCGAAAAAGAAGAAAAAAGTTGTATGGACATGACTATAGAAAGGTTTTTTGCATGTTACAACTAATGTTCTACTCCTCTTCACGGTACATCAGCCATGACCAATTCACAGCAGCGGTACATGTCAGAATATCACATGTAACTTTTTTTTCATCAAACGCGATGTAAAATGGTATGGCGTTGGTTGATATCGATTTTATGAGTACATTAGTGTTTGATATTGGCTAAATAACTAGGACGAAGGTGCACCGACAAGAGAGCATTTGGAGACATTGTTAGTCATCTTAGGAATCATGAGATGATTATTTCTAGTAATTGCGACAGAGGAACATACAGGACAAGGACACCAAAATTGTAAGAGCAATACGTCATACAGTCTACGACGACCATAGTGCCAACACGTGGCAAATAACAGCAACAGGTAGTCTAATATTGACCAAATTATTATCTGGTAAGTATTATGCATCACGTGAGGTATTTATACACTTTACATAGGGTTGCCATACGTTCGGATATCTCAGGATTAGTCTTACTTTTCAGCGTGTTGAAATATAAATGGTTCAAATGGCTCTGAGCACTATGGGACATAACTTCTGAGGTCATCAGTCCCATAGAACTTAGAACTAGTTAAACCTGACTAACCTATGGACATCACATACACCCATGCCCGAGGCAGGATTCGAACCTGCGACCGTCGCGGTCGCGCGGTTCCACACTGTAGCGCCTAGAACCGTTCGGTCACTCCGGTCGGGGTGTTGAAATAAAGTTTACGTAATCGATTATCGGTTGCTGAAGCAAAGTCGATCTCAACACCTTGCGACGGACTCTTTCATCCCAACCTAACTTGAAATTACCTAAATTCTACTTTTGTTTACACGCAAGACATGTTTTAACAACAACACACCATAGCTGAATGCTTGTTGCATCCGTAGACACCAAACATACACGGATCCTTTAAGAAATCCATACATCAAACGTCGAAACCAGATAATTCAGTTATCTCATATTATGCCACTATAAACTGAGGGCCTATAAAAACTAAAGATCATGATGACAGGTTACGATGGACTGCCTCTCTTTGGTAATTACAAATCTATATCACGGACGGTCAAAGGAATATGCTAAGCTATATCAAAATCCATTTAAACTGTGTGTTCAAATGAACAGGTCACTCAACTAACGTTGAAGGGAAGAAGATAATATTTTACATCTAAAACTATTTCGCAAACACATGACGTGAATCAAAATTATGAAAATTTTAATATCTAATTTCAAAATTGAATTATACATAGGTTTAGAAATATGGATGTCACGGGATGTCGGCACAACAGTTGCTTTAAGATGAGACAGATCGTCTCTTTACGAGAGCTCAGATTTTAATTGATGGGGAGATTTCCGTACCACTGATCGGGTAAACTATATCTATTTTTTGTATCTGAAGAAATTCGATTTCCTGAAAATAAATAGATTTTAATAAGTCTACAAAATTCACAAACTGATGACTCGCGCGTGGTTAGTTTCGTCTGTTTTATATACATAAGAAAACCAACGGAAAGCACGGTTAGACGCTCTCCTTTACACATATTTCCAACACTTCTTTATTGAGAACAATGAGACAGTGCCGAGAATGGACAATCGCGTGCGTAACGTCGCAGCCACGCCCGGCGGACAGCCAGGTATGGGCACGCAAATTGTGTAAGCGTACGCTTAGATCCACACATCCGTGCCGCAAACATAATGTCTCGGTACTGCTGTAACTAGGTTGGCGAAGTTTGTATCGAATATAATCATTAAGTTTTTTTTAACTCATTATCGCTCCAGAATAGTATCGTCGACAGACTGTACGTGTTCCGGAAAGTAATCCTATTTGATCCTGAAGTCCGGGAATTTCGAAGTCTTCCGCCGGGGTCGGCAAATTTAGTGGTGGCAGGCATACATTTTTAGCATGTTCAGCCGCTGGTTTTCCTTCACGTATACAGGGTGGTCCATCGATCGTGACCGGTCCAAATATCTCATGAAATAAGCGTCAAACGTAAAAACTACAAAGAACGAAACGTGTCTGGCTTGAAGGGCGAAACTAGATGGCGCTATGGTTGGACCGCTAGATGGTGCTGCCATAGGTCAAACGGATATCAACTGCGGTTTTTAAACAGGAACCCCCATTTTTATTACATATTCGTGCAGTACATAAAGAAATATGAATGTTTTAGTAGGACCACTTTTTTGGCTTTGTGATAGATGGCGCTGTAATAGTCACAAACATAGGGCTCACAATTTTAGACGAATAGTTGGAAACAGGTAGGTTTTTTAAATTAAAATACAGAACGTAGGTACGTTTCTACATCTTATTTCGGTTGTTCCATTGTGATGCATGTACCTTTGTGAACTTATCCTTTCTGAGAAAGTATGCTGTTACAGCGTGATTACCTGTAAATACCACATTAATGCAATTATTGCTCAAAATTATGTCCGTCAACCTCAATGTATTGGGCAATACGTGTAACGACATTCCTCTCAACAGCGAGTAGTTCGCCTTCCGTAATGTTCTCACATGCATTGACAATGCGCTGACGCATGTTGTCAGGCGTTGTCGGTGGATTACGATAGAAAATATCCTTCAACTTTCCCCACAGAAAGAAATCCGGGGACGTCAGATCCGGTAAACGTGCGGGCCATGGTATGGTGCTTCGACGACCAATCCACCTGTCATGAAATATGCTATTCAATAACGCTTCAACCGCACGCGAGCTATGTGCCGGCCATCCATCATGTTGGAAGTACATCGCCATTTTGTCATGCAGTGAAACATCTTGTAGTAACATCGGTAGAACATTACGAAGGAAATCAGCATACGTTGTACCATTTAGTTTAGCATAGATAAAATGGCGGCCAGTTATCCTTCCTACTATAACGCCGCACCATACATTAACCCGCCAAGGTCGCTGATGTTCCAGTTGTCGCAGCCATCGTGGATTTTCCGTTGCCCAATAGTGAATATCATGCCGGTTTACGTAACCGCTGTTGGTGAATGACGCTTCGTCGCTAAATAGAACGCGTGCTAAAAATCTGTCATCCTCCCGTAATTTCTCTTGTGCCCAGGGGCATACCTGTTCACGACGTTCAAAGTCGTCGCCATGCAATTCCTGGTGCATAGAAATATGGTACGATTGCAATCGATGTTCGTGTAGCATTCTCAACACCGACGTTCATGAGGTTCCCGATTCTCGCGCAATTTGTCTGCTACTGATGTACACCTACTTGGGCATCATCATATGTTGCAGGTCGTGGTTGACGTTTCACATGTGGCTGAGCATTTCCTGTTTCCTTAAATAACGTAACTATCCGGCGAACGATCCGGGCACTTGGATGATGTCGTCCAGAATACCGAGCGGCATACATAAAACACGCCCGTTGGGCATTCTGATCACAATAGCCATACATCAACACGATATCGACCTTTTCCGCAGTTGGTAAAGTATTACGAAGCAAATACCGTCCGCACTGGCGGATTGTTACGTGATAACACGTACATATACGTTTGTACCTACTACAGCGCCATCTATCACAGAGCGAAAAAAGTGATCCAACTAAAACATTCATATTTCTTTACGTACTACACGAATATGTAATAAAAAAGTGGGGTTCTTATTGAAGAAAACCCAGTTGATAGCCGTTTTACGTATGGCAGCGCCATCTAGCGGGCCAACCATAGCGCCATTTAGTTTCCTCCTTCAAGCTAGACGAGTTTCGTTCGTTGCAGTTTTTTCACTTGATGCTTATTTCGTGAGATATTTGTTCCTGTCACTACCAATGGACCTCCCTGTATACTTCTGCGAGTGGTTTATTCAACAATGTGTCAACCGTTATTTCATTGCAACTGTGCTGTTGACGGATGAAGCGTCGTTTTGATATGACCGGTTGTAGTCATCATTCAAGCCGACGTTTTTTGGACGGTTCCATTGGAGCTGAATGGATAAACTTAGACTTCTTTCTTGGTCGATGTTGTTGTTGTTGTGGTCTTCAATCCAGAGACTAATTTGATGTAACCCTCCATGCCACTCTATCCTCTGCAAGCTTCTTCATCTCAAAATTACTGCAACCTACATCCTTCCGAATCTGTTTATTGTATTCTAATTTTGGTCTCTCTCTATGATTTTTACCCTCCATACAGTCCTCCAATACTAAATTGGTGATCTCTTGATGCCTCAGAACACGTCCTACCAACTGATCCCTTCTAGTAAAGTTGTGCCACAAATTCCTCTTCTCCCCAATTCTGTTCAGTACCTCCTCATTAGTTACGTGATCTACCTACCTAATCTTCAGCACCACATTTAGAAAGCTTCTATTCTCTTCTTGTCTAAACTAGCTATCAACCATCTTTCACACTCCATACAAATACATTCAGAAATGACTTCCCGATACTTAAATCTATATTCGATGTTAACAAATTTCTCTTCTCCGTAAACGCTTTCCTTGCCATTGCCAGTCTACGTTTAAAATCGTGGCTACTTCGACATCATTTACTTTTCTTCCAAAATAGAAAAACTCATCTACTAATTTAAGTGCCTCATTTCCACATTTAATTACCTCAGCATCACCTGATTTAATTCGACTACATTCCATCAGCCTCGTTTTGCTGTTATTAATATTCATAGTAGTCTATGTCTTGGTCGATATGCTACCTGATCTCCTAGAGTATGTGAGTCAGTGTACACCCTGTGCACTCAAGCAGTAATGAGTTACGCACGGTGCGAATTTGCTTCTGGACGTGAAACTAACACGACATTTTCTATGTAAGCTAACAAAATGACAATTCCATCATTAACAGAGACTCAGCTTCCAAGCGTATGCTGCCAAGAATATTTTACGTTAATAGTCAATGCAACTAAATATCCTGGTTATAATTGCGAACTCATAATGCACAGACTTTATTCGAAATTCCTACATTGTACGTCTGTAAATAGGGTGTGAGGTATGATTAGGACACACTTACAGTTGACGTAAAAAATTCCAAAGAGTAACTCGTAACATTTATGTGGAGCTACACTCAGCGTATAGTAAAACGGTGTGACTGAAGAAAGGTTTGGAGCAGAGGGTAATTTTTACTCCGCTTAATAATTTTGCGTGACCTGTCTGATGCGTAATAACAGGATTACATATTTAATGCCATCAAAGCTCTGCAGCGGGAAGTACATGAATTAAAACCAATAATTACACTCTCGTTAATTATGTGACCGCTGTATAATAACGCTTTGTTTATAAAACAAGTACACAGGAAAATGATTACGTAGTGGTTGTCGCGGTGGTGTGCGCGGGGAAAAGGGGAAGGGGAGAGCGGGGGAGGGGGGGAGGGGTGCTGGGGATGGCGTTTTGGTCCATGACGCGACCCGTGTCACTCGACAGAATGTAATTTGTTTTAACCTGCGAGGCAGCTTGCTGCTAACTTCATGGTTCTCTGGCTGCGTATCAAATCACGTGAATAAATTCGTCGGTAACAGAGTCGTTAAGTCAGGTGTCATTTTTATCCGACATCAGAAGGTTTCACGTTCAAACTTTTCATTAATGGAAAGAACACACGTATTGGAAATTTGGCATAGTACGTAGCTCCAGATGTTTCGGTCATCAGCAGTAGACAAAGCTTTGACAGTGCGAGGCAATGAAAATTCTAGAGAAACGTAATACATTCCATTCTAGTGTCGTAGCTTTATTCATAACCATTATCTGTTTATACACCTATATCTATACAGATAATCTCAAGTCACCATACGGTGCATGGCAAAAAATACCCTGTACCACCACTAGTCATTTCCTTTCCCGTACCACTCGAAAATGGTGCGAAGAGAAACGACTGTGAATATGCTTCCGTACGAGCCGTAATTTCTATTATCTTGTTTTTACAGTACCTATGCGAAATATACAAAGACGTGCTGAAACGTAATGCCTCCAAGTGTTCCATTCTTTTCTCAATATCGGTTCACGAATTATATGCAAAGCAGATGTTAACAGATGTGTAAATTAGCGAACTATCAGTTTAATATATCACAGCTGCAAAATACTAACACGAATTCTTTACAGACGAATGGAAAAACTGGTAGAAGCCGACCTCGGGGAAGATCAGTTTGGATTCCGTAGAAATATTGGAACACGTGAGGCCATACTGACCTTACGACTTATCTTAGAAGAAAGATTAAGGAAAGGTAAACCTACGTTTCTAGCATTTGTAGACTTAGAGAAAGCTTTTGACAATGTTGACTGGATTACACTCTTTCAAATTCTCAAGGTGACAGGTGTAAACTACAGAGAGCGAAAGGTATTTACAATCTGTACAGAAACCAGATGGCAATTATAAGAGTTGAGTGTCATGAAAGGGAAGCTGTGGTTGGAAACAGGGTTGTAGCCACTCCCCGATGTTATTCAACCCGTATATTGAGCAAGCAGTGAAGGAAACAAAAGAAAAATTCGGAGTAGGTATTAAAATCCATGGAGAAGAAATAAAAACTTTGACGTTCGCCGATGACATTGTAATTCTGTCAGAGACGGCAAAGGACTTGGAAGAGCAGTTGAACGGAATGGACAGTGTCTTGAAAGGAGGATATAAGATGAACATCAACAAAAGCAAAACGAGAATAATGGAATAAGGTCGAATTAAGTCGGGTGATGCTGAGGGAATTAGATTAGGAAATGAGACACTTAAAGTAGTAACGGAGTTTTGCTTTTTGGGGAGCAAAATAACTGATGTTGGTCGAAGTAGAGAGGATATAAAATGTAGAATGGCAATGGCATGGAAAGCGTTTTGTCAAGAAGAAAAATTTGTTAACATCTAGTATAGATTTAAGTGTCAGGAAGTCGTTTCTTAAAGTACTTGTATGGAGAGTAGCCATGTAAGGAAGTGAAACGTGGAGAATAAATAGTTTAGACAAGAAGAGAATAGAAGCTGTTGAAATGTGGTGCTACAGAAGAATGCTCATGATTAGATGGGTAGATCACATAACTAATGAGGAGGTATTGAATAGAATTGGGGAGAAGAGGAGTTTGTGGCACAACTTGACTAGAAGAAGGGACCGGTTGGTAGCGCATGTTCTGAGACATCGAGGGATCACCAATTTAGTATTGGAGGGCAGCGTGGAGGGTAAAAATCGTAGAGGGAGACCAATAGATGAATACACTAAGCAGATTCAGAAGGATGTAGGTTGCAGTAAGTACTGGAAGATGAAGAAGCTTGCACAGGATAGGGTAGCATGGAGAGCTGCATCAAACCAGTCTCAGGACTGAAGACCACAACAACAACAACATATGATATAGTCGATTTCCCCATTTCGTTGACGCTAATTCCAACCCTCTGACGCTAGAGGCCTCCAAATTGTAGTACATATCATGGCGGTTTGTAACTTAACTATGACGGTGGGTTACAAACAGCCTGCTGTAATCGATTTTCTAACAGCAGAAAACGTGCCTCCAATTATAATTCATAGAAGAATGAAAGATGTGTACCGTGATGACTGTATCGGCATCAGTAACGTGCAACTTTGGGTTGTTCGTGCTCGTAATGAAGGGAACGGTGGTGCTAACCTCAGCGTGTGTGACAGAGCTTGGAGAGTTCCCAAAACGTAAATAACACCTTCGAGAACTTCACTTTGATACTGATAGATGCGGTGTTGTCTTCATCAATAGTGTCGAACCTTCTGTAGTTCAAAAGGTTCAAATGGCTATGAGGTCATCAGTGCCCTAGAACGTAGAACTACTTCAATCGAACCAACCTAAGGAAATCACACATAGCCATGCCCGAGGCAGCATTCGAACCTGCGACCGTAACGGTTGCGCGGTTCCAGACTGAAGAGCCTAGAATCGCTCGGCCACACCGGCTGGCAACCTTTTGAAGTGAAAGTATCAACAGCCTGGTGTTTTATCGGGAGAAATATGATCGTTGTCAGGATAAGTATGGTGAGAAAGAAATATGTAGATATGATGAATAAAGATGTAGTGACAGTATCAGTAAACTGATTTCTCAATGGGAGATATATGATCATCTGCACGGTGAATACATTGAAAAAATAAATATATAGACACGAAGGATAAATATCTAGAATATTAATAAGGTTCGTTTTATTTAAAAACTTGTAAGAGTTTTCACATACACAATTCGCAGCCATTTCTTTCAGAAGAAGAATCACTCTGCAGGCAATAACATATGTCGGTTCACTACATTATTTCATTAGTGTTTCGAGAAAATAAACTTGTGTTCCCATCAGGGATTCCCATTTGAGTTGACGGAGCATCTCTACAGCATTCATATGTTGTTCTAACTTACCAGTAACAAATCTAATAGCACGCCTCTGAATTGCTTTCATGGCTTCAGCTAATCCGTCTCGCTTTGGGACCCAAAAACTTGAACAGTACTTGGAAATAGTTGCACTAGTGTTCTGTACGTAGTCTCCTTCGCAGGTGAGCCACACTTTCCTAGAATTCCCTCCCGTAAACCAGAGTCGAAAATTCGGCTTACCCACTATGGCCCTTGTACGCTCGTTGCATCTCATATTCCTTTTCAGTCATAGACCCAGATTCTTATTCGACATGACTAAATAAAGTGGCACACCACTAATATGAGGGCTATTCGGAAACTGAGGGACGATCGGTCGCGAAATGAAAATCACTGTGAATATCCGACGAGGTTTTTCACAAACATTTTGGGAAATGTCTCTAGTATGCCAGTCGATCGCATCAAGACGCTCTTTTCAGTTGTGAGCGCACTGTGAGAACGTAAAGAGGGCTAGAAATTAGTGTCTCACGTCAAGTATGACGACCAGGCGAAATATTTCGCCCGAAGTTATGCAATCCACACAACATAACTGTCATGTGGTTCGTTCTAAATGAGAATCCTGGGCCGCTCTGCAGGGGCAATGAACATGCTCCTGCAGCGTTTTGTATGGGAAGTGTTTGATCACCTACAATACAGCTCGTAATTGGCTAGCCCTGAGGTTCATCTCTGCTCAAATGAACTGCTGGCTACGAAGACCATATTTTGACACAGTAACGAGCTGCAGACCAGAGTAGAAAATTGTCGAAAAGCACTGGCGGCTGTCTTCTATAACGAGGGGATTGAAAAGTTGGTGCAACGCTACGACAGATGTCTAACTGTGAGTGGCAACTGTAGAGAAGTAGCTGGAAGGTGTAGCTAACCGTTGCAAATAAAACAGTTTTGATTTTCACTGTGGTTTCCATTTCGCGACCTACCGTTCGCTACTTTCCGAATATCTCTTTACTTCTAAAGAGTTCTCTTTAACTCACTCGAGTACATACCACATTTCTTGACATGCTTCATATTTACATGAAAGAACGTTTACTTACCTTACATTTCGTTCGAATGATGGCCGCTTTTCTATGTATCTAGTTTGATCTCGTATTTTATGATTTTGAAGAGACACCGTTCTGTGACACCAACCATTCCTGCAACAAAAACTCAGTTTTACATTCCTGGGACATTATTTATTTTTGTGGATATTTGCCGTACCTGGGTAGCTGTGTTATTGCATTTTATCTGAGTCACACTATTTTGCGGCGCATGTGTTACTGTTAACAGTGACACACTTATTTATTTTGGAATATCATTTGTTTTTGTGGGTACTCTGTGTGTATAAAATGAACTACCACATCTCTGTGATGTTTTGAAGTCTCACTTGCTTCTATACTCCAGAAGAGTTTGGCGGATGTCACGTGTCAATTGTGAATTGTGTAGGTCTCGATTTTTTTGATTAAATTCAGTGGTTTCGAAAATAATGTTGGAAAATCCTATTATGTCTTGAAGAAATTTACATTTTCGATAGAATTTTTGTAGCGTAGAGGTTGAGTAAGGAAACTTTTGTACTGGTTCCTGGAGTGTACGTTTCCCTCCTCCTGGTACCTGTACCCAATTGTCGATGCACGTATTTGAGCTCGATTAAGTCAGGGCAGTTGTTGCCAGCGAGTGTTTTCTTAATGGGTGATCTCTCCATGGGCTCTTTGACACGCATGAGGGATGTGTTTACTTAAATTATAGGTACTGAACCGACAGAAAGAGGCTATATCTCTCCTGTCTCCTAATTGAAAAATTCGTGCTGATTATTGGTCAGTTCGCCCACCTCCATGTTTTTCGCAGTCTATGTGCATGGAGGCGAGGCAAGTTTGATTTTGTAGTGGGTTAGCACAGAACAATGACTAAGCTAGTCTGTGCCACACCTGTGGACACTTACGTGGCCATTTTGCATAGGAGTTAGCTCAGATTTTACGAGTTTGGATCTTTCTTTAATCATGGAGTCATTTGTTGGAAGCATTATGGGGGTTCTCACGAGTGATAATTTGGTCTCATTTAATTAAATTCAGATAGGACACCGCTCTTTCCTTACTTATGAATCGGTTCTTCCATCTTATTACTGACTGAGTTTTTACTAAAAAATTGGTGAACTTTATCTTCGGTTATTCTGTGAATGAGTCCTTGCGTATGAGCATACGTTGATAAGCCACAGCATTATGACCACTGCCGACATCGAAGTTGGGCGCCGCTTGGTGGCTTCGGGGGCACGTGACGCCGTAACATAAGTATGTAAGCGGAGAAGATAAGGACGGGGACCACCTTATAGAAGATATGGGCAGCAAATAGGGAAATCCATTGAGATACGCGGCTTTGAAAAAGGGCGACTTAATATTACGCAGAGCCTGTGAACGAGTATCGCCGAAACGGCGAAGCTGGTCGAATGTTCACGTGCTGATGTTATGACGATCTACGGAAAGAGGTAGAAGAAAAATTCAACTACCACTAGGCGCTAAATGGTTGGACGTGCACGACTCTTCACAGAATGTGAGGTTCGGAGGTTTGTCTGCTTTGTAAAGCAGGACAGATTGTGATCTGTGCCATCTCTGCCGAAACGGCACAGCCATGGTGCATGCACAAGTGTTTCAAAGCGCACCGTTCACCGTACATTATTGAACATGGAGATCCGCAGCAGACCACCCGTACGTGTTCACATATTGACCCAACGACATCGTCAGTTACGGTTTCAGATGGCACGGGACCGTCGGAATCCGATCGTCGATCAATGGAACCGCGTCGGCTCTTCGGGTGAATCACATTTGTGCTTGCAGTACGTCGATGGACGTCTCCATAAACGCCGTAATCGAGGTGAATGGCGAATCGAAATGTGCTGCGCGCCACGGACACAGGCTGGTGGGAGCAGTATTTTGCTGTGGAAGACATTCTCCTGCGCTTGCATGAGACCTGTGGTAGTAATAGAAGGCAGACTGACTGCTGCGAAGCACCTCCTCGTTTCGTGTTTGATGTCTTACACGATGGCGATGTCATCTTTCAGCAGTTTAATTATCAGTAACTCGGAACCAGAACCGTGCTATAGTGGTTTGAGGAGCATTGTAGCGAACTCGCATTGAAGTCTCGGCGACCAAATTTGCGTCATGTAAACTCTGTGGAATCCATCTGGTTCGCTATCGGGCGCCATCGCCGCGTACGTAAATCAGCGGCAGCCTTTATTTATGAGAATTACGTGACCTGTACGGAGACATCTAATGCCACATACCTCCGAAAAACTACCTACAAAAAGTCGGATCCCTGATGCAAGGTCCGCCGGCCGTGGTGGCCGAGCGGTTCTAGGTGCTTCAGTCTGCAACCGCGCGACCGCTACGCAGGTTCGAATCCTGCCTCGAGCATGGATGTGTGTGATGTCCTTGGGTTAGTTGGGTTTAAGTAGTTCTAAGTTCTAGGGGAATGATGACTTCAGATGTTAAGTCCCATAGTGCTCAGAGCCATTTGAACCATTTGAACCTGATGCAAGGTCCCAAAAAGACAAACACGGTATTAAGCAGGTGGTCATAATATTTTGGCTCGCCTGCATATGTGCAAGCACGTTGCCTCCCTGACGTAGACTAATCGTGATGAATAATTATGATTAATACAGTTTGTTCATATGGACCCATAATCTTAAGATTTTGTAAGTGTCAAATGTTTAATAAAGTTGAGAAGTCTACTGCACTTAGTGAACAAATGTCTTGTAAACATCAGTTTTGTTCGTTAAACTTTTCGCCAATATTCATTACAGCACGATGTCCATATTCCTATGATCACTAACCTCATGCATCCTTTAAGGGAAAGGTACTAGGCCAGCCGCTGTGGTCGAGAGGTTCTAGGCTCTACATTCCGGCGCCGCATGGCTGCTACAGTCGCAGGTTCGAATCCTGCCTCGGGCATGGATGTATGTGATGTCCTTAGGTTAGTTATGATTTAAGTAGTTCTAAGTCTAGGAGACCGATGACTTCAGATGTTAAGTCCCATTGTGCTTAGAGCCATTTGAACCATTTGAAAGGTACTAGGAAATATTTACTAGAGTTCAATCCCTGCCGGGTACTTAGTTCCGTTGCTCGTTTTCTTGGTGATGGGACCGAGAGTTGAATCCAGTTAATATATCGGGGGCTTCAGATGACTTGGTAATCAGGGGAAGGTGGAGAGTGTTAAGCACTCTATCTATTCAATAGTATGCTACGAAAGGTCCCTGTTACGGGTCAAAAGATCGTCCCACCAAAATATCACCTACCGATATTTCGTCGTTTTCACTGGTCGAGAAACAGTGGACACCGGAAATACTTACCGGTGCTATTTTGTTATTTAACTGTTGTAATATTTTCCGAGTGAACCAGTAAACTGAATTCATACTTCGGCACATATCGTGAAATCCAAATTGTGATTTACTAGCGGTGTTATTGTTGTTCAAGTAGGATATTATTCCAGAGTTCATCACCTTCTCAAAGATTATCTAAAATGGATAGTGACATCTGTCCTCGTGTTATTCTTGTGTTTAACAAAGTTCCCCAAGTTCGAGGCCTGGTCAAGCAGACAGTTTTAATGTGCCAGAAGGTTTCAACAAAAACTCTACCTGGATCTCTTATTCGTGCAAGAGATAGCAGAAGCTTGATTTAACGCTCAATTAGGCTCTTTTCTTAACAGTGTAGATCGTTCTCTCAAAGCAGCTCAGCGGTATTGAGTGTTGTGCTTCGTTACACACAAAAACTCACCTTTCCTCGTCTTTCATTCTTTCATTAATGCCGAATCGTTATTGTGATTAATACGAGGCTCACGGGGGATGCGTTGCTTTGCGATGGACGAAGGGATCGAATGTTGACTGGTTTTCCGTTGCGGCGACATGTATGTCTACGTGTGAGGGGTCAGAGTGCGGTGTACGAGAGGCCCGGAGCCAGGGGTGGTCCAGTTAATGAGGAGGGGTCGAGACCGGCAAACAAGTGTGCGGCGCGGCCAGGGGCATTGTTCCCGGGCGTCCTGCACTTCCGGCCGGACAAAGCCCGCGGATCGGTTATCTGTCGTCGCCGCCACTACAATGACCTGTTGTCCACAGCCGACCTGATCGCATGCAGAGGGCTGTTGCTGGCACCTGCTGATACAGAAAATGGTTCGCGTTTTCCTGTTTTCGTCTTGATTTCGCTCCATTCTTTAAGCACCCAAAGAGGATGCGGCAACTCTGCAGAAGTCATATTTTTTTGCATGCATGGATTACATCTACATCTTCAACTGCATCTACAGGATTATTCCGCAGTTAACACTTAGATATTTGGCTTTGAGGACATTTCACTACTGGTTACGGATCGATTAATACTTGGGAAGAATTAATACTTAAATCTCTGCGTAGGAGATCCTTTTTTTTTTTTTACAAATGACATTTCTCTCTCTCTCTCTCTTTTTATTTATTTTTTATTTTTTTATCTCGGAGTCATTAAACTATTTTGCCATTTGGAGCAACGAAAAACTTCTCAGTTTTAACAACTTTTTTATAATGTTGTCCCACGGTCATAGTATATTTCTTTAAAGTCAGTACCGCCATTAGTCTTTTATTTGCAGTATTACATTTACACGATCCTGATTTCGGCTTTAAAGTTCCATTATCAGGTGTTTTAATGTTATACAGTGCCTAAGATGGCACAATGACAATGCGTCTGATAGTGTAATTTAAATACGACAGTATGCCATCTTAGGCACTGTACAACATTAAAACACTTGATAATGGCACTTTAATGCTGAAATATATATTGGCCACGACATCTTGGTAGATGATTGTTGCAGTGTCTGTGTGTTATGGGTTGCATTTTTTCATATGACTTGTCAAGCCAATGGCAGCACGGCATCTCTTGCCGCAATTGTCACAAGTGTATCTGGCTGCTGAGGCAGGAGCAGTGGTAGCATTGCGAAGCTTTTTCTGCCTTAATCTGACTAACAAGCCTTCATCATGCTTCTACATTCCAGATGATATATCATCACGCCACTCTGGTCTCATGCTAGCCCGTGCCTCCCATCTGTTTGTGTCGATTCCAAAGCTCTCCATATCTCGTTTACAGGAGTCCTTGAACCTCAATACAGGACTACTGTTGCAGTTAGTTTTAGATAGCACTGCTTCGTTGGTCACTCGGTCCTTCCACGTTACTCCGAGGATGGATCTCAGGCACCACATGTGGAAAGCATTAAGGCGACGTTCTTGTTTGGCATAGGTAGTCCTTGTTTCCGATGCATACAAAAGGATGCTGAGGACGGAAGTTTGATATACAAGAATTTTGGTGGTCAAAGAGAGTTTCTTGTTTTTCCAAACACGAGTAGAGAGTTTGCCAAAAATTATCGCAGCTCTTCCAATGCGAGCATCACTTTCCTTGTCAACAGACAACAGACATGTTTGATTCTATAGTAGATCCAAGATAGCTGAAGTTATCTACAACTTGCAGAGTAGTGCCATCTAGTGTGATATTCGGCTTTGTCTTAGTACCCTGAACCATAATTACGGTCTTACTACAGTTTACACTCATCGAGAATAGGTGGCATGCCTGACTAAATCTCGATACTAGCTCTTGCAGCTCTTCTGCGGAGTTCGCAACAATTGCAGCATCATCAGCATACAGGAGATCACGAGCGACTATCTCGTAGCGCTTTGTCTTACTCTTCAGAAGACTGACATTGAAAAGCGTTCCATCTTTCCTAGTATCCAGATGTACTCCAACATTGCCATTCTCGAAAGCCGAAATAATGGTGGTGTAAATGTAACACTGCAAATAAAAAACCGTCTAATAGTGGGACTGACTTTAAAGGCCGTGGTTTTATTTACTGCCATGCCGACTTGCTTATCAACGGTGTGGGAATGTGTAGAGGTACAAACAACGTAACATTTGTCTCATCGTTTATGTTACTCTCACTGTTGTAACGAGGAGGAATTGTTCACGGCACTACAAAATGCTGTAGCAGATTCTGTTCTCTGGGCAAAGAGCTTCATTTCAACTTCATGTATATGTACCTCATTACCACTGCATGTACGTCATTGATCCATTATATACTTCATCATTACATCTCCACTACATACCATCTTCCTGCTTTACTTTAGTCACGAAAATTTCTTTAAAGAATAACACTCTCCAGTAATAAATAAGAACAGCTAACACTGAAAAATCATTATTTCACTCAGAACAGCAAATAAACAACAAATTAATCAAAGCATTTATTTCACCTTGCACTCTATATTTTCCTTTAGTCTAGCCTAAAGGGCTCCATATACTCAAGGAATTTGTTTCACCTTGTATACTGTATTTTCCTTCGATCTAGCCTGAAGGGCTCCATTGACACATTTTACCTATAACACGCATTAATACAGGAAAATGAATTTGTTTTACTTTAAGTTGAACCTAGGATACTAGGAATATCTTCATTTACTTACACAATAGGCACTGAAATTAATCCTTGAACAATATAGTATTTAAATAGTTAAGAAGTATAATACAATAAACCTCAAAATTGTTGGACATCATACTGCTCCCAAAAATAGTTCTGTTAAACAAAAAGGCTTGCGTCAGGCATCTGAACTCCCCAAGAGGGAACACCTGTCCAAAAATGCTAAATGCACATTTTTTGTGGCACTTTCACTACATTTATCAACCTCCTTATTTCTTTCCTGTATGTGTTTCATTTAAATCTTACTAACATCACCTACAGTTAGTTTCTATTGATTTGCTTTACTGCCGATTTCGGATGTTTTACATGTCTCTCACACCTGAAACTCATATTCTGTCACAATGTTTTTCCATGCATCGAAATTGTCATTTGTCTTTTTCCAACTATTTTGACATTCTTTACACTAACAGTGTCTGTTTTCTCCTTCTGTGCGTCCAGTTTATTAATGCTATCCTCAGAATGACTGAACTATATCTGTTTTGGGCCCACAATACTTAACAACCGCATTTACTGGTTTATTACATTTGTTTTCGATTTCCTTTGCACTTTCTACGCATTCATTATCAACACAAAATTTTAAAATCCCGGTGTTTGTTAACAATTTTCACAGTACTCTCAGTACAAATTTTTATTGATCTATTTATTTCTATCATACTGCCTAATTTTCAATGCTATTTTGAATTGAAACTACTGACGCTACTGTTCAAACCACCGTTAGTTTTTTGTTTCATTTCTTTCATTTCTAACTTGAAAATGTCTAGTCTTGAGCACATTTCCTGTGCAATTTTTCCGGTTTTGAATTTAAATACATCAGCATCTTCTTTATCATACTATACTCCCTGTCACTAAATAATTTCTTTTCCTTTCTTCATAACAACTTGGCCCCACATTTTCCGTTACTGTCTTTGAAAATAATCATTTAATAAGAACACAAAAAGAATTTCTTTTTGCTTAGCTTCTTGTGTTGGTTGCTGCCTTGCGTGGTCGGATCGCCTTTCGTTTCCACACATCGAATTTCTTTCTTTCCTTTCCTTTCCTTTCTTTTCCTTTCCTTTCCTTTCCTTTCCTTTTTTTTTACGTGCAACAAGCTTCTCATTACGCTGACGTGCTTGACGTATGGCGGCGATGTCCCCAACATACCATTGGCTATTATTATGTGGTATGGTATGTGGAATCCTAATTTCGTACTGCTCGTCTGCTGAGCATCGATTAATATTTCGTCACGTTTTTGGGTAATTTCGCCTCAAAACGTGATAAATAACAGCCACATTTCTGTGTCATGAGCTCCTAATCGCTCCTGTCTTGTACGATTCTATCGTTTTAAATTATTTACCCGAAATTCAATACCAGTCCATAATCTTACAAGTCGTGAGACGGTACTCAGTTTTTACTGAGATCATGAAATGCTCATGAACAGCAGTTGGTCATCTGAGCTACCATTTGTAACGATGCTGATATATTAGGTGCCTCCTAAGACTTGATGAATTTCTTCTTTGATTTACCTCTTCTTGATGATTATTAAGAATTCTAAACAATTGTTTAGTTACTGTAAATTAGAATATTATGGTGTCACCGGCAGTACTGCGAAAACAAAATGGTGTTCTTGTGAAATACCTGTGCAGTAAGCTGTCAGTCTTCACCAAACTGGGAATTAATTACATGTTGTGTTCAAGTGGAGTAAAGATATAGAAATGGCTGCTGATCAAATTTTCACTGACATTAATAAGTGGTTTAATGCTAATTCACTGTCATTATACTTTCAAAAGACCCACTGCATGCATTTCAGAAGCTGTAAGAAACTTCCTTTCAGTATGTATGTAACGTACGAAGACATGCAGATCAAAGACATTGACAGTGTTAAATTTCTCGGATTACAGCTCGATAGTAAATTCAGTTGGGAAGGGAATAATAGTGAATTGCTGAAGCGCCTACGGTAGTCTGTATTTGCAGTGAGAATGATGAGAGATATGGATGTAAAAAACTCACATACTTTGCTTACTTTCATTCTGTCATACGGAAACACATTGTGAGGTAAATTGTCAAATAAAGCAAACGTTTTTACCGTGCAAAAGTGTGCAATTAGACTCATCTGTGGTGAAAATTCATGAACATCATGTGAAAACCTGTTCAAGGAACTTTGTATTCTAACCACTGCTTCTCGGTGTATTCATCCCTTTATTGAATTTGTTACAAGTAATATATCTATGTACACGAAAACCTAAAATCACTTACCTTGGTTCAAAAAGGAGTGCTGTATTCAGGCACAAACATTTTCAATAAATCGCCAGCAAAATAAAAACTTGGTGTCAGATGAAACCCAGTTTAAACAGAGTTTGAATGACCTTTTGGTAGGCAACTCCTTGTATTTTATAGATTAGCGTCTTCACAGGAGCTATTAGACCAGAGCTAAAAATATGTGTTGGATTTCAGTTTTCACAGCATTTGGTCACAACAGTCAAGATTTGGTATTTTGTGTATGATGAATGTGTTGGAAGAGCATAACTATGTTTCATTGTGGCAGTGTATTAATTCTGCAACTATTAGCAGTTCCAGTTTACTTTAATGTGTTCACAAATTTTGAAATTCTTGTGTGTAATGATCAGGGTAGTGATTATTATATTCAACTGTTTTATGTTTTTTATGTAATATTTTCTGACTTGTTCCACACCCAAGAGAATCATCTCATTTTTTGGTTTGTGGAATGAAAAATGAATCTAATCTAATCTAATCTACACTACCCACCTGTTCTTACATTTCATTTCATTCAACTTTATTGCTTGTAAGCACTTTGGGTGATCAGCTTGCTTGTAATGAACTAATATAATGTTACACCACAAGTCAGTGAGTTACACAGCGGCATCACATATTAAGAAGTTGTTGGAACTGAGGTTTACGCATTTACTCCTGGCGGAAAACTGATTAATATGGAGCAAACATAGTAACTGAAATGGTGGAATACTACTCACAACAGATTGCTGCTTGGCGCATGATACATATACACTGTGTGATCAAAGGTATCCGGAAACTCCCAAAAACACGTTTTTCATATTAGGTGCATTGTGCTGCCACCTACTGCAACGTACTCCACATCAGCGACCTCAGTAGTCATTAGACATGGTGAGAGAGCAGAATGGGGCGCTCTGCGAATCTCATGGACTGCGAACGTGGTCAGGTGATTGGGTGTCACTTGTGTCATAAGCCTGTACGCGAGGTTTCCACAAACATCCCTAGGTCCACTGTTTCCGATGTGATAGTGAAGTGGAAACCTGAAGGGACACGTACGGCACAAAAGCGTACAGGCCGACGTCGTCTGTTGACCGACAGGCACCACCGACAGTTGAAGAGGGTCGTAATGGGTAATAGGCAGACATCTATCCACACCTTCTCACAATAATTCCAAACTGCATCAGAAACCACAGCAAGTACTAAAACAGTTAGGAGGGAGGTGAGAAAACTTGGATTTCGCGGTTCAGCGGCTGCTCATAAGCCACACAGCCCGCCAGTGAATGGCAAACGACGATTCGCTTGGTGGAAGGAGCGTAAACATTGAACTATGGAACACTGGAAAAACGTTGTGTGGAGTGACGAATCACTATACAAAATGTGGCGATCCTGTGGCAGGGTATGGGTATGGCGAATGCCCAGTCAACCTCATCTGTCAGAGTGCGTAGTGCCAACTGTAAAATTCGGAGGCGGTGGTGTTATGGTGCGGTCGTGTTTTTCATGGAGGGGACTTGCACCACTTGTTTTGCGTGCCAATATCACAGGACAGGCCTACATTGATATTTTAAGCATCTTCGTGCTTCCCTATGCTGAAGAGCAGTTCGGGGATGGCGATAGGACGTCAGCACGAGCGAGCACCTGTTCATATTGAACGGCCTGTGGCGGAGTGGTTTCACGACATTAACATCCCTGTAATGGACTGGTGGGCACAGAGTTATGTCCTGAACCCTACAGAACACCTTTGGGATGTTTTGGAATGACGACTTCGTGCCAGGCCTCACCGACCGACATCGACGCCTATAATCAGCGCAGCACTCCGTGAAGAATTGGCTGCCTTTCCCCAAGAAACCTTCCAGCACCTGGTTGAACGTATGCCTGAGAGAATGAAAGCTGTCATCAAGGGTAAGGGTGGCCCAACACCATATTGGATTCCATCACTACCGATGGTGGGCGCCACGAAATTGTAAGCCATTTTCAGCCAGGTGTCTGAATACTCTTTTGATCACATAGTATATACTATGTGATGAGAAGTTATGAATTCGCACTGAAAGAAATGTATGTGTGCTGTGCACTGGTCTACACGTGTATATGTCGAAGTTCGAAACAAAGCTGGCAGAACACAAGTTGGCAGAACTGCTTGCACATAGATATGTGAATTTTTTTTCTTTTTAAATTTGGTCTACTATTGTGTAACATCTAACAGTTTGTTTCTGTTGTGGCGTAGCAAGACAGCCACGCCACGGAAGTAGCCGAAAGGCACGCGCTAAGCTCACGCAGATGGGCGTGATGTCTGAAACAGGATACGTAATGAATGCTATAAAGAAAAGTACGTAGCTTCTGGAATACTTAACTTTAATCCATCCTTGGTACATCGCTACTGACGATATAAGTGAGACTCCATTGATACATGCAATGTTACTAATGGCGCCTTGCTAGGTCGTAGCCATTGACTTAGCTGAAGGCTATTCTATTGGCTCGGCTAATGAGCAATGCTTCGTCCATGTAGTCGCTAGCTACGTCGTCCGTACAACTGGGGCGATTGGTAGTCCGTATCTCGAGACCTGCCTTGTGGTGGCGCTCGGTCTGCGATCACACAGTGGCGACACGCAGGTCCGACATGTACTAATGGACCGCGGCCGATTTAAAGCTACCACCTAGCAAGTGTGGTGTCTGGCGGTGACACCACAGTTTCAGTTCAAGAAAGTTGTTGAACGTGATGTGTAATATTTAAATGTTCAAATTTGTTATAAATTATGATGCTTTCAATGGAAAAACGTATGTATCTTGTTGAAATTGTGTTTTGGCAGGGCGATAAATACAAGGATTCAGTACAGGAGGCATAGCTGAAAAGTTGTCGGAAACAGCTATACTTCATCGTAATGTGGTTTGTCTACTTGCTGAGAAATTTCGAGAAAGATGATCAGTGTTGGACGCCGAACGAACTGGAAAACCACCTACTCTAAACGAATAGAAATAGTTCCGATTCTGTACAGCAGAAATACGTAAACTCATTTCACATGTTTGTATAATAAACGGATATCGAACTACCAACTGCATGTCAAACGGTTACGCATGTATTGAAATTATTCCCGTTGAAATGTCTCGTTATTATCTCCCGTTCTGTGGACCGATATCAGGTATTGTAAGAGCAGAAAACTCGTATTATTATCTCTAATTCTGTATCCAATTCGTTTCTCCGTACGTCTAAACGAAAAAGAAGAGAGATACTGCCACTTCCAGGGTATACTATTGCATTATGCACGCTGTATTGGTTACCTGTTCTGTTACTAATTGTCGAGAATTTGATACCTATCAGGAGAGAGATATGGTTACACCTATAATGTGACAGCAGTATATGAATTGGTACACGCGTGTCATGGAAATCGAATTCGTTGCTGCAGTGGTTCATATCTTTTATGGAAAGTAATTTCATTGGTATTCTTGATATCAGCTTCTACACAGACGAGGTCAGCTTCCACGCCCTTCGTCACCGTAATACACAAAACATACGATTTCGGTCAACGCCGTACCCCGTACTGTGCCTGGCATGGCATGATCAGAAAATGAGCAGTGTGTAACGCTATCCAGACGACACAAAATCGGACCGTTATTTTACGAAGAAACGATGGACAGTGAACGTTATTGTTTAATGATAGACGATATCACGGGCCGGCTAAAGAAAAACGACACCCGCTGTTCATGAATTCAACAAGATGGCACTAATACACACAGAGTTCACAACAGGAGGCGTCGCTTGTTCTCTTCGCTAGCTGCCCCGCGATTGATTCTCTGCCTTGCCGGAGATTTTCTTGGCTCGGCGACTAGGTGTTGTGTTGTCCTTACGTTCAAATCGTCATAATTGCCAGTTGCAGACAATAATCTACCGCACAACCTTGGAGCGGAGAAACGTTTTAAGTGAACACAGATCACACATCTTCGTAGTCCGATTAAGAAAATGCGAGAAGGAACAACTTGTGCTGGTGTTGCTCAGTCAGTTAAGCAAGCTCCAAGAAAAACCATTGTCGAAACAGAATTGAACATCAAGAACGATGATTAGGTTGTAACGTCCCGTCGACGGAGAGGTGATTACTGTTGGAACACAAGCTCGGACTAGTGCAGGATTTGGAAGCAAATCAGTAGTGCCTCTTCCGAAGGAACCTTCACTGCAACTTGGCTCTGAGCACTATGGTCATCAGTCACCTAGAACTTAGAACTACTTAAACCTAACTAACCTAAGGACATCACACATATCCATGCCCAAGGCCGGATTCGAACCTGCGACCGTAGCGGTCACGCAGCTCCAGACTGAAGCGCCTAGAACCGCTCGGCCACCCCGGCCGGCACTGCAACTTGCCTTAAGTAATTTAGGGGAATCACAGCGAACCTAAATCTTAATTACCGGACGTGGATTTGAACCGTCGTCCTTCCAGATACGAGCCCAACGACAGAGCGAAGTGCCGCAGTGATTAGCACACTGGACTCGCATGTTGGAGGATGACTGTTCAAACTCGCATCCGGTCGTCCAGATTTAGGTTTACCGCGATTTCCCTACATAGCTCCAGGCAAATTCCGGGATGGTTCCTTTGAAAGTGCACGGTCGACTTTCTTCCCAATCCTTTACACAATCTGAGACTGGGCTCCGTTTCTAATGACCTCTATGTCGACGGGCCGTTAAACCCAATCAACATTCCTTTACAAGCCTAGCGTCTTAAACACATTGCCACCTCGCTCAGCAAGTGTAGTTGAAATACGGTGGTCAACAGCGAACGACCACATTAAAAAAGATTAGAAAATTGATGGATTCAATTCCTTGACTGTACAGGTCGAAGCCTACTGAGATTAGAAAATTCTTAATTGTCAGATACAATCAAACTATTTCAAACGAAACGACTGGTTTCGACCGGCATCGACCATCATGTTGTGCTTTACTCACATAATCTCTAAATGCCGTGTCTGAATGAACACGACCCTAAAGCGAATAAACTGAAGAAAAAAGTAGGCACTTTCTAGAGATTTTTGTAGGGAATGTGACTTCTCAAAAAACCTATGGCCATTTAGTTCAGCGTACATTACTTCACTGGACTTTTATCTTAGTGAAGCAGCGAAAGCTATAGCGTACTGCAGCCGTCCACGCACGCTTTGTGAGTTAAACCCGAAATAACTGTGTAGGTGGGAAACTTACCACAATCAGACCTGCAGGAACAGATGTCCAGTAAAATTAAGGGGGTTCTGCGCACGTATAGTCGCTCTTTACATCTATATCTACATTTATACTCCGCAAGCCACCCAACGGTGTGTGGCGGAGGGCACTTTACGTGCCACTGTCATTACCTCCCTTTCCGGATCCAGTCTCGTATGGTTCGCGGGAAGAACGACTGCCGGAAAGCCTCCGTGCGCGCTCGAGTCTCTCTAATTTTACATTCGAGATCTCCTCGGGAGGTATAAGTAGGGGGAAGCAATATATTCGATACCTCATCCAGAAACGCACCCTCTCGAAACCTGGACAGCAAGCTACACCGCGATGCAGAGCGCCTCTCTTGCAGAGTCTGCCACTTGAGTTAACTAAACATCTCCGTAACGCTATCACGGTTACCAAATAACCCTGTGACGAAACGCGCCGCTCTTCTTTGGATCTTCTCTATCTCCTCCGTCGACCCGACCTGGTACTGATCCCATTCTGATGAGCAATACTCAAGTATAGGTCGAACTAGTGTTTTGTAAGCCACCTCCTTTGTTGATGGACTACATTTTCTAAGGACTCTACCAATGAATCTCAACGTGGTACCCGCCTTACCAACAATTAATTTTATATGATCATACCACTTCCAATCGTTCCGCACGCATACTCCCAGATATTTTACACAAGTAACTGCTACCATTGTTTGTTCCGCTATGATATAATCATACAATAAAGGATTATTCTTTCTATGTATTCGAAATACGTTACATTTAAGGGTCAGTTGCCACTCCCTGCACCAAGTGCCTATCCGCTGCAGATCTTCCTGCATTGCGCTGCAATCTTCTAATGCTGCAACTTCTCTGTATACTACAGCATCACCTGCGAAAAGCCGCATGGAACTTCCTGCACTATCTGCTAGGTCATTCATATGTATTGTGAAAAGCAATGGTCCCTTAACACTCCCCTGTGGCACGCCAGAGGTTACATCAACGTCTGTAGACGTCTCTCCATTGAGAACAACATGCTGTGTTCTGTTTGCTAAAAACTCTTCAGTCCAGCCACACAGCTGGTCTGATATTCTTTGACGTATTTTTCATGTATAGTATGTGAGTGTACAGCAACTTTCCAAAACACCCTGTACGTGTAGATTACTAGTCTTACCTAAAAACTAGTTTGCTTTTGAAATGATGTTTCCCCATTTGCTGCTAAGAGAAATTAGTTCGGTGTTGTTGGCAGAAGTAGGACAATGGGAGGGCGGTGGCTTATCGACTGTCCCCCGGCTCTGAATGGAGTAGGGGGCTATCCTGATAGGTCCGCGGGACAAGGGACGTGGTTTCGCCGTACGCGCGCTGTCTTTGTTGTCCCGGAGACGAGCCGCAAGGGAGTGCGGCGGACCGCAAGGGCGCGGTCAGCGGCGCACCGGGGCGGACCCGACCCGGCATTCAAGGAAAGGACTAAGCACGGCCAACAGACGTGACCGGCGGCGCAATTACGTAAAGGCACGGATCTACAATTCCGCGGCCGTATCGCCGGGCGGGCTTCGGTTACGTGCGTCTCTGTGGCTCTGCGCTGGGGTGGAGTGGGGGAGGGAGGGGGAGGGGAGAATTAGGGGGAGGGGGGGCGCAACCTCCCGCGTGGGAGGTGAAGCAGGTGGGCCGACACGGCGGAGGGAACGCAGGGGCCCGAGAAGCAATTTTATGGAGGAAATTTCTCGGAGGGGTTGTATTGTAGAGGGGCGGCGCGCGCCGCTGGAAAAGCGTCGTGCTGGCGGAACTAGCCGTGTAGGAGGCGAGGTTTTTCTCGCGAAAGACGCGGCCGTTTCCCGCGTCACGTCTGCCAATAAAGTGTCTGGTGTACGCCGGCGGGAGGGTCGCTGCGCGGCGCTGCGCTGAATCACTGTGCGTCCCGCGGCAGCTGCGCAGGGTGCCCGGAGCTGCGGAGGCTCGCCTGCCGTCTGACACCACACAGGGCTCCTGCCGTCTGACACCACACAGGGCTGGTAACGCAATACAATGAAGCTGCTGCTGGTCTTCTTTGTTCACGCGTCTGCAGACATCAGTCGTATCCGGATGAACTCTGCTGCACTATCTATAAGGCGATCAATTGTCAACGCAACACCCTCGGGGCTGTATTTTCTCCAGCTGGCAGTCTGGGGCTTCGCTGGCGTTGAATTATTTCCCCTCCGGTGCGAGACTTTTGCTTTGTGCAGAAGTCTTGCCCACTGTTGTTTAACGCATACCTTGAAGAGGTTAATTTGAAAAGTTTAGATGGGAAAAGAGGAATATGTATTGGTCGAAAGAAAATAGAATGTATAAGATTTGCTGATGATGTGGCATTATTAGCAGAAAGTGAGCGGGCAGTGAATAACATGCTCAAAGATCTGAATGAAGCTTGTGTGGAATATGGGATGCAAACAAACACAGCAAAAACAAAGAGTATGGTAATCAGTACAAGACGCAGACTGTCCAAAATTAAAATGGGACAATCTACCATTAGCCAAGTAAGTGAATTTAAATATCTCGGAAGCACAATAACTGAAGACTTGAGATGTCACCAGGAGGTGAAAACTCGAATTGCCATAGCGAAGGAGGCATTCAACAGAAAGAGGAGACTCTTATGTGGCAAATTAGATAAAAGACTACGGAAAAGGCTTGGCAAATGTTTTGTCTGGAGTGTGGCACTATATGGGACAGGAACATGGACACTGAGACGAGAGGATGGAAAAAGATTAGAAGCATTTGAGATGTGGATGTGGAGGTGAATGGATGGAAAGAGTGAGTAATGAAAGAGTATTGCTTGGGACATTCATTGAGAAGGGAGTACTTGCTAGTAGATGCTTTGGAAGCATTGGTTTGTGGGAGAAGACTGAGAGGAAGAAGAAGGTGATAGCCGACGTAAAGGGAAGAGGAAATTATGCAGACCTGAAGAGGATGGCAGAAGACTGGACAGCCTGGGAGAACTACCGTGTGAAAACCCGCCTATATTCAGAACACTGATGATGATGATAATTATGATGATGAGTAACCTTGCCCAGTTAACATGTGTTTGGAAATACGTGTCAACGGGAAGTCTGCAACGCTATCAGCAGCTCAGGGCGCTTTGGTTACCGTTGCTGGCTATCGATCACAGGGCGCTGGGTTCGATTCCCGTCCAGGCTTGAGATTATCTCTGGGACAGGACCTTTGTGTAGCCACCATCATTTTATCATAATCAAAACGCAAATCACCGAAGTGTCATGAGAGGAAAAGACTTATACCTGGTGTCTGAACTCACCAAAAGGGGGCTTGTAGCCAAGCACATTTTTTTTTTTTTTTTACGCTTTCACTAGCATTACTAGCTTTCTCATTTCATATACAAGTATATCTTGCTTATATCACTCACAATTAGTGGCAGTTCATGTCTTAGGCGCTGCAGTCATGGACTCTCCTGGCTGATCCCGGCGGAGGACCGAGTCCTCCCTCGGGCATGGTTGTGTGTGTTTGTCCTTAGGATAGTTTAGGTTAAGTAGTGTGTAAGCTTAGGGACTGATGACCTTGGCAGTTAAGTCCCATAAGATTTCACACACATTTGAACATTTTTTTTGGCAGTTCATACACTTAACCGTTAATTTCGGAATCTGTGCATTTCTTTCGTATTGTGACGATACCCACGGCACACCATTGGATATTATTTCTCTAGCATGGTAGTAGGAACCCTCGCTTCACAATGCTCGTCTGCTAATCATCAATCCAAATTGTGTCTCATTTGTGGATAATTTCGCTTCCAGACACTAGTAAACACTTTCAGAAAATAATTACCATGTTTCGCAATTTACCCATGTCTTGGATACAGCAGCGGTTTGAAATTATTTACACAGGGTTTGGCTCTGAGCACTATGGAACTCAACTTCTGAGGTCATCACTCCCCTAGAACTTAGAACTACTTAAACCTAACTAACCTAAGGACATCACACACATCCATGCCCCAGACAGGATTTGAACCTGCGACCGTAGCGGTCGCGCGGTTACAGACTGAAGCTCCTAGAACCGTTCGGCCACTCCGGCCGGCCACAGGGTTTGCACATAGTTTAATGCCTGTCTGTATTCTTACAAGTCACGAGTAGGTTTTTACTGATACCATGCAGTGCCCATGAATAGCAGTTCCTCACCCGGGGCATCATTTGTAACGTTACTGACCTGCCTGGTGCCTAGGCAACGCAGTGCAGTTAAATCAGTTTAAGATTCATCAATTTGCAAATAAATTTTGTGAAACAGAAAGTGTTGTTGAACGGGAGTTTTCTGACGTTCGTTCTGGAGAAGTGATAGTATTGGATAAGATTCATAAGGCTACCATTGATGGGCCATAGTCATAGCCTAATTCTCCCACTCTGATTCAGATGAAGGGGTGTTGGTGGCTTATCTCCTGTGGATATCATTGGCGGTCCATCGTCACTGGATGGAAAGGCACTATTCCACACCTACACTGGAGGTAGGTTGTTGGTTGAAATTCCTGCTATTGCCATTAGTTGGTCGTCATCATTGGCTAGATTCGAAACGGACAGAGCAAGAGGGAGGGAATGCTTACTCAAAATATTAATGTCCGCCCAGGTGACTTGCAGCGCGTTGTTTATGCCGCTCGCACACTGAGGCCGCGTATTCACTTCCTTGATGGCGGGGATCCACGGTGCAGAAAGGCTATAGCCGCCCTCTATTGAAATTAGATGCATTTTTGGAAATATTAACCGCTTCTCGGACCTTTATTCTATAATTGTTTCTTTCCTTAGCCAGTACACGTTCGTTATTAAAATCGATGTCAGAGCCACACTTGTTGACGGGGAACAATCACGTACAGTACCGGTAATCACAGAAAAATCTCTGAATAATATTGGACATGCCCTGGAAAGGCCTCCTAGAAAATCACTTTCACGTCTTCCTCGGACATTGGGAATTTTCTGTGGCTCTGTTCAAACGGCTACAATGTTACTAAAGTTCCAGCCATATGAAATAACTGCAGTGCAAGAACTTAAATGGGGTGACCCTTCAAAAAGGTCACCGTTTTGTGAACTGATATTGAACAGGGTGAATTGGCGGAGTAATTGTCGGTAACTCTACTTTCTTTTCGTATGAAATTGGTTGCATCTAAGTCGACGTCCTAATTCACAAAATAACCGTTATTGGCGTTCTGAGAAAACCAAAGTAATGCACGAAGAATCCCTGCAGGAACAAAAAATTGGAGTTTTGCGGTGAGACATTTTACGGACTTTCTATTAACTATTAACCGAAAGATAACGTGGTTTAACGACCTTTCAGCAGGCCGTTGCGACGGCACATGCAACGAACTTCTCATTACAGAAGATTCATGACATGTTTGAAGAAACAGTTATCACTAAAAACATATGGTCCCTCATTTCCCAGATTGAATTCCATGCGATTATTATACCTAGGTGGCATATACTTTAAATGAACTTAAACGTAACTTCCGTCAGGGAATTTCTGCCATTTCTCAGACGGAACTGCAGAATATTATGAGCAACTTCCTAAGCAGGTTTCAGAATTGTTTGAACAACGAATGAAGGCAGTTCCAGCATCTAACTACGTATTATGCGAGAATATGAGCAATTTAATTTTCTTTTTAAGTGTTAATATCCTGTACGTTAGAAATAAATCATGCGATAAACCGCACTGTATTTAATGCGGATCTCCTGACACCCGCACCGTGGCACAGAGCTCGTTGTCCTGGCCGGCCCCACATAGCGGAAGTGGTTGTGTTAGCGACTGATCACCCTGTAAATCTGCATCTACATCTACATGACTGCAATGCACACAGTACTCATCGAACCTCCTCCAGACTAGTTTTCCACTGTTGCACTCTCCACCAACGCGTGGGATAAGCGCTTACTTATCCCGGGAGTGCTCTAATTTCTCTTATTTTATTACCATGATAACTACGCTGGTGTCAAAAATATAATTTCGCATTCGGATCCGAAAGCTGATGACCGAAATCTCGTGAATAAGTCTCGCCCCAACGAGAAACGACTGTGTTTTTATGTTTGCAAAGCCAATTCGCGTATCACATCCATTTGAGCTTTTTCTGTGTCCTCCGTCAATCGTCTCTGACAAGGATCCAATAGTGCTCAACGTTACACCAGATGTGCAGGGACAAGTGTAGTGGAGGCAGTCTGTTTAGTAGGCGTGTTGCATCTTCTATGTTTTCTGTCAATAAAAACAGTCTTTGGTTCACCTTCCCGACAACATTTTGAATGTCATACTTACGCTTTAAGTTGTTCGTGATTGTAATGCCTTGGTATTTATTAAATAGACAGCCTTCGCATTTGTCTAATGTATTGTGTAACTTCAATTTAACGGATTACGCTTAGTATTCATTTGAATGACCTCAACCTTTCTGTTATTCAGAGTCAGTTACCTATTTTCACACCACAGACATATCGTGTGTAAACCATTTTGCAATTAGTTCTGATCTTTTGATGACTTTACTAGTCGATAAGTAGCAGCTTCATATGCAATAAGATGGCTGTTGAGATTTTCTTCAGAATTGTTTATGAAGGATATCCTCGGAAGAATGGTCAGTATTTATGGATATGACAGGAACGAGCATTTGAAAGAAAGAAATGTAGTAAACATGACCACTAAAAATGCATACCTTAAGAGCTAAGACCAATTGTTTATCTTCAGTACTGTGAAGCACATGGCTATTACTACTGCAAGCTGGAGAAATCACAGAACGGTGGAGAGCTACAATCATGTTTGAAAGTGTCCATAATCACAAACTGAATGAAGATAGTGGTCTTACTGGTGTCTCGGCATGGGTATATAGTCGACCCTTGCAGCGAAGCTGATCCGCTGTTCTTGTGTCTATGCAAATTGGCTTAAGGACGCTGGAACCACAATTAGGCAACAAAGCATTGCCCGCCCAGACCACTTCGCAGAACTGGCGGTCACAGACATGGCCACTCTCTAAAGCAGAATACCGGCGTTCGGTTCCATACCTGACGAAAGTGTAAAATGCAGCCACGAGCCTCTTTCGGAGCGCCACTGCCTAAGCGGGGCAGTGCTGATGCGGCCTCTGTTAAGGTTTGTGTGTACGGGATGATCGAGACTGGACCTTTGATCAATGGAAAATTGTCACGTTGTCGGTCGAATAACATTTAATGCTACACAAGGTCGCTGGTCGTGTTCGGATAAGTCGTCATCGAGACCAACTGTTGCTCGAAACACGCCATTGACACAGGCTTTTGGGGTAGTGTTATGGTAGACATTTACGTAGACTTCCATGGAACCTACGGCGATAGTAAGGCACTATGACAATTCTGGACTACGTGAAGGTTACTACGGACCACCTGTATCCCTTTCACACTTGATATCTTCACTGATGGCAGGATAGCTGACCATGTCACAAGGCCAGAATCGCTCTACCGTAGTTTGAGAAGCTTCATGGTGAACTCATATAGGTGTCTGGGGCACCAAATACGGTTATCTGAATGGGATTTAACAGGTCTTGGACGCTAGAGAGAGCCACTTCCGCCCACAGAATATCGGCCCTTAATTCGCAGAAGTTGCGTGAACTGTGCGCAGAAACGTGATGGAACATACCCGGAGAAACTTACGAATCTTGTCGAATCCATGCCACACATCCCTTAGCAGTTTGGCAAACACGGATAACGGAAAGGTAAATAGATCAAAAAAATGGTTTAAATGGCTCTAAGCACTATGGGACTTAACATATGAGGTCATCAGTCCCCTAGACTTAGAATTACTTAAACCTAACCAACCTAAGGACATCACAAACATCTATGCCCGAGGCAGGATTCGAACCTGCGACCGTAGCATCAGCACGATTCTGGACTGAAGCGCCTAGAACCGCTCGGGCACAGCGGCTGGCTGGTAAACAGATGTCGCTTGAAAATTCGCTCAGAATAAGCCAGAAATCACGATCATTTTATTATTATAAAGCTAGATGGAAAGAATAAAAATAAAGCTGACACATGAATTATGAATTTCCATCAACGTGGTCCACGGGCAAGACGAAATTAGCTGCACACGCACAGGTACAGTGTAGGATTTATTAGAGGAACATGAATCACAGATCTGCGACTTAATCGCTAGGCTTTTTAGATAGCGTTAGAGTACAATTACAGCTAGTATTTTGACTAACTCTTTGCAAGAAATATGGAATCTCAACGCCACAAGAAAAATTGTCCGCGACGATACTAAATGATTCAAGTGAGTCTGCAGTCACGGCCTCACAGTGCCACATAAAGCAAAGAAAGCCAAACGCTGACGTCATCATGTTTCTATGCCAACAATGGGTCGGGCGATGGGGCATTGATCGTACTCAGTAACAATGTGTTTAGCCTTATACAAGCAACGACGTTCATTATGTTTGATTTCAGTGCGTGTCACACGACCTACAACTCAATGCACAAAGAATGGGTGCCCAAAAGTTTCCGTTCGAAGGCCGTACACTTCAGAATCACTATGTCAGTCAGCGAAAATCGGTGCGAGCATTGAGGCAATAGCCCCACCGACTCACAAGTTTGAAACTACTCGTTAGCCGGCCGCTGTGACCTAGCGGTTTTAGGCGCCTCAGTCCGGAACCGCGCTGCTGCTACGGTCGCAGTTTTGAATCCTGCCTCGGGCATGGACGTGTGTGATGTCCTTAGGTTAGTTGCGTTTAATTAGTTCTAAGTTCTAGGGGACTGATGACCTCACATTCTAATTCCCGTAGTGCTTAGAGCCATTGGAACCATATGAAAATATTCCTTAGGAGAAACACTGTATCCTGCTGCGTGAAGAAGTACTGTAACCGCCTGGTGCACATCCTCGTCCGAAAGGAATCTTCGAGCCTTCAAAACCTTCATCTAGGATACCAAAGGCGTGACAATCTCAGTCGGCTGTTCGAGTGTCCCTCACCTGATTGGGCATAATTTCTGCGTCACAGATGGATCGGCGTCTTGTACCGAATCGCGACCAGCGGGGGACTTGGCGCACCGTCCTACAACGGTGGAACCGACAGACATGCTACCCCATACCCATTCTTCATTCTCCGGTGGATGTCTACCGATGATTGTCCTTCTGTAGGCAAGAAAAGAATAACAGCACGTCGGTCATGCTTGGACGCATTTGGTAATAACGTCACCATTGTCCACGTTTCCGTATTTACCACACGTGCTTTGGAAAGACACGAATGCCACACTAGTATCTTCCCAACATGTCGGTGCTTATATACCCGCATCGGAATCGCGTTACGTTGCATGAATGCTGCAGCAACGCCCCCGAACGGAAACGTTTTGAACACCCCTTACACATTAGAGGAGACACTTCATTGGTTAATGAGTGATGAAAACAACTGAATGATTATTATCGAGAAATGGTTCGCCGCGCAGTTGGCATTTGACAGTAGAAATAGCAATCATATGGGTAAGAATGGTGTTGAAGGTGCCTTGGGAAATGATATACGACCTTGTTTGGTCCTACCATTTGCCTGTAATCATGTTATTGGCAACAAAAACCGTTCCTAGAATAAACTCTGCCAATTAAAGTCAGGATCTCAAGAAGTCAGACCGGGAAGCTTACAGCCGAAAAGTAAGCGACAACGTATTGTACAAAACAACCGGAAAGCTAAAGAACTCGTCGCGGAAAGACAGTGGGATATTGGAATGGACGTGGAGTACCGAGAGGAGCTTACAAAGAGGCAAGAAGCCTTTTGAAACTTAAAAAAAACAGCTTCTAGGAAAACGTATCTACATATCAGACACAGAAAAGGAATGGTTTGGAGTCTCTTTTCTTTGAAGTGGCGAAAACTTTCGAATGGTAAGCTACGACAGCACTTAAATTGGTTTTACTCCGAAATTTGTAGTTGGAGGTACAATAGAATTATATCTCCGGATTAGTCTCATCGGGAATTGCTCTTCTAGCGATGAAAATACATTATACACTGCTTGACACTTGCCAAGGAACAGAGGCACTGTTGGACAAGAGTTATTGCACGCTATAATGGACAACGTGAAACACACTACACACGTAAAAGAGGTCGAGTGGTGTATTTATAACTAAAATCGGTACAAATTTCACCAAATGGGAAAGCGGGGTAACATTCGTAAATAACGCTCATGTTTCACAGACGTAGGAATGAAATGATGGTGTGGCATTGGTGGCCCCAACTGGGGATGTTTGGCCGCCGGTTTGCATGTGTGATTTCAAGTGACGCCACATTTGGCGACTTGAGCGCTGGTGATAACAATAAGAACAACACCCAGTTCACTGGCAGAGAAAATCTCCAACCTGGCCAGACATCGAACACGGGCACGGTGCATGGTATGCAGACACGCTAGTACTCAGCTGCGTAGGCGGACTCTCCCGAAGGAATAAGCCCTCCTATGGCACTAATACACATTTCGCACTTTTATTCATGCTGGATACCAAACCGATGAGGAATCTTTGGGTCTTTGGGGGATATTGTCCCACTACTCTCTCAGGGTGGTTTTCATTCAGTTCTTGCTCTGTTCGGTAAGGTGTGTTCTTTGAGAAACACTCCTGCCACGTGCATCCAAGATATGTTCTACTGTAGGGTTTAGGTCTGGACAGTAAATGAACCATTCCATATATTTAATATTGTAACAGTACAAACCTACATTACTAGATGAATAGGTCCAGAATGCAAGGATTGCTTTGAGGGGAGCGAGCGCACGACATCTACATCTACATTTATACTTCGCCAGCCACCCAGCGGTGTGTGGTGGAGGGCACTTTGCGTGCCACTGTCATTACCTCCATTTCCTGTTCCAGTCGTGTGTGGTTCGCGGGAAGAACGACTGCCGCAAAGCTTCTGTGCGCGCTCGAATCTCTCTAATTTTAAATCAGTGATCTCCTCGGGAGGTATAAGTAGGAGGAAGCAATATATTCGATACCTCATCCAGAAACGCACCCTCTGGAAACCTGGACAACAAGCTACACCGCGATTCAGAGCGCCTCTCTTGCAGAGTCTGCCATTTGAGCTTGCTAAACATCTCCATAACGCTATCACGGTTACCAAATAACCCTGTGACGAAACGCGCCGCTCTTCTTTGGATCTTCTCTACCTCCTCTGTCAACCCGACCTGGTACGGATCCCACACTGATGAGCAATACTCAAGTATAGGTCGAACTAGTGTTTTGTAAGCCACCTCCTTTGTTGATGGACCACATTTTCTAAGGACTCTCCCAATGAATCTCAATCTGGCAGCCGCCTTACCAACAATTAATTTTATATGATCAATCCACTTCAAATCGTTGCGTACACATACTCCCAGATATTTTACAGATGTAACTGCTACCAGTGTTTGTTCCGCTATCATATAATCAAACAATAAAGGATCCTTCTTTCTATGTATTCGCAATAAATTACATTTGTCTACGTTAAGGGTCAGTTGCCACTCCCTGCACAAGTGCCTATCCGCTGCAGATCTTCCTGCATTTCGCTCCAATCTTCTAATGCTGCAACTTCTCTGTTTACTACAGCACCATCCGCGTAAAGCCGCATGTAACTTCCGACACTATCTACTAGGTCATTTATATATATTGTGCAAAGCAATGGTCCCATAACACTCCACTGTGGCACGCCAGAGTTTACTTTAACGTCTGTAGACGTCTCTCCATTGAGAACAACATGCTGTGTTATGTTTGCTAAAAACTCTTCAATCCAGCCACACAGCTGGTCTGATATTCCGTAGGCTCTTACTTTGTTTATCAGGCGACAGTGCGGAACTGTATCGAACGCCTTCCTTCAGTCAAGGAAAACAGCATCTACCTAGGAGCCTGTATCTAATATTCTCTGGGTCTCATGAACAAATAAAGTGAGTTGGGTCTCACACGGTCGCTGTTTCCCGAATCCATGTTGATTCCTACAGAGTAGATTCTGGGTTTTCAGAAACGACATGATACGCAAACAAAAAAACATGTTCTAAAGTTATACAACAGATCGACGTCAGAGATATAGGTCTATAGTTTTGCGCATCTGCTCGACGACCCTTCTTGAAGACTGGGACTACCTGTGCTCTTTTCCAATCATTTGGAACCTTCCGTTCCTCTAGAGACTTGCGGTACACGGCTGTTAGAAGGGGGGGGGCAAGTTCTTTCGCGTAGTCTGTGTAGAATCGACTCGGTATCCCGTCAGGTCCAGTGGACTTTCCTCTGTTTGGTGATGGCAGTTGCTTTTCTATTCCGTGGACACTTATTTCGGTATGGTGTACCATTCACGGAAGCGCGTGGCGCCCCCGCGCGGGGTTTGCCAAGAGTCGGTGGGATGCCTTCGCCATCGGGCAGCCATGTGGCCCGCAGCTTGGGGCATTCTCTGGTTTTTCGCGCATTACGCGAAAACTGTGTAACTTACGGTGAAGAGCGATGCGGCAGTGGATTGTGGTCAGCAGTATGCACCTTCAGAAAGATCGATGTTCATTTTAAGTGACGAGACGCAAAAGTCATAGCAACATTGTTTAATACACCAATACTGAAAAATTTAAAAAAAAATAGTAAATAACAACTTACGGAGATGAGAGAGCGCTCATTAAAAACGTCTCGTCATAGCGGATCGAGTGCTGTAGTCATATGTTAAGTTTCATGCAGCCGGTTCCTTATTGACTTCATTGACAAACCTGCTGTATATGCAAAGAAGAGATTTATATGTTTCTATTTAGCACTAGCCGCCAGACATTCACATTGGCGACGATTCGTTCGTCGTCATCATAACAGCATGAACCGTTGAATCTACACAGAGCGCTCGTGCACAGGTTTCGCTGCTGTTAACTTCTCTTTCCCTCTACATTTCCGTTTACAACCGATGTTGCGTGTTCCGAAGCAACTGTCGGTTCTTGTGTACCAATTGAAAGATGTTCCTAAGAGTGTGTCAGTTGCTCCTAAGCAACTGTCGAACAATGTCGCATGGTTTATGAAATCTAGGGCTTCCATCGGGATGACCGCTTTGAAATTCCGCGACATTTCGATGACTGCCATTCTTTTCTTTAGCTAAGCGTCGAGATTTCGCTGGTGTTAGAGAGAGAGAGAGAGAGAGAGAGAGAGAGAGAGAGAGAGAGGGAGAGAGAGAGAGAGAGAGACAGAGAGAGACAGAGACACACACACTCACACGCACACGCACACACACAAAGACCAACACACACACCCATATATACAGGGTGGTTCCTTGATCGTGGCCGGGCCAAATATCTCACGATATAAGCGTCAAACGAAAAAGCTACAAAGAACGAAACTTGTTTAGCTTTAAGGGGGAAACCAGATGCCGCTAAGGTTGGCCCTCTAGATGGCACTGCCATAGGTCAAACGGATAATAACTGCGTTTTTTTCATATAGGAACCCCCATTCTTATTACATATTCGTGTAGCACGTAAAGAAATATGAATGTTTTAGTTGGACCACTTTTTTCGCTTTGTGATGGCGCTGTAACAGTCAGAAACATATGCCCCACAATTTTAGACGAACAGTTGCTAACAGGTAGGTTTTTTCAAATTAAAATACAGAACCTAGGTACGTTAACATTTTATTCGGGTTGTTCCAATGTGATACATGTACCACTGTGAACTTATCATTTCTGGGAAGCATGATGTTACAGCGTGATTACCTGTAAATACCACATTAATGCAATAAACGCTCAAAATGATGTCCGTCAACCTCAATGCATTTGACAATACGTGTAACGACATTCCTCTCAACAGCGAGTACTTCGCCTTCCGTAGTGTTCGCCCATCCATTGACAATGTGCTGACGAATGTTGTCAGGCGTTGTCGGTGGATCACGATAGCAAATATCCTTCAACTTTCCCCACAGAAAGAGATCCGGTGAACGTCCGGGCCACGCTTCGACGGCCAATCCACCTGTCATTAAATATGCTATTCAGTACCGCTTCCACCGCACGCGAGCTATGTGCCTGACATGCATCATGTTCGAAGTACATCGCCATTCTGCCATGAAGTGAAACATCTTGTAGTAACATCGGCAGAACTTTACGTCGGAAATCAGCATATATTGCACCATTTAGATTGCCATCGAAAAAATGTGGGCCAATTATCCTACCTTCCATAATACCGCACCTTACATTTAGCCGCCAAGGTCGCTGATGTTCCACTTGTCGCAGACATCGTGGATTTTCCGTTGCCCAATAGTGCATATTATGCCGGTTTACGTTACCGCTGTTGGTGAATGACGCTTCGTCGCTAAATAGAACGCGTGAAATAAATATGTCATCGTCCCGTAATTTCTCTTGTGCCCAGTTGCAGAACTGTACACGACGTTCAAAGTCGTCGCCATGCAATTCCTGATGCATAGAAATATGGTACGGGGGCAAAAGATGTTGGTATAGCATTCTCCACACCGACGTTTTTGAGATTGACGATTCTCGCGCAATTTGTCTGCTACTGATGTACGGATTAGCCGCGACAGCAGGTAAAACACCTACTTGGGCGTCATCATTTGTTGCAGGTCGTGGTTGACGTTTCACATGTGATGGAACACTTCCTGTTTCCTTAAATAACGTAACCATCCGGCGAACGGTCCGGAGACTAGGATGATGTCGTCCAGGATACCGAGCAGCATACATAGCACACGCTCGTTGGGCATTTTGATCACAGTAGCCATACATCAACACGATATAGACCTTTTTCACAATTGGTAAACGGTCCATTTTAACACGGGTAATGTATCACGAAGCAAATACCGTGAGCACTGGCGGAATGTTACGTGATACCACGTACTTACACGTTTGTGACTATTACAGCGCCATCTGTCACAAAGCGAAAAAAGTAGTCCAACTAAACCATCCATATTTCTTTACATACTACACGAATATGTAGTAAAAAATGTGGTTCCTATTTAAAAAAAAACGCAGTTGATATCCGTTTGACCTTTGGCAGCGCCATATAGCGAGCCAACCATGGCGCCATCTGATTTCTGCCTTCAAGCTATTCTCCCCGTCACTATCAATGGACTGCCATGTATATATATATACTGCAATTTTAAACATGTACCCCCGTTTTTACTACTATTCGCATAGTACTTAAATAAATAATAATGTTTGATTTTGAACATTTGTTTTCGCTTTGTGATGGATGGCGCTGTAAAATTGCAACGCTTATTAAATATCTCACCCGATGACATTGGTACCAACGTGATATTTTAAATTAAAACGCAAATCGTAGTTATTTTTGGACTTTATTTCTGTTGTTGCAATGTAATACTTTTGTGACTTTATCATAAATTATGGGAAGCATGCTGTTACTGCATGAACAACCGTATGTTGATATGTTGCGGTCTTCAGTCCAGAGACTGGTTTGATGCAGCTCTCCATGCTACTCTATCCTGTGCAAGGTTCTTCATCTCCCAGTACCTACTGCTACCTATATCCTTCTGAATCTGTTTAGTCTATTCATCTCTTGGTCCCCCACTACGATTTTTACCCTCCACGCTGCCCTCCAATACTAAATTGGTGATCTCTTGATGCCTCAGAATATGCCCTACCAACCGATCCCTTCTTCTAGTCAGGTTTTGCCACAAATTTCTCTTCTCTCCAATTCTATTGAATACTTCCTCATTAGTTATGTGATCTACCCGTCTAATCTGCAGCATTCTCTTTTAGCACCACATTTCGAAAGCTTCTATTCTCTTCTTGTCCAAACCATTTATCGTCCACGTTTCATTTCCATACATGGCTACACTCCATACAAATACTTTCAGAAAAGACTTCCTGACACTTAAATCTATAGTCGATATTAACAAATTCCTCTTCTTCACAAACATTTTCCTTGCCATTGCCAGTCTCCATTTTATATCCTCTCTACTTCGACCATCATCAGTTATTTTGCTCCCCAAATAGCAAAACTCCTTTACTACTTTAAGTGACTCATTTCCGAATCTAATTCCCTCAGCATCACCCGATTTAATTTGACTACATTCCATTATCGTCGTTTTGCTTTTGTTGATATTCATCTTATATCCTCCATTCAAGATACTGTCCATTCCGCTCAACTGCTCTTCCAAGTCCTTTGCTGTCTCTGACAGAATTACAATGTCATCGGCGAATCTCAAAGTTTTATTTCTTTTCCATGGATTTTAATACCTTATCCGAATTTTTCTTTTGTTTCCTGTACTGCTTGCTCAATATACAGATTGAATAACATCGGGGACAGGCTATAAACCTGTGTGACTCCCTTCCCAACCGCTGCTTCCCTTTCATGCCCCTCGACTCTTATAACTGCCATCTGGTTTCTGTACAGAACGTAAATAGCCTTCCGCTCCCTGTATTTTACTCCTGCCATCTTCAGAATTTGAAAGAGATTATTCCAGTCAACATTGCCAAAAGCTTTTTCTAAGTGTAGAAATGGTAGAAGCGTAGGTTTGCCTATCGATAATCTGTCTTCTAAGATAAGTCGTATTGTCAGTATTGCCTATGCTGTTTGTAGTTGCTTACCCGCATTCCTATTTTTTTATGCATTATTGAACCTACTCCTGCATTACCCCTATTTGATTTTGTATTTATAACCCTGTATTCATCTGACCAAAAGTCTTGTTCCTCCTGCCACCGAACTTCACTAAATCCCACTATATCTAACTTTAACCTTTCCCTTTCCCTTTTTCAATTTTCTAACCTACCTGCCCGATTACGGGATCTGACATTCCGATCGATAGAACGTCAGTTTTCTTTGTCCTGATAACGACATCCTCTTGAGTAGTCCCCGCTCACAAATCCGAATGGGGGACTATTTTACCTCCGGAATATTTTACCCAAGAGGACACCATCATCGTTTAATCATACAGTAAAGCTGTATGCCCTCGGGAAAAATTACGGCTGTAGTTTCCCCTTGCTCTCAGCCGTTCGCAGTACCAGCACAGCAAGGCCGTTTTGGTTAGTGTTACAAGGCCAGATCAGTCAATCATCAAGACGGTTGCCCTAAACTAATGAAAAGGCTGCTGCCCCTCTTCAGACCACACGTTTGTCTGGTCTCTCAACAGGTACCCCTCCGTTGTGGTTGCAGCAACGGTACGGCTATCTGTATCGCAGAGGCACGCAAGCCTCCCCACCAACGGCAAGGTCCATGTTTCAGGAGGTGGGGAAGGGGGGAGGGAAGGAGCAACCGTTATAACCTCATTAATGTAATAAATTCTCAGAACGATGTCCTTCAACTTCGATGCATTTAGTAATACGCGCAACGGAATTCCTCTCAACACGAGTAGATCGCCTTCAGTAATTGTCGCACATGAGTTGACAATGCGCTGATGCGTGTTTTCAGGTGTTGTCGGTGGATCACGATAGCAAATATCTTTAAATTTTCCCAAAGAAAGAAGTCCGGAGATGTAAGGTCCAGTGAAGGTGCAGGCCATGGTACGGTGCCTCTACTACCTATCCACCTGTCATTAAATATTCTATTTAATACCTCTTCAAATGCACCCGTGCTATGTGCCGGACATCCATCATGTTCAAAGTACAAAGTAAAATCGGTAAAACATTAATTAGGAATCGGTATACATTTCACCATTTAGATTGTCATGGATAAAATAAGGACCAATTAAATGCCCTCCCATAATTCTTCACCATACATTAACCCGATAGGGTCACTGATGTTCCACTTGCCGCAGCCATCGTGAAATTTCCGTTGTCCAATAGTGCTTATAATGTCAGTTTATGTTACCTCTGTTTGTGGATGACGATTCGTCACTAAACAGAACTTTTGAAAAAAGCCTGTTGTCGTCTCGTAATTTATTTTGTGCCCAGAGGCAAAAATTTACACGACGTTCAAAATCATCGCCATGCAATTCATGGTGCATAGAAATGTGGTAAGGGTGAAATGTATGATTGTCTAGAATTCTCAAAACCGACGTTTCTGAAATTCCCTATTCCCGCTCCGTCTGTCTGCTACTGATGTCCAGATTAGCCTCAACTGCAGCTTGAGACTCATTTGGGCAACTTCATTTGTTACAGTTCTTGGCTGTGTCTTCTTCTGTGGCTGAACGCTCCTGGTTTCTTTAAAGACATTAACTATCCGACGAATGTTCCGGACACTTGGATGCTCTATATCACAGCACAAGCTTTTTGGACATTTTGATCACAATAGCCGTAAATAAACACCATATCTACCTTTTCTGCGATTGTTAACCGTTCTAATTTAACAAGATTATGTCTTCCGCGTAATTATTATGGCTGGATATGCGTATTATCATACATAATTTAAGCAATGAATTGTGCACAGTGCTATCGGGTGCATTGCTACATTTGTCAGAATATTACACCGCCATCCGTCACAAAAGGAAACAAATGTTACAAATCAAACATTCATATTTATTTACGTACTATACGAATATGTAATAAAACTGGGGTACCCAGCCGGCCGGGGTGGCCGAGCGGTTCTAGGCGCTACGGTCTGGAACCGCGTGACCGCTATGGTCGCAGGTTCGAATCCTGCCGCGGGCATGGATGTGTGTGATGTCCTTAGGTTAGTTAGGTGTAAGTAGTTCTACGTTCTAGGGCACTGATGACCTTAGAAGTTAACTCCCATAGTGCTCAGAGCCATTTTTGGAGTAACCATTTTTTTCAAAATGCTGTTTTAATCAGTCTGATCTATGGAAGCGCCATCTAGTGGGCTATCCATAGAGCCATCTGTTTTTCCACGTCACGCTCGAACAAATTTTTTGTTCTTATTTGTTCTAATTTCGTGACATATTTGGCCCGGCCACTATCAACGGACAACCATATATATAAATATTTTCGATTATTGCCTTGTAAGAGATCGATTGGACTTACGTAGTCATGATTGCTTCTCCTTTCTTCGTTCTTCACAATTCTCTTCACACATTCACTGTGTTCTCTCTTGCGTTCTACCGACCATCCTTGTCCCGTTCTGTTCTCCGTGTGTTCTTGTTTAAGTGTGTGTTTCTTAAAGATGTTTCTAAGCTGTTCTCTATTGTTTATCTTGTCTTGTTTGATTCCCAGATCTTTAATGTCTTCTTCTGTTTCAGTGGTCCACTTTGTCATGCTTTTGCTCTTGTTTACTATCTCAAAGATGTGCCTTGTGAGCCTGGTTTTATTCATCCTGGTGACATGTCCTTAAAATATCATCCTTCTCTTTCTAAAGGTGTCTGTTATTGATTCTATATCTTTGTAAATCTCTCTAGTTGGCCTCTTTATTCAAATTTCTTCCCGAAACACTGGTCCACAAATTTTCTTCAGAATCTTTCTTTCCTGCTTTTCATTCTCTCTGATTGTCGTATGACTATGAATCACTGTACTTTTCTGCAACATAAAGTGCTGTTATTTAAAGGAAAATGTTGATGGTGCTGAGACAGCAAAATAAAAGAACTTTGAAGTGGAACATCTTTATAAGCAGATTAGCAGTATTCGCTCTAATATTCTAATATTCACAAAATCAGTGTCTCTCTATAGTGGTGTAAAAGGCGTTTCACTTGCAGAAGTGAATATATGATCTTTTTCCAAACATGAGACATCTTTATAATCCTACGATGTATCATAAAATGTTTGACACTTATATGTTTGTAAACTCATTGCATCCATCAAAACACCCGTTGCATGTTAGAAGTCTGTTCAGTGACAAATCTGAAACGCCCAGTGATACAAATTTACGTGTGCAACGGTAGGAATGTCGTGGAAATGTACTCAGTGACAAATCTGAAGCGCTCAATTATATAAGTTCATGTGTGCAATGATCGAAATGTGGTGAAAACTACGAACGTCGCCTGCTGGATGAAACCTATGAAGACAGGTACTCCAAACTGACATTTCATGTGAGTCACATCCCAATGCAAATCTGTAACGCAACCATGCGTCTGACGTGCTTATTGTAACCTCCCCACAAAATAAAATAAATAGTATGAATAATATTCACGTTTAGTGTAACTCCAAAACAGCAAAATTCCTAAACGTCTCAAAAGTAAAAATTGTAATTGTGCCGTTCACATTCAGTGTAACGTCCCAACAAAAAAAATTAGTTCAATAACCTGGTAATAATACAATGTAACTAACCTCTCAATTAAATTGTTGCTCACTTATAACTCTTCAATAATTGACTGTGAATTTAACCTGGTAAATTTTGGACGTCAGCAGTGCTGCGTCATGGCCCTGAAAGATCATTCCGAATAAAAAAAAAGAAAATTCTTACCTCAATGAAGTCGCCGTATGACGCATATATATCTGCTCTTAAGATAACGTTTTCTGGCACAGCCCTGTGCAATGCTGGCCGATAGATTTGTCATTTATGAAAGGAAGCAACTGAGTTTTCTTTTGCAACAATCGGGATTGTCATGGATGGGAGAAATTAGTAAATTCTTTAAATTGAAATGAATGGTTGTTAAAAGTTACTTTTTATGAGAAAGATTATTATTACGAGAGTTTTAAAACATTTACATGGGACTTGAGATGACATTACTACATATGTGCGAGGCTGCTTTTTACCTTATACAATAATACTCAGTCTCCGGCATCGCTGCACCACGACCGGACCAGCCAACACGATACACCAGACCAGGCCAGAGCAGACTGCAGACTAGCAACAACTTACTGCTACAGCTACACAGTTCCTACTGCAGTCAACACTGCTCTCAGGTCAGAGATTCCCTTATACCTTGAATGTCGTAGGCAGCACATGAGCAACACATCGAAATTGCATCTGCTCGGACCTCTTACATTATGATTATGTATTATTTATATTTTAGGACAGCTAACCAGTAAAAAACAAACCACGTGTTCTAATGAAAGCATGATAACCGTCTGATGATGAATTGTAATAATCCGAAACCGGTAACGGTACCTTTTGAATAAGGGAACTTAAAATAAATTTGTGGCTGGCTGCTGTCTCAACACCAACAACATTTGATTCCTTTAGAGCTTATATGCTCTTTGTAATCTGGAGATACTATCTTTATTGACTATTGAGTTCAGTCCTTATGGCTGGATTATCTCTCCCAGGTATCTGAAGTGGGCAACTTGTGCCACTCTCCCGTATTGAGTAGTAATGGGGATATTATCTACAGCTTTGTTTTCCATGTACTGTGTTTTCTCGTAGGAGATTTGTAGCCCAGTTTTCTGTGAGATTTCGTGTAAGTTTTCCAATGCAAGTTTTGCTTCCTCTCTATTGTTCGTTAGAATGACAAGATCGTCGGCGAAAGCCAGACATTTCAACCTGATTCTCTGCTCTTTCTTAATCCCAAGCTGAATTCGTTTTATTTTCTTTTCTCATGTCGTCACAATTGTTTCATTAACCATGTTAAATAGAAGGGGGGACATTCTATCTCCTTGGTGAACACCAGTATGGATATGAAATACTTCTAATGTTTCTCCCTTGAACTTAACTTTGGAGGTTGTATCTGTCAATGCCTGTTGGAAAATCCTGAACTCCTCTAAAGTGTGGAATAATGTTTGTCTATCTATTGATTCGTAAGCCTTTCAAAAATCGACAAAAGTTACCATAGTATTTCTACATCTTCTCATTTGCAATATTGTTTTTAAGTTTCATATCTGTTTGATGCAAGATAGAACTTTGCGAAACCCTGCCTATTAATCCCCTATTAACTAGTCCGCTTGTTCTTCTAGTCTGTTTAACAGGGCCTTTGAAAGAATTTTGTATATTACAAGGGGCAGTTAAATTTGCATCGGTTTTCGCACCTGTTTTGTGGGGAGGGTGAATTAATGCACATATCCAATTTGCAGGTATTTGTTCAGTTTCCCAAATGTTTCATGTAATTCTGTGGGTTGCTTGTGTGAGATTATTGTCATTTAATTTCTATACTTCTGCTATGATTCCGTCTTCCCCTGGAGACTTGTTGTTCTTCAAAGAATTGATAATTTCTTTTACCTCTTTAAGTGATGGTGGATTTGAATCAGGATTGGATGTGGGTTTTTCTAAATCTAGTGGTTCTGTCGGAGGCTCTCAGTTGAGAAGTGAGTGAAAATATTTAGCTAAAATTGGACAGTTCTTTTTTTGGGGTCGGTTTCCAGTGGTCCATCCGGTCGGCGAAAGCACATATTAGGTGGTTGATACCCTGTTAGGTAAAAATTTTGTAAACATTTCTGGTGTTGTTCTTGATAAATTCTTGTTAAATTTTTTTAATCCTTCTTATATCATATCTACGTCTTTCTCTTCGTATTGCCTTGGATGAACTCTTCTGCATTCTCAAAAACTCCTGCTATTTTTCTGTAGTTTTGTTGCTACTGAGAGTTTTCCGATCTTTTATTCTTTCTTCTATTGCTTGATCACATGCACTGTTCCACTATCTGTGTTTTCTCTTTCTTCGAGGTTTGTCAAATTTCATAGTGTTTTTTAGTACTTCTGCAACTTCCTTCCAGTTCGTTGCGTTTGATTGCCCAATTTATTCTAGATCAGTTGTAACTGTTTTGTTCATTGGTGGTTTCTTTCTGTTAGGTTGAAAATTAATCTTTATTTGCAGCAGATGGTGATCTGACTCAAAAAATCCCTTTCTTGTTCGTATGTTGTGTATTTCTTTGGTATTCTTGCTAAATATGGCAGCTTGGTTTATCTGAAAATCACTCAAAGTTGAATTTTTGTGATTACCATATTGGAAGTTTGTTTACAGGTTTAAGGAATTGTGTGGTCATTATTTTAAGATGAAATTTTCGCGGAAGTTTATCAGTCTCTCGTCATTTTCATTTGTTCTCTTGTGAGCTGTATGGACTCCTGTTGTTTTGCTGAATTTTTTCTCTTTGCCAAGTTCTCCATTGACATCTCCTAACATCATTTTCACGTGATGAGTATATATATATATATATATATATATATGAGCGTCGATCATCTCTCCTCACACCCTCCCCAGGTGTGGCGTTGTGCGAGCTCTGAGGGATGCGTAACCCCGTTGGACTCTCGGTGCATTCAGTCTTGCCCAGGCTCTCGAAGCATCAATTGCTGGGTGCGTTCTTGGTGTGCAGATAGAGTTCCATGGCGAACGTACCTAGTAGCCCATCCCTATTTGTAGCCTTATCGACCTTTCCTCTAGTATTTTACTTGTAAACCTTACAAGCAAACAAAATAAAACACACCGTAATGCTACGAGAGAGAAACACCATTGTTCAGACTCTGAACCACAACGTATAATCTGTAAACTCAGTATGTGGATCACGTGCTTAGCAGACGTACCATTGTCACACACCTGTACAAACGTACCTGACTTATCAACAAGGCAGTCAACCGCCCGTTGCACACTTACAAGCAAATTCTGTATACAAAATTACTACGAAAATAATACTTCAGGAAGTGGTTATCCTCATAAGCAAATCGCAGACAAAAACGGTAAAATTGTGATATATTCTCAGGGCCCACTGTCCCCCCAAGTTTGTGTGTGTACATTAAAGCAGGCCGCCTCAGCTGAACCGCGGCTCGCCCGCTATCAGTTTCCGCTGCACTCGCCACGTTGGTGGGCGTCGCAAGACTCGTAGATACTCCAGTGCGCTTTTTACTGAGCTATGATGACGGAGGAGGATGTTATGGGAATGTTAGCAGACGGGACGTACGTTCTGCTGGACAGACCCGAAATAAGGCGGATAGTTGAAAGTAGTAGCCTAATTTTATTCGGAATCTGTGTTGTTTCGTATTAGATGAACGAGCTGTTCACGATAATGTTATTATGTTTTCCTGAAGTTTACTCTTAGAACCAGGTCAAGATTTATTTTCATACATATTTTATTGTGTGAACAGTGCCCGGGTAGTGTTTCTAGCATGTTATTACAGCGTTCACTTTATATGTGAACTTTGTTACGAACATGGACTTTGCGCGCATATAACAGACGTGCTCTGAGAGAAAATGTAGAAAAGACGCTATGCTGCGTTAAGACTTTTCCATTCCATGCTCCTAATTGCCTTAACTTGCCGACTGAAAAACCGAGTAAAACTAAACTTCATGTGACCTGGTATCTACATTTAGCTTTCGCTACTAGATATACTGAATGGATGGTTTAAAAATCACGCCATCACATAAGCTGAATAATTAGTGACGCACTTCATTGAATGCACAGATTTTTTTGAATAGCCATCAGCACCACTGAATAAAAGTTTAACAAACAGCCTCTAGCTATTAAAGTATGAATTTCACAAAGCGCTTTCTGGTCTAATGGACTAATAATATTGCGTTACGCAGTGCAACGATTCGTTACATGGTGTATTTTTATTACGAGAACACTACACACTGTGTTTTTACCAGTCCGACAATAAATAATAAAAAATAAAATAAAGTAAAATGGATAATGGTTTTTGCGAAACGGATTGTAAAATGTGTTCCTTCGTCGTCAACGGGGCTTGAAAGGTATTTACAAGCTTGTGAAGGGACCGTTCACTAGATTTCAACTAAGGACATTGTTGGAATAACAATTATAGTACTTTCCACTTTACTTCTTGTTGACTTATAGATCCCGGAAAGTTTCTTCATCATGCTGAAGAGATGAGAGAAAAAAGTAGGAGCTGTATTCAGCAGAGCAAATGTTTATTACTGCTATTTTTAATTCCAGACAGTGGCTGAAAGGGGTACTGTGCGGAAGAGAGGAACGCAAAGCGTTAGTCGTACACAAGGTAAATACTAAACACATGAAAAGAGATATGTGAGAAAGTATCACACATTCGACATCTACAATAATTTCGTGTACGTTGGATCTACGCCCGGCCCATATTGTTAGTGGGGAATGGTTCATTTGCATTTCACAAGGACTAATCGATATTGGTGACAAATACGCGGCAGTGAGAGCACAAGAGATTTTGCCTTCTACGAGAACAGTCTCTCAACATACACAAGATATTGCCAAACTAGTGAGAAGTGAGATTTTGCCTCAGGTAAAGAAAGCTGATGACCAGAACGAGTGTTCTATGACTTGCGCAACTTAGACTGACAGTTATCCCAGAATACAGTGATTACTGTCACATTTTGGTTACTGTAGACTCTGAGGGCAGGTGTGAACTGAGAAACAACGGTTTCCTCACAGCGTAGTTTCCCGACGTTTCTAAAACGACTTAAAATATTCCTACACGTTGATATGAAAAACTGTCTGAGATAAATATATCTCCTGTGGAACTACACAAGATGGTGCTTGTGACGGATCAAGTGACGACTATAAAGAAAACGCTTCAACACCACAAACGTCTGACATGCGCAATGCACTGTATAAACACAACGTTAAGGAACATATTCAATGACGAGTTTCTTAGTGAAGAATCGCCTGATATTTATGAATCCATTCAGGCAGTGCATAGAACTGTGGGATATATGAAACACTCTGGTTTGGTGCCAAAATAAAAAAAAAAACGTCACGTAGAGCACTTGCCCGCGAAAGGCAAAGGTCCCGAGTTCGAGTCTCGGTCCGGCACACAGTTTTAATCTGCCAGGAAGCTTAACATCAGCCCACACTCCGCTGCAGAGTGAAAATCGCATTCAAGAAAATACTTGTAAAACTCTTCGTAAGAAGCTAAGTAGTGTAGCCGTGGAAGCAGAGAAAGGAGATCCTATTCCCTTTCCCGTAAAGAAGTTCCAAAGCTAGTGTTCATCAACTTCCAAACGCAGAGATGAACTTGAGAAAATTTGAACATGGTCGCCCCGGATGGTAACGTCAAGAATTTTTTGTCGTTGTGGAAGGTCAATGCCTGTAACTTTCACAAGCTCTTGAAAGTGGCGAAATGAATCCTATGCTTTCCCGATAGCAGCGCTGCAAGCGAAAGAAATTTTAGCAGGGCAAGTGTAATTGCGTCCGAGAAGCCCATGACATTTTATTAATTCATAACAATAAGAGTGACAAGGAAACTATTTTATTTAGACAGTCATATCGTAGGAGATGGAACACGAATAAACTGCGTAAATAGCCTTCACTTGCATGATATAAATGTAATATACGGGTTTCTGAAGTTAAAAATCTTCTGCGTTATTATGCTGCGTCATATCTCTTCTAAAATGATCGACGTTTCGACTCCTCTGCTGGGATCTTCCTCACGATATTCTGGTGTCCACTACCGCTAGAACACTGTCAGAGACGAGTGTTGCGTACTCTTATTAAGGGGAGTTTTCTCGCGTTCGTGCTGGAGAAGTGATAGTATTGGTTAAAATTCATATGGCTACCATTGGCGGGCCACGGTCATAGGCTAATATTCCCGCTCTGATCTAGAAGAAGGGGCGTTGTTGGCTAATCTGCTGTGGATACCATTATCGGCCCATCGTCATTGGATAGAAAGGCACTATACCACACTTACGCTGGAGGAGGGTTACTGGTTGAAATTCCTGCTATTGCTACTGGTTGGCCGTCATCATTGGCTAGATTCGAAACGGACAGAGAGAGGGGGAATGTTTACCCATAATATTATTGTCCGCCGAGGTGACTTGCTGCCCGTTGTTTACGTTGCTCACACACCGCGGCCGCTTATTTACTTCCTTGATTTGGGGGGGGGGGGGGGGAGCCACGATGCCGGAAGCCTGTAGCCGTCCTGTCTATTGAAATTAGATGCATTCTTAGACATTTCAACCGCTTCTCGGACCTTTCTTCTATAAATGTTTGTTTCCTTAGCCAGTAGACGTACGTTGTTAAAATAGATTACAGAGCCACAGTTCTCGTTATGTTCCACTACTGCCGATTTTGCACTTTGTTCTAGACGCATTTGCCGTTCATGTTCCTTTATGCGTTCCTTAACAGTTCTTCCCGTTTCGCCTATATACGCTTTGCCGCAGTCGCACCTGATGGACGCCTGCATTGTGGAGGCAGTCAGGGGCATCCGTTTTCCGTCGGAGAAAATCTTTTATTTTGTTTTGACTAAAGAAAGATGTCTGAATACAATTTATCTTTAGATTTCTGCTTATGCGGTCAGTGACCCCAGAAACGACCTGAAACCTAATGGAGTGGGAAGGCTGTTATTCGTCAATCATATTAGCGTTATAAATATTCCGCCTAAAAGTCCTGTCGATTGAATAACTATCATACCCAATTGCCTTCATTGTCCTTTTAAAAAAATTCAACTCCGATTCCAAGTTGTCGTCATCGCTGATACGAAAGGCACGTGAAGACAGAGTGCTCTGCTGGTCCCGGCGGATTTTCGAGTCCTCCCTCGGGCATGGGTGTGTGTGTTTGTCCTTAGGATAATTTAGGTAAAATAGTGTGTAAGCTTGGGGACTGATGACCTTGCCGTTAAGTCCCACACGATTTCACACATTAGATTTTTTTTTTTTTTTTTTTTTTTTTTGACAGAGTGCTGAGCACTGCTTGCTTCTGGGCTGGGTGGTGGTGCGAAGTGGCATCTAAATACCGGTTTGTGTTAGTCGGGTTTGTGTACACTGTGTGATCTAGAGTGTTATCAGGTCTTCTTTATACCAGCACATCTAGGAACGGGAGACCCACCTCACTCTCACGCTCCAAGGCTAATTTGAGTTTGATGTGAATTTAAGAAATTGCGGAATGCATGAAATTCTTCTTCGCCGTGTGGCCATGTAACAAAGGTATCGTCCACACAGCGGAGCCAGCAAGAAGGCTTCGAAGATGCCCTACTTAATGCCCGTTGCTCAAAATGTTCCATAAAAACATCAGCTGCAACTGTCGAAATTGGTGAGCCCATAGCAAAGCCGTCAGTCTGTTCATAGACTTCACCACTGTATTTAAAATAGCTCGAACGAAGACATAATTCAATTAAGTGACATACATCTGGAGCAACAGTCTCCCTTATGATCTCCATTGTATCTGATACTGGGACGTTAGTAAATAACGATGTCACATAGAAGCTAACAAAAAATGTCACCTGCACATATATTGAGTGTGAGTATAATTTCTAAAAAATGTTTCGAATCTTCTATAAAAGTATTTGTTTTACCAGCTAGATGTCTCAGTTTGCCAGATAAACGACGTGCTAAAAAATAAGTCGGCGAGTTAATCCCACTGACGATAGGCCTCAAAGGATCAGATTCTTTATGTATTTTGGGTAGTCCATACATTCTGGGTGAAGACTTACATACGGGTTTCTGTTCAGAAGTTTCTGTTACTAACAGATTTTTGCATTCTAGGCACATAGATGTCATGTACGGTGTAACGTTATAATCAGCTTCTACTTCATTATTTGGTACTATTTGATCATTCATTACTCTAGTAGTTTTAATGTTATTTTTTAATTTAAGTTTAAGAAATGTTTTCTCTTCTATTAAATAGCCATGGAATGACTTCATAAATTAGGTTTTATTATAGCAGAGTAAAGTCTTACTTCTTGGCAGACGCTCAATTCGGTGACCACTTCCTTCCAAGAAGTTTCTAAGCAAGACACCACGAAAATGCAAAAATCAAAATATTATGAACATGAAATACTGAATTCATCAGACCTGTACACATCATACATGTAGTTTTCTTCGCATTCGTCGGCGTCTGTGCTCTGGCCAACAGCAGCTGCCATGCTCACGACTAACGAACGAGCTTTATGCACGTTTACATTCGTTACAGCAATGGCACAAAATTCCGGTGGTTTTTGTCAGAATTCACAGTGCCCTTGCAATTGTAACTTTTGCCTCTCGGCCCGAAACTAGCGAGATGCAAGAAAAGTTACCTGCTACAGAAAGCACAATAATAACCTACTACCACTTTACTCTATTTGAAACTGTCCCTGCCATGTGGGTCTCGCCACCACACAGGCCTGGATAGTTTTGGAAATGCTGGTATTTTCTCCACGAACACTGTCGTAACCGTATGGTTACACAGGTCTGCGACATAAAAATTGTTTGAAATTTATTAAGTGATTTTATAGTGTTTTAAACGCTGATTTCGGGAGAAATAGTGAAACAATTCCATCACGTACAGTTATTTCACAAACTGCTTGTCTAATTTTAGCTTTTTTCAATATTTCAGCACTCTAGTGAGTTTGAATTTAGGCTTTTAGCATCTCCATAAACTGTTATTCAGCCGTTTTTATACTAGATATACGTAAAATAAAGAGTAATTAGGAGAAACCCGCAGTATTCATATCAGTGCCTGTATGTCGCGCTGCCCCTTACCCCGCCATCACCAACCAATGAGCTTCTGCTATTGTCCTTCAGTTCACAGTATCTCTTCACTCTGTGCTGTTAACGCGTTGATGCTAATAGTGCTTTAAAGTAATGACTGTTTTCTTGTGTTGTGAAGTTGTTTTAAGGACAATGGACAATGGCTACCATAGGATGTATAAACCCGCCAGATTGCTTCTGCTACATTTGTGGTAACTATACCGTTAAAAAGCAACAAAGAAACATTTCCGATTTTGTTGAAAAAGTATATTTCGCCTATTTTGGTATAATGTTAGGCGATCAAGATAAGCCTTGTGCCCCATACAAAGTTTCTTCAGAGTGTGTTGAAGAACTGAGGCAATGGTTTCAACCTAAAAAGCACTCCTTATATTTTGGAATACCAATGGTTCGGAGGGAGCCCAAAAACCCTACTGATGACTGCTATTTTTTTTCGTGCAACGTACGAGGTTTCAATTTGATAAACAAAAAGGATATTTCTTACCCTAACATTCAATCAGCTATTCACCCTGTTCCTCAGGGACATGTTGTACCAATACCCTCTCCTCCAGATTCATTTGATGATTTGGATGAACACGAGCCATTGGCTCAGCAAGGTGATAGTGAAGAAGACAGAGATTGCTACCATCCTGGCACAACCGATCCCATTCCATTCTCACAATCTGTACTGAACAATTTAGTTAGAGACCTAGGCCTTTCAAAAGAATCGGCAGAGGTTTTAGGATCTAGATTGAAAGATAAACATATGTTGGCTCCGGATAAATCCTTTTCTTGGTATCGATCGATGAAAAATGGTATTTGTATCTTTCTTCTCTCAAGAAGGTGACCTGGTGTTTTGCAGTGATGTTCCTGGACTTACGGCACGTTTCAAAATAGAATATGCTCCTGATGAGTCGAGACTTTTCATTGATTCTTCAAAAAGAAGCCTTAAAGCAGTAATTCTACACAATGGCAATAAGTATGCTTCTATAGCAGTTCGACACTCGGTTCACTTAAAAATATGTTATGAAAACCTTGAACTGGTTTTGTGCAAACTCTGCTATTCAGACGACAAATGGACACTTTGTGGTGATTTAAAAGTTATTTCAATGGTTGCTCGGTCAACAAAGTGGCTATGCAAAGTTCCCTTGCTTTCTCTGTGAGTGAGACAATAGAGACAAAAAGCAACACTCCATAAAAAGGCTTGGCCCTTGAGAAAAACTTTACAGGTATGGCTTAAAAATGTTGAGAGGAAAGGCTTTGTGGATCCCAAAAAGGTGTTACTTCCACCACTTCACATTAAGCTGGGGCTGATGAAACGATTTGTTAAGGCATTGCCAAGAGAAGGTGAGTGTTTCAGATATCTTTGTGGACAGTTTCCTGGTTTATCCGAGGCAAAACTAAAGGAAGGAATCTTTGTCCGACCAGACACTAGAAAACTAATGACAGACCCCACCATTGTGGACAAAATGGAAACAAAAAAAAAAAAAGGCAGCATGGACATCACTTAAATTAGTTGTTACCGGTTTCCTAGGAAACAAAAGAGGTCCAACCTACAAGATAATCATCGCAGACATACTCGACCACTTTAAGAAGCTGGGCTGTAACATAAGCATTGAAGTTCATTTTCTCCACTCACATCTTGAGTACTTCCCTGTAAACCTTGGTTATGTAAGTGAATAGCGGGGCGATAGATTCTACCAAGACATCAAAGAAATGAAAAGCAGACATTAACGTACAAAAATGGTTCAAATGGCTCTGAGAACTATGGTTCATCAGTCCCCTAGAACTTGGAACTACTTAAACCTAACTAACCTAAGGACATCAGACTCATCCATGCCCGAGGCAGGATTCGAACCTGCGACCGTAGAGGTTGCGCGGTTCCAGACGGAAGCGCCTAGAACCGCTCGTCCACATCGGCCGGCAGACATAAAGGAAGATGGAACGTGAACATGATAGTGGAATAAAGCCAGAAAAGCGATAAACGAAGCTTCGACAGAAAGCGAAAGCGTTATTATAAGGACTAATGAGCTTAAAGAGGATTGGAACCGTACTGGAAATATAGGTTAGAAAATGATTTATAAATAAGATAAAATTTTTTAACGTTGGCAAAATGTGATAAATTGCTTAAATTTTATTGTTACACCCAAAGATAATCCCTTTTTTGTGAGAAAACCTGACATGATAAAAAGAGTGGATTGCATTTTTTAAATCAGCGCTAAAAAGTACATAAAGTCAGCTATCAAATTTCAAACAACTTGTAACAACAACGACGCTGTACTATTGTCAATACAAGTAATTTTTTTTCTTGTGATTTTCGATAAACTTGTGTAATTGATGTTCTGATTTCAATTATTTTTGTTTCACGCTATTGTGTTAAGGAAATTGTAAATAAGTTTCAAGGTGAATATTAATGTTGATGTCAAATGTCAAGTAATATTGTAATAGAATTAAAATGTAACAAAGGTTGAAACTGTCGTAAGATGTTTAAAATTGTAACTGTGCGTCTGGTCCATACGTAGGCAATGTCTTTGGATGTGTAGAATGCAAAACCTCGGGTGAATACGCGGTCTGTCAGGGAGCGGTAAAAGGTGGATGGTTGGCGAGCGCGGGAAAATGCGCGCGGTCACTGCAGGGCACAACGCGCTCAGCAGCAGTAGTAGTTGGAGTTTGGCACTGGTTTGAGCAACACTGTCTGGAGCGAGGAGGCTCTCCTGGAAGACATAGCTTCACTGAGCCTCGGGTATGCTGTTCGAACGTCCACACAACATGGCAAAATTCCAAAGGCACTAAATGGAAAAGTATTGCGACGCCAAGAAGAATTAAAGTGCCGACACATCAAGAGACATAGCTGTGGTTGGATGTGTGCTCTGTGCATCGCCATCTCGCCGCCCGCCAACCGCCGCATCGATACTAGCAGGTCGAAACTTTTAGTACTGTATTCGTATGGATCAGAGAGTGAACTGTGCAATAATAACCTAAATTTTACCAGAACTTTCCCATCATTTAACTATCCTCACAAGTAACCTAGACAGGGTCCTTTCCAAAGGTTGTGCAATCCGAGTGTCCCGAAATGAAAATTAAAATTTGTGTTAATAATAATTATTTTCAGACCTAGCCATGTTAGAATGGTGTTTAAAGAAGTGTTTTTTGAATGAACCAGTAAATGAATAACGAAGATCTAACGAAGTTGAAAGATAACTTTAGTATTGGTATAGTAATGAAGTTTAACTATTTCGAGACAGATATAAAGGTATTTAAATGAGCAGTAAATAAGATGAAAAGAGTAGTAACTTATATACTGGATATCTTGAACGCATAATAAATTCAGCAATCATTTTTTTCAATACAGTGATCATAACAGTTTCAGGGTCCCCCCCCCCCCCTTTTATTCATTTGAATTCTGAAGTGTTCTAAATTGGTTTGACCAGCAAAAGTTAAAGTCAATATAAAAGTCAAAATTTATCAGTGTTTTATCTTTATCAAAATTGACATTTTGTGTGTGGCTCGAAAGTGCTATTTCTAGGGTAACCTATGCCCGATTTTAATCAGATTAATGAACAGTATAAAGTTTTGTAGTATACATTATAGTGTAGTGTTATGTATTCATGGTGTTTCCTTATCAGTACAGAATGTGAAACTATCAGCTCAATAGATTTTCTGGTTCTAAAATTCTACTATATTATTCAGTGTTACTACTTGTGGTTTTGCACGAATATATACCAACTTGTACAGGGAAGAGACTCAGTTAATGCCTAATTAGAGTGGCGACCGTACTATTAACAAATTGGTAGCATCTTCAGGGTTGGTTTTGATCCATCCTGACATGTAATTGCATTTCGAACTTGCTTGACGGATTATTGTTATTACAGAGTGGGTGTATGTCTGATATGCCACCATTCAGGTACACACGGTCGATATCTATACAAATATCCTTTCTCATAAGGTGAACCCCGCTCACTTACCATAGTACAGGCTTTAATGAGTACTGTGTCATGCGGAGGTTACAATTGGCGACCGTGACAGGACATCCAGTTGTTGTCGGTCACAAATTAACGTGAATACTGAACAGTGGATGTTCAGTGGCCCGAATTGCAATAATATTCAGTAAAGTAAATAGCAGTGAATGTCAAGTACGATAGTGAGGTGTAACTTGCGTTCGGTATGGACATGAATGTAAACACAGTAGATGTGCCAAGCATAATGGAAGATGCTGCTGGCAATGACAAGAGTTTGCACAGCCAGATAACAGATGGCGTTAGCGGTAGACAATTGGCGTACATACAGTACCACGAACACGTTAATGAACAGATTGAAATGTCGATATCTCCTCGAACACAGCAAGGAATAAAACAGGAAGTGGAAGATAACTTTGTAGATGATAGTGGGTATGTGATCGAATCCACTGACACGTTTGAATCACCACAGAAAAAGAAAGAACCGAAAGAAAATTTTCAAGTAGGATCAGAACGCACCGATTCCGTAGAACAAGACAATGTGAAAATTTTAAGCATGAACGACTTATATGAACGATTAACCAAACAAATGGCAGGACAGAATGATCAGCCTAAAACACATGTTGACGAGCAGCTTAAAACACAAGTTGGTCAGCTTAGAGAACAGGTTGAAGAACAAGGAATTAAAATTAGTAAACAAATAGAACAGGTAGAACAAAAAGTCGGCAATTTAATTTCTGCAATAAATACTATGAAGTCTGAAATTGACACAATTAATAAAAATATGAATACTATGCAGGTGGAAATTGACGACATTATCAGTAGGTTTGATGTTGAAATTCTCAACATCCAACAGAATGTAGAGCCTCTAGTTGAAACAAAAGTAGACGAAAAAGTTTTCGGTCTTAAAACTGAGATCGTAAACGAATGCCAACAGGGAATATCACAATTGAAAATGGCTGTTTCAGATACTGAAAGAGATTTATGTGAAAAAGTTACTGGATGTGTACAAAAGTGTGAACAAAATACATCGAAAATTCAAGGCAAAATTTTAGATCTCGAGAGTAAAATCAAAGATAGGCTGTTGGAAGGTGAGGAGTGCTTCGATCCCGCCAAGAAACATAATGGGTGGCATCCGTTGGATTTTATCAAAAATTGCGAGAGGATGTTTCCTAAAAAATTGTATGTTCAGGAGAAGATAAACGTAGTAATTATCGCCTTAGCAGGTGCCGCTAAGCGCTGGGGAATTAACTTGAATACCGAACTAATGACGTTCGAAGAGTTTAAACAAAAGTTTAAGGAAGAATACTGGGCCAAACAAAAACAGGATCATTTGTGGTGCGAGTTTATCATGGCCAAACTTCATAATAACAGGGGCAGGAATTCCTTGATAGATTTCTGCGAATGTTGGTACCGAAAGTTGACACATTTAAGAGGGAGAAGATTCGAAGAGATATGCGGGAAGCGATCATCGCAGCCTCCAAGCGTTTCTCGAAAGGGTCCAAGACGATGACCACGGGCGCGAAAGTCGTGCCAATTATCAGAAATTTAGTAACAGGAATAACTGCAATAATGATGAGAGGAATGACGGCGATGGTTTTCGCGTCAAAATGATACAGCGAGGTAGAGGTAGAGGAAGAGGAAGAGGTGGTTATCCAGGTCGCGGTAGAGGGTGCACCGCGCAAAATAATAACGACGCGGGAAAGTGATTTCCGCGAACGTTGTGGGCCAAACGGAAGAGGGTAGAACGATTTAAGAAACAATACCGGACCGACAGTAAAGTTATGATACAAGTTAGGGACAGGCGTGGAACAACGCAGAGTGTTGTTGCTAAACAAGTGTCAGGTGTGTGCTCCGATGATTCATCTTCGCTGCGCAGTGCGCTACATGTTAACAGGCGAGCGGAGCATCAGAGTGCAACGGCCCAGAATAACAGATCAACTGTTCAGAGAGAAGCCAATAGCAAGGTGGCAGAAATAGGTACGAACATGGCTGTAAGAGCTGGCGAGTACATTGCGAGTGGTAATTCCGTGGCGAAGGAAATAGTAGATGGAACAGTGGATACACAGAGAGATGCGGTTAGCAGTGTTAGCAATGAAGTAAATGGCGAGAATGAATCAGCCAAAGTAACTAATTAGTGAAAAAGGAAATGGTAGGTACGTCGATAAGATGACGTGGCCCGGGTTTAAGGAGAAGGGAGTAAATAGCGCCGCGCAAAGTACGCGTGCTGCCGATAGGACGATGATTGAAGATAGGAAGGAATTGGAGGATGAAATCCTAAGCATCGACGAGGAAGTAACTTCTGTTAATGATCCGCCAACAGTACAAGCTGCTACCGAAAGGCACCGTGAGGAAGAGGCAGGTAATTACCTGAGAGTAATTGAAGTCCTCGAGGATTACACTAAATAAGAAGTAACAGTGGATGTGAGTAAAGCTGATAATGAGGCTGTTTTGCCAAAAGAGGATATTGAATTAAAAATGCAGAGGAAGAACTTAGTGCCTGTCTCAGAATAGCTTTTATGTTAGAACCTGAAAGCGATCCAGAATGGTCGGATTCGGACGATAGTTCAGATGACGAGTATTTTGGTACTAGTGAAAATAATGGAAATACAGTTAATTGCGCTATTGTACCTAATGATGACGAAGTTTCAAAACAAAATCCAGATGTTGAGACTGAACAAAGAAAGAAAGAGCCACCTGACGACTCAGGGTCTATTTAACAAAGAGTTCAAGTAATTAAGGACTTTGAACTCCCGTAACCAAAGAAACTGCCAGATATAGGTGATGTGAATGTTAAAAGCATATCTTGGGACGATGTTATCGTCGACCTGGATTTGCTTAGGGAAGACCACAACAATGAAAAACATTCGACGGTTAAACAAACTGTAATACCAGCTGAAATTTATAATGTGAAATTGCAAGTACTTCTTGATACTGGATCTCAGATAAGTGCTATCTCCCAGTCGTTTTTCGAACACATTTGTGATAAGCCTGGACTAGTAATTATGTCAGTGACGGGGGTAAAAATTGTTGGTGCTACTGGCAAGACTAGCTAGCCGGTAAAGAACCAGATTTTGGTTGAATTTAGTATAAAAGGACAAAAGTTTGAACACGATTTTTTGGTTGTGCCAGACTTGAGTACTGAAATGATTCTGGGAATAGGTTGGTTAGATAAAGAAAAGGTTATTATTGATTGTAGCCAGGAAGTGATCAAAATTAATAATGCATCTATGAATTTGGAATTAAAATTTGAGGAAAATGGGAAGGTGTTCGATTCAGAAATTGATTCTTTATTGTTGGAGATCGACCTAGGGAACGATGGTTTGACAAACATGTATGAGGTGTACCATGTCCAGAGGTTAATAGATGAGAGTGACAAGCAGGGGCATAATTTTAAAGAAATTGTGGAAAATTTAAAGGAGATATCTCCTGATCAGAAAACAGAATTGCTTGATATTTTAGAAAGTAATAGCACCGTATTTTCGGACAAACCTGGCCTAGTTAAGAACTTCGAATACCAGATTGAGACAGTAGAACATAAACCTTTCTTTGTAAGACCGTTTTCGGTACCCATATCAAAGAGACAAGCCGTTCAAGTGGAAATAGATAAAATGATAGAATGGGGTGTAATCGAACGGAGTAGCAGCGAATATAATAGTCCCCTTATCATCGTGAATAAAAGGGATGGGGGAGTAAGAGTAGTCATTGACGCCAGGACTTTGAATAAAATTGTAAAGAAGGAAATAGACAGACCTGAAAATCTGGACGAAATGCTCCAAAAGTTTTATAATGTGAAGTATTTAACCAGTCTGGACATGACTGCCGGATACTGGCAAATCCCACTGAACAAAGAATCCCGTAAATATACCGCTTTTCTGTTCAAAGTAGTGCCATTTGGGCTTAGCACTTCTGTGGCGGTATTTATTAGGGCACTGGACTTTTTATTGGGGAGAGAATTAAGTTCCCAGCTAACCATTTATGTAGTGGACTTGCTGATTGCTACTGAGGAATGGCAAGAGCATTGTGAATTATTGCAGAAAATTTTTGTTGCTCTACGAGCAGGGGGCATGACGCTAAAGTGGAAGAAATGTGAATTCGTGAAGTCGGGAGTAAGGTTTTTGGGGCATATTATTACTACGACCGGGATTGGCCAGGACCCGGAAAAATTAAGTGTTATAACAGAGTGTCCAGCTCCTAGAAATAGAAAACAGTTGAAAGCCTTTTTAGGTCTACGTGGGTTCTATAGAAAATTCGTCAAGGGGCAAGCTTTTCATAGTCCTCATTTGAATAGTCTCCTTAGGAAAAACAGTGCTTTTGTTTGGACTAACGGGTGCATGAGAGATTTTGAAAGTTTAAAAAGTGAACTCTTGCATGACAATATTTTGCATCATCCCATACTGACAGAACCTTTCCACTTGAACACCGACAGTAGTGCTTAAGGGATTGGTATAGAAGCTTTTCAAGGAATTTGTGATGGCAAAAAAGTCGAACACAGGACTATCGCGTTTGCAAGTAGAACTCTAACAAAATACGAGAGAAACTGAACTATTTCGGAAAAGGAGGCTTTAGCCATTATATGGGGATTAAAGAAATTCAGGAATTATCTGTGGGGCCATAAGCTTATCATATATGCTGACCACAAAGCTTTAACTTTTCTTAAAAGATTGTCATTTACTTAATGGCAGGCTAACTCGTTGGGCTTTGTACCTGCAGCAGTTTGATTATGAGATTTGCTATGTTAAGGGTACTGAGAATTACGTGGCAGATGCTTTATCTCGATTGCCTAATGGTATGATTGAAGTGCCCAATGACAATGGTGAAGAGGGTACTTTCCAGATAAGGTATATAAAAGAGGTTCCAGGGAAAATGAAAATTGAGCAAATATGTAGAAACATGAGGTACCATCAGAATGAGGATCCATCATGGAAATCCGTGAAGGTAAATTTTGACAGTGTGCAGTATAATCAAATTAAGAAATACTACAAAATTTTTAAAGGCATTTTAAACAGGAGAAAAGATTTAGTCGCTGAGGAATGAAGAGAATGTTGACCACACCAGTTTGATACTGATGTCATTGACTATTTCCATTTAGCATTGGGGCATAGTGGACCAAAGAAATGTTTGGATAAACTGAATAATGTAATAGTGATTGCTGGTAGTGTCAGTAAGAAGGCAAATGAGCGAATCAAGTCGTGTGATGTCTGTCAAAGGGCCAAAGTACCTAACAGAACTAGTCGAAGGCCAATGCAAAATACATTACCTGAAGACACCCTAGAATTATTAACAGTAGATTTGTATGGTGCCTTTCCAAAGACTTCGGGAATCTGTGCATATATTCCAGTAATTTTGGAAGTATTCTCAAAGCTTGAAAAAGGCAACAGCAAAAGCTGCATTTAATAGGATGGTCGAATACTTCAGAACCATCGGGAAATCCAAGGCAGTACTATCTGATAATGGACTCCAGTTCATATCCAAAATTTGGAAAGAAGGAATGGAGCAAAATGGTGTGGAGGTTAAATATATCTCAGCCTACCACCCAGCTAGCAACCCGGTTGAAAGGTACATGCGAGAAATCAGGAGATTGTGTAGAACGTACTGTAGTCATAACCATAGAGCCTGGGGCAGGTATATATCAGTCTTTGAGAATGTCATGAACACCTTACATCATGAATCTACTGGGCTCCCACCGAAAGAAATTTTCTTAGGCAGCAGAAGTAAAAGTTTAATTGAGAAAAAAATAGAGTTTCCACCTTGTACAAGCTTGGGGTTAAGTAAAACGAAACAATTAGTCAGAAAATGGGCAAAGCAAAAAGCTGAAGGTAGATCTAAAAGACATGATAAAAACCTGAAAGTTTCAAAATTTAAAATTGGGGATTATGTTCTTCTAAAAACCCACGAAAAATCTAGTGAACTGAAACATGAAATTTCCAAATTTAAATATGTTTATAATGGACCGTATATAATACAGAACATTCCACACGATAATGCTTACTACCTGATCTACCCAAAATCCAAGAGACCTTTAGGTGTAAGAAACGTTGTGGACCTGAAACTGTGTGTTCCTAGGAGTGGAAATGGAAATGAGCGTTTGGCGTCATTGGCCGGGAGGCCCCTCGCGGGGCAGGTCCGGCCGCCATAGCGCAGGTCTTATTACATTCGGCGCCACATTGGGCGACCTGCACGCCGGATGGGGATGAAATGATGATGAACACAACACAACACCCAGTCCCTGAGCGGAGAAAATCTCCGACCCAGCCGGGAATCGAACCCGGGCCCAGAGGACGGCAATCCGTCACGCTGACCACTCAGCTACTGGGGCGGACTTCCTAGGAGTGAGTGACCTAAGTACGCTCAGAAAGCAATCTGCAGTAAATGTGCTGTATCTAACGATGAAATTATTTTATTCTAAATGCAGCAAGTATTTGTAAATGTAAGTATACCAATGCCAGTGTGCTAATGTACTTATGTAAGTTTCAGATTACCAAATTTACTATAAATGTAGAGGTGTATGGAAAAAAGGACTGAAAAGAAAAGGTAAATGCTGCAAGCCAAATAGAAGATTGGACTGCCAAAAACCGAAGTGGGCAGTTCGTGAGTCATAGTATAAAGGACTGCCAAACACCAAAGAAGTCAGATAAATAGTCAAAGGAGAATTGTAAGTGTGGTACATGTGATGTGATAAAATGATGCGAAATGGACTGACCAAATCTGAATAATAGGCAGCAAATATGTGTAGTGATTTTTCTAAATAGTAGACTGCCATTCAATGCAAGCAGCAACATACTGTTATACAGTGTATGTAGGTATTTGTATATGCTTTGTAGTTAAGTGTTTGTGTTCCAGATTTTGATTTTATTTATCTGAGAAATTTAATAATGATAAGTAATTTGCTATTTTTATCATGTTGTGATAGAAGGTTGGACTGTGCCAAGGGCACATAAGTAAATTTTCTCGATATATTAAAAAGTATAGACCTATATAATATGAGTGAAAGGAAGTTTTGTGATTTTAAATTTTGTGATGGTACACTCACACAAAGATTCAGAACCCCTGTATAAATATAAAGTTCAGTGTTCCCATCAAATTTGCACTTAGGGAAATTTACTGGAAACAGGGGAATGTGTAACAACAACGACGCTGTACCATTGTACATACAAGAAATTTTTTTTCTTCTGATTATCGATAAACGTGTGTAATTGATGTTCTGATTTCAATTTTTTTTGTTTCACGCTATTGTTCTAAGAAAACTGTAAATAAGTTTCAAGGTGAATATTAATGTTGATGTCAAACGTCAAGCAATATTGTAATAGAATTGAAATGTGACAAATGTTGAAACTATTGTAAGATGTTTAAAATTGTAACTGTGCGTCTGGTCCATACGTAGGCAATGTCTTTGGATATGCAGAATGCAAAACCTCGGGTGAATACCCGGTCTGTCAGGGAGCGGTAAAATGTGGATAGCAGGCGACCGCGAGAAAATGCGTGCGGGCACTGCAGGGCACAACGGGCTGAGCAGCAGTAGTAGTTGGAGTTTGGCACTGGTTTGAGCAACACCGTCTGGAGCGAGGAGGCTCTCCTGGAAGACATAGCTTCACTGAGCCTCGGGTATGCTGTTCGAACGTCCATACAGCATGGCAAAATTCCAAAGGCACTAAATGGAAAAGTATTGCGAGGCCAGGAAGAGTTAAAGTGCCGCCACATCAAGAGACATAGCTGTGGTTGCATGTGTGCTCTGTGCATCGCCATCTCGCCGCCCGCCAACCTCCGCATCGATAGTAGCAGGTTGAAACTTTTAGTACTGTATTCGTATGGACCAGAGAGTGAACTGTGCAATAATAACGTAAATTTTTCCAGAACTCTCCCATCATCTAACTACCCTCACAAGTAACCTAGACCGGGTCCATTCCAAATGCTGTGCAATCCGAGTGTCCCGAAATGAAAATTAAAGTTTGTGTTAATAATAATTACTTGCAGACCTAGCTATGTTAGAATGGTGTTTAAAGAAGTGTTTTGCTAATGAACCAGTAAATGAATAACGAAGGTCTAACGAAGATGAAAGATAACTTTAATATTGATATAGTAATGAAGTTTAATTATTTCGAGACAGATGTAAAGGTATTTAAATGAGCAGTAAATAAGATGAAAAGAGTAGTAACTTATATACTGGAAATCTTGAACGCATAATAAATTCAGCAATCATTTTTTTCAATACAGTGATCATAACAGTTTCAGGTCCCCCCCCCCCCCCCCTCTTTTATTGATCTGAATTCTGAAGTGTTCTAAATTGGTTTGACCAGCAAAAGTTAAAGACAATATAAAAGTCAAAATTTATCAGTGTTTTATCTTTATCAAAATTGACATTTTGTGTGTGGCTCGAAAGTGCTATTTCTAGGGTAACCTATGCCCGATTTTAATCAGATTAATGAACAGTATAAAGTTTTGTAGTATACATTATAGTGTAGTGTTATGTATTCATGGTGTTTCCATATCAGTACAGAACGTGAAACTATCAGTTCAATAGATATTCTGGTTCTAAAATTCTACTAAATTATTCAGTGTTACTACTTGTTGTTTTGCATGAATATATACCAACTTGTACAGGAAAGTGACTCAGTTAATGCCTAATTAGGCTGACGACCGTATTATTAACAAACTGGTAGCATCTTTAGGGTTGCTTTTGATCCATCCTGACGTGTAATTGCATTTCGAACTTACATGACGGTTCATTGTTATTACAGAATGGGCGTAAGTGTGATTTGCCACCATTCAGGTACACGCGGTCGATATCTATACAAAAATCCTTTCTAATAAGGTGAACGCCGCTCAATTACCATAGTACAGGCTTTAACGAGTACTGTGTCACGCTGAGGTTACAAACTTTAAAAAAATATTTTTTGGCAGACCTGTGTTATCAGCGAACGTAATTTCACAACACTGAGACAGCATACAATGGAACAATAAAGACAACTTACTTGCTTCCTTACATTTTAGAAATGGGATTACGGCTGGCAAAAGCTTTGTTCATTGTCTGGAATCTTCTAAACCAACGCGCATGTCAAAAAGCTAAAAACACTTTCAACCACCAAACGAATTGACTCAGTACGCGAATATTTTAGACAACATTATCTATGTAACACGAGCAAAGACTAAGCATACTTCGCCATAATTGTAGGGCCGTCCCTGGACAGGTCCACACCCTCCGGGCTCCAGTATCGTTCACTGCAACAATGGCTTACCCTGTTGTCTGCTGCCCCATAAGCGGCATAACAGTGGATGTTTTTGATGTTAGCATATCTTCCATCGGTGCGTCTCAGTCATACTCTAGCAGAATGAATTCTGCCAGAATTTTGCCTATCTCCTAACTACTACAATCACTAACATTAGCAGCCCCCACTTTCTCTCTGACTTTTATGTTTAAACTCGGGCAACCGTTCGAAAAGAAGGTGGTGCCCGGTGCTGAAAATTAAGCAACATTTGTGTTTAAGACTCATTTTGCATCCATACGCAGGCCTTCGACGTTCCAGAAGCCGAGGCTCCACCCACGTTCCTATGACTTGCGTTTCTCGATCAACATCGTCCCAGTCTGCATCTTTGGTGTAGCCCACCACCTTCGAGTACACGTGAATTAAGATTGATCAGCTAAATTAATACGTAATTGTCCCGTGAGCAGCTACTTTGCGATTTTAACCACTGTTATTTTAATGAAACTTTCCATATAGCTAAAATATACTTAGGTTGCTCTTTTCTTTTTTAATTATGTTAATTTACCCGATTATGGACGAGGAGTACAATGTACAGTAACCTTGGACAGTGGACAGCCATACGACTGCCAAGTCTCACTTCCACGAAATTGTCATGCAGCCTTACCTGAATTGATTCACTGATGATGCTATCTTAAAAGCCACTAGCTCGGCACAATATTTTTGGTTTTTCAGACTCAAAAGTGTGACACCCGATGAATCTGTTCTGTCACTGTTCTGAAGATTCTCGCAGTTTTAGCTGAAGGAGGCACTATGTAGGGGATAAAGGCAAGTTTCTTTACCTTTCTCTGGCTCCTTTCTGCGAATGGCTGTACCATTCATTCTCTTCAACGCACAACTAATCTGCACTTCGCTGTACGCATTTTGGTGAAACACATCGCTAAGGTTCGGGGGTGTATGCGACGTGTTAGCACTAACTGTTATATACTTGCCTTCGTCTTCAGTATTTATTCTCTACTTTTTTAATTCTCATAATGACTTTCCTGTTACCCCGGCATGAGATTTTTAACATCGATACATAGTAACTCGTCACTTATAATCATTCCATTAACTCAATGCCCAAAGATCTGTCTTTTTTATGAGACCTTGGTTACTGTTCGTCCAGGTGAAAACCGTTTGCAAGTGTCCTTAGAGGGTCAAAGGTATTCTTGGGATACAAAGTTAACCATCTCATCCTGCACGTATATGTGGTGAACTTCACGCACTCGAACTCCAGAGTTCAGTTCCTTACATACTAACAGTATATCAATTATTGTAACAAAATTTCGCCTCATGCATGTTTACGATACAAAATGGACGCCAAGAAAATATAACTTGGCAACACTGTACCACAGGTATTTTGATTCAGTACAATGTTTCTGCGCTGCCCCTTTGGTGCACAGTGACTGGCTTTCCATTGTCTCAATCTGACGTGTAGCAAACGCTGTTCATCTCGGCCGCTCTTTAATTATCGTAGTGAATAGTTCAGATATCAGATATGGAGTCTTTAACCCACAAATTCACTCTAAAATAAGGCTATCGAAATCATGTCACGCTATTGAGGTTATAAGATAACGGCATTTGCTTACAAGATGATATGAGGTTGCTGGATCGAGTTGTATATGGTCTGCAATGTGATATCCTTCGAAGTTTCTGTCAAGAATATGGTACCGTGAACACAATAGCTAATGATCGCCAGTCATATGTGTACTTCAATGTGGCCTATGGTATTACTACCCCGAGAACTGATGAGGACCTCAAATTCCGTAATATGTCAATTCATTTGCTTTGCCGATTTTGTTATTTATGTGAGTAATGCATGAACTTGCTTACGTTGCAAAGCCCATCCACCCTAAAAGAGCTCTGACAAAAGATCTGCACAGTGAAAAAATAATCACAGAAAATAAGTCAGAACCAGTACGAAAAGATAATGCTGTGGTCACTCCAAGCTCCACAGGATGCACTATATTGGCCCTACATAATTCGAACCGCTACTTTAACGTTGAATCTCCAATCAGTAAAAGTAATTACAATTGCTCGCGAAGGAGCCTCTGCCGCGCTAAAAAGTTCAGACCCAAAACTTGAGGTATAGAAAGTACATTGAGTGGTACAGCTGACGGTGCAACGGAGCTAGCCACCAATAGGCAATCGGAAACAATGAAACTCTGTGAACCCCCACCTCACACCGCTTTAAACGAACAACGCTGAAACTGTGATAACGATCTCAACATACATAACCACCACTAAATGAATGTCTAAATTTACAAAATACTGAGAGCGATAAACATTAGAGCACTAACTTATTGGATGTATTGCACAAACATTAACATCACTATAGTACAAGAGGAGACAATAGAGTAAGTTGTCACGAAATATGCAACAGTGTCGAAAGTCAGTAATAAGAAATCTGTTAGATGTTTATTAACAGATGGTATATATTTTACGGACGTCCGGCGCGTTATTTCTGCAATAGGTGGCTGGTACATCACAATATTTGACACCAGCATATCAGACAGAAGTACGTCGTTGGGTAACAAACCTAAAAATCACTAGAATTTCATTGCAGTTTTATGTATTAGCAGCAATGAATATTAACTGCATAGAATCCGACGAATACATACGGCGCCTGAAAGCTTAATTGTGCACGACGTATGTTGACGCAGCAATGATACGAAATCTGACCACAGCTTAGGTCACAAATATGGTTATGACACAATTCTTAAATTCAGAATAGCGGGTGGCGCAGGGGATCCTCTATAAAGGTATAAATAATTTAGAAGCCGCTTGAAGAATTTTAATCTAGTTGCATGATTTACATCTCATAAATATGCACCAACAGGATCGAGTGGGAAACGGAGCAGAAATTGCTTTTTTTTTCAGTATGGAGCTTTGAAAAACTACGAAATGTCATGACGAAACCATACTTGACCTCTTAGCAACAAATAATCCTGAGCTAATAACGAGCATCAAAACGGATGCAGGAATCAGCGAACAAATAACGTAGTTAGATTGAATATTGTAACTCCAAAATGCTCCAAAAATAAACGAAAAATATAAAATTAAGGAAGAAAAACAGATTAAAATTCACTTGACGCTTTCCTGAGAGACAACCTCCATTCCTTCCAAATTAACGATGCACCAGTAAGTGTAGACCATACGTGGCTTAAATTCAAGGTAACAATATCGACAGCAACTGGGACATGTATACCGAATAAATTAAGAAATGACGGGGCTGCTCCCCCTTGGTACTCAAAGCGGGTCAGACCACTGTTGCAGAAACAACGAAAGTAGTATGCAAAATTTAAACAAACGCAAAATCTACAAGATTGGCGATCTTTTATAGAACCTCGAAATTTAGGGCGGAATTCCACGGGAGATGCTTATAATAGTTTCCACAACGAAATTTGTCTTTAAACCTGGCAGAAAATCCAAAGAGATTCGGGTCGCATGTAAAGTATGCTAGCGGCAAGACACAATCAATGCCTTCTCTGCGCGGTACCAATGGAAATACTATCGGTGATAGTGTTGCTAAAGCAGAGTTACGAAACACTGCCTTCAGAATTTCCTTCACTAAAGATGACGAAGTAAATACTCTAGAATTCGTATCAAGAACAGCTGCCAACATGAGTAACATGGAAGTAGATTTGATTTCATCGGAGTAGCGAAGCGACATAAATCACTTAATAAAAGGAAGTCTTCCGGTCCAGCCTGAGTACCAATTACGTTGCAGCAGTTCCCTACTTACCTACCATATAAAATCGCTGGCTCCATGGAAGATCCGTACCCAAAGACTGGAAAGCTGCACAGGTCAACCCAATAATCAAGCAAGGCAGCTTGATTTGGAACATGAATTATGTTCGAACATAATGAGTTACTTCAAAGAGAACGGTCTACTGACATAGTCACCAGAGGTTTGGAAAACATCGTTCTTGTGAAACACAAGTTGCTCTTTACTCACACGATATTGATTCCGTATTTTTAGATTTCGAGGACCCTTTTGACACTGTACATCACAAGCGGCTTCCAGTCAAATTGCTTGCGTATGGCCTATCGCCTCAGTTCGTGAATCCCTGTCAGAGAACTCACAGTTCATGGCAATTGACGGAACGTCATCGAGTAAAGAAATAAGTGATTTCTGGCGTTCCCCAATGTAGTGTAATAGGCCATCTGCTGTTGTTTATCTATATAAACGATAAATGAGATAACCTGAGCAGCCGTCGTAAGTTGCTTGTAGATGTTGCTGTCGTTTATCGTCTAGTACAGGGCTTTCCAACCTTTTCAGCTGGCGGACCCCTTCTTCAGTCGAAAATCCATGGCGGACCCCTAGCCAGTCAAGAGCACAGTAACTTTAAATTTCAGAGCGAAACCTGTGGGGACTTAAAGCTTCTTAATGCAAGTACCATGTCCCCAATACACCCCCCCCCCCCCCACTCCGAAGTATCAATAGTCTTTGGTTTAGAGATGAATGAAAACAATTTGAAATTAACGATCCAATTTGAATTCCCACTGTATCCAGACGCTTAATAGTGGATTTGATCCCTTTGTTCAACACATTATAGCCTGATTAAAGTTACTTGGTAACTGACATTTCACACGCTGCAGCTGCCTTCCTCCAAGAGCAATCAACGTCACGTCGAAACTGTTCGCTGTTGACAAGCTGCCGCTTGTGGTCTGTTCACTTCCACTGTTTGGCTACTGTTGTGTAAGGAGCATGCATATTTCGTAACAGTTGTGCGCACGCGCGCGTGTCTGCGTGTGTGTGTCTGTGTGTGTGTGTGTGGTTTTTAGTGATATCCGAAGAAAAATGTTCAAATGTATTTAAAGTCTATGGAACTTAACTGCTGAGGTCATCAGTCCCTAGTCTTACACACTATTAGGGGAGCGGCCGCGCAATCAACGACGACATGGCGCCTTAGACTGCGCGGCAATTCCGCGCGGCTCTGAATAAAAGAGGTAGACCCATGATTCGGGATACACACACATCACGAAAGAAAAGAGGCCAAGGAATTGCCTTTAAAGGACTATTGTGATATCTGTTGATCAAGGTGTGGGGATACATTCACCCAATATACATGCTTTTCCAAAACCGGATATCGTAAGCTGATGTCCCACTTCTGCTTTTGGTTGGTCAGGTAAACACTTCAGAATCGATTCTGGAAATCTGCTTTTATAAAGCCGTTGTCCAGTTCGACAATTGATTTCCGTACCAATGTAAACAGCTCGGAAAGTCTCGTTATTTTATCGGCTTTTACGTATCTACTGAACGGCAGCTGTCAGTCCATAGCCGGCAGCTAGCAGGTGGCGTTGCAACAGTGTACTGTCAGTTGGTAGCTGGTAACTGGCAGGCAGCGTGGCAACAGTTTAGCCACAGCTGACAACTTCAACTACTACTTGGACACTATATCGTGGCAGTCAGCCTCGACTGTAAGCAAATTAGAAAAACAAACAAACAGACTCTCTTATTTCTATATAAGAAGACAAAGCATTTCACAGAACGTAAGACTTTTTTTCTCAAAGGAAACAATTCTGGCAGAGGAGGTTTACCTTTTACAAGGTGGCACGTGAAAAGTCCTCATTTGTTTACGCTCGCAGCCAGTTGCCACAATGTAGTGTCAGAGTAATAGCAAGTAATTGTAATTAAAGTACACGCAGGCCATATTTTTAACTGAGAGGACGGAATGTATTATAAAGAAAAGAAATTAGCTTTAGAGATCATTTTAATTTTCGTAACAAAAATATCAATGCCAACAGAATTCAATTAATAATTATTTTGTAAATGATAGAAGACGGACACTAAATTCCTACAGAGTTTTATAGTTCAGGTACGTTCACTGAGCATCGACGAAGAAAAATTCTTTCTTCTTTACTATAGATGACTCTGTAGGAATAATAATGGAATCCTAATGTGATGGTTGAGGATGCTTCTGCTGACACAATTTTGAAAAGTTGGGTTTAATTCCTGACAACTGGAGACGGATGTCTGGTTCCGCATCCAGACAGCTTCGGTACTTAGTTTTGTGGGCAGCATAGATCGAGAATCCAGATTCACACATGTATGTTGTGGCAAACGGGAGAAGTACGCATCTTACCTTTTCAACAAGGGGGTAGTCTTTCTTGTTATCCAAACGGATCCAAAAGTGTGAGTAACTGTCAATGTCAAAAACTTGATTTCAAGGTAGGGTCTGTGGCAATTTCTGTCAACAACTCATAGTCATTTGATGATAGAATGTTGGGCGTTTTGGATAAAGTGAATGGGTTGACCACCCATTCGTATTTCTGCAGCTTCTCATCTTCAGCTGTTGGGAAATACTGCTCCAACAATGACATCAAGCTTCGGAGATGTTCCAGGGTTTGATGAAACAAATTCTTCCCAAGCGCCAATGATTTGTTTTTCAAAAACTCCTTGAAGAGGAAAACACTCGACCTCCACCTCCTCGACACTCTCTGCCCAAAAATTGATTTTTCTGTTGAATGCTCGAACTTTGTCGATAGCAATGATCTTTGTTTCACTTTGCCATTGGAGTGAAATATTCATTTCGTTCATTTTGGAGAGTATATGTGACAAATAGGCAAGTATACACGGCCAATTTTCGTCATTAATAAGGTCTGCTAATTCGGCGTTATGCTCCAAAAGGAAAGCTAAGACTTCCAATCTTAATTCGTACTACCGAGAGAGTGCACTCTTACGTGAGAGCCACCTCACTTCTGTGTGGAGAAGCAGGGAACGATGAAGACTTCCCATATCTTCACACAGTATTGTGAAAAAGTCTTCACTTCAACGGCCTTGATTTTATGTAGTTAATGATTTGAATAGATTCATCTAAAACTTTCTTGAACTAAACATGCAGTTGTTTCGTAGCTAAAGCGTATCTATGGAGAGTACAATGACTACTGCTGCAATTATTGGCGTTTTCTTTTATTTTCGTTACTGCTCAGACTGTAGGACCCGTCATAGCTTTTGCACCACCTGTGGACACATCTATGCAATTAGACCATGAAACTTCGTTAGTCCAATAGACGGAATATTTCAGCACCTGCTGTGTTGGCAGGTAGTGGTCTGCACAATAAGAGGTCCTCCTCAAAACATCCAGAATATTCGTAACGGACAAAAGCCAATAAAGTCGCTAATCCTGCAACATCAGTGGATTCACCTATCTGCAGGGAAAATGAATTGTGTGGGATGCAAGACGTAAGAGTGTCTTTCACATCATTTGACATGTAAACAATGCGTCTCTTGACAGTATTGTTTGATAATGGCACCGAATACACAAGCTTTGCTGCCTTTTCGTCTAGCTTGCAAGAAACAATATTATTAACACACGGCTTTATGAGATTTTCTTCAATGGTATGAGCTTTGCCTGTTTTTGCCACTCGATAACTCACCAAGAAAAAAGCTTTTAATGAATTTTCATTGTTTTTGCATGAGTTTTCATGCAACGGTGAGAAACAGCTAGTTCAGCACTCCTCCTTTTGAAAAAATCGATGTCTTTAGCCTATAAATCCGGGTATCTTCAAAATGACGGCGCAATTTAACTGGAAGCATTGAACTGTTGGGAAGGACTCGCGCACAAATTACACACTGAGCTTTACCTTCCTTTGTCTCCATAAAGCCCATTTCTAAATATCTTTCGTTGTACTTACACTTCTTGGGTATTCCACTTCCACAGGATATTGCAACCAATGGAGTACTTGCAGCGTTTTTACATAATAAATCCGGCTGTGGAGCTTCTTGTGATTGTTCTTCCTTTGGTCGTCCTCTCTCCTCATTCATTTCAACTGGAAACTTCCCTTGTCGTGAAGGCGATGAGAAACTGCACGCTTCTTTAGTGAGCCTGACTTCAGCCACCGATCCATGTTAGAAGTAATAAATTGGTCAAAAATCGACTTATGAAATAGGTAGTGCACTGAGAAAGCAAGTTTAACATTTAATGATGCCTGGGGCCGCATACGTGCCAGCGAGCGCTGTGATTGTTCGACAAAGCTCGCTCCGCGCACGTGTAAAACGTTTTCGCGCATCTAGCGCCGTGAGCCGGCGTACAAACGACCCCCGTATTGTTGCGAAACAGTCGATCAGAGAGGCATCATTCTCCGGCACTAAACTGTGTATGCGTTCTCACTTCGGAACCGCGAAGGCTGCTTGGGAATACGACCTGAAGTACAAGTATACGTTTTTGACACGAAAAAAAATAGTGATGAAGTTGGTTTTCACATTTTTACTGACTAATTTTACACGATTTGTTGAAAGGTGGCCGCGGACCCCCTACATAGAGCCGGCGGACCCCTAAGGCGTCCGCGGACCACACGTTGGGAAGCCCTGGTCTAGTAAATACATCAGAAGAACAAAACGGATTGCAAAACGATCCAGAAAAGATATCTGTATGGTGCGAAAATTGGCAGTTGACCCTAAATAGTGACAAATGTGAGGTCATCCAAATGAGTGTTAAAAGGAATCCTTTAAACTTCGGTTACACGATAAATCAGTCAATTCTAGAGCCCAAAATACCCAGGAATTACAGTTATATAGTGAATGCTGTAGAAAAGGCGAACCAAAGAATTCATTTAATTGGCACAACATTTAGAAGATGCCACAGATCTACTAAGGAGACTGCCTATTCTGCGCTTGTCCGTCTTCATTTGGAGAACTGCTGTGTGGTGTGGGATCCTTACCAGATAGGATTAACGGAGCACATCGAGAAATTTCAGAGAAGAGCAGCCCGTTTTGTACTATCGAGGAATAGGGGAGAGTAAGTCACTGACATGATACAGGATTTGGTGTGGACATCATTAAAACGCAGCGTCGGATATCCGCGTGGTCAAGGGCACCTTGTCACGGTTCGCGCGGCTCACCCCGTCGGAGGTTCTAGTCCTCCCTCGGGCATGGATGTGTGTGTTGTCCTTAGCGTAAGTTAGTTTAAGTTAGATTAAGTAGTATGTAAGCCTAGGGAACGATGACCTCATTTGTTAGGTCACAAAGGAACTTACCACCACCACCACCACCATTAAAACAAAGGGGTGTTTCGTTGAAGGGACCGATGACCATTGCACTCTGGTCCCTTTAATTCCACAAACCAACCAACCAAAGTTTTTCGTTTCGACGGCATCTTATCATCAAATTTCTATCACCAACTTTCTCCTCCGAGTGCGAAAATATTTTGTTGATTCCGATCTACATAGGGAGAAACAATCATCATAATAAATTAGAGAAATCAGCGCTCGCACGGAGAGTTAGAGGTGTTCATTTCGTGCGCGCACGGTTCCAGATTTGAATTATAGAGAATTATTAAGATGGTGGTTCGAATAACCATATGCCAGGAACTTAAGTGTGATTGGCTGAGTATCCATGTAGATGTAGAACTCAGTATGGATGATACTTCCACCCGCAAGTCTACGATAGACATACGTCAATTGAAATTCCCCAGGCAGACTGCACGAACTCTACGTCAACAGAGGGATTCTGCCAAAAAAGTTGTAACTAATGGTCTGTGGTTCAAATGGTTCAAATGGCTCTGAGCACTATGGGACTTAACAGCTATGGTCATCAGTCCCCTAGAACTTAGAACTACTTAAACCTAACTAACCTAAGGACAGCACACAACACCCGGCCATCACGAATGGTCTGTGAACTTTCTGGTTCATGTCGCATACCATACAACTTTAGGACATGTGAAGCAAAAAGACTGTTCTGGGATGTTTCATGTGCCAATTATACGCCTAGCTACTCACACTACTACCAAAAAATAGCCTCAATTCTTAGACAGATTTACATCACAAAGACGTCATGGCCAAATTTGATTATTTAGGTGAGTCACGTTTTCCAGCCCTACCATTCCTTTTTACTGATGTAAAAGTCTCTTCATTTGTGAAAACAGTTTTATTAATTGGAAGTACATTACATTTTAAACAATTATTTTTATTATAAATTACGTTAATAGCTACTACGTTGTTACTTTGACGTTTTAGCTGGATTATTTGTTATGTAGTATGGCCTTACACTCCCATACATTTTATCACAGACGCTCGCACGTTCGTGAGTCAATAGTTTTAAATATCTGGATATAAATGTTGGAAATAGATTAAATGAAAATGTCGAGTGACTAGGGCCTCCCGCCCAATAGACCGTTCGCCGGGTGCGGACGAAAATTAATTTATCCGGTTTAAATAGAACCTATTAACCTTTTGACTGTAAATAGACTCAGACGTTATCACTTTTATTTGTCCGTTTCTTTGCATGGCTAAATTTCTGATTAGTTCTGTTATCCCTTTGTATGCAGTGAAGTACCTGAAGATGCACGTTTAATTTGTCGTGTTCTCCAATAAAGAATTCTAACAGTCGCAGCGGTCTTGTTTATTCAAATTAACTCATTATTGTAAAAGACCAGACTAAAATATGAGGTCAAAGATATCTGGATCAAATGTCTCCTATTTCAATCAGTATGAAAAGAACCGATTAGTTGGCGCTTCGAGTAAGTTGAACTACAACTTAGGGAATGCCTCGTCCGGTATTCCGGGAATAAAATATTTCGGCAGGAAAAGTGTACCGAATACTAATTATCCTACTTGTTCAATCTGTATAGGAATATTTCTGAACTAAAAAAAATGTAAGAGTAATCGAAAGGACAAAATGGAAAATACACTCCTGGAAATTGAAATAAGAACACCGTGAATTCATTGTCCCAGGAAGGGGAAACTTTATTGACACATTCCTGGGGTCAGATACATCACATGATCACACTGACAGAACCACAGGCACATAGACACAGGCAACAGAGCATGCACAATGTCGGCACTAGTACAGTGTATATCCACCTTTCGCAGCAATGCAGGCTGCTATTCTCCCATGGAGACGATCGTAGAGATGCTGGATGTAGTCCTGTGGAACGGCTTGCCATGTCATTTCCACCAGGCGCCTCAGTTGGACCAGCGTTCGTGCTGGACGTGCAGACCGCGTGAGACGACGCTTCATCCAGTCCCAAACATGCTCAATGGGGGACAGATCCGGAGATCTTGCTGGCCAGCGTAGTTGACTTACACCTTCTAGAGCACGTTGGGTGGCACGGGATACATGCGGACGTGCATTGTCCTGTTGGAACAGCAAGTTCCCTTGCCGGTCTAGGAATGGTAGAACGATGGGTTCGATGACGGTTTGGATGTACCGTGCACTATTCAGTGTCCCCTCGACGATCACCAGTGGTGTACGGCCAGTGTAGGAGATCGCTCCCCACACCATGATGCCAGGTGTTGGCCCTGTGTGCCTCAGTCGTATGCAGTCCTGATTGTGGCGCTCACCTGCACGGCGCCAAACACGCATACGACCATCATTGGCACCAAGGCAGAAGCGACTCTCATCGCTGAAGACGACACGTCTCCATTCGTCCCTCCATTCACGCCTGTCGCGACACCACTGGAGGCGGGCTGCACGATGTTGGGGCGTGAGCGGAAGACGGCCTAACGGTGTGCGGGACCGTAGCCCAGCTTCATGGAGACGGTTGAGAATGGTCCTCGCCGATACCCCAGGAGCAACAGTGTCCCTAATTTGCTGGGAAGTGGCGGTGCGGTCCCCTACGGCACTGCGTAGGATCCTACGGTCTTGGCGTGCATCCGTGCGTCGCTGCGGTCCGGTCCCAGGTCGACGGGCACGTGCACCTTCCGCCGACCACTGGCGACAACATCGATGTACTGTGGAGACCTCACGCCCCACGTGTTGAGCAATTCGGCGGTACGTCCACCCGGCCTCCCGCATGCCCACTATACGCCCTCGCGCAAAGTTCGTCAACTGCACATACGGTTCACGTCCACGCTGTCGCGGCATGCTACCAGTGTTAAAGACTGCGATGGAGCTCCGTATGCCACGGCAAACTGGCTGACACTGACGGCGGCGGTGCACAAATGCTGCGCAGCTAGCGCCATTCGACGGCAACACCGCGGTTCCTGGTGTGTCCGTTGTGCCGTGCGTGTGATCATTGCTTGTACAGCCCTCTCGCAGTGTCCGGAGCAAGTATGGTGGGTCTGACACACCGGTGTCAATGTGTTCTTTTTTCCATTTCCAGGAGTGTAATTGCTTTAAGACGGAGACCATTGGACGGAAAGGATATCTTTTTATTTTTATTTTTTTTATTTTGTGAGACTCTTAACTGATTTGATGCGGCTAACCACATATCCTTTACTGCGCCAACCTCTTCATCTCAGAGTAGCAATTGCAACAAGCCTTCTCAAAATAACAAATAAATGCAAGAAATGTATACACCATCGCACAGGGAGGCTCTGAATTGCATCGCCCGGGAAATTAGACAACGTGAACAGAAAATAATAAAAAATATGAAAGACGACGTAGAAACAGGATAAAATGACCAGCTTGAATTAAAATGTTACGCTCAGAAGCACTACAGCGTACTGCTCACCGAATAAGATGTTGAATCGGAGACTAGTGATGAAACAAAATCTCGAAGACAACGCACAAATTTTAGAAAATATGCCTCGTCAGGACACTGAAATAACCGTAAAGGAAGCACTGCGAGGAAAAGCTGCTGCCTAAAATGTATCCAGCAGTGATGGCCTCCCAATGGAATTTTATTCGTAGCTCTGAGTCTTAATTGATACTAGGATGGTACAGATATATAACGAACTCTCGACCGATAGGTCTGTACCACCCACTTATACTGTGGTAATGACTGTACTTGTCTAAAAAACATCGAATCCAAATGTTCATTTCATGCACCTCACTTCGCAACATTTCTTCACTAAAAGGCAGAGATGGACTTTCATGCACTGCCTGCAGCAATTCCTGTCGTGTTTAGAAGGGATTTTTGTTCCGCGAGCCGTAATTATGACATCGTGTGTCCAGGCCACGTATGTTACACCGCTGTTTGTAGAAGCGTGGAACAGTCCGCGGTGAAACACCAGCTTCACAGACGTATGGTCATGGCACGGCAAAACATGAATGTTCGCTTTTGCCACTCTGTCACGCCCTGACATTTACCCATGTTTGCCTGCAACGTCCACTTGAAACAAAAATGTCTCACAAATTGCTACTGCCTTGTACTCATGTAGAGACAGTACGCGCGGTTGAGCTCGTGGTTTTGCCATCTGTAAAGGTGTGTTAATTCATCTATGCGTGCGCACTAGGATGACTAATTTTCTGGCCCACTTGGCTTATTAAAGCAGTGCCCTAAATGACGCTCGAAGCATGTTACACCTGAGTGAATGTAGTGGTATAATCAGTTTCATATGGTTTGTAAGTGCCAGCTTGCGTTTGTATTTTTGGATTTCAGTGAAGTATTTCATGGGATCAGTGACTGTTTTTCATAAGAACTACGATAAAAGTGAGATATCATGAAAACGTTTTACAAATAACTCGAAAATGTATACGTGAAACATTTTCAAGGTTCAAGATTAACGATCATTGAACTGGCTCCTTTCGAATCACTGAACCAGTCGGTCAGGAATACTCTGTTTCAGAAACGTGTGCCTCCGCTGTGGAATCCTTACATTGGAACCTGATGATTGCTATTAAAAGATTACAAGCATTTAACATCAAAACAGTATGTCATACACGTGCTGACGACCTAAGAGTTATCAATAATGCAGATGGATAAATTCGGTAGAATTCTGTATATTTCTGTAGTAGTTCTTCCGGCGCAAAGCTTATCTCCGAACAATATAAAATAATGCGTGTTGGCCCGTACGATAGCAAAGTAGCTCCGACTTTGCTTTAGGAAACGGCAAAAAGATTTCACCTCGGAATGCGATTAACACCAAATCCACTTGAAAATACATAGTTCATTAAGCAAAATGACATTTGTTGAATACTTCTGGAAAACAACATTAAGGCCTTCGGCAGTCTACAAGCAGCACAGTATACTAATGGTTATGTTTCAAATAAACTTAACCATAGAACACCTGACTCTGTGCAAAAGATGTTGGTTGTCGCTTACAGGTTGTGACGTTACGTGACATAAATTGACATTTTGGTAAAAGAAAAATGGCTTGTGCTTGTGTAACGTGTGAATTATAAATTATATCAAGACTGCGTACGTGTGCGTGATGTATAAGAAAGATTAAAGAAAGTTAAATAATACCACCAAAAATTACAAACAACGATGTGATTAACAAAGAACATTTTTTTATCTTTGTAATGAAAATGAACATGACCAGAGACTATTGTTTTATTGAAATCTCTCTCCCATTTTGTTTTTTTTCTAGCGGAAGGCCGCCATTGTATAGCAGGACGGTATATAATGTAAATTTGGTTGTAATTTCGTATGGGTGTTGTGTGATGTCCTTAGGTTAGTTAGGTTTAAGTAGTTCTAAGTTCTAGGGGACTGATGACCATAGTGCTCAGAGCCATTTGAACCATTTTGTAATTTCGTAAAATATAATTGTTACGAGAAAGTATGTATAATTGACTTAGTGGGCACCTCTCATGATAGTAATAATTAATTATAAATAACAATTTTTTTGCAGAACTTCGTAGTGCAGGGAGCTCATCTCCCCTAGCTGGATTAGTCGGCCATTACGCTGACTATATTATATAATTAAAATTTATAATGTAAATGTGAGAGGTTTCACTACCTTGATCTTACAATAATTTCGCCGTTAACAGAGTAAACATAGATTTCTTTTATTAATATTTAGAATACTGAAAGAGTTCAGTATATTTCGAGTTTGGCCGCAAACGGTAAATGAGATTCTTTCCAGTTTTGCCTTGCAAATAATGAACAAGAAATATTAAAAATAATTCCACTCAATAAGCTCAGCAATATCTCACTTAATCTTGTAGTTTGGTACATAAGACAACCAGTAGCCCATGAGACCTATATTAATAATTACAGTTTGCGTAAGAATACGCATATTTTCTTTTCTAAATAGCAGCGCTCTCGCTGACTATTTATTAGAAGGCAGTGAGTCACACGTTGTCTTCAAAAAATATTATATCGTACGTACTTCGGGCCAGCCGATGTCCGTACGAGTGTTATCGCGGTATAAGTTAATTAAAGGTCTCATGCTTGCCCACAGTATTTAAAGACACCCAAACCAGAACCATAAAATATAATTATAAAAATAAAAATATATAGTTATACCGTGATAAGTGGCCACATATATAGTTATATGCTGATAAGGTGCGTGTGGAGAGGGAACGCTTTGAAAGTTTCTTACAACAGGAGGCAACAAATTCATCGAAATAGTCTATAAGGCTATGTCCCTAAATCGGACGTCAAAAATATTGCGAGGAAATAATCCAAGGCTAACGAAATGCTTATTCGAAAACGCGAGTCCTGAGGACCGCACCGTACCATGCAAATATTTCATAGGTTTTAGTAATATTTATCTTGACAAGAAGCAAATCTCCTCAGAGAAAGTTTACGAATCCCTACGACAGCGTTTGCAAAATACCCCAGGACCAAGTGCCTAAAGAAAAACTGAATAAATTTTGGGAACAATATGTCAAACGCCGCCTTTCCTACTGGAGTAATCGCTACAAAGTAGACGCCACTAGTGAGACCATCCCTAATGTGGAAAGATTTCAGAATATTAAGTTGAGGGTCGCCCTTTACTGTGGTCGATGCCAGCTGAATGAATGTATAGTACACCTCACTGGGGAGAAGAAAAACGTAAGACTCGGGAAATGGACCAGAAAAAAATTTGCCTTAGTTAGTAGAACTACAAAGAGAAATATTTCAGTAAATGACGCCCTTAACCCAGCTGGAACCTTTAACCAAGCGAAAAACGCAACAACTTGCTTGATATGGTATTTTAAAGATTTTTTCATGCAAAACTAATTACCCATTCTACAGGACTTTTACTGTATATACTGCTAAAGTGCAATGTAAACAGCAGACGTATCCCAGATACCTGACTCACTTTGAAAGGCTGCATTATCGTAAACGGACAGACCTAGAGAAGAACGCATTCTAATGCTAATTTCTGTCTCAGAGATCATCTGAGACACAATGATCCTCATAAATAAATAAACCAAAACAAAATTTCAATGTATATACGAGAAGAATTTAGACATATATCTCAGAACTGTTTTGGCTTCGAAGATCAAAAAGACTACAAGTAGCCGCGGCAAGAATGGAAGCACGAAGGCCGGCCGATGTGGCCGTGTGGTTCTAGGCGCTTCAGTCTGGAACCGTGTGACCGCTACGGTCGCAGGTTCGAATCCTGCCTCGGGTATGGATGTGTGTGATGTCCTTAGGTTAGTCAGTTTTAAGTAGTTCTAAGTTCTAGGGGACTGATGATCACAGATGTTTAGTCCCATAGTGCTCAGAGCCATTTTTTTTTTTTTTTTTTTTTTGAAGCACGAGGAGTTCACCTTTCTGATTCCATAATTATTGCTTTTATTTATTTATATTTATTCGATTATTTTAAATTAAATTTTGTGTTTTCATTGCACCCACTATGTAGAAAAAGAATAGTAATTTACACCTTTTGTTAACTCAGCATGGAATTACTTTACTGGACATTCCGTTAGTTACATAAGGAAGGCTAATCGCAGAGTAGTCAGTTTGATTTTGGATTTTAAGGCACTACTCCAAGTGCAAATTTTGGATCACCTTATACGTAGGGTGAAGCTAAACTAAACTGAACAAAATTTCGGAGATTGCTCAGGGAAATTTTCTGAGGATTTTGGTATAAGGGACACGATGTCTCCAGTGGCCCATTGGAGAATCATAAATTAACTATGATTAATTAGTAATGGAAAACCAATACCTGATAATACTTCATAAGAAATGATAAAAAAGACTGCAACAATTATAGGGGCTCTTTTTAACATGTGGAGAGAGGACAAGTTACTCTCTCACCTACTTTTCATGTACAGAAAATTATTAAAGATTTTGTTACAACCTTATGCACCTAGAGCGAGACTCTAGAATGTTAACGGCCTGAGCTGACGTTAATGGAGCCTTGCAGGGCGCTAAAAGCATGAGCCATTTTTATCGTTCTTTGCTCGCAGAAATGGAATGTTGTAAGTTGAAAGCAATTTGTGGAGAACCCATTCCTCAGTAAATCTTGCCGGTCATTCCCACAGCCATACAGGAGGACACAGCAGCCAAACACAGCAGCCACTAGTCGAGACAGGACTCCAGCAGAACAATGCCGAGCTACCTGCCATGGTGCCAGTGTAAGGCTGGGATGGGATATGGACTGAAGGGACACATCTACACAGCAGAGTCCTAAACCAGCCATTGTGTGCAGAACCACGCGTAAAACAACTTCACAAGTTTTTGTGTTCGCTGTGACCCACTTCCATCAGCTGTCTCGGTTGTATAAGAAACTCCGGCGTCTGAGAAACGTTAAGAGATAGAATCTTTATTACACCTGATAGCTAGGACTAACATGCTCGAAGGCACAGGTGGTTTAGATGAAGATCTTTAAGACTGTAAGCGTTCGCTTGTTGCTGCGGGAAGGGACACAGCTTTGGAGAATCCTCCCCCTCCATGAAAACTTAAAAAGGCAGTAATTGGCAGTTTTTTTTTCAGAGTTGCAGGTTTCTTAACTCTTTCCCAGATTCGATTTGAATTGTGCTGTCATTTAAGATGGGAGATTTAGCACCTCTGAGGCCCTGTGTTTCCCTCAAGATGGGGTGAAGGCAGTCTCGTTCGTGCACTCTGTCAGAAAAAAGAAATTTCTTATCTGGAGAGGTGCGAAGCACTCAGGTTCTGGACTTCGGTCTAAAAGCATCTTGTGGTTGAAGCTCTGACATGTGTGGTTGGTACTTGGGACCTGTCACTTGCAAGTAGTTAGACTGGGGAGCCTGTGGTGAAGTTCTTACTGTACTGACAGTGTAACTTCAGACATCTCGGCCTACTCATTTGCCGAGGGCCCACTTATTTTTGTTTTATTAGTCTCGACGTTTGGTATCAACGTGCGCTCTGTCGTATAAGTGAGCCAAATTGGTCCTTGGTATGACCAGTACGGGTGTGTCACACATTGAAATCTACCATGATTTCAGGGCTGTGGTAGAGAGTAAATTGCGATCCGTCTGCCTCATCGCTAGACCGTGGGATTTTTGCATTTCTTTCGTGGCCGCGGTCAGTTCACGGTTGCCACGTCCACATCTCCCCACTGCATCGCGCTTCTCGACAGCTGCAGTTTACATCGCCGCATGAAGCAAACGGGGTAACGCACTGCTGCTCCAGCCTTGTCAGGGTACACAGAATTCAATCGCCTCTTTCTCTCATCGGCCCTTATATTGAGAAACTTCTGTAGATTATCAATCAAACTCTGCTCAGTGTCAGACCAAATCAGGCTGCGTTATCCACATTTTTAGGGCCAGAGTACTTGACTCACTTCCGCCACCCAGGATCCTTGTCCAGTGTTCTCTTAACGCAACTGCTAGTTTTTACAGTATTCAATCAATAACTACGATTTATGTCTGTATTTTATTTTGAAAAATAAATGCTCTTAGTAAATTTAACTACATTCTCAATCATTTTATACAGTCAGCACGACAGGTTAACTTTCATTGTGGCGTCTCATGCCATGATGACTTTCATTGTGGCGGCCCTGACATGATTTCGGATTGATGGCACCTTCTGTGACCGTCAGTTCGCGTTGATTACCGTAGTCACTCAATCTGACGCCCCTTGCGCGGAATCTCGGATTGATGGCACCTCGTGTGACCATCAGATCGTGTTGCCTAGCGTAGTCTTTCAATTTGATGCCCCTTACGCAGAATTTTTAATTGATGGCACCTTCAGTGACCGTCAGATCGAAGGTAATGTTGCCAACGAAGTGTTTGCTCCACATTTTTAATATGGTGCACTGGGTAGAATAGATTGACGTTGCTGGCGCCTATGCTTAGTACTAATATGTATGTGTGTATTTTCATGTTTTGGTTGTGACTTCTGTGTCACTTGATTGTTTGTTCCTGACGGCGATCGGGGTTGTGCTGATTTGTTAGGATAGATTGAGTTTATCGTGTATGAGCATAGATAAGCCTGCTGCTATTAGAATTCGTTGTCATGAACTAGGAATCAGTAGCTCACAGGAGCGAAATTTAGAGTAGAATCTGTGAGGCAAATGAATGTGTAGTTTTTAAATTCGTTTGCGTCACAATTAGAGTGCATCCTTACAAGAAGCAAGGCACGTTTGCTACAGAGTAGCGGAAGTAATTGTGTTTTGTTAACCATGGATCCACGTCATATTCTTAACGGTGATCTGGCAGATGTTACACGGGATTCTCAGGTAAATGCAGTTGCAGTCCGGGCAGAAATGTCGAACGTAGAACCTGCAGGGTATGACGACGTGTCTCCGTCAGGTGACAAAAGTGAACAGGAGACCGCAGCAGAACGAAATGTAGCCGCTGCTGGTCCGAGACGCACCATCAGTGAAACTGGCAGACCAGAATCACGAACGAAACGTCACAGAATGATGGATTCCCGTTCATCTAGTCCGGAAGGTGTTAGCAGTGGATCTCAATCTGAGGCTCTCATACATTCCTGCAAGAGGCAGAAATGAACAGAGAAGAGGCAGAAAGGGAGAGGCAAGAGGCAGAGAAAAAGAGACGAGAGGAACAGAGAAGAGGCAGAAAGGAAGAAGCTAGAGACAGAAAGGAAGAGACAAGAGGGAGAGAAAAAGAGACGGGAGGAAGAGGAGGAAATACACAATTTAGTCATAGGAACGGTCACAGACGGTATAGATGGAATAAAAAAAGATCGTAGGAATCCTAGAAAGCTAGAGAATGTCAAGAAAACGACAGCAGATACGCGTAAGGTCTAGGACCAAGCGAAGCGCGATCCCAACACAGCGCGATTGATAATGCAAGTTGCACCAAAGGATGCATCAATGTCCAAAGAACAAGTTAAACTGGCAAGAACAGAGGTGTGTAAGACAAAAAAGGCACTTGCAACTCTTCAAATGTAAGGCACAAAAAATTGTTCAAGAAACGCAGGAAAAAATGAGTGAGGCGACGAATCGAATCGAAAAATTGAAATCAAACAGGCCGAAATCTCTGGAGTTAAAGATCAGCAAGCCCGAGTCGCCACGCAACAAAACGAGTTGACTAACTACGTTCGGCGAGCACATGAGCGGGCCGCGCAACTGCAAACACAAACTCGTCCGGTAGAGCGCCATCGAGAGGATCACAGAAGCGAAGAAAATGTTTTGCTACTCTCCGAACCGATATATGTGGACACACCCCCTGCACATGGGCGAATGCAGCGGAAATATGCTCCTGCCGTGGCGGAACGTGTGATAGAAAATGCTCCGTCGGTAACACGCAGCATGTCAGAGACCGAGCCGGACACAACTGTACGCGTCTACAGAGGTCAGAAACGTTATTACGTGAATCTGTCAACAATAATAGTGCACGAGGATCGTCTGAGCACGGTTACATAGAATCACGCGCTGCACACGAGAAGGAAAATTCGTCCTGTGGATTCGACCACAAGCTTTTCTTGACAATGCAGAATTTTCAAGTCTACAAGGAGGCAAACAACGCATTACATCCAATGACGTGGATGGCACAGTACGATCACGTGCTACCAGAAACTTGGCCACTGAAGTGCAAGCTCAAAATTATCTGTGGGTTCTTAGAAGGGTCGATTGCAGAACATATTCGCGGAGTTGCAGAGAGTTGTCACTCTAACGAAGAGTTTAAGGACACATTCCTTAGTTCACATTGGCCACAAGACGCACAGGAGAGGATAGAACAAGAGATCGTGTTAGGAAAGGTCTTAGAAGCTTTAGGATTCCGCAGTCCTGTCAAATTCTTCGAATCCCTCGTTAAGAAGAACCGATCCTTGAACCAACCGAACAGTCACAAGGAAATTATAAGACACTGCTACATTAAATTACCTCTGCGTTACCATCAACTGCTCATCGGTAGATGCAGCGATTCAATCGAAGCTTTCAAAAGTGCACTGTGCGAACTTGAGGACGTGAATGAAATTCACAACTCGTGAGAAAGAAGTAGAAATAATGACCGTAACAGGCCAGATTCGCCAGAGAGGAATGACGATGGACCAAATGGGGGAAAACATCGATTCATTCGAAATCAAAATTCAAACTTCAATGGGTATAACCAGCCGGCATGGGAAAACACAAGAAGACGAGGAAATTGTAATCATAACAACAACAACTACCTACGAAACGGAACTGGAGAGAGCAGCAGAACTCTAACTGGGATCAACAGGGTTCTAGGGACAGAATATCAGTAGCAGATTTTACGACGATCAAGGTAAATGGAATGACCAGCGTAGCGAAAATGTGGAATTGAGGCCACCTAACCTTCAAAAGGGTCACACAGAGAAAATTCAAACAGGAATCGACGCAAAGCCACTGCGGACTCAGATCAAAACAATGCCGCAGAAACAAACGGAGTGATGTTAACCTGTTAGAGTACTGAGATAGAAGAGAACTGCAACGGGAAGAGAAGGTGCAGTATGTAAATAGTCTCCATGGATTAACTGTTTAACGTAATTTAATGTTGATATTGTGTTGCTTTGCGTAATTTTCCATTTGTTCTATTTCGGTGTTATTTTGTTTGTTTGTCATTTCCATTAGTTCTCAGTAGGAGTCCTTGTTGAACGAGATCAAATGAGTTGCGTATTTCTAACATCTTCACGCCAACATTTACTGGAAGGTGTCAGATTGAATTAAAATTCCGTTGAAAATTATATGTCATCACCAGTTGGTACCTTTTTCTTTTTTGGCATACCAAACCAGGCACGTTGCAATGCTGAAAACTGCAAACAACTGAGTATTGTATTATTTCTTTGGACCTCACAATTGTTGTCCGATTTTCGCAGTTGAGCATCGTACTCTGTCATAGCATTCTCGTAGAAGACCATTCACAATTATCACCATGGTCGATGAAACTCTTTCTGTTTACCTTCCGTGGTTTCTTGTACACTGTCCAAAGTACGGATGTACGTCACTTTATGTTTTTCGTGGTGTCTAGACGTTAAATCGTGCCAGAGAGCATGTGCGTCTCGATTTCCGGATGTGTTTCGTATGGTGTTCGCGGACCACGATTTGGGCGCGTGTCGACGCTAAGACTCGCTGTGCTATGAGCAAGCGCGCCTCGATTTTCGGATGTGTTTCGGATGTTGCTCGCGGTCCATGATTTGGGCGCGTGTCGACGCTAAGACTCGGTGTCTTTGAGCCATCGCCTGTCGTGCGGTGTAGCCTGTCTCGTGGGGGAATTTTGCCAGCGCCATGTGAGTTCCGTCGGCAAAATATTGTAAACGGGGAATTAGCACTGACAAGTGCAAGTCATGGTAGAGTATCGAACCCCAGACCCAGGGATAGGAAGTAGAAACGAAATGATGGACCATGGATGAGACATCAATTAGAAAAATATTTAGATAAATATAATTCAGTACAGTTTAGTTTCATTTCAGTAGCAGCGATCCTGACAGAGGAGGCAGGAGGCATCATTGTAATATGTACAACTACGAGTACACAATCACATAATGCCACTTCAAAGATTTCAGGCAAATCACCAGCGCTTGAGTGACTAGACACACTTCCTGGCCCCTTCAGCGTCAGGAAACAACATCACAAGACATCGAAAAATAAGTGTATACAAGGAATAAAATGGATTAAAATTCACTTCGGTAGTATTAGCGAAGGCGTTGTTGTTGTTGTTGTTGTTGTGCTCTTCAGTCCAGAGACTGGTCCGATGCAGCTCTCCATGCTACTCTATCCTGTGCAAACTTCATCTCCCAGTACCTATTGCAGCCTACATCCTACTCAATCTGCTTAGTGTATTCATCTCTTGGTTTCCCTCTACGATTTTTACCCTCCACCCTGCCCTCCAATACTAAACTGGTGATCCCTTGATGACTCGGAACTTGTCCTACCAACCGATCCCTTCTTCTAGTGAAGGTGTGCCACAAATTTCTCTTCTACGTAATTCTATTCGGTACCTCCTCATTAGTTATGTGATCTACCCATCTAATCTGCAGCATTCTCTTTTAGCACCACATTTCGAAAGCTTCTATTCTCTTCTTGTCCAAACCATTTATCGTCCACGTTTCACTTCCATATATGGCCACATTCCACGCAAATACTTTCAGAAACGACTTCCTGACACTTAAATCTATACTCGATGTAAACAAATTTCTCTCCTTCAGAAACGCTTTCCTTGCCTTTGCCAGTCTACATTTTATATCCTCTCTACTTCGACTATCATCAGTTATTTTGCCCCCCAAATAACAAAACTCATTTACCACTTTAAGCGTCGTATTTCCTAATCTGATACCCTCAGCATCACCCGATTTAATTTGACTACATTCCAAAAAATGGTTCAAATGGCTCTGAGCACTATGGGACTTAACATCTGAGGTCATCAGTCCACTAGAACTTAGAACTACCTAAACCTAACTAACCTAAGGACATCACACACATCTATGCCCGAGGCTGGATTGGAACCTGCGACCGTAGCGGTCGTGCGGCTCCAGACTGAAGCGCCTAGAACCGCTCGGCCACTCTGGCCGGCACTACATTCCATTATCCTCATTTTGCTTTTGTTGATGTTCATCTTCAGCGAAGGCATAGGGTAGTACAGTAAGTTAACGTCTAGTATTGGGAGAAGTCTGCGCGTTTGGTGGAGGTACAGAGGTAGCGCCAGAGTAAAAATTAGTGTGCATGATTGGAGTAGAACTAACAAAAAACTAACAAAACCACGTAAACATACAAAAACAAAGACGCCTCACACCACATAATTTACGTCTATACAACGTTAACAGGGCCCTGCAGTCATTAAATTTATTTCTGAATTTGCGTCGTTAGTAGTAAACTAAGTAAATAAATAATTATATTAAGTAAAGAAAAAAAATTTTACTCGTCAATATTTTCTTTTTATGTAAATGCATTATATCAAGGTAATGACATTTGCGGGAGAATATGGGACTTGACCAGCCTTGACGATTGTGCAGACTCCGAACGACACTGCAGACTGGTCGTCACAGCCCACGCCAGCCAGTGCAAAGCGCGAACAGAGCGGGCTGCCTTAATGACTCAGCGACCCAGGTGTGAGGGATCCCCCACCGTCCCCGCCCCGCCTCGACCGGCCACAGCCAGCTGACACGCCTGTGTCACACAGCCACGTGCCTGCAAAGGCGAGCTATCTGATGTCCCACGCCGGCAGGCGCGTCCCGATGCAAAGGTGAAAGGAAAGAGCAGGGCTGCCCCACGTCCCGCTAACGCTGAATGGACTTTTATGCCTGAGGGCGAGTTGTACGTCAAATGCATTGCTATCACGCCAGTTGCTGACGGCTAACTGGTGTCTGACCAGGACGACACCAAGGGCCCAGCTGCAGTCCGTAAGGTGCCCAAGATTCCGGTTGCTCCGTCACCAGATGCTGCGAGATGGGAGGAAATTTCAGAGATGTCTGCTGCCACTTCATGCGCTGAGTGAGACGCCATTCCACTGTGGCGCAAACTGCTGTTCTTCAGTCCTACCAGTATCAGTTTGTGTGCATGCATAAGTGCCATGTTTTCAATTCGTGTGACATTTTCAATCGTAAATTGCTGTAAGTCTCCCAAACCATCCTAACGCAGTAGTCATTTCTCAATCACTCATTCAGCTCATTTCATTCTCTTTATCTCTTCGTCTCTCCTTGTCGTTCTCTCCTGTGTCACAGCCACAGTTCCCCTCATTCTGTCCTGCTACTACAGTATCCTGTCACTATCTCTCTCTCCCTCTTGCTCTGTCTCTCTCTCTCTCTCTTACTACTACTATCTCATTTACTCCTTCCCACTACTCCTGTCTCCACTCGCTGTCTCTATCCTTCTCTCGTCCTCGTTGCCATTGTTATAAGCTGTCTCTCATTATCGCCGCCTCTCACACACTTACATTTTCGCTTTTCCTTTGCTCCTGCCCAATGGCACTGTCTCCTTCTCTCTTTTCGTATCGCTGTTCTGTCATAGCAAGCCCTTGACAGATCTTGGAATCTTTCTTTGAGGAGGGGCATTTCAGCAGCGGCGTACGTCTGCTGAGGGCGCGGTTCTGCAGCCTCTGGAGTTTATCCAGGTGCTGCTTCGCCGCATACCCCCAGGCATATTCCAATATTGGCCCTACGAGTGATATGTATACATTCACCTCCATCGAGCAGGAGAAGGAGCTGGTTGTGTTGAGGACTGGGTATAGGATGGACATTCTGGCACAGACATTCTAATGGACCTCGTCTATGTGGGACTACCACGTCAGTCTTGAGTCCAACGTTACGCCGAGATACTTGGTGAATGTACGCCAGGGGAGTCAGGATCCATGTAGATGACGGTGAAAGGGGGGAGGGGGGCGTTTAGGGGGTCCGCGCCTTCGAGCCTCCGGGTGATAAGGGTAGCCTGTGTCTTTTCAGGGTTATGGTGATGCGCCACCGAAAGGCCTGGCTTCTGTGCCATCTAAAACCCTTTGTAGCCTACGAATGACCAGTTCCTTATTCACATTACGAGTGTAAAGGGCTGTGTCGTCAGCATACTGTGTAGGGTGCACCAGGAGGGTTGTGAGGGTGTCCTCAGTGTACAGATTGTACAAAACGGGCCCCAGCACATATCCCTGTGGTACCCCAGTACGTATACGCCTTTTGATGGTGGTGGCTGTTTCTACCTTGACAGAGAAAGTTCTATTCGTGAAATACCTCTGTATTAACCTGACTATGCTCCCGGGGAACCCCTGTGTTTATAAGTTGTATAATAGGCTTGTCTGCTCATTGTCAGTGTAATTATGTCCATCAGTATGGCTTCGATTCCCTGCCCCGACGGTCCGATTGCGACCGCCGACTTATGATTGCGAGCTCCGAGGCCTTGATTGCGGCCGCCGACAATCCGTTTTCGGGCGCCAACCCAGGTCCGCGTCGTCCCCGGCGTCGCGTCGGGTGGTGGAAGATGCAGAATCCTGTGGAGTGTCCGCAGCGGCCGTCGTGGAGGGATCTTGTGTCCGCGTGAGACGTGACTCCTTGGTGGAGCTAAGTAATGGTTTCCATCACTTGCTGAGTTGAAAACGTGTGTCTCGATTTATGAGATTGTTCGTTCCGCGAGTTTCAATGGCCGCCTTGAAGATGCTGTCCCAGTAGAAGGAGGTGGGGGCCAGAATCTAGGTCTCTTCGTATTTAACGTTGTGTTCAGTTTCCAAGCAGTGTTGTGACAGTGCCGATTTGTTGCGCTAAACTAGGCACGTGTGGCGTTGGTGTTCTTTGCAGCGGTCTTCGACTGTTCGGATTCTTTGACAGATGTAGGATTTGCCGCAACCACAAGGAATATTATATGCACCCGCTTTCTTGACGCCAAATCCGTCTTTCGCTCTCCCCAGTAATGCGCGAATCTTATACGGTGGTCGAAGGACCGTGTCAATTTTGTGTTGATTTTAGCAGTCTCCAAATTTTTTACGTCAGGTTTCATGCATACGGTAGAAAGGGAAGACATGATTCCTCACCTTTGGACTGGTCGTCATTTTGGTTTCTGCTGTGTTCCGTCGTCCGAGGAATGTCTTGATCTGTCGATTTATGGAGAGTTTCGAATAGGAGGCACTACAAGCGGCCGAACGGAAACCTTTGTCATTTTCTCTGATACGTGGACGACACGTTTCTCATCTGGCCCCATGGACCTGATAATCTATAGATGTTTGTAGAACATCTATATTCCATCCACGATTACATACGGTTCACTATGGAGATCGAGAAGGAAAGGAATTTACCCTTTCCTGAGGTAATTGTAGAGCGGAGATCAAAGGAACACTGCGTCATAACATGTACCGCGAACCTACACATACGGACTTATAATTGCATGCCTCTAGTTACCACCATCCTGCACAACTCAACGGGATGCCCTGGTTCACAGGGCATACTCGATATCGGACGAACAATATCTGCACAAACAACTCAAACACCTAGAAAATGTTTTCCGCAAGGACAGGTTCAGCAATCGACAGATCCAGACAGCCATCATACGACGGAAATAAATCCAAAACCCAGATGATGAAGAACAGTCTAAAGATGCGGAACCAGGCCTTGCCTTCCACGTCCGCACTGACGACGGAAGATCGACGCAGCGGCCGATTCGAGCGGGAGTGCCGTAGGGATCAGTGCTTGGGTCTCTGTTGTTCTCCCCCTACACCGCCGACACCCCGCGGGTGTCGTGCGAAAAATTGGCACTTTATGCCGATGACAAGGCGCTACTCGTGCAGAGTATGAACGCTTCAGAAATGAGATGACTGCCACAACTTGGTTGCGACGCGCTCGGAAATCGGTCAAACAAATTGCGGTTGAAATTCAATGCAGCCAAGAGCCAGGCAGTGGTGTTCTCAAGACAGCTGCTGCCACCTGACCTGCAGCCGATTACCATCTCCAGAGGCCCCATCCCGTGGAGCAAGACCGGCCGCTACCTCGGAGTCATTCTGTACCAAAGACTGACATGGCTGCCGCACATCAAGAGGTCAAGGGCAAAGCATTAGGGCGCCTTGCTCTCTATACCCTCTGCTCAACCAGTCGTCCTCGTTGCCTCTGCGCCAAGGCGTCGCACTATAGGTGACACTAATGAGGCCAGTGTTAGAATTCTAGGCTGTGGTGTGAGGAAACGAGAGAGACACCTACATCGGGAGTCTGCAGCGGACAGAAGCTCGCTCTGCGCCTCACGGGCACATATGTACGCAAATGCTACACGAAGATACTGGCATCCCGCTACTGCAAGATAGGTACAAGTAGACATCACGCCAGGTCATGGAAATGGCGAGATTGGGCTGAGCAAAGGTTGGGAATTTGTACGGACGCTGATAAACGTGCAGTTGAGCGCCCCACAAACCAAACATCATCATCATCAACAGCAGCTCGCAAGTTCTACGCGAGGACGGGAATCTCCGAGAACCGGCTCATCAAAGCCTTGGGCCAGTAGATCCACCGAGCTGGGCGGACGTGCTGAGACAATAGAAACCTATCCCACTAGCCTGAGGAAGGCCTAGCAGCCATTCTCAAAAGAAGAATATCCAAGAAGAGAGGCACAACTACCCCAAACCAAAGAAGAACGGTAGGAATACCGCACCAGGCGCTTAAGCTACTCACACTGAAGCCCAGGAAAGGCTTGTCAATTTGTGCGAGCCGCGCTATCGACGGAGCGGACCTGGGTCGGCGCCCGCAAACGGACTGTCGGCGCAGGGAATCGAAGCCCGACTGACGGACATAAATAACACCGACATTGAGCAGACTGACCTTGTGGTCCAGACCATGAACCTCGTTATGGAAATGATGAAGGAATTCAGGGAGGCCCAGAGGCAGAACCATCAGGTTCTCGTTGCCAGGCAGCAATCCAGCAGTCGCTCCCCTCTGCGACTTCCTCAGTAGTTTCAAAACTCCATCGTCGACAGACGACCTAATATCCAAGGCCTGACAAAATGCTTCCTTAACGCAGACGGCATTGTTAATCAAGTGGTCGAGATCATACAACTCTTGAAGGAGTTCTCCATCGACATATGCATGATGAGGGAAACCCACCTAAAACCGGAAATATAAGCGACAGTTCCCAATAAAATTAGCTACTGTAAAGACAGGCCAAGCGAAGACAGAGGAGTGGCCATGTACATAAAAGGAAGGGTCCCTCACCACCAGGAATACTTACCAGCTACCAATAAAATCGAAGCATTGGCGGTGGAAGTAACCACTGCCACTGGACCCCTAACAATTGTTGCAATCTACCGACCCCTACAAGACGAGGTAGACGAGAGAGACATAGCTGCTCTAGAGCAAATTGAAGGCAAACTCGTAACAGGAGGCGACTTCAACGCCAAACACTCCGGTTGGATCTCTAGAGTAACCTCCGGAGCAGGCGCCAAACTGCAACATCTAGCGCGCGACCACAACTTCCAAACATGAAGTCCAGTTGAGCCCACACATTATCCTAAAAATGGAGGTAGGTTCGAAGTGTTAGACATAGCCCTCACTAGGAGTATCACGGGGTTTGTGGCCGCAAGGACAATCAACAGAATGCCGTCCGACCACAACCCAGTGATTTTAGAGGTCGATGTGGAAGAATGGGTTGCATTCCAACGGTACCAGGCGTCTTACAAACGTACAGACTGTGCGCGATACCGAGAAACTGTCGCCTCTGATATCGATCGCGCTCCTCCACCTACTGCCGAAACAGTAGAACAAGTACTGCAAGATCTGACAGGTACCATCTTACAGGCAGCGGAAGATGCCACTCCCCCACAAAGAGACGGCTCGCTCCCGCAAGTACAACTCCCGGAACATTTGCTAGCCCAAATCCGACACAAGAACAGAGTGGCAAAAGAGTGGAGTTTCACCAGAAATCAGGCCACCAGGAGGCCGCTCAATCGCCTACAGAGAGGGCTGAAGGTAGCGCTTAATGAGCACAGAAACCAGTAATGGCAAAACCGCCTCACAGCTCTCAAAGTAGACGATCACACACTTTGGCAAGCAATCAACAATTCACCAAAATACTCCCTAGGACGCCGCCACTGCACGGCGAACGGGGTCTGAACTACAGCCACGCTGAAAACGCCAACGCCCTCGCCGACTCCTTCGAGATGCAGTTTCAGGCGGAAGAACCCCAGGATAAAAAACATGAAGAGGTAGTCAGTCGTCAACTGGCTGCCATCCTCAATGCTGAGGAGGACCCTGAGGACGAACCCCTTCTTCTCACCCCCAAAGAAGTGGCAAAAGTAATTAGGACCCTCCCTACAAAAAAGGCGCCAGTACACGACAGTGTCACCAACCAGCTAGGTAGAAACCCTCCGTCCTCGGCTAGCGAATACCACGCGGATGTCTTCAACGAGGAGTGGCCATGTGATTTCCCAGCATACTGGAAACACGCGGAAGTGGTCGCGATTCACAAACCAAGGAATGACTCTTTATTACCGAAGCACTACAGGCCGATTAGTCTCTCACCAACTCTCAGCAAGATCTATCAGCGCCTACTGTTAATACCCATACGAGATCATATCACCAACGGGCGACTTCTGCCGGATTCCCAATTCGGAATCCGACAGAAGCAATCCGCCCCACAACAACTGGTGGAAGCAGCCACAGAGGGCTTCAACCACAGAGGCCACTTGCTGTAGCCAAAGCATTCGATTCAGTATGGCATAAAGGTTTATTATACAAGTTATACACACAGAGGTTTCCCTTTAGTATATGCCACTGAATATACCTACGCAAATATATCATTGTACGTCGCATAGCTCAAGAGATATGACAACGTAAACACCGAAAGACGTGAAAAAATACCGCATCACGCAGAAGATCCAATACTTTTATTCTTTACTAAGAACACATTGCAAGTTAACGAAATCCCTGAAACTTGGCAGGGAATTAGACAGGTTTCAACTGCGAAGTGCAAATGTCTGTAGACGCAGCAAATGATAGCCGTCTATACAGCGTGAAGCGAAATTAGCGCGCCCGGGCCTCGCAGCGCGACTCCTCACATGTCAGTGATAAAAAAAAGTCTGTCACAAAATTGCGTCCGGCGATTACATCCACCAGAAGAAGGATGGGTAACTACCTTTGTCACTACATATTACTCGTGCTGTAAAGTTGGTGCAGTGGATGCACTTTTAGGTTAGCATGTAGGAGATCGATGGTTCGATCCTGCGTTGAGGTATATGTTTTTTATTTGTTACATGTAGTCCAGGTTGTACGGTATCTGGCATCTTAATCGTTAAGAGCGATTTCAGCGGTTCCTCTATAAAACATTTGCAATTGCGTACTACAGTCATAGAAATGAAAGACTGGTCAGCTTTGAAAGAAGCCCTTCCCATTTTTCTGCGTGAATTTATTCGCACCACTTCATCTACCAGATGGGGAACCTGTTTTCTTTGTACTCTCCTCCAAAGGTCCGATAGAGTAGTACCAACAATTATTCTTGCCTCGTCAGGTCCATCAGATTACCAGTAGTACTAGAAATGTGTTTTGCGAATAATGTCCAAACTCCGTTACTATTAGTATGTGTTATCACAATGGCCCCACTGATTATGACGTTCAACATTGAGTCTGGTAACTCCATGCTGTTTAGTACATATCTCAATGGATTATTATTATTATTATTATTATTATTCTATCGATGGTATTGCGGAAACATCACGCCTTTTTTACCGTCAGGGAAACAGTCTAATTCGAAACCGAACATTTCACAATTAGCAGAGTCGGAATTAATCACGCAGAACAATACTGCCAGAGGGGTAATGCATGTTAGGTGGAACAGCACCATGTCACCATTCACGCCGGAGGTTCGACTCCTCCCTCGGGCATGGAAGTCTTTAGTCTAGGGACCGATGACCTCAGCAGTTTGGTCCCTTAGGAATTCACACACAAATTTGGAACAGCGCGCAGGACTGAGGTCATGTTTATACTGTATGCGCTGACCACCACACAGGGACTAGTTGTGAGCGGAGTAACGCGCCCGTTACCGACTCCAATGCACATGCATACATGTATCAAATTTTCTCATTGTAAATCTGTAAACTGGCGTTGCAGATATATGAATGTATGGATATACTTATGGTTCTTGGTGAGTCTGATATTCGTATATACGATTGCAGACTTTCTCGGCGTATTCTACTGATGAATTCTTCTCAGGTTATCAGACGAACGGTGGCGTCATCTTGTCGCAACGTTTCAGTGAGTTTCGTACCCATCATCGTCTTGCGAAGGGACTTCGCCAGACGAAGGTGGATACTAAACTCATTGAAACGTTGAGACAAGACGGCGCGACCACTCGGCTGATAACCCGAGAAGAATTCATCAACCGGGTTGGTGTTCCCGCTCGTGAATATGCTTCTAGATATCTTCGTTGACGCCATCCGGATTAAAATATGTTTCGTCGTCTGGAGCTGCGCACTCGGGAGTCGGGTTCTCTCCTTCCACCATCGCGTGACAGAAGTCGTCCACGAACTCGCCGTACTTCAGCTACTGAGGAAGCTATTCTGGAAGTCATAGACCAAGAACCTCAGTGAAGTACACGTAGCGTAGCAAGACAGCTGCGTGTCTCACAACTCACGGTCGTTAACATGCTGCATGAGCATGGGCTGAACCCCAATCATAATGCTTTCACGCAACACCTGCGTCCTGCAGATCACCGACAGTGGATGCAATCCTGTGAATGGTTCCAACAACAACAGGAAGCCAATGATGACTTCGTGAACACCGTAATACCGTCTGATGAAGCAGAATTCACTCATGAAAGTGTCTTCAATATGCACAATGCCCGCCATTGGTATGAGGTTAATCCGCACGTCACCTGCGACCGCAGATAACAAGTTTGCTTTGGTATCAACGTGTGGGATGGAATAAAGGGCGGCAGTTGTTGGGGCCCCTACAAATTGCCTGACCAGTTGACTGCAAGAAGGTATTATGTATTCCTCTCAAACTGTCTGCCTGATGCGCTGCAAGATGTTCCACTACATGTTCGGCAATGGTTCCAACAGGATGGTGCACCTCCAAACAGTGGATTTAATGTGCGATAGTATTTGGACAGAACGTTCTCCAGGGAAATGGCTCGGACGTGGAGGTCCAGTTGTATGGCCACCGCGTTCACCTGACCTAAATGCCCTGGATATCCTCCAGTGGGGACACCTGAAGGAGCACATGCACTCCACTAAGCCGACCAATGTGGAAGAATTGCTAGTGCATGTTCATGCTGCTCTTGTTACTGTGGACTCAGCTTTGCTGCGATGATACCAGAGCTGTATGATCTGACGGGCTACGCAGTATTTGGACCTACAAGGAGGTCGCTTTGAGCATCTGTTGTTCTGAGGACAACGTATTCTGTTGTGAAGCTCACGCAGTCATTAGTATGGACGTTATTGTTGTCACTGGTTGCTAATATGCGACATCTGAGTGCTCATATTACATGTCGTATAAACGATAAGTAGATGTGTCATTGTACTGTGCTATCATCTTTAGAGTCTAGAAATTGATATTGTTTTTGTAGTTGTTCTGTCCTATGTCAAGTCATTTGTTTCAAATGTCTATATCTTATTTGTCTAACCACGTATTTGTTATGTTTAGCGTTACAATATGTTCTAAATTAAGGATACATGTGACCTAAGAGACGGTGTATATTACATATTACAGTACGGAATGCCAGAATGAAATTAGCAAATAATAAAAAGAAATGCTCCCCAAGCCAAGATCGAACCCTCGACCTACTGCATGCTAATCCAAACCCATATCTACTGCATCTATTGCACAGAGCTACGAATGTGTGCTGACAGGCGTAGTTATCATTCATATGGTTACAGTGTTGCCAGATGACCACTGTTTAACGCCCTTTTTCAGCCGGATGAACTAGCTGGACGAAATTTTGTGACAGATATTTTTTTATCTCTGGCATGTGAGGAGTCGCGCTGCGAAGGCCGAGTGTGAGAATTTCTCACCACCCTGTAGAGCTGTGAACAGGCGTTGCCAAAAAGACGTTCACATAATCACGCTGTGAACAAGTGAGGCAGTTGCGCCCAGCGTAGAGAAACTGTCTTAATTTGGATACTGTGCTTATACATTTGTACATTATGCGTATTTCTTTGTAGGATAGTTGCATAATTTCAAACGTGTATTCACGAATATATGTAAATTCAATTTTTTTCAATACTTCGCTATAAACGCAATACATATTTTGATTTCTGTTCTTACAGAAATCTGGCATAACAGATGCCCAGGCAATTTCCGTTTCATAAAGTAGTAAGAAACGAATCCATACAGCATGACAATGTAATTGTGTCGAATTCTTCAGCGTACTCAGGAAATCCACTGCTCAGTGGAAGACAGTGGGACTTCCAAGAAACATGGAGGTAATTTCTCGCCGCCTGCTGTCTACGTTATTCACGGTAATTTAGACACGCTTCCACAGCGCAGTTACTTCAAGCAAATCCGAACAAAATAAATTTACTCGCAAATCAATTACTATAGGTACCATGTTCATCACTAAATGAACACAAATCTGTCCACAGGTAAACTTATGTTACGCTTTGGATGCATACGATGTAAATTTGACGTCTGAAGGTCTGCGTTCTCTTTGACATATACTTTGTATTTAGGAAATTAAACTCATCCGTTCAATCACTGCTGTAATACATTATGACGTGATCCGTCTGAATAGGAGGAGCGAGTTTCTGTTCTTAATCGCAAAATATTTTGCTCTCTTTACATTCCTGATACGAATATTTTCACTTTCAATTGAATATCAATCGTACCGCGAAGATCTGATGCGATTTAACGCTGAGGATAATGAGAGTAATGTTCTATGAGCCACGTTTACTGGTAGTAGTGACCCGTATATGCTGTCATTTAAATTCCACGAGATATTTGGCTAACGCAGATGCTTGATGCGCAGTTGCGGCTCATTAGGATGCAAAGCGGATTCGCATCAAGTGCGTCTCTGAATAATGATACAGTCATGTACCTCCGAATATCTGTAATCTGTAGTACTGCCACAATGAAAGCTTCGTTGGCCAGGAAAACTTCCACAGAAAGTTTATAATGAGTTGTACACAAATCGTTATGATAATAAATTATGCTATCTCTGCTTCTTTTTGCTATGTGTGGGAAAATTATAAATAGTGACTTTCTGAAGGGGGACACACATGATGTTCGGTATTCTGAATTAGTACTGCACCTTGTTATGAACGTAATGCTGAAAGAATCTTCAGGGAATGTTGCTGTGTATAAATATATTAAATCGCTTGTACTTTTTATGGCGTTCCTTCGAAGATCAACTCTTGTCTTTATGGATTTATCTGCGTCTATCGTTAGAAACGACCAAAAATATTATTTTAATGAAGTATGTAGTAGTGGGTATGTTGATACCCCATACTGCAGCGGAAACGATAACGACTCCATTGTTACGGTATCTTCCTTACAGGCTATGGCTTCGTGACCTTATAATTCCCCGAACGGTGTGGAGATAGAGGGACTACTCGTTTTCAACAAAGCTTCAGATAGTCGAAATGTCTTGCAAATAGATCTACTACATTTGAAGGGCTTATTTCAATTGTGGTAGAAGTCCATTTTTGTTCATTTTGCCATACAGAGTCCTAAAGTTAAATGAGCGCTGAAAAATCTGCAGTTCAGATACCAGAAATATTCAAGCATTTGGCTTCTTGCTGGAGATGAATCTTTTTCCTGTTTGTTTGGATCATTACTTTCTGAAGCATTATGTTAAGAAAAGTGGAGGTAATAGACTTGTACCACTAGTGAAGTAAGCCCTTCATTTATACTCACTGAGTCACTAATGGTTTCAAGTCCGAAGCCCTTTCCAAGCTGTAAGGTAGCGCATACTGCGGACGCACAGAGGAACGTCCTTTTTTAAAAGCATGTCCTGTCAGCAGAGGAGGTGACACGGAATGGCGGTGGATTTTCCTGTGGCCAAAACAGGTCACATCAGCACGAGCGTAGCAGAAGGGGTGTCATGTCGAGTTTACTCGCGGATATAAAATATCTACGTAAAAATCTTGGATGTTTAAAGTCACACGATCCAGTAAAGTTTAATTATTTTAAAAATTACCAATCTGAGACGAGTCCTTCGCCGCTTAGTACGTTTTTTACGGTAAATACTACAGAAGTTACAGCAATATCAAATGGTTCTGAGCGCTATGGGACTTAACATCTGAGGTCATTAGTCTCCTAGAACTTAGAACTACTTAACCCATTAAGTACCAGTGTTCTATTTTGAGGACAGAGCACATATTTATTTATAAATACGCAATAAATTATTAATTTGGAACTATTACTGTTCTACGTCATTTGTTGATGCTTTTTATAACAAATGTAAGCTTACAGAAAATTAAAAGCAATAAATCCTACCATTAATTGATTATTGAATACTAAGGCACACTTTCTGATATTACAGGTATTTACTTTATCGACGATTTACTATTATTTTAAATATGTGGCAAAGATCTTTTTGCTATAATTTATAGTCAACAATTTTTCATTTAAACTACCTGCATTGTTAGCTCAATTGGAGCAATATTCATTGTTTTCCATTGTTATAAAATTTGGTGCACTCGAAATAGGACACTGGGACTTGGTGTCATCATTTCAGTTATTTGTATTGCTGCACGTTCGAATATGAAACTCTGCTACTGCTGATGTATTTTCATTTTAGAACGGGGTAATTTTACTAGATTTTGTTGCTGAGGTAAGTAACGACCCCTCTTATATATATATATGAAGCCTATTAGATTTGGCTATAAGTTGTGGTCTCTTTGTGGAGCAAGTGGCTAGTGTTTCAAATTTGATTTATACTGTGGAAAGGATCCAGAAGATACTGCAAGGGATGACCTATTCGGATCAAGAGTAGTCCTAAACAAGTTGGACTGCATCGAAAAACCCGAGAATCATTGTGTGTACTTCGACAATTTCTTCACTAGTAGAGATGTTCTGATTCATCTGAGAAATTAGGGTTTTCGAGCAACTGGGACTGTCAGAGAGAATCGAGTTGGTGACTGTCCACTATTGAGCAGCAACGAACTGAAAAAGACAGTTCGAGGGGCATTACAATTTGTAAGGTGTCAGGCAAACCCAACACCTTCCATGAAAACCCTGACATGATAAGCAAATCCAGTAGTACGTCACATAGCTCCGAATAAATCGTGACATTAAATTAACCAAAATAATACGAGTAACGAGTGAGCAAATGGAATACCACAGACTAACACAAGAATGCCTAAATGCATGTCATACCTTCCCACCGTGAGACAGACGCAGTTCCGAGGGGAGAAACGAGAACAGAAGTCGAGAGCAGAACCGTGTTAAGCTGGAAGGCCCTACGATAAGGGACGGAAACCCACGTCGCCAGATAATCGCTAGGACCAGCCCCCAGCCCATGTTAGAAGCTAGAGCCCTCCAGAAGAACAGTATAGATCTTACGATAACACTAAAAGGGCCACCCCAGCCGCAAGTTTTAGCGTGAGACTTTTTCGCATCTCTGTTACGTCAGGACCACCCCCCAGCCCATGTTAAAAGATAGAGCCCTCCAGAAGAACAGTATAGATCTTACGATAACACTAAAAGGACCACACCAGGTGCAAGTTTTAGCGTGAGACTTTTTCGCGTCTCTGTTACATTGCAAACTTTAAAAACATTGCCCCACCACGAAAAGTATAACGTTTATCATTGGATAGACAGACTTTATGTAGGCGGAGCTTAAGGTTAACATTGAGACCCTGACTGATCAGATGGAAACACAGCCAGATATTTCTGTGCTGTCCGCCGCCCCCTGACGAACACCGACAAGGTAATGAACGCACGCAATGCCGCATAACAGCGCATAAAGCTTCACTCAGAACTGCAGAAGTCTCATCTGTTACACCCCCTTTTTGCGTAATACCAGTGTCGATCGTCAATTAAAGCTAATGGTGTTCACATTTGCCACTTGAAGTAAAAATCTGAAACGCGATGATTTTTCTGTTATATAGTTATTGAGAAGTCACATCAGCCACTGTAATTTTCGAAAAGTTAGATAAGTAATTAAAGATAGTTGAGGGTCACTGTAGTCCATTTTGATAGTTTTCTCTCTTGTGAAACTTAATTTAAACCTAGATTATAGATGTGATATGGCATAGGTCATCCTTCGATCCATTGTAGAACTTGGAAACCCACTCAGAGAATATTCGTTCACATTGTTGTTGAACACAATTGGTTTTTATCATCCTGTATTAAAACTTTTCCTTTTTATCAATAGTGCAATTTATAAACAATGTTTTGTGATTAGAATAAAATTTCCAATGGTAAACTTGACTGCTTTTTCGACGTTATTTTACCAGCTAACTAAAAATAGGAAAGCCTTGAACCCCTTCCACTAAATTTAGTTAGTATTAAGATTCTTTTACAGGGAGTGCAGTGGAGCTGACGCTGAAGTCATTAAGTATTTGGTTATATCATCGCTAGTCTCACAGAACTCTTCTGAACTCTACATGTCATGTGTTGTCTGGTGTCTCCTTACCAGCAACAGGTCCCAGGTTCAAATTAGTCAATTCCCTAAAAAACACGCTCAGAGCGTCGTTGCGCGAAAGTGGTAGGGAGACACGATATAGAACAAACAGACACCACGCAGAATGTTAGAAATTGGTAGAAATTTTGACCAAGTTGACCCTTTGGGAGCAGCTACGCGGTACAGTAGAGAAGCAAGTAAGAAGACACAAGTGCTACAACCTGCCGTTTTGAAGTCGTATAATGCGTACATGGGAGGTGTTGACCACCATGACTGGTTAGTTGGAAAGTATGCGACGGTAATTAGAGGGAAAAATGATACTGGGTCCTATTACACGTTTGCTGGAAATGGCCCTCGTCAATGCCTGACTCTTCTACAGACTAGTACATGGGAAAATTGTACAGGATTTCCTGGATTTCAGACGTGCTCTTACAGTTACATATCTGAAATTGGACACTGGAAGACCGAATATTGGATGTCCAATGGAATACCCATCACGTCAGTTGAGAGTGATAACCAGACATCGGGTTTGATGGATTTGGTCATATGATTGACAAAAGAAGCACGCAAAGAAGATATGTAAGAGCTAAATCCAACGGGAAACCAAAAACATATTGTGTTAAATGCCATGTAACACTGTGTGTTAAGTGTTTTGTACCATTTCACAAGAAATAAATAGTTAAGACTTGAATACAGTTTAGTATGGTATACGATACTGTTAGATCCCAGTGTCCTATTTTGAGCACAGCCATTATATCAGGATGTATAAATATTCTTTGGCTATTTTTGTACTTATTGTGGTTCATACACTATGTACATTATAATTAAGGAATAAAAAATTCAACTTAAAAAAAAAACATTAATTTGGGACTTAATGGGTTAAACCTAACTAACCTACACCCAACACATCACACACCTACGACCGTAGCAGTCGCGCGGCTCCGGACTGAAGCGTCTAGAACCGCTCGTCCACCGCAGCCGGACACCAATATCGATAACTCCCATTTACACACATTTCCTTAACGAACATGAGAAGCTGAGGTGCTACGAACTCAAACGTGGTGGCAAACCAAGTATGCTGTTAACTGTCATACTAAGCAGTTTTAGCGCTAAAAACAAGAAACAATGTTGCAGTTCAATAAATTGAGTCAGAATACGTAGTTCTCCACATTAACGCTTGTAATGAAGCCAGTACAGTGTAGGCACATCCCTTATCTGTTCCCTGTCTTAGTTATTTAACAGTAACCAGTGTTTTCAATGATTATATTACACTAATGTACCTCAAATTTTTCATAGACACTCTGCCAGTCACCGTACGGTTCATGGCAGAGAGTACGAGATACCACTACAAACCATTTCGTTTCCTATATGAAGCTGGTATCTGTACAGATTCATTGGTGATCTTGCAGCTCCCGAAGAATGAAGTTATAATGAAAGTTGGGAAGTGTGGGTTTCATGGGGAGCGTGCCAGAGATAAGTCCCTGCAGTCGCACTATCGTTCGTGACCTCGGTGGCTCAGTCGTCTATTCCGACAGTCATATATGCAGGAGGGCCCGGGTTCGAATCCTGATCGGGGCAAACATCTTTTCTACTGTCCTAGTTGGTATTAATCAACGCATGTAAGCAGCGGAAGGTCTAGATTTCATTATAACTTCATTTCCTTTCCTGTTTCATTCGTAGATAGAGCAAGGGAAAAGCGACCGTCTGTATGCCTCCCAAGGAATCCAAATTTATCTTATCTTCGTGGTCCTTACGAAAAATGTACGATGGCCACAGTAGATATGTTCTGCAGTCAGCCTAAAATGTCATTTTCCTAAAGTTTCTCGACCGTGCCTTGTCAAAAGAACGTCGTCTTTCCTCCAGGGGTTTCCATTTGAGTTCACATATCATATCTGTAATACATGCGTGCTCATCGAACCGACAGCCAACAAATCTAATAGCGCGCATCTGAAATACTTCGAAGTCTCTCTTTAATCCCATCTTGTTAGCAGCACTTACACATATGAGCAGTAGTCAAGAATCGTTCGGCCTACTGTTCTACACAGTTCCTATGTAGACGAGCTACGCTTTCTTAAAATTCTCCCAATGAACCGTAGTTGATCATTCGCCTCCACTACTAATACCCCTACATACCGTTACATTTTGTATCACTATGTAACGTTACGCCTAGGCATTTAATCGACTCGAATGTGGAAGGATTGGATGTTATTGGCGCTCAACATCGATGCGACTATGCCAAGCAGCGCACAACTATTACTGTAACCAAACATTACGCATTTGTTTTTCCTAATCATCTGTGTTGACGTACCATTGTGTTATATCGTACTAATGATGATTTTGTGACTTTCTTAAGTACCACGAAAATTAATGTCTACTAGAGACTGCTTTCAACAGTGGCACTGAGGAATTTTAAAAAAAATCCACAATATTCTGTTTAAAGTGACAACGAGCATAAACGATTGTATTAACTACTTTACTGTAAGCAATTTCAACGCACACTATAGCCGAAAAAAGTTCCTATTCACTGAAACTTGAAACTTCCTGGCTGATTAAAACTGTGTGCCGGACCGAGACTCGACCTCGGGACCTATTGCCTTTCGCAAACAAGTGTTCTACCAGCTTAGCTACCCATGCACGATCCCCGTTGAAAGGTGGCTACACTGAGTCACAGTGCCAGAGATTGCGCCAAAGATTATTATTCCGCCGCCTCCACTGGTGCAGTAGTAGTTCAGAGGTTGCCGTGGGCAGTGCTTGTTGAGAGGAGAGGTTGCCGTGGGCAGTAGTAGTTCAGAGGTTGCCGTGGGCAGTACTAGTTGAGAGGATGTCAAGAGCAGTACTAGTTCAGAGGTTGACGTGTGCAGTTGTTGTGATGTTGGGTGAGAGAGTAGATGCTGTTCGGTTGGTGTAATGTATAGATGGAAGATGTTGCAATGATCGCAATGTATTTTTCGTCAATATATGTGGATGTAACAAAAAAAATTATTTCCTATTTCCTTAATGACAATGCCTCTTGGTCACGGGATCAGTCAACAAAGCATCTGGATCGTGCTCATGTATTAGACTTCTAATTCTGGTTTCTATGTGCAGTTATAGTATTTCTGGTTTTTCAATTAGTTCATTTAAATGGTGATTAAAATATCTTGTAATGAGGAAGAACCGTGCCAGATACATGTACGTTGAATCACACTACCACACACAGAACAGTTACACTTGTGCTTTGTTGTTTCGTAGCTTTTATGGTTGCAGGGGACTTAATAAATCAATCGTGTTAACGGAAATTTCCCTTCATTCTTTATTGTTATTTTATGCAGTCAGATTGCGAACTAATACTACTTAGGTACTAAATTTATTGCATTTTAATTAAGCCCCCATGCACCGTCCTCACAGCATTACTTCTGCCAGTAACTCGTCTCCTACCCTCCGAAGTTCGCAGAAGCTCTCCTGCGAGTCTCGGTCCGGCACACAGTTTCAATCTCGCGGGAAGTTACAAATCAGCGCACGCTCCGCTGCAGAGTGAAAATCTCACTCTTCATGCACACTGACGGAGAAAAAAATCGCTCCACCTACAAGGAGCTGTGCGACAACGACAGTTGGTAGCCGTGTTCCTCATCTGAAAGGTGATGTCCGTTCCAGCTTCGATCCAGTCACGTAAGAGTGGCACTAGCGGCACCGATATAAGGATGCATGTCATGTTTGCTTTAAATACACGCTGTAATGGTCATGAGCGTCGGTTATCCTTGAGATTGGACGTGGTGAAATGATAATTGTCAAGACAAGGACGCCATTATCAACACCTCACTGAGTTTGAACGAGGGTACGAGAAGCTGGATGTTCCTTCTGCGATACTGCAGAGAGACTTGGCAGGAATGTAGCCCTGTACCTGACTGCTGTCAGCTGTGTTCACGAGAATCAATGGTTACATGATTACCGGGCTATTGACGGCCATGTTGCAATACGGGAATGGAAGACCATCATGTTCGGCCTATGGTTCTGGCTCATCTTGCTGTATCTGCAGCGGTAATGTGAGCAGCAGTTGGCACCACAGTGACACATCAAACTGTTACAGATTGGTTACTTCAAGGGCAGCCCCAAGGCATACGCCCTGTAGCGTGCTTTCCACTGACACCAAACGACCGCCATTTGTGACTTCAGCGGCGCCAAGCGAGAGCTCATTGGAGGGCAGGGCGGAGGTCTGTTATGTTTTCTGATGAAAGCAGAATCTGCTTCGGTGTCAGTGATGGTCGTGTGTTGGTTAGAAGGGGGACAGTTAAGAGTCGGGCGCTAACCTGTCTGGGTGCTAGACACATTGCAATTACACCAGTTGTTATGTTCTGAGAAGTGATCTTGTATGACAGCAGGAGAACTCTCATGATTATACAACAGAGCCGGACAATAAATATTTATGTCAGTGTCGCGATTCGGTCTGTTATGCTGTCTTTCATGAGCAGCATTTATGGTGAAATAAACACTGTATCACTGTGAGAGGTACAGAGGCGATTGAGTGCTTACCTAAGTTCACTAATAGCAGCGCCAGGTTATCATAACGCGCCTGTGCTCAACGGGCAGAGAATTGCACCATAATCTGACGGTGATTTTCTGAATTGTAAGTACTTTTCCGAAAAAAAATGGCTCAAATGGCTCTGAGCACTATGGGAGTTAACTTCTAAGGTCATCAGTTCCCTAGGACTTAGAACCACTTAAACCTAACTAACCTAAGGACATCACACACATCCATGCCCGAGGCAGGATTCGAACCCGCGACCGTAGCTGTCGCGCGGTTGCAGACTGTAGCGCCTAGAACCGCTCGGCAACCCCGACCGGCTTTCCGAACTCTGTCAGTGTATGCTTCAGTATATGATTGTTAACGTTGTGATGCCTCAGAATGAGCTTCTGAATATGTTTCGGTAAATATATTATTTTAAGAAAAAAATAAGAGGCGCTAAATAATGAAACTAGTAAGCTAAAAATTTTTCGTAATGTGCATATGTGTGTCACTATGAACAGTTACAAGTCTCAAGTTGATCACAGTAACACTCTGGTCAAAATCTGTGTTTCTACTAAAATTTGAAGCCGCTAATTATTAGACTCAGAAAGACGAAAATTCGTTTACTATAAAAGCATTACCAATGGGATTCCATTAAGCTAACTCTGTTAGTTTTCAAGTTATTTACTAAAAACCAAATATGGAGCATAAACGTCTATTCATTATTGATTAAGTATCGTTTGTATTCGTTAATAGAAAGTTCTAATTGCAGCACGTTCATTAAATAATACAGCTGTACCAAGCTGCGAGACTTTATTGTAAATAACAATCATTACAAGGACTCTTAAAGAGCCAGTTCAGCCGTCATGTTCTACTGTCGGTTCTGTTCTAAAAGAATTATCCGGCGAAGACTAATTGCAGTCGAGCCAAAACTTTTTTAATAACAGAAGCAAACCTAAATACTTTTGAATAAAATTAAGAAGATTCTAAATGCTTAAATGACAGAGACATGTCCAAGAAAGGCGTCATTTAGGTGGTGCTACCTATGCATAGAGCGGTTGATAGCAGATGTCCCGTTCGGCGGTCCGCTGCGGCCATATACAAATACAGCCAGACAGGCAGTAAAGGGAGACACTTTGCACAGATATCAACCTGTCCGCGTCAGTGAAACGGCTGCGTACTCTGCGCCTCGGATGACGTCACACCCAGAGATACCAAAAGCGCTTTTGGTAAAAAGAGGATGTGGACTTTCGAGGACTGCACACCATCCTGGGTCACTTAGATTTTACAGAAGTAACTGATTGTGTGCTACCTGTAATGCTGACAAAACCACGTCACAAGTGGAGAGATTATTTTCCACTTTAAAGGCGAACAATTAGCTTTGATGATCAGAAGTCTGGATGATATACCATTTTACTCGTAACTTCCCTTAGATGTCACCTCTGAACTGTAAATGTGTTAAAACCCCAAACTTTTATTTATAATGATAGTTTCCCGATTCTGCTGAGTAAAAAGCAAGTACGAACGTTTTCATTCAGCGAGCACAATGAGTGTTGTGGACTTGCAGATTGTAAATTATGTTCAGTATGTTCTCCATCCGTTTACGGGTGACCGTAAAAATAGATTTCAGCCTGTTATAAACGGCGGAGTTACTTATTAATTTTTTTATCTGATGTCCCACACATCCAGGAGGTGTTTTCCAATAAGACAAAACTCTCCCAAATACCGCTGTTGTAGCCAACATTCTCCATAGAGTGCAGAGATGCTGCTTTGCCTCATCGATCACCAAATATGTGCCCAGTCGAGGAGCATGGGAAACCATTGGGCAAACAGCATTAACTGTACCCACATTGACCAATCAAGTGCAAGAAGTATGGATCTCCGTTCCACAAACTGACATCCGGCACCTGTGCAACACAATGCATGCGCCTTTGTATGCTTGCATTCAACATTCTAGTGGTTACACTGGTTCTGAATGCACCAACAATTTCATTTGCTTGGGTTTATCTGACACTTACGTTAATCTGCGACCTTGCAATGTTAATCTTTTAAGTATGTCACCTACACGAATGCATTCCCGAAATTTCATTACTCTGCATTAATTGCTTTGCGATTTTTTCCGTCAGTTTGATACACTATGGTCACTTACAGATTTTGGTTAAAAATGGCTATTATTTTCTGCTCGAGAATTCCTCTGTGGTATAGACGAAACTGTTAACGAGAAATATCTTTATGTTAAGAAAAAAGTGTGAGGGAACCAATATCTTTTTCCGTCTAGCGCTATATAAGTTTTAAACAGAACGCCCGACATAAAACTGAAGCATCCAGGAAGGGAGGAGAAAACAAAATAATGATAGGTTGAGGGATATGTGACTACATTGAGTTGATGCTAATACTGTGTCAAATTGAGTAACAACTTTCCAGTATGACACCGCTTATAACGTTGCACTCCTTTTGGATTTGATGCACAACTTTAGTTGGGAAGGTTGTGATACAGCCGTTGTATGCTCTCCTGAAGCAGGCTGACCCACAAATTCTAATTTGTCCTTGGTATTGTAGGTAGTGGCACCGAGACAGATTTGACATTCGATCTTGTCCCCCAGATCTTCTGTACGGGACAGATCTGGGGACCTTGCTGGCGCGGGAGTACCTCAACTGGTTAGTAATACGATCCAGGGTGTTTCACAATGTTCTGGCGATTTCAGATTCCAATAACACTGGACGAGCATAGCCCTGTTGAAACATGGCAGTTCAATACTGTGGCACAAGAAGTAATGACGTCCGTGATGCACAGTTGTGCTCTTAGTCCCATCAGTCAATACCACCCGTGGCCCAGAGCCATATCAGATGGCTCCCCACACCATGAAATCGGGTGCAACGCCGTTGTGCCAGAACGAGACTTTGGAAGAATGGGTTCTTTCCCCAGTTTGTCGGCATACCCGTCGAGGACGGTCATTGGTGGTAATGCATAACGTGATTCATCGCTGAACATAGCACAACTCCAATCATTAGGAGTCCCTGCTTCCCCTTCATGGCACAATTTCCTATTTTGGCTGTAGCTAGTTTCTGACAAATGATGTCTGATGGCACCGAATGTGGCAGGGAATCCACTACTGGTTCTCGGTTGGCATGTAAGCATGCAAATGGGTTGTGGATGGATGGTTATGTTGGTATGGAGGCACGACAGCAAGGTCTTCAGTGTCCGCACGAAAACAGTTTGAGACGAGCGTCGGAAAAATACACTAAACTGGAGTGTAAAACAGCACAGAAACGTAAACTAACATAATGTGGGAAACTATGTGTGTACCCACACGGAAGCACAAAACGAAGTATCATGCCAATATTAAAACATCAACTAAACAGGAAGAAAGTGATTGAAGGAGTTAAGCCGGCCGCTGGTGGCCGAGCGGTTCTGGCGCTACAGTCTGGAACCACGCGACCGCTACGGTCGCAGTTTCGAATCCTGCCTCGGGCATGGATGTGTGTGTTGTCCTTAAGTTAGTTAGGTTTAAGTAGTTCTAAGTTCTAGGGGCCTTATGAACTCAGCAGTTGAGTCCCATAGTGCTCAGAGCCATTTGAACCATTTTTTTGAAGGAGTTAAAACAATATAGCAGACGGACGAGACTGGCTGACGGCAAGAACAAAAAAGGATGAGCCAGCCACTCTACAACACGATTAAACCTTTCGATTCGATGCACTGGTAGTTGAACGGAAGTTCCTTACCCAATTCAATATTGTCCCACGATCAGGAGTTGGATATCGCGGCTGAATCTTGAAATGCTTCTGAAAGGCAATTTTTACACGATAGATTCCCTGCAGCGAAAACAGCACTTCACCCCGAAAGCAAAATGTTGCTTCGTCCAGTACGACGTGATTACTTACCTGTATATGGGATGAAACTCGACACTTCGTTCTAACAATGACGTCTCAATTGTTCTCTCCCACTGTAAATATCACTTATACGCTAATTATCTGCACCTATGTGTAAGATCAAACACATGAAACTTGTGCACGGCCATCCAGCATGCAAATCCTGATTTACTTGTGTTATCAGACTGGGCGCAGAGATTAGATTTGAAACTTAACCCATCTAAAACTTAAGCAGTCTTAGTCGCTAATGAAAGACTCATTACCCCTCAATACAGAGAACCTCGTCCACCATTAATCCTAAACGGCACAGAAACAACCTTTTCTTCTCCTGCAAAGAACTTGAGAATAATTCTGGATCATCACCTACACTGGACTGAACACACGATTGCAGTCTGTAACAAGGTGTCAGCGTCGTCCAGTCACAACAGAAATATAAAAAAGTGTTTCCTTCGAGCTTAAAAAGATGCTTGTAGAGTCACTTAAACTCCCTACAGTCGACTATGGTAACGCTATTTTCCAAGAACTTTCGCACGAAACCTAGCGCAGGTTGGAACTGACGATGCATCTTGTGCACTATACATTTGCGACACTTGCTTTTTCGACCATATCACTCCTGCCTACAAACAATTATCGTGGCTACGTACAATAAGCATAGAGACTATCATACCCTTTGCTTGCACTGTTGTCTTCTGAATTACTGCACACCCTCCTACTTTTCGTCAACTTTTACACTTCTATCTGAACCTCACAGCAGAAACACACACTCTCAACACAGTTCAGTCCTCTCAGTACCGGCACATAACACCGCCACATTCTTTAAATCATTCTCCGTATCTGGAAGTCCGCAGTTCGTGGTCTAGTGGCTAGCGTTGCTGCCTCTGAATCACGGGGGCCCAGGTTTGATTCCTGGCCGGGTTGCTGGTTCACTCTGCCCGGGGACTGGGTGTTTGTGTCGTCCTCATCATATCATCATCATGATCGTCATTCATGACAATGAATAGATTGGACTGTGTACAAAATTGGACTGCGAAAAAATTGTAACTTTGTACGGGCGCTGATGACCGCGCAGTTGAGCGCCTCAGAAACCAAACCAAACATCATCCGTATCAGGAATGCTACTCTGGAACAATATTCAACAAAATAACAGAGAAACCAGATCTCTTCGAAGCTTCAAAAGAGAGCTAATGGCCCACCCTCTGTCACATCTATCCTGTACTCAGATCCGCAGTTAGTCTCGCAAATTCCCTCTACCCCACAACTGTCCCCCCCCCCCCCCCCCCCCCCGCGCCCCACCCTCTTTACAGCAGAGTTCTCTATTTGTATTTTATTGTTTTTTTACATTTTACTGACGCATTCATTTCAATGTTCACCTTCATCTATAGTCTTATCCCTCCTGCTAACTCTAATCATAGACTCAAATATACTAAAATAATTTATATAATTCCTTATGCCGATCACTATTATTGTTCATTACTATTGTTATTTTTATTATTACCATTAGTGTCACCTATTACTGTTATCATTGTTCATATTATTATGAATAATATTACTGTGAACATTTTTATGATATCTTTGGTATTTGTTGTTCCTGGTCAAATGTAACACATACATCAAAAAAAGTTTTGCATCACCCAAGTTCCCAAAACTCCTGAAGATAAACGTTGACTGTGGATATTGTGTCACAGACATAGTCCCTCTGTTCAAAGATGTCACTAAACCCCTCCCTAAGATATAAACAACCACGCCTATTATACCGAGGGGTCCGAAAGCCGATCAGTTCCAGCCATTCCACCAGAAAGGTGGTGCACGGCTCGTGTTGTCTATAGTTAAAAAAAAAATGGTTCAAATGGCTCTGAGCACTATGGGACTTAACATCTTAGGTCATCAGCCTCCTAGAACTTAGAACTACTTAAACCTAACTAACCTGAGGACGTCAGGCACATCCATGCCCGAGGCGGTATTCGAACCTGCGACCGTAGCTATCGCGCGGTTCCAGACTGAAGCGCCTAGAACCGCTCGGCCACACAGGCCGGCCGTCTGCAGTTCAACCATGCCTAGACGGTCAATACCGCGGTTCGATCGGTCGTCATTGTTACTTTGTGCTAGGAACGGCTCTCAACAAGTGAAATGTCCAGTCGTCTTGGAGTGAACCAAAGCGATGTTATTCGGACATGGACGAGATACAGAGAGACAGGAACTGTCGATGACATCTACGGATTATGGATCGGAGGAACCCAAACAACAAAGCCACCACGTTGAATAATGCTTCTTGTGCAGACACAGGACATCGTGTTACGACTCAAACTGTGCGCTATAGGCTGCATGATGCGCAACTTCGCTCTCTACGTCCATGGGAGGTCCGTCTTTGCAACCACGACACCATGTAGCGTGGTACAGATGGGCCCAACATCATGCCGAATGGACCGCTCAGGATTTGCATTACGTTCTCTTTATCGATGAGTGTCGCATATGGCTTCAACCAGACAATCATGGGAGACGTGTTTGGAGGCAACCTGATCAGGCTGAACGTCTTAGACACACTCTCCAGCGAGTGGAGCAAGGTGGAGGTTCCCTGATGTTTTGGGGTGGCATTATGTGGGGCCGCCGTACGCCGCTGGTGGTCATGGAAGGCGCCGTAACGACTGTACGATACTGATTATTGGCGAGGCATTCGTCTTCATGGACGACAGTTCGCGCCGCCATCGTCAGGTGAATGACTTCCTTCAGGATAACGACATCGCTCAACTAGAGTGGCCTGCATGTTCTCCAGACATGAACCCTATTGAACATGCCTGGGGTAGATTTAAAAGGGCTTTTTATGGACCTACTACTCTTGTGGATAGTATGCCACGACGAATACAGGAATGCATCAATGCAAGAGGACGTGCTACTGGGTTTAGAGGTACCGGTGTGTACAGGAATCTGGACCCCCATCTCTGAAGTTCTAGCTGTATGATGGTACAACATGCAATGTGTGGTTTTCATTAGCAATAATAAGGACGGAAATGATGTTTATGTTGATCTCTGATCCACTTTTCTGTACAAATTCCGGAACTTTCGGAATCGAAGTGATTCAAAACTTGTTTTGATGTGTGCAGAAGGCCGTAAGGCGTTAATCTGGTTTTAGCGCGAGTTGTCCAGATTAGAAATCGTCAGAACTTTGTGAAACAACCTACACATGACGAAATAAAGTCCATGTGTGTATGAAATTTCTTGCATCCTACAGTGGACATAAAAATGGTTTAAGCACTCAGGAGATTGTAGATAGGTAATCTGGAGCGGAGAAGACCTATAACTTTCTCGGCTGTCGGCTTCATTCAGAGATAATGGAGTCAGTCACGACTGGTCACTCCGCCACCAGGATCCTCATGCTGGCACCAGTAAATAACTTAGAAGAGTCTAAATAACATAAATGTTTCGTCCCTACTAAGAAGAGTTTATGTAGTCATCAGGCAGGAATTATTAGACTGTTGACAGATGCCCAATGCTGACGACTCGAGGAGGCGTTACCACTCCAGCATCCGTTCAGAAAGTGTGTACTCGGAGGTCCAAGTTGCCAACTGCTGTATTTTTAGATCACGCGGCGTAGAACTTAGACGACAAATTATTCACGCATGTTAGCTTTCTTAGAAGCTGCCCTTTGGCTCTGTATATAATCAACATCATCATCGTCTTCCGATTATAAGCCTTCTGTTAAATGTTGTCTGTTTTTGAGAGAACTGAATACATTGATTTCGGAAACTTTCTCCTCACGTAGCACGCACTTCAGGTATCGTATTCAATTGCCGAGGAAAAATGACTGTTCGTTGACCCTGCGTTGAACAGTATCGAGATATAAAACTTTGAACTGAATGATATGCAAAATTTAAAGTAAAAAAATGACTCTAATTAAATGCTGATAGAAACTAATTATGAGTTCAGTGAGAACTGTACAACTAAAACTCAGTACTTAAGCACATAACGAACGGTGCGTGACATGAAGCACAATGTTACACTAAGAGTGTCCACAAAAATAAATTACTGTTCTAATGGGAGAAAATAACTGTTTGAAATTAGCAACTGTTTACGTACATGCCAGCACGACACCTGAGAATCCTAACTGCCCACTGTTTGCACAAGAGTGCAGGGTGAGATCTGCCCTGAAATAAATGACTTGCCGCGCGGAAGTAGCCGAGCGGTCTGAAGGCGCTGCAGTCATGGACTGTGCGGCTGGTCCCGGCGGAGGTTCGAGTCCTCCCTCGGGAATGGATGTGTGTGTTTGTCCTTAGGATAATTTAGGTTAAGTAGTGTGTAAGCTTAGGGACCGATGACCTTAGCAGTTAAGTCCCATAAGATTTCACACAAAGAAAGTGACTTACCTCTTCCTCAGAATTCTGTTTTTTTTTTTTTTTTTTTTTTTTTTTTTTTTTTTTTTTTTGTCTGGTGTGATGACGTTCTTAAAACCTAAATTCATTTCAGCAGATGAAAATAATCTGCTGTAAATTCTTTTTGTCAGAAACAGTTTGCTGCTTCGTGTAGCGCAAGGTGCAATGCACACGATAAAAATTCAAAACTTTGCTAAGAATCGTGAAGGTGGGTTTTACTTTAAAGAAAATCTTTCAGTATATCAAACTCGCATTATTGAAAAAAGACAGCATAACATAAGGAGCCTCTAAACTAAAAAATTATCTCGTAACAAAAATTACAAACACACTTTTAAAATTGTTGCAGAACTTTCATAAACACAAGCAACAAGAAAATATTATATACTTCTTGACCTCTCCCTAATAAAACATCCCACATAGGTTCTCCCAGGTTCACAGGGAACGGACTCGTTCTCTGAAAAACTCAACTGCACGTTACTATGCCTCAGATAATACTGTTCGACATGGGCTCTATTTCTGATATTAAAGTATGTGCTTCTAGACCATTTTACCGTGGGAAATTCAAGTATGTAAATAAAATATCGTTATCAGGGATACTTTTTATGTAATATGTGTATATATGCATATTCACAATTCATGGCAAACACAGAGACGTTATAGAGAAATACGGGTATGTTGCCGCATCCAGTAGTGATAGAACGTGATAATTTCTTGTGCAACAGCAGGTGGGAAGAATCAGACATCATTAGGCTATCCCCCGCCACACCTATGTCATTAAGACCACCTTAAACATCTCATTAACTCGAACGGTGGCAGCAGGTCGCTGCCTCGGCAGTAAAACTTCACGCCTCCTAGGGACAGGTGCATCGAGTTTACAACAGTGGTGTTAGCCGCAATTTGTGTCCCTCTTAACGAGTGGGTGTTTTGGCTGCCAAGTAACTGTCTGTCATATTTCCGAGCACGGTTGAATTTTTTAGTTCCTGCGTGTAAACTGATTAAGCCTGGTGCTGAAGGTAAAACGACTGCTTGTTTTTTCACATCAGCGACCCTCTAGTTCCCTACTATTAATACCAAAGTGGTATTTTTAAATTTGCAGAAATGCCACGTCGTCGTGGATGTCGATATAAGCCGGACAACGTCTGCTACATCTGTGGGAAGTTCACTTTTGCCAGAAATAGGAAGAAAATTTCTTCAGTCATAAAGAAAGCATACAAACATTACTTTGGAGTAGAGGTAGGAGACCAAGATAAAGAATGGGCACCACATTTCTGTTGTGCTACATGTTACTGCAAACTAATTCAGTGGTGGAAAGGTAAAGAGAATGTGGCGTTGTTTGCTGTTCCCATGGTGTGGAGGGAGCCTAAGGCCCATGTTACTGTTATTTCTCTCTCACAAAAATTCACAGTTTTACAAACAAAAAGTCAAAGAGGCACATTGTTAACCCAGATCTGCCTTCAGCGAGAATGCCAGTGCAGCATTCCGACAATCTTCCAGAACCTTCAAGAGCTCGAGGTCAAATTCCGAGTGACAGTGAAATAAGTAGCACTGAAGAAATCACAGATAATGATTCTTTATATCACTGCACAAGTGAGTCATCGCCACATTTGTTAACACAGGCAGATTTAAATGATTCAGCACGTGATCTAGGACTAAGTTAAAAAAAGGCGCAACTGCTTGGTTCAAGATTACAAGAGTATAATCTACTGCACCAAAGTACTAAACTCAGTGTGTTCAGGCACAGAGAAAGTGCCTTTATTTCTTATTTTTCAACTGACGAAGCACTGATATTTTGCAATGACGTTGCTGGCCTGATGAAAGTGCTGAACTTCACTTATATTTCACAGGAGTGGAGACTTTTCATGGATGCATCGAAAACAAGTCTGAAGGGTGTTTTGCTCCACAACGGAAATAAAATACCCTCTGTTCCAGTAGCTTATGCTAGTTTGACAAAAGAGAATTACGAATTCGTACATAGGATGCTAAATTCATTAAAATACAATGAACACAAATGAAAAGATTTCAAGGTAATTGCTATGGTACTTGGAATGCAACAAGGCTACACGAAGTATGCCTGTTTCCTTTGCGAGTGGGATAGTCGAGACCGAAATTCTCACTACGTGAAAAAGAAATGGCCTAGGCGAAGATGGAAAGTAGGCGAACAGAATGTACAACGTGAAAGTCTGGTAGCTCCTGAATATATACTACCTCCACTGCTTCACATCAAACTTGGCCTGATGAAACAATTCGTGAAGGCTATGGATCCAACAGACTGTCGGTTTGCATATCTAGCTACCAAATTCCCCCGTCTTTCAGCTGCAAAAATAAAGGAAGGTGTATTTGTGGGCCCACAAATCAGGGAGCTGCAGAAAGATGCAAATTTCGAAGCATGTTTAACTGATAAAGAAAAAACCGCATGGGACTGTTTCAAGATGATGTCGGAAAACATCCTCGGAAGAAGAAGAGCTACTAACTACAAAGCAATGGTGAAGGATATGATCAAAGCATATCAGGATTTGGGGTGCAATATGTCTTTGAAGGTACATATGATGGACTCTCATCTGGACTACTTCACAGAGAGTTGTAGTGACGTTTCGGATGAACATGGGGAAAGATTCCATAAAGACATTTCTACTATAGAAAGGCGCTATGAAGGGAAGTGGGTACCTTCTATGTTAGCAGATTATTGCTGGAATATCATTCGAGAGAAGAAAGATTCAGAATACAAGAGAAAAAAGTGATGAGCATTACAAGACAGTGGCTCAATGTTTGACAATTTTCTGTAATTTCTCATGTCAAATAAATGCTTCAAAGTGTATACACAAATGTTACTGTGTTATATGTTAGATCCCACCCTCCATTAATGTGATGAATTTATAACATCATAGAGATGTGCATTTGTTTGTCGAATTTCACCTCACGTTTGCTGCACTATATCAGAAACTGAAAAGAGAAATAAAATTGCGATTACTCATAAACTATCCCTGACAGAAAAAAACCAAAAACAGTTTTCAATTCAGCACTCAAAGTACAACTAGGATCACAATATTTTTTTATCAGAAATGGAAGAAAAGGTTTTTTTTTGTACAACAGTGTAATTGCTATGTGCGCTGGCCTATCCTTGTCCCAGTACAGTAAAAGTGAATTATTGATAATAGTGGAAAACTTATGAGGAACGTACATGATGAGTTATCACATGTTACAAAGCAATATAGAGAACTCCATAAAAATTTTCTGTTTTCGGGACTTGCCATGAATTTTATGAATTAGTTCTCAGTGGCTAGGAATCAACTGTATATTATTTTTCTGCTGTCGACTGTTCATATTTCAGTGCATAATGCAACAGATATTTATGGAGGACTCCATCGGTTCTTGGAAGAACTTGAATACTCAGTGATCAAGTTATTAATATAAACAAATATCTTTTGATGTGACTGCTTTGTCAGAAAAACTAGCCGTAACTTAAATAATTACACAGGGTCTTTCACAGTCTTTGCATCAAACAACTAGGGATGATGGAGCACGTCACGGGCAACAATTTCTGCTGGAGACAAAATTTTCGCCAACGCTTCCCGGCGATATTAGGTGTCCTCCCAAGTTGGCAAGCAGTGGCACGACGAGATTTTGCCGAACTATCACACTCTATTAACCAACTTTGCTGCGTCTATTATCCCACTAAATTGGTACTGGATTTTCAACAAGAAAGTCTTAAGAATGAATGTTTCTACGAGGAGAAATATGTTTTAGAAGTGAATCAAGGATTTTAATTTTGCTCGGCCTATTTCCTTTCATACTGATCTGTGGGCAACACACACTGCACGTGTGTGCCGCGGAATGCCTTCACCCTGTCACGTGTCAGGGACGTAACCAATACTAAAAGACGCCTCGCGTAAGAGCTATTCTCCATGACGCGAAGTATCACTCTTAAGCGTTTGGCGCAAAGACTTTCAGACATCCTGTATAGATGGAGCACGTGAATAATGTAATCTGCTCAAAATTAGCTTGGAACCACCTGCGTGGTATTTATTATTTACGTTATTTCGATGGAAACCCCTTTCCCACAGGACTTCTCTACGTTGCAGCCAACTGTGTAATGACCGTGAAAATAAAGCTGAACTTCCACTAGAATGCAGACTGTTACTGTCATTGTACACGACGTCGGGACTTTGGCCGTTGCACCTTTACGCAGGGAAGGTTGACAGCATTGGAAGTTAACATGTAAGATAGTGGGGTAGATTTGTTATTACTGTTCTGTCTACGAGGATCTATGATGTGGTTTTCCACAATAATTTTGCAATCATGTGGATAATTTATGGACATGGGAAAGTATTGTACCCTTAACCGAAGTTCGATACAATTTCTGATTCCATTTTTAAATGAAGATGTTCCTTTTTTTTTTCCACAGTCGATTTCTGAAATTAAAAAAAGTAGAAAATTAGGGTTTATCCGAAAGTGTTACAGGGAAAAAAAGGAAAAACAAGGCCACATACACAGGAACAAATATTGAACTGTTATTTAAAAGCAACGTGTTAGCAGTTCTGTATTTACCATTCATACATTGTTACTACGCTTCACACCAATAAGCGATAAGTGAAATGAAATCAGACCGAAGCTTTACCGAAAACCAGTCACAAGTTAAAAAATTTTTGAATGTGGAGTTATTGGAAAAAAACAGAAATTTCTGTTTTGCAGCGAGGTAAAATCGTTAACACATTAAAGACACTCAGTTCGTTTTCAAGTATCATATGTTACGCAGTAAAAGAACTTCTCCTGTTTCAAGATACTAGACGGTGCTTGACCACTAAAGCATTGCCTAATTGTACACCTGTTATACAAATAGTTCTATAAAAGTGTTGCATTTTTCTCACCACAAATTTATGTCACTGAAGAATCAACAATATTTACCATAAAGCTTTATTATATTCCACAGCACTTAAATGTGTAGAAAGCGAGATATGTACAAATTCTAGACAAAACACAACCTCGTGTCTGACATAAGAAAAGAAAAAAAAGAACTGTAGAAAGTGGCACAAACTGGTTGCGGCCGACTGAAGTGTGCATTTCTGCGTGTCATCCTAAAATCCGTCACTAGACTTAAGTACTGACATAAAACAGCATGTGTCCATAAGTATACTGTCCTCTAAGTACAGCACCCTCCCCTACTCCTTATCGACAGGCTTTCAGCTTTACGGTTTTATCTGACGTCTAATTTTTGAGAAAATTTCTCGTGGAGGAACTGCGGTCTTGTTACAATTACTTTAAAATGGATTAGAAGCAGTCTCGACCGCTATAAAACATCTTTTTCAGTAGTTATCGGTTACGGTCAGTATGTGATCATCCTCAGGCCCTTATAACTGACGTTCGTGCAGTCATAACGCCAGCTTAATTCACCGCCGCCCCTACCATCATGGTACATGGTTCTGAGGATGGTCACACACTGACCGAAGCCGGTAACCAGTGAAATAAATATTTTATTGCCGTCGTGACTGTTTGTAACCCATTGTTAAAGTTATGTGAAGTGGTTCAACTTCTTCTAATACACTCATTACACCAAAACTTTGACTTACATCTTCATTTCCATTGTGATCATCCCCTCTGCATCTAGACATCTAAGTCCTGGTCCCAGGCATCTTCGACTTTATGTTTATACAGGAGTTAATTTTTCTGCTGCACAAAGGATTGTTGGAACTGTCATAATTCCATAAAATCTTATCAGTGGCTGAATACTGACTTTGACGTAGGACGTTCATTTAATGTTGCGATATAAAATGTAGAATGACTTCAGTTTTGGTATCAGTGTCAACGGAATAGTCTACACCTTAATTTATAAACAAGGTTCGCGAAGGAGTTTCCAAACGTGTATCTGTTTCACGTGTTTTACGGTATTCAAATTTTACTTTTGCCAACTGTTTGTGTTTGTTGATTAATGCTTGCATCGTAGTTTCATGTACGTGTATTTCAAAAATATTTAATTTTGTTGGTAAGTGCAGCTAGTTGGCTGACTTCTGAGAATCATTTTTCGATAGTGTTACAATTACTTGGTCTTCTGAAAATAGTAACTTCCTCTTTCGCATTTCAGAGTGAATTTTATTTCTACCTACGGATCGCTACGCAGGCGACAGCATGCTTAACTGATACGTCACAAAACGCTGCGCATAAAAAGGGAATTTTCCAGTGCTCATATCTCGGGCTCTACTAGTGATAAGAAGGTACGATCAAGCGTATTGGATAGCTCTTGCCTTAAGGCCCGCAATTCCTCCCGCTTAGGAAAATAGAGTAAAGCGGTTGATTCTTTTTGAATTAGATGTAGCGTACGGTGGGCTTCAAGAGACGTATGGAAGCACCGTCAGTTCATGGATAATTCCTAGGAAAACACCAAAAAATCTTTCTTTTATCACATTTTCGTCGTCACCGGCGGGTCAAAACCCAGCAGACGTTTCGAAGACGGATACTCACAGCAAATGACTGAAATTTTTTGATACATTCCTAATATTCCGATCTCGAACAAACTTGAAAATTTTCTTCATATCTTTTATGTTTCCAAGGTACAGAGTTTCAAAGTTACCCTACTTCTACAAGTAAAGTCCGGTGTCAGGCGAAACCTGAATAATAAATAACATCAGACTATTGCTCAAATTTCAACGTTATTTCCTCTAGCCATTTATCTAGAAGAACCATCTCTCCGTTTTCAAAACCCCTTATCCGTTGTAATGAAACGCCCCAAAAATATGTTTTTTTGGATACTAAAGCCCAGCCGCGAAATCTGAGACGGCTATGCATAGTAAATGGCTGCAATTTTTCCCATGTATTCCTAAAACCACATCTCGAGCAACCTTTAACATTTACTTCATGCCTTTATCAGTTTCACGCATACAGAGGTTCAAGGTTACCCTACTTGTGTACGTAAAATACGTCCGTAAAATCCCGCTTGAGGCGAAAACACAGTTTATAATGTGACTTTACACGGACAGATATGCTGTAAAGTATCTCTGTTATAATATGAGACTCTGAAACCCAGGCACAATTTTTTTGCTATTAAAATGTGCTCTGAGATTTAAAATTAGTTTTGCTTTATTCCAGTTTTACATAAGTAAACTATCTAAATCTTATTGACCAATACATTTCTTTTCATATGAGTTACACGCCCTGCCAAAGCAGGGAAAAGAAGGGAACCATCGGATAAACGTTCCTGCCAGAACAAAAAAACTACGAGTATGAAAATGTTTATTGAAATTACTGTGGTGGAAGAGTGAGCGTACCAGCTACCTCATTCTGCCTTCCTCAGCACATTTAAAAATCTTCCCAAAAGTTTTCGCATGCGAACATATTCGCGCTTCTTTGAGCTGAGAGGGACGACAGTGGCAGTGACAGTGGCAAAGAGACGGAAAAGTAACAATTACTGGAAAATAGTGGACAGTTGTTGCACAACGAGGAAGAGATTGGTACTGACATTGAGAATAGACAGTACCAGCTGCAAGGAAGGAAAGATATTTAACAATTAAGAGAGAGCATAAGAGAGAGCAAGAGACTGCCAATGAGTGGAGACTGTAATATTAGAACAGAACGAAGGGGACAGTGGCTTGACACAGGAGACAACTACAAACACAAAGAGATAATGACAGTGAGTTGGGATGAATGAATTACTGAGAAGGGGCAACAGGGATTGGACGGGTAAGAGCGACCTACAGCGATGGACTAATGGATGTGAATGATTTATAGTTAAGCGAGCTTGTGGGAATTTGAGGTGAGTTACATGTTAGAGCGCGACTATGTTCGCATGGCATAATTTTTAACGGTGCTGATGAAGGTAAATAGTGGCTGCCGGTACCTGACTTTTCAGTTAAAGTCTTTTAAATAATCAAGAATATATTCGCATTTTTTGAGCTCCGATAGGAGTATTTTTCTGCTGGTTATGTCATGTAGGGCTACATAAAAGTTAAATAAAGCTGCTGATAAAGGATGCCCTTTCCCAACCTTGTCTTACAGTGACGAATTTTGTTTCATTACGCTTCTACCTTCAGTGTTTGTTTTTGCTCCTTTAGCTTCTGCATGTAACAAAATTTAACAAATAATTTGGGACGCTTTTCAGTTGCACAGTTTCCTATACTTCGTATCTAATTACTCTGTCAAAAACTTTAACATACCATAACCTGTCAATTATTTATTTCAAGTTTCTACTACCAGTCACTTTTTATTTAATGCTTAATCTAACATAATGCAATGCGTTTCGAACATGTTTTGTTCATCTTCTGGCGTTTACACATACATACATACATAGAGAAATATTACTTAAAAATAAACAGTCTGAAACTAGATTAACCTAGAACACTTGGTCCATTTTTTTTTACTGTAGCTGCTGGTGTGGCATTTGGGTGGAAATCGAAATCAGTGATGTCTTCTGCTGGTTTTCTTCTTTGTGGTGGACTGTGTTGACTATGTATACCACAGCCTGTATAGGATGCAAACAGATTTTCATCAGTTGTGTGTTACAAAAATAGTGTCAAAGGCTTTTCTATGACAGTTGATCACTTACAATTTCATAATCTAGCTGCTCCATCACTGGTGTACTGGTGGAGCTGTTGATTGGCATTACATTATTGCACATTATAATTATGTCACTGTTTGTCATTATGACTGAAAATAATAATCCATGAAGATTAGATTTGATGAGTTCTTTACGTGTTTTGTTGAATCCTGCCCAGTCGTCGAATGTGGAGTGTCCTGGAAACCCGCTTTCACTGATCGCTAGACAAAGAATTCAAAGAAATCGTATTAATGAGTGTCATTACGAAAAGTACATGACAATACTTAACTTTGAGAATTACATAGATGTGTCGCAAGCAAAGGGCGACAGACAAAGTACGCTAGTTTCTTCAGTGTAGACAATGCTACGCGGTAGAGGCGGAATGACTAGTCCTGAAGCTATTGTAGAAGTAGGGTCGCGGCCTGGAGAGGGGTTGGTCAGCGTGCAGTTGGCCGACGTCCACAGCCCTCTCTACTCTCTCGTTCTGGACTGGCGTGCCGGCACTTGACTTCACGCCGTAAAATGTTTCAGTTAAATGTGTCATACTAAACACACAAGCAGTAATGGTTCTTATTCGTTTAATACTGTGTTGGTTATTTAATAGCTTCTTTAGTGATATAACCTTTATTCTTTTCTCTTAACGTTTTGAAATAAATTTTGGACTCAACTAAAGTAATCTGGTGCCTCTGTTATTTGCACGATGATTTCTGTCTCGTCTTGTAAGTACTGACATAACAGTGTCTTCATCCCAATCATATGGTGTACAATCCATTGTCAAGCAAAAATAAATGAAGCTTCGTAGACTTCTGTGGATCGATTAAGATGTATATAGTATCATTTCCATGTAAACACAGTCTGGAATCTAGTCCGCCAAATTCACTTGCATCACAGTGACGTCACCAGAATGTTCGACCTTTATCAAGAGAATAACTGCGGTGAACAGCAGCAACTGTTGACTACTATATACATAAAAGGTGACTCATAGGTACCCAAAAAATAGTGTAATAAAACTGTGCACTACCTTCATGGAAATATCTGGATGAACTGATAGATAAATATAGTACGCAACCACCTGAACAGTCTCAGTTTGGCGTCTAGAAGTCCATTACGAAGAAAACTGCGAACCTCTACTCATCGTGGTGTGTGAAGAACGCAGGCAAGGGAACACCAGGAATGGAACTGGGGCTAAAGGTTTTTGCTTATCTGTACCGATGGGTGCAGGATTTGTCTGACGCCTGTCGATCATCATAGAAAGTAGCACAGTTCACGTATGCAGCCATATGATTCAACAGTGAAGTGAGTTAGTCATGTTGCTTGACTCTCCCATCTCAGAAAGATGTCGACCATTGGTTACTGTTATTAACGTGATCGTCTATGTACTACTTGATTCGAAACTGTTAATAACAAATATTTAATCCCTTCAATATTTAATGCACAATAACTTATAAAGGCAAATAGATTTTCCTCACTGATGTTCCTTTCATAATTAATGAAATCTATGTCGATAGGTAGGAGTAATAGGACGCTAGGTGAGATCCACCAAGGATGCAGTGCTCTGGTCCACATAACTGATCATATTTTGCTAAATATCTTTGCGTAGCGTAATTAATTGTCACTGGCGCCTTAAGACTGGTCTGTTTTCATAGCTGCATGTGTTATATTCGCCAGGTGGAAAAAACCAGGTGACTCTCTGGTTCTCGCATTTTTGGCATAACCTGCTCGAGATTCGATACGATGCAATACCTTACAATCAGTAAAAAATTTTCGAAAATAATTTGGATAGACATGCAAGAATATAAATCTTGCAAACGTTTTAGGGAGCCCAGAATAAGAATCAATCGTAAAGTCTGCGAAATATGTAAACATTCACTCCTTTTCCGCAGGTATTCCTTTTTACTTAGCTGTTTCTGTTTGGGTTGCCGTCGTATCACCATCTGCCAATGTGAATACAACAGTGGCTAGGGTTGCCATAATTTGGAAGATATACCGATATCTGCGTGCAAGTAGTACAAATATTTGGGGGAAATATCATTATAATTAGACACTAGATGTAAGAAAAACTGCACTAAAATATATAAGCAAAAAAATAGTATATGGAGGGAATATAATAATAAATAGACTTCAGAACAGAAAGAAGTTTGAAATTCAGCTAATGAGTTCTACAATGAATACGTTCTACAATGAATACATACAAGAAACCTGTGTACATGTTCAAAAAGACAGCTATGGGTGCTTCGGTAGAAAACATGGTGTAGAGGGAGATGTGAGACTACAAACAGGAACCGATAGTGGGATGTTTCAGGTTGCAGGAATGCAGAGACGATACAGCAGATGGTTGGGATGTTCAACAAGATGAGGAGCGAGTGGGGACTAAACGAATTTTGGCTAACTGAGTATTTACTTCGCAAATTCAGTAAGAATGAATGTGTGGAAGGTAGGGTAAATGAAATACAGAGGCTCAATGGAAGCTAATAGCAATAAAGTATACGACATTTTGTGAGTTGGAGGACGCATTTTAGACCAACCACTGGACCAAACAATAGCAAGCATGCATTGTTAAAAATTAAATTATTATGGGATATGACTTCAAACCGTTAGGAATGCAGGACTGGTAAAATCCATCAAGAAGATAAAGAAAAAGAGTAAAGTCTTCGACGTACCACATAAAACAGCTGAGATGCTTAGATTTTGTTTACATAGGTTACCCTGGCAATACCAACATACTTTAATTGGATGCTACAATAATGACATAGGCAAATGTATATACCTTCTGCAGAAAATTAAATTTGCAATTCATAGGGATCACGAATTTTATAACACACATTCCATGAGCAACCAGCTCAGGTACTCTACCTGCCAACAGCATCCGCATTACAAGTGGGGAAATAACCATTCGTATCCCAACAATGGTGGAGGATGGAATAATTCAGATGGCCGACGAAAGAACAGGTTACAATTTTTACAATAATAATAAGAACACGGATTATACCTAGGAGAGGAATGATCAGGTACAACTTTGACAAGCAGCAGATATTATTGAGTTGTGATGACCTGACCCATGTATGAACAAAATTGTAAGACTGTCATCACAACAATGACTTGAGATCGTCAAGGGTGTAAAAAATACGAGAATCATAAATGAATTGACAACAGAAAGCATGCAGATTTACAGAGCACAAAGGGACTGTGTAGAGGCGAAATCATTGCAGTAAAGACATTACTAGGTAATATATGAGTACGTTTTGATGCCATTCACGACAATAGCAGACAAATTTCAGCGATATTGGATGGTGTATTTCAAGCACTTACGCAAGAAAACGAAGGGCCAGTACGAAGTATGGGCAAGGCATAAGTAAAAGGCCCATTAACAGCAAAGAGCAGGGATGTGCAGCATCAAATACATTTGGAGTTTATGTGTCAAGTCATCACCACTGAGCGAAATTTTTTAATTGTACTGCACCTTCGAATATCAGAGATATTAGGAACTAACATCTTTATATTATTTGGTAATCCATCCAGATAGAAGATGGATTATTATTTTTAAAAAAATGTGCCATTGGTGGCACTGTTCCAACACATGATCTAACTCGGCGATACTTCCTCTGATTTATGAGAGTGCTGCCAGAAAGGGCGTTTATCTGTGGGCCAGCAAGGAGGATGTCGACAGAGCAATGTTACGTGTGCCTCACTGCTTTTTTAAAACTAATTTGTGCCTGATTTTATTCTGAGAAGCTTAGTGATGTATGTAAATACCGTAAATGTAAATGTGATTAAAAAATTACTTGAAGTGAAGTGAAGCGCAGCTGGACCGCAAGAAACTCTTTAGCGCGCAATCCTCGCAACGATAGTAGTTGTGAATCTTTGAGTAAGGACTCTAAAAAAATGGCAGTTAATTTATTAAAAGAGAAGAGGTCTGTAGAACTGTTAATCTGTATGTTGTGGAAAGAGGGTGTGTTGCTTGGCCGTCGCTCAGAACGTATTGTTACATTTAACGAAATTTGATATTTTAGTGATAAAACCGAGTAAAGTATGTGTAAGAGTTGCCAAACATTTATGTATACAAATTTTCTGGAAGTGAAGAATAGAAATAGCCTGTTTTTGAAAAAGGAGGTGAACATCATTGTCGTCGCCGTCTATCAATCTACAGAATTGTAAATGTACAAAGTTCAGTAAAATACAGGAAAAGAAACGCATTCTCTATAGTTTTCATTCCATAAGTAACAACGTCTCATAATTTATTAATTACAGTAGTTGGATTATGTTCTCGTACAATAGTATGGTGCTGAACTCTACTGACCAGTTTAGATGTAGCAGGACGTGTAGTTTGAAGGAAGTTTGTGTGCCAAGCTATCTCCTTTTCTCACGAAAAGAAGATTGCTGTTTGATCTTATTTACTTACAGCAGTGGCACCTTAGGTATGAAAAGCTACGAAAACTTGGCTTCAAAGCTATCCTCAATACGGCCAAGTAAATAACAGAGTCGTATTCTAAACCTTAAGGAACAGTAACTTCTTCCAAATTATAACACGTCACCAACTGGTGCAGAAGCTGATCATTCAAGGAGGCAGCAACCAAAATTCAGGTACAAGTTACGACTTTATGTAAAAATCTCAATCAAAAATCAATATGTCTCTCCCCAAACACGTATATAAACATTCATATTATTAAGATGAAAGTCATTTTATAACAGAGAAAGCACGGAGCGAGAGGAGGAAAGGGACAGTTGTGATGGCTGCCATCATAAACAGGTGTCCGCAGATGGTCTGGTGTGTACTCTCAAGTGTATGGCCTGAAAGACTGTATATAAGATATTGATACCCTGCTGGGCATATACGATGGAAGATTGTAGTGTGTAGTGAATCTGGCCTACACTTGTTCTTCATGATATAATGTATTGTCATATTTATTTAATTTTGTCTTAGGCGGTGTGGTGGTGTCCACCAACAGACTGTTCGTGTATTTAGGCATGAAAAGCGTTTCTTGGGGTCCTTACATTTTTCCTTGCATTTTTATCAATCCGAGTCGCATTCACGTGATTAACTATTAGTTACTAGATGTGTACTCATTTTTAAGCTGGCCAACAGCAGCAGTGAAAGAGAGAAATGTTGAACTGCCATGATGTTAAGAACTGTGATTACTACACTCCTGGAAATGGAAAAAAGAACACATTGACACCGGTGTGTCAGACCCACCATACTTGCTCCGGACACTGCGAGAGGGCTGTACAAGCAATGATCACACGCACGGCACAGCGGACACACCAGGAACCGCGGTGTTGGCCGTCGAATGGCGCTAGCTGCGCAGCATTTGTGCACCGCCGCCGTCAGTGTCAGCCAGTTTGCCGTGGCATACGGAGCTCCATCGCAGTCTTTAACACTGGTAGCATGCCGCGACAGCGTGGACGTGAACGGTATGTGCAGTTGACGGACTTTGAGCGAGGGCGTATGGTGGGCATGCGGGAGGCCGGGTGGACGTACCGCCGAATTGCTCAACACGTGGGGCGTGAGGTCTCCACAGTACATCGATGTTGTCGCCAGTGGTCGGCGGAAGGTGCACGTGCCCGTCGACCTGGGACCGGACCTCAGCGACGCATGGATGCACGCCAAGACCGTAGGATCCTACGCAGTGCCGTAGGGGACCGCACCGCCACTTCCCAGCAAATTAGGGACACTGTTGCTCCTGGGGTATCGGCGAGGACCATTCTCAACCGTCTCCATGAAGCTGGGCTACGGTCCCGCACACCGTTAAGCCGTCTTCCGCTCACGCCCCAACATCGTGCAGCCCGCCTCCAGTGGTGTCGCGACAGGCGTGAATGGAGGGACGAATGGAGACGTGTCGTCTTCAGCGATGAGAGTCGCTTCTGCCTTGGTGCCAATGATGGTCGTATGCGTGTTTGGCGCCGTGCAGGTGAGCGCCACAATCAGGACTGCGTACGACCGAGGCACACAGGGCCAACACCCGGCATCATGGTGTGGGGAGCGATCTCCTACACTGGCCGTACACCACTGGTGATCGTCGAGGGGACACTGAATAGTGCACGGTACATCCAAACCGTCATCGAACCCATCGTTCTACCATTCCTAGACCGGCAAGGGAACTTGCTGTTCCAACAGGACAATGCACGTCCGCATGTATCCCGTGCCACCCAACGTGCTCTAGAAGGTGTAAGTCAACTACCCTGGCTAGCAAGATCTCCGGATCTGTCCCCCATTGAGCATGTTTTGGACTGGATGAAGCGTCGTCTCACGCGGTCTGCACGTCCAGCACGAACGCTGGTCCAACTGAGGCGCCAGGTGGAAATGGCATGGCAAGCCGTTCCTCAGGACTACATCCAGCATCTCTACGATCGTCTCCATGGGAGAATAGCAGCCTGCATTGCTGCGAAAGGTGGATATACACTGTACTAGTGCCGACATTGTGCATGCTCTGTTGCCTGTGTCTATGTGCCTGTGGTTCTGTCAGTGTGATCATGTGATTTATCTGACCCCAGGAATGTGTCAATAAAGTTTCCCCTTCCTGGGACAATGAATTCACGGTGTTCTTATTTCAATTTCCAGGAGTGTATCTGTTAACTACAATCTGTTGCAGATTCTAGTCTCTTTAAATTTATTACGTGAAAGAATTGATGAACTAAATGCTTGCGCATGTGGGAAGGAAAGTGACGCCTGTGCAACACACAGTGAACAGGGGAAGCTATAGTAGTTTACACCTTATTTTATGATGAATACTATATCTGTTGTAATAGAATTTTGTAATGTTAGTTGGACATGTTGAGAAAGTATTTTCCTTGTGACTGCTATAACAGTCTCTAATAATGGAGTAATAAGCAACAACTTGCATAAAAATAAATTAATTTCTTTACTGGTTTAAGATGGTTGTAAGCATCACATTAGCGAGTTCAACAGTAAGATGCATACAGCAAACTGCTGCTGTCATGTGTTTAATAGTGCCTGGACATAGTGTTTCTACAGACACTATGAGTCACATGACCACAGCATTTTGCTGCGTGCATCTTACTATTGAGACTCGCAAATAATGCGATAGGTGTAAGATTCTGAAGAAGGACTCTTAGTGTACAAAACCGGTAAAGGAAAAAAAAAATATTTTATGCAGCTGGTTCCTTATTATTTCGTTACGTATGACTACAGTTGCTGAGGACGAATAAAATACTAGTCTCTAAGAAGCTTCGTTCCCTGTGTTTGCATAATAATATTCCAAAGGGAACCATATGATCAAGAGTTTCCTTTGGTATTTACGTGTGTATGTATTATCTGGGTTTCAGTTTCGTCTGTTAGAGTTAAGCCGCACCTGCCAGCCTGTCTTAAGAAAAGTATATTTGCTTCAAAGACATTGTGGTTTATATGGCAAAGTTAATTGCATAAAACCAATTTAATTTCTTTACTCGTTTCGGGCACATAGTGCCCTTCTTCAGAAAGCTATACCTATCTCATTATTTGCGAGGGCCAACAGTAACATGTACACAGCAAAATGCCGTGCTCATGTGGTTCATAGGGTCTATGTGTAGGGTCTCTTACACATATTTACATAATGTTTCTTCCTATCACATCATCATACAAGCGTTACCCCTCATGGCGGTCTTCGTTGTACTCATTCCACCTGTCCACTCTCTGCTCTGCATTTTATAGTGGAATTCCCACTGCACTCTTCATGTTACCGCAGTTGCTTTTAATTTCAACGGATGTTGTTTTAACTGTCTGTATGCTTTATCAGTCCATCCAACAATAATTTATTTTTCCATTTTCCATTTCTTCACAATTTTCATGTTGCCATGTCTTTCCCGCATCTCCAGGGCTTTTCCAAGGATATCTACCCCTCTTGTGATTCTTGAGCAAAGTATTCGCTTTTACTAAATGATATTTATGGCTGGAGTCAGTTATTTTTTCTCCTCTTTCGTTTCTACTATCAGGACCACATTCTACTCCAACAATTTCTTCTCTTCTCTCCCCTTCATCGGCATTCCAGTCCCCTACGTCTATTATATTTTCATTTCCTTTGACATACTGATATACCCATTCAGTAACGATTCTTAATCCTGTTATACTATTTTCTGCTGTTATTGGGGAAATAGAACAAAGATATCCCTGTTTTATACTCTTTTTAATCTGTGCGCTTCGTTCTTGGTCTTCAACACTTATTGTTCCCTCTTGCGTCTCGTACATATTGTATATTAGTGTTTCCCTATAGCTTACCCATTTTCCCCTCAGGATCTCGAACATCTTGTATCGTTTTATAATATCGAACGCTTTTTCCAGGTCCACAAATCCAATGGACGTTTCTCGATTTTTCTTCAGTCTTTCTTCCAATACCAACTGCAGGGTCAGAACTGCATGTCTGGTGGCGCTACCTTTCCTCAAGCCAAACTCATCGTCATCTGACAGACCTTCAATTTTCATTTCTAGTCTTCTGTATATCATTCTTGCCAGCAACTTGGATGTATGAGCTGTTAAGCTGACTGTGCAATAATTATCGCATTCGTCGGCTCTCGCTATCTTCGAAATTGTGTGGATGATGTTTTTCCGAAAGTGTGGTGGTATATCGCTAGTCTCATACATTCTATACACCAGCGTGAATAGTCGTTTCGTTGCCACTTCCCTCAAATAGTTTACAATTTTTATGGAACGTTATGTACTCCTTCTGCATTATTTGAGCTTCAGTCCTCAAAAGCTCTCTTAAATTCGGATTCTAGTATTCGATCCCCTATATATTCTAAATCGACTCCGGTTTCTTCTTCTATCGTATCAGATAAATTTTCTCCATCATGAAGGTATTCAGTATACTCTTTCCACCATTCGCTCTCTCCTCTGCATTTTACTGTGAAATTTCCATTGCTCTCTTTCCATCCTCGCTTTCAATATAACGGAAGGTTGTTTTAACTTTCCTTTTGCTGAGTCAGTCCTTCCGACAAACGCGTCTTTTTCAGTTTCTTCACACTTTTATGCACCTATTTCGCCTTAGTTTCCCAGCACTTCCTAATAATACTGACGTAAAGAGAATCGCAACACGAAGAAGTAGTGGTCCGACATAAACGGAAGTTGGTATGCGTGTTTCGAGATCTGAAAGATGATGTCTGTTCAAATATCGCACTATGAGAATGCGAATCTGATTTGCTTTAAATAAGTGCTGTAACGGCAGTGGTCGTTAGTTACCTATGAGATTGGACGTGGTGAGTTGATGTTAGTCAAGAAATTTCATCACAGTTACGAATTTACTTCGTAGATAGCGAAAGGCTTTGCATGATGAGGTTCTTAGTCTAAATTTCAGACATGTCGTACCTGTAACTCCAACTCGAGTAGACATTTTATCTCGGCGGCATTGACTACCTCACTGTTAAAGTCATTGCGATTATCCTTAAAGGACATATGTTTCACAAGCAGATACATTCCGTGTACTAACAGTTTTATGTGCATAATTGTTTCTTTGATATAAGTTTATCCTCTAAATAAGATTTTTCATCGGAAATACCAGGGATCGGTCCCTTGGTGATTTGCTGTAAACTATGCTGTCTTCTAACAACGCAAACAACAAAGTTTATACAAATACACTCGCAGGATATTTGAAAGATTCTAAATATAAATCAGAGTTGAAGCTACCGTAGTACAGATAAATACTGTGCGTGAGCAATAACCTGTGTTTGCATACTCGACGTGCTTTCACACACGCATAGACAACCGTGTTATGAATACCATTAATACTCATGAGCAGTTGAGTGCACAAAGCGTGATCTGCCAACCAGATGCTTCACTCCACCGATCAAAGGTACGTTACACTTAATTGATTTATTCGTTTGTCGATGTTATTACGTACCTTTCCATATTTTCGTTCTCGCACCGAAGCCTCGCGACACTCCTCATTTGAAGAGTGTTGGAGACTGTGTTCAGCTGATCATAGTCGAGGCAGTTTTTTTTCTAATACTGCTTCTCGGAAGTTATGCCCTTTGCTGAACTAAACGAATGCTTTGTGAATAATGCCAAGGAATAAATGAGCACTGCCTGGAAGACAAGTTTAACAAGTGAAAAATGGTACATCCTCGTAATATACCTCAATCAGACCCTATTTACTATTCCTTAAGACGCATTTCAGTGACAGCCATTATGAGATCAAAATAATATTTGAATGGTAGATATAGTGTTTTATATTACTGTGGCAAGTGCGTTCCTCACTGCTCATAGTAGTACGTAAGTGTGATTTTCTTTATTAACTCAATATGATCCTTAAAGAACCGTCCCTAACAGTAATTCAAATTCTCCCTCAATTCGTGGCATAGCCAAGAAATATTCTCATTCTTCTATTAAATTAGTTTACATACAATGAAACCTAATTTTTCCGCCAGGATGAGAGGTAAACATTTCTTAGTTACCGAATCTTTTCTTTTTGATATCACAAGTATTTTTAAGGCTTAACTTTCTGAATTTACTATAGCAAGCTTCCTTGTTTTCTCGTAGTACCGTACTGTTGATGCTTGTTCCGCTGTCGTACATCTATATTCAACGTTCTATCAACATATTTGCGAGTGGAAAGTTAAAGAAAAGAAGCAAATATTTGATTAATTGTGCACTTTGCTTTCAGTCTTATGTGATGGACGCTATTAAATGAAAATGTAGGAATCACATTGTTTATTGATTTGTGGTAGTCACAATGGTAATATGCTACCTCACATACCACTCACACGTCTGTTGTAGGTGACACGTTGTTTCAGTAGATCTCTTGATACTTGTTAACTTGGTATGGAACTATTTTTAACGAAGTTGTGTAATAAAGGTGGCCGATATATGAGGCAGTACGATAATACACTACTGGCCATTAAAATGGCTACACCACGAAGATGACGTGCTACAGACGCGACATTTGACCGACAGGAGGACGATGCTGTGAAATTCAAATGATTAGCTTTTCAGAGTATTCACACAAGGTTGGCGCCGGTGGTGACACCTACAACATGCTGACATGAGGAAAGTTTCCAACCGATTTCTCATACAAAAAACAGCAGTTGACGGGCATTGCCTGGTGAAACGTTGTTGTGATGCCTCATGTAAGGAGGAGAAATGCGTACCATCACGTTTCCGACTTTGATAAAGGTCGGATTGTAGCCTATCGCGATTGCGGTTTATCGTATCGCAACATTGCTGATCGCGTTGGTCGAGATCCAATGACTGTTAGCAGAATATGGAAACGGTGGGTTCAGGAGGGTAATACGGAACCCCGTGCTGGATCCCAACGTCCTCGTATCACTAGCAGTCGAGATGATAGGCATCTTATCCGCATGGCTGTAACGGATCGTCCGCCCACGTCTCGATCCCTGAGTCAACAGATGACGTTTGAAAGACAACAACCATCTGCACGAACAGTTCGACGACGTTTGCAGCATCATGGACTATCACATCGGAGACCATGGCTGCGGTTACCCTTAACTCTGCATAACAGACAGGAGCCCCTGCGATGGTGTACTCAACGACGAACCTGGGTGCACGAATGGCAAAAAGTCATTTTTTCGGATGAATCCAGGTTCCGTTTACAGCATCATGATGGTCGCATCCGTGTTTGGCGTTATCGCGATGAACGCACGTTGGAAGCGTGTACTCGTCATCGCCATACTGGCGTGTCACCCGGCGTGTTGGTATGGGGTGCCATTGGTTACACGTCTCGGTCACCTCTTGTTCGCATTGACGGCACTTTAAACAGTGGACGTTACATTTCTGATGTGTTACGACCCGTGGCTTTACCCTTCCTTCGATCCCTGCGAAACCCTACATTTCAGCAGGATAATGCACGACCGCACGTTGAAGGTCCTGTACGGGCCTTTCTGGATACAGAAAATATTGAACTGCTGCCCCGGCCAGCACATTCTCCAGATCTCTCACCAACTGAAGGCGTCTGGTCAATGGTGGCCGAGCAACTGGCACGTCACAATATGCCAGTCACTATTGTTGATGAACTGTGGTATCGTGTTGAAGCAGCATGGGCAGGTGTACCTGTACACGCCATCGAAGCTCTGTTTCAATCAATGCCCAGGCGTATCAAGGCCGTTTTTACGGCCAGAGGTGGTTGTTCTGGGTACTGATTTCTCAGGATGTATGCACCCAAATTGCGTGAAAATGTAATGACATGTCAGCTCTAGTAAAAATTATTTGTCCAATGAATACCCGTTTATCATCTGCATTTCTTCTTGGTGTAGCAATTTTAATGGCCAGTAGTGTAATAGTGTAATAGCTCTTAATGGTGACACATGCCTTAATGATATGGTTAGAGTTAACACAAGGTATACCAGGAACTTGTATTAGGCTGTGGGCTGCAGAACGTGGTGCCCCTCCCCCGGTTTTATACAAAACGTGACTGCAGGAATTTGCCACCTCTGCCTAGCAACACAGCATTCATCATTGCTCTCCATCCTGGGGCTCATAACGTTCAGCATGGCTTGCAGCAACACTACCCATTGCTCGACCGCCGCCTTTTGAGACTAATAAACGCCCCGTGGCGGTGATCGAGATGTGATTCTTCTAGAAACTGCATCCTACACGTGTGATTCTGGACGTCCAGGCAACTCTAATCTGGTTTATCCACTAATTACAGGTACAAAATCACCAAGTGAGTCCTGTGTCATCGGATATTTTCACCCTGAGATGGTACCTAGGCCATGGACAGATAGGAGGCCCATACGCTGTAGCATTATAGACCGGAACAGTCACAGTACCAGTAGAAAACACCTGTAGTAGCCATAGGAGCTGTCTACCTATTTTACTATTTAATTTCAGCCTTATATTTATCTATGTCAAGCAGTCGAAAAAAGTATACCTCTTGGCACTTACTTTAGCACTGCTCGGTCGTGAGGCTTTGATTCACTACTTATTCTAGATCAACTGGAACACTGCGACGCACAAAGTGCAGGGCAAGATGAACTGTTCCTTAGGCAGAGTTTCGAACACTTTTAAGACGAAAGTGCCATTGCTGTTGTTCCGTAGAGTCTGGGAGGGTAAACAGAATTTGGGGCGGAACTGCAGTAATTCGTCTCTAACGCCGCAAAGCGTTCTCTGATCTTGTAATTGATAAGGCACTCCTGTTTCAAGGTGAAAAATTCTCCAGCTGCAGACGAAGTTTCTGACAACACTGATTGATAAAGTTCGATGGTCTCCAGCGTACCTTCGTTACTGCAGTTTACGCGTTTCCAAAGGTTACGCTGTGAAGGTATTTTATTAAAATTTGGTTGCTACGAATCTGGTAATGGAATTGGTTTCCTACGTAATGCAAGATAGGTTAGTCTCCGTTTCGTCTCCAACATTCCTCTGGGTTTCCAACAGGAATATTATCTCGATATTTGATTGTGGACACAGATGTCGTTGCTGTCATTGTTACTTCAACTTCTTCTGCGAGTTCTGAGGTCTCTTTAAAGAGATTTTTGATATACTTATCACAATCGTTCAGCATTTCTTCTAAGACGCTGGACGCACTGTTAATGTACTCTAATATTGCAGCAAGACGACAGTTAACACGTTGACGCGTTTTGCAAAGAGAAAAGCCTAAGGGAAAGCTTTGCTCTAGTATTAAAACAGAGACAAATAACTGGCTACGTGCAACTGCAAGTAACAGATGCGGTACTAGAATGAGATTTTCACTCTCCAGCGGATTGTGCGCTGATATGAAACTTCCTGGCAGATTGAAAGTGTGTGCCAGACCGAGACTCGAACTCGTGACTTTTGCCTTTCGCGGGCAAGTGCTCTACCAACTTAGCTACCCAAGCACGACTCACGCCCTGTCCTCAGAGCTTTACTTCCACCAGTACCTCGTCTCTTACTTTCCAAACTTCACAGAAGCTGTTCTGCGAACCTTGCAGAACTAGCACTTCTGGAAAAAAGGATATTGCGGAGACATGGCTTAGCCACAGCGTGGGGGATGTTTCCAGAATGAGATTTTCACTCTGTAGCGGAGTGTGCGCTGATATGAAACTTCCTGGCAGATTAAAACTGTGTGCCGGACCGAGACGCGAACTCGAGACCTTTGTCTTTCGCGTTTGTAAAGGCACCGATCTTCACGCACTGCCAAAATTATTCGCAGGTAAGACGTCTTTGACAGATTGTTTCAGAACATCGTTATGTTCGCGGCACTACTGAAGACGTATCTGACGAACTGTACTGTCCCTATGCAATTCTTTATAGCCTGCAGAGAAGGTTAGGTTTAAAGGGTGGGAAACCACATTTCAAGTACACAGCCGTTGGGTCTTCTTTTCTAATGAAAGCTTGTGCGTCGTATAAATGAACGCTAATTGCCGCTGCCCTGCCGTACCGATGACCTATAAAAAACTCAAAAGTAGTACCGATTAGTTTCAAACCAGTAAACCATAAAAGTGGAACTCCTGTGTATAAAACAGCTTCAAACGCCTGATTACTTTGCAGTTGAATTAATGTGTTAAATAATTGACGTTAAGGATATAAGCGAAAACAGTTTAGAGAAAATTTGAAATTGATGTCACAAGTGATCATAGGATTAAGCACTGAACGAGATTATTCATCGTTATTTGCCATGTCTTTCAAAAATTAGTTTTCCACGCATCTCAGTGTCTATGACGTCGTATCTCTTGGACTACATGCATGTTAATTATATAATTTTGCACTTGCATTCAGTGGTGTATGTGGTTTCTGACTAATAAACGACTTGGGCGTAGAGTTAGTAAGCGCAATTTTTATTCCCCTCCATTGATCTGTGGGGAAGAAATTTCGCAAATGTTTGAAATTACGTGTAACGTTTTTTGGAAGTCACTAAGTGATCTCGTTCTTAAATACTGGACGATTATTGTCCGGGTATTTGTGCGCGGAGAGTTACGCTGCCTTAAGACATACACACAGTTCATAATTGTAAAACCGAGTTTTTGTTGCAGTCTAAAAAAAATGTTTGTCTTACAATGACATAAGTTTGCAAGTACTTTAAGAGGTAAATGTGGATACTGTCTGTAAAATGTGTTGCGAATATAGCTGGTAGTAAGGAACTATAAACTGAAGTGCCATGCCTTACCCATCATTTTTACTGCAAGAACAGTGAAAAATTAATAAACGATAATCTTTCATTTCCTAATTTTGTGGGAATTGTCAACGAGAAAAAATCATAAATGGTTGAAACCACGCCTGAAGTTTGTCACAAGTCACTAAAGTGCTGTATTTCTCAGGTAATTGATGAATGCCCCTAGAGGCCGTTAAACAGGCCACCAACCATGGATGTTGCCATTGGCTGGGGTTAACCGTTTAGTGATACTGAGTGGGTGATATCACGTTCGTCAGACCATGCTCCGTTAAGTCTACAGCAAGTATAAACATCAGGAGGTCTTCACAAATCACACTGAATTCTAAATCCACATACCGAGCAAACGAACACAGTAGCACTGTTCTTGCGATGTTTGTCGCTTCATAACATGGAACTGTTCATTCAGCGAATTATATGCTTTTTAATAACACCACCACATTTTTCTGTTATCCCGTTATGAATACCAGTGCTAATGCACTGCACTTTATTGGGACCATTTTCAAGATCGTTTTGCAACACTAAATCGTCATCTTCGTATCGAAACCTCAGGACAGACCTTAAAGTTCACATCTCTTAACTCGCCATCATGTGACATTAAATTTCTAAAGTCATGGTTGCCTCTTGGAGCTTGTTGCTTTCGGCCACATTTGACTCCAGTTTTCAAAATCGACCGGAACACTTTCCTATGGTTAGCATTTTGCTGTACTTTTCGACGTTCACTTGGTGCAGAACTGGCTTTTCCATTCCTTGCGCTACCTTCAATGACCTTGACTGCATGCATTTCTCCTTGTTTGGATGTGACGTAGATGTTTGGATGCAGAATAACAGTTATGCCAGTTACTGCATGACAAATGATAACGAAATTTGTAAGACCGCCTGTTGCACTACAGCGAACAACAGTTGTGGTGAAGAGGACGACGAAAGTGGTGTTTCGAGAGAGAAAATAATGCCTGATGTAAAGGCGAAATAGAATGGAACACCTACAGCCGTCCTTATGATCCCGTTTATTATACGGCTATGAGTTTCGGTGCTTCAGTGCAACATCTTCAGGCCTTAACTGACGCTGAGGGGTTGAATCGTAAACTCCAATCGTATACACTATTCATCAGTGGGCAACAGCTACGAACTAATTTTCCCAGACTACCGGGAAGCATGATGTTCTGTCTCCAAACGTAAACTACCAACTTTGATAACTAATGATTAATCTCGAACGTCAGCCGAACCGATATTATTGGAGCGTCTAAGCGATTGTACTGCTGTTAAACGCCACACAAGTTTCTGAAAGAAAAAACTAGCTTTTTCAAGCTCGATTTCAGAAAGTAAGTGGACTAAAATACTATAAAGTGCGAAAAAAGTGTATCTTGTTAGTATCAAAATGAAAATATTGTATATTGTAACACTTATTACAGTTTTTGGGTCTAGTAGAATTTTTCCACGTTTTCCGATAATCCGGATTATCTCCGGTCACACCTAGTCCGTATAAATGAGCGTCTTCCGTATTGCATGTGGCGTAATTACGCTGAATAGAAAAGGAAACTGGTACACTGCCTAATATCGCGTAGGGCCCCCGCGAGTATGCAGAAATGGCACAACACGATGTGGCATGACTAATGTCTGAAATATCGCTGGAGGGAAGTGACACCGTGAATCCTGCAGGACTGTCCGTAAATCCGTAAGAGCACGTTGCAAGGCATTCCAGATATGCTCAACAATATTCATGTCCGGGTAGTCTGGTGGCCAACGGAAGTGTTCAAACTCAGAAGAGTGTTACTGGAGAGACTCTGTAGCAATTCTGGACGTGTAGGTTGTCGCATAGTGCTGCTGGAATTGCCCAAGTCCGTCGGAATGCACACTGTCCATGAATGGATGTAGGTGATCAGACAAAATGTTTACGTAGAGACGTATCTAGACGTATAACGAGTCCCTAACACTCCAGCTGCACACATATCATACCATTACAGAACCGCCACAAGCTTGAACAGTCCTCTGCTGACATGCAGGGTCCATGGATTCATGAGGTTGTCTCCATCACACGTACATCCGCTCGACACAATTTCAAACGAGACTCGTCCGACAAGGCAACATGTTTCCAGTCATCAACGGTCCAATGTCGGTGTTGATGGGCCCAGGCGAGGGGTAAAGCTTTCTGTCGTGAAGTCATCAAGGATACACGAGCACGTATCGATGATGTTTGGTTAAATGATTCACCCACTGACACTTGTTGATGGCCCAGCACAGAATTTACAGAGCGGTTGCACTTCTGTACGCTGAACGATTCTCTTCTGTCATCGCTGTTCCCGGTCTGCAGGATCTTTATCCGGTGGCAGCGATGTCTGAGATTTGATTTTTACCGGATTCCTAATATTTACGGTACACTCGTGAAATGGTCGTACGGGAAAATCCCCACTTCATCGCTACATCGGAAATTCTGTGTCGCATCGCTCGTGCACCGACTATAACACCACGTTGAAACTCACTTAAATCTCCATAACGTGCCTCGGTAGCAGCAGTAACCTATGTAACAACTTGGCCAGACACTTGCTGTCTTATACAGGGCGTTACAAAAAGGTACGGCCAAAGTTTCAGGAAACATTCCTCACACACAAATAAAGAAAAGATGTTATGTGGACATGTGTCCGGAAACGCTTAATTTCCATGTTAGAGCTCATTTTAGTTTCGTCCACCTACGCTCAATGGAGCACGTTATCATGATTTCATACGGGATACTCTATCTGTGCTGCTAGAACATTTGCCCCTACAAGTACGACACAACATGTGGTTCATGCACAATGGAGCTCCTTCACATTTCAGTCGAAGTGTTCGTACGCTTCTAAACAACAGATTCGGAGACCGATGGATTGGTAGAGGTGGACAAATTCCATGGCCTCCACGCTCTCCTAGCCTCAACCCTCTTGACTTTCATCTATGGGGGCATTTGAAAGCTCTTGTCTACGCAACCCCGGTACCAAATGTAAAGACTCTTCGTGCTCGTATTGTGGACGGCTGTGATACAATACGTCATTCTCCAGGGCTGCATCAGCGCATCAGGGATTCCATGCGACGGAGGGTGGGTGCATGTATCCTCGATAACGGAGGACATTTTGAACATTTCCTGTAACAAAGTGTTTGAAGTCACGCTGGTACGTTCTGTTGCTGTGTGTTTCCATTCCATGATTAATGTGATTTGAAGAGAAGTAATAAAATGAGCTCTAACATGGAAAGTAAGCGTTTCCAGACACATGTCCACATAACATATTTTCTTTTTTTGTGTGTGAGGAATGTTTCCTGAAAGTTTGGCCGTACCTTTTTGTAACACCCTGTATAGGCGTTGGCACCGTATTCTGCCTGTTTACATATCCCTGTATTTGTATACACATGCCTATACCAGTTTCTTTAGCGCTTCAGTGTATATGCATTGACGATTAGGAAGCTGTAAGATTTTCCGTAAGGCGCGTTTATACGGGTCATACTTTACGTTAGCGTTTGGCCGCAATAGAGTTACCGTCAACATCGCTGCAATGTTGTTGCAGTACACGGGAATTTTGCGTAATTGCCAGGCAATATTACTGGGGTTGGAGGTAGTAGCCGACGTATTCCTGAAAGGTTACCAGTATTGTCGACTACGCGTGTAGAATATCTCGTACTGATGCGCAATATCTCTCTCTGTCCTCAACTGTAAATGCATCCCTCTTGCTCTCACCTTTGCTTCCTACTTCTCTCATCGACAGTGTCGCAATCAAGGGTCTGTCAATGAGCGAAAACAATATCGTTTCACTTTCGTTTGGAAGTTTGCGCACGTATGTACAGTATACTTACGTGATTTATAGTTATTTGTAGTGTACAGCAGTGGAGAAGTAGACGAGAGAAGTATTAATTTCGTAAATGGTATTGATCTACGACCAGCGATATGGGAGTAACGTATACAGAGATCGCAGTTTGAAAAAGGACACTTGGCTGGCTGTCGTCGTTGAGCGCGGAACATGCTTCATGAAGCAAACAAAATATTCAGAAGTCTTCGAACCCATGCCTAAGGCGAAGCAAAAACGTTGCATAGGAAAAATGTGGGTGCAGGAGGCTCTTTATCCACATGGTTTGCGTTTGATACGAGGAGTTTCATACTGTCTTGAGACGTGGCTGAGGCAGAAATTGATTATGTAAACCTTCATGATCCCTGGTGAATAAAAATAAGATACAAATTAAAACTGCACACTTATATCTACCTACGACAACGAAATTCTTCAAACTTCCCACCAAAGGATAGGATACTTCCGGTACCAAGTGGCTTGTGATGAGTAGTGGGCTTTGAAGAGGGGTATTAAAATTCTTTGCGAATCACCAGCAGCTAAAAACCGAAGGGTGATCGCCAGCCGGTTGTGACTGGTATACACGTTCTCATATTTGAGTAGGTTTCAGCAGTTCTCAAATCAATTGCTTGTACGAGGTATTCGAAAACATATTTCGACAGTTTGGTAAAATTATGGTAAATTTATGTGTCCACCATTAGTTCACGAGTTAAATTTTCTGAAGCATTCAGCTTGCTTAAAGAGAATTATCGACAAAGCTTGAATTCTCTAGTTCTTTTCATCCTTATCATTTTACGATGTAAATGCAGTAGAGGCGCACTTAACGTCCTCGGCAGGTATATGACGAATTTGCAGCAATGTTGTGAGCCCGTGTACATACTTTTCTCCCGGAAATGTATTACTGTAATGATTGTCTGGCATCAATGGCTGGCAGTGTTATTGTACTGGGTGCGGCAACATAAGTTCCTGGTTTCAAAAAGGAATAAAACTCATTTCTCTTAACTTTCGTCTTGATTAATTAGGATCACGTAACAACTTCCTCTTCTTATTTTTCAGTACAACGTCATCTTCTCTTTTCCTTTCTGCTGTCCGTCTTGTTCCTTATTTCTTATTTCTCCTGCATTGAAAGCTTTCTAAATTTACTATTTAATTTGCAAAAAGATATTGGTCTGTTATTTCCGATTCTTTGCTGTTGTTTCTTCCTAGTTATTTCCTTATTTCTGTAATGTGTAATCCATGCTACTGACGATTTCTTGTTCCAGAATTACGAGAATGTATGTTTCCTGAGTCTGTTCTTATTCATTCGGCAGAAGGCTTCAAGAAAGGTTATCCCTCTTTCAGCCATTTCTTCTGATATTTTTCTGTACATTTTCTCAGATCTCCTCATGACTTCTCTTTTTCCGGCCATATGCCGTTTGTATTACACCAATTATTTTTCTAACAATCCGTCTCTCAAGTACCTCTATTATGTCCAGCTTATGGTTCATTGTTAGGCATTCACATCCATACAAAAATTCTAATCTCAACCACTATGGTATAGAGTTTTTAATTTGGTACTTCTACGTATGCATTTATTGTTGCAATTGTTCTTTGTCAAACCATATCCGCTCTGCATTTTGTTAACTCTCACATGTACCGAATTTTTTTTAGTCAGGTCTGTTGTGTAGTTTCTCCTAGATATTTAAATTAACGTACCAGCTCTGTTTTACGTATTTGTCTTTGTGAATTTTAGTGCACTTTTTTATATTTGTTACGACTTTATTAATAAAATTTTCGAATGTCTGTGAATTCCTACGGGACCAAACTGCTGAGGTCACCGGTCCCTAGACTTACACACTATTTAAACTAGCTTATACCACGGACAACACACACACCCATGCCCGAGGGAGGACTCGAACCTCCGGCGGGAGGAGCTGCTGAATCCGTGGTATGGCGTCTTAGACCACGCGGCCACACCGAGCGACGAATTTTGTTTTTTATCTGATACTTGGCGACCAGTTGTATTTGATATTTCTTAGAAGATTTATGTGAATAGCTTTATCAGATTTTGTGAAAATACTGCAAAATCTGCTGCTAAAGTCAGGCAATTTATCTTTCTTAAGTTTCTTTTTCCTTCCGAGAACTATTGGTTAGATTTTGTATTTTTTACGCTCTAAATGCCAGATCCTTAAAATATTTTTCTAAAACGCAGTAAACAGCAGTGTTGCTCCCCCCCCCCCTCCCTCCTGTCTAACATCGTTTTTATTTCAAATGGCTGAGGTAGTTTCTCTCATAAATTTGACTTTAGATATCGTCTTTAATAGAGTTTCATGAATTATGTTGAATCATTTCATGAATCAGAATTTTTAATTCTTTAATGACCTAGGTACAAAATTTAAGTTTTGTTTTACACAGCTTTTGGAATAGGATCAAGTAGGTGGCGCTCCATTGCTCAGGGTGCAGCAACATAGGATCTGTAATGGACAAGCGCGCCGTTCAGGATGTAATGGTTGAAATGGGGTGGTCTCATTAAACAGACGTAGTAATAAAATGTTGTTCTCCGGATCAGTCACTATCATGCGATTGAACAGTGCGGAGCGTACTTTGACATCGAGGAATACTTTTCGAACGGATGCTCTGTTATCGCCTTCCGATATCGCTTTAATGTAGCCCCTTTGTAACGTGCTCCGGGCCGGAAATCTGTTTTTACATTGGTCACTGTGCTGAGACAAACCGCGAGTACGACAAGACCGGAAACTAGAGTCCCTTGGCCCATGAGTTCATGTGAGAACATCGAGGCAGTGAAAGATTCAGTCTTCCTACAGCATTCTGCAGGAGTCTGCCCTTGGACTTACAAGCTGGTTATTGTGCAGGAACTCTCTGAACGCATCTCGGAGGTACGCATATGAGGCACTTCTCGAAATCTTCATGAGGACATAATGAGTTCGGTGATGTAGGCCATTTTCACTTTCACTGAATGGGTCAACAAACTGAACGTGCGCTACTAGGCCAACACCATTTCCCGAGAACTACATCCTATTGGAAAAATTTACTTTACCCCAACTTGATGAATTGTGCTTACGAGAAATATTGTTCCAACAGGGCGAATCAGTTTCTCACACTTCAAGGATGGCAATGGCTGTTTTGAGGTAAACCTTCCCAGAGCTCCTGATCCTAATAACGCGCGGTCTCTAGTGGATAACTCGCTTCCTCGACCAAACACACCCACTCCTATACTGGTAAGTCTCATGAGAAACATCAGAAATTGGTTTATTCACTGTATGGGCAATGGGGGGGGGGGCGTCTCTTACCAGATATAGTTCTCAAAACTATGTTACACAAATTTTTGGTGTGTACTTTACTTAAAAATAAAAAATTGCTGTCTATAAAATAGCAAAATGGGTTTTATAACGTTTGGAGATCAGGAAGTTATGTCGCCTCGTCATATACTTCTGACTGCAGTTCATGTCACCACAGTGTTGCCAGATAACACTATCGGGATATATTGCCAGTGACATGCATATTTTATGGTGCCCTACAGAACGTGTTCCCACTATGTGAAGTTGCCTTCTGTTGTCTCTATGCATGCACATGGCAGGTCTGTAGTTTGAACAAAAGTACAAGTACTTGGTAGTTGACACTTCACGTGTCGGAGCTGCCTTCCCCCAATCAGAGCACTCTAAGTTACGCCTGAACTGATCGCCATTGTCAAAGTGCCAAGACACATGGTCCGTTCAAATGGTTCAAATGGCTCTGAGCACTATGGGACTTAACATCCGAGGCCAACCGTCCCCTAGAACTTAGAACTACTTAAACCTAACTAACCTAAGGACAACTCACACATCCATACCCGAGGCAGGATTCGAAATTGCGACCATAGCGGTCAGGCGGCTCCCGACTGAAGCGCCTAGAACCGCTAGGCCACACCGGCCAGCATGGTCAGTTCACTTCCATTGTTGGGGCAGTGCTGTGTATTGTATCAGCGCCACCGTTTAAGACAGGAAAAAATTAGATTTGGTGCAATATTTTTGAGCGCACAAGTTACAGCCTGTTGCCATGTTACATGGCCGTTGACCATAAGTTACGCTGACCATCAGTTGCAACGTAGAATGCAGGCAAATGGGCCGTCGAACTGCTGAAAAGGGTAAATGCAGCAGTTGGCATGGCGCAAGTTAAAGGCTGATGGGGCCTACTAGCGCAACCTTGGTGTTATGAGTATGTGACTCAGAGCGGTGCGATAGCAAAACAGAGGAGCACAGCCGGATATAAATAGGTGTCAGTTTTCTAACGAGGGGCATTCAAGTGTGGCAGCTCTCCTGGATGGCAGGGTGTGTCACACCACCGGCAACACACAGCAGCTGATGGGCTGCCAGCGATCCAGTCCACGGCAGGTCACTGGTTCAACCCTCTGAGGCCAATGCGGGGTCTGTAGCCAGCCAGCGGTGGACCACTCGATGGCTCGCCACCATGCGCAGTCTTGTTGGCTCCTAACACACACTGGAGGCATACCGAGGCGAGGGCTGCAGATTTGGCTGTCGGAATGCAGGCGCTTTTGTCGCCCACGGTCTTAACCACGACGGCGAAGAAGCACGCAGCGGGCTGCCCTGTAGCTCCCAGCGAGCGGCACTGAGGCAACAGGGACGAAGACCGCTGAGCCGGCTGCTTGCGCATCCTGAAGTCGTCAAAACTCCTCAGCTTTACACGGCTGGCACGCAGCAGTACGTTGAACGAGTCGCTCAATTAGCTTTTCCATGTTAAACCATTTTGCAGACAGCGAAGGGGCGTCCTCAGCATCGCGGGACCCTGTGATGCAGACAGAGGGGAATGCAGCACTGTAGCTGGGAATAATAAAATACTTGAAGATCACAGCCGAGTTTTAATACGGCGCATCCCGACAGTTTCCATCCGTAGGCAACATTCCTCCACCGCATGCCAACATCTACATTTGGCAGTGACAGCTACAGTATGAAGCGCGTGTATTTCACTATCATCGTCGTGCGCGTGTTGTTTGTGGTGTGGCTGTTACCTCTGATGAAATGCGAAAGGAAAGGGCGAGACCTAGAATTCTGGATGCAAATACATCAGGAAAGAATGTTGGGCAAGGAATTGCGTTTAAAGGACAATTGCGACAAGTCGTGTGCTATGTGCGCGAATACTTTGAAAGGGAAGTGGAAGAAGGGGGACTTCCCTTACCGGTTTTCAAAGCAATAGCGCGAACCACAGCTGCTATTAAAGTTAGTTAATCGACCATACTTCATAGTGGTAAGAAAAATATGAGAAGGAAAGAAGTGAAGCAGGACCCTCTCTCTTGTTCTTTTATGAGATGCAGGGAGAGAAGTATTCAGAAAGGCGTAACATGTCTGGATTCTTTTGGGCAACTAGCGATTCGACGTCACAGATACAGTTATTGTCGGAACAGAGATCGGCCTGCATTAGATAAGCTTCGGAGGACATTCTGCGAGGCTGAGCTTTCAGAAAGCAGCGAATCTGTGTTGCGACTGGTTCTGCCGAGTCACAGTTTTAAATACAAAACTATTTCAGAACTGAAAACGTTTCTGGACCGAGAAGACATTGCCACATGGCGATGCAGATTTTAGCCAGAAATGTTATTATTCTCGAGGACATTATTTGGATCAATGAAACATGGGCGAATGCATGTTATGCTGCGGGATTGGAGTGATGACAAAGAAGTTGGTACGGCGCTCTCCTCTGACTAAGATAGTGGAATCACTCTGTCGCATGCTGGTATGTACCGAAGCTTTATTCCCGACTGTGAAATGCTTTTCAGGTAAAAGAAGAAAACATAAACGTACCATGAAGAAATGAATCATGAAACGTTTTTAAATTGGTTCGAAAATAATTTGTTACCAAGTTTAGAAAATCCATCAGGAATTACTGTCGTCGATGCTCGATACAATTCAGCTACGACAATACTCCAACCCTGCTCTGTCGAGAGGAAGACGTTATTCAGTGGTGGCAAGACAGGGTTGGTGTGCATGGTGCACCGAAAAAGATAGAATTGTTAGAACACGGGTCACTTGTAAGTCACAATTTCCAGCGTATGTTATCGACGAAACAGCTTATAAATACGGACGTAGGGTCGTAAGACTGCTAACTTATCACTGTCACCTTGAACGCAGGTGAAAGTATTTGGGAGCTAAATAAGAAGTTTTGCATCAGTGAAGTTGAAAAACTGAGCAATGTCATCAAAATGGGTTCCAGGGTTATTGTGGAGCATACAAAGCGAGTAATTAACGAAGCACTGAATAATAGAGGTCTTCTTGAAGATAGTGTAACGGAACTTGTTGCTTCCTGATGTTCAACCAGTCCGGAAATTCCAGTAACTCAGGAATAAGTGCTATCTACCCCCTTTCAGGCAAGGCAGCTGCATGCAGCTTGCAGTCAGCGGAAGTATGTTAACAAAAAAGGTTTCATTACTTCTAAACGGTTTAATTTATTTCGAAGTACCATGCCTGTGTCGTTTATAATCTTTGATCTGTAACGCGTAAGCTCGTGCGATCAGTGAGATTAGTTTCGAGTAACCAACGAAAGCCAGAAAGTGCAGTATGCGTTTAAACGTAGTTTTCTGTCTTGAACTGACTCATACGAGGTCGGCATCAATAGCCGTGAACATCGAAAGCTTAATGAAAAGTTCTGCGGCAAGTTGTTGACCGCCGTTTACTCTGAGCACTGCACGTCGCGGGGGTTTGCAGTTAGATTAGCAGTTCTGTAATTAGCCACGTAAAATCAGGAGTCGGCAGAGCATCCCGAGTTCGCGTCATATCTCACGGCGGCCACTTCGAACATTCCTCCGTATTACACCTTAGTGAAGGTGCCTGAGATCGCGTATTGACGAACTGTCAATACCAGAAATATTGACGAGCTTCATTGGTGGTCGTAAAAATATTCTCAGTATCGCCAACACATACTGAGCGTTTGAGGCCGAGCACCGATGGTTCGGCAATATTCGCCATTCAGATGTTGGCAGAGCTTCATCCACCAGCCACACTGTCAGAGTACACTGTAAATGTTTTCACTTCGTATTTGAGCATAACACCCCCCAGATTCAGTTTTTCGACTAGTCTTTTAACACAAAACAATTTTAGTAGTAGTTTGCAGTACTACTCGTATTTACCACTTTATGGTGGTCAGTGGAGCATTTACTATGGCATACTTTATTTATTAATTTGCAAACGGAATAGGTCTCGCCGTATAAACGCAATGACCCTGAAATTCGTCAGTCTTATCATATTGTTACAAAAAAAATCGTTAGTTTCCTGAATTATTACAAAAAAAAAGAAAATTTCGTTGGTTACCTGAATATACCAAAGCAGTACGGGTACGATTCTTTACAGGTTTCAGTAACAATTTTTGCTAATAGTGTTTTCTGATGATACAGCACTAAACTTCAGACATTCGAATAGCCTGCATGTGGCCAGAAGTTACACCTGATCTCTCGTCGACTGCGACTGCCTCTACCATTAACGGATGTTTCTTATCTATTTTATGTAGTGTGAACATTAATAATTTCTCATAAGATTCAGGACTCGTACGAAAACATAGTTTATGATGTCTTTTACGAGGGTCTTTTAATAAGTAATGCCCCACATTTTTTTTCAAAAAAGCAATTAATATACATAGACAAACGCTTTTGTTGGTAATTCACATTTGATGTTTGTTCTGTGCGCCGGGGAGGTTTGGAAACGTTCTACAGACGGCAGAGCTGTAGTACAGCGTCAAAATGGCGTCTACATACAACTCGCAGTAAAAGCTGCGTGCTGTTATTGAATTCTTGTGTGCAGAAAAAAACCGTGGTGAACATCCATAAACGCTTGGGGGCAATGAATGACGATGCTGCAGTTGGTGGGAGTACAGTTGGGTGATGGGTAAAGAAAGTTACAGCTTCAGGAAATGCAGAAACAGATCTCCACGATCAGCCACTCTCGGGACGTCCTGTCACAGCCACTGCTCTAGACATGCTGAATTGGGCTGATTCCATTATTCATTGCAACTGATGCATCACAACTCGACAGTTTGCTCTACAGTTGTCGGTCGGCATTGGAAGTGAGTCTGCAATGATCGAGACTCTCGGATATTCAAATAGGTGCTCACGATGGGTTCCACGAATGCTCACAGCAGAGCACAGGATTCACAGAACAGCCATTTCATCTAAATGGCTGGAGCGTTTTCAGACCGTCTGAGCCGTCTTTCTGGCACGGATCATTACGGGGGACGGAAGCTGGGTGCACCACTTTGCGCCGGAAACAAAAGGGCCGTCCATGGAGTGGTGTCACCCTCATTCACCACAAAATAAGAAATTGAAGACAACCCTCTCTGCCGGAAATGTCATGGTGTCAGTCGCCTGGGATTGTAAATTTGGAAATTTTTGGTAAGGACTATGGGACCAAAGTGTTGAGGTCATCGGTCCCTAGGCTTACGCACTACTTAATGTAACTTAAACTAACTTACGCTAAGTACAACACACACATCCATGCCCGAGGGAGGACTCGGACCTCCGACGGGGGAAGCAGCGCGAACCATGAAAAACTTCCTAGACCGCACGGCTACCCCGCGCGGCTCCTGGGATTGTGGCGGCGTCATTCTCGTGGATGTGATGTCAAGTGGGTTAACCATCAATTAAGAGGCATAATCGCAGACTCTGAATAAACTCGAGAACCGTTTCCGACGTGTTCAATATGTCAAGAGTCTAGCAGTCATCTTGCTTCAACACGATAATGCACGCCGAAACACAAGTCTGCGAACCCTGGAACACATCGCCAAATTGGGGTTGACATCATTGCCTCACCCATCCTACAGTACAGACGTGGCACCCTTGGACTTGTATCTCTTTGCACCGCTTAAAGATTCTCTATAGGGAACACACTTTGAAGATGACGAGACTTTCATTCATGCAGTGAAAACATGGCTAGGCCTACTGGTAAGAGCTTTTACCAGCACGGATTACATGCTCTTCCACAACTTTGACGTACAGCCATAGAACGAAATGGAGAGTACGTAGAAAAATAGGATATGGACAAGACATATTGATGTATACAGTCACCAAATTCTGACTTTTAACAATAAATATGTTCTGAGAAACAAAAGTGTGGGGCAGTACTTACTGAACGAACCTCGTATATCCAAGGTAATGGAATTAGTCAGTAAATCAATATATGACAAGTCACTTCTTTTTTCAGCCATTTTCGGACTTTTTCGTTGTTATCTGTTGCTTACCTATTATAACTAAAACAGTTGCTGCATGTGGTTTCTTTTGCATGTTCGACATTTTAAACTTGTGAAATCGTGTCGTCGACTGAAAATATTGACAATATTATTGACAATGTGGGATCGCACCAAAATACTGAAGCTATGAAGAGTGTTGTTAATGAATACTGAACGTAAGCAGGCCCCTTAGCACCACTTGTGAAGTGACGCCTAACTTTTGGATGTCGCCTGTATCCGAACGCCAGCCAGCACGCGATGTGGCAAATGCTGTAGCGGAAAGTGACGCACGTCAACTACCAGGCAACTTCACAGGGCTATAGTAAAAAAAAAAAAGTTTCTGAGCACTATGGGACTTAACATCTCTGGTCATCAGTCCCCTAGAACTTAGAACTACTTAAACCTAACTAAGCTAAGGACATCACACGCAGCCATGCCCGAGGCAGCATTCGAACCTGCGACCGTAGCAGTCGCGCGGTTCCAGACTGCGCGCCTAGAACCGCTAGACCACCGCGGCCGGCAGGCTATAGTCACACTCCACGCTAATCCTTTTAAATCACACATCAACCTGTGAATTAATAAAGTAATTTTGCTTTAACCAATCGCTTCGAAACTATAGGCAGCATGCCAACTACAGTTTACTTCTGTTCTATACCTGAAACAATGTCGGAGATATTAAAAAATACACAAAACCTAAATTTTGTAGCTATCAGTAAGGAACAATATCTTAACATGTTTTTTTACATACATCACAGGTTCCATTGTAACAAACGTTTTGTGGAAAGATATGTAATGTTTTCAGTTTCCATATAACAACTATTATTTTCCGTTGTTTGCCACTATTTTCATTCATTGTACTATTCGAGTGACTGGATGAATGCACCATGTTTGTGAGACATGTATCTTCAAATTTGTTAATTATTGGTGATTTAGAATGTGAACCACATTATGTAATCCTGGAGTAAACCGAACACACTGACGGAAAAAAAAGTCGCAACACCAAAAAATGATCAATGTAGATCATGAAATTTCGGCTATACATTTATCTAGGTAACATATAAAGGGATTAACATTGCAGGGTCACAGGTAGGCGCGAGATAACCCCCTTTTAATGTGAAGCGTTGCTGCATTAATGACCAATGTTACCGCCAGAATGTTGAAGGGAAGTATGTAGAGGTGCATGCATTGTGTTGTACAGGTACCGGATATCAGTTTGTAGGTTCGAGTTTATTGCCTGATGCACTTGGTCGGTCAATACAGGGTCCGTTAATACTGGTTGTGGATGACGCTGGCGTTGTACGATGGTTTCACATATGTGTTCGACTGGAGACAGATCTGGTAATCGACAAGGACAAGGCACATGTCGACACTATGTATGTTTGGGTGCAATAGCTGCATGTGGTCGAGCGATATCCTGTTGAAAAACATCCCCTGAAATGCTAATCGTGAATCGCAGCACAGCAAATTGAATCACTAGACTGACGTAAAAATTTGCAGTCAGGGTGCTTGGGATGGCCACGAGAATGCTCCTGCTGTCATATGAAATCGTACCCCGGACCATATTATAACATCCACGATATACTTTTTTTTTTTATTACGAGTGGAATATGAACGTGTGGATAATATTCATTCAATTATGTAATTATTTCTTAAAAAGATGATAATTATGTAAACCACAGACAATATTTATCTCACATTCTTTGTTAATCTGTGTCATTCTTTTCTTTTGTTTTGTACTCTTTGGCCGTCTTCTTCTGATGTACATCGCCGACGCAAGACGCGAATCGATTTGAGGTCTGTTAAATGAAAAACATTTAATGTAAAATTATTGTACTTTTATGTTAATTTGCTGGTAAAAACAAATAGAGCCAGATGCGTTAAAACTATTTATGATTAATTATGGAAAATTCACTTCCTCTTTTAATCATAATTTTGTATTAATTGTTTTATCAAAGCTGCAAGAAGCGCAGCCATTGTTAGTTACAATTATATAGCAACTCCGCCTGTACTTCTAGTTGAAAATAGCATTGATTTACGTTAAACTTGTTTGAAAAACAATTTAATAATTTATTTTATTGGTGGCATCAATTTAAATGATTTATTGGGAAAATGAATATCTTAATTAAAAAAGAAATTCTCTATCTTTTGTTGGCCGCCATCTTAACTTTTATCACAGCGCAAATTTAAATTACTTGAAACTACAAACTTTCAATATTGTGATGTGTAAGAAATAAATGTGCAGCGGTGGTACTGAACTCTATTTATATAAAAAAAAAATTAATAGAATCAGACTGCATTTTCTAAGAACAGTGCTGATGGTATTTGTTGTTGGTTCAAATGGTTCAAATGGCTCTGAGCAATATAGGACTTAACTGCTGCGGTCATCAGTCCTCTAGGACTTAGAACTACTTAAACCTAACTAACCTAAGGACATCACACACAAACATGCCCGAGGCAGGATTCGAACCTGCGACCGTAGCGGACGCGCGGCTCCAGACTGTAGCGCCTAGAACCGCTCGGCCAGGTATTTATTGTTGAACAAGATTTCATAGCTGATGTGGTTCCTTTTCATGATCAATTTGCTAGGAATAATTAAATCCATCGAAGACAAAAAAATTATAAAAATTCTGATGTACGTTCTGCAATTTTAGTGATATGAACACAGCTTACAGTCAACATTACTACACAACGTCAGGTGGAATTCTTGTGCAATTTGAACAAAATAATTATCTGGAAGAAGTTGTTATATGAGTAATGCATTATACATGTGTACAGTATGGTCAGTATCATTTACAAAACCAAACCAATGCAACTGCTAAACAACAGAGTGAATTCAAACCGCAGAATACCATAGAGTATCGTATCATCCATATTCATTGCACTTGTCGATGTTGATAATACACAAGAACCGCCACAATATCTTCAGTTGTAGAGCCAATGCTTCTAGCATGCTGACAAAAATGTAAAGGAACTTTTGCATCTTCGCTAATGTGAAACCGGTCGTGAATTTTTAGTAGAAGTATTTAAACAGCTAGTTGGGAAGGTTTTATTCATCATGAGGTCTCCTTCTAATCAACACGCAGCCATCACTGGCACCAAGGCAGGAGCAACTTTCATTAGAAAACACAACACACCTTCACCCTGCCCTCTAATGAGCTCTCGCTTGACACCACTGAAGTTGCAAAGACGGTATTCTCGGATCAATGAAATGCATGTTATGGGGCTTTTGGCTCGGAGCTGTCCTTCAAGTAACCGATGTGCGCAATTTCTTTGTGTCGGTATGGTGCTAACTACCATTCAAGTTGCTGCTGTGAATGCAGTGCGATGCAACAGAGCCATACACCGAACGCTGTGGTCCTTTCTCTCGGTAGTGGGTCTTGGCTGTCCGGAGGCAGGTCTTTTTGTGACCGTATATTCTCGTGACCACCGATGCCAGCAATCATGTGCAGTGGCTACATTCCTGCCAAGTCTGTGTGCAATATCGGAGAAGTGTGGTGTGCGTACTGTAAGACCTTCGGTACACACACCATCAGATTATTTGACTTGTCGCGCTAACGAAATAGACGAGTGTCAGCAATATGTCTCGTGGTCTTATCGTGGCGTGTTTATCTTCTGCCGTTAGGCCAGATGATAGAAATGCCACTTGCACGCTTAGAGTAGCAGATTGACGGTGACCAAATTTAAACAGAACTTGATTAATTTTCACACACATTTATTAAAATAATAAAAAGCATAGACATTACGTAATTTGATTCTGGATGCTGTTTACAATTGACAATCTGAAGTTCCTTTGGTCTTGGTACGTTAATCTTATTCTCACATATCTTTGATTCTTGACAAAGTGTCTATTCATTTATCTTCATGGCTATGTACAGGAATATGGTAATCTAATTAGGCGCAGACTGAAACTTGACTATAGACTGGTACAGGCTAATGTAGACTGGTACAGACTAATGCAGACTGAGTAATCTGAGGTCTGTACATTCGTTATAATACCTCACGCGTTCATGTATCACCGTGCGAGTGTGGTCTGTGAGGAGAAAAGATTCTACATTAGCAGCAATCTCATTGGCTACATTACATGTGAATACGCGGATCGGCGGAAGCAGAATTTGGTCCGTCTCTAAGGCAGCACCTTCTCGTAGTGCGGAGACGGACGAGCGCTGCGCCTGCGCTGTTGTTGTGCTTAGTGGGGCGCGCTCTAGTGGGGAAGCTGTGAACGCGCTGACTACGCGTAACTATGTACACAACAAGAAAGAACGTCTGTTTTCTCATGCCCCATTACAAGGCCAATTTCAGACTCAGTGTGGTTTCGAAAATGATGCCTTTGTGGCCTTAAAGGCATTCTCGGCCAACATCAAATCTACACGTCCAATCTCAAAGGTAACTGACTCTCACAACAGTTGTAGCGTGCATTTAAAGCAAATTTGATTTGCGCTTGCACAGTGGCGTTTACCCCTCCACCATCCTCCACACTTATAAATCCCTCATCTGCCCTATCCTTTGTTATGCCCATCCGGCTTGGATCTCCACCCCCCCTTCCTTTTATAAATCCCTCCAAATCCTTGAACGCCATGCTCTCCGCCTCGCCTATCGCATCCGTCTCCCCTCCCCTACGCGGATCCTGTACGATCTCATCCCCTTCCCCCACCTCCTCCTTTTCCTTGAAAGGATACGGATCCTGTACTCCTCCCGCAAACTCGATCCTCCTCACTCGCTCGTCTCCCCAATCCTCTCCCACCCCCGCCCGCTGCCGCACCTGTATTCCCACGTCCCACCTGGTCTCCATCTCTCCACCCTCCTAACCCTCTCCCAAGGTGGCTTCCGCCAGCTCACCCTCCCTGATGATGTCCTCCTCCCCTTCCATCTACCCCCCTATCAACTTTGACCCTGCCCCACCCCCCACTTCTGGTGTCCTTTCCTTTAGGCACCCTCCCTCTCTCCCTTCTCTTCCCTTCCCTTCCCTTCTCTTTCCTTTTCCCTCATCCCCTCCCTCCACCCCTCTTCCCCCCGGGCTTCCCCTCCCACTTCCTCCCTCCCCCCTTTCTCCCCTGCCCGTGGCATCTCTGCTCTCCCCTCTCCCTCTCCCACTCCCCTTCCTCCTCCTCCTCTCTTGGCAGGTCCCCGGACTCGCACACGCATAGTGAACATTCGCGCGCCGGAGATCGTCGCCATCAGTGTCTAGTGTGTGTGCTTCGTTTTGTGTTTCGTGCAGTTTCAACTCAACTGTTCACATGTGCCGTCGCCGTTCTCCGTGTTTTGTGCGCCGTGTCACCAAGTGTTAGTGTTTTTATCGTCCAACGTGAACGGCTTCTTGTTTTTGTTTTTTGTAACTACTTTCTTTGCCCGCCATTTTTTGTATTGTCTGTGTCACCTATATCATATTATTGTACCCCATAAGGCTGAAGAGCAGCGTATTAAGCTGCTGCCAGCCCGCCTGTATCAGGTGATGAAAATTACAATAAAGGAAAAAAAAAAAGCACAGTGGCGCTACTAGCGCCACTATTATGCAACTTTCAGATGTAGAAGCAGTCCTACTAAATTTCATTTATGACTCACAACTCCTTCTTGGTGTTGAAGTTTTTTCCGACAGTGTATGTGGCAGGAAATGCTTATTGTTTTCGGATACTAGAAACAAATCTTTATATCTGTCCTTGAGACAAGTAACGATGAGGTTGTTTTGAGTTTATTTACTTTTCTAAAAATACAAAAATTGCAAGGTAAGTAAATGGTAAAGGAAAAACCTTTGAAGCTTAATGGCTAAATCATTTTCCAGCTGAACAGAGATGAGGACGATCGTTCGTTCTACAAATACGTGAGATCTGCCTTCGCCACTCAGATGACGGCAAGCGTTATAGTCATACACACTGCACAGGTGAAAGGTTCTAGTAGGTATCCATTGCATTACCATCCGAAAAATTGGACACTTTAGACTGTCACTCACCTTATCGGTCCCCTGCTTTTAACATTCTGTTCATGTATAGGACTGTTCTAGGAAAGAAACCTCACTTCCAGCAGTAAACCTGATACTGTTCGTCACTGTTGATGTGGATCTGAAGAAAGCTGAAGATCGTTGCAAAGAGAGACACAGTATCTTTACTGCCATATGCCAGTTAAAATTATTCATCATTCCGCATAAAAATTGATTTTGTCACTTACCTGAATCACATGCGTAGACAGGGGTGAGGAATAAATGGGATATGATGAAATATCTGGATTTCAATGACAATAAAGAATATTAACACTTCAATAGCCTTTACTTTCCGACAGTGTTTGTACAGCAGAAATTTAACGTATGTCTTTTACACAGAAAACTACGTTTTTTTAAAAAATACTTCTTTTGATACTAGGTAAAAACAGAGAGGTCGCAGTATATTTACATGACAGAGCTCAGAGGCATAAAAAGTGAAAGAGTAACAAAGTAAGCTAGTATTTCTCCAGTTAAAATCCTTGAGAAGAGCTTTGGCACAGTAAAGAGACCACAGTACACCTTGTACCAACGAGTCCACACACACGATTTAATTGTCTTCTGTAACATGTGTCTTCCACTGTTCTTTAACAACCATCCTGGAGTCGCAAGTTGTCCAATTGTTTTCAGAATGTGCCGAAGAGCGGTAAACTGCGAAGATCTGATATGTGTGACACAGAAGGAAACTGCTCCCAATTATTTCCATACAAGAAACACTGTTAAAAGGGTTACTTCTTGTTAAAAGTTGTGCACGATATTTTATGATGTCGCCTCAACATCACTGTAGATTTAAGCCATTACATCAGATATGTTTCTGAATGTAAGGAAGTGAGACCAGAGTTGGAATACTTCGTACTACTCTTGAGAAAGAAGGTAACATATCTAACATTTATAACACTGTGACGCTAACATTTGGTAGGAAACGTATCCGACTACAGGAGCATGGGAACGCGGCCTTATCGCCAATGGTAGGAAACAATAGGAATGTGACTGTACATATCACATCGATCACGAATGAGTCTATCTAACGTGACATTAATCACGCGTTGCGACAGCGAACTGTACGTGGGTGTAATGTGTATCCAGGAATCTGAGGTTCCTGGTTTGTAGTCTACTAGGGCTAAAGAATACCACACAAGGTTGTCTTAGAGCATTTTGAAACCATGAAGAGTATCTCAGGTATCGCGATTAGGACAAAGTAAGCGTTACCTGTCAAGTTTCAGTTAAAGTCACAGATAGTCAAACGCGCTCCACTGCCGAACTGACTGCCATTGAGTTCCTTCTGAGTTGCAGTACAGGCCAGCCCAGGTCAGATAATACTTACAGTGTTGTTCGACAGATGGTTGCCCACAAAATGTTTACCGTAAAGGCTACATTGTCATAATACAGTTATCGATCAGGTCATTTTGGATACCATACTCTTCACGTGGATGTTATCTTCCACTAGGGGAGGCAGCTATGAAGTAGATGAAATTACCAAATATTTTATTTTATTTTCGGAATCTAAGCCTTCGTGAAAGGAATTACAAACTGAAGTACTGAATGTGTGAAAAATGAAAGAAACTTATTACAGCAGGAATCAGATGAAGTTATTATTTAGTATCAGCAATCGAATATATTTCTACAGAGATATAAGCCTGAATGCAGTTGCAAAGACAAAAATGTGGATAGGGTGTAGATATGAATAGAGGAGAAAATCATTCCGATGAACAGTACCGCAACAGTTTTCATGTCAATAGTTAATACAAGGATCACCTTACTATTCCGTCAGAGGAATTACTTACGGAGTGCAGAAGAATTACGGACGACGTTTTATCCATGATGACCAGATAATGACACGAATTTTAGCAATGAGAACAATGTTGCAGCCAGTATAAGTTCATCGTCAAAAACTTCTCTTTCCAGTCAATATTTCGTTTCCATCTTCAGACTAGAACATAATTACTTTTGCCACGCAGCGAATTATGGTCTTGAAGACAAACTGTGTTTCTACAATAATACAGAATTTTTTTGTGTACATCATTTAGCATAATGTAGTATTCAAATATTCTGCTATGTCCTGGCTATTTCTATAATTTGAATCGTATCATAGCACAAAGAATAACATTTATTCCGGAAGAAAGGAAAAGGATTCTCTTCCTGAGAAACATGTAAGTTGCAGAAGCAGTGGATGGCACCACTTGAAGAAGAATTTGGGTCCAGATGAATCGAAAATAATTATTTCGTATACCTAATGAAACTGTGGCAAACCAAATGTTACGTTATTGTTGAAGGGCAGTACCACATCAAATTTCTGAAGAGACTGCTGACGTTTATGTCCGTTCTATCAGTAGTTTTATGTTATTCAGATGTGTGTCAAAAAACACTTGGACAGACCTTTGGGACGGTATCCTCACATCGATTCTGGAGAAAAATATAATATACAATAACTTCAGAAAAAACTTTGTGCTTTTTAATTATTACCGAAACGTTTGATGCCCTCTTACCATCAGCATCTACCTATTAATGCACAGGCAGGAAAAAGCATCATGCTTTGGCGGAAGAGGATTTAGACATAGAGGTTCGAACCACAGCTGAGCAATGGACTTGCAGTGACGTAGTATAGGACTCACAACGGCGTATAACATGAACCAGATATTTGTTTTGTAATCTCGCTATTCTCTGAACAGATTGTGCACCATCTAGTCCCACCACAGCTCGGATATAACTTAGTATATTGACTTAACAAATGTTTGTAATTATGTCTTCAAACTGCCACATCTGAAGCTTATGACTAAAGCATTTGTGAAGGGCTGGTAAGTAGACAAAGCATAAATACATCTCGTGTCCCTATCTTAGATGTCTCAATATGGTAAATCGGATGAATAATGAGGTTTAGATGTGACTGGGCTGCTTGTGCACATTTCAGTCTCGATGATCTAGATACACTGACCGGCGCCAACCGTGGCCATATTACTCGCAAGAGAGCTTATGAAACTGAGATTCCATAAACTAAGAAACTGTGCCACAGTCTTTTGGAAACTTGGGAAAGCTTCCTAGAGCATTTTGTGGATTTTCCAGTAAATACGTCACTGCATTACAGTTTCGTCGGTGTGGGAGAAAGCTGAAGATATCATGAACATGGATGAAGTGTTTACTCTGCACTTGAGTGTGCGCTGACGTTAAACTTCCTGGACGATTAAAACTGTATGTCGAACGGGAACTCGGGACCTTTGCCTTAAGCGAGCATGTGCTCCACCAACTAAGCTATTCGAGCACGTCTCACAGCTCATCCTTATAGATTTACTTCGACCAGTACCTCATCTCCTACCTTCCAAATTTCAAATAGGCTCACCTGAAAAACTTGTGGGAGAAGAATTATGGAAGAAATGATACTGCGGAGATCTGGCTTTTCCAGAATGAAGTGTGCGCTAATGTGAAACTTCTGGGCAGATTAAAAGTATATGCTCGACCGGGGCTCGAAACCAGGATCTTTGCTTTTCAGACGACAGTACTCTGCCACCTGAGCAAGACCCACAAGCACTCGTCAGAGCTTTACTCCCGGCAGTACATAATTTCATACCTTTAGCACAGTGTTTCCATCTGCCATTAAGTTTCACATCAACGCACACACCTCTCCAAAGTGAAAAATTCATTCTGGAAACAGTTATCCAGCCTGTGGCTAAGCTATATCTCCGCAGTATCCTTTCTTCCAGGAGTTATTGTTCCGCAAGATTTGCAGAAATTTTGTGACGTTTTGGAGGTAAGAGACACGGGACTGGAGGAGGAAAAGGCGTGAGGACAGGTTGTGAGCAGTGTTCGAGTAAAGTACTTGCCCGCAAAATTCAAAGGTCCCGCGATCGAGTTCGAGCAAGGAATACACTTTTAGTCTGCCAGGAAGTCTCAAATCTGGAATATATTGACGAGTGTTCCTGGTAGTTACTGACATATCAGCTAGAAATTTCCAACATTATGCCACTGCACAGAGCTCTTTTGATAAAAACGCAAAATTGAAAGCTTATCCGATGTAGCTTAATTTTTTTATTAAGATGATATGTGTGGTGTTTATTGGAGCATTTCTGTTATGTGCCATATATAGTTATTATGATTCATACACAACTGTTTTGAATTGTCGTGATTAAATGCGCCAGTCGTTTTACACTTCTTTGTTGAAAGCATGATGGGTAAGAGGTCAGGAGTTGGGAAGCCTTAGTCGACATCAACACATGGAATAAAAACGGAGAAGTAACAACAGCGTTCTCTACCACGCCCTTGCGGGATATTCTAATGACGATGCTTCTAATAGAAAGGGACTTTGTCTCTTTTGGTGGAAGGTGTGAGAAACTCGCTCGTATCAGTTCGCGTGATTTTATTTCGTTTCCGTCGGGGCTTGAGTGACAGTGTCAGTTCCTCGTGTACGAGGCTCCGACAGGTGTTGAGGAGTCGAACGGCAGCGACGCACGGTGGACGCGTCGGCTACCTCTGGTTGCCTGGAGGCGCGTCACCTGCCTCCGGCCACGCCCACCACGGCTGCGGCAACTGCCAGCGGCGACACCCAGCGAGGAGGAGCCTGGGGGCGGCGGGGTCCGGCCGCTCCCGAGGACGCGCGACCACGGGCAGCCTCCGTCAGACCTGCCACGCAACACACCAAACGCTGCACTTCGCTACAACAGGTGTACGGTACAGGGTGTTTCAGAAAGTATATACGTATTACAAAGTATTTTTTTGTACAAACTAGCGATCGCTGCGCCTCGGCTCGGCTATTGGAGAAACGAATACATAGTCTAGTTTATACAGGGTGGTCCATTGATAGTGACCGGGCCAAATATCACACGAAATAAGCACCAAACGAAAGAACGACAAAGAACGAAACTCGTCTAGCTTGAAGGGGGAAACCAAATGGCGCTATGCTTGGCCCGCTAGATGGTGCTGCCATAGGTCAAACGGATATCAACTGCGTTTTCTTAAATAGGAACCCCCATATTTATTACATATTCGTGTAGTACGTAAAGGAATATGAATGTTTTAGTTGGACCACTTTTTTCGCTTTGTGACAGATGGCGCTGTAATAGTCACAAACGTACAAATACCTGGTATCACGTAACATTCCGCCAGTGTGGACGGTATTTGCTTGGTGATATATTACCCGTGTTAAAATTGACCGTTTACCAATTGCGGAAAAAGTCGATATCGTGATGATGTATGGCTATTGTGATCAAAATGCCCAACGGGCGTGTGCTATGTATGCTTCTTGCTATCCTGGACGACATCACCCAAGTGTTCGGACCGTTCGCCGGATAGTTACGTTATTGAAAGAATCAGGATGTGTTCAGCCATATGTGAAACGTCAACCACGACCTGCAACAAATGATGTGGCCAAGTAGGTGTTTAAGCTGCTGTCGCGGCTAATCCACAACTCAGCAGCAGACAATTTGCACGAGAATCGGCAATCTCAAAAACGTCGGTGTTGAGAACGCTACATCCACATCGATTGCACCCGTAACATATTTCTATGGAACAGGAATTGCATGGCGACGACCTTGAACGTCATGTACAGTTCTGCCACTGGGCACAAGAGAAATTACAGAACTATGACAGATTCCTTGCACGCATTCTATTTAGCGACGACGCGTCAATCACCAACAGCGGTAACGTAAACCGGAATAATAATACGCGCTATTGGGCAACGGGAAATCCGCGATGGCTGCGACAAGTGGAACATCGGCGACCTTGGCGGGTTAATGCATGAAGCGGCATTACGGGAGGAAGGATAATTGGCCCCCATTTTATCGATGGCAATCTAAATGGTGCAATGTATGCCGATTTCCTACGTAATATTCTACCGATGTTATTACGTTTCACTGCATGACAGAATGGCGATGTGCTCCCAACATGATGGATGTCCGGCACATAGCTCGCGTGTGGTTGAAGCGGTATTGAGTAGCATATTTCATGACCGCTGGATTGGTCGTCGAAGCACCATTCCATGGCCCGCACGTTCACCGGATCTGACGTCCCCGGATTTCTTTCTGTGGGGAAAGTTGAAGGATATTTGCTATCGTGATCCACTGTCAACGCCTGGAAACATGCGTCAGCGCATTGTCAATGCATCTGCGGACATTACGGAAGGTGAACTACTCGCTGTTGAGAGGAATGTTGTTACACGTATTGCCAAATGCATTGAGGTTGACGGACATCATTTTGAGGATTTATTGCATTAATGTGGAACTTTCAGGTAATCACGCTGTAACAGCATGCGTTCACAGAAATGATAAGTTCACAAAGGTACATGTATCACATTGGAACAACCGAAATAAAATATTCAAACATACCTACGCTCTGTATTTTAATTTAAAGAACCTACCTGTTACCAACTGTTCGTATAAAATTGTGAGCCATATGTTTGTGACTATTACAGCACCATCTATCACAAAGCGAAAAAAGTGGTCCAACTAAAACATTCATATTTCTTTACGTACTACACGAATATTTCATAAAAAATGTGGGTTCCTATTTAAAAAAACGCAGATGCTACCCGTTTGACCTATGGTAGTGCCATCTAGTGGGCCAGCCATAGCGCCATCTATTTTCCCCCTTCAAGCTAGAGAAGCTTCATTGTTTGTATTTCTTCCGTTTGACGCTTATATCGTGAGATATTGGGACCGGTCACGATCAATGGACCACCCTGTATATTTATATATAATTTAGCGTCAGTTGTCTTCTGTCTTTAAAATGGCTACTCCGCAGCAGAATTCATTTTGTGTTCTGGAGTTTAAGAAGTGCAATTTCTTGATTACAGTGCTAAGACGTTTCAGGTTGAGGTACCAAATTGATCGTCCGAATGGGTGAAAAATCCGCAGATTGTTTCGACCATTTCTAGACAAAGGATGTGTATGTGAAGAGTCCTGGCCGCCCTCGTGTTCCTGAAGAAAATGTTGCAGGAATTCAAACTGCTTTCCAACGTAGTCCTTCAGTCGGGAGTTACAACTGTCTACAACAACAGTTTGGTGTGTGTTGAGACGTGTGGCATTTTGTAACGAGATTCTGGATGCTATTTACAATGACAACACTTTCGCACAGTGCATCGTATTCAGTGATGAAGCGACTTTTCATATTAGTGGTCAGGTAAACAAACACAATGTTCAAATTTGGGGCCTACAGAACCCACATGCAGCCATTGAACATGTATGAGATTCGCCCAAAGTCAACGTGTTTTGTGCGATGTCCCGACCATCTGCTTAGAGCCCAGTCTTCTATGATGGAAACATGGTTAACGGTCAGCGGTATCTTGCTATGTCACAAAACTGAATGTTTCCGAGGCTGCACGAAGACAACTTCGTTTTTCAACAAGACGGGGCACCCCCTCACTGGAGTCGCCAAGAGCGTTAACATCTGAATGAAACTCTACCGAATCGTTGGATTTGTCGTCAAGGATTGGCGACTTAGCATGTATCAGCTGGGCTTCACGGTCACTGGAATTGACACCCTCTGATTTCTTCTTGTGGGGTTTCACTAAAGGCAACCTTTATATACCACCATTCCTACAAAACCGGGAAGAGTTGAAAAACCGGATCCGCACTGCCATAACATCAGTGACGAAGGACATGCTTGACCGAGTACGGGAGGAATTTGAGTATCGATGTGATATTGTTCGTGTCGCTGATGGAGGACATATTGAACATCTGTAATCTGAACTTGATAGGTTCGTAAATATGCGTTTAAAGCTTCGTATTCGTATACTGAAAGTTAAATAAATACAGGGTGAGCCATAAATAAGGAAAAATATGTCGAGGACGGCATGCTGCTATGCGTAACACGTCACGCACCGTTGTTAATTTAGTTCTCCTCGGTGTACTGTGTATGTAGAACAGAAACAAATGTTAACCATTAAACGAGATGCGGCGAGCCTCACGTTTACGACATGTCATTCGCCCAGAGATACAACACATGACACGCCAATGAGCTGATGTGTATCTGCCAGCGTTTGAAAGATACGAGAAAGAACAAATGCCATCGTAATGTATGTGAAATTGTATCAGAACTTGAGAATCATACGTTGGTGGCGGTAACGGAGTGTATGGTCCCATGTTAGGAAATGTGTGTCCTGTAAGCGGAAAGAGTGGTCAACGGCGGAAGTAAAACCGCGGCGTGCATGACGAGTTTACAACACCTCTGCGCTGCTCACTCTGCCCGATACTCGCCGTGTCGACAGCTGCTAACGACCGCGTCGCAGTGTTACTACGGTACCATGGCAAGTTTCACAAACGAGGAATATGACGACATCCACCTCAACTACGGGCTTGCAGGTGCAAGAGCAGACGCTGCAATTCAACTGTATCACGAGATGTTTCCTAGCCGGCGCCTTCCATCCGCAAAAACGTTTTACTGTGTGGACAGGCGATTGAGGGAATATGGTGCATGTGTAGCACCTCTAGTATTTAGTGGTCGTGGCCGACCGTCGACGCACAGTGCGGATGACGAAGAAACAGTGTTACAAACTGTTGCGGAGAACCGAACAATAAGCACCAGGTCTCTCGCGACTGCGGTCGGAGTGTCGCAATCTACTGTTACGCGAGTACTCCATAGAAACCATTACCACCACTTTCGCATGCAGAAGGTACAGACATTATTGCTGGAAGACAACCAGAGGAGGCTGGACATCTGCTACTTTATCCTACGGCGTCAGACTCACGACCAGCATTTTTCACGAAGAATACTGTTCACCGACGAAGCCTATTTCACGAAGGAGGGTATAGTGAATCCGCATAATTGGCACTAGTTTGAGGAAGAAAACCCCCACAGGACAGTGCTACGAGGGTACCAACAACGATGCGGTGTCAATATCTGCTGTGGTATTTTTGATCACCGTCACGTAGGACCACATGTGCTACCACAAAGGCTACGGGAGAGCGGTATCTGCGTTTCCCGGATGCTACATTACCGGTATTGCTGGAAGACGTTAGTTTGGCCTCTCAAAAATGGTTCAAATGGCTCTGAGCACAATTGGACTTAAGATCTGAGGTCATCAGTCCCCTAGAACTTAGAACTACTTATACCAAAGTAACCTAAGGACATCACACACATCCATGCCCGAGGCAGGATTCGAACCTGCGACCGTAGCAGTCGCGCGGTTCCGGACTGAAGCGCCTAGAACCGCTCGGCCACCGCGGGCTGCGTTTGTTCTCTCGTATGAACCTGTGGTACATGCATGATGGTGCCCCCGCTCACTTAAGCGGCACAGTGCGACGCCACCTGGACATTGCCTTCCCTTCGTAATGGAACGGTTGTGGAGGCCCAGTAGCATGGGCAGCAAGATCGCCAGACCTGAATCCACTGGATTTCTTTTTGTGTGGCCATTTGAAATCTGTGATTTATGAATGCGAGGTTGTTGATGTCAACACCCTTCAACGCAGAATACAACGTGTCTGTGATGTTACGCAAACAGAAACCGACATGTTTGATCGTGTTCAGCAATCCTTCCTGCGAAGAGTTCAACTTTGACACACACATCGTGGCCGTCACTTCGGACAGTACTTATAAACTGCCACTGCAGCTTGTGGACATGTGTTTCTATGTTAGTTTCGATTTGTACAGCTGTACTGTATTCGTCTGTATTAACTGCCACATACCTTTGCACTTGCATTTTATTTTCTGCATCTATGTACTCCTTTCTTAAAACTAAGTCTGAGAGACAAGATCCAAATTATAAAACATGCATGTACAGTAGTGCAGCCCCTCCTCACGTTCCTTAACCTATGCCAACTAGCGACGATACATGATACCAGCCAGCGTAACCGGTACAAGATAGATGTGGGCGCTGTCATTGCTCGCAGTATCACGCAGACCGTCGCTTGACGCCGCATGCTTCGCCTTCTCGTGGGCGGGTAGACTACCTGCAACACTCGCATGCTGAGCCGTGTTGCCGATCTGTCCCCTTGGCCAATATCGGCGCACAGTAAGACCCAAAAGGTCCATTCCAAATTTCCAGGTTTTTACCATTCAATTGCATTGCCATTTAATGACATAGGAACATGTGGAAAACGAGATTATGTTTGTAGCTCAGTGTGTGACAATTTGCACGACATATTTTTCTTCATTTATGACTAACCCTGTACACAGTTTAATGAGTCACAGCTGCAAAACGCCGGCCGCGGTGGTCTCGCGGTTCTACGCGCAGTCCGGAACCGTGCGACTGCTACGGTCGCAGGTTCGAATCCTGCCTCGGGCATGGATGTGTGTGATGTCCTTAGGTTAGTTAGGTTTAAGTAGTTGTAAGTTCTAGGGGACTGATAACCACAGCAGTTGAGTCCCATAGTGCTCAGAGCCATTTGAACCATTTTGAACAGCTGCAAAATACTATCGCGAATTCTTTACAGACGAATGGAAAAAGTTGTAGAAGCCGTCCTCGGGGAACATCGGTTTGCATTCCGTAGAAATATTGTAACACGTGAGGCAATACTGACCTTACGACTTATCTTAGAAGAAAGATTAAGGAAAGGAAAACCTACGTTTCTAGCACTTGTAGACTTACAGATAGCTTTTGACAATGTTGACTGGAATACTGTCTTTCAAATTCTGAAGGTGGCAGGGGTAAAATACAGGGAGCGAAAGGCTATTTACAATTTGTACAGCAACCAGATGGCAGTTATAAGAGTCGAGGGTCATGAAAGGGAAGCAGTGGTTGGGAATGGAGTGAGACAGGGTTGCAGCATCTCCCCGATGCTATTCAATCTGTGTATTGAGCAAGCAGTAAAGGAAACAAAAGAAAAATTCGGAGTAATCATTAAAATCCATGGAGAAGGAATAAAAACTTTGAGGTTCGCCGATGACATGGTAATACTGTCAGAGACAGCAAAGGACTTGGAAGAGCAGTTGAACGGAATGGGCAGTGTCTTGGAAGAAGGGTATAAGACGAACATCAACAAAGGCAAAACAAGGATAATGGAATGTAGTCGAATTAAGTCGGGTGATGCTGAGGGAATTAGATTAGGAAATGAGACACTTAAAGTAGTAAAGGAGTTTTGCTATTTGGGGAGCAAAATAACTGATGATGGTCGAAGTAGAGAGGAACTTGTTAACATCGAGTATTGATTTAAGTGTCAGGAAGTCGTTTCTGAACGTATTTGTATGGAGTGTAGCCATGTATGGAAGTGAAACATGGCCGATAAATAGTTTGGACAAAAAGAGAACAGAAGCTTTGTAAATGTGGTGCTACAGAAGAATGCTGAAGATTAGGTGGGTAGATCACATATCTAATGAGGAGGTATTGAATAGAATTGAGGAGAAGAGGATTTTGTGGCACAACTTGACTAGAAGAAGGGATCGGTTGGTAGGACATGTTGTGAGGCATAAAGGGATCACCAATTTAGTATTGGAGGGCAGTGTGGAGGGTAAAAACCGTAGAGGGAGACCAAGAGATGAATACACTAAGCAGACTCAGAAGGATGTAGGCTGCAGTAGGTACTGGGAGATGAAGAAGCTTGCACAGGATAGAGTAGCATGGAGAGCTGCATCAAACCAGTCTCGGGACTTAAGACCACAACAACATCAACAACTGTATTCGCATTCGAAATACGTATATTCTTTTTGAAACACCCTGTATTATAACAACGGATATCTCTTCAAACACCAGCCGAACTAGCTTCTGTAAGAGGCAGTCAGATGAAAGAAATACTACACCCTGAGCGTCCTTCACTTAATAACCGAGAGGAGCAGCGATTTCGTAGTGTTGTTAGTGCTAATAGGCAAGCAACAGTGCGTGAAATAACTTCAGAAATCAATGTGGGACGTACGACGAATTTACCCGTTGGGTCAGTGCTGCGAAATTTGGCGTTAATGAGCTACGGCAGCAGACGACGGACGCGAGTGCCATTGTCATGAGCACGGCGTCGCCTGCACCGCAGCTTCATCACTCGTGACCACACCCGTGACCCTATACGACTGGAAAACCATGGCCTGGCCAGATGAGTCCCGACTCCAGCTGGTAAGAGCAGATGGTAGTTTTTGAGTTTGGCGTAGATCCTACGAAGTCACGGACCAGAGTTGTCAAAAGGGCACTGTGTAAGCTAGTAGTGGCTCCAAATTGGTGTGGGCTGTGTTTACACGGAATGGGCTATGTCTTCTGGTCCAGCGGACTGGAAATGGTTACATTCGGCTCCCTTGAGACCTTTTGCATCCATTCATGGACTTCATGTTCCCAAACAACGATGTCATATCAGTGGGCAACAAATGCTCACGACTGGTTTGAAGAAAATTCTGGACAATTCGAGCGAATGATTTCCCACCCAGATCACGCGACGTGAATACTATCGAATGTTTATGGGACATAATCGAGATGTCAGTTCCTGCACAAAATCTTCCACTGGTAACTCTTTTGCAATTATAAACGGCTATAGAGGCAGCATGGCTAAGTATATCTGCAGCGGAAATCCAACGACTTGTTGAATCCATGCCACGTCTATTTGCTGCAGCACGCCATGGAAAAGGAGGTAAATATCAAGTGGTATCCCATGACTTCTTTCAACTCAGCGTATAACGAGCATGGCGCAAACGTAGCAGCGCAGGTCCTCTGTTGGGAACAGGAAGGATCAGCGTGAACGTTCATCGCTATGTCATTGTGTCTGTTGCACAGGCTACACGTGAGTGACACGTCTGTCCGTCCGATTTCACTACGGAGAATGGGAATGAGGCACACCGAGGTGTACTGTGCATTTGGACTGTGGCGGAGCGTCAGGAAGAGAAATTCATGACCAAATGTCTGCTGTGTATGGCGAACACAGTATGACACCTTTGTTTGCGTTTGCATGGAATAAACGATTTAGTGAAGGTTGGATGTTACTGAAAGACAACAGTCGAATAGAAGAGGCTACCATCGTTGCTGCGGTTGCCGCTACCGCTAGAAACGACTGATGGCGGACCGTGGAAGACTTTCGGCTCATGTTTTTCATCGTTCACGGTGCCGCTCACGCCATCATGACGGAGTACCAGAAGATCCGGAAAATCTGTGAGTATTTGGTTCCCCACAGCATGACGCAGGAGCAAATTGAGCAGAATGTACACGTTACTGCAACGCCTGGAACGGCATCACGTTGAAGAATACAACTGTCATTTCCAGTCCCGTATTATCGCGGGAGACGAATTACTATGTCGTCATTTTAAGCTGCAGAGCAACTGTCAGAGCCATGAAAGGAAGTGTATGGATTCATTCCTACCGAAAAAATCCAAACCCCTGCACACCAGCTCCGGTAGAGTAACGAAGACCTTTTTTTTTTTTTTTTTTTTTACTGGTAGTGCCCCGCTGCTGATTGACTTTCTGGAACATGGCGCCATTATTAAAGCACAATTGAACGTGGACACACTGGAAAAATTGAAGCGCGTTATCAAGCTCAAACGCCCAGGAATGGTGACGGACTACATCGTATTGTTGCACAATAATAACCACCCACAGGTTTCCAAGGTTGCTTCGACTGTGCTGCAGAAATTTCTCTGGGAGACTCTTAGACATCCTCCATACGGTAGCAGTCCCTGCCCATCCGATTTCCGTGTTTTGGAGCCCTGAAGTAAGACACTGATTTCTGTCGATTTGCGTACAATCATGATTCCGTAGGCAACCGCAATTTTTTTCCGTTACAGCATTTACTGTTTTGCCTCACAGTTACGGTGAATACTTCTGAAATAATAAACAGCTTACTTAATTTCTTTCCATCTGTCCCATTTTCATTTGACTGCCTCTTATAAGAAAAAAGCAAAAAAAAAAAAAAAAATACTATGGGCTTAAAAGTATACTTAGAAAATTTGTATGCTGGGTGCTTAGCAGTTTATAACTAAGGGCATGTTGTTTTACACGACGGGCTGCACTTCGAAGTGTTTACTCGACAGATAATTATTCGCCTAAAGAGCCCGTCATCAGTGAAATGTGTTGTGGAGAATAAACAAGAAAATCTGTACATAAATACGTCTACAACAGAATGAGACTTTCCATACACTAAAGTAGGAACACAGTAATTACTTGCAGTACATACGCTGCACGTGTACATCAAACGACGTGTATCTCAAATGTAAAATCTTTTGATGTCTGAAAATGATATCGCTTTAGGGAGACAATAAACTCCTACTAATATATTAAATCTAATTATACTCATCCTTAAACACACCTACGCAGCACGGTGGGGTCCATTAACTAGCGATGAAATTATATCGCTCCAGAAAGAGAGAGAAATCATATGGATGTTTTCAATCTATAACCATACGTACAAAACAACGGTACGGTCCATTAACTATTGATGACAACCAGCTGCTTTGTTTCTGCGATGCTGAGATCGTTGCATATACATTGACGTGGGAAAAATAACGGGACAGCAATATGCACATGTAAAGATGGCGGTAGTATCGCGTACATAAAGTATAACAGGTTAGTGCATTGTCGGAGCTGTCATTTGTACTCAGGTGATTTATGTGACAAGGTTTCCGACGTGATTACGGCCGCACGACGGTAATTAAGAGACTATGAACGCGGAATGGTAGCTGGAGCTGTACTTATGAACCATTCCATTTCGGAAATCGTTACGGAATTCAGTATTCCGAAATCCACAGTATCAATAGTGTGCCAAGAATACCAAATTTCAGGTACTGTCTCTCACTAGGGACAAAGCTGTGGCCAACGGCCTTCATTAATGACCGAGAGCTGCGGCGTTGGAATAGAGTTTTCAGTGCTGATAGACAAGCAGCACTGCGTGAAATAACCGCAGATGTCGATGTGGGACGATTCCTCCTGCGACAGACACGCTGTATAAGGGCAGAATATGCAGTGTGGTCAGAAACAGTCGGAAAAGCTTGTAAGTGTGTTGCAGGGTGGGTTGTGCTGAGAAACAACTGTTCAGAAAAAAATCGATATGTTGTGCCGTTACCGAGTTAATTTGCGCTGAAGTTAGACCATCAGACCCTTGCGCGCCAACTTCAAGCGGCCCACCAGATACAATTACTGTCAGTTGTTCCTACAGCGTAGAAGATAGCGCACGGGACTGGCATGGGTTCGATCCTTCCCACCATCCCATGTCTAATTTTTGTATCGCTCTCTTGTTTGGTTTTAGAAAACCGAGTGAAGAACACCTTTGTCTATACGATCTCCGCCAGTCAGTTTGAACTTTGATGCTAGTTAGCTCGAGGACGGCGCAGGGTATCAAATTATTATCTTGACAGTAATTTATCAGCAGAACCTAACCTGCTACGCTCTTACAAGCTTTTAAGACTGTTGTTGACCACCCTCTATAGGGAGACAAAATCTGATGCCAACTCATACGAACCGCTGTACTGAGCGAGAGTGACGTAGATGCAACAATACCCGTGTCTATTACACAACGTGGTTGTGAATTCAGATCCGGGAGCCACTTGCACGTGGTGTCCAAAATTAAAGCAACAAACCGATATTTCCCGTCCTGTGTTTAATTGATGATATAATCATGCAAATTGTCAACAGATGTCTGTACGATCGTGTTCTGCACGGACGACCACGCCATCGATGACGTCAAGGCACCTGTCAAATGGGTTATTGTTTGCCGGCTAGTCCCACATCCACAGTCGCTGTGTACACAGTCACAAACGGTGCAGTATGACACAGAAAAGACGTCTATCAGATTCTCTGCAGTGGAGGGCCGTAGGAAGCCTCGAAGCTGGACAGTTGCAAATGATGTGACCCGATGGCTTAATGTGAATCGTTCTGTTGTTTCCCGGATGTGGTGACAGTTTATAGAGGCCGAAACTGTACCCCGATGACCAGTGCAGGGCCGACCGCGTGTGACATAAGAAAGAGAGGACTGTTATTTGACTGCAAGCGTTCGACAGTACCGCCTAATACTGCAGCCGGCATCTGACCTCGCAGCACCCAATGTACGTCTTGTATCGAGGCAAACGGCATACAGAAGGCTTGGGCAGAGTGGCCTTTGCTGTCGGAGACCTACTGTATGTGTACCTCTGACGCGCTTTCACAAAACGGAACGTCTATAGAGTGGAGTCGTTAACATGCCACCTGGACAGTCGAACAATAGGAGAATGTTCTTTTCACAGATAAGCCCCGATTTGTTCTGGAGAGTGGTATCGACGGATTCGCAGCTGTAGGGAACGTGAAACAAAATTTTGCGATCCAGACATTGTGGAAAGAGACCGACATCGAGGTGAATGCCTTATGGTGTGGACAGGAATTGTGTTGATCACTCTAATACCTCTTCATGAAATCGTCATGCTTTAACTGCTGTCAGGTATCATGACGAGATCTTGGGACTTCATGTGCGGTTGTTGCACGGTGCTGTGGGCCCAGACTTCGAATTGACGGGCGATGATTCTCGAGTTCATAGAGCACAGGTGGGCGATGTGTTCTTGCAAACGGAGAAGATGCTGCACGCATGGCGTGGTACGCTCGTTCTCTCGATTTGAATTCCATAGAGAACGTCTGGAATGCACTATGGAGACGGACTGCATCACACCAGCATGCTCCAGCCATTCTCCAAGACTTGTGAGTAGGACGAATGGGATTGTTGCCTCACCATGAGATGGGTGATATCATTCACAGGATGCCTTGTCGTTGCCAGCTGCTTATTGCTGCCGGACGTGGTCACATCCCATACTGAGGACATTAACTAGTTGTCGGGACGTGTTTGCAAATACATTAAGTTGGAAAAAAAACGAAGAACACTTTTGTGTACCCAATATGCATGTTGCAGTCGTTTGCTTTTGTGTTAATTACATTGTTTCTACTTTACTATTACCTGTTTATAGGTTTTTTGTGGCAAAATAAATACAACCCTGCAAAATTTCCGTTTGTTGTTTTAATTTTGGACATCAATATTAATTCAGCTTACGAATGTATGAAAGAGAATTCAAATTTAAGCTTATCGGATTAAAACATTGTCAGAGTTCTGCTCGTACATCACATTAAGTAACGCAGTGTGTTCACTAAAGTCATCGTCTGCGTGCTTCGTCATGTGTATAAATCGAAGCTTTGCAGTGACTAAATGATTATTGAACAACACTGTCTCTGCGGTGTAGGTAGGATATAAAACATTGATCAGCCCCATTCAGAAACCAGGCTCGTGGCACTGGAGGTCTGTATATTGTATAGAACTTGTACCAGATGATCATGCTATTCTTCACGCTGACATTCCCGTGAAATGGTATATATGTCCCAGTCTGTTGTATGGAAACAGCGCAGCACGATTGTTCGCTGTGGGGACGTGACAAAGAGGCAAAAAGGAAGCATCGCCGGAAAAACTTAGTACATTTGGAAAGTACCACAGCTACCAGGGAGCCATCTGCGTCGACCCTTTAATAGAGAATGCTCACAGATGGACGGCTCAGTATTGTGCAAACTTGTGAAGCAAGCAGGCAACCTTGCCACGGAGACCCACTCGTGCTAAATGGAAATGAAATGAGCGTATGGCATCGTTGGCCGGGAGGCCCCATCCGGGGAAGTTCGAGCGCCAGGTGCAAGTTTCATTTCAGTCGACGCCGCGCTGGGGGATTTGCGCGCCGGTGTTGAGGATGAAATTATGATGAGGACAACACAACACCCAGTCTCCGAGGGGAGAAAATCTCCAACCCGGCCGGGAATCGAACCCGGGCCCGCTTGCGTGGGAGGCGATCACGTTACCATCCAGCTGAGCAGGCGGTGCTTCCTACAGACAACAGGGCGAGTTTGAAGTGGATGAAACTGTGGCCTTTGGTGTGACGAGATGGTCCTTTCGGAAAAGTGCCACAAAGGTTGGTGGTGGCACGCCAGTGTGCAACGGTGGTGGTATGAATTGTCACGTGAACCTTCTCACACGTGTAGATGAGGTTTTCGATGTCCAGGCAGCACCGTCGTATTGTAAGGGCATGTTAAAGTGTCGGGATTGGCCAGGAGGCGAAAGCAGTAGGCACCCGTTGAGGTGAAAAATCGAATATATTTTTAACTGTATGAATTTTTAATGCCGTAAAAAGGAAAAGCAGGCCTAGAGAAGCCGCCGAGACTGAATGGGCAGCCGCCCAAGAAAGCAGGAGAGGAGGACGTCTGGTCGGTTTGGAAGCTGTCAGCAGAAGAGAGCGGACGGCGCGTCCGCTCCCAGCGGCTGGCCGCGGTCCCACCCCCACTTGACCGCCTCCAAGCCTCCCTATAGGTCGGCCAAATCGAAGACACGCAGTTCGGTAGCGTTATCTCGTCAGCAACACGTGAATTTAGCTGCAGATCGTTCAACACGTGAGTTTAAAAGTGGTTATGTTCGGTTCTGGGCAACGCGACTGAGACGCTGCAACTAGCCGCCAGACAGAAGGCACTGACGAACATCAAGTGAAAAGTGAAAATCAATTTCTTATGCTGATAAATCCATTCAGTAACGGCCCCCACTGTGCAGGGAGTAGTGTCAGATTATACAGCTAACACAGGACAGAAAAGAGCTCTAGGAAGCCTAGACTTGTCAACACGAACTGTTGCGATCCTGTTCTTATCAGTGGGACTACGGGGGCATGTAACTTCCAGCCTGTTTTCAATTCACGCCACAGCATCGGCGTGCACGATTTGACTGGTGCCGTGAGGGGATCGCTTTGAAGACGAAATACATCTACATCTACATGATTACTCTGCAATTCACATTGAAGTGCTTGGCAGAGGGTTCATCGAACCACATCTCCCTACCATTCCACTCCCGAACAGCGCGCGGGAAAAACGAACACCTAAACCTTTCCGTTCGAGCTCTGATTTCTCTTATTTTATTTTGATGATCATTCCTACCTATATAGGTTAGGCTCAACAAAATATTTTCGCATTCGGAAGAGAAAGTTGGTGACCGAAATTTCGTAAATAGATCTCGCCGCGACGTAAAACGTCTTTGTTTTAGTGTCTTCCATCCCAACTTGCGTATCGTATCTGCCACACTCTCTCCCCTATTACGTGATAATACAAAACGAGCTGCCCTTTTTTGCACCCTTTCGATATCCTCCGTCAATCCCACCTGGTAAGGATCCCACACCGCGCAGCAATATTCTAACAGAGGACGAATGAGTGTAGTGTAAGCTGTCTCTTTAGTGGACTTGTTGCATCTTCTAAGTGTCCTACCAATGAAACGCAACCTTTGGCTCGTCTTCCCCACAATATTATCTGTGTGGTCTTTCCAACTGAAGTTGTTCGTAATTTTTAAACCCAGGTACGTAGTTGAATTGACAGTCTTGAGAATTGTACTGTTTATCGAGTAATCGAATTCCAACGGATTTCTTTTGGAACTCATGTGGATCACCACACACTTTTCGTTATTTAGCGTCAACTGCCACCTGCCACACCATACAGCAATCTTTTCTAAATCGCTTTGCAACTGATACTGGTCTTCGGATGACCTTACTAGACGGTAAATTACAGCATCATCTGCGAACAACCTAAGAGAATTTCTCAGATTGTCACCCAGGTCATTTATATACACTCCTGGAAATTGAAATAAGAACACCGTGAATTCATTGTCCCAGGAAGGGGAAACTTTATTGACACATTCCTGGGGTCAGATACATAACATGATCACACTGACAGAACCACAGGCACATAGACACAGGCAACAGAGCATGCACAATGTCGGCACTAGTACAGTGTATATCACCCTTTCGCAGCAATGCAGGCTGCTATTCTCCCATGGAGACGATCGTAGAGGTGCTGGATGTAGTCCTGTGGAACGGCTTGCCATGCCATTTCCACGTGGCGCCTCAGTTGGACCAGCGTTCGTGCTGGACGTGCAGCCCGCGTGAGACGACGCTTCATCCAGTCCCAAACATGCTCAATGGGGGACTGATCCGGAGATTTTGCTGGCCAGGGTAGTTGACTTACACCTTCTAGAGCACGTTGGGTGGCACGGGATACATGCGGACGTGCATTGTCCTGTTGGAACAGCAAGTTCCCTTGCCGGTCTAGGAATGGTAGAACGATGGGTTCGATGGCGGTTTGGATGTACCGTGCACTATTCAGTGCCCCCTCGACGATCACCAGTGGTGTACGGCCAGTGTAGGAGATCGCTCCCCACACCATGATGCCGGGTGTTGGCCCTGTGTGCCTCGGTCGTATGCAGTCCTGATTGTGGCGCTCACCTGCACGGCGCCAAACACGCATACGACCATCATTGGCACCAAGGCAGAAGCGACGCTCATCACTGAAGACGACACGTCTCCATTCATCCCTCCATTCACGCCTGTCGCGACACCACTGGAGGCGTGCTGCACGATGTTGGGGCGTGAGCGGAAGACGGCCTAACGGTGTGCGGGACCGTAGCCCAGCTTCATGGAGACGGTTGCGAATGGTCCTCGCCGATACCCCAGGAGCAACAGTGTCCCTAATTTTCTTTGGAAGTAGCGGTGCGGTCCCCTACGGCACTGCGTAGGATCCTACGGTCTTGGCGTGCATCCGTGCGTCGCTGCGGTCCGGTCCCAGGTCGACGGGCACGTGCACCTTCCGCCGACCACTGGCGACAACATCGATGTACTGTGGAGACCTCACGCCCCACGTGTTGAGCAATTCGGCGGTACGTCCACCCGGCCTCCCGCATGCCCACTATACGCCCTCGCTCAAAGTCCGTCAACCGCACATACGGTTCACGTCCACGCTGTCGCGGCATGCTACCAGTGTTAAAAACTGCGATGGAGTTCCGTATGCCACGGCAAACTGGCTGACACTGACGGCGGCGGTGCACAAATGCTGCGCAGCTAGCGCCATTCGACGGCCAACACCGCGGTTCCTGGTGTGTCCGCTGTGCCGTGCGTGTGATCATTGCTTGTACAGCCCTCTCGCAGTGTCCGGAGCTAGTATGGTGGGTCTGACACACCGGTGTCAATGTGTTCTTTTTTCCATTTCCAGGAGTGTAGATCAGAAACAGCAGAGGTCCCAGGACGCTTCCCTGGGGAACACCTGATATCACTTCAGTTTTACTCGATGATTTGCCGTCTGTTACTACGAACTGCGACCTTCCTGACAGGAAATCACGAATCCAGTCGCACAACTGAAACTATACGGCGTAGGCCCGCAGCTTGATTAGAAGTCGCTTGTGAGGAACGGTGTCAAAAGCTTTCCGGAAATCTAGAAATACGGAATCAACTTGAGATCCCCTGTCGATAGCGGCCATTACTTCGTGCGAATAAAGAGCTAGCTGCGTTGCACAAGAACGATGTTTTCTGAAACCATGCTGATTACGTATCAATAGATCGTTCCCTTCGAGGTGATTCATAATGTTCGAATACAGTATATGCTCCAAAACCCTACTGCGTGCCGCCGTCTTCAGCGATGAAAGCAGATACTGCCTGCATGCAAGTGATGGTGTTTGCGCGTCCGACATACACCCGGCGAGCGCTGTCTCGTAGAGTGCATTCGTCCAAGACACACTGGCCTCTACCCAGGTATTATGGTCTCAGGTGCGAAAAGATACAAGTCTCGTTCACCTTGGTGTTCCTGGAGGGAGATGCTAACCAGCGCTTGGTACGTGCAGAATGTAGTTCGTCCTGTTCTTTTGCCTCTCTTGGCAAAATGTGATGTGTGGTCCCAAGAGTGCAATGCTCGCCCACACACGGCGCATGAAATTCAAATGCTCTGAAAGACATGCAGCAGCTTCCCTGGCTAGCACGACTTGTCTCCAATGTAGCACGTATGGGATATCACGCGACGAGAAGTGACTCGTGCAACTCTTAAACCAACAACTCTTACAGAACTACGTGAGCAGGTCGAACAGGCGTGACTTAACGTATCCTAGGACAGTATTCGCCAACTGTACGGTCCACTTGGTGACAGAGGCAGCGTCTGCGTAGCCACCCGTTGAGGCAACACCACGTACTAATACGGGTGTTTCCCCACGGGTCAATACCTAGTACCTAAGAACGGTTTACAGTTTTGATCTGTAAATGTAAGAACTGCATGTACTCCATACACACTGTTACGACAACAATCCTTGAGTGAAATGGAGATCTCTAAGAAAGTGTACAAATTTATTCTTTCTGCACAAAATTTGCTGACTACTTTATATCCTCTTTGATAATTGTTACCAACATAACTGAATAATTACTTCATGAATCTATCAGTACCAACACTACAGATAACAGTGATTGATGAAGTACACTACTGGCCATTAAAACTGCTACATCAATAAAAAAATGCAGATGATAAACGGGTATTCATTGGACAAATATATTATACTAGAAGTGACATGTGATAACAATTTCACGCAATTTGGGTGCATAGATCCTGAGAAATCAGTACCCAGAACAACCACCTCTGTCCGTAATAACGGCCTTCATATGCCTGGGTATTGAATCAAACAGAGCTTGGATGGCGTGTACATGTACAGCTACCATGCTGCTTCAACACGCTACCACAGTTCATCAAGAGTAGTGACTGGCGTATTGTGACGAGCCAGTTGCTCGGCCACCATTGACCAGATGTTTTCAGTTGGTGAGAGATCTGGAGAATGTGCTGGCCTGGGCGGAGGTTGAACATTTTCTGTCTCCGGAAAGTTCCGAACAGTACCTGCAACATGCGGTCGTGCATTATCCTGCTGAAATGCATGGTTTCGCAGGGATCGAATGACGGGTAGAGCCACGGGTCGCAACACATCTGAAACGTAACGTCCACTGTTCAAAGTGCTGTCAATGCGAACAAGAGGTGACCGAGACGTGTAACCAATGGCACCCCATACCATAACTTCGGGTGATACACCAGTATGGCGATGACGAATACATGCTTCCAATGTGCGTTCACCGCGATGTCACCAAAAACGGATGCGACCATCATGATGCTGTAAACGGAACTTGGAATGACGTTTTGCCATTCATGCAGCATCGCAGGCGCTCCTGTCTGTGATGCAGCGTCAAGGATAACCGCAGCCATGGTCTCCGAGCTGACAGACCATGCTGCTGCAAACGTCGTTGAACTGTTCGTGCAGATGGTTGTCGTCTTGCAAACGTCCCCATCTGTTCACTCAGGGATCGAGTCGTGGCTGCACGATCCGTTACAGCCATGTGGGTAAGGTGCCTGTCATCTCGAGTGCTAGTGATACGAGGCCGTCGGGATCAAGCACGGCGTTCCGTACTACCCTCCTGAACCAACCGATTCCATATTCTGCTAACAGTCATTGGATTTCGACCAACGCCTGCAGAAATGTCACGATACGATAAACCGCAATCGCGATAGGCTACAATCCGACCTTTATCAAAGTCGGAAACGTGATGGTACGCATTTTTGCTCCTTACACGAGGCACCACAACAACGTTTCACCAGGCAACGCCGGTCAACTGCTGTTTGTGTATGAGAAATCAGTTGGAAATTTTCCTCATGTCAGCACGTTGTAGGTGTCGATATCACAGCACCTTCTTCCTATCGGTTAAATTACGTGTCTGCAGCACGTCATCTTCGTGGTGCAGCAATTTTAATGGCCAGTAGTGTAGTAAAAGAAGTTGTTTCACCTTTTTTAAACATATAATCTGTTGTAGTACTGTCTTTATTACGTGTATTGCTGATTACACATTAAGGAGACGACAAAAAACAAGCCACACATCTGCATCACGACTGCAAATGATTGCATCTTGTTTCTAAACACTGTTGTAGGCTAATCACAGAAACTGTGAAGTATCAAACTTTCGTATGTTACTCTACCAGAGGGATACGACACATCAAAACATAAACTGTAAATACAAGCAACCGTAACCGAACATTCGGTCAACAGAAAAGAGCAAAGAAATGCCGTGCGGACACTTTTGGGTACCACATTGGCATTCGCTTCAAATAATTTGGAGAATCTGAGCAAAATCGAAATTAGGTTTACCATACGGGGAAAAGATTGAGGTCGTTTACATGATTAGCGCAACAGACTCGTTTTAGGAAAATGCTATGATGGTTCCTAAGAAAAGACACATATAATGTCCTAATCCAGTTTAACATTCCTTCCTTCAATATTTATTACTCACATTTTCAGACCACTGCAAAAACAGAAACAATACATTTGAATTGTAATACAGAGCATGCGAGATATATTTATTTACGTACCTCCAACAACAGCTACGTGGTTGTCTGTCGCCGAGTGCAACTTTATCTCTGAAACAAAAGAGAAAAGCTAATGAATGTTCCACGTCGCGAATGAATTAAAATAAAATTTGGTCTTTCGTCGATTTGTAGCTATCGTCCTCTCTCGAGCAGAAGCTAGTAAATATTGAAAACTAAAGGGACCAAATGATGGAGAGAATGACATTTTTGGAACTAAGATGATTGGTTTTAACACCAATGTTTATATAATAATTTATCGCGTCACGATTATCTATTTACTACAATTTTTACATTACTGATTTCGTCAATTTACTGCCGTCTTCAAACGTGATAGTTATTTCACAAATAGTTTTTAATGATATTTACACTAAAATGTTATGTACTCTAACATAATGAAATTGCATAAAATATGACAATGAAATACATACGCATCACGTAGTCACATTGAAATAAGGATACTGCCGCGTCCTCTTTATAAAGGACTCATGAAAGAGAGGGGCATCGGAAGCGCGGGAATGGAGTTGGAAAGGGGGAGGGAGGAGGCAAGTAAGGCCGTAGGATAAGTGAGACGCAGAGCTATGCGTTATCCAGAAACCTGTGTGTTGTTTACGCCAATTTCAAAGTTTAAAAACACTACCGAGAGGAAAACATTTAATGAAAACAAAGCAAATTGAAACATTTCATATCTGCAGCGTGTTTTGGTTTATTTAAGCCATATTCATACACGTACAGCATCGTGATAAAAGTTTCTAAGATTAATATCAAAAATAGGAAACCAAGAGGGATGGAGAAAAATCGAAATAAATCAGGAAATGCAGAGAGAATTAGATTAGGAAATGAGACATTAAAAGTAGTAAATGAGTTTTGCTCTTTAAGCAGTAAATCATGTGACGTTGGCCAAAATAAATACAGTATAAACAGCCGACTGGCAACAGCGAGAAGTACACTTAAAAAAAAGTGTAACAACACTAACCGTAAATTTACGGTATCTTTCTGGAGTGTAGCCTAGCGTAGAAGTGTAACATGTCACCGTGTGCAAAAACGTCGACAGTCTATAATAATGTTTCCAATATTGTCTTCCCAAACCATACCATGAACTGACGACTGAATGTGTTTCTACTAATAACTAGCACCTCGTGAGTGATCACAAATGTATAACATACACTTATGTATATGAGTGATACAGAAACTAAATATGATGATATAGGAGGTTGCCCCGAAAGTAGTGCACCACATTTTTTTCTTCAACAATTGTTTATTAAACGTAATGAGCTTTATACACACGATAGAATGGTGTTTCATGTACCCACTCTAGTTTTCCAAGCAATTTCCTTCCCGTTCTACGGCTTTCCTCCTGCGCGAAACCAGGGGGTGTGAGCCCTGTCAGTATCAGTCCTCGTCCTGTTGGAGGAGCAAGCGCTCCACTGTGTGAATCACCTCTTCTTCATCCTCAAAATGTCTTCCAATATTGGCACCTTCGATCTAGGGGTAGCGTCTTTCATTCATAATCAAAATGTCTTCGGTCCCGTGTTCGATCCCCGCCACTGCCAAAAATTTTGATAAATAATCAGCATTGGCGGCCGAAGACTTCCGGCATAAGAAATCAGCCTCATTCTGCCAACGGCCTTGTCGAAGAGGGCGGAGGAGCACATAGAGGCTCAGGGCACTCTCTTGTCCTAGGGGTGGGAAATTGCCCCTAAAGGCGGAAGAATCAGCATTGATCAACGACATGAGGATGCAGATGGCAATGGAAACCACTGCATTAAAGACACGTAACGTGTCTCCACAGGACATGTGGCCCGTAACTGAAGAAGTGTCGTGATGATCTCTCCATTGGCAAAAGATTCCGGAATAGTCCCCCATTCGGGAGGGGACTGCCAAGGGGGAGGTTACCGTGAGAAAGAGATTGAATAATGAACGAAAGGATAACGTTCTACGTGTTGGGGCGTGGAATGTCAGAAGCTTGAACGTGGTAGGGAAACTAGAAAATCTGAAAAGGGAAATGGAAAGACTCAATCTAGATATAGTAGGGGTCAGTGAAGTGAAGTGGAAGGAAGACAAGGATTTCTGGTCAGATGAGTATCAGGTAATATCAACAGCAGCAGAAAATGGTATAACAGGTGTAGGATTCATTATGAATAGGAAGGTAGGGCAGAAGGTGTGTTACTGTGAACAGTTGAGTGACTGGGTTGTTCTAATCAGAATCGACAGCAGACCAACACCGACAACGATAGTTCAGGTACACATGCCGACGTCGCAAGCTGAAGATGAACAGACAGAGAAAATGTATGAGGATATTGAAAGGGTAATGCAGTATGTAAAGGGCGACGAAAAGCTAATAGACATGGGCGACTAGAATGCAGTTGTAGGTGAAGGAGTAGAAGAAAAGGTTACACGAGAATATGGGCTTGGGACAAGGAATGAAAGAGGAGAAAGACTAATTGAGTTCTGTAACAAGTTTCAGCCAGTAATAGCGAATACCCTGTTCAAGAATCACAAGAGGAGGAGGTATACTTGGAAAAGGCCGGGAGATACAGGAAGATTCCAATTTGATTACATCATGGTCAGACAGAGATTCCGAAATCAGATACTGGATTGCAAGGCGTACCCTAGAGCAGATATAGACTCAGATCACAATGGTCAGGAAGAATCAATACGCAAAGAAGTGGGATACGGAAGTACTAAGAAATGACGAGATACGTTTGAAGTTCTCTAACGCTATAGATACAGCAGTAAGGAATAGCGCAGTAGGCAGTACAGTTGAAGAGGAATGGACATCTCTAAAAAGGGCCATCACAGAAGTTGGGAAGGAAATCATAGGTACAAAGAAGGTAGCTGCGAAGAAACCATGGGTAACAGAAGAAATACTTCAGTTGATAGATGAAAGGAGGAAGTACAAACATTTTCCGGGAAAATCAAGAACACAGAAATACAAGTCGCTGAGGAATGAAATAAATAGGAAGTGCAGGGAAGCTAAGACGAATTGGCTGCAGGAAAAATGTGAAAACTTCGAAAAAGATATGATTGTCGGAAGGACAGACTCAGCATACAGGAAAGTCAAAACAACCTTTGGTGACATTAAAAGCAACGGTGGTAACATTAAGAGTGCAACGGGAATTCCACTGTTAAATGCAGAGGAGAGAGCAGATAGGTGGAAGGAATACATTGAAAGCCTCTATGAGGGTGAACGTTTGTCTGATGTGATAGAAGAAGAAACAGGAGTCGATTTAGAAGAGATAGGGGATCCAGTATTAGACTCGGAATTTAAAAGAGTTTTGGAGAACTTACGGTCAATTAAGGCAGAAGGGATAGATAACATTCCATCAGAATTTCTAAAATCATTGGGGGAAGTGACAATAAAACGACTATTCAGGTTGGTGTGTAGAATATATGAGTCTGGCGACATACCATCTGACTTTCGGAAAAGCGTCATCCACACAATTCCAAAGACGGCAGGAGCTGACAAGTGCGAGAATTATTGCACAATCAGCTTAACAGCTCAAGCACCGAAGCTGTTTACAAAAATAATATACAGAAGAATGGAAAAGAAAATTTAGAATGCGCTAGGTGACGATCAGTTTGGCTTTAGGGAAAGTAAAGGGACGAGAGAGGCAATTCTGACGTTACGGCTAATAATGGAAGCAAGGCTAAAGAAAAATCAAGGCACTTTCATAGGATATGTCGACCTGGAAAAAGCGTTCGACAATATAAAATGGTGCAAGCTGTTCGAGATTCTGAAAAAAGTAGGGGTAAGCTATAGGGAGAGACGGGTCATATACAATATGTACAACATGCAAGAGGGAACAATAAGAGTGGACGATCATGAACGAAATGCTCATATTAAGAAGGGTGTAAGACAAGGCTGTAGCCTTTCGCCCCTACTCTTCAATCTGTACATCGAGGAAGCAATGATGGTAATAAAAAAAAGGTTCGGGAGTGGAATTAAAATACAAGGTGAAAGGATATCAATGATACGATTCGTTGATGACATTGCTATCCTGAGCGAAAGTGAAGAAGAATTAAATGATCTGCTGAACGGAATGAACAGTCTAATGAGTACACAGTATGGTTTGAGAGAAAATCGGAGAAAGACGAAGGTAATGAGAAGTAGTAGAAATGAGAACAGCGAGAAACTTAACATCAGGATTGATGGTCACGAAGTCAATGAAGTTAAGGAATTCTGCTACCTAGGCAGTAGAATAACCAATGACGGACGGAGCAAGGAGGACATCAAAAGCAGACTCGCTATGGCAAAAAAGGCATTTCTGGCCAAGAGAAGTCTACTAATATCAAATACCGGCCTTAATTTGAGGAAGAAATTTCTGATGATGTACGTCTGGAGTACAGCATTGTATGGTAGTGAAACATGGACTGTGGGAAAACCGGAACAGAAGAAAATCGAAGCATTTGCGATGTGGTGATATAGACGAATGTTGAAAATTAGGTGGATCTGTGTGATGTCCTTAGGTTTTCTTTCTTTTTTTTTTGGTCATCAGTCTACTGACTGGTTTGATGCGGCCCGCCACGAATTCCTTTCCTGTGCTAACCTCTTTATCTCAGAGTAGCACTTGCAACCTACGTCCTCGATTATTTGCTTGACGTATTCCAATCTCTGTCTTCCTCTACAGCTTTTGCCCTCTACAGCTCCCTCTAGTCCCATGGAATTCATTCCCTCATGTCTTAGCAAATGTCCTATCATCCTGTACCTTCTCCTTATCAGTGTTTTCCACATATTCCTTTCCTCTCCTATTCTACGTAGAACCTTATCAGTCCACCTAATTTTCAGCTTCGTCTATAGCACCAGATCTCAAATGCTTCGATTCTCTTCTGTTCCGGTTTTCCCACAGTCCATGTTTCACTACCATACAATGTTGTACTCCAGACGTACATCATCAGAAATATCTTCCTCAAATTAAGGCCGGTATTTGATATTAGTAGACTTCTCTTGGCCAGAAATGCCTTTTTTGCCATAGCGAGTCTGCTTTTGATGTCCTCCTTGCTACGTCCGTCATTGGTTATTTTACTGCCTAGGTAGCAGAATTCCTTAACTTCACTGAATTCGTGACCATCAATCCTGTTGTTAAGTTTCTCGCTGTTCTCATTTCTACTACTTCTCATTACCTTCGTCTTTCTCCGATTTTCTCTCAAACCATACTGTGTACTCATTAGACTGTTCATTCCGTTCAGCAGATCATTTAATTCTTCTTCACTTTCGCTCAGGATAGCAATGTCATCAACGAATCGTATCATTGATATCCTTTCACCTTGTATTTTAATTCCACTCCCGAACCTTTTTTTTATTACCATCATTGCTTCCTCGATGTACAGATTGAAGAGTAGGGGCGAAAGGCTACAGCCTTGTCTTACACCCTTCTTAATATGAGCATTTCGTTCTTGATCGTCCACTCTTATTGTTCCCTCTTGGATGTTGTACATATTGTATATGACCCGTCTCTCCCTATAGCTTACCCCTACTTTTTTCAGAATCTCGAACAGCTTGCACCATTTTATATTGTCGAACGCTTTTTCCAGGTCGACAAATCCTATGAAAGTGTCTTGATTTTTCTTTAGCCTTGCTTCCATTATTAGCCGTAACGTCAGAATTGCCTCTCTCGTCGCTTTACTTCTTCTAAAGCCAAACTGATCGTCACCTAGCGCATTCTAAATTTTCTTTTCCATTCTTCTGTACATTATTTTTGTAAACAGCTTCGATGCATGAGCTGTTAAGCCGATTGTGCGATAATTCTCGCACTTGTCAGCTCTTGCCGTCTTTGGAATTGTGTGGATGATGCTTTTCCGAAAGTCAGATGGTATATCGCCAGACTCATATATTCTACACACCAACCTGAATAGTCGTTTTATTGTCACTTCCCCCAATGATTTTAGAAATTCTGATGGAATGTTATCTATCCCTTCTGCCTTAATTGACCGTAAGTTCTCCAAAGCTCTTTTAAATTCCGATTCTAATACTGGATCCCCTATCTCTTCTAAATCGACTCCTGTTTCTTCTTCTATCACATCAGACAAATGTTCACACTCCGAGAGGCTTTCAATGTATTCTTTCCACCTACCTGCTCTCTCCTCTGCATTTAACAGTGGAATTCCCGCTGCACTCTTAATGTTACCACCGTTGCTTTTAATGTCACCAAAGGTTGTTTTGATTTTCCTGTATGCTGAGTCTGTCCTTCCGACAATCATATCTTTTTCGAAGTCTTTACATTTTTCCTGCAGCCATTACGTCTTAGCTTCCCTGCACTTCCTATTTATTTCATTCCTCAGCGACTTGTATTTCTGTGTTCCTGATTTTCCCGGAACCTGTTTGTACTTCCTCCTTTCATCTATCAACTGAAGTATTTCTTCTGTTACCCATGGTTTCTTCGCAGCTACCTTCTTTGTACCTATGTTTTCCTTCCCAACTTCTGTGATGGCCCTTTTTAGAGATGTCCATTCCTCTTCAACTGTACTGCCTACTGCGCTATTCCTTATTGCTATATTTATAGCGTTAGAGAACTTCAAACGTATCTCGTCATTCCTTAGTACATCCGTATCCCACTTCTTTGCCTATTGATTCTTCCTGACTAAAGTCTCGAACTACAGCCTACTCTTCATCATTACTATATTGTGATCTAAGCCTATATCTGCTCCTGTGTACGCTTTACAATCCAGTATCTGATTTCGGAATCTCTGTCTGACCATGATGTAATCTAATTGAAATCTTCCCATATCTCCCGGTCTTTTCCAAGTATACCTCCACTTCTTGTGATTCTTGAACAGGGTATTCGCTATTACTAGCTGAAACTTGTTACAGAACTGAATTAGTCTTTCTCCTCTTTCATTCCTTGTCCCAAGCCCATATTCTGCTGTAATCTTTTCTTCTACTCCTTCCCCTACAACTGCATTCCAGTCGCCCATGACTATTAGATTTTCGTCCCCCTTTACGTACTGCATTACCGTTTCAATATCCTCTATCACTTTCTCAATCTGCTCCTGTGTACGCTTTACAATCCAGTATCTGATTTCGGAATCGCTGTCTGACCATGATGTAATCTAATTGAAATCTTCCCATATCTCCCGGTCTTTTCCAAGTATACCTCCACTTCTTGTGATTCTTGAACAGGGTATTAGCTATTACTAGCTGAAACTTGTTACAGAACTGCATTAGTCTTTCTCCTCTTTCATTCCTTGTCCCAAGCCCATATTCTCCTGTAATCTTTTCTTCTACTCCTTCACCTACAACTGCATTCTAGTCGCCCATGTCTATTAGCTTTTCGTCGCCCTTTACATACTGCATTACCGTTTCAATATCCTCATACACTTTCTCAATCTGCTCATCTTCAGCTTGCGACGTCGCATGTATACCTGAACTATCGTTGTCGCTTTTGGTCTGCTGTCGATTCTGATTAGAACAACCCAGTCACTGAACTGTTCACAGTAACACACCTTCTGCCCTACCTTCCTATTCATAACGAATCCTACACCTGTTATACCATTTTCTGCTGCTGTTGATATTACCCGATACTCATCTGACCAGAAATCCTTGTCTTCCTTCCACTTCACTTCACTGACCCCCACTATATCTAGATTGAGTCTTTGCATTTCCCTTTTCAGATTTTCTAGTTTCCCTACCACGTTCAAGCTTCTGACATTCCACGCCCTGACTCGTAGAACGTTATCCTTTAGTTGATTATTCAATCTTTTTCTCATGGTAACCTCCCCCTTGGCAGTCCCCTCCCGGAGATCCGAATGGGGGACTATTCCGGAATCATTTGCCAATGGAGAGATCATCATGACACTTCTTCAATTACAGGCCACATGTCCTGTGGAGACACGTTACGTGTCTTTAATGCGGTGGTTTCCATTGCCTTATGCATCCTCATGCCGTTGATCGTTGCTGATTCTTCCGCCTTTAGGGGCAATTTCCCACCCCTAGGACAAGAGAATGCCCTGAACCTCTATGTGCTCCTCCGCCCTCTTTGACAAGGCCGTTGGCAGAATGAGGCTGACTTCTTATGCCGGAAGTCTTCGGCCGCCAATGCTGATTATTTATCAAAATTTTAGGCAGTGGCGGGGATCGAACCCGGGACCGAAGAATTTTCGATTACGAATCAAAGACGCTACCCCTAGACCACGGGTTAGTTAGGTTTAAGTAATTCTACGATCTAGGGGACTGATGACCTCAGAAGTTAAGACCCATGTGCTCTCAGCCATTTGAAATCATCTTCTGGTTTCCTGTGACGCCGAAGTCGCCGGAAGCACGTCTTGAGTTTTGTTAATGTGTTGATATATGCTTCTGAATTAATGGTACCGCCTATTGGCATCACATCAGTGAGAATCACTCCTTCACAATCCCAGAACACGGTGATCATGACCTTAACGGCGGAAGCAGTTGCTTTGAATTTATTCTTCTGTAGGGAACGCGAATGGTGCCATTCCATCGACTGTCGTTTTGTTTCGGGTTCAAAAAGGCGAACCCGGGTTTCGTCACATGTCACAATCCGGAACAAGAAGGCCTTCCCCTCAGCTTCAAAACGTTGCAAGAAAAGAAAACAAATGATTTGTGATCCACCGTTAGACACCGTGGGACCCATCTCGCAACAGTTTTGTATATCCAAGAGTGCGGATAACCGCATCCACTTCCTTTGCTGATTGACAGATGCAGTGCCTACTGCCGAGTCGCAATGCGTCTGTCCTCGCGAATGACAACATCAGCTCGGTGCAACATGTCAGGTTTGACAGCCGTGGATGGTGTCCCCGACTTCTGCAAACCGTGGAGCTCCGCCAAACTGCCTTCTGATAATCTCACTCTCCGTGTCAAGCGACTAACTGTACTCCTGACCACAGCAAATGCTCCTTAAACTTCGCAAAGGCGTATGTGAATATTCTTCACAGTTTTTTCCTCTGCAGTGAGAAATTCAATGACGACACGTAGCTTGTAACGTACATCTCCTACATACGCCATTTAAAAACTGTGCTGCAGCTACGCTCTCTGTCGGAAGTGACGTCTGGAGACGGAAATACACTCATGCTCGTAAATTAGGGATAATGCTGAATGCTGATACATGGTCAAACGACGATCTGGTGGACGGTTCGCGGGTTTAAATCACCTCAGGGTATGACCATGCGGTGCATTCGACCTGCTGTCGTCGGTCAGTGGCCCTGGCAGCAGTATACATACGCAGAGGTGTGTTGGTGCATGTCAGAGTAAAGTGCTGCGAGTAAGTGTGCAGACGTTTTCAGACGTGTTAAAGGTGACTATGTGTTGAAAACCGCTCAGACAACACAGATTGATGACGTTATGAGGGGTAGAATACTAGGGCGACTAAATGCTGGCCGAACACAGCAGGTCGTAGCATTGGCCCTCCTTGTGCCACAAAATGTGATCTCAAGATGATGGCAACGATTCCTGCAGACAGGAAACGTGTCCAGGCGCTACAGTACGCGACGCCCACACTGTACACCAACACAAGAAGACCGATATCTCACCATCAGTGCCCGCAGATGGCCTCGGAATACTGCAGGTAGCCTTGCTCGGGACCTTACCGGAAACTGGAACAGTTGTCTCCAGACACACAGTCTACAGATGACTGAACAGACATGGGTTATTCGCCCGGAGACCTGCAAGGTGCATTCCACTAACCGCTGGTCTCAGGAGAGCCCGTAAAGCCTGGTATAAAGTACACAGTACATGCTGTTCACGGACGAGTCCAGGTATAGTCTGAACAGTGATTCTCGCCCGTTTTTCATGTGGCTTGAACCAGGAACCAGATACCAACCCCTTAATGTCCTTGAAAGGGACCTGTATGGAGGTAATGGTTTGTTGGTGTGGGGTGGGATTATTATTGGTGCACGTGTATCCCTGCATGTCTTTGACAGATGAACTCTAACAGGCCAGGTGTATAGGGACGTCATTTTGTACCAGTATGTCCGTCTTCTCAGGGGTGCAGTGGGTCCAACCTTCCTCCTGGTGGATGATAACGCCATGCCCCACCAAGCTGCTCTCCTGGAGAAGTACCTTGAAACAGAAGATACCAGGTGAATGGAGGGGGCTGTCTGTTCTCGAGACCTAAACCCCATGGAGCACATCTGGGACGCTCTCGATCGATGCATCGCTGAACTTCAGGAGCTCCGACAGGAACTGGTGCAAGAATGAGTGGCTATACCCCAGCAGCTGCTCGACCACCTGATCCACAGTATGTCAACCCGTTGTGCGGCCTGTGTACGTGTGCATGGTGATCATATCCGATACTGATGTCGGGGTACATGTGCAGGAAACAGGGCGTTTTGTAGCACGTGTGTTTCGGGACGGTTTTCTCAACTTATCATCAACACCGTGCACTTTCAGATCAGTGTCGTGTGTGTTCCCTGTGTGTCTCTTCTATTAGCGCCTGTTTTGTGTAGTGCCACGTTGAGTGGCACCACACTCTGCAATTATCCCTAATTTATGAGCATGAGGGTAGTAGCTGCAACAACACAGAGACATTGCCATAGAGACGTTTATAAAATCGCGTTACATTATTTGTCGAGGCAGGCCCGCGACACTGCCGCGCCCAGCCCACCGCAACTGTTAGTTGTCAGCTTACGGCGACTCAGCTACAGTAACGAACAGTGTTGGTCCAATGTCTGCTTCGCGTACGATGAGAAGCCGTCCGCATTGCTATTACACGGGGACTCACCGTAGAGTCGCAGAGTGCCCTCCCCGCGGCCCAGCGAGTTGGTGGCGACGCAGTTGTAGGTGCCCACGTCACTGCGGCTGAAGCGCCTCACCACCAGCCACATGTACACCTTGTAGGATATCCGGCTCTCGCGCACCACGTACTTCGGCCTGCAACAAAAGAAGAGACAGTCAAGCTCGACATGTTCACAGTAAGGGCGAACCCAACAGCAAGACATTTAGGCGTCTGTGGAGCGACTCTAGACAGGAGTATGTCGATACATTGCTTCGTTGTGCAGGTAAAATGTGTTGGTGTTACAACAAATAGTGGAATAGGAAATGTTCCAAACTCTCGTACATATGACTTAAAAAAATTATTACTAACTGATGAGGTAACATTATCTGATTTGTGTAATGCACTTAATGGATATCACAGATTTTATCACATCTGTGTGTTTCGGAGTATCTTGTTGATCGGTGAGGTAGTGTGAGACGAAGTCCATAAAAAGGGGTACTCCTCAAGAGAAGGCTCTGTATGTATAACAGTTTATTGAATAGAAATCAGACCAAAACTGAGTATGAAAGGTATTCAGCATCACGTACGTAAATTCGTGCATAGTACAAGAAACTTTGTGAGACTGGTTTATAAAGGGAGGTATGGACGACCAACAACATTCGAGGAAATTATCGAGTGCCTAAGAGAATTCTATGATCTTTCTGCCAGAAAGTCTAGCCACACTTCCGCCAGATAGTTTCATATGCCATATACAAATGCGCACCAGTTCCTACAGCAAAAATTGCAGTTTACGCACACAAAACCCAACTGATATAGACACTGGTACCAAATGATAAACCAAGACGTTTGGACTCTTTAGTTACCATGCCAGACCGAATGTCTGCTGGTGATACATTCCTCATCCAACTTCGCTTCACTGACCAGGCAACCTTTTAACTTAGGGATAATTGAGTACATGCAATGTGCGAATTTAGGGATTAACGGATCCGTCATATCACTAGGGAACTTCAGCGAGATGGCCCAAAGATATTAGTGTCGTGTGGGCTCATGGGTGACTGGATTACTACTTTTTCGTCGGCAAGACGCCTATAACTACAGTAACAAAATGAAACACCTACAGCCGCCCTTATGAATTCATTTATTGTGTAACTACCAGTTTCAGCGCTTCAGTGCACCATCTTCTGCCTTAATTGATGCTGAAGGTGTTATCACGATCCACATATACTGTTTATGAATGTCCAACGTAACTGGTCTACGCAGACTGTGATGTCGTCTCTCTGACCATCAACTGTCAACTGTGGACAGTTGATGGTTGGAGAGACGACATCACGGTTACAGATAGTCCGCGTAAACCAGTCACGTTAGCCACTGATGTATCGTATATATGGATCGTGATAACCCTTTCAGCATCAGCTAAGGCCAAAAGACGGTGCACTGAAGCACCAAAACTGCTAGCCATACAATAAATGACACCATAAGGGCGGTAGTGTATGTTTTATTTTCTTACAGTAGTGAACGACCGTAGTACCCCAGACCTCCAGTCGAAAGGATGGACGTACGAAGACTCAATAACTACAAATTATTGCCAGAACTTTTAGATGGTGCAGATGGCACCACCACAACTATGTCGCAACTACGAATCGTCAGGTTTATGCTAGATGATACACCATTCTCTGCCTCGTGATGACTGGGTGTTGTGTTCTGTCCTTAGGTTAGTTAGGTTTAAGTAGTTCTGAGTTCTAGGGGACTGATGACCGTAGATGTTAAGTCCCATTGTGCTCAGAGCCATTTGAACCTTTTTTTTTTTTTATGCACCACCACTTCGGGGACTGCATGTTTGTATATTCCTATTTGGATACTTGAACACAGGAAGGAGTGACCCAGTTCCCTGGTCGCAACGGTAACCGATTTTTTTTCTGTGGAGATACCTTAAAGTTATCAAACCAGTAAGAGAAGTATAGGTTTTCATTAACCTCTACGAAAAGATTACTAATACCATTTCCACCACTGATGATGGTATGCAGGAGCGAAAACGGCGAGAAACCGAGTACCGTCTTGATGTGCTTCGCGAAAGTGAATGTGCCCAGTTAGAGATGTACTAATTTGGGCAAAAGAGTCTCCTTTTGAATAAATTTTAGTATCTCTCTTTTTTCCATGTATCAAATCTTTTTTAAAGGGACGTTATACGAACTATGTATATTTAGATGGACAATGTCATTCGGGCTGTTAATTGCTCCCCATATCAGTTAATAATGCCTGTTCTAGAATTTACTTCACTACATCTACATCTGCATCACAAATCCGCAATTAACACTTACGTGTTAGGCAAAGGGTTCATAGAATCCCTTTCTACTGTTCGACTCTCAAATAGCAAGTGGAAGAACTGAATACCTAACTCTTGAGCGTGAGCTCTGATTGCATATGTTTTATTAAAATGGTCGTTTCTCGAATACATTCAAATGCATGTGAACCCCCAAGGGACCAAACTGCTGAGGTCATCGGTCCCTAGACTTACACACTACTGAAACTAACTTATGCTAATAAGAACACACACACCCGTGCCCGAGGGAGGACTCGAATTTCCGGCGGGAGGGGTCACGCAGTGCGTGACATGCCATGGCGCCTTGAACCGCGCGGCCACTTCACGTGGCGTCATTTTTCAATGTACTGGTGGGAGTCAACAAAATATTTTTGTATTTGTAAGAGACAGGTTTTGAATCAATTTTCGTTTTATGATCTAGTCACAACGAGAAACGGTTTTGTTTTAAAGATTGACACACCCAGCTCACGTATCATACTCGCCACATACTCTCACATATTTCGCGATAATATGTAGCGAGTTGACCGTCTCTTGATTTTTTCGAACTACTCCGTCGAACCCGTAGGGCAAGGATCTCTAAATGTTTAGTCAGATTTACAACCTATGACTTTGTGTTACTTATTGTGTGACCGAAATTTAACGAAATGTTTTTCTAGCAGTCATGTGAAGGACAGCACAATTTTTGTTGTTTTGGGTCAACTGATACTCTCCATGCAAATATCACACACAGACTCGTAAATTGTTTAAATAGATTAAGAACAACAAAGAGCCAATAACACTTCCTTGGGAACTCTACATATTATTTTGGTTTCATGAGATGACATTGGGTCAGTTCATATGTGCTTGACAGGAAATCAGGTACCCATCTCACACAGCTGAGCTGATACTCCGCAAACTTGATATGTGAATACAAGCAGCTGGTGGGGCAAGGTGTTAAAATCCTTCTGAATATCGAGAAATATGGAATCAGCATGAGATTTGAGATCACCTGTCGATAGCTCTCTGTAGTGCTGATACAGCACGACACTAACTACAAGAACCTCTTCAAGTCTATCACGTCTCGAAGTTAGAAACAAAAAGCCTTATTCTCTGACCACGAAAGACGAGGTTATTGCACAATTTTAGATATTATCCATCTTACTCAAAATAATGAGTTACTCATTAAAAAACTATATTCCTGGTTAGTTTCTGATCCGTCAATAATTGTTTATGGTGAACTCTGTAGGGCATAAATGAATTATGTGTTTGCAGACAATGTGCTGCTGACCTATCGAGAGATCTGAATATAAGAGGAAAGATGGCGAACGAAGACGAGAAGTTTCAGTGAATTTCTTGATATATTTATCTCCAAAGTGTAACATTCCCTGCAAGGACACATTACAAATGTTCAAATGGCTCTGAGCACTATGGGACTTAACATCTGTGGTCATCAGTCCCCTAGAACGTAGAACTACTTAAACCTAACTAACCTAAGGACATAACACACATCCGTGCCCGAGGCACGATTCGAACCTGCGACAGTAGCAGTCGCGTGGTTCCGGACTGTAGCGCCTAGAACCGCTCGCCACCGCGGCCGGCCAAGGAAAAAGTTGATGGAAATATACATTTAAGACTATTAAGAGCACGTACCTTCCGTTTGAAGTCACAGACGCGTCAGCACATCCTTTGCTGCACTGAGTTGAATGATCTGTTTGTTACATGACTCGCAGGTAGTTCTTCTTCAATTTTATTTATGTCTTTCCCTACAGTATCTTTGTGAACAGACAACGATCTCTATTTTCTCAACGTTCTGAGAATGATTTGAAGCAAATAGCGTCCTTGTCGTTTCGTAATACCTTGCTTATTGCGAATGTATGTAACAGGTCCAGAATGAATTTCCACTCAGAAGTAGAGTGTTTGCAGATTTTTAACTTACAGGCGATAAAAACTGTTTGCTGGGTAGGGATTCGAAACTCAGACCTTTGCCGGCCAGTACTGCACCGCATGAGCAGAGCACTTGTCTGCGAAATATAAAGGTTCCAAGTTCGAGCCCCGTCCGGCACAGTTTTAATATGTAAAACGTGTTTAACGGTGTGTGTGAGTTTTAACGAGACCATTCCTGCCATTGTCAGTTATTAAAGACTCTCCCAGTCCACAGGGCATGTCCTTCAGCTGCATAACGAAATAATAAGTCGAGAGTGGCTGTCATTTGTTAGTTCTGAGGCCATCAGAAATCAGTTTTGGATATCAGTCCTATATTCTAACTGCTTGTGAAGACTTCATGTAAAACGCTGTTGAGATAGCAGCAAATGCCGGTCCACAAGTCCTGGACACTTCCATCATCACGAAAGTTTCTTCACGCGCTTGAAAAAAATAATCAACGTCATACCCACACAAGATGTTCATTCGGCACTTGGATCTACTCACAGCCTTAATTTCACGATAAATGTGCACCGAGATGAGATTGTTTGCCACATAAAACTGTGCCATACAACCATCTTCACATTTTTCCAAAATTTTTGAAAGGCAGTCTTCGTTTCTAGTGATTCGCAAATTAATTTAAATGCGTGAATCAAAAGTATGTTTACATAGGAAGGTAATTAAAAGATATTGATGTAAAACTTTTCTAATAAATTTACATTTTGCATTACAGTACGTAACATCCAACCAAACAGTTGTTACCATATGTTTTACTCTAGTCACAGGAGAGTTTAGTTGCATTTTGCATCAAACAGATAAGATATTCGGAAGAAATTCGATAAAGTGTCTTTCACTCTATTTAGACTTAAAACATGTCGATGTAAACAGTCAGCTTCTTTCCATCCAAGCGGTTCGATACTGTGACATTGGTTTTCCTGTATTTATGCCATTCCGAAATGGGAATTCTTTATTTTATGTGCACCTTTTAATCATAGTTATAGAACTACGAAAAGAGAAATTAATTACCCGTAAATTCTCAGGGCAGGGCTACATAAAAACGTATAAAATGAATAACTAACCCACAAATAATGCCATAAACGTACCATCGGAGGAGATAATGAACAATAGATTATACGTGGGATCATCGGTGGCCGCATAATTAATCGGCTTTGTGGCTTTAGTCCGGGTCCGGGTCCGGGGTTTGGACCGGCTGAGCTAATTCTGTTATTTATGTCTCACTCAGTCATACAGCTGCCACTGAGAATTTACATCTCTATCTACAGACGCACTACACAAGTCGCCGAACACTGCGTGGCGAATGGTAATTCCTACCAATTTCAGCCATCTTCAATTTTATTCGCATATCTAGCGATGGGAAACTGTCTGTATGCTCTGTATACGCCATACTCTATCTTATCTCACTCTCAGGGTCTCCACGTGAGATAAAGATCGTGGCAGTTGAATTTTCGAAGAGTTTTTACAGAGTCTCAGTGGTCTAAAATATTCGTAATAGTTAGAAGAGATCAACGCCAACTTTCTTCCAAATATTCTAATACAAAGTCCTCATGCATGTCCGATACACATACGTGACGGCTATATTAGCCTACATGACCGTAGCACCGCGGCTCAGAATTCACATGACTATTTCTGCAATGTTTGCTTAATAAAGATTACAGATTCTGGAATAATACGTAGAGTAGTTTGCATAAGAATCATCATTTCCAGAAAAGCGCACTTTCAAATGTTCGTCCTACACGTCTAAGCTGGACATTCACCAGCCACCATACTACACTGGTGTGCAAGGCTTAAGGATTAAAGTAACTTTCGCTTGATTTACCACTGCCAGATAACGCAGATCGATAAACTTACACTGTAAATAGAAAGAACTGATGCAGTATAGTTTATAAGGTAATTGAAAGAAATACAGATTGAAAGAACAAAAATGACACTTTTATTCTAAGTAAAAAAAAAATTGTCGGAAATCGCCGAAATTTATGGTGGTCCACTGGACATAATAAAAGGCGTGACGTGGTTCATAAAAGGGCGAGTGATCAGAACGAAATGTCAGGGGATGTGATAAGCTGATGGAGAAAGAAAGGCCGGCCGCTGTGGCCTAGCGGTTCTAGGCGCTTCAGTCCGGAACCACGCGACTGCTACGGTCGCAGGTTCGAATCCTGCCTCGCGCATGCATGTGTGTGTCCTTAGGTTAGCATGGTTTAAGTAGTTCTAAGTCTAGGGGACTGAAGACCTCAGATATTAAGTCCCATAGTGTTCAGAGCCATTTGAACCATTATTTTAGAGAAAGAATTTGGAGTTGATATAGTAAAGATAGAAGAGCCAGTATTAAACTCAGAATTTAAAAGAGCTTTGGGAGACTTCAAATCAAATAAGGCAGAAGGGGTAGGTAACATTCCATAGTAATTTCTGAAATCATTAACAGAAGTGGCAGCCGTACGATTATCAACTTGGTGTGTATAATATATAAGACCGGTAACAAATCACCCGACTTTCGGAAAAATGTCATTCACACAATTCCGAAGACTGGAGAGATAAGTGCGAAAACTATTGCACAATATGCTTCGTATTTCGTACATTCAAGATGCAGATCATAATATACACAGAAGTTTGGAAAAGGAAATTGTGGACCAGGAAGTTCTGCCGTTGCGCTTGATAATGGAAGCAACCCCGAAGAAATATCATAACACATTCATAAGATTTGTTCATCTGTGAAACGCGTTCGAGAATGTAAAATGCTGCAAGATGTTCAATATTCTGGAGAAAATAGGAGTAAGGTATTTGGAAAACAGGTAATATACAATATATACCAAACCAAGAGGGAATAATCACACTTGAAGAACAGGAAAGAAGTGCTCGGATTAAAAAGCGCGTAAGACAGGGATACAGTTTTTAACCCTTACTGTCAGGTTTATACATTGAAGAAGCTATGATGTAAATAAGAGGAAGGTTTAGGAGTGTGATGAAAATACAGGGCAAAGATCCGCTAATGACATCGTTATGCTCAGTGTGGGCGAAGAAGAATTGTAGGATCTTTCGAATGGAATGAATAGTCCAATTAATGTGCTTTGAGAATAAGGCGAAGAAAGACAAAAGTGATCAGAAGCAGACAATCGAAACAACAAAATTTTAGATCGGGAAGTAAAGTTAAATAAATCTTCCACTTTGGGAGTTTTAAGAGTAACTGAGTTATAGGCTATACATAATATTAGTTTTGATGTGTTTTTCCAGGCTAGTTGGGCTTGTGGAATTTTATTTTCAATCATCAACTTGTGCACATATCGTAATGGTGACTAATTTATACGCCACGATGGATTATTCCTTTGTAAGCCACACTATCAGACAGCTGACAATTCTTGTTACCGTTGGATATATTTTTATCACTACAACATCTGCTGTAACACTGCATATAATGGGTCTTTGATGCGATTTTAAGTTATGTTACAGGCCATTATCCTTCATTATAACCTGCATCTTGGGAGATCACGGTATACAATCTGGCTCGCTCTCGATGATGTTTTTAGCAACATGCCGTCCTAGTCTTGTTGGCACATAATATAAATTCATGTCGTTGCGTGACGCTAATGATGATGTTTTTCAATGCATATTCAACTCGTTTCCACATTTTGAACGATTGTGCAGTTATTGTACGTAATCGAAACGAGTCATCATGTTTTCATTTTGTAATGTGAATGGCGATCTAGGCAGTAAAGGACTCCATATCAAAAACTTTATCCAGTAAGTTACGTTAAGACTGATGTCTCCAACATGACAAAGTCAGGCTTCACTCCTTTCGGCAAGAAAGAATCGTCATCACGAATTTATACCGTTTCTTTCCAAACTCTCTAGCAGACGGCTTCTCCTCAACAGATGATTTATAAAATCACTCTGCTGTTGGATTTCTCAGCCAAAGAAGCTCTTCGAGCCAATTTCGTTCTGCAGGGGTATTTCTGACATACTTTGTGACACGAGTGGTACTTGCTGATACTCTAACATTTCTGGAACTGAAGTAATGGAAATGGAATACCACAGACATATTTTCAAAATATTTATTACTCAGGCGACTAGTTTCAACGCTACATTTGCGTCGTCTTCAGATCTTGTTTATTAAAAAACAGTCTATATACTTACAAAGCCGGTGTCTAATAACTTAACTGATGTAAAAATGAGATACGACGAGTGTTTTTCACACCGTAAAAGGAAGAAAAGTCAACCAAAGTACCCTGTCAGTGTACACATAACATCGATATATAGAGTAGTAGAAAATGTATTCTAGTAATCGTGTGGTTATTAACACATATGGAGAAGGTGGAAACTTCTAAGGTAACGGTTGCCTTACTTTAAACGACTACTGTACAAAACAACACAGTGTCTAAGAATTGCAAATTTTTGAAAGGAAAAAATATCGAACATGATCCAACTGATACATATTCATTGCTAAACAGCAAACGTGATAGAAGGTGTATAAGGTACGCAACATATCAGCAAGGAATCCACCTGGTATTTACGTATGTTGTTATGGATTTATGGTGCAGGTCAACAGCATACAAAGTATAAATCCATAGCAACATACGTAAATACGACATTTGGGTGAGACGAAATCCATGGAACGAAAGGAACAACCTGACCTGAAGGAGTTGGTTAACGTAAAACACCGTAAGTAACTGTCAGTGCTGGGATCTCAGGTTTCATGTGCACTATCTTATCCGTACGTAGCAAACGAAAATGTGGTAAACGGTCCGCCGCTCGTGGTCGTGCGGTAGCGTTCTCGCTTCCCACGCCCGGGTTCCCGGGTTCGATTCCCGGCGGGGTCAGGGATTTTCTCTGCTTCGTGATGACTGGATGTTGTGTGCTGTCCTTAGGTTAGTAAGGTTTAACTAGCTCTAAGTTCTAGAGGACTGATGACCACAGATGTTAAGTCCCATAGTGCTCAGAGCCATTTGAACCATTTTTTAACTGTTAAACGGCAGAAAACTGAAACGAAAATAAAATCCAAAGACCGTCCTTTTGTATCTATACTTCATTTAATAAAAAACATCCTACGTGAAACTGGTTACATAATGTTACGCTAGATGTACCTGCAGCAATCCTAGGACGGTATGGTCCCATAATGTCTGACTGCACATAGCTAATGTAGAATCACATGTGGGGACTAAAATATGGAATACTATCATGTACCCCTTTCTTGAAATGGCGTAATCTCATGCTGAGTATAGAAAATGTTAATGTGTTTAAATTTGATTTATCCATCGACAAAATTTCTAAACCAATGTATCAGTTAAGTTTTCGTGAAAATTAACAATGTCTAAGGTACAGGGATGTTATTTGTCATACACGGATACAAAATTGCATTGACATTGGCAGTAGAGTAAATGAGTTGAGCATGTAAACTGAGCCGAATGGCTGCTCTATGTAGAGCATCGAGCAAAACAAGTAACGTAGTCGGCAGTGGGCATACTCGCAACATATTAAGTGTCGACAGATAGGCAGTGGTCCGGAGCTTACACTGATGAAGCCCGTGTGTTCCCGGTCCTCGGTAATCCTCCAGATCCATCCATAAGGCAGCTGATGAGGTCCCCGCAACATGTCGAATGTGGCAGATAGCTAATTAAACCGTGCGTGGGATGGAGGCACATGTCGGGAAAATCACCTGTGCGACAATGCGGGAACTAACGAGCTCCTTAGTTATCTACGTAATTGGGCATGCGCCGCCCCAAATTGTCCAGCGTCCCCCCACCCCCGGTGCGTAACGCAGCTGCGCCCACCACGCACTCGTTGCTCTCGCATCTCGTCCCATGCCACAATATCTCCGCTCTTCTATATTGGTAACTCGGCCATTAGCTTCGACGTGCCATTCGCGTCACCTAGCCGCCACATCGCGTCCTACCTCTCCTGTGTGGCAGTTTAATGGATTGATTGACGGGCTGGAGGACACTTGTCAAGTTAATTGATCGATTAGCGTCACGTGCCTGCGCCATGCCGTCACCTGCATATTCTAGGCGCCGCTAACGGAGCAGGCATCTTAGGACTGTAGGGCATTCTGCATTTAGCGGGAAGGCCTCGTGGTAGGCGTTTAATACTTTCGACGAAATTTTACAACACATTAAAATAACATATAAATTCACCACTCTGCCGTTCTTATTTTCCTCGGGTATTTAGTATTTCGATAGGTTTGACACTGCCCACCAGGAATTCGTCTGCACCACCATTGTCTGAGTAGAAGCTGGATAAAAGCATTTTACTCCAATTTCTGCCACCCGCTACGGTTTAGTATTCTCTGTAGCTCCCCCGTCTTGTTAATGTTTTCACATGTTTCTCTATTCTCAGGTCGTGTAGACTACTATCTCCTCAGTTATTGGTCAACCTAATTTTCTACACCTCTTTAAAGTATGTAGCGTTTTGCTAGCAAATGAATATGTTATGTAAGTATACGGGGTGAATTTGAAAGATTCATTCGATCTCAGAGCTTTATATTTTCCAATTTACTACACGTACAAATGTAACTGATACATTAATAGAACCGTAAACCAGCCAAGTCACCATTTTGCACTGTATACAGATGTTCTAACAGTGCCCCACTTGTCACAGGACACACATCTAGGTTAAGTAAACTTCATTCCACTGCTTGTGTAGCAACATTCTTCTCAATTGAGGTGTTTGATGGACTATGGGCGTAAATCTGAAAAGTGCCTTTCCGGTAAAAGTGAGTTGAAGATGTGCATGTTTATATCTTACTGAAAAACGGTTGTATTTCAATGATGCCGGCCGGGGTGGCCGGGCGGTTCTAGGCGCTACAGTCTGGAACTGCGCGACCGCTACGGTCGCAGTTTCGAATCCTGCCTCGGGCATGGATGTGTGTGAAGTCCTTAGGTTACTTAGGTTTAAGTAGTTCTTCCTGATACAGTAAAAGCCTGGTACGAAGAACTTCTAGGCAGAGTAAACAGTAAAGAATCTACTGATTCTGAACAGTAACACAAACTATAATGTCCATGAACATGTATTTTTTGTTAATGTACAGTTTAACTGGACAATAAAAGCAGTTTTCTACTCAATTTTCATTTATTTTGTATAGGTATCATGGTTTGATGGAAATAGGGCATAAACCATTCATCATATTTTGGACAATATATCACAAATGAAATAAATATCATCAGTTGTAAGGAGCGATTCTGTATGCTAAAAGTATGGTCTGAGACAGGATTATTACATCATTGAAATGGTTCAAATGGCACTGAGCACTATGGGACTTAACATCTGAGGTCATCAGTCGCCTAGAACGTACCTAACTAAAGACATCACACACAACCATGCCCCAGGCAGGATTCGAACCTGTGACCGCAGCGGTCGCGCGGTCCCAGACTGAAGCGCCTAGAACCACTCGTCCACATCGGCCAGCCCTAAACCGTTGATGTCAACGCCAAATTCTCTGTTTCCATGGAAATTCTTTTTTATAATTCCTTCCGAAAGCACGCTGCATGTCGTAAGAGATAAGCGTCTCGCGTATTATAACGTACAAAAACTCTTTTGTTGCTTTGCCGCCATTTTGTCAAGGCACTGCCCTAGTAATACCAACTGGTGGCCACAACGCAAACGGGGTGAGTTTAGGATTCAATTATGCGTCGGCCATATATGAATCATTCATAACAGCCCTGTATGATATTAGTATGAATAAAATAATGATATTTCAGTGGATTAATATTAATATCAATAGCAAGGAAAACTTGTATCTCTAACCGTGTATTCGTAGGATCTTTTATTACCATCACCACAGCTACTCCGTGAGGATGAAATTTTTCAGGCAGTTCTTGCTTACTTTCTCAGGGAACTGTTTCAGTCGCGTCTACGGAACAATGCCACTCCATTATGAACTTGAACATATAAACATGGTTATTAACAGAGAGTCAACAAAGGTATTCCCCTATAAATGAATGACAGGCCATTTTGTCAAGACAACTGTCATTTTCGTGAACATTTCTGTTGCTTCTGTACCTGTGTACCGTGGCGATTCAGTACTTACATTGTGTGACAGCGTGGGACTCGGGTTTTAGACTGTAAATTCCGCAGAAGTGTGTGGTTCACCTGTTTTATACAAAGTGCTATAAATTTAAATGGTAACTGATTGCGCTAGTATTTGCGCTCTGCCGAAAGTTGTCAGTTTGGGTAAATGTGGAGCGAGGCATTCGCGTGGTAGCGTTCGCGTGTTTTGTATTTCGTGGCCCACTCTTAAATATAAACTAAGGCCAAGCTGATGAATCACATTTCTTAGTGCTTGCTTTTAGATTTTATTGTGCTTAATAAAATCAGTCGAAATATAGTGGCCAATAACATTTTGAAAAGCAAAGCTGTTTCATCCATTGGTTATCATTACTTTTAAGAATTACGTTGCTTCCCCACGTTGGGAAAATTGACTAGAAGACCTTGTTAGCGTAGAGGATTTTCTATACTTCAGTTTTACAGCAGCCTTGCAGTCTGAATCAGATTTTGAGTCCTTACGGAGCATTTTAATGACGGTTTAAGAAGTAATTTAATCCACAAACTGCAGTTTGCCACTCAAACACTGTGATGGGCTTTTGTCATCGAATTGTGGTAAACCAATTCGGTAGAAAATTTACTGAGGAGTTGGCCGTCGCCATTCTGAATTCCTTATACGGTAGTTATAAAACCTCAAACATTTGTTCCATTAAGTTTCCGGTGTGCAGCTGCAAGAAATCTCCTCCTTCTTCTAATGTTTCGGCCGTATAACGTCCAGCCATCTTCAGAGTGAGCCGCAAGACTGCCACTCCAGTGCTCGCTTCGTCCCTTTATACTGTTGTACCGCGCGACTGCGCATGCGGCCATAGATGCAAATGCGGCCATAGATGCAAATGCTCCAGAGACGTTGGTCGGCGTGCATAATGCGCGAGTTGTATCTATCACTCCGCAGTCGATCTGTGTTGGCATATCGATGTATCATTGTGAGCTGCACTGTGACGACGTCTTTGTGTCATGTGCCCGATTCCATGATTTGTCAAGATTGAAACCACTATCTCTATTTATTAAATTCGTCGTCAAGAGAATTTCAGTTGCCTACTTCACTATCTAGTCCCAAAAGGATGATGTAGTTGCCAAAATTTCGACGTTGTCATACAACATACTGTGACCATTATCAATACAGTGCTCTGCCACTGCCTACTTGTTAGGTTGTAAAAGCCGAGTGTACCTCCGGTGTTCTGTACATCTTTTTGGACAGTACGAGTTGTTTGTCCGATGTAAGAAAAGCCACATTCACACGGAATTTTGTAAACGCTAGATTTTCGAAGCAGCAAATCATCTTTGACGGAGCCCACGAGTGCAGCTGTCTTGGGTGGAGGAGGAAAAATCACTTTTACTTTGTGTCTGCCGAGAATCCGTCCTATTTTTGATGAGAGGCTACCCTCATATGGCAGGAAGGTCATCGATTTAAAGGTTTCTTCATCTTCTTCTGTTTTCTTTGTGGCCTCTTTCGGTTTCATTTTCAGTGCCCTCTGTATTTGTTGTGGAGAGTACCCATTGTCTTCAAACACTCTTTGTAAGTGGGAAAGTTAATCTTGCAGACTGCTTTCATCAGAAATAGTATGCGCTCTGTGGGTCAAAGTCCGGAGAACACTCATTGTCTGGGCAGGATGGTGGCAGCTATTTGCACGTAAATAGAGATCGGTGTGTGTCGGCTTCCTGTACACTTCATGTCCCAAAGTGTTTTATACACTGCCATTTCACATAGCTAGATGGATCATGAATGGAAAGAACTGCCACAGTATAACAAGGACAGTAACTCAAAGAAATACAGTATCAGACGAACAGACATGACACTTTTATTCAAAGACTTATAGTGATTTATAATGGTTCCCTGACATTACAGAAGGCGAGACGTTGTTCTTAATAGGATGTGCGATCACCGCGGACTGCAATGCATGCCCTGCAAAGTGGTCCCATGCTAACCACAAGACTGGCAAGGAGCTTTCATGGTACGGAATTCCATTCAGCCAGCCGCGAGGTTGAAGTCGAGCAAGCAGAGACCCACATATGGCCACCCAAAGAATTTTGTGATTTCGGCTAAGACCATACATCCATGTCCACCCGGATAGCCGCGCGGTCTAGCGCGCTGCTTCCCGAGCGGGAAGGGGTGCCGGTTCAAAAATGGCTCAAATGGCTCTGAGTACTATGGGACTCAACATCTGAGGTCATCAATCACCTATAGCTTAGAACTACTTAAACCTAACTAACCTAAGGACATCACACACATCCATGTCCGAGGCAGGATTCGAACCTGCGGCCGTAGCGGTCGCGTGGTTCTAGACTGAAGCGCCTAGAATCGCTCGGCCACAACGGTTGGCCTCGGTGTAGGCAGACATGCCAGAATGCATCTCCCAACCCATCCCACAAGAGCTCGATCGGATTTAATTCAGGGAACGGGCACGTCATTCAATTCGACGAATTTATTGCCGTTGCAAGAACTTTTCCACCTCCACCGTCCAGTGCAGTCGCGTATTGTCATGTATAAGAATGAAGTCAGAGCTGAATCAACCCCTGTGAAGTCGCACATGGAGAAGGATTATTGTGTTATAATAATGTTGACCCGTGTGTGCACCGTGTGTATAGGGCTGGAGGTCGCTACGCCTATGCAACGTTATGCCTCCTCACTCCATACCATCTGGACCACCAAAAGATCATATTCGAAATTGTTCCTTGGTGCATTACGCTTTCCCAACGTCGGCCAGTTGAGAGTGCGCCAGGTGGTTGTCAGTTCAATGCTGAAAGAATGGAAAGCCCTTCCACAAGAGATCCTTTTTGCAACAATACCGCTTATTCTCTTTCGTAAGTTTTAGCGTCTGTTCGCTGAGATCTCACTGTTTGGAATGTCTGTTAGCGAGGAAAAACATCGGAGGCGGAAGATAACGAATATCCGAGGTAGAGGAAAATGCCGACGAGACAGCAGCCGTTGGGTACATTTTCGCCCGGTGGGTGCTTATCTCTCATTTAATTACGCTAATGGGAACAGCCGTCCCAAACGCGAGACCAGCGGCGATTGCGCCTTTCCGCAGCAAGAAGAGTTCACTTCCTCCCTCCCTCCCTCCCATCCCCGCTACCACCGCCCCCCACCTCCACCACGGGGATGCCCATTCTATGCGGCTAGTTCCCGGCGGCGCGAAGCAGCCGGTGCTACGATCGCTCGCCAGGGAGCATCGATTAACCGAACCGCGAAATCGACACACAGTTGTTCCGTGGTTCTGCTCCAATAACAGGAGAAACACAACTACGGAGGCCTTTCACGCTGGAATACTTTGCACGAGGAATGTAATCGTTAATATCTCTTTGCATCTTCGTAAGAATCAGGGCCGCATGAATGATTTATTCGAATAATGAATTAACACGCAATACATAGGTACGTTTATGCGGCATCTTCCTTTAGACTTCGTCGACAAAGCGAGGAATACAAAACAGAGAAGGTAGTAAGAGAAATAGATAACGTATCACTAAGAGTATCGCAACAGTCCTGGACAATGTTTACGTGGTCATTAACTGGACAAATGAAGAACGATTGAGTGTTGATGGAACGTACACTATCGAATGAAAACCATCCGGAAACCACTAAGTAACGCAGAAAAGATCACTTCATGTGTAGAAATAGGCGGGAGGTATTCTGTTGTCAGTAGAGGAGCACTAGCACCAGATTCGGTCGCTGAACTTAGTTACTTCCAATGTGGACTACTCATTTAATGATATCTCACAATCAATCAGTGTCGTTTCAACCCATTTAAACTGGTCAAGTCGACTGTTGTCATTGTAGGCGGAATTACTAAGGTACATCCACAACTAAATCAAATCTACGCACACCTCATCTACTGACTGACTGGGAGAATCTAGTATTGCTGAGGGTGTTGTAAAATATAACATGAAATCAGCGGATAAAGGAATCACTCGTGAGCTACGAACTGCTATCGACAGTCCAATTAGGACAATCCCTGTGCGCAGGGGTAGTAAAATGTTAACCTTCACGGTCTGGTATGCTAAATGGTTCAAATGGCTCTGAGCACTGTGGGACTTAACATCTGAGGTCATGAGTCCCCTATAACATAGAACTACTTAAACCTAAATAACCTAAAGACAGCACACACATCCATGCCCGAGGCAGGATTCTAACCTGCGACCGTAGCGGTCGCGCGGTTCCAGACTGTAGCGCCTAGAACCGCTCGGTAACATCGACCGGCTGGGTACGCCACACTTATTAAAATATTCCGGAATATTACGTGGTCGGATGAAGGTCTTATTGAAATCCAAATATGTCCCCAGTGGTATTTTCTCTAGAAAAAAAGGTCAGATGCCCACCTTGAGTTGCTACTGAGCCATTAGCAAGCCTAGGTGTGTACTGGACCTTCAAAGAACGTATGAACCCCTATCCGTCCCCAACCACCCACTCTTAGACGTCCTCCGCAATAAGAAACTCTTGGCAACTTTCTGGCAATTCGATGGAAGGGTTTTGGTTAGGCGAATGCTCAGAGAACATTTTCTGCCACCATATGCGTGAAGTATGGACGAAATGATGTTTCGCTATAGGGGTCTCTTTTGAGCTTAGTGTGTAGTTGAGGAACATTTCGGGGACGATTATTGTTTGTATGAAAATGACAACGCACCTGTTCATAAAGCAGGATCTCTGTGGCAATGGTTTGCGGCAAACAATATTCCTGGAATGGACTGGCCTGTGTTGAGTCCCGATCTGAACAAAATGGAACACTTTTGGGATGTGTTAGAACGACCACTTTGCTCTAGACCAAGCGTCCAACATCACTACCTTCTCTGGTTTCTGCCCTTGAGGAAGAACGTATTACCATTCCTCCTCAGCCATTCAGACACCTCATTGAAAGTGTTGCCAGCACTGTTGACTTCGTCATATTGGCGAAGGGAGGAAACATCCCGTATGAAGGTCCACTAACAGGTGTACAGAAGCATTTGATCCATTAGTCTATACTAATAACCTTCTGTCTGATATGTACAGGGTGGTCCATTGATAGTGACTGGGGCAAATATCTCACGAAATAAGCATCAAACGAAAACTCGTCTAGCTTGTAGGGGGAAACCAGATGGCGCTATGGTTGGCCCGCTACATGGCGCTGCCATAGATCAAACGGATATCAACTGCGTTTTTAAAAAAATAGGAACCCGAATTTCTTATTACATATTCGTGTAGTACGTAAAGAAATATGAGTGTTTTAGTTGGACCACTTATTTCGCTTTGTGACAGATGGCTCTGTAATAGTCACAAACGTATAAATACGTGGTATCACGTAACATTCTGCCAGTGCGGTCGGTATTTGCTTCGTGATACGTTACCCGTGTCAAAACGGACCGTTTACCAATTGCTGATAATGTCGATATCGCGTTGATGTATGGCTATTGTCATTAAAATGCCCAACGGGCGTGTGCTATGTATGCTGCTCGGTATCCTGGACGACATCATCCAAGTGTCCGGACCGTTCGCCGGATATTTTCGTTATTTAAGGAAACAGGAAGTGTTCAGCCACATGCGAAACGTCAACCACGACCTGCAACAAATGATGATGCCCAAGTAGGTGTTTTAGCTGCAGTCGCGGCTAATCAGCACATCAATAGCGGACAAATTGCGCGAGATCAGGAATCTCAAAAACGTCGGTGTTGAGAATGCTGCATCAACATCGATTGTACCCGTACCATCTTTCTACGCACCAGGAATTGCATGGCGACGTGTACAGTTCTGCCACTGGGCACAAGGGAAATTACGGGACGATGACAAATTTTTTGCACGCGTTCTATTTAGCTACGAAGCGTCATTCACCAACAGCGGTAACGTAAAGCGGCATAATATTCACTAATGGGCAACGGAAAACCCACGAGTGTGACAAGTGGAACATCAGCGATCTTGGCGGGTTAATGTATGGTGCGGCGTTGTGGGAGGAAGGATAATTGGCTCCTATTTTATCGATGGCAATCTAGATGGTGCAATGTATGCTGATTTCCTACGTAATGTTCTACCGATGTTACTACAAGATGTTTCTCTGCATGACAGAATGGCGATGTACTTCCAACATGATCGATGTCCGGCACATAGTTGCATGCGGTTGAAGCGGTATTGAATAGTATATTTCATGACAGGTGGATTGGTCGTCGAAGCACCATACCATGGCCCTCACGTTCACCGGATCTGACGTCCCAAATTTCTTTCTGTGGGGAAAGTTGAAGGATATTTGCTATCGTGATCCACCGAGAATGCTGACAATAGGCGTCAGCGCATTGTCAATGCATGTGCGAACATAACGGTAGGCGAACTACTCGCTGTTGAGAGGAATGTCGTTACACGTATTGCCAAATGCATTGAGGTTGACGGACATAATTTTGAGCGTTTATTGCATTAATGTGGTATTTACAGCTAATCACACTGTAACTGCATGCGTTCTCAGAAATGATGAGTTCACAAAGGTACATGTATCACATTGGGACAACCGAAATAAAATGTTCAAACGTACCTAAGTTCTGTATTTTAATTTAGAAAACCCACCTGTTACCATCTGTTCGTCTAAAATTGTGAGCTATATGTTTGTGACTATTACAGCGCCATCTATCACAAAGCGAAAAAAGTGGTCCAACTAAAACATTCATATTTCTTTACGTACTACACGAATATGTAATAAAAAATGGGGGTTCCTATTTAAAAAAAGAAACGCCGTTGATATCCGTTTGACCTATGGTAGCGCCATCTAGCGGGCCAACCATAGCGCCATCTGGTTTCCCCCTTCAAGCTAGACAAGTTTCGTTCTATGAAGAGGCGCGTTGTCATGTTCATACAAACGATACGTGGTACACCACGGCACCCGCGCTGCTATCTGCTCTCTTTGCCTCCAGTACGCTCCTGCGGTGCGCTGCGAGGTTTATACTTGCCCTCGGGAGGAGATGCACTAGGCGCGCTGCATTTCAGCAGACATGCTCTAGTCCGGGGGGTCGGGTTACTGGCAGACGGAGGCCATCTGCGCCTAGTGAAATAGCTGTTGGCGACTTCACATGTCACTGCCGGTGGAGCACAGACGACAATTCATTTGGTGGCAAGCCCCTAACAACGCTTTCAGCTCTTCGGAATTTCGCATTTGGAACTGATGAACTTCAGCTAAACTTACCTAAGTTGCCAAACTTCTATGACTTCTTGGGCGTCGAGGCCGTGCGGTATAGCTCTAGTTATCTACACTGTAATTTTTAAAGTTGCAAATTACTGACATTAAGTGTGGTACAGTAACTCCACCCTTGGTTATGAGCTACTGCAATTATTATTTCGTATTGGCTTTAACTATTGCCTGTCGGAATAGTATTTAAATACCCATTGTCCTTTTATTTAATGTTATGAGGTTGTTTACAATTGTTTTTCATAGCCCTGAGGATTTTGGAGATTACGTGTTCTATTTGTGATCTGAAGTTTCTGTTTACATATTTTTATTATTGTTTATCGTTTTTCATTGCCGTATTTATTGACTACTGCTAGGTCTTGCAGTTAACATATTTGCTCTGAGCACTATGCGACTTAACCTCTACGGTCATCAGTCGCATAGATCTTAGAACTACTTAAACCTAACTAACCTAACGACATCACACACGTCTATGCCCGAGGCAGGATTCGAACCTGCGACCGTAGCGGTCGCTCGGCTCCAGACTGTAGCGCCCAGAACCGCTCGATCACCCTGGCCGGCTGTTCTAGGGGACTGATGACCACAGATGTTAAGTCCCATAGTGCTCAGACCCATTTGAACCATTTTCGAAGCACGATGCGCGTTCGGGTCTTAAGAACACCTGAAACTGAGTGACTAACGCAACCGAAGCACTTCGTCTCCCAGGCGCGCCAATGCGACCCGAAGATGTCCGAAGCACTTCGGTTGTAACATCATTACTCTTATGTTTCTCAAAACTAGCGAAATGTAATAAACAAAAACGGTAGACTCGTAGGGTAACCATGAGCAAATGTTATACTGAAAACTGCGTTAAATACAGCGAAAAGTATGTAGATATTTAATAAGAGAAGTTAGGTGTTTTGGCGCCTAACACCCGAATGTGCTGACCAATCAGAAGCAAGTTCAGAACAATTGGCGGACTCTCCCAGAGGAATAGTACATGCTGCTCCATCTGCTGCTTGTATCTCACTGCACTTTTGTACCATATGCTACTTCACGTGTATCAAGCTGCTTCAAGACCATTTTCTAGCGAGATAAAATACTGGCGGCCACAGCCAGGAATATCACAACACTCTGTATTTCAATGTTAAGTTTGAATTATGGTGATAAATGAAGAAAAAACATTTTTCCTCTCATTTAATTACAAATTAATAATTTTCTGTTGTTTTCGTTTATTTGTACTGAAACACATTACATCTTGCCAAATTCATGATTCTAGGCCAACGTGAAGTATTCCGGGGGTTTTGATGAGCAAGTTTGCGAGTGTAAAAACATGTGACATAGATCGCCTTATTTTTGATTGCGTTAACCTAGATGACTCTATTTTTTACACCGTCAAGGGACCTTTGACCTTCGTATGAGACAGATTTTCACCTTGATATGTGTGCTTGTTCCTGAAAAAAGTGTTTTAACAGTCGGACAGACAGACATACCAACTACAAAGTGATCACACAAGTTTGTATTTGTTCCAAAATATTACTATTACTGTTAACCGGTTTTCTGCTTACAAGGCAATCTTCAGACATTTACTGAGTATTATCACCAATGAAGTTACATTGTTTGCAAACAACATTGGAAGAGAAGTAACACGTCTAGACTGAAGTAGAAACATACGGGAAGTAACATGTTTGACAGTGTGGTGGTAATGCAATGAAAAAGTCAAAAAGAACAGTACATAAATAACAATGGAGCAGACACGAAAACCTTTAACTCAAAATAGGAATAGCATACCTACATACCAGTTTCTATTAATAAACAAAACTAATAAGATAAAATAAAATTTGTGCTAGACAAGGCTACATCAGGAGGTATGTAACATATACAAACCACTTAAAAAAAGAGAAAATTATCAATGTAACTACAGAATACATAAGGAACTTAAGCAATCTCAGTAACATAATGTTGTTCTACAAAGAACGGACGGAAGATTCTGTTAACATGATTATGCAAGGATTTAGTTTATACCGATTGAGGTGGCTACTCTTACGATTTTGAGGTGGAGAGATTCCGTGCACGGTACTGTTTTGCTCACTGATCCTCTTTTCCCCATCACCTAAAGTAATGTTCTCCTTACACCCCTTGCAACGTGATCCAATCAGAGGCAGCTGCCCCATTTATTAGCACAAACTAACCGCAAACCTTCTTCTGGCGACATCCCTTCCTGATTTTCGCTGACCTCAACACAAAATTTTAAGAGGCCAGTCTCAGATTCGCAATACAACTAAAAAAAGTTTCTTATTGACCTTATACCTGAAAATAACATTTGTTACTTAATTCATTTCTCGGCCTACCATAGTGAACAATCGTGCTACACGCAGCTCTCAAGGTACTCCCTTCTCGAAGAACCTCGGAACTTACCATGCAAGTTGGAGGATTATAAAATTTACTGATCAAACCCACCTGAGTATCTCGGTAACTGAGAGAACGCTAATTTTAATTTGAAAACGTAAACGTGAATGTGTTTGACTCGTATCGGTTGGATGCCAGCGAGCAGTTACTTCTCTGGAATGGTACCGATTCCTTCATTTACGGATTGGGCTGCATGACATAAATATCACGTTTGTGAACTGTCGCCAGCAGCACAAATCCGGATATTTCACCATCTCATCGAAAAGGCACCCGTTCTCATAAGTAAATACTGTAAATATGTTAATCACAATTATATTGAGGTGGCCTGGGAGATAGGGTTGGTTAGCCACGAGTAAAAATAACAGTATTGCAGTAACCTTCAAAAGTAACTGAGAGGCACTTTGACCTCTAATAAATAGCATTTAACAAAATCAAGGTATTCTTAGTTACAGTTGTGTTTGGCACCTATTGTTTAAGACGAGAGCACACGAAAGACGGCGGTATCAGGCGAACTTCTTTTCTTACGACCCTTCTGTGATACTTCCATCAGTGACATCAAACGTAATTCGTCTCACAAATCACGCATTCACTATGAAGAGAATCGTTACCCACGTTACCCGTTCCTAGAACTCCAGAAATCTGTCTCAAAGCACTTGGTGTTTAACATTGCTACAATCTGGAAAAAATAGTATGTAAAGATCCTTTAACTTGCATTAATCAGTTGCGGTGCGACGCAGGTCTTTCACTAATGATTCCAAACAGTAGTCTTCCTCGTCTGCACATAATAAACAGAATAAAGGATCGGTATTCAATACTTCCACACGAGACCAGTTGGTCATTTACGTGTTTAAACTTCTGGAGACCCAGACACAACCATCAGAAATCTCGCAACCGCCAATCACTTACTTGAGACAGTTTAAGGACCTGAGAAGCAGGCCCTACTGTCGTTCTAATAATCGTCACTGTTGAAACGATACTTGTACACGTTACTGCATGTAGTAATTAGGAAATAACATATCGCTACTCAGATGCTGTTTTGGTCAGTGTGCAAAAAGAGATAGTACTCCGAAAGTACTATCTTACACCAGAAAAAGTTTCGCCTAGCGTTCATCAACGTGACATGCCTCTCAGGCACCCCTCTAGCGACTTCTTCTTCAGAGCACGAAAACAGCTTTGCTGATACCTACAGCACTGACGATTTGTTTCCGTGGTCGTGTGTAGCTGTATTTGCTTTTGATAATGAGTGAAAACGTATGAACCGAAACAGAATAATCTTACCCATTAGGAATTGTCCTCTATCATCTACACTACTGGCCATTAAAATTGCTACACCTAGAAGAAATGCAGATGATAAACGGGTATTCATTGGAGAAATATATTACACTAGAACTGACACGTGATTACATTTTTGCACAATCTGGGTGAATTGATCCTGAGAAATCAGTGCCCAGAACAACCACCTCTGGCCGTAATAACGGACTTGATACCCCTGGGCATTGAGTTACACAGAGCTTGGATGGCGTTTACAGGTACAGCTGCCCATGCAACTTCAATACGATAGCACAGTTCATCAAGAGTAGTTACTGGCGTATTGTGACGAGCCAGTTGCTCGGCCCCCATTGACCAACCGTTTTCAATTGGTGAGAGATCTGGAGAATGTGCTGGCCAGGGCAGCAGTCGAACATTTTCTGTATCTAGAAAGGCCCGTACAGGACCAGCAACGTGGGGTCGTGCATTATCCGGCTGAAATGTAGGGTTTCGCAGGGATCGAATGAAGGGTAGAGCCACGGGTCGTAACACATCTGAAATGTAACGTCCACTATTAAAAGTGCCGTCAATGCGAACATGAGGTGACCGAGACGCGTAACCTATGGCATCCCATACCATCACACTGGATGATACGCCAGTATGGCGATTACGAATACATGCTTCCAATATGCGTACACCGCGATGTCGCCAAACACGGATGCGACCATCATGATGGTGTAAACTGAACCTAGATTCATTCGTAAAAGTGACGTTTTGCCATTCGTGCACCCAGGTTCGTCGTTGAGTACGCCATCGCTGGCGCTCCTGTCTTTGATGCAGCGTCAAGGGTAACCACAGCCATGGTCTGCGAGCTGATAGTCTATGCTGCTGCAAACGACGTCGAACTGTTCTTGCAGATGGTTGCTGTCTTGCAAAGGTCCCCATCTGTTGACTCAGGGATCGAGACGTGGTTGCACGATCCGTTACAGCCATGCGGATAAGGAGCCTGTCATCTCGACTGCTAGTGATACGAGGGCGTTGGGATCCAGCACGGCGTCCGGTATTACCCTCATGAACCCACCGTTCCATATTCTGCTAACAGTCATTGGATGTCGACCAACGCGAGCAGCATTGTCCCGATACGATAAACCGCAATCGCGATAGGCTACAATCCGACCTTTATCAAAGTCGGAAACGTGACGGTACGCATTTCTCCTCCTTACACGAGGCATCACAACAACGTTTCACCAGGCAACGGCGGTCAAGTGCTGTTTGTGTATGAGGAATGGTTTGGAAATTTTCCTCATGTCAGCACGTTGTAGGTGTCGTCACCGGCGCCAACCTTGTGTGAATGCTCTGAAAAGCTAATCAAAGCATCTTCTTCTTGTCGGTTAAATTTCACGACCTTAGTACGTGATCTTCGTGTTGTAGCAATTTTAATGGCCACTAGTGTACATTAGCAGCGCGGAGTGGCGCACCGTTAGAGGCGACATGTCACTAATTGCGTGACCCCTAACGCCGGAAGTTCGAGTCCTCCCTCGGGCATGGGTATGTGTGTTGTTCGAAGCATAAGTTAGTTTAAGTATTATGTAAGTCTAGGAAGCGGTGACCTCGGCAGTTTGGCCCCATAGGAATTCACACACATTTGAACATTTTATCTACATTACATCGTAATTAAAATAAACAATTCTTAACCTGCGGGGGCTGAGAGCTCATGGGATTATCTTATATCTTCGTGCGATATCTCGATCTGTTGCGTAGGAGACCATTAAGGGGACTCCCATTCGCCAAAGCCTCTCTGCGTGCTTTTAAGCTGACTGAATGTTCTGCCTACGCGAAGATCCTTCTAGGACAGTCGAGAACCTTTCTGTATTTCGGCGTAAATGCCACGCCCATATAACTTCTGGCTACTTCACCCACACCTTCCCACTCTAAGCAACTCACCGCCTTACATAAGTAACATTCAGTAGCTTGAATGCCTAGTGTCATTTCACGTGCTCACTCTTACTTTAATTGGATTACAAAGTAAAATAGTTATATTCACGTTGCCTTATGGATTACACGAAGTTATTTTCTTTATTTTTGGCGATGGCTTTAGTTATTACTATTATTTGTCAGATTTAAGTAAAAAGGAAATGGAAGGGGATTCATATATACATTACTACTTAAAGTAGTTGGAACATTACAACCTGATCAATAATAATGGCCAGCCGACCGTTAGTTAATGGGTAAATGTTCTGAACAGCTGAAGGTCGGGAATGTGAATGACATTATATTACTGTTTTATTGTAAACGACAAAAAAAGTCTACAATGTGACCAACAGTCCTCACAGCTAATTTAGTTCCGGCCGGTATGGGCGAGCTGTTCTAGGCGCTACAGTCCGGAACCGCACGACCGCTAAGGTCGCAGGTTCGAATCCTGCCTCGGGCATGGATGTGTGTGATGTCCTTAGGTTGGTTAGGTTTAAGCAGTTCTAAGTTCTAGAGGACTGATGACCTCAGATGTTAGGTCCCATAGTGCTCAGTGCCATTTGAGCCATTTTGCTTATTTACATGGCTGGTATGGTGAAGTCACGTAAATAAACAATTCTCCACCTGGAGATGATGGCGTGAAACATCGAAACTCCTAGTGGCAGCATAAATAAGTCACTGTCGCAGCAACTGTTTTATTCGTATTTATCAACAGTCTTAGCCCTCATAATGTCGTCCCTTAAGGACGATATATTCATGAGTATTAATTTTACCTAAATCCTGTACCTGATTACTTAAGTGATCAAGGTGAACTTGCACCTGGAATAACTCCTACTCTCACGGGTAATATTCTGATGCATGTCAGTATTGTGTTACACACTAACGAGATCCTTGAGACGGACGATGGCTTGGCTCACCTCACCGACGAAAGCGGGACTCAGCTACAGTGGGCAATGCGACGCAACATTGAGATGCTGTGCCAATTCACTAATACTGCCTTCAAACGCCTGGTTCCGTATTTGCAACTCATGTACCAACTGGCCCTTCTTCAGATGTCTAATACCGACCACATATATGTGATCAAGAAAGCGTCTTACAAGTGCCGATGATTAATCTTCCCAAATCCCACTCTTGGCAGTGATTCCTGTAGGCACAAATTGCAGGCAATGTTCCAAAGCCATTTTCCACCACATCCGAGCTCCATGCTACTCGGTCACCTAAGATGATAGAATATACACTCACACACCTCTGAGTCATATCCAGCTTCGAGAGATACTCATAGGATCTGTGTGCCGCATGATTGACAGCACTTCTCCTTGGACGGTCATACTGCAGTTGTCGGTGGTAAACGACTGAGAGCAGACTCAAGTCGGCGTGGTGGAGAACGCCGAATGAGAAGGAGGTGACGACATGACTACATAACCAAGGAGATTATACGATAGTTTCGAATTATTACCGGTCGTCTGCTGTCGTCGGAATGCTGTCCGTTATTTTTCTTCACTTTCACGAGAGTCTGAAAATTACTTCCAATGGAAATTACACATCTTTCTTCTTAAACTTTTCGACGAAGTTTAAAGCGTACAACTGACATATTTCAAATCTGCTATTTTATTTACGAGTAAAGATCCGTCCGAAGAGACCTCGAAAGACTCAAGGCTACCGACCGACCGCCGTATCATCCTCAGACAATAGGCGTCACTGGATGCGGATATGGAGCGGCATGTGGTCAGTACACGGCTCTGCCGACCGTTGTCAGTTTCGGTGACCAGATCCGGAACAGCGCTGATGTTACGGTCGCAGGTTCGAATCCTGCCTCGTGCATGAATGTGTGTGATGTCCTCAGGTTAGTTAGGTTTAAGTAGTTCTAAGTTCTATGGGACTGATGACCTAGGAAGTTAAGTCCCATAGTGCTCAGAGCCATTTGAACCTTTTTTTGTGACTAGAGCCGCTACTTCTCCGTCAAGCAGCTCCTCACCTGACCTCAAAAATGGTTCAAATGGCTCTGAGCACTATGGGACTCAACTGCTGAGGTCATTAGTCCCCTAGAACTTAGAACTAGTTAAACCTAACTAACCTAAGGACATCACAAACATCCATGCCCGAGGCAGGATTCGAACCTGCGACCGTAGCGGTCTTGCGGTTCCAGACTGCAGCGCCTTTAACCGCACGGCCACTTCGGCCGGCTCACCTGACCTCAACAAAGGTTAAGTGCAATCTTCTTGCGAACAGCTTTCGGCACACCCCAGACGGTGACCCAGCCACCTGCTATCCAAGCCTGACAGCGCTTAACTTCGGTGAGATGACGAGAACCAGTGTTACCACCACGGCAAGGCTGTTGACAGAATATATACTATTTCTTGAAAATATAAGTTGTAACCTACAATACTGAATTATTTTCTGGTGTTACGTTCCCCGATAATACAAGAGACGGATGTTAGGAATATTGGGGCTCAGTACGGTAGATTAGATATTTTTTACCCTTCTTATAAACACATGTGAAAAAAATGGCTCTGAGCACTATGGAACATAACAGCTGTGGTCATCAGTCCCCTAGAACTTACAACTACTAAAACCTAACTAACCTAAGGACATCACACACATCCATGCCCGAGGCAGCATTAGAACATGCGCCTGTAGCGGTCGCGCTGTTCCGGACTGAGGCGCCTAGTACCTCTCGGTCACATCGGCCGGCGCTAAACATATGTGACTTGCAAGATATTTTCCGTAAGGAAGTATTGTGACATGATTCATTCAGTGTTGTATTAATGGCTTGGAAGTAGTTAATTTCGTCATGTGTTCAACAACCAGGAACAGCCTCTCTCTTTCTTTCGAGTAATTTCGATTATTTTCCATTAGAATTGTGATTTAAGTATCATGTACTTGCAGACTAGTTAATATTCGCATAATTGCAGTATACTATCATCGGAATACAATTTTAAATGCAGTTTATAAAATTTCTGATAAGAATTAGATGCTTGAGAAACATATAGAACTTTTTGTACATCCGATCACCATCACAACCCCAGTTAGCACTTGTCTCGTGATCAAGAATGTTGACGTGATGCAGTGCATAATGAACAGTTTTATATGATTGACTCAACACTACCTTTGAAAATGACGGAAAGCCGTAACGCTTAAGGTTGTTGGAAAAATAAAAGTGTGGTCAAGACATAATAAAAGCTATTAAAAGTGCACTCAACTGCCGTAGGAATAGAAAATTCAGGTTTTTACTGAAAGACATTTTGCCATGCTCTGCTGGCGTTGTTGTAGGTTACACGCATAGGTATGCACAAGGAAGCGGAATTCCGAGTTAAATGTTTTAGGTCGGTCTGATAGAATTCTCTGTTGTTTGAGGGTGTACAAATATTCTACAAATGCTGTCATTAGGTCAAGTAGGGTCTTTGCCATTTCTATTCTCTGGGTTCGCAAGTATTTACGTATGTAAAGCTTGGTGTATGACTTCTTTGAACTAAACCTCTTCTAAATTTTTTTCAGATATCCACTCGATGTCCTAAATGTGTTATACCGAACAGTAATACTCTCTGTCTCCTAAAGAAACTTTTTGGCTTTCATGACTATTGTTGGTAAAACCGTAGTCTCTAATTCCTATATTTTCGTATGTTTCTAATAAATATAAGGACATTTAGCATTTTTATTGGTGTAGAAGATCTAAAACATTTTTCCAGCATGTAGGTTGTCAAGGTAGTTGGTCGCGCCACTCGGATAAAGTAGTCAATATTAATTCGCCCGAACCGTATGTTAATCGATATTGGCCAAGTTAAAATTAATTACTGGTACGAATTGTTTGTATGGGTGACGTGGCAGGAATTAAAATTCAAACTTCTTCAAAAATCAAATCGAAAAACATTTGTGAAAATACATATGTTTTCACTAGTTTTTCCAAGTGAAAAACGTTTCCTCCCAAAGATACACAACATATCAAAGTAATTTTTAGTTAACACTCGTTCGTGTAATCTGTAGATGGCAAATATCTTTCTGACATTTCCGATGTTTGTCGATTATTTGGCTAAAGGCAACATAATGTCCATAAAAGGTTTTTTGTGTACATATCTTCAGGTTTCGACTTTTGAATGCATCTTTTTTATATCGAGACATCTGAATACAATTGCTGAATACTCTTAGCCAAAACAATAAACTGAGTGGGTCTTTGCCGGCCGGAGTGGCCGTGCGTTTCCAGGCGCTACAGTCTGGAACCGCGTGTCCGCTACGGTCGCAGATTCGAATCCTGCCTCGGGCATGGATGTGTGTGATGTCCTTTGGTTAGTTAGGTTTAAGTAGTTCTAAGTTCTAGGGAACTGATGACCACAACAGTTAAGTCCCATAGTGCTCAAAGCCATTTGAACCATTTGAGTGGGTCTTTCGGAAAATGGTAGCTACTTGGCAGTGTTCCCGGTGTTCAGTTTCATGGAGTGGGTAATCTATTTTAGAAAATAATATATGAGCTGAAGTAACGAGTCAGTCGTCTGTGGTTTGCTATTATTAATTCCAGAATTTGAAATTCAAACTCTCTTTGCACATGTTCACTTTCGCCTTAGAACTCTCATCTGCATTTATTCAGAAATGCAAATGCAGGGTTGTAACTGAAATTTCAAACACCTGTTAACAAATATGTCAATGTTGAGTTTTGGCTGAATGTGATATTGACACGTCGTAAAAGCAATTACGAGTACATCACACAAATGTGCGACATTTAGTGTATGATACTCCATAATATTTTATAAAGGAATGATTTTGTTTAAAAGGACGCGTTTTCGATCATATCGCTATATTTATTTAAAACTTTAAATTCGCGTGTGATGAGAACTCGGACTGTTTATTCTCTCTTGTCAGCTATCTGGTTACACGAAATCGAACTGACGCTGTGTGTGTGTGTGTGTGTGTGCGTGTGGAGCGTGCGCGGAATTCTGCACTCTCAAGTATCTCTGATTAAATTTTATTACGAGTTAATTTCATGCTAGACGTTCCACGGAATTCCCTAGCGCGCTGTATTTCCTGAAAATGGCATTTAAATACTGCCAAATGTTTTACACCGCTCGTGCAACCGGATCCACGGCGAACGGTTCTGCTGCGCATTTATTCTGCCTGTATGAAATTAATGCTACATTTTATCGTTTATAGAGAATAAAATTCTATGAGTTTACCGCAGTTGTAAACCAATATCAGAGGAAGTCTAACAAAGTAAATTTTTAGCGTCGTAGTTTTTTGGGAAACGAGTAATGTAAATGAACATTTGCGTTGATTGATCAGCAAATTAAAAAAAAAAGTAAAATAACTGGGTTTTGCTTATTTAATTTAAGCTGAACTGTAAATAAAGTTTTCAAAGGCCAATTTTCCGTGCTGAACTTCCAAAAATTTTAATGCGGTTGACTCTTGTTATTACAATGCAACAGCTGAAGGATATATTCTCTTACTAACACAGCGAACCCCACCTGTATGGTGAGACTTCCTACGAAGTATATAACGTAAGTTCCTATATGATTCAAAACAGACAAGGCAGCATTCCCGTTGTTGCTTTTCTAATCGCCCTTCACTTACTACTGTAAGAGCAGACTGCTCTTGTGGGGAGGTTACACTTGGCGACAACCGGCCAGGATCTTTTTTTCTTTGTGAATTTCTGAGAAGTAGTCATATATCTGCTCTTATTTACTTAAATGTAGTTTGCAACTGGCGTAACGTATTTACTAATTTGTCACTCTTTCTTTTACAGATCATCGGGAATTTATTGCTCTTTGTTGTAATTGTTTGTTCCATTTTTGCTTCGTCTTTGTTTCATTTTGTGCTTAACTTTGATTTGTGAAAAATGCCGCGAAAAACTGTTAACAGTACATCGCGATGTGTAATGATTGAAATAGGCGACTCGAATAATTTGACCGATAATACTTGCGACACTCAGTGTAATAGCAATAATCCTCTAATTACTGATAATCAGTGGGTACCGACCACTAGTAAGTATTTTAATTCTAATGATGAGCAAACAAATTCAATTATGTCCACAGTAAATGTAACAATTGATGACGCGGCACGTTCTGATACAATGAACGCTGCCCAGTTTGACATACCTGGTTTGCAAAATTTTCATTGTGAACAGATAAACTTTTCCCACGAAGATGAACAATGTAGTCAGAATACGTCAGATTTATTTGATTCCGATGTAGTGGCCAACAGTGGACATCCGATTGGCAAACCTTTTCAAGAATCACAGAATGACCAAATGGTTCTACAAAACGTGACACATACAGATACATCATTACACAGCACAGAGAATATAGCAGCTAATTTGGGCATGGATCGAGCTATAGCCTTAATGCTACAAATTAATGAAAATGTCAAACAACATATTAATGAAAGTCTCAAACAGTCGAGTGATATGCAAGACAACAATTTCAAACAACTTAGTGAACAGACTACAGCCGTTGCCGTGCAATGTCATGATACTAAAGAACAACTACGTGAGGAAATTAAGGCTTGTGCTAGGAACAGTAGTGAAGAAATTAGATCTGTGGCACAAGAATTAATTAATACACATGCAGCCACAACTAAATTACTTAGAGATGAAATTAGTGCAGTCGCTAAACAATGCTCTGAAAACGCAACACAGTTAGGCGACGAGTTTAAATTAATGTCAGCAGAACTTTCACGCACGCTGGATGCGAAAGTAGACGTGAAATTTGACCAACAGAACTGCCAAATTGACGAACGTTTTAATCACCACCTACAAAACAGTGAAACGCGTTACAGTAAATTTATACAGGAACAGGATAAAGTAAAGCAACAAGTCACGGAAACAATTACTGCACAGAGACAGGAAGATAAACGTAAATTGTTTACGAAAGCAAAAACATGCGTAGGCAACAATATTGCTACAGTATCAGACCAAATCAAACACTTGAACACCGAATTGCATGATGAAATCTCCGATCTTAAAACAAAAACAGACACACACACATTAGACTTTCAGACAACGACCAACAGACTTGAAAAGTTGGAATTAATACAGAATCCCGATGCCATCAAAGCAGACGTTAAGAAATTGAACAAAACCACACGTAAAATACAAAAACAAATTAATGCTTGTGATGCTAAAAACGATGATCAGGTAAAAGCACTGACTGAAAAATATGATGCATTGGCCAGTCGTATTGATGTTATCGAAAATAATAATGACAGCAAATCAGACGGTACGTCACCAGTTTCGCTTAATCAAACACCCGAATTCCAAAATTTACAGCAGACGATTAGTGAGATAGGTTCGTCCAATAATACATTACGTAGAAAATTGTCATCTTTACAGCAAGAAGTGACGGAGATGAAAAATATCTCAGCCTTTAACACATCACAGCATACGCCACTCTCCGAACATTTGTCAGACTCACACAGCCAGTGTAATTTAGGTAATTTACAGAGAGTACGTGAGTTAGATTCCGAACAGTCACAGACAAACAGATTATCATACAATCCTGAGCCTGCTCAGACATTCAGAGACGATAATTTTGATTATAAGCACTTTCTGTCCGTGAGAAAATTTAAGGTATTAAAAAATGACAGAACACAGATTCACCCTTTGGATTGGATACAACGATTGACTTTTGCGTTTTCACTGTCATTCCCTGTAACGCAGAAACTAAAATTTATTTGCAGCGCGTAAGAGACCTCAGGGGATTCATTACACTTCGATGAATATGTGCCGTAGTGTGCACAGGGCCCCGAGCCGTAGTAGTGTTATTTCATCTTTAGTTTTCTGCACTGCTGCCTTTTCTTCAACTGTTCTTTATATCTATCAAAACAGCTCTTTAACTATCGATCTATCTAGAATTAAGAATGAGTACAGAAAACCTGATACACGTTTTACCGAAAGTGACAATTTCCATTAGACACTCGCGAAATAAAAAGAAATACCAGCATAATTTTAATAAGACAAAATTTTAATCATCAGTATGTACAAAATTTTCAGAAATCGCAGACACATTTTGGCAACAATAGAGGGTTTTCCCCACAACAACATTAAAACCAGCCGGTTAGCATACCTAACCAACAATGTAGTCTGCAAGGTCAAACAAGCTTTAATGTTTCGCCGCCTATACGTACAGCGTCGGCTTCACCAAATAGTAACGGATCGCAACAAGGAAATCAGTACGTACAGAAAACACATCATTTTAACTCGTATCGCAACGCGCCGTGTAGAAATGACTATCATGACGGACGTAAAAGTAATGGGCATAGTTTTCAGCGTAACAGTCGGTCTTACCAAAAGCAGAATCATCCGCAACAACAGATTATCATGAATGAACCAGACAGTCGGTATCATGCCGAACGTAATACGTCAGGAAGAAATAACAGAACAGCATCCTCCCGCAAATAACAGCACGTCAGAAAGAATTTGACTAGATACAGTACTGATTGAACCTTCCAGCAACGCAAGCAATACTTTTGACACAGAGAATCTTGTGCACGAAAATGTTATTACTTTTGACGACATCCGAGACACTCTTTTGCAGGAAAAACCAGTTATTCAAAAAAACCATTTCCCACCCTGTCATTGAAGTAAAGATTGGATCATCCAAATTTTCAGCAGTAATCGATTCTGGATCACCTATGTCAGTTACAAATGAAGAAACTTTCAACGAATGTAACAAAGAGAATACCTATCCTACGTTACCATTAGGCAAAACTAATAAAGTAACTTTATTTACAGGAATTTAATTTTACAATTGTTCACATTCCCGGTACACAAAATATTGTAGCAGACGCACTATCCCGTTCTCTCAGCAACAATCAGCAAGACATCGCAACCAACTTCTGCCAAGCAAATTTTAGCGTCATTTATATTCAACAAGTTGCATTTTAAAATTTCATTTCGTCATCATTACGAGATATAGCACAAGAGCAGAGTAAACACAACGTATGGAAAGAAATTAAACACCTTTGGCAAGATAGGAATAATGTTAACCATCAGAAACCATTACACTGTATGCAATAACATTCTGTTTCGCCGCTCTCACCCTGACAGCAACAATTGGTTACAATGCATTCCTGACGAACTTGTTAACAAATTAATTTGGTATACTCATTTAAGTTACGCACATTATGGAGCCAGAAAAGTTTTCTTATACAGAGACAGAACTGTTATTTTGCCAACATAAAGAAAGGTATCCGACGAGTTTTATCGTCATGTAAAATCTGCCTGAAAGCTAAATCAGACACTACTTCACATTATCCTCCGTTACATCCCATTGTACCTATTAAATTGAGACACATGGCCGCTGTAGACATTTTTGGTCCGATTCCCAGAACTAATATAGGTTTTTGCTACATATTTGTCGCTGTTGAACTCACTTCGAAATTTGTTACCTTCACTCCGTTACGCAAAGCTACTGCTAAATCGATTTCGAATGCATTTGTAAAACATTTTTTATTTCATGTAGTGCATGTATTGAAAGTAATTTCCGACAGTGGACCACAGTTTCGATCTGCGATATGGACAAATATGTTACGAGCTAGAAACATTTCTCCGATATATATATCCAGGTATCACGCTTCTTCGAACCCTTGTGAACGTCTAATGAAAGAAATTGGTAACCTGTGTAGAATACACTGCCAAAAAAAGACATATTGATTGGGACACACACATACTCTCATTCCAGGATGTAATTAACTCCATACCAAATGAATCTACTATGCTATCTCCGACTGCTATATTGAAAAATGTTGAACCACCTAACAAAATTAAAGAATTTGTGTCCTTTCCTACATCGGGTCGACTACGCCACCATGAAATAATTGACATTGCGCTGAACAACATCAAACATGCCGCAGAGCGCCGGAGAAGACAGCAAAAACAGGTTTGTACACGCCGTGACTTTCACGTTGGACAGAAGATATTAGTACGTACACACTATTTATCCAACAGAGGAAAGAGTAGATGCAGTAAATTTGAGCTTCTATACGCAGGTCCATATCGAATTCGCAGCAGTCCTCACCCCAATGTAGTACACGTCGAAACTTTGAGAACCAGAAAAAGCAAGGGCAATCACCATGTCTCCAATATTAAACCATTTATTGAATGAACATACTTTATGATTTATCACACTGTAATGCCATTTCCTGATTTTTGTATGACCACTTATGCAATTATATTTGTATGAACACTTACTGATGATTATCATATTTTTTCTTGGCAACTACCCGGCAAGGTAAGGTTAGCAGGTCGCTTTTCTTGTCGTTATATATCAGACCGTACACATTTTCCATTTTTCGTGTATGTATGTGTGGTGTCACCGCCAGACACCACACTTGCTAGGTGGTAGCCTTTAATTCGGCCGCGGTTCATTAGTATACGTCGGACCCGCGTGTCGCCACTATCAGTGATTGCAGACCGAGCGCCGCCACACGACAGGTCTAGAGAGACTTCCTAGCACTCGCCCCAGTTGTACAGCCGACTTTGCTAGCGATGGTTCACTGACAAAATACGCTCTCATTTACCGAGACGATAGTTAGCATAGCCTTCAGCTACGTCATTTGCTACGACCTACCAAGGCGCCATTATGAGTTGCTATTGTAAAGAATGTACAGACAAGAGCTACGTTCAACATTAATGGATTAAAGTTAAGTATTCCACCTGCTACATCCTTTTTTTCTAGTCTAACTTCCTCGTCCTGTTCCAGACCTCACTCCAGCCTGCGTGAGCTAAAACGCGTGCCTTTCGGCTTCCTCCAAACTCCGTGGGTTGGCTCCTGCCAATCCACAACAGTATGATTGTTTTCCTGTTTTGTTTGTATGCACTACTAAATCTTTAAGATATAACAAACACCAGTTGACTTTGACATTTTTCCTTATGATATCTCAATATCTTTACTATTCTACAGTTTTTGCCACTACATTATGATACTCTGTGTACATTTTTTTGCACTTTAAAACTGTCATGCTATGCTGTATGCTTAATTGTATCACTGGAAACAAGTTTTTATTTAATGAGTATTTGATTTAAATGCAAGATATTAATCCTTATTCATAATTTTCAGAAAGCAATAAAGTGTAAAAGAAATAACTTAAACAAACCACAGTGGATTACTATGAAATGGGAATTTCACCTTCGGAATGAACGAAAGAAAATGCAATACCTTATCACGAAGAGTAAATGGATCAGAATTAACAAGCATTAACACGAATGTAACATACAAATCGTATGATAGCAGTCTTAACTAATTATTTTTCTATCAGAATACGAGGCGATTGATGCAGGCTGTCAGACAGAACTACACATCTTAGTTTTAGTGATGAAATATGCTAGAAATAAGAATATATGATGAATAGTTGTATGAAGTACATGGTAATATGAATAATGAATAATGAAGTGTCTTTTTTGCAGATAATAATGAATGATGATGAATAGTTATATGAAGAATATGCTAATATGAATAATGAAGTTTTTCTTTGCAGGTGATGATAGTAATTAAGTTATGCTAATATGAATAATGAAGTTTTTCTTTGTAGATGAGGATAATAATGAAGTTTATATATTTACTATTAGATAAGAGATGCTATGTATGTCTTATGTCACATGGTATAATGACTGAATGTTTAGGAAAGGACAGCTAGAGCACATACATATTGAGTACACGTTTCATTACCTGTTAATTAGAAGTTCACTACTTTTCAGCATAATACGCGTTTCTTCTTCAGCTCAATAATGCATTTTGTATTTTTTCCAGGAGAAGCTATTCATGAAATTAATGTGCTATAAGCAGTTAGTCATTAAACCTGTTCTAGTATTTGCATTTTTTTTACCCATTTGTGTGTGTCATTCATGAATGTGATCATATATATACTCTACTTGTTTCATAACCTTGTTACAGCTGACTCATGATGAATGACGTTATTAATCCTTATTTCCAGCAGTAAGTCAAAACCAAATTTTTTCATGCCCCAGCAATTAATTATCGATCTCAACGCAATGCATTGCTAGCACAACAAAATGTATTACCAGTCCCAAATAATGCTACCAGTTTAAGAGATATTTCTAGTTCTAAATATAATGCAAATTTCTCAGATGTATTGAATCCATTGTATCTATGTATTATTGGACCACAGACCTTGAGTAATAGTTACAGTGTGTTCCATATTAAATATGTCCTATGTCACTTGAATGATGAGTTCTGAGTAATACTGAATGATGTTTTGTAATAATGCATAAATGCTATGCCAATAATTTCTGTAAATAATATTTTTGTTATACTCTATAAATGCTATGCCAATAACTAACTCACAATTTGAATGATGACTTCTGAATAATACTGAATAATGTTTTATAAAACTATATGAATACTTTGTAACTGGCCAATGAATGCCACTGTTTCTTATATTTTAAATTTGTCTGAATAATGAATAAAAATGGTTTGTAACTGGCCAATGAGTGTCAATATTTACCGTAATCAGATGACTTATGAATAATGTTCTGTAATACTCCATATGTAGTACAGAAATGTTTAGTAACTAGGCAATGAGTGCCAACAATTACTCAAATCGGTTGATAGACTAGTGTAATTCTCAATGATGACTAGGATAAGACTTAATGTCCTTCACCTTCTGACCTAATTACCAGAAATTAGCGCAATATCCGTTTGTCCTGTCCATCCTCATGATCATGGAGCACTATATTTGGATATTCCACTAATTCTACGGTGGTGAAAGAGTATGGATTCTACAAGAATGTGGTGTTGACACATCATGCCGTCCACCACCTTGAACGATGTAGATGTTATTATGATCCTACTGTTTGGTGTACCTAATGTACTAGCAAAATGATAACACTGAATATTAATACAACATTTCAGTGTCTTGGCTACACTGATTAATACTTCAGGGAAGAGAACTTCAGATTGTCTCACTTGGGGTTGTGCTTATGTAGATAGATATGGACTTTCAGTGCAGCTACGTGCAACCTACTGTGCTAAAACCATGATGCAATCCTTCCCATTCCTTTCCTAGTTCTTGTAAAATGGTAAAAACATATACAGTGCGTATGCACTTTATGTCATTTGTTAATATGTTTTGTACTGATTGCGTATACATTTTGTCATTTCTTGATATGTTCTGTACTCAGTGCATGTGCACTCTATTTCATTTCATGTTCTGCACTTATATATATGTATATACTCTGTGACTGTAAACTTAGTTAATTAAGTAGATTATAGAAAATTTTGTTGCTCATGGCAAGTCCAATTGACTCACCATCGCTGCCAAATTTTTGCCCCCTCCCCGGTGGAGGGCTATGTAAGAGGTCCAAGCAGGTGTAATTTCGATGTATTGCTCATGCGCTGCTTGCGATATGCAAGGTATAAGAGAATCGCTGACCAGAGAGCAGTGTTGACTGCAGTAGGAACTGTGTAGCTGTAGCAGTAAGTTGTTGCTAGTCTGCAGTCTGCTCTGGTCTGATCTGGTGCATCGTGTTGAGTGGCCCAGTCGCGGTGCAGTGATGCCGGAGCCTGAGTATTATTGTATAAGGTAAAAAGCAGCCTCGCGCATATGTAGTAATGTTATCTCAACTCCCATGTGAATGTTTTAAAAATCTCCTAATAATAATCCTTTTCATAAAAAAATAACTTTTAACAACCATTCATTTCAATTTAAAGAATTTACTAATTTCTCCAATCCATTATCATCCCGATTATAGCACAAGAAAAATCAGTTGTTTCCTTTCATAAATGACAAATCTATCGGGCAGCTTTGCACAGGGCTGTGCCAGAAAAATTTATTGTAAGAGCAGATATATATGCGTTATCCGGCGACTTCATTGAGGTAAGAATTTTTCTCTTTTTATTCAGAATGATCTTTCAGGGCCATGACGCAGCACTGCTGACGTCCAATATTTACCACGTTAAATTCACAGTCAAATATTGAAAAGTTATAAGTGAGCGACAATTTAATTGAGAAGTTAGTTACATTGTATTATTACCAGGTTACGGAAATTATTTTGTTGGGACGTTACACTGAATGTGAACGACATAATTATAATTTTTACTGTTGAGAAGTTTAGGAATTTTTCTGTTTTGAGGTTACACTAAATGAGAATATTATTCATATTATTTATTTAAATTTTGTGGGGAGGTTACACTACCTCCATCGATTTCGTACCAGAAGAACGATTTTGAGCCCTAAAGAATTACAGTGAGTAAATTTCCCTATGGTGATGACTTCATTGACAAGTTTATTCCAAAGGCATCGTTAATACATTCGTTTATTGTCACAGCTAAACATCGGAAATCCTAAAAGGCTAGAGGATTTAAAATAACTCCGATAGTATGAAAAGAGCTGAAAAGTTTGTGGGACAAAAGCTGCATGGTACAACGTGGGCCATAATACGACGTTGGTCTTTTGTTGCTAGGTGGGATCGCTTCAGTGAAATGAAGGTCAACTTTCTGTTCTTAAATGGGCTGCTATAGTTTGTTACTTATTTTCTGATAGCGGCTAACGAGATGAATCCAGTGATGTGTAACATTAGGGTCTTTGGTGCTCAACGAATGTCACAGAGGCGGCATGTACGTCCATTTACAGAAGGTGTTCAAAGTGATGACCATTGGTATCACTGCAGTGCTGCAATCTTCATATCATGGATTGAGTGGTATTCCTTATCACATCGGCACTTATCGAAGCATGTGCTCTGACATTTTTCCCTGGCACATCTTCAGGTGAAGCTGAAACGTTTTTATAAACAATGTCTTTTACGAATCCCCACAAGCAAAAATACCAGAGGCGACAAGTCAGGTGAATGAGCCGGCTACGACACATCTCCTCCGCGTCCAAGCCAACGATTTGGGAATTGTCTCTGAAACTCATTTCTGGCCATCAGCGAAAAATGTGCCGGACACCCATCGTGTTGATACCACATTCTGTTCCTTGATCCTAAGATAAATTCTTCCTATAACAGACCTAATGTTCCTTGCAGGAATGTGGTGTACTTCCTACCATTAAGATTTCCTTCGATGAAATAGGGGCCAATAATTCTGTCATCTACAAGCCCACACTATATTTTCACCGACCACGGTTTTTGGTGTGCAGCTAACATGGATTTCCAGTTGCGCTGTGATGCATGTTATGCAAATTAACATTTCCATGGTTCGTGAATGTAGCCTGGTCAGTAAATAATATCAGATTAATAAATGTGGCATCCCTCTGTCTCTGAAGTTGAGCCCATCGGCAGAATTCAATGCGACGCATGCAATCCGTACCAGTTAATACTTGGTGGAGACTGATATGATAAGGATGATATTTATGGCGATGCAGAACACGACAAAACACTACTCTGGCTCATGCCAGATGTCCTTGCGATTTGACGCGAACTGACACAAGGATCTCGAACCACGATGGCAAGAGTACCAATTCCGTTTCCACGTTAGTAACTTTCCTTTGCCGGATGTGTTTCCGATGCGTTAAGGATTCATTTGTTCTCAATTTATGATAAACATTTTTAAATGTGCGTCGCGTAGGGTGAGTACCTTGAGGATATCTTTCAGCGTATAAGTCTCCAGCTCTCACTGAATTTCGTTGGCATTCTCCGAAAATGAGAAGCACATCGTTCTTCGTAGGAATACATCATTCGCATTCGAATGGTGTTCACATGTCAATGCCACGTTAGATGGATACGCCGCATTCAGCGAATATTTACTATTTGCATGATATACGAGACTGAATTATCAGAGTATGTGCTTCGGTAAGTGCCGAAGTGATAAGCAATACCACTCAGTCCGTGACAAGAAAATTGCAGCACGGGCGTTCACGGCAATTTTTTGACCTTCGTTGACCTTCAAAGACCTTACTTTTACACATCATTGGATTCTTCTCGATAGCCGCTATCAGAAAATAAGTACCAAACAACAGCATCCCATTTAAAAAACCAAAGTTGACCTTCATATCTCTGACGCGAACCCACCTAACAACAAAAAACCAATGTCATATTGTGGGCCCCGTTGTCTCATGTAACATTTGTCGCACAAACGTTTCAGCTCTTATCATACTTTCGGATTTATTCTTGGTGGCAGTAGTTAGTGGCTCACCCTGTATACGCTTGTTATCGACTTCAAATTAATTTCTTACTAGTAAAGTACTCACTCTACTCACGATGACCTTAAGGAGATTCCAACACGATTTAAAAGTCCTAGGTACGTCTAAAAGAGTGATTCAATAATGTATACAAACATCGCGCGTTTATTTCGAAATTCGTGCACAGAAAAGAAAAATTGCCTCTGAGGCATGTGTACGAGGGTCACTCCAAAAGAAATGCACACTATTTTTGTAAAAATACAGTTTTCATTCTGCATGAGTGAAAGTTTTACAGTGTGTAGATACATACTTCCTGCTTCTTTTCAAACTCAGTTCAACCTCTTCCCGTGAGTAGCGCCGTCACAGTTGGTCTTCAAGATGGCTGCTACACTTGACGTCCGTCAGAAGCAACGTCCTTCATAGATTTCCTGTGCTGTGAAAAAGAGACAGTGGGGAACATCCACAAGAGGTTGGAAGACGTGTGTGGAGATGCTGCTGTCGATCGCAGTACAGTTAGTCGGTGGACAAGCAGGTTACGTGATGACAGCGGGCACGGCAATATTGAGGATTGTCCTCGCAGCGGCAGGCCTCGTACTGCACACACTCCAGACAATGTGCACAGAGTTAACGAATTGGTGACTGCTGACAGACGCATCACAGTGAACGAATTGTCACGCTACGTTTGAATAGAGGAAGGAAGTGTTTGCAGAATACTGAAAGTGTTGGCGTTAAAAAAGGTTTATGCCAGGTGGGTTCCCAGGATGTTGACAGTGACTCACAATGAAACAAGAAAAACGGTATGCAGCGAACTTTTGGAACAGTACGAGAATGGTGGAGATGAATTTCTTGGTTGAAATGTGACAGATGGTGAAACACGGATCCATCATTTTTCACCAGAGACGAAGAGGCAATCAGTGGAGTGGCATCATGCAAATTCACACAAGAAGAAAAAAAATTCAAAACCACACCTTCTGCTGGAAAAGTTATGGCTAAGGTGTTTTTCGATTCCGAAGGACTCTTGCTTGTGGACATCATGCCAAGTGGAACCACCATAAATTCTGATGCATATGTGACGACACTGACGACACTTCAAGGTCGACTGAGTCATGTTCGACCACATCAGCAAAGGCTGGACGTTTTGCTGTTGCACAACAACGCACGGCCACACGTCAGTCAAAAAACCAATGAAGCGATCACAAAACTCTGATGGACAACACTTAAACACGCGACTTACAGTTCTGATCTGGCTCCATGTGACTATCATCTCTTTGGGAAACTGAAAGACTCTATTTGTGGAACAAGGTTTGAAGATGACGATTCCCTTGTGCACGCTGCCAAACAGTGGCTCCAACAGGTTGGTCCAGAATTTTTCCGTGCGGGTATACAGGCGCTGGTTCCAAGATGGCGTAAGGCAGTTGAGAGGGATGGAAATTATGTGGAGAAATGAAAATTTGTTCCTAAACGATGTATCTACACACTGTAAGACTTTCAAAAATGTCGAATAAAAGATAATTTTTTTTAAAAATAGTGTGCATTTCTTTTGGTGTGACTCCCGTATATAACCATTTCCAATGTGTCTAGCTCACCAAATCAAAACGACAAAATCGTCTTCTTCCCATGGGTGGAGTGGGGGTGGGGGAGGGCAGGTGGGGGTGTGGGGTTCTTCACGGCACTCCTATGCAACGTCGTGGTGGAACATACATTGATCGGATTCACAACTGAATCCGCCGTGGCGTATCACCAGTTCACTGCTTCAAAATGTCCGCTCTTCAACAGCGACTCTGGTAAGCAGCACAGAATACGTGGTGGCCGTTAACATCCAAAAACAGCTCGTTTCAATCTATCCCATACACGCGGGAAGCAGAACGGTCAATCTATTCTGTTGATACCAGCACGCTGAAGGCACAACACGATGAGAACGCTGGTTATCACCTATCAAGACGAAACTGCGATCAAAATGTTGGCGATATGGTCCCACTATTGGCTGCAGAATCTCGTCCCTTTACCGCAGCAAGTGGAATTACGCTCAACAGCCATAAAAGATTCACGGTTTTCCATGCGATCTCTTGCTCCCCCCCCCCCCCCCCCTTTCCAGAACCTCACCCAACCCCCACATTGTTTGACATGTTTTTTTATTTATTTTACGTGTCCAGGACTTAGATATACGAGGTGCTTTCGAGTTCTAAGGCCTCCGATTTTTTTCTCCGGACTGGAAAGAGATAGAAACATGCGCATTGTTTTAAAATGAGGCCGCGTTCATTGTCAATACGTCCCAGAGATGGCAGCACCGTACGGCAGATGGAATTTTACCGCCAGCGGCGAGAATGAGAACTGTTTTAATTACATAAAATGGCGACGTTTTCCTTACTTGAACAGCGTGCAATCATTCGTTTTCTGAATTTGCGTGGTGTGAAACCAATTGAAATTCATCGACAGTTGAAGGAGACATGTGGTGATGGAGTTATGGATGTGTCGAAAGTGCGGCTGTGGATGCGACAGTTTAATGAAGGCAGAACACTGTGTGACAACAAACCGAAACAACCTCGGGCTCGCACAAGCCGGTCAGACGACATGATCGAGAAAGTGGAGAGAATGGTTTTGGGGGATCGCCGAATGACTGTTGAACATATCGCCTACAGAGTTGGCATTTCTGTGGGTTCTGTGCACACAATCCTGGATGACGACCTGAAAATGCGAAATGTGTCATCCAGGTGGGTGCCACGAATGCTGACGGACGACCACATGGCTGCCCATGTGGCATGTTGCCAAGCAATGTTGACGCGTAACGACAGTATGAATGGGACTTTCTTTTCGTCGGTTGAGACAATGGATGAGACGTGGATGCCATTTTTCAATCCAGAAACAAAGCGCCAGTCAGCTCAATGGAAGCACACAGATTCACCACCACCATAAAAATTTCGGGTAACCGCCAGTGCTGAAAATATGATGGTGTCCATGTTCTGAGACAGCGAGGGCGTAATCCTTAACCATTGCGCTCCAAAGGGCACTACGGTAACAGGTGCATCCTACGAGAATGTTTTGAAGAACAAATTCCTTCCTGCACTGCAACAAAAACGTCCGGGAAGGGCTGCGCGTTTGCTGTTTCACCAAGACAACGCACCCGCACATCGAGCTGACGTTACGCAACAATTTCTTCGTGATAACAACTTTGAAGTGATTCCTCATGCTCCCTATTCACCTGACCAGGCTCCTAGTGACTTTTGGCTTTTTCCAACAATGAAAGACACTCTTCGTGGCCGCACGTTCACCTGCTGTGCTGCTATTGCCTCAGCGATTTTCCAGTGGTCAAAACAGACTCCTAAAGAAGCCGTCGCCTCTGTCATGGAATCATGGCGTCAGCGTTGTGAAAAATTTGTACGTCTGCAGGGCGATTACGTCGAGAAGTAACGCCAGTTTCATCGATTTCGGGTGAGTAGTTAATTAGAAAAAAAATCGGAGGCCTTAGAACTTGAATGCACCTCGTACAAAACAATTAAAATCCAACGTTGTAAATAAAAGTACAGTACATCGATACAAAGTACCAAATGTAATAACATAACACAAGACACATTTGTTTTTCTATTAAATGGACGACAAGCTCTAGAATTCCGCGATTTTGATGGCTTTATTAGTTGCTGCATAGATATCTTTTGAGGTGCAAGGATCGTGCAGGTGTCTGCAGACCATGAGATGTTGTCTTGTAGGTTGCCACACACACATATGTCCTCCTCAGTTGTGTAGTCCCTTTTCCTGAAGTTCGCCTTGCATCTTGAAACTCCTGTCATCAGTCGGTTTAGAGCCTTCCATGCCGCATATGGCAGATGAAAGTCCGCGGCAGGTTCTTCTTTGATGTTCTTCCTACCCCTTTCAGTTAATGAATCTTGCCACAGCTCTGTTCGACGGGTTCGAAGTGCTGACGGAATTTCTGATGTGTGGATACAGCTCCTTCTTGAGCTCAGCCTACGTCTTTTTGCTTCATGTCCGAACAGGGGATGCCAGAGGTCGGTTTCCTGCATCTTTTTCTCCATTTCTGCGGTTGTTCTTCTGCGGACGTCAGGTTGTGGTATACCCGTAATTTGATAGATTTTGGTGGCAGGAGTTGGTCATCCGCAGCCATTCACAGAGCGTCCAGGTCTCATTCAATACTGGAACCAGCTGTTTAGCATCTGATGAAGTTGCACCAGAGTGGTGCTGCATATTCAGCTGCAGAGAAGCACAGTGCGTGGGCCTGTTGGGAGCCATCAAGGCACTCCAAGACAGGAAATCGGAGACACGATGCAGAGAGCAGGCAAAAGTGGTAGCGTTTAGATTTCGTGGGCTAAATTGTAACACTAGAGCCCTGCAAACTGCAGACGCTCCCGGCAGCTGCAGCAAGGAAGAAATTTCTCTTCACAGATAACTGATAACTCTGTTCACCGCCTAGACGCCGTTGTAAGGCGTCACAGTAGTACATGGCCATGAAAAGGCACAGGCAACAAGCTTGATAATTGCTCCTGGGAACTTCAACACCATTGGGTTTATGCGGGTTACAGTGCTACTGTAGCAGCCGCCACTTAAAAAAGGACAGAGTGGTGGGGGGGGGGGGGGGAGGGCAAGTGCCGTAAAACAATGTTGTTGCTGGTCATAACAGGAGTGTCAGTGACGTTCAGCTGAATGCTGCGGATACCGAACTTGAAGTTCGTTAACGTGAAGTCGAGAAGCAACCCTACCTACCGAGTAGGAATAGGGGAGGAATCTAAATTTGCTTAGCCAGAAGCTACAGAGCGACTCGCCAGATTGGCTGAAGCTTGTTAAGTGTCGGTGGATTGGTGGGTCGGCTACAGGAAGGGAGAAACATGGCGCCGATTTAAAAAAAAAAAACTTTGTTTTTATATACATAGAGGGCTCTGTCAGGTCGTTGGGGCGCCAACCCTGTGTCACTAGTGGCTAGCCTCTGTAAGCTGCGACATATCTGTTTTTCTCACTTGTAGTGCTGCCCTCAAGTTTGTACTTAACGTGCTGCTAGTGTTCTGTACTTCTTTTAGTTCCCACCCACATGGTTTTAGACGCCGACTTCCGTTGTCCAAACAGTTGCCTCCTTTAATTTTTCTAATGCTTATAATTAGTCCTCAGTGTAGTAGTTAAGTCTGATAGCTAATAAGTAGTGTTATTCAGACCCCTTAATTCTATGAGACCTGTGACTGTTTGGCGCTGATCCAAGAGAGCGACTTCTCTTCACTGGGAATTTATCTTTCTGCATTTGCCGGCCGGGGTGGCCGAGCAGTTCTAGGCGCTACGGTCTGGAACCGCGCGACCGCTACGGTCGCAGGTTCGAATCCTGCCTCGGGCATGGATATGTGTGACGTCCTTAGGTTAGTTAGGTTTAAGTAGTTCTAAGTTCTAAGGGACTGATGACCTCAGCAATTAAGTCCCGTAGTGCTCAGAGCCATTTGAACCATTGTTTTTTCTGCATTTGCTGCTCACTGCTGGGAAATTTCAGACTGGCCTCACATCTGTGTTCCTTCTATTCTGTATTACGGTACGACATCCTCACCGAAGAAGAGACTAAGAAACTTACGTTTTTTGCCTTTCTGTGACACAATGTAGGGAAAGATTGGCCTGCTCCTAAAGAGACACAACATTTCATCGGTGTTGAAGACCCAGCACAAATATGACGACGCATGAGCCCTGTGAACGACGATCTGACGTTGAGAACGTCTGGCGTGTACAAGATACCATGTCAATGTGGATGCTAGTACATCGGTCAAACCGTTCGCACTGTTGAACAACACGAGAGGTTATTTCGCCCACACCGCGGAGAAAAAGCCTTCGTAAAACGCTCTCTAGAGAATCGACACCTAATTATGTTCAACGAATCATTATGAGGACGAGCTTACTTTCGGACTGCCTTATACAGGCTGTTCCATATATCTTGACCACCCTAAATAACTGTTTGTCCTGATGCAAATTACAAAATGTTTCAAGCTAATGTTCTTTAGCTGTCAGGGGGACATCAATCAGCATGATTGCCTTCGTTGAAGCTTTGCTTTTTTACAAAGATATGGACAGCTGTACGAATTTTTTAAACGGCACTCTGTATTTTTTATTCGGTCATTCATCTCCTCTCCTAAAGAGCTATTCAAAACTGTATCACACCGTACCATTCACTGAAACACAACGTTATTAGTTACATAACACAACATTGACGTTGACGCTCCCAGCGCTTAATGCAGATACTCGGGGTAATGGAACACACCAACGTGCTGACGTTGACTGAGGACAAATGTAAACATAATTAGAATGCACACCCGTCATTCCGTCAACCATCGTCATTTGAAAAGTTGTGTGAGTAGAATGTACACCAACTATGAGAAGGTAGAAATGCTATTCATCCATGGGGAATGTAAGTTAGCAGAACAGTAATTGCAGCCGGCCGTTGTGGCTGAGCGGTTCTAGGCGCTTCTGTCTGGAATCGCGCGACCGCTACTATCGCAGGCTCGAATCCTGCCTCGGGCATGGATGTGTGTGATGTCCTTAGGTTAGTTAAGTTTAAGTAGTTCTAAGTTCTAGGGGACTGATGACCTTAGATGTTAAGTCCCACAGTGCTCAGAGCCATTTGAACCAGTAATTGCAATACTGTTTTCTTATCTACAGGTACATTTAGTGCAGTATAGTTTACTCCTTTTAAATACTGTTGTGTAGAGTAGGCATACAGTAAATGCTGTCCTTCCTACAAACTCTATTGACATAACGTTTCTTTTCTTTTTGTTGTTGTTGTTGTTGTTGTTGTTGTTGAAGGTAGGCGAAATGCTACGCAGGCAGCGGAACTGTACAGACAGCGATATCCTGTCAAGAACCCTTCCCGACGGATGTTTTCCCGTCGTGTTGCGACGCTTCAGGAAACGGGAAGTTGCAACCCACGACAACGCAGTCGTCGTAGCACTCGCAAACACGAAGCTGCCGAAGCTACTGTTCTCGCTTCCGTTGCTATGATTCCACATGTGAGCACACGACACCTTGAACACCATATTGACGTTCTTAAATCCAGTGTACATCGTAGTCTTACACGTCACCGGTCCCATCCTTAACATGTACACGAACATCAGGAACTGCGTGGGAATGATTTCCAGAATTGTGTACAGTTCTGTCAGTGGGCGCAGCAGCAAATGCTCGCCAACCCGAATTTCTTCTCCAATGTTCTATTTACCGATGAATGTTCCTTCTCAAACAATGGATAGGTAAATACAAGGAACAGGCATTTTTGGTGCAGCGACAACCCACGATGGCTTAGACAGGTGGGACATCAGCATCAATGCAGATTAACGTCTGGTGTGGGATGCTTGGTACTACAGTTATTGGCCCTTGTTTCATCAATGGCAGTTTAAACGGCACAGCGTGGGCCAACTTCCTCAGAAGAATTCTTCTTCTTCTTCTGGATGAAGTGCCGCTAGGAACCAGAATGCTTATGTCGTATCAACACGATGAATGTCCAGCACATAATGCCTTGCGTGCACGTCGTGTTCTGAACCGTAGGAATCCTGCCAGTTGGATTGGACGAGGAGGAACCGTTATTTGGCCTTCTACGTCTCATAATTTAAACCCTCAGGACTTTTTTCTTTGGGGATGCATTTAAGACCTTGTCTGTCGCCATTTCCCACAACTCCAGAGGACATGCAGGGACGTATCTTGCTTACTTGTAATTCACTTCAGCAGGCAACACTGGGAGCAGTATATAACTTTTTCATTCAACGAGTGCACCAGTGTATCGGTGTCCAGGGTCACCACTTTGAGCACCTATGAATATTCTACTAAAAAATGGTTCAAATGGCTCTGAGCACTATGTGACTTAACATCTGTGGTCATCAGTCCCCTAGAACTTAGAACTACTTAAACCTAACTAACCTAAGGACATCACATACATCCATGCCCGAGGCAGGATTCGAGCCTGCGACCACAGCAGTCGCGCAGTTCCGGACTGAGCGCCTAGCACCGCTCGGCCACCGCGGCCGGAAATATTCTACTCCTGGGCAATGATACACGAAAGTCAATTTTGTGTTATGTTTTTACTTCGTTTTCATTTGTTTTCTGACAATTCCATTAAGTGGACGAGTTTGTGATCCCAGCCTCAAAGTCAATGTTGTGTTACGTAATTAATAACGTTGTGTTTCAGTGAATGGTACAATGTTACATTTTTGATTAGGTCTTTAGGAGAGGAAATGAATTACCGAATAAAAAATGCAGGGTGCCATTTAAAAAAGTCATACCGTTGCTCATAACTTTGTAAAAGAATAAATAAATAAATAAAAAGCAAGAAACGAAGGTAATCATGCTGATCAATATACCCCTGACAGCTGAAGAACGTTTGCTTGAATCATTATGTAATTTTCACCTGGAAAAACAGTTATTTATGGTGGTCAAAATAAATTGGACACCTATATAAGAAGATGTAGTGAAACGTCCTCTTTGAAAAATTGTACAGGACTGTCCTTAAACTGACATACAATATTTTTAGCGCAACGCAATCTGACTTTCAAAAATCCCTACAAAAGAATGGCCCTGACTAATATTAACCTATACGTTTCACAAATCACTTACCTCACAAAAATCTTGGTTACTCGAACTACTGCAATACAGCGAGCACCACTACTGCCAGCTAAATAAAAGATTCAAACTACGGAAGGCACTAACTACTGATAGGGATAGTTAGCAAATGAAAGATATTAATAGAGAACAAACAATGTATTTACCTTAATAGTCAGAATATATATAGCAGTTCATGACAAATTACAAAACACCGCCATCTCTCTCCCCACATCCACCACTGCTGGCGGCTCACCTCCAACTGCGCAACGCTACGCGCTGTTCACAGCCAGCTGCCTAACACTACAATGGCGAGTACTACAACAATGCAAAGCAGCCACAGACTGCCTGTGATTTTCATACAGAGGTGGCGTTACCAATAAGAAACCTCAACAGCCTACTTACAGTAGGAATAGAAATGAGTCTGAACACCACCAATAAAGACGGCGGTTTGTAGCTCAACGCAGCGTAGGGGGCGGGGGGAGGGGGGGTGGGGACGGCCGAAGGACGAAAACGTCACTATATTTAGCGACGAGGCCCACGAGAAGGACAGGCTGTAACGCGTACGTCACATCACGTGAGACAGCAGGTCTTGAGAATGCCAGCAGTGGCTTCCGGCGGGGCGTGAGTAACTATTTCAGACCGTTTGAATAATTCTTGGCTGAGTGTCTAAATACCTGGAAGTTCTCGATACCACACGAAAAAATTAAGACCTTTAGTGAGTATCTTTTTAATTAAGTACTGATTTCTCGTGGGTACTGCACAGAGCCGAGAACTGGCGAAGATTGGCGGACAAGCCGACCAGCGTGACGTCGGATGTTCGTTTCAGGGCTCGTGCATCTCGTTGGCCCAGATTTGGCGAGAAAGCGAGCTCGAGTGACGTCACAGCCATCAACGCGGCCTTATAACGGCGAGGCCACGGCGACACGGAAGTCATTTACCACATGACAATAGCAGAGAAGCGTTCGGTCGACAGCTCGTGGGATTTTAAACACCTGGCGTGGCTGGAACCCGGAGAGGGTTTTGTTGAGCTATGACCTGCTTGTGATCAGCAACTAAAGAAGTTACTGCAAATAAGGAAAAAGAGGCCGAACTTCCCATCCAGTAACTTTAAGCCTCCGTCTAAGTGGTAAAAGCAGCCAGCAGCAACTGCATATTGTTTTGTACAAATACACGAGATACCAACAAATCGTTTGTAATACATATAGCGACATAGTACGTGTAACGTCATAGTAGCCCTCTGCGCAGTATTTGACAGATATGGCGCGAGCAGCTTTCTTACCCGTCTAGCAGCATCTCTCCCCTGTTTTTGACCCAGTAGTTGATGGTGTTGGGGAAGGCTTCCACGTAGCACTCAAGCTGCACGTCGGTTCCCAGGGGGGCTCCAAGCAGCTGGTTGGGGACCTTCACCGAGGGAGCAACTGGAACAGAGGAAAACAACCAGTATCATTAAACCGGGTGCATAAAACTACAGACAGTCATATACAGGGATGTTAATTTATTTTTCAGTGTTCTTCCATCAGTCTGATGAGGAATCCCTTGTGTGGGAGGTTCCAAGTTCAACCTTTCGTAAACTTGTCTGTCGTGGAGCTTACTGTATAAATGGTTACCCGGTAAAGTGTAGGTGCAGATAGTACGATAACATGTTTCACAAGTACTGCAAAAAGAAACATCGAGGGGTTTAATTCTACCAGCTGTTCCATGTGGTATGAACTGCAATATCACACACATTTCATGAGCGATAGGTTTCTCTGAAGGAGTATGATTTTTATACACAGACCAGCAAAAGCAAGTTATTTTGATCAGCTGTTGACAAAAGCAATACCCATTCCATACTTGTAGTCCTATTACGCCCATTTTCCCGCTCTTGCTTTAGGCGTGGCGGCTTTTGAGACTCCGTGTGCAGGCTACTAATTAGAAATTCACCTACCTCAGAACGGCGTATGCTCGATGTTCCTTCACTCGGCAACGTAGATAATTACAAGATGATGTAAAAGCAGCGTTGATAAAAAAACACCATCTAATATCTACAATTACTGACGCCGCGCAACTCTAGTAATGAAATAAACTTCTGTAGAAAAACTGTCAATAAAAAAATTTATCGGTCGGTAAGATAATGGATTTTCTTGTGGAAAATAATGGCCGAAATTTCCACGCAAAAATGTTTTTTTGTTTTTATAACAATTGAAACGGTACTATTCAGTCCACGTTCAAACTATTGGTTATTTTCGTCAAGTTCACAATTCATACACTAATTTCGCACGCACAGCCGCCAGAAATCTGTCCATATCCGACCCGAGTTAAGCAACGTTTCCACAGTCATTAATTCCACCACTAACATGATTATTACATTCGGTCCCTCTGGTGGATTTCAGAAAAGAAATTGCTCGTCAAAAATGCTCTGTGGTTGAATACTGAAACATGCCACGTGGATATTAAGAAGGCCAAATTTTCACACGCGAATATCATTCCAACAAAAACAGTTCTAAAACACCCAAACTTCACAAAACTGTCCGTAACTCCATCAGCGATAGTAAAGACACGTATCAAAAGCGAGGAACTGAATTGTTCCTTCATTTTACACATTATTTTGACTCGCACTAGTAACATGTTCAAAGCTAGCAAGCGACTCCCTTCTTGTGGCCTAAATCCCAGTATAACTATCAGGTAATGAGCGGGAACCATCTCAATTCTGATTGGTTGACCATACTCGCTGCCATTCAGAATGCTCGCATTTACGTCAATCTGACATGCAAATGTTAAAGTAATGTTTAATAAACGATAACGAAAAGGCAATAAATCTGGAAACATCTTTTAGATACAGATGATACTCCAGCTGACTTTTTGGCTGCTCTGTTACAATAGCAATCACACCTGGACACACGTCATCAGCAAACTGGGTAAATTCCGTATGAACATTTTCCCCCGCCAGGCTTGTGTTAACTCTAGCAGGTTACTTAAGACTGTATATAACGCAACATTAAAGTTTGCCGAATGTCCCACGTACACTCTCTCATTCACTCACATATACTTCCACAACAATCTTAGACATCAATAATAATTTTGTCTGATTTTTGTATCACGAAACAAAAACTAATTAAAGTTCAATATGAAAATCTCAATTAATTAATTCTGCACATTGAGAGTTCTGTTTACGTTTTTAGACGATACCAAAGGATAAACTATTATATTTCCCAAGTGAATTCAGTTTTTTAATTGTTGGTTTTTGACTTTTTAGCAATTTTTTCTATCTCTGAAATTAAGATGGTTATAGATTGTTATAAATCTGAAATATGGATACAATCTTCTCCTGAATGTCAAAAGGTAGTATACCGATTTTGAAAGTGATTGCATAATATTTAATATCATTTATTTAGGTTCTTATACGTGGTGAATGTACGGTCGCTAAGAAGTGACAGAGGAGCCATTCTCACGCTGCCGTAGTAGAAAGTGTACTCGACTCATTAGCAAAGACACAAATGGCGGTTTCTTTCACAGCCTCCGGCTCCAATACTGCGAGCTGTATAAGAACGTTTGTTATCGCGCATTAACTCGCGACGTCACATGCTGTCTGTGAGCTAAGTTTTCGTTTCTGCCCCTACAAATCACACACACGAGTAAGAGCAGAGCACCTCCTACTTCTAGTAACAAAGTAAATAACTTTCCAGCCACTTTACCATGCAGATTAAGAGTTGGCATAATTGTACACGAATTGAAAAGAAATTCCTTGCTGAACGATGCAGTAAGTGTGTTTATCTCATCTACAAACTGTCGGGTCGATTCCGCAATTTATCGTGCAAGTGAAGTTGACGTTTTCTGTGAAATTTCGTTAACTTCCTTCGTCAAGTTATGTAGCACTGTTTCAAGTTATTCAGCCATTCACTGCTTCCGTTGAAATCTATGTTGCGTGCAGTTTGATGTGCGTAACGTAGTAGGTCATTGTCATGCACATCCTGTAAATTGTATTTAGCATCCTTCAAACGCGCAAGCGCCACTTTTTGTAACAAGTTCGCCTTGTTCTACTTTAAAACTCCGTAGTTTTTCTTATGCACCAAAGGGCCACATTGGAGCGGAATTATTCGAAATCTGTTCGTAGTTGTTTTTTACAATGCTGCGGATGATCTTATATATACGTATTTATTTTTAGTACCCGTTCTTTGGACTACGTTTCACTGTCTGACAAGGATGATGGACTTTATGGTTAGATACCTGTCTCAGTACCACTTTCACTTGTTAAGCACATATCGTAGTTATTGTGCTCCTAATGTACATTGTCCGCATAGTCGAGCGTACACAACATCACTCATTCCACAACGCTAATATTTCACCTGCCACTTCTTTCTTACTCTGTGAAATTCCGTGGGTTCCTTTTTGACGAAATGTCAACTTTTGTAAACTGCTGTTATAGATATAATGTAATGTTTGTTTATCGTGGCCATTGTTCTGCTTTGTTTCAACACTACTACCATTGTAGCACTGTTGTAAGTTACTCGTCGACTAAGCAGTTCAACTATGATCCGTATCTTCATGCTGTGTGCACCATTGGATACCTCCAGTCCCGTTCCCTGTTGACATTGGCAGCCTATATTGTGGTTGCATGGTAGACAATATGTGGGGCATCGAATACCGTAAACATCATGGGTCTTTTGCGGCCTGCACTCAAGGAGTTCCTTGTAAGAAAGTTCACTCAACAGCTTAGCCTCAGTTTATATTTAAACACTGGTGACGAAATATAAAACACGCGAAGGCTACCATGCATATTGTGACAACGTAGATTTTCAGGGCGTATCAAATACTGATGATTTTCACGGGTTTGCAGCCGGGTTCCATCGTCCTAACGACAACACGATATTTCGGCGGACCATCTGGCCGCCATCTTCAGGTGAGATTGAGTGCACAATCACGCCGGAAGTGAAGAGACCTCAGATTTTTTTTTTTTACTTTATTGTTATTTTAAAACCTGTACAACTCAGGTAGGCTGGCAGCGGCACACTACGCCGCTCTTCAGCCATAGCGTTTTACGATAGTATAAGAAATGGTGAATGACAATGAACAAAGTGACGGGCAAAAGAGAGAGGTCACAGAGACACAAAAAACACGGAGTCGTTCACATGTGACGATAACAACACTGAAAACACGTTGGCACGGCGCACAAAACACTGATGAGTCCGACGGTACAAGTGAACGTAGGAGTGGGACGGCGGACACCAAAAACACTATTCGACGTCACACACACGAGACACAGAAGGCGACGATCTCCGGCGAAGACCTCAGATTCGGCGGCTCCTTTATACCGCGGGTACTGGCCGTTGCGCGTGCGCGAGCAACGGAAGAGCTACCCTCTGTGAGGCGAAGAACTGCAGCGGCGCCAGCGGTGAAAACTGTCAAAAGCGAGGAATTGCAAAATTAAAATGCAGCCGGTCGGAAACCAGACGATTGTTGTTTTATCTGTGATAAAATAGGATTCCACATCTTGCTTAAAGGAAAACATTTATCTCTGTTAATAATATCATCACACAGACGTATTTCAATTGATTCTTACAATACACAATCCCAGTAACGGGAAGCCGAGGCAATAATTTTTCTCTTTGAACGACATATTGTGCCCTTCATTACGACAGTGTCCAGGTCTCTTCACTTCCGGCGTGATTGTGCACTCAATCTCACCTGAAGATGGCGGCCAGATGGTCCGCCGAAATATCGTGTTCTCGTCAGGACGATGGAACCCGGCTGCAAACCCGTGAAAACCATCAGTACCATGCATAGTCCTTGCGCTGCATTTACCCAAACTGACAACTTCCGGTAGAGCGTAAACTTTGCTGGAATCAATACCCATTAAAATTTATGGCACTCCATATAATACACTTCAAGAACATACTGCTGCAGAATTTACAGGCAGTCTAAAAACTGAGTCCCACATCGACACATCACTCAAGCACTGGAGCGGCACGGTACAGCGCTATACAAGCAACGGAAATGCTCACCAAAATAATTCTTTTCTCGATAAATTGGCTAGGTGAGATAATAGACGCACATTCCCGGCAGAGGCAGTTGGCATTAAATCGCATGAAAGTCAGAGTAAGGCGTTCTACCAGCCACAACCACACAGCACATGCCAATAACCATTCACGTCACTCGGTGTACGATTAACAGTGGCTAACCGGCCAAATTCCACTCTCACCACCACACGTCACCTTACAATCAGTATGGCGGCTCACTTGCTGCTGTCTGGTAGAGCCGCCAAAACTGAAGAGTGGCCCGCCTTGTCATGGAATTGTTTACTCGGCGTCAGAGCGTTATGAAGGCGGAGGACGTTACTAGAAAGGTGTGCTGTTGCTGTTGAAATTTCCAAGTCCGGTAATGTACTTCATTTCCGTGTATATATCTGTCTCTTAATGATTAACTAGAAAATTGAAGAAATTTGATGTTATACAGAGATTACTAACGATGTCTTACCCCCATGTGCTAGTGAAAGGTGGTGTAATAGCTTTTAAGTTTCCTTTAATTTACCTCTATGGTCACAAACTGGTTTCGATCTATAATGACCATCATCGGATCTGCAGCAAAAAATGGGAAAAACATACTCGCAGATTGTCTACACCTTAGAAACAAGACATAGGCCATACTGAAAAGTACTACTGACTAATATATGTGTGGTGTCACTGCCAGACACCACACTTGCTAGGTGGTAGCCTTTAAATCGGCCGCGGTCCGTTAGTATACGTCAAACCCGCGTTCGCCACGGTCAGTGATTGCAGACCGAGCGCCACCACACGGCAGGTCTAGAGAGACTTACTAGCACTCGCCCCAGTTGTACAGCTGACGTTCATAGCAATGGTTCACTGACAAATACGCTCTCATTTGCCGAGACGATAGTTAGCATAACCTTCAGCTACGTCATTTGCTACGACCTAGCAAGGCGCCATTACCAGTGTATATTGAAATGGAAATTATGTACAGTCAACAGAGATGTATACCGATTGTGGATTAAAGTTAAGTATTCTACCAGTACCTCCTGTTTTTGCTAGTCTTATTTCTCTGACCTGTTCCAGACCTCACGCCAGTCTGCCTGTAAATAAACGCGTGCATTTCGGCCTCCTCTAGCAACACGGTGTTGGCTCTTCTGCCAACACTTCACATGGCGCCAAGGATTTTGTGTTTGTTGATAGACTGATTTCATTGTGTCATGGCTTCGCCACAATCTCCAGGTGTACTGTCCGAATTTTATCGCTTGCAGAATCAGCAGACGCAGGCCTTATTGGATGCCCTTGGACAGCTCGTCCAGGGTCAACGTGCACTGCAAAACGATGCGGCAGCCGCTGCTCCACCGCTACCGCAGCCACAACATGCTGTTGCACCACCTTTTCGTCCTTTTGATGCGGCACTGGAAAGCTGGACGGAGTGGTCACGCCAATTTGGATTCTATCTCGCCGCCTACAGAATTCAAGGTAATGAGCGGCAGCCTCACTTATTATCGTGTATCGGCGTCCAGACGTACCGAGTGATAGTGAAATTGTTTCCCCGGCGTGACGTAGCAACTCTGTCATACGAAGAAATTTTGTCTGCATTAGATGCATATTTCAAAGAATCAGTCAATGTCGTTGCAAAAAGGTATACTTTCTTTCGTACAAAACGTACGGCAGGTCAGACTAATCGGGAGTGGGTTGCAACTTTGCAAGGCCTTACTAGGGATTGTGCTTTTGAGTGTGAATGTGGACTCCCTTATTCAGATACTATGGTGCGTGATGCAATTGCACAGAACGTTTCTGATGTTCGTATAAGGGAACAGATTTTGAAACTAGTCAATCCCTCCCTTCAACAGGTGATTGACATATTGGATAGGCAAGACACACTTGACTTTGCTCAGGAATCGTTTGAAACTTCGCCAGCCGTGTGTCACATTAACCGGCCCGCCGGGCGAGCTGCACGAAACAGTAAACAGCGTTCGCGCCCGTCTGCGCAGCTGCCGCCAAGCCCTCCGCTAAGTGTGCCGCGCAAGCAGGCAAATGCAGTGCTAAAATCATGCCCGCGGAGTGCTACTAGACATTCGCGTGAGAATTGCCCGTCACGCCAAGCTATTTGCTTTTTCTGTAATAGAAACGGACATGTTCAGAGTGTTTGCCAGAAAAAGCTCAGATCGGACACTCCCAACCATTCCAGGCCCTTTGCTTCGCGCCGGAATCGAACCAAGAATACTCAGGCTCGTGAACCTTCGCCCATGGACATTCATGTAGTTAATTCCACTCCGTCCAGTGCCACTTTCTCTAACAGTGACTGTGTTCGTCCCGCAAATAGTGTGCGTCGACATCGCCGGAAATCGCGGCAAGTCGCAAGTGTTTCAGTACCAGTGTCTGTTCACGCTGCACGAGACAGTCGCTCTGGTCAGCAGGACAATAAACTTTTTGTAGACTGGGACATTAATGGCAACGTGGTCCCATTCCAGCTTGATACCAGAGCTGCTGTTTCATTGATCAATAAAGACACGTACCAACAGCTGGGCAAACCTCCGTTGCGTGCCGCAAATGTTACGTTAAATAGTTATTCCGGTCAGAATATCCCTGTTTTAGGACAGTGCAGCCTTCTTGCAACATACAAGGGACAAACAAAACTTGTGTCTTTTTACGTCCTTCGTTCTTCTTCTGCAGTAAACTTGTTTGGTTTAGATTTATTTCAGTTGTTTAACTTGTCTATAGTCAATCAGGTCCTATCAGTGAACCAGACTGTGCCTTCAGCCAGTGTTTCTCGTCTATGTGAAGAATTTGCAGACATTTTTGCACCGGGCCTTGGTTGCGCTAAGAACTATAAAGCACATTTGGAACTGAAAGTAAACGCGCAACCGAAATTTTTCAGAGCACGCAATGTTCCCCACGCATTGCGTGATGAGGTCGCAAAAACATTACACGATTTGGAATCACAAGGTGTAATTGAACGTGTGCCGGCTTCTCTCTGGGCATCACCCTTGGTAATTTTGCCAAAACCTTCCAGAAAATTGAGACTTTGTGTGGACTTCAAAGCTACCGTGAATCCACAACTAGTGATTGCAACTTTTCCTTTACCCCGCCCGGAAGATCTTTTTGACAAACTGTGCCCGGGTAAATATTTTTCGAAGTTGGACCTCGCAGATGCGTACTTGCAAATACCAGTGGACGACGAATCCCAGCGCGTCCTGGTGGTTAACACGCATCTTGGTTTGTATCGATTCAAAAGACTGCCATTCGGGTGTGCATCCGCTCCTGCATTGTTTCAGCAATATCTGCAAACTGTTTGTGCCTCGGTCCCTACTGCAGCAAACTATCAGGACGATATTGTGATCTCCAGAAAGATGGAAGAAGAACATTTAGCCAATCTCAGGACATTATTTCAGGTCTTGCGACAAAATGGTCTTCACTTGCGGAAGGACAAATGTCTGTTTTTTGCTCGTGACTTACCCTATTTGGGACATGTAATCAATGCACAAGGCATACATCTCAGTCCCGAGCACCTCCATGCCATACAAGACTTGACTTCGCAGCAGAATTTGAAGCAGCTACAGAGTGTGCTGGGAAAAATTAACTATTATCATCGCTATGTGCGCCACGCCCCTTCCATTTCAGCTCCGCTTCATCGCTTACGCCGTAAAGGTGTTCCGTTCGTCTGGACGACGGAATGCGAACGCGCCTTTCGCCAGTTGAAATCGGCGTTGCTGTCAAGTACTTGCCTTACGCCATTCGATCCCCGGAAACCCCTTTTGCTGATGGTAGATGCATCGGATTTCGCGATCGGTGCTGTGCTTGCGCACAAAGATGGATCGCAAGATCGCCCTATTGCCTTTGCGTCCAAATTGCTCTCGTCTGCGCAAAGAAATTATTCACAGATAGAGAAAGAAGCTTTGGCTCTCGTATTTGGTGTTACTAAGTTTCATGATTTCTTGTATGGTCGTCACTTTACCATCATCACAGACCACAAACCTTTGACATCGCTTTTTCATCCGAACAAGCCTGTACGTCCACGTACAGCGCAGAAATTCATTCGCTGGTCTATTTTCCTCTCGCAGTACCGCTACGATATCTTGTATCGGTCCACTACTCAGCACGGAAACGCCGATGCGTAGTCCCGTTTGCCTGTTGCTGAGGATCGAGCATTCGATTCTTCCGAACTTGCTTGCATGTTCATTGATAGGGAAACAGATGACGTGGTCGAATCGTTTCCGATTGATTTTCGTCGTGTAGCTACAGCCACTGCTGCTGACCCTGTCCTTGCTACCGTTATGCGTTTTGTTGCCACGCAATGGCCCTTGTCAAAGTCACGAATCGAGGATCCGTTGGTTCGCCGATTTTTTCCTCACAAGGAGAGACTTTTTGTTCGACGTGGTGTTTAGCTGTTGCGTTCTGATAATGATCAGTCCAGGGTCGTGGTCCCACGTTCGTTACAGTCCTCTGTCTTACGGCTTCTTCACCAAGGACATTTGGGTATAGTGCGAACGAAACAACTTGCTCGTCAGCACTGTACTTGGTTCGGAATCGATGCTGCGATTACGAATATGTGATGGCGTGTGCCGAACAACACTCCGCACCACCGCGGAAATTCTTTGCATGGCCAAAAGCCACTTCCCCTTGGCAACGCTTACACATCGATTTTGCTGGTCTATTCTGGAATGCTCGATGGTTGGTTGTCGTCGATTCTTTCAGTAATTTTCCTTTTGTTGTCCGGATGTCTTCCACGACGTCGTCTGCCACCATCCAAGCGTTATCTGCTATCTTTTGCATTGAAGGTCTTCCACAGACTATTGTTTCCGACAATGGCCCACAATTCATGTCCGCCGAATTTCAGTCATTCTGCAAGGCCAATGGTATTCAACATCTGACATCCGCGACGTTTTCGCCTCAGTCAAACGGTGCCGCTGAACGATTGGTCCGGACTTTCAAGTCACAGATGTTGAAGTTGAAAGAGTCGCATTCTCGGGTGGAGGCGTTATTGCTCTATTTGTCCTCTCAGCCCCGAGATGGTCGCTCGCCGGCTGAGTTGCTCCACGGTCGTCCTCATCGAACCTTGATGTCTTTGCTACATCCGCCGCATCAGGTTCCAGTGCAGCGGCAGCCACCTGCTTTTGCTCCAGGCGACGTTGTATACTATCGCAACTATCGAGGTTCACGGCGTTGGCTCGCAGGGCGCATTTTTCGCCGCCTCGGCCGCGCTATGTATCTGGTTTTGGGGGCCACTGGTGGGGTGCGTCGGCATCTCAATCAGCTGCGCCTCTGTCGTCGCAAGGGTTCTGCCGCCCCCCGTCTGCTTTCAGCGACGGTGCTGTCCGGTCAGCGCCCTGGGGACCCATCTACTGGCTCGCCTTATCCCCAGGTGTTACCGGCGCTGCCTTCCATTTTGCCCCATGGCGACGCGCCGCCGCCGCCGCCTGTTCTCCCGCCGGCGCCGCCCGCAGTGGACGCTTCGCTGCAACCGGGCGCCTCCCTGGGTCACGCGCCGCCGATCGCTTCCCGTGACCAGCTGTCCTCCGACAAGGAACTCTTGCCCGCTCCGGACCAGATGTCGTCTTCGCCCGTCGGGTACCCCGACGCGATGGAGGTCGACCATTCGGCCCCTCCTGTCTCTCTACGGGCGCATACACCGCATGTTGGCATGCACCCTGGACTCGGTTTTCAGGCGTTTCCTAGCTCCCCTCGGACCGAATGGCCGGGTGCGGGTGGCACAGCCTCGCCTGTTGTTAGGCTCCCCACCTCGTCGCATACGTCAACATGGGGTCCTCCCCACGGCGGGCGGAAGCCTTATAACACAACCGTACGCCGATTTGCGGGGGAGGAATGTGGTGTCACCGCCAGACACCACACTTGCTAGGTGGTAGCCTTCAAATCGGCCGCGGTCCGTTAGTATACGTCGGACCCGCGTGTCGCCACTGTCAGTGATTGCAGACCGAGCGCCACCACACGGCCGGTCTAGAGAGACTTACTAGCACTCGCCCCAGTTGTACAGCCAACGTTCATAGCAATGGTTCACTGACAAATACGCTCTCATTTGCCGAGACGATAGTTAGCATAGCCTTCAGCTACGTCATTTGCTACGACCTAGCAAGGCGCCATTACCAGTGTATATTGAAATGGAAATTATGTACACTAAAGAGAGATGTACACCGATTGTGGATTAAAGTTAAGTATTCTACCAGTACCTCCTGTTTTTGCTAGTCTTATATCTCTGACCTGTTCCAGACCTCACGCCAGTCTGCGTGTAAATAAACGCGTGCATTTCGGCCTCCTCTAGCAACACGGTGTTGGCTCCTCTGCTAACACTTCAATATGCATTTGTGCGCCTTAAGCCGGCTGGGTTGGCCGAGCGGTTCTAGGAACTACAGTCTGGAACTGCGCGACCGCTACGGTCGCAGGTTCGAATCCTCCCTCGGGAATGGATGTGTGTGATGTCCTTAGGTTAGTTATTAGTTAGGTTGAAGTAGTTCTAAGTTCTAGGGGACTGATGACCTCAGAAGATAACTCCCATAGTTCTCAGAGCCATTTGAACCATTTTTTTGTGCGCTTCAAGTATGAACAGGCATACCTGTTCTTTAAAAACAAAATCGTACTGTACTGCAGCCATAGTGGCATCGTCAAATGTTAAATGCAGAATCAGCACCAGCATCGTCAAATATACACTGCTGGCCGTTAAAATTTCTACACCAAGAAGAAATGCAGATGATAAATGGGTATCCATTTGACAAATATATCATACTGCAACTGACATGTGATTACATTTTCACGCAATTTGGGTGCATAGATCCTGAGAAATCAGTACCCATAACCACCACCTCTGGCCGTAATAACGGCCGTGATACGCCTGGGCATTGAGTCAAACAGAGCTTGGATAGTGTGTACAGGTACAGCTGCCCATGCAGTTTCAACGCGTTACCACAGGTCATCAAGAGTAGTGACTGGCGTATTGTGACGAGCCAGTTGCTCGGCCACCATTGAACAGGCGTTTTTAATTGGTGAGAGTTCTGGAGAATGTGCTGGCCAGGGCAACAGTCGAACATTCCTGTATCCAGAAAGGCCCGTACAAGACGTGAAACACGCGGTCGTGCATTGTCGTGCTGCAATGTAGGGTTTTGCAGGGATCGAATGAAGGGTAGAGCCACGGGTCCTAACACATCTGAAATGTAACGTCCAGTGTTCAAAGTGCCGTCAATGAGAACAAGAGGTGACCAAGACGTGTAACCAATGGCACCCCATACCATCACACCGGGTGATACGCCAGTATGGCGGTGAGGAATACACGCTTTCAATGTGCGTTCACTGCGATGTGACTTTCGACCTGGGTGGAGATGGAGGCCTGGTAGGGATCCCAGTTCGCACAGTGATAGTCATGGACGACATTGGGAGGGGGTGCAGGGTGCGGAGCCAGAGGGGGGGCGGTAAGCAGACGTTATGGTGAGGACAGGGAGGTGATAGCTACCTGTGGGGTTAAGGACGGCGATAGCGATACGCCCAAGGAGGTTGGCGGAAGCAATGACAACATTGAGGGTGGTGTCACTTTCGGGTCGGGTGTGCTGGGGAGGGGGAACAAGGTCACCTTGGATCGTGGAGAGGAACTGACGCCACCGCCAAAGGGCAGAAGGAGTGCGGCTATGGATGTTGAGGTCGGCGGCAATCACATAGGTGGAGAAGGTGCGGTCAATGTGCGAGATGAAGTCATAAGGAAGAGGAGCAGTGGAGCAGACATAGATGGTGGCACAGGTAATGGTGAGAGAGGGGAAGACGATGCTGATGATAAGGTGTTCAGTGGGGTCATTGAGGAGAGGTTGTGGCTGGACGGGGATATGCTTAAGGTGGCCAATCGCGACTCCACCCCGCACACGAGGGCCAGGAGCATCAGTGCGGTGGAGGATATAGGCAGAGGTGCGGAGAAAGGTTTCGTTCAAGAGGAAGGTGTCGATCTGGTGGGGGGAGAGGGTGTGCATGAGGAGGAATTTGCTAGAGTGGAAGGAGCGAATGTTATGGAAGAGGATGCAATACCCATGCCACGCCATGGCGGGAAGGAGGGGGGGAAGAGAGGGAAGGGAAGAGACTTAAACTAGGGTGTCAAGACGGATGAAGGTGAAGTGGACTGGGTTGTGGGAGTAAGTGGCGAAGGTGTTCAGGTGGAAAACAGAGGGAGCGGCAAGGGAGATTTGTTGGAAGGTGTGGGGGCGCTGAAAAGGGTGAATGTTTTGGAGTACAACGGTAAGGAACCGGATGATGTCCTTGGTCGTGGGGGGTGGATGGAGGGAATTGTTGAGATTGACAGGGGGATCGGCGCGACGAACTGGGACTGTAAGCTCAGGGGTGGCTGGAGGGGGTTTAGCTTTACACTTGTGGGAGTAGGTGGGATGGGGGCCATTGCAGGTATTACAGGAAGGAGGAGCAGCGAGGTTGGGGCAGTTCTTAAGAAAGTGGGGGGCCTTGCAATGGCTACAGGTGGGGGGGGGGGGGTTTGCCGTTGGGAGTCAGGTGGTCATTGTACAAGCACTGCTGGCAACAGTAGGATGGGGAGGGGATTTGGAGGATTCGACAGGGTGGCGACGGTGGAAAATCAGGGCACCCTGGGTGAGGAGATGGTCAAGGGATGGGGCGGACTCAGAGAATACTCGCACGAGGTAGGTGGGACCAGAGGCATTGTGGATACAGTGGGCAGAGTGGATTTCCAAGTCCGGATGGGAGCTCAGTTCTGCCAACAGTTTATGCTCTGTGATCACCGGGCTGAGCTCAGTGATCACAGCAGTGTAGGTGGGGGGGGGGGGGGCGACAGGGAGGCTGGGGCTGAAGAGGAGTGGAAGCGGAAAGGAAGGGTGTCAGAGAGGCATGGGGGCTAAACATAACTCGTGGGAGTTTTCGCAGGAGGTCTGTGTGAAAGGATGGGGACGGGGACTCGATAAGGACTGAGTCCCTGCAGGGAATGAGTTGGGAGATGGGAGCACCAATTAAGTACTTTCGTATCTCCACGGTGAGGGTACGAGCGTCAAGGAACTTAGGATCGGGAGTTGACAGGACAAAGGTGTGGAGGGTGGGGGCCGGGGTATTGGTGGCAGGAGGAGGGGTGGTGTCCGTGGAGATGCCAGGTGGAGAGGGAGGTGGTGTTGATTTTTTGTGGGAAGTGGCAGGACCAGAGTCGGTAATGACGCGCTTTTGGGGTTTTTGGGAGACCGGAGGCTGGGAGGAGGGGAGAGGGACGGGGAAGAGTGGGAGCTGGCGGGTGGCAGATCGCGGTGGCGTATTGGAGGCGCCGGGAGAAGCAGCCGGTTCAGTGGTGGCGACGGTGGCTCGGCGGGACGCGATGCATGCGGGAGATGCAGATGACGAAGCAACGGGGTGGGTTAGAGAGGGGAAGCCGACCACCTGAATGGCGGCAGCGGAGGCGGCAACAGAGGCGTACGTGAGGGCGGGGAAAGTAGTGGGAACTGTTGTGGGTGTGGAGGCTGGAGGAAGGGTGTAGAGGTGCGGGTATACAGCAGGGGAGGAGATAGGGGGATGGGTAAGTGGCGGAAGGGGAGTGGAGGTGTAAGGAGGGAGGCCAGGGGCGACACTCCAGGAAGTGACTGTGGGAGAGGGGGAGGGGGAGGTGTAGATGACAGTGGAGGTGGGAGTGCCTCGTCGCACACGAACCGCGATGGACAGACGGACGAACAGCTACAGTAGCAAGCGGCGGGCGGGTGGGCAGACAGACTGACACAATCTTCGAAACGGAGATTCCACCCTGAGAGTAGCCCAGGCTTTGCAATCTGACGCTTCGAAGGAGGGGATCCAACCCTCTAGATGGTCTCATTAATCTCTCGGTATTAATTATTAGGGTACGATTACTCTTTTTTATCTGTGGTTTTATACTAGTTGTGTGCCAGTTTTGGGAAAAACGGTCGCGTAACACACGGGTGGAAATGATAGTAACGTCATAATTACCCATTAGAAGGCTTTCGAAATATACAGGGTGGTCCATTGATAGTGACCAGGCCAAATATCTCACGAAATAAGCATCAAACTAAAAAACTACAGAGAACCAAACTCGTCTAGCTTGAGGGGGAAAACCAGATGGCGCTATGGTTGTCCCGCTAGATGGCGCTGCTATTGGTCAAACGGATATCAACTGCGTTTTTTTAAAATAGGAATCCCTATTTTTTATTTCATATTCGTGTAGTACGTAAAGAAATATAAATGTTTTAATAGGACCACTGTTTTCGCTTTGTGACAGCTGGCGCTGTAATAGTCACAAACGTATAAGTACGTGGTACGACGTAACATTCCGCCAGTGCGGACGGTATTTGCTTCGTGATACATTACCCGTGATAAAATGGACCGTTTACCAATTGCAGAAAAGGTCGATAAAGTGTTGATGTACGGCTATTGTGATCAAAATGCCCAACGGGCGTGTGCTACGTATGCTGCTCGGTATCCTGGAAGACAAAATCCAAGTGTCCGGACCGTTCGCCGGATATTTTCGTTATTTAAGGAAACAGGAAGTGTTCTGCCACATGTGAAACGTCAACCACGACCTGCAACAAATGATGATGCCCAAGTAGGTGTTTTAACTTCTGTCGCAGCTAATCTTCACATCTGTAGCAGACAAAATGCGCGAGAATCGGGAATCTCAAAAACTTCGCTGTTGAGAATACTACATCGATTACACCCGTACCATATTTCTATGCACCAGGTATTGCATGGCGACGACTTTGAACGTCGTGTACAGTTCTGCCACTTGGCATAAGAGAAATTACGGGACGATGACAGATTTTTTGCACGCGTTATGTTCAGCTACGAAGCGTCATTCACGAACAGAGGTAACGTAAACCGGCATAATAGGCACTATTGGGCAACGGAAAATCCACGATGGCTGCGACAAGTGCAACATCAGCGACCTTGGCGGGTTAATGTATGGTGCGACATTATGGGAGGAACGGTAAGTGGCCCCCATTTTATCGATGGCAATCTAAATGGTACAATGTATGCTGATTTTCTACGTAATGTTCTACCGATGTTACTACAAGATGTTTCACTGCATGACAGAATGGCAACGTACTTCCAAGATGATGGATGTCCGGCACATAGTTCGCGTGCGGTTGAAGCGGTATTGAATAGCATATTTCATGACAGGTGGATTGGTCGTTGAAGCACTATACCATGACCCTCACGTCCCCGGATATCTTTCTGTGGGGAAAGTTGAGGGATATTTGCTATCGTGATCCACCGACAACGCCTGACAACATGCGTCAGCGCATTGTCAATGCATCTGCGGACATTACGGAAGGCGAACTACTCGCTGTTGAGACGATTGTCGTTACACGTATTGCCAAATGCATTGGGTTTGACGGACATCATTTTGAGCATTTATTGTATTAATGTGGAATTTACAGGCAATCACGCTGTAACAGCATGCGTTCTCAGAAATGATAAGTTCACAAAGGAACATGTATCACATTGGAACAACCGAAATGAAATGTTCAAAGGTACCTACGTTCTGTATTTTAATTTAAAAAACCTACCTGTTACCAACACTTCGCCTAAAATTGTGAGCCATATGTTTGTGACTATTACAGCGCCATCTATCACAAAGCGAAAAAAGTGGTTCAACTAAAACATTCATATTTCTTTACGTACTACACCAATATGTAATAAAAATGGGGGTTCCTATTTTAAATAAACGCAGTTGATATCCATTTGACCCATGGCAGTGCCGTCTAGCGGGCCAACCATAGCGCCATCTGGTTTTCCCCTTCAAGCTAGACGAGTTTCGTTTTTTGTAGTTTTTTCGTTTGACGCTTATTTCGTGAGATATTTGGCCCGGTCACTAGCAATGGACCACCCTGCAGATGTAGATCTAGATGTTGTAGCTCCAGAAATTTATTGAGAAATCTGATATATACAGACAATAAATACGTGGTGCAAGGACTGGTAGCTAACTTTCAGTGTAAATAGTTATTGTAATATCTGTCACCTAAACAAGATACTTTTTGCCTTCATGTGTTATGAATGCAAGCTACTTCGTGCAACAGCGGCCCACTACTCTGAAGAAGCTACGGTGTTTCCCCTGAGTCACTCCTCCCGATTTCCTACGTGAAATAGCGGCAGTAAAAGAGAAGACCATGCCTACAGCGCCAAAGGCTTCATTACGATTGAAGTCGGGAAACCGTTTACTGAAGAGGAACACACCCTGCCTATCTAATCCATGTTAATTTAGGCAAGCTTCTGACCCATTTCTGAAAAAAACTATTTGATGCAGGACGTTAAAATTTTAATGTAGGTTACATGATGCTAATAGAGTCAACTGTACTAAAATCTACTTTATCCATTTTATAGTTTTTAATAAATACTTTTTTAAATTTATTAACAAAGAATATTAGGTTTTTTCTGCAGAAAATATTTTTTGTGGACTTCCTAATGGGGGAGTATTAATGAATGTAGTAGCAGAAGTGGCTTTTTATGTTACGCAGAGTCTCTGAAAATTTAATTCATTTCTGATTTAATGGGGCATATGTACTGAAAATTTTAGTTTGCAGGAAACTGACTTTAAAGAAAAAATTTTGAAATTTGTTGCTTATAGTTAATTAAAACTGTCCTGCTGCATATGATGACCCTTCTTTGGCCTGTAGCAGGTTTTCCAGCTCCTTTTTCACCTTCCTGGATGTTTGTCTTGCTTTCTTGGCTATATTAGATGCAGACCTGTCTGCATCGGCTATCCCCATTTTATCGCAATGTTGCAGCCCAGTGATCATAATTTCATCTGGATTAATTCCCAGCTTTTTCAGTACCCAACACTTTCCAATATTACCACAATTGAATGTAATAACAGCATCATGAACTCCTAGTTACATTGTATGCATGCCTACAAATACAAGGCGGTTCCAAATTATGCTGTTGAAACTTTCATTCCGTGTCTGCCCAAACAGACATTTTCTTAGAAGGTCAGGATAAGCCAATTCTCTGAAAATAGGTTTAAATGCAGTAATAACAGCAGCAGTAAGAGAATGCTGGTGAATATAAGATTCTCCAGTTGCCCGAGCCCTATTGTATTTGCACCACGAATTATCTCCTGATAGCCGGCCGCAGGTGGCCGAGTGGTTCTAGGCGCTTCAGTCTGGAACCGGGCTATCGCTAAGGTCGCAGGTTCGAATCCTGCTTCGGGCATGTATGTGTGTGATGTCCTTAGGTTAGTTAGGTTTAAGTAGTTCTACGTTGTAGGGAACTGATGACCTCAGATGTTCTCATAGTGCTCAGAGCCATTTGAACCATTGATTTTTCTCCATGACGTATCATCAGTAGAGGACTTGTGGAAAAATATGGCCCAAACATCTCTCTTCATGGCCTCCAGATTTTCTTTATTTCTCCTAATTGTCTGCCCATAGTATACCTGCAAGTTTTCTATAACAACTACTCGCAATCATACTTTAACAAAACTAACCGCATGTTTGAAAGCGGGTTCTTTACAAACAGCAGAAACAAAAGAATACCGACTGTTGCATTCCAAGGATAGCCAACACTTCCCTAACGTGCTGTGTAGGGGAAATAAAGATCTAAAATGTATGCAGAAAAGTGGGTGACAGAAATGTGGGCGTGGCACATAAACACACGTGATAGGAAAATGCTCTTTAAATAATGGGAAAAAAATTTTTTTCCGAAAAATCCTTTTCAGAGTACTTAAATAAAACCTTAATCTATCTAAATATGATGAAAACCGAAAATCAATTTTTTTCGACCTGAACCACTGTGTGGTCCACTTAAGGGGCTCAGAAAAGGCTCAAAATCATGAAAAGTTCAATTTTTACTTTTTTGCGTTTTCTGAATCTGCAGACTATTACCATTTAATAGATATATAATTTATTCAATTCCGAAGACTACAACTATTTTTAAATTTTTTTTGAAATGTGTTCTACATGGGCGTGACCCACTGTGGCGCTGTTAAACTGCTGTCAAATTGTGTTATTATTAACGTCCGTGTTCATCAGGTACATTTTAGTGATGTGAGATAAAGTATGTGTTGTGGCTAACCTGTGATGGTTCAATATATATCGCTGGTGTGATTGTCGATTGTTTCATGTTTATTTCCTCTGTCGTTATCTCGAAAATATTCGTAATTAATTCTGTTTCTTGAGTCTCTGTTTTGTTGAAGTATAATAATGAGTAAAAGTAAAGTTATTAGAAATCCTCTGAAGGCTTTTAAGAAAAGGAGAAATGTTGTAAAGCCAAAGGTATGTGTTATTACTGTAAACAATAAAGACCATAACCAAGTGAGTGAACCTAACCTCTCAATTACACCTGCCCATAGCAGTCAAAGTGGGAAAGAAAATACTTCACAGAAGAAGCTTGGTTCAATGAGTGAAAACTATGAATGTTTTATGGGCGAATCGAATGTGAATGAAATATTTGATATGTCGGTTCTCAAAGGAATTTTTTCAAACTGTGTAAGATGTATTCATTGTAGTGAAGTTGGTCTGGAACTCTCCATAATAAAGCACGTAGGACTTGCTAGTGAAATACAACTGAAATGTGGTAAGTGTTCATACATGACAACCTTTTGGAACAGTGTTACAGTAACTGCAACTGAAGAAAATGGTAGCAAAATCTACGAACACAACAACGAGCGATGCTTGCTTTAGACAAGGAACGCCTTCGGGCTGCAGACAGGGCTGTAAAGAGTCTAGAAATACAAGCAAGAGTAAACAGGAGGAGGAACAAGAGGAAGCTGGTGAAGGAGTTTGCAGAGGATGAAGATAATCCATCCTATGGACCAGGAATGCACTAAAAAGTTAATCCAATCTTTGTCGCTCGATTCCCAATACTTTTATTTTCTCATACTAATTACATGTTTTCTAAGGATCTTCCAAACATATCTGTTTCAAACTTTCAGTAAATGTTACACAGTACCTTCTGCATAATTTAACACAGCCTTTTTCCAAAAGACTGTATATTTTACAATTGAAAAAAATCATCTTTAATAACTAAACTAAAATTTTGTAAAATCCCTGTGTTAAGTTGTAGCCCATATTCCAATAAATAATCTGTAAAAAGTTCAACTTCCTACCTCAAATACTTTGTGAGGAAAGATGTAATTTATAAGCGTTATTTTAACATTGCAAGTATAGGGCGTTCCGGAGCCCCTTAAGACAACTAAGAAACTGACTGCGTCAGCATTTCGGTCGAGCAAGTCTGTTGAAATCCAGCATCTGGAAATATGAACGGTACTTGGACTACCACATGACGACACACAAGCGTGGACTACCTTTAACTCACTCCGCCGATGTCGTTCTGGTGTCGCAAAGAACAGAACTGAGCTCTCGAGACAGAGTCTCAGTGACAAGGCTTGGCAATGTGCCGTGAAATGCTTGCTCCCGACTGGCCAAAAAAATAATTAACCATTCGAATCAACTGTATCTGTCGTATTTACAATGACGACTTACTCAAACTTTTATGAATGTACAACAATATTACAAAAATAAGCAGCTTGTTTTTAATTATGTCATCATGATTGGTGCACCTTAATATTGCTCAGATATTAGATTTACCTAATGCACTTAGATTACTTATGTTGTTTATCTGTATGTGATTTCTGCTATGTTTTTTTATTAATGCATTAACGTGACCTAGATCTTGAACACCCCCTGTGCTCCATATATCACTGTTCTCAAATAGCAAACATGAAAGGCAAAAAGGTGCATTGTGAACGTCGCATCTACAGTTTTAACTCTTTTCATACCCTTACATTGCCTCGTATACTCAATTTCTTAACAACAATCTGTAGCTTAATCATTTAGCAAGGGTATTAATTTTATTGAATGGGTTGAAATCATTTCTAGAGTTCCGAAAATTTTTATCTTGCTTCGAAAGCAGTTTATTACATATACAGCAAGGAAAGCTAATTACAGTTGAAGATCATAAGTGTATTTTTGTCGACAAGCGTCCATATACATTAGGTTCTTTCTGCGAGACGTGAGGTATCTCTTCTCTGGTGTGTCTGTCTATATTTCCAACTTAGCTTTTGTTCTGCGCACGTTGAGTTAGAAATGGTACTTTAAGTGGCAACGGAAGGCATCTCTCTGCTAGATGTTTCCTGAATAAAAATATGTGTATACAGCCGACAGAGCGGTGCTACCTTGTATGTATGTATGTATGTATGTATTGTATGTTAACCGGGGATCTAGAAACGGCGGAGAAGCTCCGTCCCCGCAGCAGCAGCAGTGGTCCCCAACTCCACGACGACTACTGCAGTCCACTTCACCCCTCCGCCGCCCCACACCGAACCCAGGGTTATTGTGCGGTTCGGACCCCGGTGGACTCCCCAGGAAACGTCTCACACCAGACGAGTGTAATTCCTACGTTTGCGTGGTAGAGTAATGGTGGTGTACGTGTACGTGGAGAACTTGTTTGCGCAGCAATCGTCGACATAGTGTAACTGAGGCGGAATTAGGGGAACCAGCCCGCATTCGCCGAGGCAGATGGAAAACCACCTAGAAACCATCCAGAGACTGACCGGTTCCCCGGACCTCGACACAAATCCGCCGGGCGGATTCGTGCCGGGGACCAGGCGCTCCTTCCCACCCGGAAAGCCGTGCGTTAGACCGCACGGCCAACCGCGAACCGGGCAGGCAAGGTGCTACCTTAGTCTGACGCAATACTCGACTCGGTGATATCTGCTGACAGAGGTGGCAAACTGGGAAGCCCAATAATTGGTGAATGAATAAGGCGCCTGCTTCGACACAAGTATCCACAGGCAATTTCTGCACAAAATATCGATGTATTTTTTTCATTTCGTATCGTCAATAAAGGTCACTGCATTTCGCATCAGACTAATTACGGTTAGTCATATAAATGTACGTTTCTTTCTCTTTACAACGTGTACTGAACAGAGCACCCACCCCCATACGCAAAAGCTAAATTCAAAACTTCTCCAGAAACAACAGGGACAGAGCATCTGACGATGTTTTGGAGAAATGTGTCTTACAACGGCAAATGAAATAGTAATTACTTAAGTAGAATATCAATGGTTAATGGTGCAAATGATTCTCGGGTAGCAAACAGGAGACAAATATTTAAATTTCTAAACCATTTTGGTGATGTGGATTTAATGTTGTAAAACAGTTGAGGCTTACTGAACAGTTAGTTTCAGATGCTGTGCCATTCTTGTGCTTCGCTTGTTTCGGTGTCAAATAAATCTGTAAGTTAGAGCATGTATGATACTTTTCGTATTCGTAATTAATTTAATATTATACACGAAAGGCCAGCGCATTCGTTAGAGCAAAAATGACATTTCTCAACACCATTCTGTGAGAATAACATGCAGTTCACGTCCAAGACTGAAAATATCTCTGAAAAAGCTAATCATTTTTGCCCCTACACCGAAGTACACATTTGTGTGAGACTTAATCCACCAATTTCTGAAACAATTAATGATTCCAAAATTGAAAATGCTAGACGCAGATTTACTGGTATTCAACATTAGGATCAATTTCATTGTAAGAGACATAATCTATTCTCCTTCAGCATTCTATAAAAATTTTAAGTCCAACAAAGTACACTCGACTCAGTAGGCAGTTTATTGGGTGTGCGGTTAGATTCCTAGTTCTAGGAAGGACGTCTTGTACTGAATTCATCTGTTATACTTAGCTATATATCAGTGTAGTGATATTTTATTGCTGCATTGGAATCTATTTATATTTCACATTCTGGCTTTTGATACCGCCGTTAATTGTAAGATTTAAAATATGGAGAACTTTAGCACGATCAATACAAACGTGACTTAAACGTCACAGCAACAAAAATGGATGCAGTACACTACATTTCAGATTAATATCTTTGACGCAACACATCAGTTTCATTAGAATTGATCGGCGTGCTTCTCCAGTAAGAAACAAAAGTGACGTAGTCAATAGTGTAAGAGATAGAACGCAAGATTGTCGTGAATAAAGCTTGGGAAGATAAAGTGCGAGATTATCGTGCACAATGTTTATAGGGAAGGAAATACACGGGACATAGCTACAGTAATGACTATCATGTCCTGGAAAACCCCGAGTGCTGTGCTGATGTAACATTAGGTATACTGGGTAAAGACCGCTTTTCTGCTTTCGATTTGCTGTGTGTCTACTGATCGATCATCAAACACTTCCGACTGCCATAACAACTCATTGTTCAAAAGACTATTGCACGTGAAAGGAATGAGATATTTATCCCAACGGTCCAAGCATCCTGATTTTGAAATGCCGTAGCCATAGCGACTAACTCAAAAACAAATTGTGATACGTGACAAGTCACTCCGGAAGAGATAAATTATGAAAAGTTATTAAATGTGCGTTATTATGCTTTCTGAAATTTTTAGCACTATATGCCAGTATAGAGTAACATCTTGTTGGGCTAATAATGCCTATTTCTATATTTAGTACATGACCTGTGACGTTTCAGCTGATATTAAAAATCAGTTAAATTGATACCGAGTACATGTTAACCAATTACATTAAACTCTTATATTTATAACGAAATCAATTTGAAGGTCGTCGTTCACTTGCTGTGTTTCCCCCTCTTTCTTCCCTCTCTCTCTCTCTCTCTCTCTCTCTCTCTCTCTCTCTCTAACACACACCCACACACACACACACAGACACACACACGCACACACCTGCATCCAAATGTGCACGCTCGCACGAATATTATCTATCCAGTTCGTAGGGTTTGCAAAGACATGTCACACTATACTGAGTATGATGGTATTTGATAAATCGAATCACAGAAAAATTCAGTATCTACTAGTTGCAATTTCGTTCAAATGAGCTTTTTATGACACCATATTTTCATCTGTAGTTACCGAAAGCGGGTAAGGTAAAGGTATTAAAAAGTTTATATGTTACGTAGAAACCTATTTTTGTGATCCGCAATGCCGAATGTCTTCACGATTAAATTCAGTTTGCAACCCATTTGAAGGACAACAGCTACCTTTGTATTCGTTTCCCGTTTCCATCATATTAATTTCGCCTTTCTAAGAAAGTTACACATTCTTATAAGCTAAAAGTTTGTTGATACTGTGCTACCTCGTCATTCAATTGTATCGCTATTTAAGTTCCATTGGGGTTCCAACAAGAAGTTCAGAATGTCACTGCCGCAGTTTTGACATTGTGGTACCCTCATATTAAGCACAGTACGTGGTTTTCTGTGCACAGTAGAATAGCTAACAGGCTAGTCGATCTTGACAAATTCTGGATAACGATGTGAGTCTGCATTATTCCTCATCTTATTCTAAAATATTAGACTTCGCTAAAGTCCGTGAAAATAATGTGCGTGAAAGTAAAGCACTGAAACTTCAATTATTTCTTTAGCCCGGACACATTTAAATGTCCAAGCACCAGAAGTAGACGTAAAATAATTAAGCGTATTCCTTAAAAACTGAGTACTTGATACAGGGTGAGACAGTTAGGACTGGCAATCGCAGGTATATGAAGAATTTGTCTTACAGTCAATTATAGTTGATAATACGCAGAGAGATAGTGATAATTGCTGCTGAATTATTACATCAATTTCGTTTTTGTTCTTTGATGTAATCAGATACACGTCCGTCTGTGTCACTGGAATGAGACTTCGGAGAGGACTTTAATGACACAAATATGTATGGAAGTCGATCAAACACAAACAAGGTAACAGTATCGCAAACCACTGTCCGTCCGTCAGGAGACCTGGATCAACAAACGTCTGCACTGCTGTACCAGCTCTTAGCAAACACTTAACCGTTCACGTGTTTACCTGTATGGTTGAAATCCATCCGTCTGCGTAGTGCTTTACAGCGGTGAGACAGAGAACTCGTGGAGCTGTGCAGACGTTCACTAATTATACGGCAGACGCAGGACTTGATAGGTTGGTGCATAAATTCGCAGCGATTTTGTATTGCTTGTTGGTATTACGGTTGCTATGGGTTTATTTATCGATTGTATTTTTTTATTTGTAGGTCGCTGTCGCTATTTCAGTTTACATAATGTCATTTGGAAATAGTGAGTGTAGCTGTGGATGCTAGAAAATGGAGTACCAAGGGAGAAATCGGAACATTTCTTCTGTTTGAGTTCAATAGACGATTCACTTCAGTGGAGGCAGCCAGAAAGATTTGCGCCCTTTATAGGGATAGTGCTATTGCAGAGAGCACTGCAATAAAATGCTCTTCCTCTTTAAAGACATTGGCGACATTGGCCACTCTCAACATTCATGAAGACCTTCGTTGTTTGATGAAGATCGTTTATACGCGTTAATCCACAATAATCCATGGCGATGTGCACGAGAACAGGCGAATGTGGTTAACTGTGATCATTCCACACTCTTGCGAAATTTGCATACAAGGGGGAAGGTTCAACAACCAGGTGTGTAGCTACCGCATGCGCTGAACCAACGTCACAAATATCAGTGGCTGGCCATTTGTGCACCTGTGCTTGCTCTCCATCAAATAACTCGTGAACATCACCGACCATACATATCCTATGATCCTGTGTCGTTACTGGTGACGAGGAATGGCGTCTTTATGCTAACGCTATGAAAAGAAAGGAATGGCTGATCCAAAGCAAAGCAGCAACTCTCTTTATAAAAATATGCGCGCGTCTACAAAAGATAATGTTGTGCATCTGATGGAACAGTGGCGCTGTGGCATACAAGTAATTGCTTCCCCCTGAATAGTTCAAAAATAAGACCAGGATGACTCACTTATCGACCTTAATGACAGTGAAAAATTAAACCGCGTGCACTTAATGGAAATTTGTGTAAAAAACTATCATAGCAAGTCGAGCGCAATTACATGCTGCCAAACGCCGAAAGTGCGGCAACTCACGGGAGCGTCACACAGCACACCTGCTCCACCGCCCTACTCCAGCCAGACTCTCTCTGCCCGCGCTCCATGCGGCAGAGTCAACACTACCAAAGATCGTAAACACTTTGGTTCTCCATACGACCAATCGATGTAATCGTTCGATAGCATAGTTTTCCCTAGGCCAGACCTAGCGTAAAAATACAAATAATATTTACAAAACAAACCAATTATACATCGACACCCACACACACACACACACACACACACACACACACACACATATATATATATATATATATATATATATATATATATATATAGTAAAACAATTACAATATATAAAGACACAGAAATCTCATATCCTCCCGCATCCACCTTATTCACCTGATTTTGCGCCCTCATTTCCCAGATTTTCCGGTATGCATCGAATAAGCATCAAGGAACCTCCTTTCCCAATGAGAGTAAGCTCCGAACATGGCTCGACGAGTTCATCATCTCTAAACCGCCTGGTTTCTTCAGTCGCGGGATCGAAAACTTACCCCAGCATTGGCAGACTCCAGTAAATTGTGAAGGAGATTATATTATTAGTGACTAAAGTCTCTGTTATGTGTATCTGTCCTGTTTGTTAACCCCCACAATACCAAGGGTGTAGGGGGGGCTGGTATTGTAATCTAGTCACTTTTTTTAAAGCTTAAAATTTTGAAAAATTATTGATGGTTTCTAATGAACTCTTCTACCAGTTTCCATATAGGTTTTTAATTTTCCAGTTAAACTTAATCAAAAAATTCGAGTCTCATTAGTAGAAATCACATTCCCCAGTAAGATCGTATTCGATATTTACAGTTTCAAGGTCTTACTTACACATCAGTATTTCTTTAAACTGTCTGTTGAGCGTAAAATAGAACACCAGTGAACGATATTTGAAATTTTTATATTTTTTAGTGGTGGGTGTAAAGTTGTTAGTACACCTTGTTGATACTGCTAAGAGTGTGTTAAAAGATATTTTCCGTTTCTGGACAATGGCTACACATCAGTACTTCTTTAAGGGTATGTTGTTCATGTAATTCAACAAAATTAACGAATCATGTATTTTTTAATTGTTTTTGTGGGTTGGCACCAAGTACCCCCCACCCCCTCGGTAACGCGCATTACGGAAAATGTTTTTGTGCAGCTAGGTGTAGACTTAAGGAAAACTTCTGCACCAGCCCTAACGAATATCGCTAAACAGAGCAGCTTTGTGTGTGTGTGTCGTATCAATACCTCACAACTTGCAGCGAACGTTATTAAAACATTTTCATGAAACTGGAGGCCTATCGAATGATGGACGAATGTATTCAGAATTGCCGGGCGCGAACCAGCGTTGTCATTAGCGCCCTTTCTGAAGACCGTAGCACTGGTGTAAGAATAATTACTCTTGTTAAAACGAAATTCGAAGGGCATATACCATAAAACACCAGTCATACCAAGTTTCAGATATAGTCTCCAGTATATGTGTTAATATCGTTGTCATACGTTAATAGTACTAATGAAACAGAGCGTGGCATTCAGATGGCTGGTTGAACTCGTAACTAATGTGATGCGCTCCAAAACAGTATATCGCGCGTCTATGTAAAATGGTCAGAAGTTCTCACGCCACACAAAATGTCAACAATTCACTTGCTGTTGTTTAGTCATCTCCTAAAATTGTGGTTAAGTCACTCGGTCGACCAAAGGCTTCCCCCATATCAGCATACACAACATACAACGTAAAAAAAAGGTGCACCGTGAACTGGATGCAGCGAACACTGCATTCAGGTGGATCTTCACGCTATTGGGTAGTGTCCGATACGAAGGCGAGTTAGGATCACTTCGTCCCATCTCGGACATCGAAAGGTAGTGCACCATGATCGAATAGTTGGTTTGACCGAACGCAGTTTGTTGTTTGCCAATACCAGCCACGGTTTTTCCCACTTACCCAACACTCATCTTGTCACCCACGACACGACAGCCTGTAGGGGACGTTATGGACAAACATGGCGTTTTCCTGACAAGCTCCTCTGTCATCCTATTCGGCTCGATTCCCGTGCGACCCGGAACTCAGCTGAGGGCCACCTCTCTCTCTCTCTTCTGTCGGTGCAGGAGGTGAATAGTGTCCTGGACCCTGTGTACTACCTATCTGTTGGGGACATTTGCTGAAGAGTCCTTGGTGACGAGGAAAGTCCATTCATTAAAAAGTTTCATGTTCTCGAACGTCTTCTTAAACTCTCGCAGTTCTGTATAAGTACAACTAAAAGCAAATTGGTAAGCATATTTTAGGTATAAAGTCTGGAAAGATAACAGAACACCTGACATTTTCCATATTCTTCGAACCATCGGGAAATATAACCATAAATCCGTGATACTCCGATTAAATACTGTTAAATATGTTGATTATAACTGTTCGCAGAGTGGTGGCCTTCCGTCAAGCCCAAGTTATGAGTGGGGCTATCAATCATCCAGGGAGGATATTTGATCCATCCCTGTTTAATAACTCATGTCTCTGCTGCACCATATTGCTCGAGATAATCATTCGCTTGGACAGAAAAAGGCTTAGTTGCCGGGAGATCGGCTGATCTTCGTTGTACGGGATATTCAGACCCAATGCAGACAACAGAATGTTCGCAAAGGGACCTCAGTTTGTATTCTCTAACGAGAAATAACAATAACTTACGGAAGAAATGCTACAGACATCTTAGCAGTGAGTGGCAACCCACAATGCGTATTTCAGTACGAAGCAGCTTGAATGTCCAGGTACCAGCCAGAGGAGAGTACCGCGAATAATACATACCGACATGCCTGTAATTCATTCTTTCTACACTTCGCTTCATCCACAGCCCCATGACGAAGACTCTGAATACCAGTTATGGTTCGCAGAACGGTGTCCAAGAAAATTGCGAAGTTAAAAATTACTTTCGCACGTCAGGTGAATCACCACATTTCTCTCTATAGCACTGCGAAAACCACAATTCGGTATATTTACTCGTCCTCAATATATTTTCAGTGACATCGTCCGGGATTTTGTTAACACCGCTCCTTGCTTGTGCTGCCTTTAAGTAATTATTATGTGCTATGTCTTCTCAGAGTTATTAGGGCGGTTACTTTTCAATTGCATTTCATGTCAGAAATTTCTTCGGTCACACAAATTTGTTGCAATACGTGGGAATCGATATATATTTTCAGTTCGTTCTATTTGTCAAATGGTAATCACACTGCATTTCTACTGATGCAATAAGTTCATAGGAATTACTGTGAGTATGGGGTGGTTACTGTTGCTCTGTGTGTGTTAGTGGTTATTCAAAGTCACGTGGTCTGTTGAAGGGCATTTCTGTGTAAGAAAAGACGCTTTTTACGCCTTTCCAGCATAGAATGTTAATGCTTATTCTGCTTTCAACAAACTTGCATTTCTTACGAAGTTATTTTCCATTCCTCTGATCATAGTTTGACTTCTCACAAGAACTGCCTTGAAAAGCTCGTTCGTGAGAAAACTGAAGACACTCATTTTATATTTGAGGGAGAATGTGAATAATTTTCATTTAGCGGAGCTGATATAGTGGTTTTGAGAGAAGTTTTCGGCGAACAAGGCAACAATGTGTATCGCAGTGGAACATCAAGGCATTGTTTCGGGTGATGGAATCGTAGCTAATTAGCTACCATAAAACTCATTTCAATTTATTTAGCGTTGTATGATAGAGAGTGCATATAACTCTGCATTGTAAGAATTACTCCTATACGATGTAATTCACATATACTGATAACGGGGATATAGAGCTGATTTGTTGAAAAGATTGCGATTTGGAGCTATCAGGATTTAACTTACATTAAAACATACTTTCTTCATTCCGTTGTGGTATGAAAAAGTTCCTGGTCGCTACAGTTCACAAGTTAAAAGTAGTCTGATTGCGTTGTTGTTCACTTAAAAGTCATATTTCTCTGAAACGGGAATGCTTCAGGGCATTGAAACCAGGGCTTCAGTATCTTATGAACTCCCTGATTAATGAAACTTCCTGGCAAATTAAAACTGTGTGCCGGACCGAGACTCGAACTCGGGACGAAGGTAGGAGACGAGGTACTGGCAGAAGTAAAGCTGTAAGGACAGGGCGTGAGTCGTGCTTGGATAACTCAGTTGGTAGATCACTTGCCCGCGAATGACCAAGGTCCCGAGTTCGAGTCTCGGTCCGGCACACAGTTTTAATCTGCCAGGAAGTTTCATATCAGCGCACACTCCGTCCCAGGTTAATGTTTAAATCTAGTGACCGATATTCAACTGGTCCTAAGGCACATGTCTGCACAGGTATGAGATTGGGCAGCCTCTAGCTATTACGACAGCCAGTTTAGTTCAAAAATTGCTATCATACCAGAACTACAACACTGCGGGTGTAGATGGGCACCTTCAATTCATACTTTCTCATCTAATGTATCTGATGTGCAGAGAATAAAATCTAATAACCACTGCTGACAGGAACGCAAATAGAAGGGGGAGAAATAGGAAACAGAGTTACAATATGGTCTCACTGTTAGGAATGAAAGATTATAAAGGCTAATTTAGTTCTACAATAAATTTCAACTGGTAATAGCGATTACAGTAAAAAATATCATATGAGGAAGAGGTGTACCTGCAAATGTCGTAAAGATGCAGAAAAATTTCAGTTAGATAACATCCTTTAAGGCACTCAATCTGAATTCAGAAATTGGATAAGTAGGAGTACCCAGTATCGGATGTAGCCTCATATCACAATTTAGACTGAAGTGAAAGCGACTCTTCTGGATGAGCCAGTGGGTAAAGAGTTGGGATACTGAAGTGCTAAGGAATGACGAGAAGCACGCAAAGTTCTCTAACACTGTGTGTACTGCGATTAGCAACATTATTGTAGCTAGTTAAGTTGAGGAGGAATGGGTAAATCTAAAAAGGGCAATCACAAAAGTTGGACAGACAAACATAGATACAAGGAAGGTTGTTGTTGTTGTGGTCTTCAGTCCTGAGACTGGTTTGATGCAGCTCTCCATGCTACTCTATCCTGTGCAAGCTTTTTCATCTCCCAGTACCTACTGCAACCTACATCCTTCTGAATCTGCTTAGTGTATTCATCTCTTGGTCTCCCTCTACGATTTTTACCCTCCACGCTGCCCTCCAATACTAAATTGGTGATCCCTTGATGCCTCAGAACATGTCCTACCAACCGATCCCTTCTTCTGGTCAAGTTGTGCCACAAACTTCTCTTCTCCCCAATCCTATTCAATACTTCCTCATTAGGTATGTGATCTACCCATCTAATCTTCAGCATTCTTCTGTAGTACCACATTTCGAAAGCTTCTATTCTCTTCTTGTCCAAACTATTTATCGTCCATGTTTCACTTCCATACATGGCTACACTCCACACAAATACTTTCAGAAATGACTTCCTGACACTTAAATCAATACTGGATGTTAACAAATTTCTCTTCTTCAGAAACGCTTTCCCTGCCATTGCCAGCCTAAATTTTATATCCTCTCTACTTCGACCATCATCAGTTATTTTGCTCCCCAAATAGCAAAACTCCTTTACTACTTTAAGTGCCTCATTTCCTAATCTAATTCCCTCAGCATAACCCGACTTAGACTACATTCAATTATCCTTGTTTTGCTTTTGTTGATGTTCATCTTATATCCTCCTTTCAAGACACAGTCCATTCCATTCAACTGCACTTCCAAGTCCTTTGCTGTCTCTGACAGAATTACAATGTCATCGGCGAACCTCAAAGTTTTTATTTTTTCTCCATGAATTTTAATACCTACTCCGAATTTTCTTTTGTTTCCTTTACTGCTTGCTCAATATACAGATTGAACAACATCGGGGAGAGGCTACAACCCTGTCTCACTCCCTTCCCAACCACTGCTTCCCTTTCATGTCCCTCGACTCTTATAACTGCCATCTGGTTTCTGTACAAATTGCAAATAGCCTTTCGCTCCCTATATTTTCCCCCTGCCACCTTTAGAATTTGAAAGAGAGTATTCCAGTCAACATTGTCAAAAGCTTTCTCTAAGTCTACAAATGCTAGAAACGTAGGTTTGCCTTTCCTTAATCTTTCTTCTGAGATAAGTCGTAAGGTGAGTATTGCCTCACGTGTTCCAGTGTTTCTACTGAATCCAAACTGATCTTCCCCGAGGTTGGCTTCCACTAGTTTTTCCATTCGTCTGTAAAGAATTCGTGTTAGTATTTTGCAGCTGTGACTTATTAAACTGATAGTTCGGTAATTTTCGCATCTGTCAACACCTGCTTTCTTTGGGATTGGAATTATTATATTCTTCTTGAAGTCTGAGGGTATTTCGCCTGTTTCATACATCTTGCTCACCAGATGGTAGAGTTTTGTCAGGACTGGCTCTCCCAAGGCCGTCAGTAGTTCCAATGGAATGTTGTCTACTCCGGGGGTCTTGTTTCGACTCAGGTCTTTCAGTGCTCTGTCAAACTCTTCACGCAGTATCATATCTCCCATTTCATCTTCATCTACATCCTCTTCCGTTTCCATAATATTGTCCTCAAGTACATCGCCCTTGTATAGACCCTCTATATACTCCTTCCACCTTTCTGCTTTCCCTTCTTTGCTTAGAACTGGGTTTCCATCTGAGCTCTTGATATTCATACGAGTCGTTCTCTTATCTCCAAAGGTCTCTTTAATTTTCCTGTAGGCAGTATCTATCTTACCCCTAGTGAGATAGGCCTCTACATCCTTACATTTGTCCTCTAGCCATCCCTACTTAGCCATTTTGCACTTGCTGTCGATCTCATTTTTGAGACGTTTGTATTCCTTTTTGCCTGCTTCATTTACTGCATTTTTATATTTTCTCCTTTCACGAAGAAACCTTTGATAACAGAAGAAATATTTAAATTAGGATAATTATTATTCATTGTTCCGTCTCAGTTGCACGTTTTTAATTAGATTACAGGTTTTGATCACTTTGGATCATCTTAGGATCCAAAACAAAGGAAAATTAAATATGTACCACCTAATATTTTGAATAAGTAGAACAGACAAGAATTTTATGTAAACGTAAATTTACCTAAGTATTTACAACAGTAACCCACCTTGTCTACTCAGAACCACATATCAGGGTACTATGTTTTTGCAACTGCGGTCAGTGTTTTTAATAGGTAAATGTTGGACGCAGTGGGCAGGGAGGGGAGAGGGAGAGAAAATGGTGTTTACTGAGTTGTGGAAGGGAAGAACGCAGGGAGGGGGTAGTGATGATTTCAAAAGCTTAACGGGAGAGGTCGTGCTAGACATTTAGAACTTGTAATTATGTACAAATTCTCGTCTAAACAATACTAGAGTAGGACAATGGGTATGTAAAATGTAAATGACATAAGATAGTGAAATTATAAGTGAAGCGAAGAGGATCTGAAAGAGGGTAAGGAAGGCAAGGAAGGGAGGGGGAATGGAGGGATAGTGGAATGAATGCTAAGAGTTTAACAAGAGAGGGTCTTGCAATAAAATTGCAAAAAAGCAATAGTCCAAAAAAAAGAAAACTTCTGTTAAGATACGAGAATGGGTGTGTAACATTGTAAAAGGCAATAAAATAGAAGATTATAAAAGTGGAAATAAAGTAGCGAAAACTCAATAGTATCGGACGATATTCCAAGTGTGAACGTTTGGAATTATAGTCTCAAATTCCTACTCCGAAAGTATAAAAATTGTAGAACTTTTTTTGTTCGAATGTTAAAAGTATAGGCCTAGAACAATGAATTATAAAACTGAAACAGTGTCGGAGTTGTAGTTAACCACACTGACCGCAGTTGCAAGACACAGTACTCCAATATGTGATTCTGAGTACAGAAGACGGGTTATTGACGCAACTACTTAGGTAAATTCTACGTTTGTGTTCAATTCTTATCTTTCCTTCTGATTGTGAAATATTAAACCACACATATTTAGCTTCACTTTGTCTTACATCTGAAGATGACCTACAGTGATCGAAACATGTTATCTAATTAAAATGTGCAACTTAGACAGAACCACAAATGAGAATTATCTAAGCAATTGCTGAATCTCTTAAGACCATTATGTCGACTATGGTGGAAACTTGAAACGATTGACGATAGAGGTGGTTCAAAATAGTTGAGAGAAAGATAGGAATAGAGCAGTGAAAGTCACTAGGGAAGCTGCCCGGATAGGCTGACGCAATAAGTTACCTGTTTCGCGACACGAGGGGATGCTTCGGTCCCAGATCGAATCTGCTTCGAGGATTAACGATGGGGGCTGCGGTCCCGTCAGTTTGGATGTGTGTTTGGCGGTATTCGACATCCACCGAGGTAAGTACACGGCTGATCCCCAAATTCCGCCTCAGTTTCGCAGACACTTTCAAAAATGTTGTCACATTTGATGATGCGTTGTGTAGTAGATGCCGACAGACGAGGTACACAGATATCTCCCCGGGAGTATTTAAATGTCTTCGTAAGTGGCGACGCCATAGTACTAACACCCTGAATACAGATATGATCGTTTATCTGCATAATTTGAGAGGTACCGTACTATTCCTGACTTGGAAATGGTTGCATAAAGGGCAATGTATGGATAGATGGAAGTCAGGTCTGGAATAAATAGGAAGGGCGGGGAGGCCAAGACGAATTGCTACAAAAGAAATGTGAAGAAACCGATAAAGAAATGGTGGTCGGAAGGACTTATTCAGCATGTAGGAGAGTCAAAACTACCTTTGGTGAAATTAAAAGTATGGGCATGAGCGTTGTGATCGCTATGAAATTTCTATTGTTAAATGCATTGAAGAGACGCATGGCGCATGTTGAAGGCGTCTGCGACTGGAAAGGGAGTGGGGTGGGAGGGGGGGTGGGGGGTGGGGTGGGGGTGGGGGGTTTCTAATGTGACCAAAGAAGAAATTGGAGGCGACAGGAAAAAGTAGGCGATTCAGCTTTAGAGGCGATGTTTGACAGAGTTTTGGAAGATCTGCGATCAAAGAAGGCGGATAATCTAGACAGCATTAGTTTGGAACTTCTAAAATCATTGAGAGAAGTGGCAACCAAACAACTATTCAAGATAGCGTATAGACTCTAAGAGGCTGGAGGCATACCATCATTATTTCGTGCAAGTATTTCCACACAATCCCGGTTACAGAAAGGACAGGTGGGTGCTAGAATTGTCACACAATCAGCGAAAATCTTATAAAAATTTGGAAATTTGTGGTAAGGTCTTATGGGACCAAACTGCTGAGCCCATCGGTCCATAAGTTTACAAACTATTCAATGTAACTTAAACTAACGTACGCTAAGGACGACACACACACCCATGTCCAATGGAGGAATCGAACCTCCGACGCGGGGAGCTACGTGGACCATGACAAGACGCCCAAGACCGCGTGGCTACCCCGCGCGCCTAAAACCTTATAGATCCAAGTTTCTGATAACACTAATACGCAGAGGAATGGAAAAGAAAACTGAGAGTCGCTCAAATGACGCTTAGTTTCGGTAGAGGCATCACAGAGGCGATTTTAACGTATCGCAGGATCATGGATACAAGACTGAAGAAAACTCGAGATATTTTAATGGTATTCGTTTACATAAAACAATCATTCAACACAACGAATTGATGCAACAAGTAAGAAACTTTGAGGCAAATAGAAATAAGATATAGAAATTGACGGGTAAAGAACAACAAAAAGGAAACAATAGCAATGGAAAACAAAGAACGACGCGACTGGGTTAAAAGTTATTGAAGTCAGAGACTGGGTGTTACAGCAATACTGTTTAATTTGTGCATCGAAGGGGTAATGGCGGAAATAAAGGAAAGATTTAAGAGTGGGATTAAAATTCAGACTGAAAGGATCTCCGTGGTAAGGCTCAAATGGCTCTGAGCACTATGGGACCTAACTTCTGAGGTCATCAGTCCCCTAGAACTTAGAACTACTTAAACCTAACTAATCTAAGGACATCACACACATCCATGCCCAAGGCAGGATTCGAACCGGCGACCGTAGCGGTCGCGCGGTTCCAGACTGTAGCGCCTAGAACCGCTCAGCCTCACCGGCCGGCTATCAGTATTAAGATTCGTTGATAAATTGTCATTGTCAATGAAAGCGAAGAAGAATTACATTGCACGTAATAAGGGAATAAGTTCAGTGCAATGGAGGGAGCTGTATTGTGTAGAAGTTGTAAGACAAGACAGAGACTGGAATAAATCCAACTACTGATGATGTGGGCTGCAGGTGCTACTCTGACATGAAGAGCTTTGTACAGTGGGGCAATTTGTGTTAGGCTTCATCAAGCCAGTCGGAGAACTGATGAAAATAATGTGAAAGTGTGTGATGAAATGACCGTGGATGGGACATACTGGCCTGTCTGTGACCAAAACGGTAGACCTTATTCAGCTAGTAATAGAGGCGAGTAGCGTTAAACCTCCACCACTCAAAACTAAGAACGTTACCGAGAAGAACGTAACATGCTAATACCTGACAAGAGATAAATGCTTAGTAATTACTTGTGACACCCTGAGTGTTTAATAATAAGGTAGAATTTGTAAAGAAACTTTTGGTGAATAACACTGCAACTGCTGTTCCAGATGTGTTGTGGTAGGTTACTACACTACATGATCAAAAGCTTCCAGACACCTGGCTGAAAATGACTTACAAGCTCGTGGCATCCTCCATAGGTAATGCTGGAATTCAATATGGTGTTGGCTTACCCTTAGCCTTGATGACAGCCTCCGCTGTCGCAGGCATACGTTCAACCAGGTGCTGGAAGGTTTCTTGTGTAATGGCAGCCCTTTATTCACTGAGCGCTGCATTGATGGGAAGTATCTATGTCGGTAGGTGAGGCCTGGTACTAAATCGGCACTCCAAAACATCCCGAAGCTGTTCTATAGGATTCAAGTCAGGACTCTATGTAGGTCAGTACAATACAGGGATGTTATTGTCGCGTAACCACTCCGCCACAGGTCATGCATTATGAACATGTGCTCGATCCTGTTGAAAGGTGCAATTAGCATCCCCGAATTGCTCTTCAATAGTGGGAAGCAAGAAGGTGCTTACAACATCAGTTTACACTTGTGCTGTGATAGTGCCACACAAAACAATAAGGGACGCAAGTCCCCTCCATGAAACAGGACCACACCATAACAACACCGCCTTCGAACTTTACTGTTGGCACTACACACGCTGGCAGATGACGTTCAGCGGGCATTCACCATGCCGACAGCCGGCCATCGGATCGCCACATTGTGTAACATGATTCGTCACTCCACACAACGTTTTTCCACTGTTCTATCGTCCAATGTTATGCTCCTTACACGAAGCGAGGCGCCGTTTGGCGTTTACCAGCGTGATGTGTGGCTTATGAGCAGCCGCTCGACCATGAAATCCAGGTTTTCTCATCTCCCGCCTAACTGTCGCAGTACTGCAGTAGATCCTGAAGCAGTTTGGAATTACTGTGTGATCGTCTGGATAGATGCCTGCCTATTACACATTACGACCCTCTTCAACTGTCGGCGGTCTCTGTCAGTCAACAGATAAGATCGGCCTGTACGCTTTTGTGCTGTAAGTGTCCCTTCCCGTTTCCATTTCAGAATCACATCGGAAACAGTGGACGTAGGGATGTTTAGGAGTGTGGAAATCTCACGTACAGACGTATGACACAAGTGACACCCAATCACATGAGCACGTTCGAAGTCCGTGAGTTCCGTAGAGCGCCCAATTCTCCTCTCTCACGACGTCTAATGATTACTGAGGTCGCTGATATGGCAGCACAATGTACGTGCTTTAAAAAACGTATGTTTTGGGGGTGTCCGGATACTTTTGATCACATAGTGTATGTGCGGTTTCAACTACTGTCATGTTCATAGGCGAATCAGAATATTTGTTTGAACAGCAGCGAAAAATTCTGTGTGCATCAGTGAATGGAGGCGAATATACGAATTGCCGATCCCATTGCAATGCTTAGTACACTTGCTCTCTATCAGAAGCGCAATTGCTAGCACTTACATCTCACAGTTCGCTGTGTTCTCCAGCCACGCACAGGTCACAATATCATTTACAGCCCCTGCCACATGAAGCTTAAATATTCTTAGTTTCCCTCTGAGTTACAGCTCACAGGTTCGTTCAGAGTTTTTATTAATCATAGCTGATGAATTTAGTAAGCGTTTGACAAGCGAAGCTCAGTAATGATTTTGTTGTGGTTAACACACTACTCAGGTACGAATTATACTGTAATCATAATCTGAGTACTGTTGATAGTCGAAACCAGTTTTCACCTAGCGTTACATTACATTAAAGTCAATACCATTGGAATTAATAATAAATAATACGTACAGCTGTCTATCCCTTAACTGAACATGTCAGTATTACAACGATTAGTCCACTATTCCAAACACAGATTCGCTCAATGCTGCTACCATACACATTTCACAGTTTCACTCAGTGTTCCTGTGACACATAGCATACGGTTTCACTCACTGCTCCTTCCACTCATTTATCACACATTCACTCAACCCTCCTCTCACAGATAGCTGACAGATATACACATTGTTCCTGCCATTAAGAACCCACTGATATGCTTTGTGCTGCAGCCCCACCAACTACCTTGCCTATATCTTTCCTCTTCTTCTTATCATTGACGGTGCAGCTGATGTCCGTTACATTTATTAGTCATCGCACTTTTATTGTTCTCAATCTGCTGAATAGAGGATATTCTGTGTTCTGGAACTGACTTCGACCTTCATAGGGCCCCTCGTCTGCTCTGACGTACATACTGGCCCGATCCGTACTCTTCTCCGAAAATCTTTGCAACCTTTGGTCACGAGTGTTGCCTTCAGTACCTCGATTTCACCGCTATGTACTTTCATCATAACGCGTACTTCGAGGACGTCACTAGCTCCGTATGAAGTACTCCTGGTTCGAAGGGGCTGGTGATCTTACTGTTGAGTCCTACAACCCCCAATCAATCAAATTAGTGCTGTGGCCACACGCATTTATAGGTAACTCACCCACTCAGTCTTCTTGATACTTAAAGCTCAACGATTCATAAAATACTGTCACCATTCATAGATGCCAGATTCCTTCAAACCGTCTAGCACTCGCAACCCGCAGATTCGCTGACCATTCGTGCCACTCTTTGGTCTCAGGTCCGACAACTGCTGCGAACAGCTGAAAGAAAGGGGAAACTACAGCCGTAATTTTTCCCGAGGGCATGCAGCTTTACTGTATGGTTAAATGATGGTGGCGTCCTCTTGGGTAAAATAATCCGGAGGTAAAATAGTCCCCCATTCGCATCTCTGGGCGGGGACTACTCAGGAGGACGTCGTTATCAGGAGAAAGAAAACTGGCGTTCTACGGATCGGAGCGTGGAATGTCAGATCCCTTAATCGTGCAGGTAGGTTAGAAAATTTGAAAAGGGAAATGGATAGGTTGAAGTGAGATATAGTGGGAAATAGTGAAGTTTGGTGGCAGGAGGAACAAGACTTTTGGTCAGGTCAATACAGAGCTATAAATACAAAATCAAATAGGGGTAATGCAGGAGTAGGTTTAATAATGAGTAAAAAAATAGGAGTGCGGGTAAGCTACTACCAACAGCATAGTGAACGCATTATTGTGGCCAAGATAGAGACGAAGCCCATGCCTACTACAGTAGTACAAGTTTATATGCCAACTAGCTCTGCAGATGATGAAGAAATTGATGAAATGTATGATAAGATAAAAGAAATTACTCAGGTAGTGAAGGGAGACGAAAATTTAATAGTCATGGGTGACTGGAATTCGAGAGTAGGAAAAGGGAGAGAAGGAAACATAGTGGGTGAAAATGGATTGGGGGAGAGAAATGAAAGAGGAAGCCGACTGGCACAATTTTGCACAGAGCATAACTTAATCACAGCTAACACTTGGTTCAAGAATCATCAAAAGAGGGTTGTATACTTGGAAGAATCCTGGAGATACTAGAAGGTATCAGATAGATTATATAATGGTACGACAGAGATTTAGGAACCAGGTTGTAAATTGTAAGACATTTCCAGGGGCAGATGTGGACTCTGACCACAATCTATTGGTTACGAACTGTAGATTAAAACTGAAGAAACTGCAAAAAGGTGGGAATTTAAGGATATGGGACTTGGATAAACTGACTAAACCAGAGGTTGTACAGAGTTTCAGGGAGAGCATAAGGGATCAATTGACAGGAATGGGGGAAAGAAATACAGTAGAAGAAGAATGGGTAGCTCTGAGGGATGAAGTAGTGAAGGCAGCAGAGGATCGAGTAGGTAAAAAGACGAGGGCTACTAGAAATCCTTGGGTAACAGAAGAAATATTCAATTTAATTGATGAAAGGAGAAAATATAAAAACGCAGTAAATGAAGCAGCAAAATGGAATACAAACGTCTCAAAAATGAGATCGACAGCAAGTCCAAAATGGCTAGGCAGAGATGGCTAGAGGACAAATGTAAGGATGTAGAGGCTTATCCAACTAGGGGTAAGATAGATACTGCCTACAGGAAAATTAAAGAGACCTTTGGAGATAAGAGAACGACTTGTATGAATATCAAGAGCTCAGATGGAAACCCAGTTCTAAGCAAAGAAGGGAAAGCAGAAAGGTGGACGGAGTATTTAGAGGGTCTATATAAGGGCGATGTACTTGAGGACAATATTATGGAAATGGAAGAGGATGTAGATGCAGATGAAATGGGAGATATGATACTGCGTGAAGAGTTTGACAGAGCACTGAAAGACATGAGTCGAAACAAGGCCTCGGGAGTAGACAACATTCCATTGGAACTACTGACGGCCTTGGGAGAGCCAGTCCTGACAAAACTCTACCATCTGATGAGCAAGATGTATGAGACAGGCGAAATACCCTCAGACTTCAAGAAAAATATAGTAATTCCAATCCCAAAGAAATTAGGTGTTGACAGATGTGAAAATTACCGAACTATCAGTTTAATAAGTCACAGCTGCAAAATACTAACGCGAATTCTTTACAGACGAATGGAAAAACTAGTGGAAGCCGACCTCGGCAGAGATCAGTTTGGGTTCCGCAGAAATGTTGGAACACGTGAGGCAATACTGCCCCTACGACTTATCTTAGGAAATAGATTGAGGAAAGGGAAACCAACATTTCTAGCATTTGTAGACTTAGAGAAAGCTTTTGACAATGTTGACTGGAATACTCTCTTTCAAATTATAAAGGTGGCAGGGGTAAAATACAGGGAGCGAAAGGCTATTTGCAATTTGTACAGAAACCAGATGGCAGCTATAAGAGTCGAGGGGCATGAAATGGAAGCAGTGGTTGGGAAGGGAGTGAGACAGGGTTGTAGCCTGTCCCTGATGTTATTCAATCTGTATATTGAGCAAGCAGTAAAGGAAACAAAAGAAAAATTCTGAGTAGGTATTAAAGTCCATGGAGCAAAAATAAAAACTTTGAGGTTCACCGATGACATTGTAATTCTGTCAGAGACAGCAAAGGACTTGGAAGAGCAGTTGAGCGGAATGAACTGTGTCTTGAAAGGAGGATATAAGATGAACATCAACAAAAGCAAGACGAGGATAATGGAATGTAGTGGAATTAAGTGGGGTATTGCTGAGGGAATTAGATTAGGAAATGAGACACTTAAAGTTGTAAAGGAGTTTTGCTATGTCGGGAGCAAAGTAATTGGTGATGGTCGAAGTAGAGGGGATATGAAATGTAGACCGGCAATGGGAAGGAAAGCGTTTCTGAAGAATAGAAATTTGTTGACATCGAGTATAGATTTAAGTGTCAGGAAGTCGTTTCTGAAAGTATTTGTATGGAGTGTAGCCAAGTATGGAAGTGAAACATGGATGATAAATAGTTTGTACAAGAAGAGAATAGAAGCTTTCGAAATGTGGTGCTACAGAAGAATGCTGAAGATTAGATGGGTAGATCGCATTAATGAGGAGGTATTGAATAGAATTGGGGAGAATAGGAGTTTGTGGCACAACCTGACAAGAAGAAGGGACCTGTTGGCAGGACATGTTCTGAGGCATCGAGGGATCACAAACTTAGGATTGGAGGGCAGCGTGGAGGGTAAAAATCGTCGAGTGAGACCAAGAGATGAATACACTAAGCAGATTCAAAAGGATGTAGGTTGCAGTAAGTACTGGGAGATGAAGAAGCTTGCACAGGATAGAATAGCATGGAGAGCTGCATCGAACCAGTCTCAGGACTGAAGACAACAACAACAACAACAACAACAACTAAAGGGGCGATGATGCGAATATAAACCTTCTCTCAAGCAAATGTCAACTCATCTGCCAATGGTTTATCTTGTAAAGCTGACGAGGCTATGACGACCCATTATCTGCTTTAAAGCTACAAGATCGAGTGCAGAGTAAATGCTGCGTCAATACTCAATACTCGTTTAATGAGACTTTGAACTCTGACTGCTAAACTCGTAGAGAACAACCTAAGCCCCAATCATAGCTACTCTGGGTTGGTAATCCGGTCTCGGATATTTAAGAATATTCCCAGTTCCCAAATTTTCTATGACGACTTCAGATAGGGTAAAAGACTATAGAAAATGTATATCTGTAAAAGTCAGGTTAGCTGCAGGCTGCAAGAGGGATTGATTACAAACAACAAAAAATAACAAAGATATTCTCACAACAATAGATATCTCAGGAACAAAGAAGAACTGAAAGGCAATAAATACGAGGCATGTTCGGAATGTAAGGAAGGATCGGTCCCGAAATAGAAACCACAGTCAAAATCCGATGAAGCATTGCACAGATGTGTTGGGCAGTGTTTCAAGTACGCACTTGGTAGCGGCACATCACTCTTCTAAGTTCTGAGCTCACAGTGAGAGCGTAAAATTCCATAGAAAATAGTGTCTCCCGCCAAGTATGGGTGCCTGTCAGAGATTTCACCTGAATTCACGCAACCCCACATAACGGAACTGTCATGTTTTTCCTTCATTATGACGTTTCTCGGCGGCACACTGCAGTAGCAATGAAGACGTTCCTACAGCGTTTTCGATGAGGAGTGTTTCATGACCCACCATAAAGCGCAGATTTGGCTCCCTGTGAGTGTCATCTCTGCTAAAATGAACCGCTGGCTATGAGGACAACATAGCACTCACAACGCACTGCACTCCAGCGTAGATAATTGTCAGAAAGCGCAGGAGGCTGCCTTCTATGACGAGGGTAATGGAAAGTTTTCACAATGCTACGAAAGATTTCTAAACCGTAACGGCTACTATGTAGAGAAGTGGCTGGAAGGTGTAGCTAACTTTTGACGGTGAAAAAGTTTTGATTTCTACAGTTGTGTCCATTTCGTTATCGATCTTCCTCGTATGTTGGAAAATATGTAATGTTGTAATTTGAAGAAAAACAGAAAGAAGCAGCAAGAAAATGTGTAGAAATACACATAAATAGAAAATGATAAAATTTATCAAGAATGATGAATGTGTAAATGGAAGAATTATAAGAACAACTAAAAATAGAGAGAACCTATCAGACAGCAGTTAATGTACCAGAGGAACGTAATATTGAGGAGTCACTTACCTTCTACGACATCCACCAAAAAATTGTTGACCAGTATAACAAGAGACATGAAATAGTTGTGCTTGGTCATCTTAATGGAGGGGGAGGCAACAAATGGTTCAAATGGCTCTAGGCACTATGGGACTTAACATCTGCGGTCATCAGTCCCCTAGAACTTAGAACTACTTTAACCTAACTAACCTAAGGATATCACACACATCCATGCCCGATGCAGGATTCGAACCTGCGACAGTAGCGGGCGCGCGGTTCCAGACTGTAGAGTCTAGAACCGCTCGGCCAGACCGGCCGGCCAGGTAGGCAACAATTCAGTACTTAATGTTGTAGGAATATACGAAGAAGCAACACGTAATCAGAAAGGGCTATTACTCAGCGATGTTTCCACTTTAATGATTTAAAAGTATCTGTTAGCTTTTTTAGAATGCGAGGTCATGTGGAAGATTTAGGAGTATACAGAAGATTTGATATCGGGACTGATAACTCTCTTGTTGTGTCAAACAGACACTTTGGTAAGTGGAAACAGAAGGAACAGAAAAGTAAGAAGAAGTTTTTTATAAAGGATATTGTCTCCAAGATGAAAGATTAACGTTCCATTCCTGACATTACATCAGAACAGAGTACGAAAAGAAGTGCAATTAGCTACTCGGGACACTAAAGGACAAATATGGAAAAGCAATAAGAAAGCGACAATTAAGGCATCAGGAAAGAGAAAGAACTATCTCCGGAAGCGCAGATTAAAAATTTGATCAACAGAAACTGCAGAAGCAATAAAAAGAAACATATAAAAATATAAAGCCGATTCTGGTAAATAAACAAATCTATAAGAGACGATCAAAAAGTATCTGTTTGAGGGCATTGCTGCAGGCGTACATGCAACCGTAGCGTAACCCCGATGCGGGTATATAAGCACCGACGCGTAGGCAAAAGATTAACGTTCCATTCCTGACATTACGCCGTGCGAGTTGTAAATGTGGAGATGTGAACTATGGCGACGTTATTTTCAAATGAGTGCAAATAGGACCAACGTGCTGTTATTCTTTTCTTGGCTGCTGAAGGACAAACACCGCAAGACAATTGTGGGAGAATAAAGAATGTGTGTGCGGCAGCATGTGTGTCAAAAACCACTGTTGTGGATTGGTGCGCCAGGTAGCGCGCTGGTCGCCATTCGACGCAAGACGCCGGTCCATCTGGGAGGCCAGCAGCACTCTGGTTGTCCCATCGCTGTGGTGAAGTACAGCTCAGCGCTGGAGAAATTACGGCGTGCAGCTACGGCCCACGGGAAACTACGGCAAGGTTCAAAAATGGTTCAAATGGCTCTGAGCACCATGGGACTCAACTGCTGAGGTCATTAGTCCCCTAGAACTTAGAACTAGTTAAACCTAACTAACCTAAGGACATCACAAACATCCATGCCCGAGGCAGGATTCGAACCTGCGACCGTAGCGGTCTTGCGGTTCCAGACTGCAGCGCCTTTAACCGCACGGCCACTTCGGCCGGCCGACGGCAAGGGAGCTGCTGCTTAATGATAACGCACGTCCTCGTAGTACATGTCGTAAAGCAGCAGCTACGCCAACTCAATTGGGAGACCCTCACTCGAGCCCAACCCCCCCCCCCCCCCCCCCTTACTCCAGCTCCCTACAGATGATCTCTCCCCAGGCGATTATCGCGCCTTCGGCCCCTCAAAAGGCACTGAAGGGTCGACGATCCTTGTCAGACGAGAATGTGCAGCAGAGAATTACCGATTTCTTCACGCAGCATGGCACGGTGAAATGCTTGCCTCACTGTTCACGGATATTTTGCCCGATTCGCATACCGATTTTGGACTGTACAATCTAAGGAAGGAAACTTTTTGATCTCCCCTTACTCTCCTATAAACTCAAAAGTTATCACACAAAATAAATATTGAAGAGAACACGTTAGCAAACCTGATTCAGAAACATTACCAATATAGAACATTGTAATCATGGTCGTGAGCAGATAACTATAAGGCTTTGAAAACATTAAATAAAACAGGTGAGGATACAATTCGTCTTAATAATATTACGAAGGAAGAGTGGGTAAAGTGGTAAAAAAAACCTGCGGTATGATAGTAACGTGGAAGCGAAAAAGAAACAAGAAAACCACAAATAGAAGTAAAAGTAAGCAAAAAGTGTACGACGACATCGGAATAAAGTAAAAATTATATCGATATATAAGAATGGAGAAAAAAGTGTATGGGATAGTTGCTGACGGGTAAGCCTACATCAGATCGCATATAACTTCACGCAACAGTTTAAACCACAATGCCAAATGCAACAGCAGAATATTTGCTGATAGAGGAACAGGTCGGATTTACGAAGAGACGATGAGTCATTGTGACACGTTTTATTTTACGACAGCTTATTGGAAAGCAGAGTTGGTTTAACAAAGACACTTATACCGATTTTGCACATTATGACGGAAGCTTTCGATAATGTGGTTGACAAAAGTTATGGTTACCCTCTACAGATTATTTATTTCAACTATCAAACGACTGTATAAAGAAGCGTCAATAATGTCAGAATTAGAGCGGTTGAAATTCACTTTCGGTAGTTTTATTTCCACGGTATCCCAAAGTCTCCAAGTCTCTTAGGCAAATGCTAGGGTGGTTCGTTCGAAATCGAATAGCCCAATCGCCTTCTTTTTAATTTGTCAGTTTTCTGACTGATTTTTGCGCTCCACCACGAATTTCTCTCTTGTGCCAACTACTTCATGCCAAACGCGCCTCAGGTCCCGAATTATTTGTTGGATATATACCAACCTCTGTTATCCCCTACAGATTTTACGCTTCTCAGCGTCCTCTAGTGCCACGGAAGTTATTTCCTGAGGTCGTAACATCCGCACTATCATCCGGCCCCTTGTGACTGTTTTTAATATGCTACTGTTTCGCCGATTCTCAGTAAAACCACATTTCCTATCTACTCAACAACTTAATTCTACTCATTACACCTCAAACGCTTTCAAACTCTTCTTTTCTGGTTTTCCCACAGGCTTGGTTCACTACCATATAATGCTGTGATCCAAAGTTGCATTCTCACAAGGGAACCACCCAACACACACCCCTCAGATTTAGTTATAAGTTGGCACAGTGGATAGGCCTTGAAAAAGTGAACACAGATCACTCGAGAAAACTGGAAGAAGTTCGGTGGAACTATGAAAAATATAAGCAAAATATACAAACTGAGTACTTCATGTGCAAGTTAGGCAACATCAAGGATAGTACGAGCTCAGGAGCGGAGTGGTGCTGTGGTTGGCGTCAGCAGCTGCGGAACGAGAGGTCCGTGGTTCAATCCTTCCCTTGAGTGAAAAGTTTACTTTCTTTATTTTCGCAAAGTTATGATCTGTCCGTTCGTTCATTGACGTCTCTGTTCACTATAATAAGTTTAGTGTCTGTGTTTTGCGACCGCACCGCAAAACAGTGCGATTAGTAGACGAAAGGACGTGCCTCTCCAATGGGAACCGAAAACGTTTGATCGCAAGGTCATAGGTCAACCGATTCCTCCACAGGAAAACACGTCTGATATATTCTATACGACACTGGTGACGGCATGTGCGTCACATGACACGAATATGTTGTCGACCAGCTAACTTGCACACTTGGCGAATGGGTAAAAAGATTCTCCTAGCTTGCCCGATTTAGGTTCTCCTGTGGATGTGATAATCACTCCCAAAAAAGCGATGAAAACGTAATAGTTTGTCACATAAACGGCAACAAATGAATGCAACAGTTTCACAGTCGCACAGTTTTCTCTGTGCTCTGTCAAAACATATGTTTTTAACGTTTTCAAATTTTTCCGTGTGAAGACCGTCAAATCCTGCATATGTGGAAGCAAACCTGAACATGTCCTGGAATTTTTCAGAGCGAAGTTGATTATGTGTGAGTGCCTGAAATTTGATTATTGTCTGAAAATAATAAATCAAACTCTTGACTTGAGGGAAGACTTGAAGCAAGGACCTCTCGTTCCGCAGCTGCTCACGTTAACCACGGAACCACGACGCCCCTGAGCTCACAGTATCTTTGATGTTGCCTATGTTGCACATGGACTACTCACTGTATATTTTGCTTATTTTTTTCATAGTTCCACACAACTTCTTCCTGTTTTCTCAATTGATCTGTGTTCAGTTTTTTAAGGCCTGTCCACTGTGCCAACTTATAACTAAATCTGAGGGGGTCGCGATGGGGAGGTTCCCTTGTCAGAAATTTCTCCCTTATTGTTCCCCAAACAGATTATGCTCTGTGGCTCTAACGTGTGTGCCATCGGAGGGCCATTTAAACCTAGGCTTCCTTCTTTACTGGCTGATATCTATTAAATGTTTGTCCGAATTACGATGGTTATATTGATGATCCCAAATAATGATCGTGGCTCTTATAAAGAGTGTATAATGTTACAGCATTTTTCACACTTCATTCTCCTTTTATTTGTTTTAAACGAGATGGAAAAGAAAAAAAAAATTCTGATATAACGGCAAGTCAACTTAATTAGAAAAAGGAATGCTTGACCCTATAACCAAACAGTTCTATTATTGTACGATTACCATTCGTGCGTAAACTTGTATTCCTCTACTACCGTTAATTTACAGAACGGCGTCGAGAATGAAAGCTTCTGACTGATTAACCCCATTTGTAATCTTACCCAGGCGTATTTCATACATGAAAGTAATTATGATATCCAGAAAAACATCACAAGCGTCAAAAGTATTGAAAAAGAAACGAAGCTGTGACCTTGTGCATTACATGTGCTTAAATAGGTCGCTAGTAACATCATTCCCAGGAAATGATAGTCCTGCTTGTTCGAATACGTGACCAGGACAACGTTTTCATCTGTAAAGTATTTTTAACAAGTCACCCACTTCGCTCTAGAGTGGAATATTTAATTTAATATCAGGAGTACAGCAACCTCGATTTTCATTTTTATAACCACTTCGTCACAGCCTAACGCTGCACATTTTTTGGTTCTTTAACAATCAAAAATTGGACTAAATTTCTCCGAATTGAGATCATATTCAACAACGCTGGAAGCAGAGCACCAAAACTGTCGTTACAGGAAGGGATTTAAAGATTTACATGATTTTCGTTTCTAGGATGATTAAATACAGTCGGTTTGTAATCGATGCTAATTCCAGTACAACGGCAAGGAAATACTAACTGGTTCGTCTTGTCCTGTGTGCTTAAGTGAAAAAGTACGAAGACCTGAAGAGGTCTTCTGAATGTACATGTTCTGTAACGACACAGTACATTCGAAGCATTGTGAAGCAATTGCTGTTTTTCTTCTTGCTCACGTTATAGGGATGGGCAAGAATACGGGAACACGGCGAGAAATGCTTGTCTGAACACGAAAATGTTAGTGAAGTCTGCAAGCTGTTCTGTTGCACTGATCACGAACTGTACCTGCGGAATGAACTCAGTAGGTTCCAAGTGTCAGTCGTTTTGAGAATAGTGTTCTTTGGGGCTGTGGGTTCACTATGAATTCTAACGGGGTCAAATGTTTGGTGGGTGCTTCCGTAACAAAGGCAGCCGAAGTGTTTGACGTTTCAAAATGAGCAGTATCGAAGATTTATATCGCATTCTAAAAAGGAAAAACATTATCTGCCAAGTCACAATCTGAACGAAAATGTGTACTGAGTCATCGTGAAGGACGGACATCGAAGAGGTTCTTGACCAAAAATAAAACAACGGCAACTGCAAAGGTAACTGGGGAAATGAATCTCTCACTCGCGAAGGGAGAATCATAAGGAGGGAATTCCTGGGCCATCTGGAATTTCAAAAGCACTCATCAGTATTGTTGTGGTCTTCAGTCCAGAGACTGGTTTGATGCATCTCTCCACACTTCTCTATCCTGTGCCAGCTCCTTCATCTTCAAGTAACCACTGCAACCTACATCCTTCTGAATCTGCTTAATGTTTTAATCTCTTGGCCTCCCTCTACGATTTTTACCCTCCACGCTGCCCTCCAATACTAAATTGGTGATCCCTAGATGCCTCTGAATATGTCATACCAACCGATCCCTTCTTCTAGTCAAGTTGTGCCACAAACTCCTCTCTCCCCAATTCTGTTCAGTACCTCCTCCTTAGTTACATGATCTACCCATCCAATCTTCAGCATTGTTCTCTAGCACCACATTTTGAAAGCTTCTACTCTCTTCTTGTCTAAACTATTTACGTCCATTTTTTACTTCCATGCGTGGCTACACTCCATACAAATACCTACAGAAAAGACTCCCGGACACTTAAGTCTATACTCGATGTTAATAAATTTCTCTTCTTTAGAAACTCTTTCCTATCCACTGTCAGTCTACATTTTATATTCTCTCTACTCCGAGCATCATCAGTCATTTGGCTTCCCAAATAGAAAACCTCATTTACTACTTCAAGTTCCTCATTTCCTAATCTAATTCCCTCAGCATCACCTGCTTTAAATTGGCTACATTCCATTACACTCGATTTGCTTTTGTTGACGTTCATTTTATATCTTCCTTTCAAGACTCTGTCCATGCCATTCAATTGTTCTTCCGGGTCCTTCACTGTCTCCAACAAAATGCATCTCCATGGATTTTAATTCCTACTCCAAATTTTTGTTTTGTTTCCTTAATTGCTTGCCCAATATACAGATTGGACAACATCGGAGATACGCTACAGCCGTGTCTCACTCCCTTCTCAATCACTGTTTCACTTTCGTGCTCCTCGACTGCCTTCTGGTTTCTGTACAAATTGTAAATAGACTTTCGCTCCCTGTATTTGAAAGAGAGTGTTCCAGTCAATATTGTCAAAAGCTTCCCCTAAACCTACAAATGCTAGAAACGTAGGTTTTCCTTTCCTTAATCTATCTTCTAAGATAAGTCTTATGATCAGTATTGCCTCGCGTGTTCCAACATATCTACGGAATCATACTCATCTTCTCCGATGTCGACTTCTAACAGTTTTTCCATTCGTGTGTAAGGAATTCGTGTTGGTATTTTGCAGCAGTGACTTATTAAACTGATAGTTCGGTAATTTTCACAGCCGTGTGGAGTGGCCGCGCGGTTTCAGGTGCCATCTCACGGATTGAGCGGCCCCTCTCGCCCGAGATTCGAGTCCTCCTCGGCATAGATTTGTGTTGTTCTTAGCATAAGGTAGTTTAAGTAGTGTGTCAGTCTAGGAACCGATGACCTCAGCAGTTTGGTCCCTTAGGAATTCACACACATATGAACATTTAATTTTCACATCTGTCAACGCCTGCTTTCTTTGGGATTGCAATTACTGTGTTCTTCTTCAAGTCTGAGGGTATTTCGCCTGCTTCATACATCTTGCTCACCAGGCGGCAGGCTCTCCCAAGGCTACTAGTAGTTCTAATGGAATGTTGTCTACTCATGGGACCTTGTTTCGGCTTAGGTCTTTCAGTACTCTGTCAAATTCTGTACTCAGTATTATATCTCCCTTCATGTCTTCATCTACGTCCTCTTCCATTTCCATAATGTTGCCTTCAATACATTTTCCTTGCATAGACCCTCTATATACTCGTTCGACCTTTCTGCTTTCCCTTCTTTGCTTAGAATGGGTTTTCCATCTGAGCTCTTGATATTCATACAAGTGGTTCTCTTTTATCCAAAGGTCTCTTTAATTTTCCTGTAAGCAGTATTTATCTTACCTTTAGTGATATACGCCTCTACATTCTTAAATTTGTCCTCTAGCCATCCCTGTTTAGCCATTTTGCACTTGGTGTCGACCTCATTTTTGAGACGTTTGTATTCCTATTTTCCTGCTTATTTTAGTGTATTTTTATATTTTCTCCTTTTATCAGTTAAATTCAACATTTCGTCTGTTACCTACGTGCTGTCGTATACACGCTGAAAATACACCAACAAACTGGCTTTATCTTGCTCCCAGTGTTTTTCCAACAATTGTCTTAGAGTGATAGTGTGATCTATTGTAGGTCGGTTTGATCGAAAACTAGCTTGGTACCCCTGTATGTTTTTCTCTATGAATCGTTATAGTTTTCTCGGGATAATGAAAGACAATATTTTGAAGGCTGCATTCTGCAAGCTGATACCTCCGCAGTTACCACTTTCCACTTTGCTCCCCTTTTTTGTGTACCTTGAATGCTACTGTCAGTTCTTCTGCCAAAGTCTCATTCTTCCACATTACACATATTCAGTTGTTTTGTTAACGATTAATTGAGATAGAAACAGTAGTATTTGTAGCATGAAAGAGAATATTTATTTCGAAAGGTTATATTGTTAGCTTTTGAGAGAGTGCTGCACGAGGTTGCGCAAGTACATATTATATTGTTAAGTGCTTACGTGATTACCAATCCAGTAACGGCTTTGCTCTGCGCAGAAGTAATGGCTATCGACGTGTGTGGAAGTTGGAGTATTTTGAGAGGATGGACGAATGTGTTTAATGCCAAAGAGTGTCCGCCACAAAATAACACTGCGGGCTCTGCTAGAACGAGGAAAATTTCCAGAATCGCCAATAAAATTACTCTGCCTACTTCGAAAATGCCTGCTTGCTACAACAAGGAGAAGTGGTGCAATCTTCTCAAGTACAGCTCTTGGCATTTCTCGACTCTTCAAAATAAACTTTGGCGAGTGATTCTGGAGTTTTTACTACCGTGATAAAAACATATATATATTAAAGCAGCGATTGAATTAATTTGTGTATTGCATTGGTCGGAACACACAATTTTAATTACTGTCGCTTGAATTCATTAATACCAGGCTCACGGAAATGAAATGAGGACGACCACAGTTTGGCTTCACGAAATAGTTTGATAGCATTTCCAATTGGAGAGACATCACAGTCATTTCACCGCTGCTCAAATACATCCACACTCATATATCATTTTTGTTCCTGGTGAATAATAACGCGGTGTGCTAGAGTGTGGTTACGCATACTTTTGTCTAGCTATGCTATTCTGTATGTAAATGCAGTGCTGATAATTCTTATCATAAATCATTAACTACACCTTTGTCGGCGTTGATCGGTCGATGCACGACAGCGCACGGTATCAGTACGTTCCAAACAGGAGCGCGGAAATGCTATTTCTCAGGGGTTGTATTCAGGTTGTATTGATGACAGATAAGTGGCAGTGTGTTCTGGATAGCCATGGCCTAGTGACCATTCGTATACCTATAGGAAGTCCACGGGACCTGATGGGGTACCAATTCGATTCTACATAGAGTACGCGAAAGAACTAGCCCCCCTTCTAACAGCCGTGTACCACAAGTCTCTTGAGGAACGGAAGGTTCAAAATGACTGGAAAAGAGCACAGGTAGTTCCAGTTTTCAAGAAGGGTCGTCGAGCAGATGCGCAAAACTATAGGCCTATATCTCTGACATCGATTTGTTGTAGAATTCTAGAACAAGTTTTTCGCTCGCGTATCATGTCATTTCTGTAAACCCAGAATCTACTCTGCAGGAATCTACATGGATTCCGCAAACAATGATCTGGGAGATCCAGCTCGCTTTATTTGTTCATGCGACCCAGAAAATATTAGATACTGGCTCCCAGATTTTCCTTGACTTCCGGAAGTCGTTAGATACAGTTCCGCACTGCCGCTTGATAAACAAAGTAAGAGCCTACGGAATATGAGACCAGCTGTGTGGCTGGATTGAAAAGTTTTTAGCAAACAGAACACATCATGTTGTTCTCAATGGAGAGACGTCTACAGACGTTAAAGTAACCACTGGCTTGCCACAGGGGAGTGTTATGGGACCATTGTTTTTCACTATATATATAAATGACCTAATAGATAGTGTCGGAAGTTCCATGCGGCTTTCCGCGGATGGCGCTGTAATACACAGAGAAGTTGCAGCATTAGAAAATTGGAGCGAAAAGGCAGAAGATCTGCAGCGGATAGGCACTTGGTGCAGGGAGTGGCAACTGTCCCTTAACATAGACAAATGTAATATATTCGCAATACATAGAAAGAAGGATCCTTTATTGTATGATTATATGATAGCGGAACAAACACTGGTAGCAGTTACTTCTGTAAAATATCTGGGAGTATGCATATGGAACGATTTGAAGTGGAATGATCATCATCATCACCAGTGTTCTGCCTAAAGGCAGGTTTTCACATGGTAATTTTCCAGGCTGTCCTGTCTTCTGCCATCCTCTTCAGGTCTGCATAATTTCCTCTTCCCTTTATGCCCCTCTGCCATAGCCGGTCCCAAGCCCAGTTGAGAAAGGAGGAGGGGGAGGAGTAACACCTCGTTAAAAAACTTTGGTTCTCCTGGCCTGGGTGATAGTAACTCTTGAGGGCCCCTTGCCACGGATACGGTGAAGACCTCAAGGGCAGCGAAGGTGGTGAAGATGGGCTTGAGTACGGCGGAACTGGCGGAAGAGGCACCTTTTCTCTTTGGGTACAAAAAGAGTGTAAGTAACGACTGAACCCCAGAGGGGCAGCTACAGACAGCGCCTAACTCATGGTGAGCGGGTGACTTTAGGCTGGGCGTCCTACTGCCTATGTGGAAAGTAATGGGAAACTACCACATTACATTCCCAAGCAGTACATGGTATGTCTCTCCACGTGAAAAATTCCGGAGTGGAATGATCATATAAAATTAATTGTTGGTAAGGCGGATGCCAGATTGAGATTCATTGGGAGAGTACTTTGAAAATGTAGTCCATCACAAAGGAGTCGGCTTACAAAACACTCGTTTGACCTATACTTGAGTATTGCCCATCAGTGTGGGATCCGTACCAAGTGGGGTTGACGGAGGAGATAGAGAAGTTTCAAAGAAGAGCGGAGCGTTTCGTCATAGGGTTATTTAGTTAGCGTGATAGCGTTACAGAGAGGTTTAGCAAACTCAAGTGGCAGACTCTGCAGGAGAGGCACTCTGCATCGCGGTGTAGCTTGCTGTTCAGGTTTCGAGAGGGTGCCTTTCTGGATGAGGTATCGAATATATTGATTCCCTTTACTTATACCTCCTGAGGAGATCACGATTGTAAAATTAGAGAGATTCGAGCGCGCACTGTAGGGAAGCAGCCTACCCACGCCTTATAAAATTCACATCAGTCTTTCCATTGTGTGCCAATCAGTCCACTGTAACTAGCTCCGACATCATAAATTTTGCGGAATACTTTAAAAATCACGTAAATAACCTGAAAAATTTCTAGCACGTCAGTAGTAATACAAAATCAATATGTGTTGGATATCAGTTCAATAACTTTCATCATTTTTGAAATTTGAATGTTAATTTGTAAAAATCATTGGCACAACAGAAAAGAGTTAACAACTTAAAAATTTATATTTAGATTTCTTTTGCATAATAATTTAGTAGAAACAGTATTCTAGATCTCACAAATTAAAATTTTAGTTGAAATTCATGATTTTCTGGTTTTTGTCTTAGAAATTAAGGAAGCAAGGTAGGTTAAGTAGGCGAATAAATAAAGCTAGAATGTTTAAATTTAAGTATAAGGGAAATACGCTATAATCATAAAAATGTGAGAAGTTTCAACAGAATAACTATTAAACTATAGCTATAGCGTATCTCCAAAGAGCAAGTTCAGAGCTCGTCTGCTGCGTGTAGTGTAATTAAATTAATTCTCTCGCCCAAAATATTTGACTTAGCCACATCAGACTTTTATTATGATTACTTACTTGTGTGCTGATTGCACAGTTAAATTGAAAGCTTCATCAGCCATCAGCAAAGGAAGCAATGATTTATCAGATAACTTAATGTGGTGCATTACTAGCGCAGCGGCTAGTCGGGAGAGCAGATTTGATCAGGCGTTCCCTTAGCCGTCCGCACGGCGGCTTTATATGTAAGAACGCTGCGCGAAAGATAAAGGAAGGCCCCAGTTCTCTCCAGACGGTGATTAGCGCACCACCTGTGCCAGGAGTCGTGTCGCGTTGGTATCATTGCTATAAACAGCCTCGGATGCCGTAATAAGTTTCTCGGGATACGTGTAATCATGAAATCGTTTTCGAGTGAAGTGTTAACGCTGGGATGACTTTAATGATCTATCTTTAGTTTATGTATGTCGCATTTTCACGTGCCGCCGCAGGACAGACATTCTACCATTATTTAGCGCGGCGTTTGATGAGCATTATCATCAAATTATGGCGAGCATTCACTTAAACATTTAATTTGAACAGTTATATTTGCATCAGCGCATTAGACTCTGAACTGCTCTGGTAGTTGGATTGTGTGGATTCTTTTTGGTCTGTGACTTTCAGGATATAGAGAACATTTTAGAGAGAATGTTTTTTAATTATGAATCCCAGACAATCTCCAAATTCGTCAGAGCTATAAGCTGTAGCTATAAATGTATTTCTCAGATGAAGTGGACAGTAGGAATTCTAATTACAGGCTTCACGTTTTGCTAATCACTTTCTGGTTCCCAATGTTGTAGTTAGAGAGCCAGAGTTGAGAACGGCAAACAACAGTATAAATACAAAACATTTATTCGATTATTCCACCCGCTGCCCAACAGCACGCTGGCTTTCCGGCAGTCGTTCTTCCCATGAACCATATGCGACTGCAACAGGAAAGGGAGGTAATGACAGTGGCACGTAAAGCGTAAAGTGCCCTCCACCACACACAATTGGGTGGCTTGTGGAGTATAAATGTAGATGTAGATGTAGATGTAGGAAGAACGGGCGTATTGTAGCTATCCTCCAGGACAGGCTCAAAATTTAAACGTTATGTGCCCGGTAAATTGAGCAAATCACTTGCATTATTTGCATTAGGCGTGGAGCAGTGTGAGCCTTTGATGTCTTATAAAAGTGCCATTTGTTCGTGGGTGATGATTGCCAAAACCCCAAAACCATGATTTTTTGGTACTAAAATTACCGATTTTGCCAATGCTGTAATTTCTACTCATGGCAGTTCGTCGAAATTTTTGCCATATTTTCTTAAGGTGATAGTCTTCGGGATGGCTGAAGCCTTTTTGATATTATTATCCGTTACTGACATCTGGAGGTACAAAGGTATCTTATTTAGGCAGAAAATAGCAAAACCAGGTTTTTAGCTGTTTTTACACGGTGGACCGCAATTATCTAAATAGCTAACCGTAGCAAATGACTCTAATTTTAACTGAAATTATATAGACATTCGAGTACACACCCCATAGTCCTGGTCTAGAAAATCGGTATCTGTTATCAAGACACACGCGAAAAACCATAATTTTTGGGTACCTATACTATCAGCTGTGAGGGGTGGCCACTTCTAACATTTCTTTTCATGGAAAATTGTTGGAAGCTATATCATATATTCTTAAGATGATATTTTCGGAGAAAGTTGTAACTTTTTCTGATATTATTATCCGTCACCGAGATCCATAGCATCAGAGATACCTTACTCATGCACGTCAAACATTCACTTAGTATCAAGTCTGAGTCATAAACGATGGACTGAACACATGACAAGGATTCTAGAGATATTGCAATGGATCTGAGGCCTCAAAACTATGTTTTTAGTCATTTTTTCACCAATAAAACCTTACGATGCGCTGTCTCTGTATAATGATCACCTCACCCCTGTATAAAAAGGACCAATGTGGAAGTGACAAAGAATGGGCTGAAATGGTGTTTAAGTGCCTGAGAAGAACTTAAAATGACTGCCGAAAATGATATATAACTGCAAAGACCGCTACTTCAGAAAATTATATCTAATAACATTTTAGCTCTATTAAGGTACTCATACAAATCATAAGCCAGGCGCTTTCGATGAACTGCGGTCGATGATAAAACTATTGAGAAAATTATAAGGCAAACCATTATGTGTGAACCTTATAGTACGGGTACTTATTTGTTGTTTGTATGTGTCAGACAATGTAAATAATCTGTCAAAAGTGTTCTGACCTATGGAATTCGATTTATCGGGTGATCAAAAAGTCAGCATAAATTTGAAAACTTTATTAGAACAAAAAAAAAGGACAAAGTTCAGAAAATGTCCGACAGATGGCGCTAGACAGCAAAACGTCAGTGACTGCGCATGACAATCGTGTATAAAAGGAATTGTAATGAGAATCAGATGCGGGAGCAGTAGCAGAATGTTGACGTTACCTGAAAAGGCGCTTTTAGTGAAGCTGTATTATCGGAATGGGGATTGTGCTATTTAAGAGTTACGATCCTATCGCCATAGGAAGGGGATTCGAACGGGTAAAGGTCCGTTGACAAATGCAGCCGTGGCGAGAATGATTTCGAAGTTCGAAGCCACGGATTGTTTAGACGATAGACCCCGTAGTGGCCGAACGAGCACAAGGCGTAATGCTGCTGAGACAGTTCAGGAATAAATGGAGACTGTAGCTGGTTCGTCTATGCACGGGGAAGTCAGCGCTCGCGCAGTTTCACGTCGCACCGGCGTTCCATACACTACTGTTTGGTTGGCACTTAGGCGTACCCTCCGATACTATCCGCACAAAATCCACCGGCATCATGTACTGTTAGTGAAGCGGAGGGCATTTGCGGTGTGGGCATTTCAAAAGATGGCGGAAGATAACGATTGGTTGAGTAACGTGTTGTGGACCAACGAAGCTCATTTCACGCTCCGAGGGTCTGTCAACGCCCACAACTGCAGAATTTGAGCTACAGAAAATCCTAGAACTGTCGTGGAAACTCCATTGCACGACGAGAAAGTCACAGTATGGGTTGGATTCACCACATCTACTGTTATCGGGCCTTTTATCTTCGAGGAAATGCGTGATTCAGGTTTAATAACTGCTACCGTGACGGGTGAGTGGTACGCCGATATGTTACAGAATCGCATCATCCCCAGCCTGGCTGATAAACACCTACTGGAACGTACGATCTTTATGCAGGATGGCGCTCCACCCCATATTGCTAGACGCGTGGAAGATCTCTTGGTCGCGTCGTTTGGTGATGATCGTGTGCTCAGCCGCCACTTTCGTCATGCTTGGCCTCCCAGGTCCCCAGACCTCAGTCCGTGCGATTATTGGCTTTGAGGTTACCTGAAGTCGCAAGTGTATCGTGATCGACCGACATCTCTAGGGATGCTGAAAGACAACATCCAACGCCAATGCCTCACCATAACTCAGGACATGCTTTATAGTGCTGTTCACAACATTATTCCTCGACTACAGCTATTGTAGAGGAATGATGGTGGACATATTGAGCATTTCCTGTAAAGAACATCATCTTTGCTTTGTCTTACTTTGTTATGTTAATTATTGCTATTCTGATCAGATGAAGCGCCATCTGTCGGACATTTTTGAACTTTTGTATTTTTTTGCTTCTAATAAAACCCCATGTCATTTAAAGCATGTGTGTCTATTTGTACCTCTCTATCTACATTATTCCGTGATTTATTCAAAATTTACACTGACTTTTTGATCACGTGGTGTATTGCAACCACATCCTGCTTGACAGGGAAAAAAAGGGAACCAGCGGGAAATGCTCCTGTCGAAGACAAAAAAGGCGGGTTTGGTCCTCTTTAAAAGAATATGACAGAACAAAGGGGAACCAGCTGGTTCAACCCATGCGCGCCTTCCCCACCAAATATTTTGGCATGTGAATACTTTCACGCTTCTTTATGCTGAGAGAGAGTAGTGACAAACAGCGATGGTTGAAGACAGAAGACACAATGCCAGTGAGAGAGAAAGAAAGACGAGACATTGATGGTGGGAGAGAGAAAGAGACAGTGGAAGAGAGAGACACGGATAAAATCAGTAGCAGTGGGAGTCAAAAAGAGAAGACGTATTAATGGTCACTGACACACAGTGTCACTAACAGAGAGAGACACGGATGTAAATATAAAGAGTGGCAACAAATGGGAGAGGAACAGTGGAAATGAAAAACAGGGATGGGTGGTGATCAAACACAGTCTTAAGGAGAGGCTGAATGCGGCTCGATTCTTCCAGACCAACAAACAAAAAAGACCTGGAGAAGAATATAAGTTCGAGCTATAATTTTTGAGCTGCCGAGATCTGGTGGAGACGATGCCGGTGGGAATCAAAGACTAGATCAGACAGGGTACAGTGATACAGTGGCAGTGGCAGTGGGATTACTTTGAATCAAGGGGAGCAATTGAGAGAGAGTGAGTGAGAGAGAGAGAGAGAGAGAGAGAGAGATTGACATGTGTATACAGTGCCAGTGAGACAGAGATGTGCTGAGTATGAAGGATTCACTACAGGGACTGGATAAAAGGATTTGGATCGTTCTGTGTGAAAAGAGCACGAATATGTTTGTATGCCAAGACTTTTTGGTGAGAAAGGCGGAATGGAGATTGAGGCGGCTAGTTCCCCACTTTTCCGCCAGAGGTAAAGGGAAACATATTCACCTCTTTCTTGTGCTCCGACAGGAGCATTTTTAGATTGTTACACGCTGCCTGAGAAATAAAACACCCAGAGATGTGATTGGATGTCAACTTCACTTTGCATATGTATAAAACATGAACGGATATGTAAACGATTAGATCGGCAGTCTTCTGTGGGAGGTGGAACGGCCACCACAGAGCTAGAGCGTCGTCATTGTTAAAACTGTTACCAGTCCCGGTACGGTATACAAGGGGCGACAACCACATTAGACGTTGAGGATCACTATGAAGGACTCGGGATTGACGTGTACTCCTGTCGGACAGCGTTGTCAGCACCTGACATAGTCCCATAGAGGCCTGACTGTGGGTCTCCGTTTGGCCTGCTGGTCGAATCATGGGATATCCACATCTGTGGGACATGTGAATGTGATAGTGGTCCGACGCTGGACTGCATGGGAACGTGAAGGAAGGCGTACTCATCGTTAGGTTACTAGTCGGCTAGGTCTGACCACCATTAGGGAGAATCGGCGTATTGTGCACCAAGCACACCATAATCCCTTCACACTTGCGCCTGGCATCCGAGAACAAGTAATGGACTTCTTTCCGTGTCATCCGACACCATTGTTCAGACACTGCCTACAGACGGACTAGGGATTTACCGTCCCATGCATAGGCCGCGTTAGGATTGCTGCTGTTACGGGGATGCGTGGACTACTTATAACACTACCAGCCTGCAGTTTACCCAGTGACGACGAGGTTTATTTCTGTCACAAGGCAGCCACGTACAACAGTACTGCGGTTGCAAATTTGCCAAATATGGCCTAGATTTGCAGTAGATGTTACCCGCTGACGAGGGTACATTCTGAGAGGTGCATCGAGTTATGAGCTCCCACATCGCCTGCTTATAGTGTGGGTAGGCATCTATCACCCCCTAAAATCGTCGGTGCCAAATGCGGCCACCTTTTTGAAATATTGCCTGTTAAAGTTTGGGCAGCCCTTTATATATAATGAAGTTTCACTATTGTGGCAAGTGAGCGAGTAGCCGAGTGGTAGCCGGCACGGTAGCTCAGCGTGTTCGGCCAGAGACCTGGCGTGTCTCTGTAATAAAGAAATTGAGTGAAAAGATCAACAACGAACTTCAATGGATGTCATGTGACATCCGCTTCGACCAAATACAACGAAGAAAATGAGGAAAAAAAAGGAGAATGTTGCAAGCGAGTTTGATTCCCGTCCAGGCGAACCTGGTTCGACACTCGTCTGTGCTACTTTTGTTTCCTCCTTTTTTCAAATGCCTGTTTTAATTTATAATTATTCATGAACATTCCACAAGGAATTGATTAAAAAGAAAAAGAAGCCTCTATGAAACCAAAATTACATATTGAATGTCACATTTTGTTTCAATCTGGGGGACAAGGAAGGAGCCTCCACGCGTGCACTATCTGAGATAAGAGATCGAGAGTCATCTGTCAGATAATGCCGGCGTCCCCCGGAAACGTTGCAATAAAAGACAACGGCCAATCTTTCCAACACCGGAAAAGCAAAAAGAATGGGCCCTTCTCAGAACCAACTCTGACGACTGAAAGCCTAAACGTAGAGGGTATCACCAAAAACAAACAACAAATCATATCACAACTTTGCCGCACGCACAAATGGGACATACTATGTATACAAGAAACACAAAAGAAAGAAGGGGCAATAAGACCAGAAATAGAAGGAATGAAATTAGCCATAGAAAATCCACATCCTAAATATGGCAGCGCTGTCTTCACAAAACCTGAGATGGCCATAATATCAGCTAACAGAACTACATACAATAACATAAAATTACTGACTGTCGAGTGTAGCACCTTCACCGTAACGTCGGTATACAAGCCGCCCGGAGAGAAGTTCAACTTTGCCTCCAAACTTCAACAACCAGAAAACACAGTTCATCTTAGGAGACTTCAACTGCCACAGCACATCATGGGGCTACAAACATACAGACGACAACGGACATAAATTAGAACAGTGGGCGGAAATAAATAACTTATCCATGATCCATGATCCCAAGCTACCATGCTCGTTCAGCAGCAAAATCTGGAAGCGCGAATACAGCCCTGATATTTGTTTTGTAAGTGCAAACGTGGAAGACCAATGCTTAAAAACTGCATCAAAAACACAACACCGACCTATCGGAATCCATATATACGCTGCTTTGAGAACAACGAAAATACCATTCTGCAGACGCTTCAACTTTAAAAAAGCTAAATGGACAGAATATGCTGTGGAACTGGATGCAGAAATAAAAAATCTGCACCCAATTCCAGAAAATTATCAAACTTTCGTGGAGACCCTCCAAAAGATTTCTCGAAGACACATTCCCCGAGGCTGCAGATAGCATTTCATCCCAGGTCTCTCTGACGAATCAAAGAACATCCTGAGGTAGTACGAAATGCTTTACGAACAGGACCCCTTTAGCGAAGAAGTAGTCCAATGTGGAGAAACACTAATGGAAATGATTAGTGAATCAAGACAAAGGAATTGGGTCGAAACTCTGGAAAGAATGGATATGACCCACGGTAGCAAAGTCGCTTGGAACTTAGTAAAAAAAACTTAATTGTGACTTTGGGACAGCTAAACAATGCTCTTCAGTAACACCCTATCAAATTGCCCATCAGCTCCTACTAAATGGAAAACCCAACAAGGAATGTCAGAAAATAAAAATCAGCAGAATTCAGAGTCAAGAGTCAAGCTTGTTCGAAATACCATTTACCATGAAAGATCTTAATCATGGAATGAACTCAATGGAAAACGGGAAAGCAGCGGGAGTCGACGATATATGCGTGGAACAGATCAAACAGCTCGGACCTAGTGCCAAGCAATGGATCCTGCAGCTCTTTAATCATTGTTTAAAAATGTGTAAGATCCCAAAGATGTGGAGGAAATCAATGGCAGTGGCGCTACTAAATCCTGGGAAAGACGCAGGTCAACCGAAGAACTACCGCCCAATACACTCTTGTGCCATCCGTACAATCTGTACGAACTAATAATCCTAAACCGCATAGCAAATATCGCAGACCAAAAGCTCATTCCCCAACAGGCTGGATTCAGACCCGGGAAATCATGCACCAGTCAAATCCTAGCACTCACAGAACACATAGAGGAAGGGTTTGAAAACAAACAAATAACAGGTGTAGCATTGGTGGACTTCAGTTCTGCATACGACACCGTCAACCACAGATAGCTCATGGAAAAACTGTACTGTACATTTAAGGATCATCAGTTCACAAAAATCATTGACTCTGCTGCAAAACAGACAGTTCTATGTAATGCTGGACAGAAAAAAAGCCGATGGCGTCGACAAAAGAACGGTCTCGCCCAGGGCAGTGTGCTGGCCCCCCTGCTATTTAACCTATACACCAATGATCAACCAACACCGGAACGTACTACCAATTTCTTGTATGCCGATGATCTGGCCATTACAGCGCAAGGAAATAGCTTCGAGGAAGTAGAAGAGAAATTAGAAAGCTCGCTACACGTAATGTCTGAATACTATAAAGAGAACTCCCTCAAACCAAATCCATCTAAGACACAGGTTAGCGCTTTCCACGTCCGCACTAAACAGGCAAACAGGAAGCTGGACGTCACCTGGAATGGCAACAAACTGGATCATACGGACAAACCAACATACCTTGGTGTCGTGCTGGATAGATCACTGACGTACAGATATCACTGTGAAAAAACCTGCCAAAAAGTTGCTGCCAGGAACAATATTTTAAGAAAACGGACGAATAGTAAATGGGTATCTAGTCCGACTGTATTACGAACAACTGCTCAAGCACTAGGCTTCTGCACGGCAGAATATGCATGCCCTGTATGGTCCCGATCCACACATGCCAAAAAAGTCAATACAGTCCTTAATGAAACATGCAGGCTAGCTACAGGATGCATGAAACCCACTCCACTTGCGAAAATATACAAAGCAGCTGGATTCTCATCTCCTGAATCCCGAAGAATTGCGCACGAACATACAGAAAAATTTAAACAGATTTTCGACGAGCGCCACCCTCTGCATGGTTCTTCGTGTGGACGTAGCAGACTTAAATCCCGCAAGAGATTTTTCACTAGTGAATTGAACGAGCCTCCGAAGGACTACCCTGCCTCACGAGAAATACCCAGCGGTAGTACATCAAGCTGGAAGATTTGGAGAACACTGAACCGCATCAGAACAGGCGTAGCACCAGTTAAAGCAAACCAAGTCAAATGGGGCTTCAAGGACGAAGGAGACAACAAATGCGACTGTGGTGAAGTTCAGGATATGGAACACGTTCTACAGTGTTCCATCTACCCCACATGATTCGAACTATGGCTTGAGAAGAGAGAAACATTGGACTGAAAGGCTTTGAAAGAAATCTCCGGACACGAAAAAGTAAAAGTAAGTGTTTCAATCTTTTGTGTTTTTTTTATAGGAAATTAACTGTAATGTAATTTATTGAAATATTTTATTGTTGTTCAGTTTGTTTTCATTGTATTTTTAATTTTGTTCCGTTCAGGTAGGGAATATAAAAAACACAAAGATTGAAGGATTAAAAATATGTGTTGTTTAATGGAAAGATAATCGATATTTTCTATATTTTGACGAGTACATTCCGACAGATGATACTTGTTATAAAAACAATCAAAACATTTCTACTTTCGACACCAAGAACATTGTGCGAGTGCACATTCATTTTCGTCGCAGTCGCATCTGTATTTTCTCGAGTCCGCAGGAAACGCTACTGCATTGGCGTTATGGAATAGTCCTTTTTGCGATGGATCTAGCGTCGCGATAACAAAAGTAGCATAGACAGGTCTCAAACCAGGGTCGCCTGGATGGGAATCTCACTCGCTTTGCTCTCGGCTACTCGCTCACTTGCCACAAGAGTGACACTTTTCTGTATATATAGAGCTGCCCAAACTGTAACAGGTAGTATTTCAAACACGAGGCCTCATTGGCACCTACAATTTTAGGGTGTGATAGGTGCCTACCCACACTGTAAGCAGCCGAAGTGAGAGCTCATAACTCGATGTATCTCCCAGAAGGTCCCCTCGTGAGAGGAGTTTGGAAGTTTCACCAAGTTTGCCTAACGGAAAATTGGTATCGAACCTTAATTTCTTAAGAATAGCTGTAGGTAGTTAGCAGAAAGAAAATAATATTGTAAAAAGTAACAGTAACTAATTACTGTTAATTGAAATATTTATACTGTCACCAGTCTAAATGGGCGTAATAATGTAAAAGCATTATTTATAAAGAACCTATTTTACTAATTCAGCACGAACTTACATTAAATACTTTCTGTGAAGTGCAATGAACACACCCAAATGGACAAATTACACAGTGGCTAGATGCAGTTGTCACTTTAGGAGTTAAGCAGTCCCAAGATTTGCAAATTAGCCCTTTTTCGTATTTATTTTAATCATTAGTTTTGCCTTTAACAAATATAGCCTATACTTGTTCTTCACAACCCACACAAGACAAGGTAGCACATGATAACAGTCAAGTACAGTTAAAGCACATATTTACTATACAAAAGCAATAAGGAGACACAGTATACAAACCTTCTACCTTTGCTTCTCAGTAATCACTTCAAGAATCATTAGCTACAAACCTACTAATCTGATTTATCCCTTTTGTTATGAATGAATATTAATATGGTCCCACAAACTATCCCCTTCATTGTAACAACAAAACTATACACACTTCCAGAATTGTGTAGCATCAAGGTAGATTTGGGCTACTCTTTCATCTGAGATCATTAAGTTTGTACTAATTTAACACTCTGTACCCTGACAATAACCTCTACAAATCAGAGATAATCTCCAGTAGCATTTTACTTCAAACAACCTCAAGACAAAGTTTATGACACCTCTTATGAAGCAAGTAGTTTTGAAAACAGCTCTAAAGCAACAAACATGAGAAACTTTTGTTTTCCAACTAATACTCTTTCCTAAACTGATATTCAAGTTCATTTTCTAGTTAAGTTTCAAAATACTCAAATATAAATAGTCTCTTTTATATGTATGAAAAACAAGTACATATTCCCCTGCACATTAAGAATACTGACATACCTTTGCCGCGCATCAATAAAATGCACTGTTAAACTGTTTATGCTTTTTATGCAAAGGACACTCTCGGATTTCGTCACTTAAAGAAGAGGATCCTACTTGGATAAGTGCATAGGATGGACACATTGTTCAAACACATTTTGAAAATTAGGATTACATTTTCACAGAACCAAACACAACATTACTGGTTTACACAGTAATACAATTCTGAACTTTCGTATGTGTGACAAAATGGATGAGCAATCGTGGTGGCGAGCATGTGGTGGCTAGGTTGTCTTTCCATTGCCAGTATTTAGCTCTATTTATTTCTTCTTAGCGTCGTTATTACCATTTTTAAAGCTTTTCCCAAATCGAGAGCACCATTTTTCAGCCACATTTTAATTCCGAGGCCATTACATTTCACTTATAAGCCTCACTCGGCACCTGCGCTATTTACTCGTCAGTTACTTGCTGCCGACTGACTACTGTGTTCTCTCACTTGCCGCCCAGACTGAGCATCACATCCTCCTTTTCCTAGTGCACCAACTCACTCCCACTGCAGAGGGGAATTACGCTAGGTTTTTCTTTATAAGAGGCGCGTTTTTTAAGTAAGTACCGTTTTGAAAATAAAGAACAACGTGCTAAGATATTTCAATAATTTTGTTTTTACATGAAAGCCTGTACCTTAATCTACTTTTCTACATTATTTCCGTCAATATTGAGGCACTTAACGTTGTACCAGTTTTTGAATACCCTTCTCATAGAAGTCTGCAGCCTGACTTGTTAACCACTGCTTCACCACTGTTTCGATGTCATCATCGTCTTGAAGACGCTGACCGCCCAGGTGTCGCTTCAAGTGTAGGAACAGTTCGTAGTCACTGGACGCAAGATCGGGGCTGTACGGAGGATGATCTAGAGTTTCCCACCGAGAAGATGTGATCTTTGGTCTAATTCGCCACATGCCGACGGGCATTGTCTTGCAGGAAAACGATGCCATTGCTCAACTTCCATGGACTGTTTCTTTGATTCTGGTGTGACGTACGTCACCCATGTTTCATCGCCCATGACATTTTGACTTAAGAAATCAACACCGTCGTTGTGGTACCGCTCAAGGAAAGTCAATGCACTATCTAAGCGTTTGGTTTTGTGCACATCCGTCAACATTTTCGGAACCCAACGTGCGCTCAATTTTCGGTGATTTAAGTGCTCGGTCACAATGCCATACAAAACATTACGAGAAACATTAGGAAAGTCATCCCGCAAGGAGGAAATTGTGAAGCGTCTGTTTTCTCTCACCTTATTGTCCACTTCCTGCACGAAGCTTTCATTAACCACCGAAGGACGCCCACTCCGTTGTTCATCATGCACATTTGTGCGGCCATCTTTAAATGCTCCCACCCCCTTTCCTTCCATTCCCTCACTCATAATGTTTTCTCCGTAAACTGCACAGATCTCACGATGAATACCTATCGCTTTTATGCCTTTAGCACTAAGAAATCGTATAACAGCCCGTACTTCACAGTCGGCGGGACTCACGATTATAGGAGGCATCTTAAACACTAAGTACACAACGTAAACAAAGAAAATCAGACTGTAATGGCGTCAGTGCGTAGATTAAGTTACAGGCTTTAATGTAAAAATAAAATTATTGAGATATCTTAGGACATCTTTTTTTAAATTTCAAAACGGTACTTACTTAAAAAACATGCCTCGTACAATGCAAAGTCCCTATGTACGAACTAGTTATCACGTAGTTGCCACCAAACATAGTTTAAGAAATCTCATTATTTAAACATATTAAGAAGTCAACACAAACATACATAAGTAAATACCATTTCCCTCCACAAAATACAAAGAACTTAACTTTCAAAGTGTAAACATGTCTCGCTACCTATCCAATTCTTTACAGTGGGTCAAAGACATCACATAGTACACTTGACGTTATGTAGAATTAATCAGTACAAGTTATTAACAGTATTCATTGTAGTGTTATATACTGATTACTGGAATGGTATTGGGTTTAGCGATGAGTCACTTTACACATTACTCCGAAAGACTGTCGTCGAGGATTATGGTGTACACCTGCGGAGAGGTCTCATTCTTGTAATGTTTTGAACAGCCACGTCTGTGTCATCTCTGGCGTCAAGGTCTGGGAAGCCATTGGGTATGGCTTCAGGTCACGTCTGATAGCGACTCATGGAGCTCTCACGGCACAGCGGTACGTCATCGACATCCTCGTTCTCACGTGTTAAGGATCGTGTGACTGTATCGTGTTGCCGGCCGAAGTGGCCGAGCGGTTAAAGGCGCTACAGTCTGGAACCGCACGACCGCTCCGGTCGCAGGTTCGAATCCTGCCTCGGGCATGGATGTGTGTGATGTCCTTAGGTTAGTTAGGTTTAAGTAGTTCTAAGTTCTAGGGGACTTATGACCACAGCAGTTGAGTCCCATAGTGCTCAGAGCCATTTTTTTTGTATCGTGTTATCATTTTCTACAGGGAAAAGCTCGTCCACACATGGCAAGTGTCTCTATGAACCATCTGCTTGATATTAAGGTGCTCGTGTGGCCAATAAGAGCCTCAGATCTGCCCACAATCGAACATGCGAACATGTGAAACTCGGATGTCAACTCCATCCCAGTTTCAGTACCCGGTATATCAAGGACCAGTTTCAACACTTCTGCACCAGCCTGCCCCAGGAGACTATACAACGGCTTTTTGACACTCTTCCGAAAGGTATCAGTCGATCCTTCTAGACCAACTGCCGGCGGAATGTCATATTAATGACTCTGCTATTACTGTCACGCTCTTTGCAATGTTTGACTCGGTTTTCTAGTCGCTGAAATACCATTAAAATTTCATTTCGTTACCTCGTCCCATCCTGCATGCTTCACTTTTCTTTTCAGCTATTGTATTGTATTGCATTAAATTATTTCGTTTTGGAAATATACACATGTAGGTGCACTATTCGTGTTTCTTGTACTTCAAAGTTTTGTCGTAACACGATGCTGTGTGTCCAACTATCCCACTCTGAATATTGGTTAATAGATAATAATTTAGGTAAAAAGCCTTTTTACAAGACGCACCAAGTGGACAGTGACATCTGTGAGCCTCTACAGTAATTTCTGTTCCACAGGAACGTAAGCAAGCGCGCGGATCTGCCTGGTTCTTGCGCCGACTGCCCTTCTTTTGTCCCAGCAGCGGCCACCGCCGTCCTTGTTAGGCTGGGAGAGGAGGCGCGTTTGACTTTGGTTTCCCGGAAAGCCAAACCGCCGGCGAATCTCTTAAGGGGCGTCCCTGTGGGTCTGGAAACCTTTCAGCGCCTGAGGAAAGCCTCTCGCCGCCTCCGGTGGCGTCACAAAGTGCTCGGGGGCTCCCTCCAACCTTAGCGCGTCACACTTCCAATTCCGGCGCGTGCAACGCCAGTGGTTAGCTCTGGAGGAGTCACCGAAACTCCACCAGCATTGTTCCTTATGGCCACTATCAGTGCAGCTCATCAGACTAGACTTCCAGTATACGTTAGTATTCTAATGTTGGTACTTACACCTACAGTCGTGGGAAGGGGCTGTATGCTATATTAATAGTAAATCTCTTGTCAATGAGTCCTTTGCACAGTAGTAATACTTCGAGCCATGTACTGAAAGAGATGATGGAACCGTTCTGGAGAGCTACTGATGCATATTTCTTGGTGTGATACCCATAAGTACTGTTCCAGCGTATTGTTTATCGGCAACACTCCACTGGAGGTTGAATGGACTAAAATCAGATGATCTGAGAGGTCAAGTCGTGGTCGTGAATTCACTGCAGTGTTCATTATGGGACTTACGAGCCACATATATGAAGATAGTAACTGTTCTCCAAAGAACAGATACCATTGATGACGGTGCAGCTTCTTTAGAATAAATGATAGTTAATCGAAACCCTCAGCTGCCGATGAGTGTTGTTGATATACCTCGATGGGGACAGCTGAAAATGTATGCCCCGACCGGGACTCGAACCCAGGATCTCCCGCTCACATGGCAGATGCTCCATCCAGCTGAAACACCGAGGACTCAGATGAATATTTCGACTACAGGGATTCATCCCTTGCACGCCTCCTATGAGACCCCCGTTCCCAACTGTCCACATCTACATACTTAATGTACCGAATATAAATTTGCCCATCCACTCGTGCAACGATGAGCCGTGTTACGACTCGTTGTCCTGCTGCAACAAGGTACCTCGTATGAAGGAATGCAGATGATCTGCAGGAATGTCCATACAAACTGCACACGTTATTACTTCCCGCAGCCGGACAACATGGCCCTTCTGCGACATATAAACGTAGTCTAGAGTCTAGAGGTGTCCAACCTGCTGAGTATATGTTGCACGAAGCCAGTACCAATGTGGCCCGAGACGGCCGTAGTGGCGGAGTGGTTCTAGGCGCTACAGTCTGGACCTGCACGACCGCTACGGTCGCAGGTTCGAATCCTGCCTCGGGCATGGATGTGTGTGATGTCCTTAGATTAGTTAGATTTCGGGGAATGATGACCTCAGAAGTTAAGTCCCATATTGTTCAGAGCCATTTGAACCATTTTTGAATGTGGCCCGAGATGTGAGCATCTATCATACGATAGGTAAAATAAATAAAGAAATACGTAAAGTTCCTTTTCTGTAGAATTGTGATATACTCATTTTCTATTTGAAATCCCAGCAAACAGTGCTCCTGGGTTTAGTTCATACCGATTTTTTCCCTGTGGTTATTGTGAAGGACAATATGTGCAGCACAAAACTACTTCTCCTAATCCAAAGTGGCTCAGGTAAGCTACAAGTGTGAACATCCTTGTTATAGACAATAACTGTCTTGACAAAACACTGTTGACACGCAGAACACAGCTATGTGTTTTGTCTGCAAACGGACACGACTCTGTCGTAAGGTTCTGGAGCCTTTGCGCTACACTTCTCTCCTCACATTCCCGGTAGCTATGGGGGTCCTGATGCTTCAGTTTCATATAGGCGGTGATTTAATTTACGGTGGATCTTCGATAGACCCGTATGATTCTGCGTTAGCAACATGACGTCAAAAACGGATGGTCTTCCTCAGTTAGTGGAAAAATTTTGGCGGAGATATTTCAGATCCGCTTGAGACACTATTGACCTCGAAACACTGAATATTTAAGTAATCTCCAATAAGCTGTGCACAGTTGTGATGTAATATTGTGGAACTCGCCACTCTGTTAGAAATCCGAGATTCACTGTGACTACTTGATATGTTCCAAATCGATTGCTTCGGAAGAAAATAGGAGAGGCGTTCAGTAGGTACTGCAACGCGTATTTTCACTGCCAATTTTGGTTTGAAAATGTGCACTTCGCTGTGGGACATCGTGGAAAATTCCTGCTTCAGCCCAAAAAGTTCCATGACGTTCCAATCGAATAGTAACGATAATAGCAGTGCTTGTGCGCTGTAAAATCTTTGGGTAGGGGGTTGTTGCGCAGAGCGCGAGGAGAAAGGAGAGACGGGTTCCAGTGCTTGTAGTGTGGTGTTAACGCTCTCGCAGTAGAGAGTACCATTTCGGCGGCATCATGTCCGCGCGTCGGCCAGATGACTAGTAGCAGGAGGAAGGTCAGTGGACAGGCGGAAGAGGCTGTATTAATTTCGATTGCCCGTTCCTACAATTAGCCGTGCCTCCACAAGATGCTGCCGTCTTCAACAACAGCAGCAGTTCCAGCAACACAGTTTGGTCGTCGGCTCCGAGTTTCATCGCATGCACAGCACTGAAGTAAGACTGTTCATTGGTAGAAAGTATTAGCAGCTAACCCAGCAGTACAACTGAATGTGATTTGATTAATGAACTTTATTTAAATAATAATCAGTTAAACTCCGGGCGATTGTGTCCCCATTGCCCCCAGACATTGTTATCAAGCAGAGTCCTTGTTCCTTTTTTTCCTTATATGCTAACCGAAGTTTGAGAATCTATCACTGGAAAAAATCCAAATCTAAAGAAAATGCACAAATCAAGAGTGCGGAAGCTTCATTTATTTTACTTATAGCATGGAACGCATGGCTGTTGGGTTTGGTACGTATTCTAGTATTTAATTCTGTTCAAGTCAGTATAAAAGGCTCAGTTGTTCAGACAATAATATGGAATCCAATTTGAAAATTAAGTAACTGCAAAGTAAAAAGTGCGCGTCTTTCTCTAAATTTCTTTGATGACGTCATGTTGAGCTCTCTGAAAGTCATTGTTCACCTAACGAAGTTAATACTAACATACAGTTTAAGTGCATATTTTCAAATCATTACTTGAGTGCCTTTTTCAAAATTTAATGACAAACTTAACGTAAAAGTGACTTCTCAGTTTTCTTTATCATTACATACGCACTTAAAATTAGTGTCAAAAAAGTGACAACCTACAGATGCCGCGTCAGTGTTTAATAATAAATGTCTTTCTTTTCCATCATCTTGTACGGTATTTTGGATGTAAATCGCCCTAGTGGGCTGACGACCGTAACTATTTCCTTTCCGTTCATTAGTGTAACTTTTGGATTCATGATCAGTGGTACCCCTTTTCAGTCCAGAGTTGTTCGTGAGTGAATGGACAAAATAACTTTCATTTTTCCAAATTGTAGCCCTGTTCGGTTTAATTACATTTTTATTATTAGTGGACTTTTCTATCAGAAAGATCGGTTGTACACTTTCCCCCTTCTTATCGGTATTACTTCTTCGGGAAAGATGGCCTTATACAATTAGAAAAATTCCATTAGGTATACACGCGATCCACGGACATATTTTATATCGCAAGTAGAATAGGCCGATTAGTAAGGGGGAGGTTACGTCTGGATCAATGAAGGGGTTCTTGTATTCTATATCGTCTCTCACGATGCAACAATCAACTAGCAAGTGTTTTGTGCTACCCTCAGGGAGTTGTAGACACGATGTCAATGTGTTCGTCGCCACGAAAACTCAAACGAACTTTTCCTTCCCTATGACAACGCAAGGTCTCTCACAAACACGCGCACTCGAGAGGAGCTAACAATACTTCATTGGACTGTTCATCATCTACCTTACAGCCTGGATATCGCACCTTTAGACTCACATGCGTTTGGCCTAATGAAACATGCACTCAGTGAGAAGCGGTTCTTCACTGATGGGGACGTTACTGATGAAGCAAGACGTTTGCTCCGACGTCGACAAATAGAGTTGTAGAATGTGGACATACAGGTCTTCTAGTAAAGCGGTGTAAGGCCGTCGCATTAAACGGAGATCATGTTGAAACATAGGGTCATGTAGCTAGACGAGTGGGGAACAATGTCGTGTATTGGAGTCCTGAATAAAGCCAGCTCCCTTCTAGAAAACATGAGTTGCATTACTTATTAATTGCCCCTTGTAACTGAGAAACTGGGGTAAAAGTGCTACTTTTAGATGAAGGCACGGCAGACGAATTCGTTTTTGGTCTCGTAAAACAACCCAGTACACTGTTGACAACACCTATTTCTCCCCCTAAATATTGGCCATTAAAAGTTCTATACCAAGAATAAATGCAGATGATAAACGGATATTCATTGGACAAATATATCATACTAAAACTGACATGTGATTACTTCACGCAATTTGGGTGCATAGATCCTGAGAAATCAGTACCCAGAACAACCACCTCTTGCCGTAATAACGGGCTTGATACACCTGGGCATTGAGTCAAACACAGCTTCGATGGCGTGTACAGGTACAGCTGCCCATGCAGCTTCAACACGATACCACAGTTCATCAAGAGTAGTGACTGGCATATTGTGTCGAGCCAGTTGCTCGGCCACCATTGACCAGACGTTTGTAACGTTGTTGCTTTTATTTGTTCTGAATGCGGTGCTGATATTCAAGACCATAAAAGTGGGCTAAAAGCTGTGAGCTATCTGAGGAAGTTAACCTTGCATTACTGAGCAACTGTTTCACCAGGTATCTTGTCTAGCTTACCAAATTCCCAACCAGGTGAACATTAATTATAATTTTTAATAGTCATACGACAACTGGTGATATATATATATATATATATATATATATATATATATATATATATATATATATATATATATATATGTGTGTATATATCAAAAAGAGAATTTAAATAAAAAGAAGTAAATCAGTTTATATTTGGAAATTTATTTTAACATTGATCATTGAAATTTCAGCATATTAAACTTGTTTCCTAACAAAACTGGTGCCTTATTTAGGATTGTGAAAATGTGAGATTGTAATCTTACGGAACACATCAAATATGGAGCCAAGATTGGGAGACTGCATACAACACTGCATTCATGAAACAACACACAAAGAACGTTGAAACATATGCAAGAGAAAATTAACCACTACCAACCGATTCAATTTTCACCCAAAGAAGTTACGTTCGTAGCACAATCCTGTCCGTCATGTAATTACCACACTCTGGTATACTAAATTCATATTAACTCTCTGTGAAATCTTCCCGAAAAGAATAGCTGAGGGCTACTTTGATGATTACACCACATACTTCACGTGGTCAACTTGGTTTACACAAAAAGTGTAACTCCACAATAATTTTGATAATTAAAATAAATTAGATCAAAAATGGTTCAAATGGCTCTGAGCACTATGGGACTTAACATCTATGGTCATCAGTCCCCTAGAACTTAGAACTACTTAAACCTAACTAACCTAAGGACAGCACACAACACCCAGCCATCACGAGGCAGAGAAAATCCCTGACCCCACCGGGAATCGAACACGGGAACCCGGGCGTGGGAAGCGAGAACGCTACCGCACGACCACGAGATGCGGGCTAAATTAGATCGAAAAGCAATTTACAAAAGAAAAACCTCGAACTGGTTACTAACGTCTTACTATTAACCTGATGGGTCAAACAATTATACACTCCTGGAAATTGAAATAAGAACACCGTGAATTCATTGTCCCAGGAAGGGGAAACTTTATTGACACATTCCTGGGGTCAGATACATCACATGATCACACTGACAGAACCACAGGCACGTAGACACAGGCAACAGAGCATGCACAATGTCGGCACTAGTACAGTGTATATCCACCTTTCGCAGCAATGCAGGCTGCTATTCTCCCATGGAGACGATCGTAGAGATGCTGGATGTAGTCCTGTGGAACGGCTTGCCATGCCATTTCCACCTGGCGCCTCAGTTGGACCAGCGTTCGTGCTGGACGTGCAGACCGCGTGAGACGACGCTTCATCCAGTCCCAAACGTGCTCAATGGGGGACAGATCCGGAGATCTTGCTGGCCAGGGTAGTTGACTTACACCTTCTAGAGCACGTTGGGTGGCACGGGATACATGCGGACGTGCATTGTCCTGTTGGAACAGCAAGTTCCCTTGCCGGTCTAGGAATGGTAGAACGATGGGTTCGATGACGGTTTGGATGTACCGTGCACTATTCAGTGCCCCCTCAACGATCACCAGTGGTGTACGGCCAGTGTAGGAGATCGCTCCCCACACCATGATGCCGGGTGTTGGCCCTGTGTGCCTCGGTCGTATGCAGTCCTGATTGTGGCGCTCACCTGCACGGCGCCAAACACGCATACGACCATCATTGGCACCAAGGCAGAAGCGACTCTCATCGCTGAAGACGACACGTCTCCATTCGTCCCTCCATTCACGCCTGTCGCGACACCACTGGAGGCGGGCTGCACGATGTTGGGGCGTGAGCGGAAGACGGCCTAACGGTGTGCGGGACCGTAGCCCAGCTTCATGGAGACGGTTGCGAATGGTCCTCGCCGATACCCCAGGAGCAACAGTGTCCCTAATTTGCTGGGAAGTGGCGGTGCGGTCCCCTACGGCACTGCGTAGGATCCTACGGTCTTGGCGTGCATCCGTGCGTCGCTGCGGTCCGGTCCCAGGTCGACGGGCACGTGCACCTTCCGCCGACCACTGGCGACAACATCGATGTACTGTGGAGACCTCACGCCCCACGTGTTGAGCAATTCGGCGGTACGTCCACCCGGCCTCCCGCATGCCCACTATACGCCCTCGCTCAAAGTCCGTCAGCTGCACATACGGTTCACGTCCACGCTGTCGCGGCATGCTACCAGTGTTAAAGACTGCGATGGAGCTCCGTATGCCACGGCAAACTGGCTGACACTGACGGCGGCGGTGCACAAATGCTGCGCAGCTAGCGCCATTCGACGGCCAACACCGCGGTTCCTGGTGTGTCCGCTGTGCCGTGCGTGTGATCATTGCTTGTACAGCCCTCTCGCAGTGTCCGGAGCAAGTATGGTGGGTCTGACACACCGGTGTCAATGTGTTCTTTTTTTCCATTTCCAGGAGTGTATAAGCACGTGGTAGTGGTCTCACAAAGTACACCCCACGTGGGTTGAACATATAGAAAAGTTGCTATATTGAAAAATACTGTCAAGACGAGACGTTATAATCTCACGCACATTCGCATTTAAGATTGATGAACTTAGTTAGAGTTACTGATCAACACGTGGTTCCACTTTACTCACAAAGTAGTGACAAACCAACTACCGGAATATATTCTCAACTTTACACAAGAATTACACTGCGCTGCAATTTAAGGTAACATTAGATATTTTAGAGCTAAACCTGAAATAAAGGTGATTAAATTTTCAGTCAGGCTGAACTTAAGAAATCCATTTTCCTACGGACTTAGCAGACACGCGCTTAGCCGGTGATCTTACCACTTCAGACGCTCGCCACGGATAGACTGCCGTGGTTCCTACCTGAGGGGTGCTCACAAATACAAACGGAAGTGACCATAGAGGCAGCTTCCTATACCAACATGACAAGGGACGGGCAGGACCATACTAAGGATAGAAACCTCTTTGCTTTTAGAAAGCGTAGCTACCTGTTCCGACGTTGGTCCTACTGTTCTCTAGCAGACATGCTTGTCTGCTACCCTCAAGCATGCAACTAGAAGTACATTTGCTCATTCATCCTCTCACACAGAAGGGAAGGGGGATGACAGTATCTTATCATATACAGTATACAAAAGAAAGCGGATGTAGGTTCCGTATGAGACTGTGTGACATGAATTACATATAAACTGTGTTTTAAGGTGTAGTAGTGTGACAGATCGTTCTTGTTTATGTGTAAAAGTAACACGCTCCACTACTCAGTCTCCTCCCAGATAGTCAGAAACGCCACAGTAAATTTAGAAGCGGAATTTATTCCGTAAATGACGACAGGTTTAAGAAATCAAACATGAAAGGAATCCAACAGAGACCTTTCAAGTTTCCAATTGGTCAGAGATCTGGAGAATGTGCTGATCAGAGCAGCACTCGAACAATTTCTGTATCCAGAAAGGCCCGTACAGGACCTGCAACATGCGGTCGTGCATCATCCTGCTGAAATGTAGGGTTTCGCAGGGATCGAATGAAGGGTAGAGGCACGGATCGTAACACATCTGAAATGTAACGTCCACTCTTGAAAGTGCTGTCAATGCGAACAAGAAGTGACCGAGATGTGTAACCAGTGGCACCCCATACCGTCACGCCGCGATGACGAATACACGCTTCCAATGTGCGTTCACCGTGATGTCCCCAAACACGGATGCGATCTCATGATGCTGTAAACAGAACCTGGATTCATCCGAAAAAATGACGTTTTTCCATTCGTGCACCCAGGTTCGTCGCTGAGTACACCATCGCAGGCGCTCTTGTCTGTGATGCAGCGTCAAGTGTAATCGCAGCCATGGTCTCCGAGCGGATAGTCCATCCTGCTGCAAACGTCGTCGAACTGTTCGTGCAGATGGTTGTTGTCTTGAAAACGTCCCCATCTGTAGACTCAGGAATCGAGACGTGGCCTTACGATCCGTTACAGCCATGCGGATAAGATGCCTGTCACCTCGACTGCTAGTGATACGAGGCCGTTGGGATCCAGCACGGCGTTCCGTATTATCCTCCTGAACCGACCGATTCCATATTCTGCTAACAGTCACTGGATCTCGACGAACGCGAGCAGCAATGTCTCGATACGATAAACCGCAATCGCAATAGGCTACAATTCGACCTTAATCAAAGTCGGAAACGTGATGGTACGCACTTCTCCTCCTTATACGAGGCATCATAACAACGTTTCGCCAGGCAACTCCAGTCTACTGCTGTTTGTGCATGAGAAATCGTTTGGAAACTTTCCTCATGTCAGAACGTTGTTTGTGTCGCCACCGGTGCAGACCTTGAGTGAATGCTCTGAAAAGCTAATCATTTGCATATCACAGCATGTTCTTCATGTCGGTTAAATTTCGCGTCTGTAGCACATCACCTTCTGGGTGTACCATTTTTAGTGGCCAGTGTTACAAAAAGGTACGGCCAAACTTTCAGGAAACATTCCTCACACACAAATAAAGACGATGTGCCAGCAGGCGGCATTTCCCGATGTAAGCGAGATATCAATCGAAAATCACCACCACTGATGATGCTTTATCTCAATAAAGCGAACGGGGTCTGGGGAAAAAAAACACGCATTTTTGTAGTTGCAGCGACAGAACAAAAATACGCTCAAGAATTATAAATTAGCTACGGACACTATTGCCACACGAATGAAGAATTTATTTGAATCGCAATATATGTCGCAATACTGATGTCACGAGCCATTAAAATAAAAGCACAAGCCTCAGTGGAAAGGCATTAGGCAGCTATGGCGACAGACTAGACACGATTTCGTCTAGTGTAACCCTAACTGATCATTTCTTTATTGTTTTGAAGGTGGCTCTGTGTCATTGTATGTGTCTAGGCAGCAGGAGAGTGCACTGGTCTTGTGTTACTGTTGACGTTCAAAACAATAATAAACCAACGTCATTCGAGTGCTATTGTTCGTTATTTGTAATGTTAAGACATAATTCAGTCAACATATGGAGCTATGGATCAGCAGCCACCACAGAGAACAACGATCGATGTTGGATAAATGTATGGAAATACCGGAAGAAATGCATGCCTGGACATAAATGCAGATGCTATCCAAGCCTGCAGAGTGGAAAAATTTTATCAATTTGTACTAGGGTCTTATGGGACCAAACTGCTGAGGTCATCGGTACCTAAGCTTACGCATTACTTCATCTAACTTAAACTAACTTACGCTAAGGACAACACACACAACCATGCCCGAGGGAGGACTCGAACCTCCGACGGAGGGAGCCAGCGGACCGGGACAATACGCTCTAGACCGCGCTGCTACACCGCGAGGCTGAAGCTAGTGTTCTGTGTAGTTACACGTACGCATGTATGTGCTCGTATGGTAGGTTTTTCCGTAACTACGTTAGCCCAAATGTCTGCTGTTTCAAGAGGAGCCGTATCGATGATTTAACACGCATATAAGGTAAACGGAAAAACATTTTCCTCTAAATCATATCGGGGACGACAGCTGCAATATTCACCACAGAAATGAACGTCGGACTCACGAACCCTGTGAACACCAAAACAATACGAAGGGAGCTCCATAAGGAGCGAAATGCAGGGTGAGCAGGAATTCCAAAACCACTCATCAGTGATGCAACTGCACGTAATAGGGAAACGTGGTGCCGAAGCCGTACAGACCAGGAATAAGGAGCAATGGTAGACAGTCATTTGATAGGATGATTCTTTTTTCCCTCACCCAGTTGGCAACTTTTCGTCCAGTTTACGTCACGAGAATGAAAAATGGTGGGGTTGAGTGATGATTTGGGCAGCCGTATTACGCTATTCATGGGACGCATGGGAGCACGGCAAGGTTTCATTACTGCCAAGTATTACACGACCGTTTTGGCTGATCATGTCCATTCCATGGACAATGTTTGTTTCCCAATGGTGATGCTGTGTTTCAGGGCGACAGGATTCCTGCTCCCTCCGTCCGGTACTGGTTATGTGCAGGAGGATAAACTGTCGCGAATCCCCTGACCATTAGTTTCACCAGATCTCAAAATTAATGATACATAATGATCTACTTTGGAGAGATGGGTGTATCGTTGCTATCCACCTCTATCACCGTGACCTGAATTTGCCTCTGTTTTGCTGGAAGAGTGGTATAAGATTCTCTTGAGAACCAATCCGAGACGACTGGTGGCTGTTTTTAATGCCATTAGGTTTCGTGCACTGTAATTTTTTGTGTTTTTGGCGTTTCCACACTTTCGTCCAACGTTTGTAGATCCACGACAGTCGTGGATTTGTTAATGTTCATTATTAGTCGGGACCGGAATTAATGCCATTTACAACAATCTGTAGGAAGAGCTCAGTGGATGGACACAGATCGAATCTGTCTGCGGAGGTTACTGTCCCAGTGCAATTGACGGGAAGTCTCTTGAGGTGATTTATGCTCAGTTGCCCATCTGATGCGTAATGTCAAAAATAAAAACACTGACAGAACACTTAAGTAACATTTCGCTCTTTAACTGTTTTTTTATATCCTCCAGGCAGACATCGTCAGGGATTGTGAAGAAGGATGATTAGATCCTGTGATGATTGTTGCTTCGAAAAACGAAAATTTGAAATATTTTACTGGTAAAGATAGTTGATAACAGCCGAATTGTTTATTCGTAACAGCGTAAATAACGTCTTTTTAGTGTCGTCATTGGAACGTTTTCAAAGGTTGCTGAGTCGTATCGAAGTTGGCCTTGTAGCTTTTTTGGTGACTGTGTAGGGAGTGCTTTTGCTTTCTCGTCACATCTGTTCCTTGTACCTGATGTATACATGTGTAAAGTTTGTTCAGGGCCGAATTTTATTTGCTCCCCATCGCTTAATTTACTAAATGCGACATTGCTTTGGTACCTGAACTACTGCTTATTTTCAACTCACTAGTCATCTTCTCATTTAATAATCTACACTCCTGGAAATGGAAAAAAGAACACATTGACACCGGTGTGTCAGACCCACCATACTTGCTCCAGACACTGCGAGAGGGCTGTACAAGCAATGATCACACGCACGGCACAGCGGACACACCAGGAACCGCGGTGCTGGCCGTCGAATGGCGCTAGCTGCGCAGCATTTGTGCACCGCCGCCGTCAGTGTCAGCCAGTTTGTCGTGGCATACGGAGCTCCATCGCAGTCTTTAACACTGGTAGCATGCCGCGACAGCGTGGACGTGAACCGTATGTGCAGTTGACGGACTTTGAGCGAGGGCGTATAGTGGGCATGCAGGAGGCCGGGTGTACGTACCGCCGAATTGCTCAACACGTGGGGCGTGAGGTCTCCACAGTACATCGATGTTGTCGCCAGTGGTCGGCGGAAGGTGCACGTGCCCGTCGACCTGGGACCGGACCGCAGCGACGCACGGATGCACGCCAAGACCGTAGGATCCTACGCAGTGCCGTAGGGGACCGCACCGCCACTTCCCAGCAAATTAGGGACACTGTTGCTCCTGGGGTATCGGCGAGGACCATTCGCAACCGTCTCCATGAAGCTGGGCTACGGTCCCGCACACCGTTAGGCCGTCTTCCGCTCACGCCCCAACATCGTGCAGCCCGCCTCCAGTGGTGTCGCGACAGGCGTGAATGGAGGGACGAATGGAGACGTGTCGTCTTCAGCGATGAGAGTCGCTTCTGCCTTGGTGCCAATGATGGTCGTATGCGTGTTTGGCGCCGTGCAGGTGAGCGCCACAATCAGGACTGCATACGACCGAGGCACACAGGGCCAACACCCGGCATAATGGTGTGGGGAGCGATCTCCTACACTGGCCGTACACCACTGGTGATCGTCGAGGGGACACTGAACAGTGCACGGTACATCCAAACCGTCATCGAACCCATCGTTCTACCATTCCTAGACCGGCAAGGGAACTTGCTGTTCCAACAGGATAATGCACGTCCGCATGTATCCCGTGCCACCCAACGTGCTCTAGAAGGTGTAAGTCAACTACCCTGGCCAGCAAGATCTCCGGATCTGTCCCCCATTGAGCACGTTTGGGACTGGATGAAGCGTCGTCTCACGCGGTCTGCACGTCCAGCACGAACGCTGGTCCAACTGACGCGCCAGGTGGAAATGGCATGGCAAGCCGTTCCACAGGACTACATCCAGCATCTCTACGATCGTCTCCATGGGAAAATAGCAGCCTGCATTGCTGCGAAAGGTGGATATACACTGTACTAGTGCCGACATTGTGCATGCTCTGTTGCCTGTGTCTATGTGCCTGTGGTTCTGTCAGTGTGATCATGTGATGTATCTGACCCCAGGAATGTGTCAATAAAGTTTCCCCTTCCTGGGACAATGAATTCACGGTGTTCTTATTTCATTTTCAGGAGTGTATTATGGGAAGATCGCTTCATTGCTACAGATATTTATAGTACTAGTTTAAGCAAATTACTTCCATCTTCGGAGGTGATTATTAATCCACTGGTAATTTCGTCACGATGTATAAAATCACCTTATGTGAAAGTTGAATATCATGAAAATGGTATGGGTAGGCATAAAAATTGTCTGTACACCATGTCACAATTGAATAAGGTAGTAACTTGCTTAAATCGTTAATGTGAATGGTTGTAGTAGTTACTCCAAGAACAGGTAACGGCACATAGTGCCAGTAATCTATTCTCTTTCTGTGTGCAGTACTAAGATCATAGTGAAATTCATATACTTGTGTAACCTTCTCGTTCGCCTTAATAATGTGTTACTGACGGTAATCATTGGCAGTATTTATGTACGGCAAATAAAGCTTTGCTACTTGACTGCTTGTTATGCACCATAAGCTTGATATCTCTCGAAACATTCGCCAGGGCCAATACCCCATAAATTTGGACGCCTTACAAAAAATGAATACTGGCCGACAAATTATATGTTTCATGCAACAGCCTTAAACCTCCACTGTGTACTTGATATTCTGCAGATGTGAAAGTATGCTTCTTGTCAGATTATCTCTGGACATTCGCAGACAACCAGAGAGAAAAAGGAAGAAAATCCGTCTCTTACCGTTTCGGAGTAATCCCTACTGCACAAAATTCGCTCTCGTCTGTGTAGCTAGCTTCAAAAGCTGTCCGTACGAAGATTACGGAAATTAATATTCTTGTATTAAAGCCTCCGGTCGTCTTGATATATGGTAGCGCTGCGCCTTTTGTTGTATCCTGATACGGCGGTAACGTGGATCCTTTGTCAGCTGACCATCGCGGCAATAACGCCACTTTTGAATACGAGTCTTCATTATGTGAGGAACCTATTTGCGGGAGATCCTGCAAAGCCGGCAGGATCCGCTGTTGTAAATATTTATAGAGGCTGAAGATTAATGGCGAGAGATCGGAAGTTTTCCAGACCCTCCAACTTAATGAGGAGATTTAATAGCCTCTTGTATTCATTGCAAGGCATGCACCCCTTTTCTGAAAGATAGTAGCTGAATTTGCATCCTCAGCAACAGACTGTCAGTATCGTTTCCACAGGTATTGAAGGATCCTACGAGAAATGGTACGATAATCATTACGTAAGGCTCTTACATGCAAATAATTACATATCCATTCACTTGCAGTTTGTTTTGCTCAACATGAATGGCTAATCCGTTTAATTCTGTGAAACGACGTCCTTCCATATACCATGTTCTTCGTTTAGGTCAGATAAACAGGTGTTCATTGATCGCAAAGGCACAAATTTGGAAATGATGATGAGTAGGACAACACAACACCCAGTCCCTGAGCGGAGAAAACCTCCGACCCAGCCGGGAATCGAACCCGGGCCCTTAGGATTGACATTCTGTCGCGCTGACCACTCAGCTACCGAGGGCAAGCCAGCCGCTGTGGCTGTGCGATTCCAGGCGCTTCAGTATAATGCCGTGGGCATGGATATGTGTAATGTCCTTAGGTTAGTTAGGTTTAAGTAATTCTAAGTCTAGGGGACTGATGACGTCAGATGTTTAAGTCCCATAGTGCTTAGAGCCATTTCAATCATTTTGAAGTATAAGTGTACTTGAAGTACAAAAACACACAGAATACAGTGGTGTGCATAAAAGTGTGTTGTGAAGAACATAAAAAGTGCATAGTGCTGCAGAACATCTAAAAATTAGACCAAATGTATCAGTGTCTCACGCAGAAAAACAACGATGTGCTAGCAGACGCCGTTTCCCGATGTAAGCGAGAATTCAACCGAAAATCACCACCACTGATGATGCTTTACCTCAATAAAGCAAAAAATGACGCATTTTTGTAGTTTCAACGACAGAACAAAAATACCCTCAAGTATTAAAATAAAGTTTAATATAATTTCAAGCTCTATTGATGGACAATCACACAGATAATTCAGTGCATTCAAATGACATTTTGAGTTGCTCACAAGGCATCCGTTACGATCGCATGTACATTGTGTTCACACTATATTAACTGAAGCAGGAATAAATGGTGCTTGACACTAGAGGAAGGTCAAAATAAAAAGCGGACATAATGTTATCCGGATGTATGCCAAAGTAATATGTTTGATCAGAGGATTACTCTACTTAACCTAGATTTAGTCTAGGAAAAATAGGGGACGGTGTTGTATCTAGGGATAACGTACCTAGGAACGCATGATATAATTTGGTCGATACTTCAGTCTAGTGCCTGATTTTAGAGTAATATGAAGGAATGAGCGCTAGAGACCGCCCTAAGCTTTCCCCAACATTTTCTACTGTTCTTGCTTTTATTAGACACGAGGTTGTGTTTTGTACGGCATGTGTAAATAATTCGTGTTCTACACATATAAGTGTCTTGTAATATATTAGACGTATTTGGAACATACTGTTCATTCTTGAGGGTCAGAGTATTTTTAAACCCATTCATTTAACATGTGAACACTTCAGGCATAGTTCGTTGGTAGCGAACCATCTTGTAACTTGGAAAAGAAGAAGGTCTTTTACTATGGAACATGTGGTGCTTCCAACGAACTGAATATCTTTAATGTCATAATAATTTAACCTGTCTTGGAAATGGAAAATTGTTTTAATGTCGAATAGATTCTATTTGAATACATATTAAACTTGTAATTACTTTTTGATAATATTTCTGCCTAGTTTGACTTCAGTTGGCTGAAAACGGGCACGAAGTAGTATAATAATGCAATAGATACACTATTAAAAACAGAAATGACAAGATACTCTCACTTTTAGCGCTTTTAATTTTCAATAGAATATTTTTTCCTAGGTAAAAGACATTGTTTTATATTGCAATATGTCGTCACATTTGAAAAACGTCCTTAACTTTCAAAGTAATTTTTAGAATTTCAGAAACAAACTGCTACACACAGGAAGTGCATGTTATCATTTGAAAGCGGAATAAGAAAATATATCAGACTTCTGAAAGGTGCAACAATATGCAAGCCCTTCCCTGTTATGTAACTTTTCCATGTAGCTTTATCAATGTTTTAGTTAATGAATGAATGGTAATTAAAATCACCTTTTATGTAAAATTAATTATTAGAAACGAGGTACTTTGACATCCTGCTTCAATTGAATTACATAAAATACTTCAAAAACAATTTTTTTAAATATAAAGTGTCAACATTCATGCAAGCTATCCCGTTACAACCGATTACGTCACTTTGAATACAACATGGATCTGACTTGCAACACAATTAATGGAATTAATGATAATGTATAAAACAGAAAGCAAAAAGGAAGATTTGAAGCACAAGAAGACTCGTGATGAAGTAAATACAAGTAAAAAGATCGATATGGGAAGGGACGGATAGCTCCATTTCATTTACTGTACTTAGGAAAAGTGTCTGTTATGTTGCATTAGGACAATTATTATGTGGAATTTAAGTTTTTGGTCTGATGTAATTACATTTTCCTGGAGACCTACAGAGTTTCAGTTTTTTCCTCGATAAGAATAGAAGCGGAAATAATTAATTAAAATTTGTGCTGTGGCCGGGACTCGAATCCGGGTCTCCCGCTTACTAGTTAGGTGTGTTATCCACTACGCCACCCTGGCACTGTGGCTCAAACAGCTGCACAGTCGCATTGTCGCATGCTACAAAAAGTGCGCTCATACTGTGTATCCGATGACGTATGCGGTTGGATAGAAAGCTTTCTAACAGATAGGGAGCAGTATGTCGTCCTGAACGGGGTAACTTCAACAGAAACAAGAGTAACTTCAGGTGTGCCCCAGAGCAGCGTAAAATGTCCTCTGCTTTTCACGATTTAAGTAAACGATCTTGTTGATGGTATTGACAGGGGCCTTAGACTGTTTGCCGATGATGCTGTAGTCTATAACAAAGTAGTATCACACGGAAGATGTGAACAAATGAATGAGAATTTGCAGAAAGTAAATGCGTGGTGTAATGACTGGCCGTTATCTCCCCATGTTAGTAAGTGTAATCTACTGCGTATAACAAGACGAAAACCCCCATAAATGTATGAGTACAAAATAAATGATCAGTTTTTGGAAGCGGTAACATCCATCAAGTATCTGGGTGTGGCTATTCGAAATGATCTCAAATGGAATGATCAGATTACACAAGCAACGGGTAAGGCGAACTCTACATTGCGGTTTATTGGTAGAATCCTGAAGCGATGCAGTCCTTCAACAAAGGAAATAGCTTACAATACGTTATTTCGTCCAGTCTTGCAGTATTACTGTTCGTCCGTATGGAACCCTCACCAGTTGCGTCTGTTTCAAGAGATTGAGAAGGTGCAAAGAAGAGCGGCAAGAATCGTGACTGGTACATTTAGCCATCTCATAGAAAGTTTGAAGTGGGACACACTTGCAGATAGACGACGCGCTAAACAGAAGGGGCTGCTCACTAAATTCCGAAATCCAATCTTCACCGAGGATGTAAAGTACATATTATTACCACCAAATTGCGTAATGATCATCATTCAAAGATAAGGGAAATTAGAGCTTGTACTGATGCGTTCAGACAGTCGTTTTTCCCTCGCGCGATCCGCGAGTGGAACAGTGAGGGGGGAATATGACTTTGGCGCGAATTGTGCCCTCCGCCAAACACCGCTTGGTGGCTAGCGGAGGATACATGTAGATGTAGACAGTGTACCGTATTCCAATGCCCTCTGCCACACTAACTTCAATTCACACTTCAGCCCATCTTGATTTTCTGCTTTGTAAATCATCAGTTTTGCCTATGCTTTCCGATGTTGGTGCAGCACACCAGCGTCGAACGTAATTGGAAATCCTGCCTGAGGTGCAGGCATGATTTCAGAGTTACTTAGAAGTAGTGCGCTATTTCAGTATGAGAGAGCCTCGGGAATACCAACTATTTAAGAACGGGAAATTGAAGATGGGCTGAAGTGTGAAATAAAGTTTGTGTAAGGGAGGGCATCTGAATAGGGTACACTATGCAGCTGTTTGAGCCACAGTGCCAGGGTGGTGTGGTCGATAACAGATCTAGCTAGTAAACCTCGGCAAAAATTGTAATTCGTTGCTTCAGCTACTATCCTTATGGAATTTATGGCGAACAAAGCAGTTTTCCTGTTATGCAATAAACATATAAAACTCGATTCGCCCCAATAATTCTCGAATATATAAAAAAAGCGTCGAGTTCAGCAGAATTGTATTCTCTGCAATTTGCAGTCACCTATGACTTGAATGGAACAATCCACGAAAAATGTTTCCACCAATGGGCACACTTTTACTTCACGAGCTCTTTGTGTTGTGTCTGGCGTGTCGCTGCTTAATGCAGGCGGCAGTGAGGAAATCGATGATTTACTCTATCGAACAAACTGGGAAACCTGAGTTGAATGGCTCCAAGTGACGGGCAGATTATCATCGATTTCCTCACACGCTGCCACTTCATCGGAAAAAACGACGTAATTCGTCATAGGGGTCAGGACATTGGGCATCCATGAGTGTACGTTACACTATTCCCTCCAGTTGCCTGCCATGTTGAGAGGTTTCGAGTCTTTCACGACCCGCATCCTCTCTGATCACCTGCTGGCGGAGCGTCACCACACTAGCCTAACTTTGTAGCCATTGGTATGCAGGTAACATTCTACATAAGAAAATTTCACATCAATGAAATACACTGAAACACTGAAGCGCCAAACAAGCTGGTATAGGTTTGCGTATTCAAATACAGATATGTAAACAGGCAGAATACGGGGCTGTGGTCGAAAAGGCCTGTATAGCAAAACAGATGTCTAGCGCAGTTGTTAGATCGGCTACTGCTGCTAATATGGCAGGTTAACAAGATTTAACAGAGTTTGAACATGGGTTATAGTCGGCGCACAAGCGATGGGACACAGCATCTCTGAGGTAGCGATGAAGTGGGAATTTTCTCGTACCACCATTTCACGAGCGTACTGTGAATATCAGGAACCCGGTGAAATATCGGATCACCGACATTGCTGCGGCCAGAAAAAGATCCTGCAAGAACGGGACTAACGGCGACTGAAGAAAATCGTTGAACGTGAAAGAAGGTCAACGCTTCCGAAAATTGCTGCAGATGTCAATGCCGGGCCATCAACAAGTGTCACAGTTCGAACCATTTACCGAAACATCATCGACATGAGCTTTCGCAGCCGAAGGCCCACTCGTGTACCCTTGAGAACTTCACGACGCAAAGCTTGACGCCTCGCCTGGGCACGTTAACACCGACACTGGACTGTTGGTGACTGCAAACATAGTGCCTGCTCGGACGACTCTCGTTTCAGATTGTATCGAGCGGAAGGACATGTACTGGTATGAAGACAACCTCATGAATTCATGGGCCCTGCATGTCATGTTGAAGCTGGTGGATGCTCTGTAATGGTGTGGGGCGTGTGCAGTTGGAGTGATATGGGATCCCTGATACGTCTAGATAAGACTCTGACAGGTGACACGAACGTAAGCATCCTGTTTGGTCACCTGCATCCATTCACGTCCATAGTGCATACCGACGTAGTTGGGCAATTCCAGCAGAACAATGCGACACCCCACACTTCTAGCATAGTTACAGAGCGGTTCCTGGAACACTCTTCTGAAATTAAACACCTCCGCTGGCCGTCAAACTCCCCAGATATGAATATTGTTGAGCGTATCTGGGATGCCTTGCAACGTAGTGTTCAGACGAGACCTCCACTCCCTCGTACTCTTACGGATTTATGGACAGGCCTGCAGGATTCATGGTATCAGTTCCCTCCAGCAGTGCTTCATACATTAGTCGAGTACATGCCACGTCGTGCTGCGGCACTTTTGTGTGCTCGCGGAGGCCCTATACGATATTAGGCAAGTTTACCAGTTTCCTTGGCTCTTCAGTGTATTTTCCTATGTATATCCTCGTCATCGACGGAAATAATTTTTCCAACAAATTTAAAACGAAATGGTCATGCTACGTGAAAAGAGTCACATTGTCATTAACAGGAAACGCCTTGAAACTCGTGGAAAACTATGAATCGTTAAGGAAGGCACTAGGTAAACGTTGTTACTATAATACCCTACTGTCATATTCTCGTGGATTTTGTAAACTGTCTATATCTAGCGTCTCCGAGATTATTTCGGGCATTTGTTCGCTCCCACGTTAGTCACCTTTCTGTTCGATAGTTCATACATATCACGTATTTAAGACATACTGGAACACTTTCAGTGTCTTCTGACAGTGCATTCACAATTATGACAAGCTGTTTCATTTTCCTAAATTTGACTTTTCTTGACTATCTATGATGATGCACTCGTAACGTATTCTAACACCTCTTTGTAAAAGTTGGAGAATTACTTTAGTAGATGCTATGATATTTCTTTCACCAAATTATCTTAGTTCTGTTCTGCTTTTCATCGATTGCCACGTATCCATTGGGATGTTGCTTTCTTTTTGCTTGTTTTACTTTTTCTGGCTAGTGGATTCAGTCCGCCCCGATACCTGAATGGTCAGCGTGACGGACTGCTGTCCTAAGTGGCCCGGGTTCGATTTCCGGCTGGCTCGGGAATTTTCTCCGCTCAGGGACTGGGTGTTGTGTTGTCTTCATCATCATTTCATCCACATCCAGAGCGCAAGTCGCCCAATGTGGCGTCGAGTGTAATAAGACCTGCATGAAGGCGGGCGGACCTGCCCCGTAAGGGGCCTCCCGGCCAATGACGCCAAATGCTCATTTCATTTCATCAGAGTTAAAACTGCTCTCTCATGAAACATGTCTCTCCTTACATCATAAATGAGACAGAGCATACAAGTAACACAACGCAGTTATAGGTTGTAAATTACTGTGAGAAAAATATGTCCAGAATAAACTGAGTATTCTGTACCGAAGGCTGTCAAATTTAAATTCACAGAGCCTATTGAAAATGGGAGCTACACAAGGGAACACACTTTACAATACAAGGGTTAAAGTAGTATTATCTAAACTCGTAATTATTTTTTGTTTAACTACAGCCCTAAGAGGCATAACAAGTGCAGGGATTACAGAATTCCCAGGCGGCGTAACAATTGCCTGTTCAAGTTTCGTAGACTGAGACCCCAGGCCGTTTTTGTTACCGCGGTGAGTGTACAGTGCTTTCGAGAACATGCTCCAGACAAGACACGACTGAATGAAAGTAGGATGGGTAACATGCTTTCTCGTTGTAGCTACAGCGACACTGAGATCATTCCTATAAAAAAAGTTATAAGCTCTCAGTTTTGGCGCCAGATCCTTAGGGTGCTGTTCCGAAATAGGCTTTCATTCTCTCTTCAGCACTAAAATATTTAATTTCACGAGTTGTTTGATCACTTATGAATCATTAAAAGGCACAACTTCGCGATGACACATAAGTCATTTGTGAACCGTGTTAGATGATTTTCCTGGATTCGTTAGTGTTCCCACCTCTTGTTTCACGAGGAAAAGTCCAACACTGGTGAACATGATAGTTTTTGTAGTCCAAAGGTTGTAGTGTGAGAAGGTATTATGTTGCTTGGACGTAACGACCGCCAGATGTTTGAACAGGGTACATTCACTGCGAAGGTGTATTTCACCTGTGCGCCTTCTGTCTGGTCGCCGTGCGGCTGTACCTTGCTCCACACGGAAGCAGACGTGCCCGGTGTGGACAAAGGTGTGAATGGAATCACTGGGATGCATATGTTGAAGAAGAAGCATGCAACATACACGCGTGCCTCTACTTGCGTGTGAGGAAAGAACAATCGCACGACGACTTGAGCAAGGCGCACAGGTGTAAGCACACCTTATTGTAACGCTGAATTGCATCCTCATATTGTGACGCTGTACTCCTCGACCATGTGCGTCTTTTGATAAGTGCGTTCGGCGCTGATTTAATTTAAATGGGCGACAAAGCGCGAGCGCATCCAACAGCACAGGTGGAGAAGCTCTTGGAAAGATAGGACATTCAGCGAATGGACTGGTCTGCTCTGTTCCTAACTGGCCTGCTCTTTTCCCCACCGAGAACGTGGGGGATGCTTTGGGGAAACTTACTTCAGAACGACTAGATGCATCAACGCCTTTCGAGCATTTGTCCACCACGTTGGTGGAGGAATGGGACGCCCTAAAAATCTCCTTATTAACCACGTGACCAGAATGGAAGCGCGTTGCAGAGCATGCTTTGCCGTGCGTGCCCTTTCATAATGTCCAGCGACCACCATGAATCGCATAAGATTGTGTGTAAGTATTGACTTTGACTAGAAGTGTCAATTGTTTTCCTCTCTTTGCGTACATCTTTCACTTAACTTCTGTACTATACCGTAGTACGATTAGATCTTCCTAGGTGTTGTCCAAGTCTCATCGAGCTAGTTTTCTTGTCAGTGGCACATCATGCGAAAATTATTTTCGTCCGTACGGTTTGCACACCACTATACATATTAATGAAATCATAAGTGAATTCTTTTCCTAAATCCACAGTCTTCCAACCTATGTAGAAAATTTTTTTTGGAAAATGCTTTCATCTCAATAATGACATTTTTATGATATTCTGGTCTGAAAGTGCCCCTCACGCCGTATATTGTCCTGTATTTTCTGTTGATGACTTCCTTCAAGTAACAGAAGTGTTACTCTGTGGCTCTGTAAGCTTTCTAGACATAGTAATTTATGATATAAATATTGGGCCTCCATTCGGAACATAGTGTCATCCTGACACACTATTTCGGTGGTCCACCCGGTTATCATCATCAGGTGAGTAAACCGTTGCGCTAATTCGCAGAAACTGAAATGAAACGCAGTGGCGGCTCCTTCATACACCGCCTGTAGGTCCACCGCGCGTGCGCGAACATAACTGCCCTCTGGTGCAACGCACCACAGCGCACCCGTGTTGATAACTCGCAGGAAGGATAAATCGTATATTAAACCCTGTTGACACCTTTTGATAACAGAAACAGAGACCGCTATTTTTTAATGTCAAACAAAACAGAGCTCCAAATCTTAGTTAAAGGATAACCCTCATCTCAGTTTACAATATTGTAAAGTAGCCGTATTTCAATAGCTTCTTTCACTGCACAGTCCCAATAACGCGATGCAGGGGCATCCACTTGAGTCTCATCATACAACATTTTATGTCCATTAGACATTGGGATACTGGGGCTGTGTAGTGAAAGAAGCTATTGAAAAACGGCTTTCTTACAGTATTATAAACTGAGAAAATGGTATCCTTGAAGTAAGATTTGGAACTGTGTTTTGTTTGACAGTAAAAATCAACGGTCTTTGTTTTGGTCATCAAAAGGTGTTAACAGTGGTTGATATTCGAGTTTTCACAATAGGTGCTCTGTCGTGCTGCGCACTAGAGGGCAAAGCTATTGTCAAACCATTACACAAAAAAGGAGACAAATCATCAATGGAAACTTCCGTCCCCTTTCATTATTGGCAATATTTTCATAAGTGTTTGGATGGGTTATGTACAATTGGCTTCATAAACACTTAGTACAAGAAAATATTCTCATTCGCAAGCAGTTTGGATTTCGGAAAGAATTGTCCACTGATCAAATGATTCCCTTTTACAGATGGTGTATTAGAATAAATAAATCAAGAGTTACTACCTCTTGGAATATTCTGTGATCTGGGTAAAGCATGATGTCCTAATACAAAAGTTAAAATATTATGGGATAAGAGGAGTAGCAAGCTCATGGTTCTCATCCTATCTTTTTAATTGAAAACAGTGTGTGTCTGTATCAGGCTTACCACATAACAATAGTCATTAGGAATATGAAACCAATAGACAAGGGGTGCCCCAGGGCTCTATTTTAGGTCCCTTGTTGTTCCTATCATATATTAATGACCTTCCACATGCAGTGTCACAAAATTCAAATTTCGTCTTATCTGCCGATAATACAAGTATTGGTATAAAAACAGTACCCTTGGGGACATTGGGCAATCGGTTAATGAAATATTTGTATCAATGGGGGGTTCACAGCAAACGGAATGTCACTGAATTATGACAAGCCCCAGTACATACATTTAGTGCCTCACAAAGAATACATGACCCTATAAGTATCATGTATTCAAACAATGAAATTAAACTGTAGAGAGTGTCAGACTTTAAGGGTAGAAATTGACCACAACCTAAATTGAAAAACTCACACTCTAGACTTAATCAAATGACTTAGTTCAGCTACACTTGCAGTACGCATGATAGCAGAGAAAGGTGATTTAAAAATGAAGAAGTTAGTTTATCCGTCCTGCTTTCATTCGCTAATGAGTTATGGAATTATCTTTTGCGGAAAATTCTCTCACAAAAAGAACATTTTCAAATTCAGAAACGAGTCATCAGAATTATATCTGGTGTCAGTCCTAGATCATCATGCGGTATTCTGATTACTACTTCTCAGTACATATGCTCATTGATGTCCTTCGTCATTTCCAACAGGTTCCTTTTTACACAAAAAAGTGCAAAACATTATTATAATGTTGTTGTGGTGGTCTTCAGTCCAGAGACTGGTTTGACGCAGCTCTCCATGCTACTCTATCCTGTGCAAGCTTCTTCAACTCCGAGTGCCTACTGCAACCTACATCCTTCTGAATCTGCTTACTGTATTTATCTCTTGGTCTCCCTCTGCGATTTTTACCCAGCACGCTGCTCTCCAATACTAAACTGGTAATCACTTAATGCCTCAGAACATGTCCTACCAACCGATCCCTTCTCTAGTCAAATTATGCACAAATTTCTCTTCTCCCCAATCCTATTCAATACCTCCTCATTAGTTATGTGTTTACCCATCTAATTTAAGCATTCTTCTGTAGCACCACATTTCGAAAGCTTCTATTCTCTTCTTGTCTAAACTATTTATCGTCCATGTTTCACTTCCATACATGGCTACGCTCCATACAGACACTTTCAGAAACGACTTCTTGGCACTTAAAACTAGACTGGATGTTAATAATTTTCTCTTCTTCAGAAACGCTTTTCTTGTCATTGGCAGTCTACATTTTACATGCTCTCTATATCGACCATCATCAGTTATTTTGCTCCCCAAATAGCAAAACTCCTTTACTACTTTAAGCGTCTCATTTCCTAATCTAATACCTTCAGGATCACCCGAATTAATTCGACTACATTCCATTATCCTCGTTTTGATTTTGTTAATGTTCATCTTATATACTCCTTTCAAGACACTGTCCATTCCGTTCAACTGCTCTTCCAGGACCTTTCCTGTCTCTGACAGAATTACAATGTCATCAGCAAACCTCAAAGTTTTTGTTTCTTCTCCATGGATTTTAATTCCTACTCCGAATTTTTCTTTTGTTTCCTTTACTGCTTACTCAGTACACAGATTTAATAACATCGGGGATAGGCTACAACCCTGCCTCACTCCCTTCCTAACCACTGCTTCCCTTTCATGCTCCTCGACTCTTATAACTGCCATCTGATTTCTTTACAAATAGCCTTTCGCTCCCTGTATTTTACCCTTGCCACCTTCAGAATTTGAAAGAGAGTTTTACAGTCAACATCGCCAAAAGCTTTATCAAGGTCTACAAATGCTAGAAACATAGGTTTGCCTTCCCTTAACCTATCTTCTAAGACAGGTGCCTCACGGTTTCCAACATTTCTACGGAATCCAAACCGATCTTCCCCGAGGTAGGGGAAGTTTTATAATCCGTCTGTAAGGAATTCGCGTTAGTATTTTACAGCTGTGACTTTTTAAATTAATAGTTAGGTATATTTCACATCTGTCAACACCTGCTTTCTTTGGGATTGGAGTTATTATATTCTTCTTGAAGTCTGAGGGTACTTCGCCTGTCTCATACATCTTGCTCACCAGATGGTTGAGGTTTGTCAGTGCTGACTCTCGCAAGGCTGTCAGTAGTTCTCATGGAATTTTGTCTAATCCCGGGGCCTCTCTGTCAATCTCTTCACACAGTATCATATCTCCCATTTGATCTTCATCTACATCCTCTTCCATTCCCATATTATTGTCCTCAAATACATCGACCTTGTATACACCCTCTATATACTCTTTCCACCTTTCTGCTTTCCATTCTTTGCTTAGAACTGAGTTACAGTTTGAGCACTTGATATTCTTACAAGTGGTTCTCTTTTCCCCAAACGTCTGTTTCATTTTGCTGTAGGCAGTATCTATCTTAGCCCTAGTGATATATGTGTTTACATCGTTACATTTGTCCTCTAGCCATCCCTGCTTAACCATTTTGCATTTCCTGTCGATCTCATTTTTGAGACGTTTGTGTTCCTTTTTGCCGGCTTCATTTACTGTATTTTTGTATTTTCTCCTTTCATCAATTAAATTCAATATTTCTACTGTTACCCAAGGATTTCTACTAGCCCTCGTCTTTTTACCCACTTGATCCTCTGCTGCCTTCACCACTTCATCCCTAAAAGCTACCCATTCTTCTTCTACTGTATCTCTTTCCCCTATTCTTGTCAATTGCTCCCTTGTGCTCTCCCTGAAACTCTGTACAACCTTTGTCAGTTTATCCAGGTCCCATCTCCTTAAATTCCTACTTTTTTGCAGTTTCTTCATTTTTAATCTACAGTTCATAACCAATAGATTGTGGTCAGAGTCCACATCTGCCCCTGGAAATGTCTTACAATTTACAATCTGGTTCCTAAATATCTGTCTTACCATTATATAATCTATCTGAAACCTTACAGTATCTCCAAGCCTCTTTCATGTACACAACTTTCTTTCATGATTCTTGAACCAAGTTTTAGCTATGATTAAGTTATGCTCTGTGGAAATTTCTACCAGGAGGCTTCCTCTTTCACTTCTTATCACCATTACAGATTCACCCACTACGTTTTCTTCTCTTCCTTTTCCTACTGCCGAATTCCAATCACCCATGACTGTTAAATTTTCGTCTCCCTTCACTATTGAACAATTTATTTTATCTCATCATACATTTCATCAATCTCTTCGTCATCTGCAGAGCTAGTTGACATATAAACTTGTACTAATGTGGTAGACATGGGCTTAGTGTCTATCTTGGCCAAAATAATGCGTTGACTATGCTGTTTGTAGTAGCTTACCCGCACTCCTATTTATGTATTCGTTATTAAACCTACTCCTGCATTACCTATACTTGATTTTGTGTTGATAACCCTGTATTCACCTGACTAGTAGTGTTGTTCCTCCTGCCACCGAACTTCACTAATTCCCACTATATCTAACTTTAACCAATCCATTTCCCTTTTTAAATTTTCTAACCTACTTGCCTGATTAAGGGTTCTGACATCCCATGCTTCGATCCATAGAACGCTAGTTTTCTTCCTCCTGATCACGAAGTCCTCCTATGTCTTCCCCGCCCGGAAATCCCATTGCGGGATTATTTTACCTCCGGAGTATTTTATCACAGAGGGCGCCATCATCTTGTAACTATACAGTAAAGCGGCATGCCCTCGGGAAAAATTACGTCTTTAGTTTCCCCTTGATTTCAGCCGTTCGCAGTACCAGCACAGAAACTGCGTTTTGGTTAACGTGTACCTCCCCCTCACTTATCGACCTTAATGACAGTGAAAAATTAAACCACATGTACCTAATGGAAATTTGGGAAAAGCAAGCGTCACCGAAGTTAATCTGTCGATAAAGAGGGAGGAAAAGGTTACATCTACATGAAAGGAAAAATGCAAATGAAACTGGTGGAAATCGATTTTCAGAAAAGGAAGTAAATGTGCGGCCGTTACGTTAACAATTAACTAGCGGTAATTAGATATTTGAGATTTGGGGGAAATTACGGTCGCCAGTCCTATGGACAGTTACTATAGTAACTGAAAAAGAAAGGTTATTACACATATAACTAGCACTAGGAGCGTGGCAACTGAAGGTTGACACGTGTAGTGTGTAAACTGAAAGTTTGTCAAAAGTAATAAATTTCGCTACACTCTGACTTAATTTAGCAAAAGAATAAATGAAACCGGAAAATTGAAAGTTAATTTAGTGACTGAAATTAATAGCGAGTTTTGTTTCTGAAGCACATCGAAATTCAGTAAAATACGGTTAGTCTTGGGCTGTCTCAACAATCATTTCAAAAGGTACTTGAATCTACGGAATTTAGAACTAAGAGATTTAACTTTGAACTTGAATTAAATGATTCTGAACAATTAACAATAGTAAAATTTAGTACGTACCAAGCTTAGCTGCAGTCACAGGTAAGCTAAAATACGGTAACAAAACTCGACTCTTAATTTGTGCTTGTGTAATCTAAATATTGTAGCCAGCTATGAATACCTTAACTGAACTTAGAAATTAAAGCAGTGAAATGGAATGATATTACTTTAATGCTGGCGTTTGAATTTCAACGACACTCGGGTTCATTCCGGAAAAGGAAGGGACCCTGCTTGGTAATGCAATTGGGACAATGAGCAACAAAGGTTCATGCTAAGTTGCTCTAATTTTATGATGCAACAATTTTAAAAGCTGAGGTCTGCCATACAGTTCTAAAACTTTACGTGCTTCCAGTCTTCCTTGCTGGTTGATTGAAGGTTTGAAGCTGTCGATCTCGGAGGTGGCGACGGTCACTCATTGTCGGCCGTCGCTGTTGCAGAAGCTGGATCTTGGCGCGCCTTCTTCTCGACACGGTCTCCAGCCGAAACGGGCTCTTGATGTGTGCCAGCTAACGCTTCCCGTCCGCGACACCATGTCCGAAACTATGATAGCAAGTCGAGCGCAATTACATGCTGCCAAACCCCGAAAGCGTGGCAACTCGCGGGAGCGTCACACAACACACCTGCTCCACTGCACTACCCCAGCCAGACTCTCTCTGCCCGCGCTCCACGCGACAGAGTTAACACTACCAAAGATCCTAAACACTTTGCTTCTCCACACGACCTATCGATGTATTCGTTCGATAGCATAGTTTTCCCTAGGCCAGACCCAGCGTATAAATACAAATAATATTCACAAAACAAACCAATTACACACCGACATAAATGCATATATATACAAATAGTAAAACAATTACAATATACAAAGACACAGAAATGTTATATCTTCAGGTAACAAAATAAAGAAAAAAATTTATAGTACTGTAGATGTAGATAGGAGGATACGCATTTCCGGCGTTACAAGGCCAGATCAGTCAATCATCCAGATTGTTACCCCTGCAACCACTGAAAAGGCTGCAGCCTCTCTTCAGGAACCACGCGTTCGTCTGGGATCTCAACAGATTCCCTTTCGTTATGGTTGCACCTACGGTACGGCTATTTCTATCACTGATGCAGGCAAGCCTCCCCACCGACGGCAACGTCCGTGGTTCAGGTGGGGGGGATTAGGATTATAATGCCATAACAATGTGTATAAATTTTAAAAGCTTAACATCAGTACAAAAAGGAGTCAAATACATCTACATCTACATTTATACTTCGCAAGCCACCCAACGGTGTGCCACTGTCATTACCTCCCTATCCTGTTCTAGTCGCGTATGTTTCGCGGGAAGAACGACTGCCGGAAAGCCTCCGTGCGCGCTCGAATCTCTCTAATTTTACATTCGTGATCTCCTCGGGAGGTATAATTAGGGGGAAGCAATGTATTAGATACCTCATCCAGAAACACACCCTCTCGAAACCTGGACAGCAAGCTACACCGCGATGCAGAGCGCCTCTCTTGCAGGGTCTGCCACTTGAGTTATCTCCTTAACGCTATCACGCTTACCGAATAACCCTGTGAAGAGACACGCCGCTCTTCTTTGGATCTTCTCTATCTCCTCTGTAAACCCGACCTGGTACGGATCCCCCACTGATGAGCGATACTCAAGTATAGGTCGAACGAGTGTTTTGTAAGCCATGGGTACTTATATTCAATAACTTATCAGAAAATATCAAAGATCTTGTAATTGATAAAGATCGGTTTCAGAGGGAATTAAAGAACTTCCTGTTGGCCAACTCCTTCTACTCCATATCTGAATATCTTCACAAGGATTATAGCTCATAACTCCGTCGGCGTTAGAATTGTACAACATCCATGCATCTGAGAAAAAAAAGAAAAATAGAAAAAAGAAAATAAACCTTTGGCTCTTTCCAAATCCCAGAGACTCCTCTGTAAGGGATCCATGGAAAACGGTGGAAAACGATAAATGTAATTATGTTAGCGCACTCGCGGTGGACCCACATGGGATGTATAAAGGGACAAAGGAGCCGCCGCTTCGGTTTGATTTCAGTTCCGACTAGTTAGTGCGACTGCTTTACTCACCTGAAAACGACAGTCAGGTGAACCGCCGAAATATTCTGTCAAGATGACGTTATACTCCGGCTGGGGTCCCGATATGAATATCAGAACTGCTGATTATAAGTTTTGATTGCTGGATAGTATTACTTCTTCTTTATGCACAGCTCTTTACACACATTTGGCAAGGACTGCACTGAGCAAAGAAATTTCCAGCTGTGTGTTTCATGTTTTTGTCCAATCGTTTTTGTATTTGCTTGTTTTATCTGGGTGGAAACTGAGCACACAATAAAGCATCAGTGAGCAATTAACCAATGACGCGTCTTTGGCAATGTATTCCATAACACTAATCAGAGTAACTTTCCGAGTCGTTACTATTCAATTGTCTACTCATTTTTAGGTTGGAACCCCTGACTATAAGAGTCCTTCACTAATGCTATTGGAAAAAGTTCTTGATGCAATTTGCCCAATAAGTGCCGACAGTGTTACAAAATATTTTGTACAACTCTGTAGGAGCACCAATAGTTTAATTTTCGTAAAGTATTTATTTGTAATTCAATTTTAGTTACAGAATTGTTTTTCGTGTGAAAGGTTTTAATCTTCCACATGTACATATATGTAGGCTACATTAAAAATCGTTATTAGGTGCGTAGCAAAGTGTAATTCATATTGTGTCATGTGTTTTACGTGCTCTTTCTATTGTACCATGTCCTATTAGAGCTCATCACTTTGTCCTATGCGCTTAAACAATTTGAATCATTAGATGTAACTAACAAATTTTAATGTTTATAAAGATGACTCAGCTTTCTTCTAAATATCGGTTGCATGTAGCTACTTGAGTATTTAATGTGGTTAAGAGTAGCGAATGTCGTGTATTTCTTCTTTGGTGAGAAGAAATAAACTCTGAAAATTATTTTTCTGTTTTTGATTCGGATGTACAGAACCTATTTATTTCTTAGAGTCGTGTTTTCTCCATTATTTCTGGTACCAAATTCTAATTTTCTGTGGCAGATTTAGCTTTAGGTGTCATCCTCCTGTTTGCACTGAGATAAAACGTCTATATAATCATTACTGATTTGTTTACTTTTATCAAAACTGGAAATTCTGGTGAACTTAGACGTCTGCTTTTGAACGTATGTGTCTTGGGATGAGAAACTGTATTATTTCCAACGAGTCTCAGCTATAAACTCTTAAAATGTTTTTGGTATTGCAATTAATATTATTTTGATAGCCAAACACATGATTTAACATGTGTAGAGCACTAAAACTTTCTACGGATCGTATATTATTTCTGCGTTTCTGTGAGATATAGTTTTTGGTACACCTGCATGTTCTTTTTTTCACCTTATTCTGCCTCTGATAACTTTATTAACAACCCGCGTGAAGATATTTATTATAACTTCGTGTTAAAGAAGCCTATTTTTCGCTACTTCGGGTTATACAGTTCGTTGTCGGTAATGGAAGAAGCAGATAAGCTTTATGACCAGCAATATTTCACGCTTAGCGAGCTCAATGTTTGCAAAAGCTGGTTCGTCGAAGTAGCTAGACCTACTCCATCTTTGTAACACACCACCTGAGTTCCCGCAGAAAAGTTCTCATAATATTTTCTCACCCATGTCGAAACACACGTTCAACGAAAACGGTTCAACGCAGGACAGTCAATTTGGGACCTGAGTTCACATGGAGGCAGCAGCTGTGATGTGCATCATCAGTAGCGCAAAGTGGGAAAATAAGGGAAAACGAAGATTTAACGTTAATACAAACATGGCTTTGACCAAGTTCAAATTTATTAACACACTATAATGACGATAAGTACATTATCACGTGTGTTCTTTCATCACGTCACAGTGTGCTCCGTATAATCAGCATTGATTGCAGTATGTGTGACTACCGAGCCTACAAACGCAGGATACAGTGATTTTTACCCGTCAACAGTTCATTTATAGTTAACTTATATCGTTGCTCAGCAATGGTTTTATAATTGCGGGTTTCCATACTGCATTTGCATTTATTCTTTGGAGCTCAGTGAAGCTACGGGATAACTGTATTCACTACTGCCTGATGATACCCAATCTGCTTCTAGCATCGTTTATGGCCGTCGAGGAGAGGTCATTTCCCGTACACAAACAAATGTCATCGCTATGCAACAAAACGCATAAACAGAATCACAAAAATTAACATATTCTCGCCTTTCGCATCTCAGTGTTTTCCATAGACAGAGCGAATAATTTAGAGTAGTAGTCTAGTTTCACATGCCACATGAAATAGGTCACGTCATCACAAATAACCCTTGTCTAGCTTTCCGTCTAGAGCAATGCTATTACTTCGTCTTCCACCATATCAAATTTACTGATTATTTTATTTATGCAGCTTATTATTTGACCACACAGTTTACAAAATCACACATCAATAATGTGGCTTAATTAGTTGAAAAATGGTTCAAATGGCTCTGAGCACTATGGGAATTAACTTCTGACGTCATCAGTCCCCTAGAACTTAGAACTACTTAAACCTAACTAACCTAAGGATATCACACACATCCATGCCCGAGGCAGGATTCGAGCCTGTGACCGTAGCGGTCGCTCGGTTCCAGACTGTAGCGCGGTTCCAGACTGTAGCGCCTAGAACCGGGTTTTTTTTTTTTTTTTTTTTTTTTTTTTTTTTTTTTTTTTTTTTTTTTTTTTTTTTTACATGGGTCATAGCACTAAGTGAGCAGAAATCTTAACACAAAATTCCCATTCACCGATGTAAGAAAGACAAAGAAACCTCTTCTCTGAGTAGAAACTGAACACTGATGAAAACTTAACAATTCTTCTTGAATCACACAAATACTTTGGAAGTCGAACACGAGTAACTCTGAACAAAATGTTTTGAAAAAAAAATCTCTTCGTGTAACATAGGAGTTTCGGAAGCAAGGTAATAGTAAATAATAATAAGAACACAGGTGACTTTTAATTTTCTTCTGTTTGTTCTCGTTCAAGGCGTAGTAGTGGTTCCACATATTTAACCGACACCCATTCTTTCAAAAATGATCTTCAGGATGTTGCCGTAGTGCTTCTTGTGGTTGCGATACGTGCTGAATTTTACGTATTCACACTTCATGTAAACGCGGAATTCTATCTCGTTGTCCGACCCAAGTTTGTTGATGACATAACTAACATATTTTCCTAGTAACCAGCTAATGGCGCTGGTTTTTTATTTCGGAAAGTATGTCATGTCTGGTCTCTGGAGGAGCGATGGCGTTATATATTCCGTCGAGGATCTGGTGAGAAAGGCGATCTGTTGCCTGAACAAATTCCGGTTATTCAAATTACCGCCACAGGTGAATCTGTGGATGAGTGTATCCACCAGACTGCATTTTCCACAAAGGTGTGTCTGGTCTAAACCGATCCCATATAGTCTCTCGTTGGTGCTGATGACATTGTTAACTGTTTTGTACCATGCGGAAATAGCGTCTGTAGATAGCCCGGCACAGTTGATGATCCGCCATACAGCTTTCCAGTCACAATTAGGGAATTGCTTTTCAATTTTGTTTCTGCCCTCATTTAACTTCCTTTCAAGTATGATGTCGCGCGCTGTGATGCATGTGTTGCTTCTGATTTCGTAACTAAGATAATTTCCTTCGAGGAAAAAGTTCATCACATACTGCAGGCGGACATTAATCATTCGCACATCAATCGGCCACCCTGGCCGGCCCACAAGTTAATGTAATCGCGAGATAAGCTAATGCTAATGTGAAATCATGACACATTATTAACCGGTGTAACCTCTAGACCGTTGAATGCAAGCATGCGAACTTGCATGCGCTGTGTTGTATAGCTGTCGGATGTCAGTTTGTGGGAAGCATCTGCAAGCTTGGTCTGTCAGAAGAGTGACTGTTTATGGATAACGCTGGAGTTGTCGTCCAATCATCTCCCATAGGTGCTCGGTTTGATACAGATCTGGTGATCCAACGGACCAGGAAACATGTCGACACTCTGTAGAGCATGTTGGGTTACAACAGCAGTATGTGGACAAGCGTTATCCTGTTAGTAAACACCCCTTGCGATGCCGTTCATGAATGGCCGCACAACAGATCGAATCATAGATTGATGGGCATATTTGCAGTCTAGGATAACCAAGAGAGTGCTCCTGCTGTCGTACGAAATCGCACCCCGGACCATAACTCCAGGTGCAGGCCCAGTGTCACATGTGGACATATTTATTGCAGGCTCTCCTTCTGCACATATTATTTTAGAGGTCGAGCAGCCGCCGCCAAAGTCACACATAGTGCAGCTTTCAAAAATAATTTCTTTTGTAACAGGAGACAAACTGCCGCTTTCGGTTGACAGTGGGGGTGTCATGAGAGATGTGATAACGAGTTTTGTTAGACCGCAATCGCTCTACACGTTGCGAAAACGAAATCTAAAACATTTGCCGAAACACATGAGAGAATGCACTCGATAACCCTTACGAGAGATATATATACTACACGTATATCCCACTAGATGAGCACCTTTACAGGCGCCGAACTTCTTTCTTGCCTTCACTATGCGTTATCTTCCGTCCTTCCGATCAAGTTGTTCCTGCTTTGAATTTATTTACTTGTTGGTTCACTTTCAGCTCGAACATTCTGTGGCTGAATGTATGTCTGTTTTGTATATATGAGTCCGTTATGCTACCACCCTTGGATCTTTTGCGACTTCTATGGTTGGTTTTGGGGAAGGAGACCAGACAGCGTGGTCATCGGTCTCATCGGATTAGGGAAGGATGAGGAAGGAAGTCGGCCGTGCCCTTTCAGAGGAACCATCCCGGCATTTGCCTGGAGCGATTTAGGGAAATCACGGAAAACTTAAATCAGGATGGCCGGACGCGGGATTGAACCGTCGTCCTCCCGAATGCGAGTCCAGTGTCTAACCACTGCGCCACTCCGCTCGGTGCGACTTCTATGATCCACTTCATGTTCTTAATGCTTTCTGTGAATTCCAGGCTCTGCCTTACAGAGCCCTAGAACTTTCCTGATAACTCTACTCACAGATTTTTTGGAATTGCTAGTGCATCTTTCCGATTCATGACGAACGTTTCTGATGTGCGGTTTCTGGTTTATGGTTTCGTTACAGTGTTGTAGTGTTTCAATTTACATTATATGACAAGCACGGTTTATTGTAGATGTTCCCAGCCTTTCTGAACGCTCTTGTCACCTTTATGTTCGTTTTCTGATGTCTCTCTTCTTAAGCTTCTTTTTCAACCCCATCTTTCTGTGTCGTATCTCCAAATTCTTGAATTTGTCAACTCTCTTCAACACATCATATCTGGTCGTCTTCTTTTTTGGTGCTTCTTTTTGGTTTGGCATGTATTCTACATCGTCGAAGGAGATTGGAGTCTGACATTTTCAGATTCCTCTTTCAGGACCTCGATTTGCTTTACTCCAGTTTCTGTGTTATTTGCGAGTATTGCCAGATCATCAGCGAATGCCTGAAAGCTAGCATCTACTCGTTTTTCTTCTTCTTATCGGGATTATTTATAAAGTCCTTCAGTTCCTTTCCCCGTTCCCTGACAACTTTCTCTGTTAGTACACAGGGGCGACAAAAGCCACTAGATACCACCTAATGTTGCCACAGAGTTCCATTAGCCCGGCATATCGCAACAACACGGCGTGTCATGGACTCAACACGACACTGGAAGTCTCCTACGGAAATACTGAGCTTTGCTGCCTCTACATCCGTCTATAATTGCGGAAGTGTTGCCGTTGTAGGATTTTGAGCACTAACTGACCTCTCGATTATGTCCCGTAAGTGTTGTATGGTTTTTGAGAAGGGAAGTGTGGGCGGCCAAATTATTCTTTCGAATGGTCCAGAATGTTCTTCAAACGAATCGCTAACAATTTTGGCCCGGTGGCATGGCGCACCGTCATTCATAAAAATTCCATCGTTGTTCGGGAACAAGTAGCCGAACATAACCATTTCCAGTCACCGACCGGTTCAGTTGGAGCGCCGGCCGTGGTGGCCGAGCGGTTCTAGGCGTTTCAGTCCGGAACCGCGAGACCGCCACGGTCGCCAGTTCGAATCCTGCCTCGGGCATGGATGTGGGTGATTTCCTTAGGTTACTTAGGTTTAAGTAGTTCTAAGTTCTAGGGGACTGATGACCTTAGATCTTAAGTCCCATAGTGCTCAGAGCCATTTGAACCATTTTTGAACCAATTAAGCCACATTATTGGACTTGGACTCTCTCATCCGATTTAGTAGTTCACTCAAGTACTTTTCCACTGTCTCACAGTTCCCTTTGGTGTTCAGTGCAATTTCTCTATCCCCTTTCCCGAAACAGATATTTTTCATTTGGTATTAGATGCGTCTGATTTTAAATGCCTTGTGGAAGTTTCTCGTGTCATACTTTCAGAAACTATCTTCTTTTCGTATAAATTCAGTCGTCTCGTATTCTTCTGACTTATCAGTTGTCTTGTCATCTTCTAGGCAGATTAGCTTCTCTTTTGGTACGGTTTCAATTGTTATATTCAATTTTTTCGGTTTTCATTTATTTTATCGGACATGTCATTCTACAGTGTATGTCTCTTCTTTTTGACTGCAGGAGCTTTTTTTTCGCTTCTTTGTCCCGAGATCGAGGCTGTCTCTTCCTTCCTTCTTTTTTGACCGTTGATAATTTTAATATTGCTACGTTGAACTTTGGTACCTCTGTGGTCTTCGCATTCCTGCTATTTGATTTCAGACTGAGATTCATTGTGGTGAGATAATGAGCGAAATCTCTGTTTGCCCCTGTTCTTGTCTGTGCATTCCTGTTGTCCTCTTTTCTCAGCAGTTATTGTGTGTAATTGCTACATAATCTACTTGGCACTCTCCACAGAATTTGACCTGTGATCTTCAGATGATTTTCTGATGTCTTTTTTTGAAGTGAACTATTTAGTCTCTTATCGTATTTGCAACAGAAGTCTAGGGGCGACGGACCACCTCATGGGGAACAATCCTCTGTCGGAAAAAAAATGTTCGCTGATGATTTCCGGCAACACTGGACACCTTTTTGGGCTGGTTGTGCCCCTGACAGACGGAATAGCTTAGGCACTCTGCAGCAGTCGTATGCAATGTGTATTGCCTATCATCCAGTCATATGCTTAACGTGAAAGGCAGGAGACCGGGAAATACTGCCGTCCCTGATACGCTTCTAAACTTTCTTAGACCCTCATTCTTACAGTTTCCTTAAAGAAAGAACCAACGAACATTTTGTCTGTAAAAATCTTGTTCCTCGTGACAAGACCTATCACCGTCTTCTCTCTCTGCCCAAACAGGCCTCGAAAGGCCATTGGTACAGACCGACTGCCGTACCATCGTCATACGACCGGTGTCATCAGAGGTGGATATGGAAAGGCGTGAGGTCGGCACGCTGCTCTCTGAGCCGTTGTCAGTTTTCGTGATCGGAGGCGTTACGTCTTTATAAAGTAGCACCTGAGCTGGCCTCATAAGGGCTGAGTGCACTCCGTTTGCCAATAGCGCTCGGCAGACCCTAACGGTCATCTAGCCAAGTGCTAGCCAAACCCCTCAACCCTTAACTTTGGTGATCTGAAAGGAACTGGTGTTACCACTGCGGCAAGTCCGTTGGCCTATCACCACTATACGTTTATCAAAAATACTTGTAAGCACCCTTCCAAAAAGAGACCGACAAACGTCGAGGGGTTCTAGGGAGTGTCTTCGGGAAGAACTTGACTATAGAAACCCGTGTCCGGAAATCCATCGCCGCTACCGCAGGGCCGTAATTAAGGCACGGGCGCCTGCCGCTAGACCACCTCTAAAGCAGCAAACGTCACTTTGAAGGCTACAGACCGCAAGTGGGACGTCTCGCAATAGACTCGTCTTGTTTGTTATTCCATGAATTAGGCTGATTGCCACGTTCAGCATTGGAGAAAATTGAACTACGTGCTGTTTAGATAGAACTTGTCTCCTGTGAATGCGATGCTCGGTTGCCTCGTTGCATGACGGTTTCCGACATGGATTTGCTACCACAGCTTAGAACCCTCTAAAATCTCCAGGGTTTTTCAGTATGCAGAGCGTGAATGAAAGATACTGACACCGTCGAAATTTCAGGAGTTCACGTCTGCCTATGCAGGAGTTATCGCTGTGTACTAACGCTGGAGTTTGAAGAAATAGGTTCTTTTCAATGAACATGAGCCGTGGCGCAAACTGATAGGTCACGCTACGCTCTCAGTAGTATTCATCCTTGGTCAGAGGGTGCGAGTGGCGGCATGATAGGCCACGCCGCGTTGTTGTGCGATAGTGAGGATGGTCCAGGAGCAGAGCTAGGAGTGGGGATGCAATTTCACTCTGTGTTGGCTCCAGTAGCCTCATATTCTGGACCCATGGTTCGTCGCCGCAGTCCTTCCTGGTGGATGCGAGGCGTTATGAGAGTAGCGACTTGGGCGGACGACAGTGGGATCGGCTGCATGGAGTGAGCCGCCTACCGTTATCGCCACAGCAGCGTTCTTGTGGATAGCGGCTAGCAGAGAGGTAATCCTACCATTGGAGAAGGCAGCTCTCAAACCGACGGTCAACTTGCGTTTGAAAGCGGCTTGCCAGATTTTGTTGTAGCTCAGCATGTTTTGGAACTTTCCCAGTGATTGACATCGTTGTGTCGTGCGCTGGGGTCTTGTTGCAACAATGTTTGCAGTACGACCAGTTCTTTCAATCTCTTTGGTGGTTATAACAGATGGTGCTTTGTGTTCTAGTCCTTGTGTAACTGGCTGGTGTAGTCCTGATTTTCTGGGGCCGGAGAAACATATTTTAGATAGTCATGTAGAGGGTATGTTTGACAAAGATGGAAACTGTCAGGATGCACCATATTAAAACTGTTCTGAGTTTCCCAAGGGATTTATTATTTCCAGCTACAGCGCCCCCATTCCTCCGGGTCTGCGTCACCAGGTCCCACAATGCTGAGGACACCACTTTTCTGTCTGTGGAATGGCTGGGAGCGGAATGGCAGCCACAGTGACCTATGCAGCACACTGCAGTGTGCCAGCCTTGTATGGCCATGGAATTGTGAGGACATCAGGATGTGCTGGCAGTCGACTCAGCGGTCTCCGACCCTGCCACCTCAGCGCTGTTCACGGGAAGTCACAGGGCGGCCCAATGCATGCTTCCTCGCCAGCGTGTCTAACAACGCGGTGACAACAAGCGCCTGTGATCCGGCATCTGAATCTGAGGCCCTCGCCTTGCGATGCCTTCAATATGTGTTGGGAGCCATGGTGTGGCCCGCCACTGGCTGGCAGGGAACCCCACATTGGCCTCAGAGGGTCGAACCAGCGACCTGCCATAGACTGTAACGCTGGCACCCCATCTGCTGCTATATGTAACCGGTGGTGTGACACGCCCCGCCATCCAGGAGAGCTGTCACACTTGAATGCCTTAACAGTGAACCGGCACCAATTTTTCCACTGTTATGCACCTCTGTTTTGCTAATGCACCTGTCCGAGTCATGTACTCATAACACCTAGGTAGGCCTGTAGGCCCCTTCTGCCTGTAAGTTGCGCCATTCACACCGCCGTGTTTACTATTTTCAGCGGGTCTACGGCCCTGTGGCATCCATTCTACTTCGCAACCGTTGGTAGCGTAACTTACTGTCAACAGGCCTGCGCCTGGCCGTAACTTGTGCCCTTGGAAATACTGATCCAAAGCTGACCTTTTCCCATCTTAAACGACGGTGCTGCTGCAGTTAAATTGTGTGCGGCGCTACTCAGCCTCCCTTACAAGGTAACCTCCCATCGCACCCACCTCAGATTTACTGGTAAGAGGGACCAGTGGATAGTCCATCGAAAACTGAGCACAGATCAAGCATTAAAACAGGAAAAAGGTGTACTGAACTGTAGAAAAAAGCAAAATAGAAACAGTGAACGGTCCAGGCTTAACAAGCGCCACATTGAATAGAGTTTAAGAGTCATGGTGTCGTTGTTAGCTGGTTATGGTGTTCAGTACAAACCAGGCGAGCTACATACTAAACCCTTCGAACCATTGATTTTCGTTTTTTTTTTTTTTTCACGACTTTATGAACTGCCTGTCCGTTCATAAGTCATGTGGTAAGAAATCATTACCGTCTTGAGTAAATCCCATTAATAGTGAGAGCTGGCGAGATACCACATAAATGTCTCACAGAAATGAAAACAACAAATAAATGGATGTGAACAATTTTACAACAAAGGAATTCAAGAGTGAAAACTTCCGAAACGGAACGCAATTTCAAAAATGTTAAACATATGTTTTGACAGAGCACAGAAAAACTGTGTGATTGTGAAACTGTTGTGTTCATTTGTTGCAGTTTATGACTTCATCATTTCCCTGGGAGTGATCACATTCACATTCATTGGAACACCTAAATCGGGCAAGGAGCCACGTGGTCCAGGCAAATCAGGAAAAATGGGGGGCAACATTTATAAAGTTTTGGAACATTGACGAAACACTCTTAGGAGATGTAGAAGTAAAAAACAGAAAAGTTACCTCTTCTATCGTGGGAGCTTCCACCTTGCCCAACCCTTAATATACTTTATTTTAGTTTTTTCAAACTTTACGAAAAGCGGTTCTTTTAACGAAGTTACCTATTTGACAGAAAATATTTCTGGTGAAATTCTTTTCAGAGAAGACCAAATGCGTGTTTAAGCAAGGTAATTAGTTTATGCACACTAAAACTTGAAGATAAAAAAAGTGAAAATTCGTTGAAAACAGGCTTTTATTTATAAAGAACCATTTTTCTTTATAGTCTGTTACTTTAGATTTGTGCAACTTAAATTATTTGAATAAAAATCATGTGTCATGAAAACTAAGAATTACTGTAAAACTAATCAACAAATACTTTTGTTGTGGTATATTTATAGTCATGTGTACAGCATGTAGACCATGAAAATGCCATAATATATATCAAACAAATAAATTCTTGTATAAATTTTTTTCCCTAAATCCATCAACTAAATCTTCTGTCAAATCACTGCGAGGCAAACTAGTGAAGCTTCGTAGACGATGTTTTTGCACATTGTAGTGCAATGGAGGTCATCCTTCACACATCCGCACTTGCCTCCGCAGCCTTGAGTGCAGGCGCATGAAATCAGCAGCAGTACTATCTCTGGAGCAGGCGGTCGTTTCATGTGAATCAGGAAGAGGGATGAGTTTGATTCCCTCCAGCCCCAGTTTCTGGGATCAAAGTTGTTCCCAAGTCATAGCTGGACTTGCAGGTAAACTCGGTAAGAGTGGAGGGGTTCTGCGCCAGTATTGGGTGACAATGAGAAAGTATGACAGTTTTGTCTGCCGGACCCAACATGTACATTAAAACATTGAAATCGAATGGCATTTAAGTTGTTTCCATCAGGACTCTCTACAGTTTTGTGTAGAGAGAGAGTGTAAATTTGTCTCCTGCTCCTGCAATGGTATCAGGAGAGGAAGCTGAATCGTTGAATACCCGTGAAATATTATGAAGTTGAGGATACTAGTTGAATAGTTGGAAAGCTTGCAGTTTTCTTTTCCCAAATAAGGCTGAAGTGCTGTCGCAACCACTTACTGCGTGAAGAAACAGTACTGATTTCTTGCAATCATGATTTTGTGAGGAGTTATGTATAACTTTTAGAACTGTAATACCTTGTTCTGATGCTACCTTTACCTTCCTTCATCAGTATTATGTCTGTGTCGTCTGGAGAAAGAGCGATAAGTAGCACAAAAAGTTCTACATCTTTACCCTCTATAGTCACTTGATGGTAAAATTTTGAGGCATTTATTGCTTTATCAACAGTTTCAACATCTGCATCGTCATCCGCAGTCCTGGTTTCATTACCAAAACTGTCTAATTTTTGCGCAATCAGTGTAATAAAATTTTCTAATTGCTGAAGTTGCTTAGAAAGGCGGATTCTGATTCAGCACATAACGCCTCGTCATTAAAGAAAATTTTTCGTTAGGTCCACTACATCGTTCGCCTTAGGCGTTCAATAGTTTTTTAGTTCAGAGAACTTTCTGAATATCCGTCAAATACAACAGTAACACTGTATATATAATGTCTCAGAGTATAGACTATTAAGGTTTTATAAATGTCACCAAAAGTTCCATTCTCGGGCCACACGACATGGTGGATAAGAAACCTTCCATCTATAACAAACAACTTCGATTCATTACTGTCAGTATTCCTTTCAGGTACTTGATTGAAAAGTTTTTCAGTGACGACGTTTTTTCTTTCATCATCAATCCACTGCAGTCAAATAGAGACACTGGTACACTCGATAATTGTACGAGAAGCAGTCCTTTAAATCATCAGGTGAATGAAACGTACACAGTACTCTCCGAAATAACTGCGTTGTATCTACTTCAGTTGTATTTTTTGCAGGCCTGACAGACGACATGCACATTGTCCTAACCAAGCTCGATCGCTCAAGCTTCAGAGAACTTAATTTTGGGTCGGCCGCGGTGGTCTAGCGGTTCTAGGCGCTCAGTCCGGAACCGCGCGACTGCTACGGTCGCAGGTTCGAATCCTGCCTCGGGCATGGATGTGTGTGCTGTCCCTAGGTTAGTTAGGTTTAACTAGTTCTAAGTTCTAGGGGACTAATGACCTCAGAAATTGAGTCCCATAGTGCTCAGAGCCATTTGAACCATTTGAACCTAATTTTGGCGAGACGGCAACTATTGTTCGAAGAGCTTCAACACCAACAGACACAGCTTTGTAGCAGCTTACTTCCTGAGAAGTTACTAATCCAGATCCTAATGAATACAACTGCTCCTTATAAACAAAAGGAGCATGTTGTTGCAAACATAGCTGGAATGTTTTGCGAATTTTCTTGAAAAGCGGCATCAGAGTTAGTATCTCGAGGACGGCCTCTTTTTCGAACAGAGGAGGGGTTCGACACTAATTTAGCATAGCAATCTTGATGATAACGGGTTTCTGCAGCAACTAAGCACAAAACACTGTTGATGCGTTCGGCAACATTTCTACCGAAATCATCATCGCGTTTTTTTGCTTTCTCAAGCCGCGTGTGTTTCACAGTTAAATAGCGAACTTCAAACACTGCACGGCTTTTGTGCAGTGGCTTTTTTGATTCCGTCTCTATGCCACACTATTCAGCACATATGAAACAGTCTTTTTTGAAACTAAATGGGTAACAGGTAGAGGATCTGAAAATCTCTTATCACGTCCTCGTGCAATATTCTGATTAATTAGTTCCCTTATATTACGTCGCTTAATATATTCACGTTGACATACCTCGTGCAACTCAATCAGTCCAGCGTTCTGTTGTTTATGAGCGCCATCCTTCCGTTCCTTGCTGAGTTTCCAAGCCCTTCGTCACTATAGATGCCTCTCCTTCCGAAACAGATTTACATCTACATCTACGTGATTACTCTGCTATTCACAATAAAATGCCTGGCAGAGGGTTCAATGAACCACCTTCAAGCTGTCTCTCTACCGTTCCACTCTCGAAAGGCAAGCGGGAAAAACGAGAACATAATTTTTTCTATGTGAGCCCTGATTTCTCTTATTTTATCATGATGACAATTTCTTCCTATGTAGGTGGGTGCCAACAGAATATTTTCGCAATCGGAGGAGAAAACTGGTGATTGAAATTTCATGAGGAGATCCCGTCCTTGCTGAGTTTCCAAGCCCTTCGTCACTATAGATGCCTCTCCTTCCGAAAAAGATTTACATCTACATCTACGTGATTACTCTGCTGTTAACAATAAAATGCCTGGCAGAGGGTTCAATGAACCACCTTCAAGCTGTCTCTCTACCGTTCCACTCTCGAAAGGCAAGCGGGAAAAACGAGCACATAATTTTTCTGTGCGAGTCCTGATTTCTCTTATTTTATCGTGATGATCATTTCTTCCTATGTAGGTGGGTGCCAACAGAATATTTTCGCAATCGGAAGAGAAAACTGAAATTACATGAGGAGATCCCGTCGCAACGGCAAAGGCCTTTGTTTTAATGATTGCCACTCCAATCCACGTATCATGTCTGTGACCCTGTCTCCCCTATTACCCGATAATACAAAACGAGCTGCCCTTCTTTGTACTTTTTCGATGTCATCTATTAGTCGCACCTGATGCGGATCCCACACCGCACAGCAGTACTCTAGAATATGGCGGACAAGCGTGATGTAAGCAATCTGTTTAGTAGATCTGTTGTACCTTGTAAGTGTTATACCAATGAATCGCAATCTTTGGAGTGTTATACCCACAACATTGCGTATGTTATCGCTCCAATTTAAGTTATTTGTAATTGTAATCTCGAAATATTTAGCTGAATTTACAGCCTTCAGATTTGTGTGATCTATCGCGTAATCGAAATTTAGCTGATTTCTTTTAGTACTCATGTGAATAACTCCACACTTTTCTTTATTCATGGTCAATTGCCACTTTTCGCTCCATACAGATATCTTATCTAAATCATTTTGCAAGTAGTTTTGATCATCTGATGACTTTAAAAGACGGTAAATGATAAGCATCATCTGCAACAATCTAAGGCGGCTACTCAGATTGTCTCGTGTGTCGTTAATACAGATCAGGAACAAGACTTCCTTGGGGAATGCCGGATATTACTTCTGTTTTACTCGATGACTTTCCGTCTATTACTACTATTTGCCATAAATAAAACAGGTAGTAGGGTCCAGCGTTATTGTTTTCTCAGTCCAGACAAAAGAAATGGGACTAAGAAGGAGCACTTCGTAACACCACAAACTCATAAATACTGTCACAAAAACAGAACTCTCTGGCACTACTTTGACAGTTCAGAACTTTAACGCAACTGAACTGGACACTTGGTAGTAAGAAACGGCAGCGATAGTAGTGACAAGGGTGCGCTGAGTGAATGGGAAGAGGAACTTGACGTTTACATTGTTGGCGTATACTGCTGATTTCAACACTGCTGATTGCAAAGGGAATATCATCAAGTAGAATATATAGGCTACGAAATATTTCAGTACAGTTAATTATGCTTTTCATTTAAATACTTTTCTAAGAAACAAAAACTGTAAGCTATTACATTAACAGAATCTTATTACAATTCTTATACCTCAAATACCATTCGTATAAATGAAAAGATGCACAAGATCTTTTCCGTGTAAAATTTTGCGAGGAATATATTTACTAACAACATCTCTGTTCCAAAAATTAGCCTTCTTGGGTATAAATAAAAAATATGGTACAAATTTAGTTTTGGAGGGTATAAAAAGGGGACGCCCCCCCCCACCCCCCCTGCGAAGGGGGGAACTTTCCTGTTTTTTTTTATTACTACCCCCATATGAATATTTTTCGGAAGTTTCAGAACTTTATAAATTTTTCCCCCACTTGCTGATTTTCTTACTAATTTGCCTGGGGTAATATCTCACTCACTCACCAGGCGTACAAACCAGGTCCTGTCATAGGACACACGCACTGTCACTAATGCCACATAGGACACACCAGACGTGCTTCCGGTGGAGGATTCGGTGGACTTGTCGCCTTGTCATCAAAGGTTTGTGTTCTCATTCGAAAACCACTTCCTATCTGCTACTAATAGAGTAATTGTGCAGAATCTACTTTCATGTAGGTCCCTTCCTTATGCGGCGCGGCACGTTTCCTTTTGTACCGCCCTCCCAGTGTCCAGCAGTGTTCATTTGTCTAGGTAAAAGCTGTAGTAGAAAATACTAGACCACTTCTATCTACTGCAGGTCGCAACATATGTAAAATTGTCCGGTAAACGGGATGTGGCCAGCTACTGAAATAAAAGTTTTAACTTGGCAATGTAAATTTTCAGGTGTATTTTTACGATTAAGATCATAGTTAATACTGCCAAGTCCGTACTAAGTGTCTACACAATGTAAAGTTCCCACGCACACCACAATCACATACGTAGCCAGTTTATGGTATTTACACCCGTTACCGAACTTTATAGAGTTCACTGGATCGTTTAGTTATGAAAATGCTCGCTCAAATGTTGTGCACTCTGCTCTACACGTAATACCTGTTCCAGTGTTCGATCGCACAACACGCCACGCGCTTTTAACTAACAGTCAAAAGCAATAATTTTGATATTCCGTCCGAAATTCCAGACGACTTCCACTATACCGTTCACTTAAATACACTTTGTACTACTTTGGGAACTCGTAATTAGCATTTTCCCGCGATTTTACAGTACTTTCGTCGGAGCTGCTTATAATTAGATCTTACTAGTTCGAACCCTCAGCCCCGACTGACTCTTAGATCACACCAGAGGCTTTGTTCCCAGCATAAACTGGCGCGAGTCTGCATTTTTCTGATTGGCTGATATCCCAAACAGCAAATCAGGTTGCAGTACTATCCCGCGCTAACCCGCGCTTTACTTCTATGACCAATCATAATAAAACATTTCTTTCTATGGCAATTGCTAAATAAATAAATTTAGGAAAGAATCAAATATAAAATTACTCCTTATGAAATTACCGATTAATTTGTGTTCTACTCACGATTTATTAGTACCATAAACTGACTGCACATTTAGTTATAGTAAATCCCATGTATAGTTTACATGGTACTTCGTGATCAAAGAAAACAATTTTCATTTACTTCTGTTCTTCTTCACTCATACAACACTCACATTGCTAATTACTACACATATTAAACAATTATAATTATGCAAATACATTAAATATTAGTCAAACATAACTTTACAACATTGTTTTGACTACGACTGCTAGAACTGTCCGTCAACTGCTGACCTCTGTCGCCTACCAGTACAACTACTGTACGTGCAGCTCTGTAACTCAGGTCCGTGTCAGCCCGTGACATCTGTCGATGACTCATGCCTATAACGATATCGTCCTAACAAGTGACAAGAGCGATGCGAAGGCGCTACGCCACACTTACACCGAGCTGTTGCAAACGGACGTGACATCACGACACAGACACAAATTTGAATGCTGCAGAGGACACCGAAAAAAATTTTATAATGAAGGGCACAAGAGGGCTATGAACACGGCCACCCGCTTTGCAATCCAACACCGTGACCACTTAACCACGAAGCCTTCGCTTCTCTCCTTCGCTAGATGTTGCACTTGTCAAAGTTGGACCATTCGCTGCTTCTGTTTTGATTTTTCTTCATGGTTCAGTGCACCTTCTTCTGTTTTAACGCTTGATCTGTGTTCAGTTCTTGACGGGCTGTCCACGGGGCACTCTTACCACTAAATCTGAAGGAGGAGCGATTGGGAGCTTCCCTTTGAAGCAAGCCAAGCGCTGTATCGTGTGTGAGATACAGAGGGGAGCGAGTGTGCCGGGACTCACCCCAGTTCGCTGCTAGTATCGCCAAGTCACCTTAACGCGTCTGCGCGTACAGGGCAAGTACTGCACCACAATTAAGTATGAAATTAAAAATCAATTTTTAATTTTAAAACTTTGTTGAAATATATTTTAGTGTTATAATGTTCCAAATACTAAGTCTTTATGTTCTAGACTTAACAGATCTAGTAAAAATGCCGTTTTAAGAGAAAAATAAGTGTCGCTAAATAATGAAGCTAGAAATCAAGAATTTGGTCAGGAGGTGCAGTTAATAGCTCATAAATAAGTGGTGCAGGTTTCCAAAACCATATAACAAAAATTAACATCGGAATCCACATTTTAGGAAAAATTAGAGGCTCTACGTAATGGACTTAGAAATATGAGAATTTGTTTTATGCTTCAGTTCAACCCAGAAATAATAACTGAAAGACCACGTTAAGCTAACTCTTATAGTTTTTGAGTAATTAAGTAAAAACCAATTTTGTAGGTCAAGTATACCCCCATTGTAGTAGATCAAATACCTGTAATTTTATTGATAGACGATTTTGGTTAAAACTGATGATAAAACATACCATTTGATAGAGCTATACCAAATTTAAGAGTTGTATTATTAATAACAGCTGAATGTTCTAGTAAAGTTATGGTTCCGAGGTAATGACCTACTGTTAGTTCCACTGAAAAAATTCTAGAAGGTAAAGTTTTCAGTCTAACGAGTTGAAACTCTTTCTGTGATTTCAAACCGCTTAACTGTATGCCTTCAGCATTGCACCATGCCTGACATCTGCGTACCATTGACCGAGGCTGCCGCTTGAAGATACCACTCATGGTGCGACCGCATTCACACGAAGCATGTATCCGTACCACTGTCTTCCGCTGACTCCACTAGAGTTTCATACACCACATTCTCCACATGAATCCACAAGAAAATTTCCGGCGGTTTGAGTTGGGGCGGCCGAGGCGATCAAGTTAGAAGCCTGGAGAAATCCAGTAATGTCCAAACATCTGTCCAAACTGGGTTCTGACAGCTAGAGTGAAGCGTGTGCTTGACCCATCGTGATGGAAACGCATACGTAGACGGTTTGAAAGTGGAATGACCCCCAGTAATACCAGAAACAGTTCTCGACCGATAATTGTATAGCTGTCACCTGGTAGTCGAGAAGGAAGCACGTAGGGGTCAATCAACTTGTGACCTCGTTCATGAGTAGCACGGAACAATTGTGAGCGTTGAACTCACCCTCACGGCTGAAGCACGCCACCTCCGTGAACCAAAAACGCGCAGTGTAAAAAAAGTGGTTCACATGGCTCTAAGCACTATGGAAGGTCATCAGTCCTCTAGACTTAGAACTACTTAAACCTAACTAACCTTAGGACATCACACACATCCATGTCGGAGACAGGATTCAAACCTGTGACCGTAGCAGCAGCGCGTTTCCGGACTGAAGCGCCTATAACCACTCTGCCACAACGGCCGGCTACTCGCGGAGTACAACGACTGCGTGGTGCAACCCTCGAAGTTCCACTGCCCGAATTTCACAGGCGGTGCTAAATCAAGGGCCGTCGATACTTGCACAATGTAATACTTGCAAAATGTAATTAATGCCCTCCCTCCTAATACATCAACCTCCAACCAGCTGAATGACTGCTTCGCAACACTTGTACCACAACGCGAGTGCTTGTGTATGGGATTGCGTCGAATCTCCCTAATAAGTCCTCTTTCAATCATAGCGTGGTTACGCTTTGCACGCGATCGCCTTTTTGAAGTCCTTTGAAACCACTGGTTTCACCCAGACGCAGATAAATAGTCGTAGATCGAGAATGGTGTCGCTTTCTCTTATTTGTATATCTTAGCCCAGAAATGAATAAAGCTGCTTGCACATTTCCATGAACGGAATACACAGACCACTGCACGGAACAAGTGAATTTCTCCATGATGTGGGACAACAGCACGAGACAAACTACGAATGAGCGCCCTTTCTCTACCACGTACGTTAGCCTTCCCCCCCCTTCCGCCACTGCTGTTAGCGGTCTCTACGGTGTTACTGTGACAGGCGTGGACGCGTTTGGTGTCTACTAAAATCGAGAATGCTGTCAACGGCATTTCGAGGCGTTTCGCCTGCAGTCTGTCAGTTGACAATTTCACCTTCGCTGCTGTAGAGGTGACTGGCTGTGGCCACCTGCGCCTACAATGAGGTGGCAGAAATAATCATGGGATACCTGTATCATGTCGGACCTCCTTTTGTCTGTCGCTGTGTTGCAATTCGACGTGTCATGGACTCAAGAAATACTGAGAGTTACTGCCACAATAGCTGTCCATAATTGCGGAGGTCTTCTCCCGTCGGAAGTCCGAGTCGTTCCTCGGGCATGAATGAGTGTGTCGTCCTTAGCGTAAGTTAGCCCATAGCTCCGTGGTGTCTGCTCCACACTCGAACCTTACCATCAGCTTTTACCAACTGAAACTGAGACTCGTCTGACCTGCCCACTCTTTTCCTGTCGTCTAGGGTCCAACCAACATGGTCAACAGCCTATGTAGGTGATGTTACGCTGTTAGCAAAGGCACTCGCGTTGGTTGTCTGCTGCCAAAGCCCATTAACACCAAATTTTGGCACACTGTCCCAACGGGTCCGTCGTACGTCCCAACTCTTCGGAAACGCAGCTGGTCGTGGTCGTTTAGTGACGGTTGTCCAAGGCGAAAGGTAATTCTTGAAATTTAGTGTTCTCGGCACACTCTCGACACTGTAGATCTTCTAATATTGAATTCCATACTGATTTGCGAAATGGAATGTCCCATGCGTCTAGCTTCAACTACCATTCCGCGTTCAAAGTCTGTTAATTCCCTTCGGGCGGCAATAACTACGTTGGAAACCTTTTCCCACCAATCACCCGAGTACAAATGACGGCTGCTCCAATGCACTGCCCTTTTTTTACCTTGTGTACGCGATTTTGCCGCTATATGTATATGTGCACATCGCTATTCCATGACTTCCTGTCTCTTCAGTGTATAGCTCCGAAGCTCTGTAGCGTCGCTGGATAACGTTTTCCGATGTAGGTTCCTATTCTCAATGTGTTCCTCAATGCACTTCCTACAACACATCGAAGTTTGTAGGTATCGTTCTATAACACACTGTATACACTCTAAGAACAAAAAGAAAAAAAAAAAAAAACACAAATGAATTATCAGAACGGAACGGAAATCGGTAGATGCCATTTAAATGTACAGACGTACAAATGGTTACAGTTTCAAAAAAAAAAAAACTTGGATGACTTAAGAAAGAGAAAGATCTTTCCAAATTGAGCATGTCAGTTACATGTTGGTCCACTTCTGTCATGCCCAGTCTCCAGATACGCTTTGGCTGGTGATCGACACTCATCACTGAAGACATTGCTACTCCAGTCAATGATATTCCAGGCCTAAAACATATCTGGAGACGCCCTGGACTCCGGTGACACATGAACGGCTCGATAACCAGGAGTGATGGTATGGGGAGTGGCATTTCTTTACCTTGTATGACCCCTTTGGTTGTCATCCGCAGCACCTTTACAGCATAGTTGTTCATCGACGATATTCTACTCCCCGCTTTGTTGCCCTTGATAGCAAGCCACCCAAGGCTCGCACTTAAGGCAAAACAATGCCCGCCCGCACACAGCTAGAGTCCCTACTGCTTGTCTTCGAGAATGCCAGATACCAATCCAGCTAGAAAGGTCACCGGATTTCTCCCCAGTTGAGAAGATTGGTAATCAGGTCTTTGAAGTACACATTCCACAAAAATCTCACGGAATCTCCGTATTGAGGGTCCAGGCAATGCACGAATCGGTGTATCTGATTCTCTACACATGCTGTGCAGAGGGGCGTGAAGATGACATTAATGAGATGCCGAATCTGGTCTCGTAAATAAAATAACAGCTTCTGATAGCATAAGGCTGTTGGTGATTTTTCTTTGGTAAGTATCTGATCACCCGCTGTCCAGTATCCACGTAGAATCAACAGATGCTCTGCACTCTGTTTCCTTGTGGTTTGCAAAATGTCTTCCGTATTGTCTACAAGTAACAGCACCGTTTGAATTAAAATCTTGTACAAGTTTACGTTACGTGCATACTCAGAATTTAAGTGTACGGCGTAATTGGTCAACTAATCACCACCTCAATCACAACTGAGGAATGAATACATCTGAACTGAAGTACAAACTGGTAACTTTAACTTCAAAACAAAAATGGACTTCCATGAAGGAACCCATATCAGCTGGAGTATGGAAATTTATCCAACTGGCTGTGTATCAATGAGAACTGCAACATATTTTACGTAAATTTCAGTGGAATAAGCTCATACTACCTCGCCTAAAATACTTAAAAAAATGGTTCAAATGGCTCTGCGCACTATGGGACTCAACTGCTGAGGTCATTAGTCCCCTAGAACTTAGAACTAGTTAAACCTAACTAACCTAAGGACATCACAAACATCCATGCCCGAGGCAGGATTCGAACCTGCGACTGTAGCGGTCCTGCGGTTCCAGACTGCAGCGCCTTCAACCGCACGGCCACTTCGGCCGGCCTAAAACACTTATCATTCCTCTATATTTACGTATGAGTTTTCACACAAGGTGTTTTTCTCTGCATCCTAAAAACTAATAAGTTGAAGGAAAATTTATTGGTATAGAATTACATAAGAAATGCTAGCCTTTATGTGTAATTGCGTACGTAGTTTATTTAGCTATAACGACGAGTAATATACTTCTTTAATTGAACGTCTTTGTCCTATTTTGTTGTGGATGTATTTGAATCAACTGTCTACAAATCAATCTAAATCAAATACCTATCAATTCTAGCCTGGGAGCTAGAAACGTCCAAAGTTTTAGTGGTGCATGTCATGTGCTGTATATAATGGGCTGTGTTCGGATGGACGTCCTGGTGGCAGCATGTTTATTTAATAGACGTATTCAAACAAGTGCCCATTTTCCTGAGTGCTCAATTCAATGCACCATCACAACGACCAACGGGTGAGATGTAGAGACGCTCCCGTCATTGAGCTCCAGGCTTTCTCAGTGTTCTTTTTGAAAGTGACATTAGTTTATGTGGGTTGGATTTGACACTTGTTGGAAGAATTCAGCTAAATGAGTATTCTGCCGCTAGAACGTCTCTCTGATCATAGCCACTTATATACACCATCCACTCGTGAAACCTTTAACGTTCTAGCTGGCCTAATGAAATTGTTAGAAATTTAGATTGATTTGCAGACGGTTGGCTAAAACGCAACAGCTATATGGTAAAAAAAAAAAATTTGTTCGATATTTAAAAATACAGCTGCATGCTATAACTTTATGGAAAATACCTAAAGACCATTAGCAACTCCTCAGAGAGAGAGTGTTTCTATCGTTTAACTACCGAAATAATTATTCCTTTTACTATTTTGTAAATTGTAAATTACTGGGACACCCCGTGTGTGTGTGTGTGTGTGTGTGTGTGTGTGTGTGTGTGTGTGTGTGTGTGTGTGCGTAGAAAACGAACGTCAATAGGCTATGAGCTTAACTTTTTAACGATGTCCATTCTAAGGTTTTAAAAATTTCTTTAACATTTGAAACACGGCTGTGCTTCAGCAACTGTGCATGCAAGAGCTTCAATGGATCGGAAGTAACAGTCAACCAACTGCAAAGTACAGGTTTATTAAACCTTGACTATGGTCTCGACAGTTTAAAAACTGTCTTCAACAGAATGCAATGTAGCTATCTATTAACAAATATTAAGACACTGTGTGTGGAACAGTGATGGTATCATTACAATAAGCAACATTACAGGGAACGTTTACAAATTATTTAGGTGAAGCACTTTCACGTAGAACCACATATTATCTACATCCGTGTGGAAGGTGTTGACAGTCTATAGTAGTTAGTAGTCGTCAAATTTCTTTGTTTAAGAAGCAATACTGACTAGTAGGACGAACACTGGGCCACACAGAATGAAAGGGAGGTGGGAGGGGTTAAGGTGGCCAACGTCATTGCAGTAGGATTCTGTGTTTGTTTTTCTGATTTCTGGCCACTATTTCTGGTATTCTTCATACGCTAATATCAGCTTCAACTTGCAAATAGGCATCTCCTGGAAGTCTTCAGGTCTCTACTGCTGACGGAGTAGCCAAGTTTCCCACTCAGTGTAGCCTCTGCACGGTTATCTTTTTCCTCAGAATTCTATGTTCAATAAGAATACGTCTTTAGTTTGTTATTTTTCAAAGTACACTTCGTCTTTCACATTCAGGTTGCTGTTCAACATTTTCACAATGAAACACCTTAGCCCTATCAGCAACTGTTTTTTCTGTTTCTTGTGTTTTCTTGTGCCTGTGTCATACTGATATCTAGTCATATATACAATTCTTAGTGAGGCTTCGTTTGTCCATTATTTACTGGGCAGTTTGTAACTCCCCTCCCCCTCTCCCCAATTCAGCATATTTGTCGATGTACCCTCATTTCTCCCCCCCCCCCCCCCCTCCCTCATTTCTCTTTCTCCAGTTTACGTTTCTCTATTAATATTTGCATTTCTCTGTCACAGTGTGTCCTTTTATAATATTCCTTCATGTCAGAGACCAACTTAATACGTCAAACATATTGGGCCTCTTGTATATTGATAATATTTCCTTGAAGCGTTTTTGCTTTGACACATATGCTAGTTACAGTTGAATATTCAAGCACGAGTGCTCCTCGTGCGTTTAACACTTGTTGTATATTGTTTGGTCTGTTTATCTGGGTCTGCTGGTCTTTTATAAGTATATGACCTTAACGGCACACTTTATTTACATCCCTCCCCTTTCCCTCTATTCAACATTTTAGTTATTATGTCAATTCTAGTAATGAATATGTACTTGAGAAATCACACACGCTCCTCATTGCAGCCACACGCATACAGGACTCGCAGGAGCGCCACCTATAAGCGACGACCTAAGGCTAGTGCTGCCTCTACACTTCAGCCATATGATTGACGTCTCTAGCACTGTATGTGGTATACTTAACGCTCTGTACGACGCGACTCCACGTTTTGTATTTAAATGTGTTATATATACAAATCTTTCAAGTGGTACACTAAACGTTGTTGGATCTATGGTCTGATGTGTGGTACCTTAAAAATTTTAAGACACCCCTACGCTGGAGAGCTACTACTATTAAGTCACGTATTTTCAATGGTAATTAAGTAGATGACAGGTACATGGGCTAAAAAGAATCAACGACTGCCACATCGGGTATGTATAACAAGTAGTTCTACGTTGGTATGCTTCACTAAAATTATTTGTAAACATTTCCTGCAGTATTACTCATTGTAATGATACTGTCTCTGTTCCACACACCATTTCGAAATATTTGTTACAAGGTACAATGCCTTCTGAAGAAGACAGTTCCAAAACTGTCGAAACTGTGGTCGATGTTTAATAAACCAGCATTTTGCAACTGACTGGCCGTTATCTCCTATCAATTGAAGCTCAATATTGGTTCTGCTGTAGGTTCTTATTATTATGCTGTTGGACGTTCTGAACTGTCAAACATAAGAAATGACACTCAATGACAATAGCGATCTCCATATACATTCATAGTTATGGAACTCGGTATACTGAAGTATGGTTTTATGTTTTCCCAAACATCGCTTCGGCGTTAACAGGTATTCATTAGCTCCACATCTTCAGATGCCTCCAGACTGCGACTATTTTTTCTGTTAAGAAGCGCAGTAGTACAATAACGATGTATTGCATTCTGCATAATGCTACAAATGTGATACCAGTAACTCCATTGTTGCTTCCTTTTTTTCTCATCGTGGTTACTGTGAGGTGTCAGTTGAGCATAAAAGGGTATAAGTCCAACTTCCGGTGATCTACTGAAAAGGAAAGCTCCCCGTAAGATCATGAGAATGTGAGGGAAACAGTGTTTTACACCTCGTATGTATTTAGATAGAATGTTATCTCTTTTGCTAAATGTAACTAGATTTGACTACCATTTTCAGAACCATTCACAGATGTTATCACGACTGCTCCACGCTACAGAAATAATGCGAAGTGCGCTCGTGCGGTTTTGCCTCAGACTGCGTAAATCTGATATGCATTTTGTGTTCGCTTTGACTGCGGACGGTTTTTCAGGTTTTGCCTGCAGTTCATTCTGAAACGATAGCGCCTCAGGCGACGTGTGTGCAGTGACGAGTAAAGTATCAGCGTGGCCGTGGCTTACAGTGGATCAGTAGTAATTACTGGACATGATGCACGTAATCCTGTAATAACACTCACGGAACATCGATGCGGCACAATGAAAATTTGGTGCGTTACTGGTGCAGCCATTCGGCTTGATTGGCCTTTCAAGCTTTATAATAACTTCACCTGGTACCTGCAAAAGCTATGTATGTAAGCTATAAAGAGAAAAACTTTCTCCATATTTCTTCATTATCCTATTATATTTCTTCATTATCCTATGACAGTATCAAGCCCCACAGCTTAAATCTGAATGGTGGGCAGGATTATCCACCACAATCAGTGCCCACACAGAGTGCAGCTTAAAGAAGCACAGCGCATGGGTAACGGTCAGGCACAGGAAATTACGCAAAACAGCTGACGACTATGTAATAGTGAAATATATACTCTATGTATCAGTTATATTGGTACATGATATTGTAATAATAGGATATCGTCAAATGCTAGGGTGGTGGCATACTGTGCTATTAAAAGATTTTATTGTTTCCCACAGTTATCAGTTTTGAAACATAGCGCGTTTGTGTAAGATCAAGCTGTTTATTTTCTACATGAGAACAGTAGCCTCCACTATATTTTAGCTTCAAAAAATACAATAGAATAGACGCCTTATTTTTCACTACATGAAAAATGCAAGTTTACGAAGCAGCTGAGGCACTTTCATTGGCACCATGGCACTCTAAACATACAACTGTTGAAACACAGTTTCGTTTTGTGTTTTTAAGAGTCTGTGAAAGTATATCATCTTTAGTCTACATATTTAATCTACATGTGGGGAGTGGAAACAGAAAACGTTCTGAATACCAGACCTGACGTCTGTCAGGGAAGCAAAGAACAATGTATCTCTTTCTCTACATAGGCTATTTGTGTCAAAAAAAATTGTAGGGTATTCGCATACCACATAATTTTACTTCTCACCTCGTCAATGCAAAAAAAAAGACAAAATTTACTAACTAAATAATTTATTGAGAACATTCCAGGAAACTGGAACTGAGTGGGTCTAAGAGCCAACAAGAAAGTTTCTGCTTCTTGCGCCTATAATAATGAGGCACTAGGTTTTATTTGTAATAACACAAGTATGGAAATATAGCAGCAATGATTAAACTGGTAGAATTGTAGTTTAAAAAATCCATTTTCCATATTTTTTACAGGATAATAACATAGATATATTCAGGAAAACATCTCTCAATATTGATTTATGTTTGTAACACTACTTCGTTCTTTGGATCAAATATTGTAAAGTTAACTATGTAACTCTCAGAGATGTTTAAGAAGAAATGGCAATATCGTCAACAAGTGTTTCTGCTACGGAATCGATAAACAGCGCTTTCTTTCAGATGAAGTACGGCATGGCACATACCAACTGTAACCTCTTCTCTTTAGAATACGTTGACATTTTTCCATCTGTCGGATGGTAATGAAACGTCTCCTTAGAAAAAATATGAGTTACTGTGCTGGTAAACATCTTACGTTATTTGTTTTTCAAACAGTTGAGCAAAACTCAACGTACTGAGACATTTCTCTCTTTACTTATTCTGATCATCACTAAGCTGACACACAATATTTTTAGCGCAACGCAATCTGTCTTTCAATAATCCCTACAAAAGAATGGCCCTGACTAACAATAACCTATACCTTTCATGAATCACTTACCTCACAAAAATCTTCGTTATTCGAACTACTGCAATACAGCGAGCGCCAATACAGCCAACTAAATAAAAGATTCTAACTACTGAAGGCACTAACCACTGATAGGCACAGTTAGCAAATGAAAGATTTTGATAGAGAACAAACAATGTATTTATCTTAATAATGTTCACAAGTCACCATATATGACATACATCTTCACAAATTTCCTTTTTATGGCGGACGCACGTCCAGATCGACCGCTTATAGTGACCTCTCAAAACTCTGGCATCTCTCTCTCTCCACATCCACCACTGCTGGCGGCTCACCTCCAACTGCACACCGCTATGCGCTGTTCACATTTAATTGCTCAACAATACAATAGCGAATATTCCAACAATGCCAACCAGTCACAACCTGCACATAGCACAGTCAGTGATTTTCATACGGAGGGCTACGTGGCGTTATCAACATAAAAACCTAAACAGCCTACTTACAGTAAGAATTTTTAAGGTGTATTTGAGGTGGATGAGTATGAGACACTTTGAACATACTGTATTTGAGAGATCTCAAACCACTCCATTGACAACAGTGCTTCAGCAACACCTTCGATATCAAAGAACTCAGTTATGCGTATTGGAATTAGGTGGAATGGGTTCATAGCGTTATCTGACTCAGTAGTCGTGTATAAATCGAGGGGTACAAGGCGGCGATTAACTTTCTTCGTTCCTCTGTAATAGGAAAATCTCTGTCACTGTGAACATTCTGCCAAAAACTTGTTTTTTCTCTCTTAAAACCCTCCCAGATTAAATGGAGGAAAACTTGACACATGGCACTTCCAACTCCAAACGGAAGCACTACTTGATGCAAAGACCATTCACCATCTAGTAATGAATGAAAATTTTCTTTATGACTTGTCACTTCTAAGTCTGGGTGTAAAGCAACAGAGTACCGAGACCACAACAACAGTGAAAAAGCGTTCTGTGACGGAAATTGCACTGACAACGTTTGACACTTACAGTTTTCATGGATAACACTTCAGTTAGTGTGTGTGTGTGTGTGTGTGTGTGTGTGTGTGTGTGTGTGTGTGTGTCTGTGTGTGTGTGTGTGTGTGTGTGTGGTGTGTGTGCGTGCGTGAGTAGTGGACATCCCACAGCTATATTGACTTTATTTGCTTCTCGTCTTGCATATATGAGATATTCGTAATCTTGGAGTTTTTCCGTAGCCGGGTTATTGCCCCAACATAGAGGCAACATGTGAGATTGGCAAGAGAGCTTTGTACGTCTTAAAAGACAAGAATAAGGAGAAGGAGAAAAGAATCTTGTTACATGTTACACTTATGCATCTGCATAATATGTGCTGGAGGCAAAGGAGAATACCAGGTAATTCGTTATATCCGGAGATAATTCTTATTTAAAAGAAAAGTGACAGAAAGGAATGTGAAAATCATAGGCCCATCTGTCTGCTGGGCAGTGCCTACAGCGTATACTTAACGATAATCAACAGTAGATTTCAGGGCGTAGTAGACACTATGGTCAGCGAAGAACAGACGGGTTTCACGTGCAGCCCCTACAATAGAAGCCCTTTTCGTAGTAAGAGCAATGTTTGAGGAAAGAAGGGACCTCACTACGAAAACTAACATCGATTTCATCGATTTTCAAAGGGCATTTAATAGACTGAATAGAAAAGCGCCCTGGGAATATTGATCAGAAAAGGTTTACCACATGATCGAATAAGAGAGGGCACGAATTTATATCGAAACAGGACGGGGTTTACTGACATAGGGAGGCAACTAACAGCACCAATAAAAGTAAATGAAAAAATTAGACAAGGCTCTCCACAACACTTTTTCAATTTATGTATCTATAACAGTAATATTGTAACGAATGTTCATGCATTTTATAATGCCCTCACGCCATTGTGGATTAAGTAGTAGTTTATGTACAACCGATGATATTACTGTGCAACAGACGGAAGACAATCTATGAAGGGAGCTATACATCTTATGAAATGTAGCTAAAGAATTTGCGCTGAAAATATCTCGCCAGAAATCAAAAGTTATGAAATTTCTGGGGGTGGCACGAAAGATCCAAAATGGATAAATGGAAAAAATATTGGAGCAGGTATCCACCCTTAACTTCCTTGAATATGAGATATATCCAGCAAGTGACTTCGTCATAGAAACAAAAAACTTTGCATATTTAATCATATGCATAACAATACGTAGAACACTGAAATATAAAATTAGACAGAAAACTAAACTGAAGCTTTATAAAACAACGGCATAACCGGTAGTCTTATGTGGAAGTGAGACGTGGGTATTCTTGAAGAAAGGCAGAAGTAAAATTACGTCAGCGGAGGTGAAATTTCTCAGGACAGTCCTAATCTACACAGTGCGGGAGCAAATGTGATACAAAGAAATACGACAAGAGTTTCCGATTTTCGATGTGGAAACCAAAATTAAACAATCCGACATCAACTGGTGTAACCGTTTAGAAAGAATACAACGAGATCGTCAGCGTAGAATCGCCATAAACTACAAGCCCACTGGAATGCGAAGTGTCGAATTTCCGATGACAAGATGGTTTCATTAACAGACTGTGCAGTCTACCGTATGAGATTAAGATAATGATGATGATGATTTCTCGTTCTTTGCTACTAGGTTCTGGATCGTAGACGCACTCCAAGAAATCATTCCTGCTGCCAGCCATACTGTCGCACGGAATCGGGGACCAACACCAGTTATAACGAAGCTATAATTGCACTGTATGGAAACTAGTTGTAAGGCGGAGATGATAAATGTACCAAATGAAAATAAGCACATACCAGCGGAAGGTCTGTTCCCTTTGCAAATACTTTGTTAGCTTTGACACACCAATGAAATTCTCCTTAATAAATAATGTAGACCACGTGTTCACAATGAAACTGTATACAAGACTTTCGTGTGATAATGGCTCTGAGTACTACGGGACTCAACTGCTGAGGTCATTAGTCCCCTAGAACTTAGACCTAGTTAAACCTAACTAACCTAAGGACATCACAAACATCCATGCCCGAGGCAGGAATCGAACCTGCGACCGTAGCGGTCTTGCGGTTCCAGACTGCAGCGCCTTTAACCGCACGGCCACTTCGGCCGGCTTTCGTGTGATATTTTAGCGCTTAATTTAGGAACTCAGTCCTGTAGGAACTCACATCAATATCTGATCCAGCACAATGTTATATATTATCATGAAATTTCGTTAAAACGTAATCTCATCAAAAGTATTTGGACACTTAAAAGTGGACATTAATATATGTTTTGTACACCCTATCATGTATCATGCTAATAAAATCACTATATTAGTAATGTTCCTCTATTGCAAGCAGTGCAGAATGTTGTAAAAAGCGTTACTATCCTTCCACATTTAGTGTCTTCCTAAGCCCAACAAGTGGACCACAGCCTAACTCCATAAAACACACCACATCCGCCATACTTCATTACTGCCATTATGCATGATGTTAGGTACTATTCCCCAGGCGATCGTTACATGAAAACTTTTCCATAGTATATTACAGAGTATCCAAATCAATCGTTTCCAGCCATCCACTCAAGCGTCGCTTAGCATTGCACACAGGTAAGTGCAGCTGATGACGAGTTGCTTAACTGTTCTACTCCAACACCTTACGCAAAGTAATGCTGTTAGCAGGACTGCTGGTGGCAATTTGGAACTCACTAGTGTCTCTTTAAGTTGATTTTATGAGTTTTCTTACGACCATCCACCACAAAGCTCAACGGCTCCTGTTCGTCATTACATGGGGTCTGTCTGGTCTTGGTTTATGTATTGACGTTCCTTTGCGTTAAACTTCGCAATCACATCGCCAACAGCGACTTGGGTAGCCTTAGAAGAGTTCAAATGTTCCTGATAGATATGTTACTCTCAGGTGGCATCCAACAACTAGTCCACGTTCGAACACTCCCCTTTATACTGGTGAGTCCCCCTCTGCTGACATCTAGTGGTCAACTCTGCATTACATAGACGTGTCCGGATAACGTCAGATTATCTGAGAAAAGAATTTTAGCGAGATGTTTATTAAAATATCTTTAAAGGCAAAGTCTCTTCTCCTGTACTTTAGGATATTTTCCGACCAAACGCTACATTGTAGATTGTTAATAACGGATAAACCATGCGGAATAGATTATCAAGTACGTGACTGATTCGAAGACCTTTCAGTGATAGATACGGTGATGGCCCCTCTCGATACGGAAAAGGTATTTGGTAGCGTCTGTACAAGAAAGGTCTGGGACGCTAAGGAAAGAAGGGTGTGGAAAAATAGACAACAGAGTAAAGGAGATGTACTGTGAGAGTCCGAGTTGTGTGAAGATGGGAAATGAAAGGACGGATGAGTTCCAATAAACAAATGATATGATACAGGGTAGTGCATTGTAACCCCTCCTGTTTATTACCATCTTGGATGAGATAACGATTAAGGTGGAAGAAAAGACTGCAGAAGACAAGATGAAAGTAACGGTGTCTACGGATGTCTCGATGATATGGTGAAACAGGGAGGACGAGATTCAGGAGCAGCTGGATGCTTGGGTAAAATCTGTGAACAGTATGGAGTGAAACTTAATGTCAACAAATGTGAGATCCTGGCCACAGCTGGAAAAAAACGCAGACCAACTAGTTGAGTAAGGATAGGAGGTGAACAACTGAAGAAGGTAGAATGTGTCAAGTACTTGGGAATTGTGATATAGGAAAAGGAAAGAAATAAGAAACAGATCAGTGAACGTGTCACACGGGAGGCGTTAGGAGCGTCGTTTGGAAAAAAGGCCCTCAAAAAAGCCAAGAAGTTCTATGTAGAAGTTACTACATCCCATTACTGACATATGTATCTAAAACATGGATAATGAAGAAGGAACATAAGATGAGGAATGAAAGAGTAGGGAAACAATGAAAGAGAGCGGGAGTGAAATCTCAAGGCTAAGATGGTATAGGGACATAAAAAGAATGGAAAACCAGAGGATTCCCGGGAAGATACAAGAAATGGAGGTACGGAGGAGACGACCAAGAGAAAGACGGAGGTACAGATGGTTCAAAGGTGTGTGTTGAGAAACGAGACGAAGACTAGACCATAGTGAAAACAGAAAGACGGTTTGCAAACCGGACTATATTGCGAGGCTTCTGTTCCAAACAGACCCAGGCTGGAGCCAGATTCTCTTCAAGATGCTGATGATGAGATCCAGCGCGTTGCCCAGGGCGCCAAGTGTCGATCAGATGAGAAAGAAACTGCAGCAGTGCCCCTAGGGAAGTGTTAAAGTACTGATCCTAGCCTCACTTTACATAATGATTGGGTGGGTAGCGATTATAGCCCGTTTGAAGACGACGTGGTTTCACACAGGAAAGTGACTTCATTGAATGACTTTAATTAATTAGTTAGTTACATATTCCATTGATTATATTTACAAAGACATGAGGTAGAACGCTTCAAACGAACGAAGAACACATATTGTATAAGAAGTTATATTTGTACAGCTACATGCCGTCCATTTGTGGGTCCTTTCCATTTCTAATTCCACTATGTTACTGAAGGAATGGTTGAGGAGAAACGTTTCTAATCATCATTTGATAATACTTCTGCAATGCGCCACGTGATATGTTTCCAGGGATAGAGTGTCAAAGATTTATACAGCTGTACATTTCACTCTTTCTGTGCCAAAGGCCGATGCAGATTATTTTCCTTCTAGTTTTGTACTTGTGATTATCTCTGTTACTTTCAAACTCTGATGGATTATTGATAGTCTGATGAAAAAATAAATGTGAAGATGTTGTTAATATTATCAGTTTCTTACATTCCCACAAGACGTTTATATGTAAGATGGCACGAGGAACTGGAGACCACAAGATGAAAGCAGTTGTGCTTGCAGATGATTCTAGTTAATTACAATTACTTTCTTTCGTGCATTGATTTTTTGTCTATGTCAGGGGCTGCTCCGGAGTACTATAGCCTAAGACATCAGTTACTGAAAATAGGCAAAACGTGTTAAGTTATTGACTTCTCCATCCCCAAATTTGGCAATTATTCTTATTCCAAAGGATAATAAACCATACGCTTTAGCAAGTCTACCACGTGTTTTTATTTTCAGTTTATACTTTCATCAATGGGTACACCTCTGAACTTAAGAATTTCCACCGTGTTCATGATTTCTTGTTGGTACTACGACATAACTGGGTTGTATTTGTGTGGTATCGATAGCTACGACGCCGCAACGTAGTTTCGCTCTCGTAGGTTGGCACTACGAAAGCAGACGAACAACGCCGACCACAGCGCCCTCTAGCCAACGCCGTGGAGCTCGACGAGCGCCGCTCCAGATCCTCCGCATTTGATCACGAGCTGACGACCTAGCAACATTGTTTCATTTTCATAGTGGGCTAGGCGCTACCGATTTTGCCTGTGTTAGCTCTGATACATCCGGATTCACACCTACGTGCTAATCACAGCGAAAGTTACGTTAACCTCTTATTTATTGTCTTACCTAGAGTAATTATCTTTAATTGCAGTGCCGAGATTTTTACCTCACCTGCTCCATCTCGCTTCCTACATTCGGCCAACCCTTCAGTTTTCAGGAGCAGTCCCACGCGCCGCCTTCCAGGCGGGATACAAAAATTTGTGTATGTAAAATGATAATGAATGTTCACACTGCTCTTCTTGTTGCTTGCTTTCACAAAAATAAATGCCTAATAGTGAAGTTTATCACCGTTGCTGCCACCAGAGATCGACTTGTGAGTCCCCACGTACAACATCTCGAATAAAAGTTAATAAACCAAGAAAATCTGTGTTCATAGGGCTTCCTAGAGTGTGGTTGCATTTCCGAAAATTGGCGACGTTACTGTCCAGGGTCCAGTCAATGCACGCATCGCACCAACCTAAAGAGAAAACAGTACAAATTTAATAAATGTGCCGGCAGGAATTGGCAGTGAAATAATGTTCGCTCCTCACACTGATTATCACAAACAGAGTTTATTGCAGAAAAATACAAACGAAATATATTTAAATGCTTTTGTCTATGCATTTTTATTGACGTTTATTTGTCAGTGCAAGAACTTAAGTAAGCCGATTAGTGTCTTATATTCGCTTAACTTACCAAAATCCAAGCATATTGCTTAAAGTGCTTCAGCACACATTTAAGTTGAAGTACTTTGGTCGCTATTTAAATTTCATATCATAATGAAAGTTAACTGCAGAAAACTTAATAAATGAATGTTAACTGCAGGAAACTTAATAGAAGTGTAGACTAAGTCGCTTAACGCATATTGAAAATTTTTTTCAAAGTCTTTGCGATAATCATAAGTAAATTTTTTACAATTCCACGACCAAATACTTAGAAAATATTGCTGCTGGGCACACAAAGCGACGAACAGCTGCTGATCTGTCTTGTCTGTTCGCGTACTCTGCACCAACCGACTGCAGAAATCGAAACGCCGAGCGAAAATCTCCGCTGTCAGCTATACCCCCGCACTTACGCCATCAAGATCACGTATTTACTACTACCGAAAGCATACATGAACTATATATTTAATGATAGATATGCATATTACACATGAATTTCGATGAAAATTTCATTAGCTTTTCAGTACTGCTCGTAGTTTTTATGTAGCTTTAATTGGTTTCTCATGTAACCGCTCGTTACATATCTGGTCTTTTTTGAAACTGGCCATGAACAGTTTCCGTATTTCATATAAAATCCTTAATTACCGTTGTAAATTAGAGAAAATTAAATAAAAGAATAATGAGAGCCAATGGAAAAGAGTATTATATGCAAAATAGCAAGGGGTTTTGCTCAAAGAGCTTCTAACGAATGTCCCTTTTGTTTTACAGCTACTATATAAACCCAATCCACGTACTGTCAAGGGCTTGAGCATCTGGGAGTCTTTAGCGCTTGGGAATCTTTAGTATCTGGAAGTCTTTGTGTACGAGGTTTTAGTGTCCGAGCTTTAAGCGTTTCAGCCCTGTGTATTCGCGTCTCTTCTCTCTTAAGTTCATGCGCCACTACGTGATATAGTTAACTTCGTTGAAAGCCAGTCTAATTAAAAGTAAATTTCTGTTCGTTTCTCTTATTGTAAAAAGTACGAAAACTGACAGAACTAAGATAATGCGAACATCTAAACCGATAAAAGGTCGATATCATTAATTCCAATTTAAGAACTTCAGTTGCTGCCGCAGCTACTATTCAAACATCGTGTTGCAACTTGGCTTTCTATTATAGACCTTGCTTGGACATTTGCTATCAAGCTAATGTGTGACCAGCCATAGTATGGAATTATATCAAAGAAACTGAATTAATAAAAACTGATTTAAGGGAAACGTATAGTGTCCTACGATTTCTAACAGAGCACCGCGAGAAATGAACCTTGTATTGGATTATCTCTGGGCATTAACAATAATAGTTTATTTCGCATTAATATTAAAGGGAACAATTTTCCATAGACAAAACATCGAGCTGTTTTAAATGAACCCTGTATCTCTTGGAGGGATTAATTGGATGTACATGTGCTACGCTAATCAAACATATCAATTCATTTGGAAGCCCGAATCGGCCCCCTAGTAACTGTTAATAAGCATCTTTGGTTGCAGCCGCTAACCAACGTAGCTAACCGTTAATAATAATTTGAATCTAAACTTATTAGCGAAAGAGACGTTAAAAGATATCTGTAAACTCGAACATATACTAAAATTAGTGCAAAGAACAGACACTGTCAACAAATGTTGACTGTAATAACTGATAGTGTTGTGTCGCCTCGCTTGCACGTACCTTTACGAGGTGAAGAATACTGGCTAGCCATAGAAAAACGACATTACACTTTTTCTGAGCGTGGAATTGCCGGCATGCAGTATTAGGAGGCGTCACACTCACAAATAGTGATTTTGTTGATATGAACGCTATTTTGTGTCATTATAACACTAATAAACATTAGACAATTAAACCAATTACAGTAATACATCCCTAATTATCTAAATTTACTAATTCTACCGCAACTTTCACTATTTCCTGTTTTATTTACTGGACAGTTCACTTTTTCAACTGTAGAATATACAGGAGACTGGCAAAATAATGTGAACACCTGCACTTACTTGGGAATCGTTTATTAATAAGTGGTTGGACCCCCATTTATCCACAATACAGCTGCGATTCTTCCTGAACGACTGGCATGTAATGATTGTATACTCTCCAATGGAATTTTATGCCACTCTTCGATCAGAACCTCTTCTAGCTCCTGTAGTTACAAGGGAGGCGGAAATGTGTTCCAATATCGCCCACAAGGGTTCGATAATGTTCAAGTCAATGGACTGTGCTGGCCGGGGAAGACGCTACAGTTCTGTTGTTTGCTCCTCATACCACGACTGTACTGTCCTGGCTGTGTCAATGAGTTTATTCTAGTCCCGAAATATGGCATCATTGTTGTAGAGCAACATTTGAATCACGGAGTGCACCTGATCACATAATCGTTGGCTGTAACATGGCCTTTGAGAGTAATGATGGGAGCAGCAGAATACCATAATATGGCTGCCCAAACTATCACATTTCACCCTCCATGCTTAACCGTTGGAATCAAGCAACCTGGATTGTAGGCTTCTTTTGACGTTCGCCAGGCGTAAACCAGGCCGGATGTTGGAAATAACGAAATCGTTGACTCGTCGGACCATACGACGTGGTTACACTGATCAGCTGTTCAAGATTTATGCTCCTGACACTATGTCTTACGCTTCTTTGAGTTCGTTGTCGTCACTAATGGTTTCGGTATAGCAGCTCTTCCATGAATATTCGCTTTATGTAGTTCTTGGCGGACAGTGCCGATAGATACAGAATCTCGCCTACTGAGTTTCTTCAGTCACTTTAGCCGCCGTAGTTTTGTATTGTTTTGAGACAGTTCCTTGGCGTACGACGATCTCTATCATTTAGTTTTGATGTGCGCCCACTATTGCGTTTACACGATGACGTCTTTCCATATTTTGTTTAGGCTGTCATGACAGTTGAAATAGTTGCTCTTGAAACATTCAATATGCTGGCTGTCTTTGTTTCTGATGCTCCAGCTAATCAGGTCCCCCACAATCTGACCTCTTTGGAACTCTGTTAGGTCCTGCACTGCACATCGACCTCGATCTCTGAATGCAAATACGAAGTGTCCACAACTCATAAACAACCTGCACTGATGCCTAGGCCATACTGAACTCGCACAGTCCAACGCGACACTTGCCTTACCTGCATCGTTGACAATCAAACGCAAACATCCCATTACTACCACTATTCACATTATTTTGCCTATCCCCTGTGCATTCCGGCCTTCAATTTGAAATACGTAATACACACAGAGAATCCATTAGAACAGTTCGATAGTACTCATTGAGACTTTTCCATTGACTCTACGTCTGGTTGAATCGTTAATTTTGTATCGAAAATATTTAACATTTAATAATTTTTAAACTAAATGTCGTAGCGGGTGTGTATCTTCACTCACGTACTCGTCTAATCTCTGTTTACAAAAGCATGTGACTGGCTTCTCTGTTCCTGGTTTGGTTTACTTTTTGTTTAGAGTTTTCCTTATTGCATACATTCTTTGTTCATTCAGTTCGACCATGGAGGCTGCCCTCCTCAATTCATTCAAACGGTCGGCTTTTTCTCACGACGTCGCCTGTATCTCTGGCTAGCTGACCTGCAGCCAAGGTTTTATCATACTTTGAGCTCTGCCAATCATCCTGTGTCAAAGGTGCTGCCACTTGTTGACAGAGCCACACAGCTCGTCCGGCTCAGCAAGATCTTCTCTACTGTCATAACACGCCCTCTTGGCTGTCAAAAACATTCGCCGATCTAGCTGCTAGCATTTAAGCAGGCTACGTGCGTAGCGCAATGTCTGTTGTTAAAGTTTTTCATACGCTTTTGTGGGACGTACTGTCTCAGTGTATTAGAGGATTAGGAGGTGGAATATTTTTCACAATACAACTGAATTCTTATCAAATTTAAAACTAACCCACTGGTCAAATACCAGTAACTAACTTTCACAAAAATATCATTTTCCACTTTCTTTGTTGATAATTCTTTGCTCAGCTTTACAAGTTGCTTAGATGATCTGCCGACATTACTAATTGAGACACGTGATTTAAATAAAATCGTACATTAGTAACAAAAAGAATGAGAAATAGACGCCCAGCAATGTAACTCTTTGGGACGCTCACGTCCAGATGTTGCATCCCTCTGCACGAATCGAACGGCATAGGGCAACACTGACCCAGTTTCTGCTTACTGCGGTATATTATTACTTGCGTAATACGAGGATGCATTTATGTTATTATGGATGGGTGAGGTTAGCATAGCATTATGTAGATTACATAATCAGTCTTAAAAACCTGAACTGGAACAAACACAAGTACAGGGAGAGGCAGGTGATCGACTACGTTTTTTTTATTAGAATTTAAATTTTTCTAATTCCTAGACGACACTTGGAAAAAAATATCAAATTAAGATGAGAAAATAGTTTGCTTACGGGATGCAGGTTGAACAAGCAAGCTGTATAAGTTTAAGATCACATCCATCATTTATTTGCAATTGTTTAAAAGGCAACTAGCGTCTCGTAAAATTTGATCTGAAGGATGTTTTTACATGCAACCGATACTAACTAGTAATTTTCTTAATTGCAGTTGAGGCATTAACAGATTTTCGTAGGTTTTCTGTTTCAATTTTAATAAATCATATAAAGACTGCTTTCTCTATTCCTGACAGTATCAGGCTTTACCGGCAACGTTTTACTGAAGACTGTGGGCAGGATTGTTGCACGATCGATTCATGAATACTGCTCAGATGTTTGGGATACTCATCAGTCAGCCAGAACATATCAAACGAAATCAGCGAAGAAATTCAAGTGCGTGCTGCAAAGTTTGATATTGGTCGTTTTGAGGATGTAGGAGGATGACACGATCTTTGTGCGAGACGCTGTTGAGGACTTTAGAGGACTTTCTGTTGCGATAGACTTTCTTACTGTTCTGCTGCCTAACGTACGAACTTCCCGTAAGGTCAGTTAGAGCAAATTAAGGAAAATAAGGTTTCGTGCATGGGCATACTAGCAATTGCATATCCCTCATTTCAGTTGCGTATGGAAGGGGAAAGCAAATGACCAGTTCGACTGTTTTACTTTAAATTATCTAATAGCATTCCTCTACAAATGTTATCGCTGTGTTCTCGGTACTGGCCTTATCGGTATTGAAATGGCAATCAAAGTGAGGCTCGAAGCCGGAGTTTAAAGCGTCGGAAAACATCGAGAAGTTGCGTTTATTGTAAAGACCACTCCAAGCGCTTGTCTGACTTACGGAGTCGGATCTTCATCGCATGTTGTTGGTTCAAATGGCTCTGAGCACTATGGGACTCAACTGCTGAGGTCATTAGTCCCCTAGAACTTAGAACTAGTTAAACCTAACTAACCTAAGGACATCACAAACATCCATGCCCGAGGCAGGATTCGAACCTGCGACCGTAGCGGTCTTGTGGTTCCAGACTGCAGCGCCTTTAACCGCACGGCCACTTCGGCCGGCGCATGTTGTTGTTGTGACCTTTAGTACGAAGACTGGTTTGATACAACTATCCATCTTACTTTACTCTATGCAACCCTCTACATCTCCCAGTAACTACTGCAACCTACATCGTTCTGAGTCTGCTTCCTGTATCCATCTCTTGGTCTCTCTCTACAATTTTTACAGTCCAAATGTCCCTCTAGTATTACACTGGTGATACTTTGATGTCTCAGAATATGTCCCATCTACTGATCCCTTCCATTAGTCAAGTATGCAACAAATTTCTTTTCTTCTTAATTCGTTTCAGTACCTCCTCATTAGCTGCATGATCTACCTATCAAATGTTCAACATTCTTCTGTTGCACCACATTTCAAAAGTTTCTATAGCTTTCTTGTCTGAACAGTTTATCGTCCACGATTCACTTCCGTTCAAGGCTACACTCCAGTCAAATACCCTTGGAAAAATCTTCCTAATGTTTACATCTATGATGGATATTAACAAACTTCTGTTCTTATAAAACGTTTCTCTTGCCACTGCCAGGCTTCTTTTAGTTCTTCTCAACACCGGTCAAAATCAGTAATTTTACTGTCCCAATAACACAACTGTTTTACAACTTTTAGTATCTCGTTTCCTAATCTAATTCTGTCAGCATCGCCTCATGTAACTCGGCTACGTTGAGTTACTCCTACTTTGTTTTATTGATGTTCAACTTATGTTCTTTGAAGACACTGCCGGTTCTATCCAACTGCTGTTCCGAGTACTTCGCTGCGTCTGACAGAATTACAACGTCACTGACAAAACCTCGGCCTTTTTATTTCTTCGTGTAGGACTTGAATTCCTTCTTCTAACTTTTCTTTCGCTTCCTTTTCTGCTAGCTCAGTGCACAGAGTGAATAACATCGGGGATAGGCTACAACCCTGCCTTACACCCTTCTCAGCCACTTCTTCTCTTTGTTGCCCCTTGAGTCTTAGAACTGACGTCTGATTTCTAAATGAGTTGTACAAAGCCTTTTGTTGCATGCTACGTTCAGAGATTCATTGAGGGTGTTGTAAAAAACTTTCTTTGAGTCTATAAACGCTATAAATGTAGGTTTACCTTTCTTTAACATTCACTATTGACTGGCGTGATCCAACATTTCTCCGGAGCCATAATCAGATACTAATAACAAAATGGATTATTACTGTACGAGACACGGGTATTTAGCTCAGGCAGGCTATTAAGTGCAATAGCCTCAATTTAAAACGTGGTGCCAGTTATTTTATTCACGATGTTAATAATGGTTAAAATAAAAAAAAACACAGTTATTAGAAAGTCTTGTACTCACATCTGTGGTGAATGTACAAATCTACATGAAAAATAATACACACAAGAAACAAACATTATTTTCATACTCGATAGAAAAATAGGTAATGGCCTTCCTGGTCTGTAATTGACCTGCAATATTCGCAGACCCGCCTAACCAAATACGTTGCTACAAAAGGCCGAGCAAGTCCGAAATATATAACTGCCTCGTCTACCAGTACTCAGCTTCATTCGCTGCCAGCAAGACTTGCTCACTGCGAGCTCGGATTACTCCCATGGTACACCGTTTGTAATAATACGATAATGCTCGAAGTGCTTCGGGATGTTCAGAGCTTTTCTTGTGTTTCAATGTTACCGACACATTATTTTAATTTGCACCAGCTAAAGACTCCATTGATGAGAGACGCTTTATAATAACAAATTCCAGTAAAACGTTTTATTTAACAAAATGAATTCAGTCTGGAACCGCGTGACCGCTACGGACGCGGATTCGAATCCTACCTCGGGCATGGATGTGCGTGATGTCCTTAGGTTAGTTAGGTTTAAGTAGTCCTAAGTTCTATCGGACTGAAGACCACCGATGTATAGTCCCATAGTGCTCTGAGCCATTTGAACCATTTCTGAACAAAATGAAATTATGTGTCTGAGGGCACGCAGAACCTCAGGAGCCAACCAGAGCGTAATATGGCTCCACTGGCGCCACGCTAGGTAAATAAGGTCTCCAATCAAATTATGATGCCGTATCCAAAAGACATATGTTGCGCTCCTTTGTTGCATACACTTATCAATAAATTTTAGTGACGTCACGTGCTTGCTGCAGCACATAGGATGCTTTCAACGATTTTAAAGTACTGACGGCTGCAACAGCCAGAAATGTTACACTAGCATTGTTTCAGTGTACTCTCCGAGACGAGCTATACAGTGTTTTGGCGTATGTACAGGTGTTGAGAAATATACACTGCCGGAAAAAAATAGTGCACACTTTTATTGGTTTCCAACTTACAAAACATTTATTGTTGCAACAGTGCATTCAGAGTACATGAAATCATTACATTTACAGATCAATGGTACAAGCGGTTCTGAGATACCAGGGATCAAACGAATCTGAAACACCAATAGGCGCCAATGCAGGCGATGACCCTAGCATCATACAGTTGGCGAATGCTATTCTGGGATATGTTATGCCACGCGTGCTCGAACCTTTCACGTAATTCTGTAAGTGTTTGTAACCTCCCCCTCACTTACCGACCTTAATGACAGTGAAAAATTAAACCGCGTGTACCTAATGGAAATTTGGGAAAAGCAATCGTCACCGAAGTTAATCTGTCGGTAAAGAGGGAGGAAAGGGTTACATCTAAATGAAAGGAAAAATGCAAATGAAACTGGTGGAAATTAATCTTGAAAAGGGGTAAAGTTAATAAAGAAAGTAAATGTGCGGCCGTTACGTTAACAACTAACTAGCGGTAATTAGATATTTGAGATTTGGGGGAAATTACGGTCGCCAGTCCTATGGACAATTACTATAGTAACTGAAAAAGAAAGGTTATTACACATATAATTAGCACTAGAAGCGTGGCAACTGAAGGTTGACATGCGTACTGTGAAAACTGAAAGTTTATCAGAAGTAATAAATTTCGCTACACTCTGACTTAATTTACCAAAAGAATTAATAAAACCGGAAAATTGAAAGTTAATTTAGTGACTGAAATTAATAGTGAGCTTTGTTTCTGAAGCACAACGAAATTCAGTAAAATACGGTTAGTCTTGGGCTATCTCAATAATCATTTCAAAAGCTACTTGAATCTACGCAATTTAGAAATAAGAGATTTAACTTTGAACTTGAATTAAATGATTCTGAACAATTAACAATAGTAAAATTTAGTACGTACCAAGCTGAGCTGCAGTCACAGGTAAGCTAAAATACGGTAACAAAACTCGCACTCTTAATTTGTGCTTGTGTAATCTAAATATTGTAGCCAGCTATGAATAACTTAACTGAACTTTGAAATTAAAGCAGTGAAATGGAATGATATTACTTTACTGCTGGCGTTTGAATTTCAACGACCCTCGGGTTAATTCCGGAAAAGGAAGGGACCCTGCTTGGTAATGCAATTGGGACAATGAGCAACATAGGTTCATGCTACATTGCTGTAATTTAGTGAGAAAAAATTAACAGTTTCATAAGCTGAGGTCTGCCATACAGTTCTAAAACTTTACGTGCTACCAGTCTTCCTTGTTGGTTGATTGAAAGTTTGAAGTCGTCGATCGAGGAGGTGGCGACAGTCACTCATTGTCGGCCGTCGCTGTTGCAGAAGCTGGATGTTGGCGCGCCTTCCTCTCGACACGGTCTCCAGCCGAAACGGGCTCTTGATGTGTGCCAGCTAACGCTCCCGTCCGCGACACCATGTCAGAAACTAACATAGCAAGGCGAGCGCAATTACATGCTGCCAAACCCCGAAAACGCGGCAACTCGCGGGAGCGTCACGCAACACATCTGCTCCACTGCACTACTCCAGCCATACTCTCTCTGCCCGCCCTCCACGTGGCCGATTTCACACTACCAAAGATCCTAAACACTTTGGTTCTCCACACGACCTATCGATGTTTCGTTCAATAGCATAGTTTTCCCTAGGCCAGACCCAGGGTAAAAAAACAAAAAAAATTTACAAAACAAACCAATTATACATCGACATAAATGCATAAATAAATATATATACACAAATAGTAAAACAATTAGAATATATAAAGACACAGAAATGTCATATCTTCAGGTAACTAAATAAGGAAAAAACATTATAGTACAATAGATGGAAATAGGAGGATATGCATTTCCGGCGTTATTAGTTGTTGGTTGACGATTCGCACAAGTCCCTTCTCGTCCCATCATGCCCCAAACGAGCTCTTTTGGATTCAAATTCTAAGATTTTACTCGCCAATGAAGTTACTGCACGTCTCGGAGAGCAGTTGAGTTTCAATCGTTCTGGGGCGAGCATTATCCTCTGGGAACAACACATCACCTCCCTGTTACAAGAACGGCAAAAAAACATCGCCGGCCGCTGTTGCCGAGTGGTTCTGGGCGCTTCAGTCCGGAACTGCGCTGCTGCTACGGTCGCAGGTTCGAATCCCGCCTCTGGCATGGATGTGTGTGATATCCTTAGGTTAGTTAGGTTTAAGTAGTTCTAAGCCTAGGGGACTAATGGCCTCAGATGTGAAGTCCCATAGTGCTTAGAGCCATTTGAAGGAAAACAACAGGTCGAACGACATTCTACAAGGTCTGAGCGCTGGTTTGCATTCGCACCAGGAACACCAAAGATAAACGAAAGTGGTAGCTTTTCGCACCCCAGAGCACAATACCTGGGATGAGGCCAGTATGTCTTGCAGTAATGCACTCTAGGAGACAGCGCTCGCCAGATCTAGGTCTACCACTACTAACGCAACTCATCACCACACATAACAAAAAATAGTTCAAATGGCTGTAAGCGCTGTGGCAGTTAACAGCTGAGGTCACCAGTCCCATAAAACTTAGAACTACTTAAACCTAACTAACCTAAGGACATCACACACTTCCATGGCCGAGGCAGGATTCGAAACTGCGAACGTAGCAGCAGCGCGTTTCCGGACTGAAGCGCCTAGATATCTGCCACAGTGGCCGGCCACACCTAACACGGTGCAGGAAAAACGTCGATGGAGGTGACAGCGACCTCGCCTATGTGGCGTGGACGTCCAGAAAGTTCTCTTGGGGGGTGAGACCATAGATACCAGTATAGCTGCACAACTCGCGCAGCACGTCCACCTTGTGTGGCAGTTCTCCGAAAGGACCATCCCGCCACTTGGAGAACTACAATTTGACACCATTCAAATTCGCTCAGGTGTCTGTCGACAGCACGAGTCCGCATCTGTGGCATAGTTCCTGCTTTCCCACGTTTGCATCACAATGAGCCTTCTGGCTCAGAGCATTTCCCGTTTTAACAGGTTGACACAAATGGCACACTGGTAGTTTTGACGCTACTCTCTTTGGCGGAGGACGCTGAAACCTCTATCATTGCATCCACTATCCCCCGTGTGGTATATGCCGTTTTCGGATCAAAATCGACGTCGTCTTAATATACTAATTTTTTTCCGGCAGTGGTAATAGAGATATATGCTTGAATTTAAATGCAGAGCCTATCCTAGACTACAGGTTCCACTGTTGTATATGACCACGAACGTCACCTGTAGAATATGAAACTTTGCTGGCAGATCAAAACTGTGTGGCGGACCAAGACTCGAACTCTGGACCTTTGCCTTTCGTGGGCAAGTGCTCTATCAACTGAGCTACCCAAGCACGACCCACGCTCCTTCCTCACAGCTTTAATTCCGCCAGTACCTCGTCTCCTACCTTTCAATCTCCACAGTAGCTCTCCTGCGAACCTGGGAACTCAGGTGGTAGAGCACATACCCGCGAAAAGCAAAGGTCCCGAGTTCGAGTCTCGGTCCGGCACACAGTTTTGATCTGCCAGGAAAGTTTCATATCAACGCGCACTCCGCTGTAGAGTGAAAATTTCATTCTGGAAACATCACCTGTACAATATTCTTATAACATTCAAAATATCAGTCGTGCTCAGATCAGAGTTCTGAGTGCACAATGTCGGAGCTAAGTGAACTCGAACGCGCGAAAATGGTTAGTGCACGTATGGTGAGTACTGCCGTAACCATAACGAAGGTTTATACCGAATACCCGGACAGCGGATAAACATCGCGGATGGTACTGCACCCGTGACTGACGGATTTGAAGAGGCTGCTGGCGAAAAATATCAGAACGACAGCCACATCTTGTTATAACCTAGGCCACATAGTTACTCTGCAATGTCGCAGCACTACCAAGGGCTACGTCATCAGTTTGCTGATCATGTCCATCCCATGGTACAATGGTTTCCCAAATTGTGGTGCTGTGTTCCATGACGGCAGAGCTCCTTTTCATGCAGCTCGCATTTTCCAGAACTAGTTTTGCAAAGACGAGGATGGTTTTTTGAGTTCTTCCTGGCTACCACAGCCATCGGATCTGAGTAAAACTGAGCCTCTATAGTCTACATTGGAGGAAACTGTGCGTGATCGCTGTCATCTCCATGAACGCTACATAAATTTGTCACTATTTTGATTTATCCATTCTGAGATGACTGGAAGCTGTTTCGACACCAACGTTTTCCCTGCACAGTGTTAAGTGTGGTAATGTCTTACGTCTGTGGTGGTTTCATATTCTTTGCACCACCACTGTCTAGATGTAAATGTAAGGTGTGAACCGTGATTTATTTTCTAAGAATATTCTTAAGAATTTATTTTATTTACTAGCGATTCATCAAGAACAGAAACACATTTAATCACACTATGTAAGCATGGAAGTAGTTGCCAGGGAGTAACTGATGAAATCATAGCCAAATTCCTTTTAACAAACGGGAATTTTATTGACTTCAATAGTGCCTGAAAGAATTTTTTTTAATGAAACAGATTTAAAATTAAAATCAGAAAGCACCCACTCAATATCAAAGTTACAATTTATTCAGGGGCAGAAAATTTTGACTGTATGAGCTTTCAGGCAGAGAACCTTCCTGCTCCCTTTTGATATGGCTGTCGTTACGACCTCTCACAACAGCCTCTGAAAGATACACTGGTGCAAATCTGCAACACACCAGACTACTTAAAACTGAAGTTTTAACAATTCACACAAGCACACAAACTATGCACCCTGTAGGGTGGATGGAATTGGTACAAAACCCTAAAATTAAAGTATTAACCTTGGCACTGAAGGTGCAACTTTATTTTAACTTCTAAGATAAATCTTATGGTGAAAGGGTGGCAAAGTCATAAGGCGATAAAGGCGAACTTAAAACAGAAGCATGGGAGAAAATGGAGGTAAAAAATATAGACTAACACGGAGACATTCATGGAGGACAGTTAAAAAAAGTCACCAGAAAGTTAAAAAACACAGTTGGCGATTCTGCAAAACTCAGAGAAGACACTGAATGGACATGCACTCGTTAAAAGTCGGCCACAGTAGTAAAAACAGTGCGGAACAACACACTTAAAACCCATTTGGGGCACACACGACGAAGAATAAAACTGCCAGGCGGGACCTGCCGAGGGAAAGGGCAGACAGGATGGAAAAGGAGGGGAGAGCAAGGGGCAGCAGGGGAAGCGGCGGGATGAAGAGAGGAGGAGCATCAGTGGGTTCACGAAGAGGCAGGAGACCCGTGGGGTGGGAGAGGAAGAGGGAAGACAGGGCAGGAGGGAGTGCAGAGACACTGAAAGGGGGTACAAGACATGGAGGGGGAGTAGGAGGGGGAAGCCGCTGGGGAGCTCTTAGTGCCCCTTAAATGCACGTGAACAGGCAACCTTTCCCCTTTCCCACCAGGGGGAGACACCAAAGCTGCGATTGCCACAGTGGCGCCACCGCCAGAAACGGAAGGCTATTGCTTCACACTACGCACTGCGGCGCGTTCCTCAAAACAGCAATTTTTACCACGGCTCAAGGTGGTGTCGTTCAGCTCGATTCCTTGGAAATAACTAGCTGTGGTGGCAGTATTTTACGTCATGTACACATTATATGTGACGATCACACGAAGGTAATGGGGTGTACTCACAGTGCACGCTGAGCACGATTCTCCTGCTGACACTGGGCGGCACGTCGTTGGAGGCGATGCACAGATAGGCCGCCATCTGGCTGCGGTCGAGCCGCCACAGGTGCAGGTCGCCGCCGCTGTACGACTCCACTGTGGACAGACCAACACACAGCCACGCTGCGCTCCACTGGGACGTCCATCGAGAGGTGCTGCCAGCGACACACAGAACACTTGCATTGATGATAAGAGTAGCAACGAACACTGAGGTGACAAAAATCATTGAATAGCGATACGAGCGTATACAGATGGCGGTAGTATCGTCCACAGAAGGTATAAGACGGTAGTGCATTGTGGGAGTAGTCATTTGCACTCAGGTGATTCGTGTGAAAAGGTTTCCTACGTGATTATGGCCGCTAGACGGATATTAACAGTCTCTGAACGCAGAATGGTAGTTGGGACATTCAGTTTTTGAATTCGTTAGGGAATTCAGTACTCCGCAATCTATCTTCTATTGTGACATTTTTTTTAATTTATCAGATGTGGTCATTGTTTGGAAACATGATATCCACAAATAACTGCAAACAGTCTCCAAGTAGCCGAACATAACCACTTTCAGTTAATGACCGGATCAACTGGACCAGAGGACCCATTCCATTCCGTATAAACACAGCCCCAACACCAGCTTGCACGGTGCCTTGTTGACGACTTGGGTCCATAGGTCCGTAGGATCTACGCCATACTCGATCCCTAACGTCATCTCTTACGCACTGAAATCGGGACTCATCTGATCAGGCCACGGTTTTCCAGTTGTCTTAGAGTCCAGCCGACGTGATCAAAATCCCGGACAGGTGCTACAGGCGATGCCGTGCTGTTCACAAAGGCACTCGCGTCTGTCATTTCCTGCCGTAGCCACAAACCAACAAATTTCGCCGCACTGTCTTGTCGGATGAGTTCGTCGTACACCCCACAGTGATTTCTGCGATTATTACACTCGGATCTACCTGTCTGTAAACACTGACACATCTCACCTACACACAAAACCCGCTGCTCTCGGTCGGTAAGTGAAAGCCGCCGGTCACTGCGTTGTCCGTGGTGAGACGTAATGCCTGAAATTTGGTATCTGGTATTCTCGGAACACTCTAGACGCTGTCGATTGCGGAGTACTGAATTCCCTAACGATTTCAGAAACAGAATGTCCCAACTATAAGTAAAGTAAATTTATTCTATTTTCGGGGCACTGGTCAATTCGCGACCATGTCGCAGCTTGTGAAATTTTTATGGATGACAATGTGCTCTGTCACTGCGCCACAATTGCTCGCGACTAGTGTCTAGAACATTCTGGACAATTTGATTTCAGCCGATGATTTGGCCATCCAGCGCGTCTGACATGAATCTGATCAAATATTTCTATTGTTTTCGTGCACAAAATTCTGCACTGACAACACTTTCGCAATTATGGACGGCTACAGAGGCAGCATGAATCGATATTTATTCCGCAGGGGCCCAACAATGACTTGTTGTCCACACCATGTCGAGTTTCTGCACTACACCGGGCAAAAGGGCGTCCGACACGATATTAGGTGTCCAATGATTTTTGTCACCTTAATGTAAAGTCTTAATCATGCAAATGACATAAAACATGAAGGTAAAATCTAAGTTATTAGACAAGGTCCTCTTCCTCTTCACCTTATTCTTATACAGTCGACCTGACTAGGACCTTCTTCAGAATGTTTTGCTGTTCCTCGTGCAGCCGAGCCCAACAAACTAGAAGATTTAAACTTTAATTAAAACGGCTTTGAATGCCTGGAGAGTTATATGAAACTCTTACATTTGTATTGGTAAGCTACAAACCGTGGCCCAAGGATAGTGTAGAAATTAAAACGCCCCTATCACGGATTTGAAACACCTCACTGCTCGAAATTAACCGTGACGTCCGAAGACCTGCTGTGTAAGAAATCACCCTCGTTTTGCCAACGGGATCGTCAAAGAGGGCAGAGGAACAAACGCTTTCCTGTAACTTCTTGTCTTTGTTGTGGTAAAATCCCCTAAAAGGCAGAAGATTCAGCAGTGATCGACTGCAATGGAGATCCATGTATCAAAGACATGTAATGTGTATCCACAGGACGTGAAGCATGTAAGTGAAACAGTGCATTATCAACCCTCCATTCGCAAAAGATTCCGTATTAAATACGAAACAGCAGTCCCTGTATTACTAAAAAGTGCGATGCAATGCATGTCCGAAGCGTTACTGCATTGTATTTCTTAATTCGTATTTATTCTCCAATACCAGGCACTTGACTCTCAAAAAACACGCCCTTCCTGGATACACGTATTACACTAGTGCAGGTTCTGACATATGGAAATTTGGATCTGGCCGAAATTCTTTCACGGATGGTTGAAGCGGTTTTGGTGACTACTTGCGTAAAGCGGAAAATCCGGATTTTTGTCCCGGTCTGTGTAGTGGGACGCGAAATTGAAACGTCACCCCTCCACCAGTGTCAGCCCAGTTTGCAGGTGAATATAGGTTTAATTTAGTTTTTTGTTTATGTATTTTTTGTATATATATTAAAGATACCGAAGTAAATATTATAATCGATTCGGGTAGCGAAGTAAGTATTTTATCTAAAGCATTATTTCAACTTAAAAGAAAATATTGGAATTTTCCAACCTTATCCGTAACTGGGGTGAAAATTATAGGAGTTACTGGTAAAAGAAGTCAAAATATTACTGAGGAAGTTTATTTAACTTTTGGAATTTCTAAACAATTAATTTCTCACTCTGTGCTTGTCGTAGCCAACTTAAATGTGGCCATAATTTTAGGTATAGATTGGCTGTGTAAATATAAAGCTATATTAGATTTTAAAGACTTTTCCTCAACCATCCATAAGGAGGCATGTGCTTCTAAAGTGAGGTTTTCTAATAATCAAGTACCTGGAAATTGCTACGAATCCTTACAGATTAAGTACACACAGACCACGAACCTATTAATAGATTCTAGTGATCTTGAATATGAAGTATACCAATGTGAGGCTAGTAATAGTATCGAAACCGAAGTGAAAGGAAAATGTTATTCTACGAATTGTCTATCCGAACGAGAAAAGGAAGAGTTGGAATCTTTATTGTTAGAATTTAGAGCCGTCTTCTCAGATGAACCGGGGAGAATCAAAGATTACGTTTGTAAACTTAAGATTAAAGATCAAGAACCATTCTTTAAGAAACCTTATCCTATTCCAGTACAATTCACGAACCGGCTAGTAGAGAAATAAGTAAGATGCTAGAACAAAATATTATCGAACGATCATGTAGTGTTTTTAACAGTCCTTTGTGGGTAGTTAAGAAAGCTACTGGTGGGGTGCGACTGGTTCTGGATGCCCGTGAATTAAATAAAATTATAGAGATGGAAAGAGACAGACCTATTCCTATGGAGGACGTACTTCTTAAGATTGCTGGTTCTCATTATATGAGTACAATGGATTTAACTGCTGGCTACCATCAAGTAATATTACACCCGCATTCACGGCAATATACGGCTTTTCTTTTTGAAGGGAGATCATATCAGTTCCAAGTTTTACCTTTTGGGCTTAATATATCAGTGTCAACTTTCATTAGGGCATTAGATTCTGCTTTGGGTCAGCAATTATTACAAAAGATTATTTTATATGTAGATGATATTTTGGTAGCTACTAAAACGTAGGAAGAACACGTAACGATATTACGGGAATTGTTTAACCGTTTAATTGACAGAGGAATTACTTTAAAATTATCTAAGTCTTACTTCAGAAAGGAGGAAGTGAGATTTTTGGGGCATATAGTGGACAGTAAAGGTCTTAGGCCAGATCCAGCACGTATTGAAGCTATTGCTCGATGCCCGAGTCCTAGAAATCGGAAACAACTGAAATCATTCTTAAGAACGGTAGGATTTCTGAGAAGATTTCTTCCAAGGCAGGATATCGTTAATCCAAAATTACTCAATTTATTAAAAGAGAAATCAGTATGGCTTTGGGGAAAAGAGGAAGGGGAAGTTTTTAATAAGATAAAAGGAGCGTTAACAGAGGCGAAAATGTTATACCATCCAGATTTCAATCAGGACTTTTGTATGTGTACGGATGTCTCTGATTATGGTGTGTCTTGCGTAATATTCCAAGGTGATCTGACCAATGAAAAGGGATTATATCAGCCTGTTGGATTCGCTAGTAGAACTTTAAATAAACATGAAAGAAATTATTTTATAACCGAGAAGGAAGCTCTCGCAGTGGTATGGGGTTTTCAAAGATTTAGAGGATTATTAATGGGAAGAAAAACAATTGTATATACTGATTATCAGGCTTTAACTTTTTTTGAACAATTGTCGGTTACTTCACCGTAGATTATTACGTTGGGTATTATGCTTGCAAGAATTTCAGTACGAAATTAGGTATATAAAAGGATCTCAAAGTGTAGTTTCTGATGCTTTGTCGAGACTTCCAGTACGAATGGAGAATATTAACATTGTAGAAGAACCAGGAACAAATTACCATGTTTATTTCCTTTTAACTCATGAGAACGAGCGTAAGGTTAAACGGATAGTAACTGCTATTAGATGCAATCAAAGAAATGACGATCAATACAGGGACCTTATACTAAACCTTAATAATGGGGACGAAACAGTTATCACCCGGGGTGTGTGGTTATATTTCAACGACTTGTTGTATTGGAAAGCACAGAGGAACACCAGAGATGGAAAATCTTCATTCCAAAAACTTGTGTACGAATTAATTACTTATATTCATGAAGGTTACGGGCATTTTGGAATTCATAAATGTATTAAACATCTAATGAAGTATTTTTATTTCAAAAATATGTCCCGTATTGTGAGAAGTATTATTAGGGCTTGTGAAACCTGTCAAAAGGTTAAAGTTAATAACAAATCTAAGCGTTATAAATTATATGCTGTAACTCCTCGAGGTCTGTGGGATCTACTGTCATTAGATTTTTTCGGCCCTCTGCCTCGTAGTTCAGGAGGATTTACTTATGTGTTTGTTGTAATGGAATGTTGGTCCAAACATGTGAAACTATATACTTTGAAACGAGCGAATACCGCAAGCGTTATACGCTGTCTAACCCGAAATTACTTTGTTGACTGGGGCATTCCTAAATGACTTATGTCTGACAACGGTAGTGCCTTTATTAGTCAAAAGTTTCAAGATATCATAAAACAATATGGAATCAAACATATCTTAATTTCGAAGTATCACCCCCAAAGTAATTTAGCAGAAAGAGTCATGAAAGAATTAGGACGATTATGTGGAACTCATTGTGCACATAACCATACTCGGTGGGCCAAACTAATGCCTGAATTCGAAAAGATATGAAATGAATTGCCTCATCTAACGACGGAATTATCACCTATAGAAATTTTAGGCAAACGAATTATAGGTGAGCCTTTACTAGCTGCTCTACCTTGGCCACCAGTAAATGAGATCCAACAATGCATCCCAGATGAAAAAGTTAACGAACAGATTGTTAAAAATGCTGAACGGAGAATTAAAAGTTATAATCAAAAGGCTATAGAACCCTCATTTCAGGTAGGAGACCTTGTATTAGTACGATCTCATCCTAAAAGTTCGAAGATCAATAAGGAATGTAAAAAATTCTCCTTTATCTTTGAAGGTCCGTATGTTGTACATAAGATTGTACATCCCAAAGCGTTGCTTCTTATGGAACCTTCATCAGGTGTCATTAAAGGATTATTTAGTGTCGATCAAATGAAACCCTTCATTCCTAAATAAGTTAATATTTAGTATATGTTACATACGGAAGAGCGTGCATAGTTTATTCATGTGAAGTTTTCGTGATAGTTACGTGTTATTTTAAAGAAATAACAGGAAGTTTAAACAAGTGTTCTACAATTATCTACCAGCACTTCAACAAGAGAAAGATAACTAAACGGGGATTTATATGGAAGAAGTTTTGTTATTAGGTCAGAAGGAATTTTGTATATTTTATATTTACTCGGATAGTAGGAACCAAAGGGGATGGTTAATAATTTTAGGGACCATGGGCGTCCAGAGCTGTATGGCTCACGAGAACATAGCAGAGTGCCTTTAATAGAGATTTGTAATAGTGTTAATATAGAACACACCAGACGGGGCTCTCTCGCTTGTTTCTCCTGAATAAATGGCCATTACCCAACAGTGTCCGAAGGTAAAGAAAGCCGTGCCGAGATTCTAAAGAAAGTTTTGCTTGATTTCTTCTTGACCTCAGGCATAAATAAAGCATTAGGGAAAAGAACGACGTTAAGTAAATAGTACTATTAGTTATTGTGAGAAACTTATTAGTAATATACATTAGTGGAAAGAATAACTCTAGTAAATGAATAAAACTGAAACTAACCTATCACAATTTGAACGCTCTGTCCTAATGTAATAACGTTAAAGAACGCACTAAATTATTATTCACTAGCAACTATTAAATGAAAAGGAGTAATCTCCATATATTCGGTTGTGAATTACCATAATAGCACAATTAAAAGTAAATGACAAATAGTCACAACAATATCGTCATAAAAGGATTGAATCTATCTAAGAGCAAGGACTTTAGATTACTGAAAATGTGAGAAAAAATGTATAATATTAACAGTTAAATATCGTGTATAGAAGAAGTTTTATTTTCGGTTAAAACCTGAAAAACTGAGCTTGTGGGTGGGGTATGTAGTGGGACGCGAAATTGAAACTTCGCCCCTCCACCAGTGTCAGCCCAGTTTCCAGGTGGATATAGGTTTAATTTAGTTTTTTGTTTACGTATTTTTTGTAATATTTGTAATGGTTGTGAATTGTCCAAAGTTTGTATTTATTTTTTATGTTTCATGTACGGAGAGGGCGGCGCAACGAACGGAGACAGCATCTTCGTTGCCGGGACCAGAGAGAAAATTGCTGGCCACTATACGTCGCGGGTCGACAGCCAAAGAGCAACAGAAGATCCTGAAACCGAGTTGTTGCGTCGTGCTTCTAAAAATTGAAAAATTGTGATTTTTTAATGTTTTGTACAACAATGACGACATAGAAAGTTTAATCATGTGTAAATGTTCAGTCCTATCTTGTCAAGGCTCAGGCTCACGTCTATATGTATGAAGATAATAAAGTAGTGTATACTACAAAAGATTAAACACGTATTCCGAGAATTTATTTATGAAGAATTATGTGAATGAATTAATAATCTATTTGACAAGATCATTAATTTTTACAACATTCATCGCGAGTTTGAGTCTTGAAAGTTTATTCAATGTGGTTCTAATATTTGTTAAATCAGATAACTTGCATTAATATAACTTCTGAGAAGAAACAGAACATCTAAATTGAAAAAAGTTTGCGCAAACCAACTGGATTGAGTGTCGTAATTCTGCGCATATGACTCAAGTGATGATGTTTTAATTACAGTTTCGTTCAAGAACCATTTAGAGACAATTTAAAAAGAACTTAAATAATTTTGAAGTGTGTTGTAACTGACGTAGGTGACTTAGTCTGCACATGGTCATATATCAAAAGAAAACCATTTATACAAAACTTACGTCGTTACACTACATCTGGCACAAATTCTCATTTGCGTCTTTCCAATACGTAGTCGAAGGCCATTCATATTCGCAACTGCTAGTACATTTCCTACATTCCGTATCAGTCTCCCATTCGCGTCTTCGGGAGGGGACTAGCGAAGGGGAAATAACCGTAAGGAAAATATTGAATAATCAACGGAAAGATAATATTCCTCGAATCCGATCACAGAACTTGAGGACTTCGAGCGTGGTAAGGAATCTAGAAGATATGACACGGGAAATGCTGAGACTCGATCTAGATGCAGTGGTGGTCAGTGAAACGAAATTGTACGAAGATGAAGATCTGAGGTCAAATGAATATAAGGTGATACCAAAAGAAGCTGGAAATTGTATAACGGGAGTAGGATTCATCATGAATAGGAAGGTAGGGCACGAAGTTCGTTACTGTGTACAATTCAGTCATACGATTATTCTCATCAGAATCGACAGTAAACGAACACCGACACCAATAGTTCTGGTATGCATGTCGACTAAACAAGCTCAAGATGGAGAGATAGCGAACGTATTAAGAGGATACTTAACAAGTAATTCAGTGCGTAAAGCGATTTATAAATAATTGTAGGGGAACAGAATGCGACATTATGGGAAAATATTGTAGAGAGCTACATGAGAATCAGGGCCTGGTAATACATGTGAGAGAGGAGAAAGACTAATTGAATTCTGCAATAAGTTTCAACTAGTAATAGCTAATACACTGTTCAAAACTCACAAGAGCAGGAGGCATACTTGGAAAACACTAGAGGACTGGTGAAGAAGATTCCAACGGGATTACGTCACGGTCAAACAGAGATTCCGAAATCAGATATTAGATTAATATGCGTACGTCGGAGCGGATATGGACTTACAATTTAGTAATGATGAGGAGTAGATTGACGTTTAAGATAATCGTCCTCAAGAATCAATAGAGAAAGATGTTGGATGCTTTAGTACTGAGAGAAGATGGGTTGCTTCTAAGGTTCTCTATTGCTGCAGATACTGCTACAATGATTACCTCCGTAGACAGTTAAGTAGAAGAGGAATGGATATCTTGAAAAAAGGATGACTATTGAAGATCGGACAAGGAAGATCGGGCAAAGTAGATAACAGCGAAGGAACATTAGATAACATACGACTTACTTCAGTTAATCGACGAAAGAAGAAGGTACATATATGTCCAGAGAAAGACAGGAATACAGCGACGTAAGTCTCTTAGGAATAAAGTAAATGGGATGTGCAGGGAAGCCAAGGCGAAATAGCTATGGAAAAAAGTGAAGAAGTCAAATCATAAATACTCGTTCGGAAGAAGTAATTCGAAATATGTAGAAGTCAAATAAACCTTTGACGCGTTGCTAAACAAAGGCTTCGATACTAAAATGTAGACTTTCACGGCCGGAAATATCATGTCCATTATAATTATCTGGGCTGTCATGCCGTGGTCGGTTGACGAATTCTGTGTCGATTCCCAACGTTTCGTCTCCGACTGCGGGAGACATCTTCAAGGGGGTCCGTACCTCAATGGAAGGTCCAACACACCCACTGGCTCGCTACTGACTGCCGCTGCCCGCATCTCGTGGTCATGCGGTAGCGTTCTTGCTTCCCACCCCCGGGTTCCCGGGTTCGATTCCCGGCGGGGTCAGGGATTTTCTCTGCCTCGTGATGGCTGGGTGTTGTGTGCTGTCCCTAGGTTAGTTAGGTTTAAGTAGTTCTAAGTTCTAGGGGACTTATGATCACAGCAGTTGAGTCCCATAGTGCTCAGAGCCATTTGAACCATTTTTTGACTGCCGCTAAATTCCGTATCCGCGCGCTCCCACGCGGCGGCGTGACGTCACGTGTTTTGAAAACGTCAGTGCAATTGGCCGCTGTCCGTCGCCGTCGATCGCTGTTGCCATCACCCAGTAGTGGAAGGGTGGTACACATCTTCTTTAACACCGGCATCTATATACCGTTTAATTTCACACCCTCCTCCTTTCGGTTGAAATTATTTGGGTGTTTAACGATTTAGATTGCCTCCCTGCAGAGCCTTTCGTAACATCCGCTTGTGGCCGCTAGTACTTGCGTCCCTTATGCTCTTCCAAACGTTTAGAAACAGTTCTTTTAGTGGTACCCACATAAACATCACCACAGCTGCATGGGATACTATACACTCCAGCTCAGTGGTTATCGAGCGTCCTTGGCAGGCTTAAGGTATTCCTGTATCTTCCTGATGGGCTTGTAAATTACGGTAATATTCCGCTTCGTCAAGATCCTCCCTATTCTTTCCGTTACATTTTTAACAAACGGCAGGAAAACCTTAGATTGTGCAGTAGCCTGTACGTCAGTATGATTTCTGCGTGGCTGCCTCAACGCACGTTTTATTTTGGCGGACGAATATCCGTTCTTCATTAGTGCATTGTGGAGATGTTCCATCTCAGCGTCGAGCAACTCAGGTTCACAAATATTTCTAGCTCTGTCCGCTAACGTCTTGATAACACCCCGCTTCTGTGGGTGGTGGTTCGAATCCCGGTGCAAATAACGGTCCGTGTGCGTGGGTTTGCGGTATACTGAGTGGCCCAAACTACCATTTTCGTTTCTAAAAACAAGCACATCGAGGAAATGTAACTTGCCGTCTACCTCCTCCTCCATTGTGAACTGAATTCTCGAGTTTATACTGTTCAGATGTTCGTGGAACCGGCTTAGTTCCTCCCTACCATGTCTCCACAGCACAAACGTGTCATCCACGTATCGGAACCATACATTTGGTTTTTTGCTGGCAGTACCTAAGGCCTGTTCTTCGAATTTTTCCATAAAGAAGTTTCCAATTACGGGACTTAAGGGGCTTCCCATAGCCACGCCATCCGTTTGCTCATAAAACTGTTCATTCCACTTGAAGTATGTGGTCGTCAAACAACACTTAAACAGATCTGAAATATCGGCAGGAAAAATTCGATCCAGCTGTTTCAATACATCATTAAGTGGAATCATGGTAAACAGCGATACCACATCGAAGCTGACCAATACGTCCTCCGGCTGGACCACTATGCCATTCAATCTGCTGATGAAATGTGTCGAATTCTTTATATAAGAGTCCGAGCGGCCCACATGTGGTTTTAGCAGCGTAGTCAAAAACTTGGCTAACGAGTAGGTGGGCGCACCAATGGCACTTAGTATCGGTCATAAACATTTTCTTTATGAATTTTGGGCAATCCATAAAGCCTCGGTTGTAGCACAACCGAATTGTAGAGACATTTCTGCACACTCTCTTCAACGGAGGACTTTTTTATTAACCGCGACACAGATCTGAGAACGTACTTAGTGGGGTCCTTATTCAGCTTCCTATATGCTTGCGGATCCAGTAGATCAGTAATTTTACTCCGATAGCCGGCCACATCCAGAACCAGCGTTGCGCTTCCTTTGTCAGCTGGGAGAACCAAAATACAATCGTCGTCATTCAGGAGTTTTAAAGCTCTTCTCTCACCCACAGTTATATTACTTTTCGGCGGTTTTGCATTGGCTAATATTCTTACTGTTTCTATACGAATTTGTTCAGCTGTTACAGAATCCACACTGCGAATTCCTGCTTCTACACTGGCTATAATTGCTTCCGTGGGCACAAAACGCCGACTAACAGCAAAATTTCCTCCCTTGGCAAGCACAGATGTCTCATCGTCAGATAACGAACGTTTGGACAAATTGATAACGGTCCGGGAAACGTCTAAATGCCGAACAGTCTGATTAGGTAGCAAGTAATCAAACTTCTTCTTCTGTCTACTAGACGTTGTCAACATACGCTTCCCCATGGTATCATGCAGTAGTCTATCAATTTTATCCCAGTCACCGCTGCACAGTTTATTACTGATCGTAATATGGAGAGACATTAACTTTCAGTTTGTGCATGCCAAGTCCCGTCGGGTCTGCTGAATGCGCTCTCGTAGTAAAAGGCCTCAGTCCGTTTGAAAATGCGTTGTGCCTTTCCCGAATAGAACAGTCGCTTTATCTTCAGAAACTTCGGTATAACGCCGACGGCTCTGCAACGAGACAGGATTGTGAGGGAACACAAAAGCTGCACTCTCTTCTTCTGGAGTACTTCCAGGCATCGCACTTCTCTTGACATCTCCTCTCCGTAGAGGCGTCTGATACTAAAATGTAGACTTTCATGGCCGGGAATATCATGTCCATTATAATTATCCGGGCTGTTATGCCGTGGTCGGTTGATGACGTTTTCAAAAAACGTGACGTCACGCCGCGGCGTGGGAGCGCGTGGACACGAAATTTAGCCGCAGTCAGTAGAGCGCCAGTGGGTGTGTTGGACCTTCCATTGAGCTACGGACCCCCTTGAAGATGTCTCCCGCAGTCGGAGACGAAACGTTGGGAATCGACACAGAATTCATCAACCGACCACGGCATAACAGCCCAGATAATTATAATGGACACAAAGGCTTCGATATTAAGAGGAGAGAACTTGTTAGTGGAAATCGTACATAGCAGGCCTCCACGAGAGGGAGGACTTACCTGATGAGCAGAATTGTAGTTGATGTGGAAGAAATAGTGGATGGAATAGTGGAGTCAGAGTTTAATAGAGGATGGAATATTGGAGTCAGAGATTAGCAGAGCTTTCGATGATTTGACAGAAAATAACGCAAATGGCATGTATAATGGAATAGAAGACTGGGGATCTGTTAGATCAGTTTGTCTTTCGGAAAGGTAAATTACCAGAGAGGCAGTTAACACGTTGACCTTGATAGTAGAAGCACCGCTTCCGAAAAATCGACTGACGACCTAGAAAAAGTGGAAAATGGTGAAATACTTTAAGCTACAGAGAAGGACTGATAATACGGAGAATATACTAGAATGAAGAGGGAACGATAACGCTGGAAGACAGAGAACGAAGTGCTCAGATTACAACGGGTGTAAGACGACAGGGATGCAGTCTTTCTCCCCTACTGTTCATTCTATACACTGAAGAAGCACTGTCTGAAACGAAATAAGGTTTCAAGACAGGTATTAAAATACATGGTATAGGGATGTGAATGATAAGATACGCTGATGAGACTGGTACCAACAATGTAGCGAAAAAGAATTACAAGATCTGTTGAATGGAATGGACAGTCTAACACGTGTACAGTATGGACTGAGAGGAGACGAAAATGATAAGATATAACAGACACGAGAACAGAAAGAGATTTAACAGAAAACGGAGTATCACGAAGTGGGTGAAGTAAAGGAATTGTGCAACCATCAAAGGAAGATAGCACATGTGAAGCGTATTATTTAAATTGAATGGGTAATGGTGGGGGGGGGGGGGGGGGGGAGAAAGGAAAGTAGCCGATGATGACATCAGTTGCATCGGGACTTTATGCGGAGTCGGCAGCGATGAGTGAAGTTGTGTGCCGGAGAACGACTGGAACTCAGGAACTCCTACATACTAGGCAGTTGCGTTAGCGCTGTGCCATTCGGACAAAGCGTTTATCACAACTGCAGGTATTATCTCGGTACGCCCCCCCCCCCTCCCCGGCCAACGAACATTCCCACCCGCAGCCAACTGTCAGCAGTCGCCGTCCATACCCTCCATGCTCGCTAATATTACACTACTGGCCATTCGAATTGCTACACCATGAAGATAACGTGCTACAGACGCTAAATTTAACCTACAGGAAGACGATGCCGTGATATGCAAATGATTAGCTTTTCAGAGCATTCGCAAGGGGTTGGCGCCGGTAATGATTCCTAGAACGTGCTGACGTGAGGAAAGTTTCCAACCGATTTCTCATACAAAAACAGCAGTTGACTGACATTGCCTGATGAAACGTTGTTGTGATGCCTCGTCTAAGGAGGAGAAATGCTTACCATCGCGTTTCGGATTTTGATAAAGGTCGGATTGTAGCCTATCGTGATTGCGGTTTATCGGATCGCGACATTGCCGCTGGTGGTCGAGAGCCAATGATGTTGGCAGAATATGGAATCGGTGGGTTCAGGAGGGTAATACGGAACGCCGTGCTAGATCCCTAAGGCCTCATATCACTAGCAGTCGAGATGGCAGGCATCTTATCCGCATGGCTGTAACGGATAGTGCAGCCACGTCTCGATCCCTGAGTCAACAGATGGGGACGTTTGCAAGACAACAACCATCTGGACGGACAGTTCGTCGACGTTTGCAGCTGGATGGACTATCAAATCGAGACCATGGCTGCGGTTACCCTCGACGCTGCATCACAGTCAGGAGCGCTTGCGATGGTGTACTCGACGTCGAACCTCGGTGTACGAATGGCAAAACGTCATTTTTTTCGGATGAATCCAGGTTCTGTTTACAGCATCATGATGGTCGCATCAGTGTTTGGCGACATCGCGATGAACGCGCATTGGACGCGTTTATTCGTCATCGCCGTATTGGCGTATCACTCGGCGTGTTGGTATAGGGTGCCATTGGTTACACGTCTCGGTCACCTCTTTTTCGCATTGACGGCACTTTGATCAGTGGACGTTATATTTCAGATGTCTTACGACCCGTAGCTCTACCCTTCATTCGATACCTGCGCAACCCCACATTTCAGCAGGATAATGTTGCAGGTCCTGTACTGGCTTTTCTGGATACAGAAAATGTTTGACTGCTGCCCTGGTCAACACATTCTCCAGATCTCACCACTTGAAAACGTCTGGTAAATGGTGGCCGAGCAACTGGCTCGTCACAATACGCCAGTCACTACTCTTGATGAACTGTGGTATCGTGTTGAAGTTGCATGGGCAGCTGTTCCTGTACACGCCATCCACGCTCCGCTTGATTCAATGCCCAGGCGTATCAAGGCCGTTATTGTTCTGGGTACTGATTTCTCAGGATCTATGCACCCAAATTGCGTGAAATTGTAATAAAAAAAATGGCTCTGAGCACTATGGGACTCAACTGCTGAGGTCATTAGTCCCCTAGAACTTAGAACTAGTTAAACCTAACTAACCTAAGGACATCACAAACATCCATGCCCGAGGCAGGATTCGAACCTGCGACCGTAGCGGTCTTGCGGTTCCAGACTGCAGCGCCTTTAACCGCACGGCCACTTCGGCCGGCAATTGTAATCACATGTCACTTCTAGTATAATATATTTGTCCAATGAATACCCGTTTATCACCTGCATTTCCTCTTGGTGCAGCAATTTTTATGCCAGTAGTGTAGATTCCCTTTGGAGGTCGAACGATATTGTGCATCCTAAGTGAAGTTTATGGTTTCATTCCACGTCGAGGCGAATCACTTATATAAATGAGTGGTGTCTGCGCTATCGGGCATGTCTTAAGGTACAGACACAACGTATTCACATAACCTATGATGTGAAAATATTTCCGACTTGATCAGGGGCGCACGACGGGAATCAACAGACTGAAAAACCGGAATTTTACTTTGAGCTAGACACGTGGCACATTCTGATTCGGAAATAGTTAAGGAATTTAATGTTAGGAGGTCTACTGTGTCAAGGGTGTGCCGAGATAGTAAAATTTCTGGCATTAGCTCACACCATACACGACGCAGCGGTGTTTGCTTCGAGTTTTCATTGCTAACAGACAAGCAACCCTGTGTGAAATAACCACAGAAATCACTTTGGGATGTACGACGAACGTATCCGTTACGGCAATGCGGTGAATGTGGTGTTAATGGTCTGCGGCAACAGACGGCAGACGCGAGTGCTTTTGCTAAGACCACGACATTGTTTGCAGCCCCTGCGCTGCGCTCGTGACCATATCGATTGGACTCTATATGAGCCTCGAATTCAGTTGGTAAACGCTGATGATAAGGTTAGGGTATGGTGCATACCTCACGAAGCTATGGAGCTCTAATTTCAAGAAGGCTTTGTTCAATCTGGTGGTGCCTTCGTAATGGTGTGGAATTCTGGTGGTGCCTTCGTGATGGTGTGGAATTCTTTACATGGAATGGAGTGGGTCCTGCGGTCCAACTGCTCCTATCATTAACTCGAAATAGTAACGTTTTGGTACTTGGAGACCATTTTCAGCCATTCATGGACTTAATGTTCCCAAAGAAGGATGGAATTGTTATGGATGTCAGTGCGTCATGTCACTAGCCTACATTTGTTTGCGATTTGTCTGAAGATAATTCTGAACAGCTGGATCGAATGATTTGGCCACCTAGATCACACTTCACGAATGCCATCGAACATTTATACTACACAATCGAGAGGTTAATTCATGCACCAACTCCGGCAGCCAAAAATGTGGCAAATATGGACTGCTATAGAGGCAGCATTGCTCAATGTTTCTGAAGGGTATTATAGTGAATTGTGAACAGAAAATCGGAAAAGACGAAATCGAAGCGTTTGTGATGTTGTGCTATAGATGGATGTTGAAATTTAGTAGGATTGATAAGTATTAAGGTGGTTTTCCGACTAATTGGCGAAGAAATGAATATATGGGAAACGCCAGTAACAAGATGGCACAGGAGGATAGTTCGTGTTAGAATACATCAGGCTAAAACTTCCACGTCACAAGGGGGAGCTGCAGATGACAAAAATTGGTAGTAGAAACAGAGACTGCAATATATCCGACAAATAACTGAGAACTTTGCATGAAAGCGTTACTTTGAGATGAAGAGGGTTGCAGAGGATATGAACTAATGGCGGACAAATCAGTCCATTCTCTTTTGTTTGCACGTGCTCTACCAACTGACCTACCCAAACATGACGCACGGTCCAACCTCACAGCTTGTCACCGCCAATACCTCGTCACCTACCTCCCTAACTTCACAAAATCTCTCCTGCGAAACGTGTGGGTCTAGCATTGCTGGAAGAAAGTATTATCCTGTGTTCCAGGAAAGATTTTGTGAAGATTTTGTGAAGTGTCCACGAGAGGGAAAGATCGTGATTTCGAGTCTCGCTTCGGCACACAGTTTTAGTCTGCCAGGAAATTTCGTATCAGCGCTCACGAGTGAAAATTTCATTCTGTATAACCAAAGCAGCTAGAAGACTCAAAAAAAGGTTAATTGATTTTGACCACTCGAAGAGTAGTAGGCTGTTAGCGAAAGGGGAAGCGGATTGAGCGCTGTATGGATGAACGAGTGCTAGTTGGTGATTAGCTGCCTGCTCTGAGCTTAAGGTCACCTGCTGCTGACAGAAAGTTTATTGTTGAAGTTTCTTTGAAGCGTGTCTTATTCATTAAACTTGATTGGTAATTTCGATTGAATCAGCCTATATGGTAACATTCTTACCATGACGACAAGAAAATAAAGAAAGATTATCTACAGATACTGTCTTGCATGAATGCCATCAACAGTACAATCACTCATTCTGGACGGATGCCACTGTAGGATTGTTATCATGCCGGATGCTGCAAATATTTGGCTGTGATCTGATGATGACTGGTTGCATCGAAAGATTCATGTCATCAGCAACTCGTTGTAATTCATTAATGTAACTTCCTTCAAATACTTAAGAGCTCAGGGTAACTAGGTGCAGAAATGTATGTTTAAATCTAATTATTTCACCTGTGTTAATGTTGGTTTAATTACGTTCCTGTGGTTAGACTGATTGATAAAATACAGTAAGCAGCCACTTTTTACATATATTTATTGATGCCAAGATGCGTTTCGGTTTACCACTCACCTTCATTGGGGGTAATACATTTATGTATTCTTAAGACAACGTTTTTGTCGCCTAGATTTTGAGCTCAGTAGCTGCCATTTATTCTGTACATTGTGTGTTGTAAATAAATGTATTACGCCATCTGAAGACGGGTGGAAGCCTGAAAGGCTTATTGGCATAAATAAAGACATCCAAAAACTGGCCCGTAGGCAAATTTCTTCAGTTAACATTTAAGTTTCTCTTAAAACGATCTGTAGAGTCTTCTGAATAGAGTGTTAGTTAAAATAATTCCTTCGTCAGAGCGAAAGTTCTTAAATATCGATTTACAGGTATCTCACCCCGCAGTGTTTTGCTACTTGCACATATCAGACAGGCTTGGACTTAACGCTCGAAAAAAAGACTTCCACAGGGTCAGACCTAAGCACACCGTTAGTGCCGGTCATGTAAAGTATTTGCATACCATTAAATGCGTATAAAGCCACGTAAATTATACAGTGTTGTGACAGTGCTGACATGGAAAAACGTAAAATGTTAACTGATTTGTGCGAAACGTGATTTGAGATCGACTGCAGAGACCAATGTATTTTGTTCTCTATGTACCATGACAATATGTTCGATGCTGTAATTTAATTCAGTACAGAGCCGTAAATTGGTACAAAGCTTTAAAGTTACTATGAATATCACCTGAGTATATCATAAAAACCACTGCTGCAAATTGTTGCATGAGAGTAGATTAAGCTGGTTAATTGTTACTTGAAACAACAAAACGGATCAGAAATGAAGGGGCAGATGAGCAAAGGAAAATTGCAGATCAAGATTAACCAATCAAAGACGAATTTCCTCTGAAAGGGATTAGTATGCACAGATGTGTCATAGATCTAATACCAGTTTACAGTAGGGCTTTCATACAACAACATTTGCTGATAAATATATTTTATGCAGAAGGGGACGATTTGTCATAGAATGCGGAAAAAGTTGTGTACACGTTCGACGGAAACGTAGGTGATGTGTTAGTACTGCAACGACTTGAGAAAATGTGGCACTGCACGAATACGGCAAACTTGAACGAGTTCTGTACATGATGCTGACTTGAAACATAAATTAAAAGACCTACCGGAAACTACTTTCTTCCTCTACCAACATAATCAAATATCGACTGTACGCCTTTGTGTCAAGCTAAGGCGGACAATGAAATATTCCGCGAGAAGTAAGTGCCGAGATTCACGTGGGCGACTGGAGATACTTTACGGTGTTTGTCTTTCCCGAAGATTGTAGAAAGGACTTTGGGAACAAACAGCCACAGCTAAGCTGAACTGCAAACAGGCGAGTCGGGAGAACAATAGACAGGCAACTTTCATCTCGGGGAAACTTCTCCTCAGCAGCAGACAGGAAACGTAGCGGAACGCCAAGAGAAACGAAGGCGCATGCGCAAATAGTGGTGCACGGCTGGAAAATCTGAGGCCGTTTTCCAGTCGGCGGCATGGAGGCGTCGGTGCGGAGACGTCGTGGCCGCTGTTGCCTGTTTATGAGACCGTACAGCTATTGCAGAGGGAGCTCGCTGGCGTTAGTGATTAAACCAGCTGCACAGGAGATAGCCTTCATGATAAGACTGATGATCACTTTCACGTAGACTCCACAATATTGTTCATAAACATTCTCTTCTGTAAGTCAGATTCTTCTGTACATGAGATAGCTTGCTGTTGTGAAATACATACGGTGTTTTGGCTGTTATTGCTCGCTACCTTCGTCTTCAGGACACTTCACATTTTAAGTCATGTTAAGGAACTACAACTGAAATACCACGTATCCTTTATATATACGACGTGCGACAATAAAGTAATGATACTGATTTTCTTTGCAGGATGTGGAAACCCTGCAAGCTTGCATAGGCACGATATCTTTGACCTTGGTCTATAAGCTGCTTCTAGTCCAAGCGGCACATCGATGCAATTGCTCAGTCGTGAGTTGTGCTATAGTAAGTTAACAGGTGTTTGTGTCTCTCGTCACGGAAATGGAACCACATGATGTTGCGCAAAAGTATGCCTTTTCTTTTTGCGTTAAATTGGGTGAAAACGCGACGGAAACTTACGGTAAGTTTCAGAAGGCTTTTAGAGCGGAGGTTATGCCTAGAGCTCAAGTTTTTCGTTGGCATAAAATGTTTAGTGAAAGCAGAACGAACGTTGAAGATGAAGACCGCAGTGGACGACCATCAACCACACGGATGGATGTCAACTTGGCGTGAACTCGTACGATCTGATCGAAGATTATCCGTGAAAATGATTGCAGAAGAACTGAACATCAATCGAGAAAGGGTTCGTCTAATAATAACTGAAGATCTTCGTATCAGAAAGATTAGTGCAAAAATGGTCTCCAAAAATCTCACACCACAACAGCGAGAAACACGGAAAAATGTGGCAACCTATCTGTTAGAGCAAACGGAAATCAATCCAGAATTATTGAGCCGTGTTATCACTGGTGATAAAAGTTTTTTTTTTTCAGTACGATCCAGAGACAAAACGTCAAAGTTCGCAATGGTGCTCAAAGGAATCACCCAGACAATAAAAAGCTCGCATGTCAAAGTCAAAAGTGTAATGCATGCTTGTGTGCTTCTTTGATTCCAGGGGAATAGTTCATAGAGATTGGGTGCCTCCTGGACAAACAGTTAACCAATATTACCAGAAAGAAATTTTAGAAAGATTTCGTAAAAGAGTTCTTCGTGTCCGTATTAACATTGCTGATAATAGGATTCAGCATCACGATAATGCGCCATCCCATACTGCTCTGTCAGTACAGCAATTTTTAACCTCAAAAGAAATTTCAGCACTACCACAGCCACCTAATTCACCAGATATCACTCTGTGCGACTTTTTTATATTTCCAAGAGCCACAACGGCGGTCAAGGGACACCATAAACACAAGATGTCCAAAAAGTGGAGACGAGGGTCTTGGAGGATATTACAGAAGATGAGTTCCAGAAATGTTACCATCAATGGCAGAAGCGATGGAAAAAGTGTGTGCAATCAGAAGCGAACTACTTTGAAGGAGACAACACTAAACTTAAATAAAACGGCAAGCAACATCTTTTTTCACATCAGTCTCATTACTTTATTGTCGCACCTCGTATGTGTTCTAAGTACCAACTGAAAACACAGAATAACCTCAACGGGCAAAACATTTGTCACCTCTAAAGAAATCATTACAAACATCATATAATGCCACATAAATCCGACCCTGGACGTGATAACCGCCTGGATTCGGCTACGAACTGAGTCCACAAGGTTGTGCAGACACTACGCTTCCAGATTAAGCCACACGCTGTTGATTTGATTACGCAGTTCCACCACATTGCGGGGATGCTGACGCCAGGATATTACTCACAGTTCCAAATAATCCCACAGTTTTTCTATGGGATTCAAGTCACGTGATTATGCAGATCACTGGAGTTGTAATATGGTGGGAGAGTGTTCAGAAAACCAGTCACATATTCTTCCAGCCCGGTGAACTCTGCTTTTGTCGACTTGAAAAATACAGTTATCAGTGACATACTCGTCATGCAGACTGAGCAGAGCGTGGCTCGCGCTCAGGTCGTTTATTTGCTCATCATCTTGTTTTTGTGGTTCTTTCGCCCCGTTATTCTTTCAATTCGATTTACTGGCGTCACTAGGTTGCTGGTTTGCTTGCCCGTCAGTGGCAGCAGCAGTGCTTATCGATAAGCGCACTGTCGTACCGTCTCTGGTGCGACCGCTACTATTTCCGGGTCGTCGTCTGTCTGGAGTTCACTTGGGAGCTCAGTCGGGGTGTAGCAGCAGATAGTCGGCGACGGAGCGCCAGTGAGGTGCGGACAGCCAGTGCTCGCCGACCGTTGGCGACACACATGAACTGCCCGAAGGAAGGAGATTGGAGCGGAACGACCGATGGTTGGTCCTGTCATCGGGCGATGTGTAGTGGGTCATTTGAACGTTTCTGGTCCTCGTCACTTGGTCATCCTGGTGCAGGGATGTCGTTTAGCCATTGGGCATCTTCCCTCTACAAGGATGGGTCCGAGCAGCTCATGTCGGGTTTGGAAGCGATTTTGGTTTACAAGCCGTGAAACGCGTCTCAGGTCCCTCTCAGTCAGAACCTCTTTCCGCCAAAAGTACGAAGTCGTGTTTCGTTGCCAAGTGTGATACACCACTACGTGCAAACACGTTGATCAGTCCTCTGGGAACCACCAGCAAACCCAGCAACGTCACTTGTAGCAAGGCCACGGGCACAGCCTGTCACGATCGCCTTTGCTTGCCACTCTGTCACGTCCTTACTTTTACCCATGTTTACGTAAAATGTCCTCTCGAAAGGCGAAGCTGTCATCACCTTGCTCTCACGTAGAGATGGCACAGGGGCGGTTGAACATGTGACTCGATCTCTGTTCTATCTGTGAAGGATTATCGATTCATCTGTGCGTGCGCAAAGGGGTGACAATTTTTTTTGCATTTTCCAAAACGATTTTAACAATCTTCTATAAATCATGTAAATTATTATTGCACTGAGGTATGTCGGCAGGGAAACGTTAGGTGTAAATGGAATGAGCGTATGGCATCGTTGGCCTGGAGGCCCCATTCGGGGAAGTGCGGCCGCCAAGTGCAAGTCTTACGATGGTTGGCCAGAAAGTAAGTTCCGATTGGGGCACTGCAGGGGCAATGAAGACGCTCCTGTAACGTTTCCGATGAGAAGTGTTTGATCACCCACAATACAGTCCGTAATAGTCTCCCCTTGAGTCTCATCTCTGCTCACAAGATCCGCTTGCTATGAAGACAACATTTTTCCACAGACATCGAGCTGCAGACCAGTGCAGATAACTGGCTGAAAACACAGGTGGCTGTTTTCTATGACAAGGATACTGGAAAGTTGATACAACACTACGACAACACTCGAAGTAGGAGCGGCGACTATGTAGAGAAGTGGGTGGAAGGTATACCTAACTCTTGTAAATGAAACGCTTCTGGTTTTCACTGTGGTTTCCATTTCGCTACCGATCGGAACCTACTTTCTGGACAACCCTCGTATTTCATTCGAAGTCACACTGGGCTACTTGTGCGTCGGTGACGAGGACGAAATGATGATGAGGACAACGGAACACCCAGTCCCCGAGCGGAGAAAATCCCAAATCAGGCCGCGAATTGAACAGGTTGAGAAAGTTAGGTGATTTTTAATATTTGTTAGAGAGAAAACTGTGATGGCAGCAACGACTCAGCTACACGGAGCGCGCAACTGGTTCTCCACTACCAGCTACGATACAGAGTCGGTATCTCTTTAATGTCGCTCGTTACATCTGGCAGAATCCTTGATTAGTAGTAAAGAAAATTCCCTCGGTCCCGGGTTCGGACCTCTCCACTCCTTACATTTTGAATATAAATCGTCAGCAACGGCGGCTGAAGATTTGAGACATAAGAAGTCTCATTCATTCTGGCAACGGCCTTGTCAAAATATACGGAGTAGCGGACAGAACTTCCTGGTACTCTCTTGCCCAAGGCGGAAGAATCAGCATTGATCAACGGCATGAGGATGCAGAAAGCAATGGAAGCCACTGTATTAAGGATCCATAATGTGCATCTACTTGAGATCTTGCCTGTAACTGAAAAAGTCTCATGACGATCTCTCCTTTGGCAAAAGATACCGGACCATGCTCCATCTGGATTTCCAGGAGGGGACACGAATGAGGATGTGACCACGAGAAAAAGACTGAATAAGCTAAGAAAGTATAACGTTCTACGAGTCTGGGCGTGGAATGTTAGAAGTTTAAACGTGGCAGGGAAGTTAGATAAACTGAAAAGGAAAATGCTAAGCCGGAATCTAGATATAGTGGGGGCCAGTGAAGCGAAGTGGAAAGAAGACATGGGTTTCTGGTCCGATGAGTATAGGGCAATTTCAACTCCAGTAGAAAATGTTATAACTGGGCTAGGATTCATTGTGAATATGAAGGTAGGTTAGAGAGTGTGTTACTGTGAACAATTAAGTGATAGGGTTGTCCTCACCATAATCAACACCAAACCAATACTGAAAACAGTTTAAGTACACATGCCGACGTCGCAAGCCGAAGATGAAGAGATAGAGAAAGTTTATGAGGATGTTGGACTGGTAATACAATACGAAAAAGAAGATGGAAATCTAATAATCGTGGGGGATTGGAATGTTGCTGTAGGGAAAGTGGTAGAAAAAAGGGTTGCGGGAGTATATGGGCTTGGTACTAGGAACGATGATGGAGATATACTAATTGAGTTCTGCAACAAATTTCAGCTAGTAGTCTAATAGCGAATGCTTTGTTCAGTAAACACAAGAGGAGAGGTGAGCCCTGAAAATGAAGGGAGATATGGTAAGATTTCAGTTGGATTACATTAAGGCCAGGCAGAGATTCTGAAATTAGATACTGGATTGTAAGCCGCACGCAGGTGCAAATTTAGTAGTGATGAAGACTTGGCTGAAGTTTAGCAAAACGGCTCTGAGCACAATGGGACTTAACATCTGAGGTCATCAGTCCCCTAGAACTTAGAACTACTTAACCCTACCTAACCCAAGGACATCACACACATCGATTCCCGAGGCAGGATTCGAACCTGCGACCGTAGCGGTCGCGCGATTCCAGACTGAAGCGCCTAGAACCGCTCGGCCACACCAGCCGGCGAAGTTTAGCAGACTAGTGAACAAGAATCAATGCGCAAATAAGTTTGATTCGGAAGTACTAAGTAATTCTGAGATACTATGATAAAGAGTAACTCAGTAAGCAGTTTTGTTGAAGAGGAATAAACATATCTATAAACGGCAGTCACACAAATTGGAAAGAAAAACATAGCTACAAAGAAGGATACTGCGAAGAAACCATGGATAACAAAAGAAATATTTCGTTTGATAGACGAAATATTGAAATACAAAAGCTTTCAGGGAATTTCACGAATACACATATGCAATTCACTTAGGAAAAAAGTAAACAGAAAGTGCAGCGAAACCAAGGTGAAATGTCAGATTTTAAAATGTGAAGAAATGACAAAAGAAATGATTGTCGGAAGAACTGAACCAACATACAGAAACGTCAAAACAGCCCATGGTGGAACTGAAAGGAATGGTGGTAATATTAAGAGTGGAATGGGAATACCACTATTAAAAGCAGAAGAGAGAGCGGGCGGGTAGGTAGAGTACACTGAACAACTCTAAAATAGTCCAGCTGGAGGATCGAAACGTCTAGCACTGAAAACGTTGGAAGAGGAATAAGACGTGACTTAACGACTCAGATGATTTCACTATGAAACTGATAATAACTTCCTGGCAGATTAAAACTGTGTGCCGGACCGAGTCTCGAACTCGGGACCTTTGCCTTTCGCGGGAAAGTGCTATACCATCTGAAGTTTCACATCAGCGCACGCTCTGGTGCAGAGTGAAAATCTCATTCTGGAAAGCCATTTCTCCGCAATATCCTTTCTTTCAGGAGTGCTCGTTCTGTAAGGTTCGCAGGAGAGCTTCTGTAAAGTTTGGAAGGTAGGGGACGAGGTACTGGCAGAAGTAAGGCTGTGAGGACGGGGCGTGAGTCGTGCTTGGGTAGCTCAGTTGGTAGAGCACTTGCCCGCGAAAGGCAAAGATCCCGAGTTCGCGTCTCGGTCCGGCACACAGTTTTAATCTGCCAGGAAGGTTCGCATCAGCGCACACTCCGCTGCAGAGTTTAAACCTCATTCTGGAAACTGAGAATAGTTCTCAGCCCGTCCCTCCCTTCCTCTACCAATTTTCGAAGTTTTCCGAGCAGAAACTTGGATGTAAGCCACACGTATCGCGTGCCTCACTGGTCTCCGGGAAGAACAGCGACGACATTCGGCGCAGAGCGGCTCCCCGTGTTGCGCGCCAGCCAGCCACCCACAGCCTGCGAGAGCGGCCGCCCGCTACGCACCCTTGGAGAGGTCCCGGGCGCCGTGCCTCAGCAGGATGTGCTCGCCGTCCTCGCGGCGCCAGGAGATGCGCGGCGCAGGTCGTCCAGACGCCCGGCAGCGCAGCGTCGCGTTGTCGCCCTCCGTCACCGCCAGGTCGCCACTCGTCTCCTCGATCAGGATGTCGGGCGGCACTGCGCAGAACCACATGACACTAAATGCTGGGCGCACGTGCACGTCAGCAGGTTACACACATGTGTGGCCATAGCATACGAATCACTGTAACGCCGGAAATGCATATCCTCAAATCAAAAATGGTTCAAATGGCACTGAGCACTATGGGACTTAACATCTGTAGTCATCAGTCCCCTAGACCTTAGAACTACTTAAACCTAACCTAAGGACATCACACACATCCATCCCAAAGGCAGGAGTCGAACCTGCTACTGTAGCGGTCGCGCAGTTCCAGACTGAAGCGCCTAGAACCGCACGGCCACACCGGCCGGCTGCATATCCTCCGATTTCCATCTATTGTACTATAAGGTGACAGATGACCTGAAGCTTGCCATGGACAGACAAGAAGCGACTATCATTTGCTTCTTAGATTTCAGCAAAGCATTTGATACTGTCGTCTTCCACATCTTACTAGTCAAACTTAGCGGAGTAAATTTCTCACCAAGAGCAGTGCAGTGGTTTCGCTCATACATGACGTCTCGACAGCAACGCATCCTGCCCGGGAATATAAAATCACAATGGTCGCAGGTAGTGTCAGCCGTTCCCCAAGGCTCAGTACTAGGTCCCATACTCTTGTCTCTGATGTCAATGATGTGTCATCGGTTCTGACTTATTGCAAATATTATATGTATGCTGATGACCTTCAGTTGTATGTAAGTGCGAAACTAAGCAATCCTAAGAAAGCTATTGAAAATTTCAATGCACTATCAAAATGGGCACAGGACATAGGACTAAAACTAAACCCATCTAAAACCCAAGTGGTACTTGTTGGTCACTCTATGCTCATTAGCCCAAAACATCGCGAATCAGTACCATCTCTTATCCTAAATGGAACAAATATTAACTTCTCTCCCTCAGCAAAGAGTTTGGTAGTAATAATAGATGAAAATCTAAATTGGACAGATCACATAACTGCAGTCTGCAAAAAAGCATCAGCAGCCATTCATGTCCAACAAAAATATAAAAAAAAACTCTTCCCTTCCGATCTGAAAATGAAATTAGTACAAACGCTTATACTCCCAATCACTGACTATAGCGATATTATACTTCAAGGCCTCTCTCAGGAAAACACGCGACGTCTGGAACTGGTCATGAATGCCTGCGTCCAATATATCTGTGACGTTCGTCTTTTTGATCACACTTCACCAGCATATACAAAATGGTCCTGAGTGCATGCAGACAAACGCACAGATTTCCATACAGTCTGTCTCATTTACTGCATTATAAATGTACACTGTCCCTCATATCTCTTCTCGTCCTTAACGCTTATGTCGGAACAACATGACAGAAACACACGTTCCCATCATAATAAAATCCTCTCTGTTCCACTGCATGGCTCAGTCACCTTCTCCAAGTCCTTTACAGCAGCGGGAACCCGTCTCAGGAATAACCTCCCTCGTTATGTTACAGAACTTAAAAACATGTCCAGCTTCTAAAAACAGTTAATGACGCATCTACTTAAGCAACAGTAATGCCTTCCTCTGTACATGAGTGCACTTCAAATCATTACTTCCCTCTTTCCCCCTCCTTAAATCACCCTTTCCCAAAACTCGCTATACTAGTAAACATCTAATTTACACACCAAGATATTAATGTACATCTGCTCAAATCTTCATTACTATTGCCAATTTTTCTCATGTTCATCATTATTATTTGATTTTTTTTACTGTTACTATTATAGCTTTTATCATAATTTGTATGTATAGCACCTGTTGTAAATATACTGACAGTACTTACTTTATAAGGTCTCAGTCATTACTCTTTATTCATATTGTGACTACAGTAATCTAATTTTCTTATTTAAACTACTGTCATGATGTAACTCTGTTGTGTGAAATGCTGTATGTGTGAAACACTGGTCCAATATAAGAGAGGGCCTGATGGCCCTAATCTGAACAGGCAAAATAAATAAAATATAAATTTTTTCTTATTTTGTGGCCTGAAGATATGACATTTCGGTGTATTTATATATTGTTTTTATTTTACAATTATATATATATATATATATATATATATATATATATATATATATATATATATATATATATATATATATGTATGCCTTCATGTCGATGTATAATTGGTTTGCTTTGTAAATATTATTTGTATTTTTACACTGGGTCTGGCCTAGGGAAAACTATGCTATCGAACGCTTACATCGATAGGTCGTGTGGAGAACCAAAGTGTTTAGGATCTTGGACAGTGTTGGCTCTGCCGCATGGAGCGCGGGCAGAGGGAGTCCGGCTGGAGTAGGGCGCTGGAGCAGGTGTGTTGAGTTACGCTCCCACGAGTTGCCGCGCTTTCCGGGTTTAGCAGCATGTAATTGCTCTCGACTAGCTATGATAGTTTCTGGCACAGTGTCGCGGACTGGCAACATTAGCTGGAACACATCAAGAGCCCGTTTCGCTTGGTGACCGTGTCGAGAAGAAAGCGCGCCAACATCCAGCTTCTGCAACAGCAACGGCTGGCAATAAGTGGTTGTCGCCACCTCCTCGATCGACGACTTCAATCCTTCAATCAACCAACAAGTAAGACTGAAAGCACGTAAAGTTTTAGAACTGTATGGCAGACCTCAGCTTTTCAAACTGTTCCATTTGCATCACTAAAATACAGCAAATTAGCATGAAACTTTGTTGCTCATGTCCCAATTCCATTACCAAGCAGGGTCCCTTACTTTTCCGAAATGAACCCGTGTGTCGTTGAAATTGAAACGCCAGCATTAAAGTAATATCATTCCATTTCACTGTTTTAATTTCAAAGTTCAGTTAACGGATTCATAGCTGGCTAAAGTAACCCAACAGATCTATATTTAGATTACACAATCACAAATTAAGAGTGAGAGTTTTGTTACCATATTTTAGCTTACCTGTGACTGCAGCTGAGCTTCGTACAAACTAAATTTTACTATTATTAATTGTTCAAAATCATTTAATTCAATATAATTGCGTAGGCTTCCGTGGCCAGAGTCAGTCGACATAAAAGTTTTCTGGGTTTGGTACCGCGTCATAATGTAGAAAACTACTGTTGTTGGAGTAAAACCAACGTTTCGGCTACGATTGCAGCTGCTCCTTCTGGGTCTAATGACTGGGTCTAGACTCAGAAGAAGGTCGCTGCAATCGTGGTCGAAACGTTGGTTTTTCTCCAGCAAGAGTAGTTTTTTACATTATGACGCGGTACCAAACCCAGAAAACTTTTTTGTCGACCATTTAATTCTAGTTCAAAGTTAAATCCCTTATTTATAAATTGCGTAGATACAAGTAGATTTTGAGATGATTGTTGAGGTAGCCCAAGCCTAACCTTATTTTATTTAATTTCGTAGTGCTTCAGAAACGAAGTTCACTATTAATTTCAGTCACTAAATTAACTTTCAGTTCTCCGGTTTTATTGATTCTTTTGCTAAATTTAGTCAGAGTGTAGCGAAATTTATTACTTCTGACAAACATTCAGTTTCCACACAACACGTGTCAACCTTCAGTTGCCACGCTTATAGTGCTAATTATATGAGTATTAATCTTTCTTTTTCAGTTATTATAGTAGTTGTCCATAGGACTGGCGACCGTAATTTTCCCCATATCACAAATATGTAATTAACGCCAGTTAATTGTTAGCGAACGACCGCACATTTCTTTCTTTATTAACTTTACCGTTTTTCAAAATTAATTTCCATCAATTTCATTTGCATTTTTCCTTTCACCGAGATGTAACCCTTCCTCCGTCTTTACCGACAGATTAACTTCGGTGACGATTGCTATTCCCGAATTTCCATTAGGTACACGCGGTTTAATTTTTCACTGTCATTAAGGTCGATAACTGAGGGGGAGGTTACATCACCACTACCAGAATTGTTTGCACGACAAGGTTGCCGTAGCTCCGCCATAAGACCGCTATTGTCACTTTGCAGCGCGATAGAATGAGTTCAACAATTCATGGCCTACCTCACAGGTATGATAACAGAAAGGCAAGCACCGCCTCCCTCGGCATGGATTGGTGAATCGGGCTCGACCGACCGCCGTGTCATCCTTAGACAACATCGTAATCGAAATGTAGTATAGTACGGCTTGGGGTCAGCACGCTCCTCTACCGGCTGTTGTGCAGCTATTACACTGCCAACCAGCTTCTCAATTGGCATCATAACGATGAGTGTGTTCCTATTCCAGTATTCAAACTAACGAAAACTCGGTGGCACTACCGGAAATCGAACGTAAGTCCGCCGCAAGGCAGTCAGCCGTACTGACCATATAGCTATAGGGGCAGACATTTATGGCGGAAGCAATTTAATCCTTTGTAAAGCAACCAACGTCGGAAATGTATACGGAGTGAGTATGGAATACCTATGAGGTCGTTGCGTATGACTGAGAACTAAACATTGTCAATCTGTTTCAGTCTCATATTTTTCTGATCAATGTTACAATAAATGCTCAAAACGCGAACAAATAGCCAAACCGCAGAATCGGTATGGACGCTCAACTCCTCCCCTGGGAACACGGGGGAAGAATACACATCGATTTTCATGTAGCCTGAGATGAGGAAGTCTATTGGGACGAGGTCTGGGATCTCGCAGGTAATGTGTTGCACTCCATTTTATGTATTGCGATCGCTGGGGCGTACTTATACACCCTTACCTCTCAATGAGTCTACGTTTCAGATACCCAGGAACTTAATGAAACGTGTTTGTTGGCCACGTCGTCTTTGTGTCACAGGATTGTTGAATATCAGTTGATAAAACAGTTAAGACCGCAGTAATTATTTATTTAAAATTGACGATCGATTTCGGCCTTTATGCTCACCGTCGTGAGCTCTAATGCACAGTAAAGATATAAAGCCTGCTGAATTAAATCGGATGTAAGAAATTAATACAGTGTGCAAAAAAGAAAGAATAGCAACATGAGTTAAAATAACGTAGCATCTACTTATATGATTGCAGCCGACAGAGCATGGAACAGCTGTTGAAAGTGGAGGCGTCTACAGCTGCTGATAGCTAATCTGCCACTTGTTAAACAAAGTGGAAATGGCACTCTTATGACGTATGACGCCAGCTCAGCCAACTTATGTAAGATATTTTGAAATAAACGAATGTAATGCTAAAGTAAGTCCAAAATCATTTCTATAATATTAGATGGATAGTAGTTTACAGATAACTACATCAGTTCGCTGATAATAATTGTGTAAACTAAAAACATTTCCAATTAAAAGATCCATTGTTGTAGGATAAGTGGTAATCGATCACTGCCTAGTGAGACTGACTGGTACTTTCAAGGGCTGCTGTTCCCATACAGTTACCACGAGACCGCCGTTTATTGCTTGGGCGATAGCGTGTGGTTGTTGATATGTACTGGCAAGGATGAAGCGGTAAGATACCATAGACTCTATTGACAGCAGCGTGTTGATACGTTGTTCCCAGTACAAGGATGTTTGTTGAATATTCATAAAAGGAACCATAAGGTCAGTCATTATAGTGATGAAATTACGGGGTGAAAAATAGAAAGTAGGAAAAACAACGCATAAAATTGTAATCTTTTCCTTAAGATTTTGTTTCTCATTCCGGTTAATATCACATAATCGGTAAGTAGAGAAATGATAGCAAAATACTATAAAATCAAGATAAAATTTGTGACCTATAAAATATTTGAGATTAAATATAAACAGAAATATTAATAGTTTAAGATATTTGTGGCTTAACATAAAAAAAATTAGAAGTTCGAATCGTTGAGCATGGTAAAATTCTACCATCATATCAACATCATCATTAACAGATACATAAACATTTCATGAAAGTATGGAAAAAGTGAACTCCAAAATCATCAGTAAAAAGCTTAAATTAACTAAGTTATAGGAAATTCTATAAAAAAAAATGTCGTGTGACTAGGGCCTACCATCGGGAAGACCGTTCGCCTGGTGCAAGTCTTTCGATTTGACGCCACTTCGGCGACTTGCGCGTCGATGGGGATGAAATGATGATGATTAGGACAACACAACACCCTATCCCTGAGTGGAGAAAAATCTCCGACCCAACCGGGAATCGAACCCGGGCCCTTAGGATTGACATTGTGTCCCACTGACGACTCAGGTACCGGGGGCGGACTAGGAAATTATATGAAAGGAATACACTGTAGTAAATAGTTATGTGATTATAAATAAGACAAAAAAGTAGCTATTTCTTAAATAACACCTTTAGCAAGATTGCCAAATATTTTATCACAGATGTCTACTAGTTCAGAAAGAAGTCCTGGAGGATATTATTAAGGTAAATGAACGTTTCGAAATCTTCCAACGTGTTCAACAGCAGACCCTCAGGAGCAGTATGCAGAATCTCAAGGCTGTGTGTATCACCTTCTGTACGATTATCGTTACGAGATGTCGTACGAAAACTGAACTGCTGCGTGAAACATCTGAAATATGCTCCCTGTAATCTCTTTTGAAGTTGCGACCATTTTGTCCAATATCCACCTACTGACAAGCATTTCAAGCCCATATCTACGTGCCTGAGCCAGAATAATATTTATCAGCATTCCGAATAACATGCCTCAACTTACTGAAAAGCATATTTGTGGGCGAATAGACAATGGATGTGTCGGTATTCCTAAATAGTGTATTAATTCTGCTAGAAACTATTTACATATAAATCATTTTAGAGGAGGATTCCTTTGAGAGCGAATGAGAGTTTTTTGATTATGTTTTTTAAAGAGGACGTCAACATTTGTCAAGACATAACAAATTGCGACTGGGATTTGCTTTGAAATCCCTCTTCATCTAATTTTGGTTTGATGTTAGAGGTAATTTTTCCGTTCTGTTAAGCATTGTTAGGAAAAGTCTTTCTTGCATTTATTCGCGTGACAAGAACTATCATTGACAATGGCATCCGTCATAGTTGGTTTCCTAAAACTAGAAAACAAAAATTTTTTCCCCATTATGATTAGAAATAGTTAGGTCTAAAAAAGTTAGTAGTCGCTTGGGTTTCGTGTTCTGCTGCGAAAACCGAGTTTGGATGTACATTACTCAAAGCAGTGATCACAGAGATTAGTTCTTCTTCTCATGTCTCATAGAATAATAATGTGTCATCTACATGACTTTTCTAGTACATCACTGCGAATTCCCCATGAATAGGCCACCATTCTGTGTGTAGTTCTTGTCACCAGATGAAAAGCTATTGACAAACAAGTGTTTCTAGGTTTTCAACAAAGTCAGTAATTTGCTTACAATTCATAATTTTGTTTTAATAACAAACCAGTTTCAAATATTATGATATTAGAGCATAGGTTTTTAGTACCTAGTGAGGCAAATCTGGCACCCACTGGAATGGTTTCGCTGTAAGTATTCATTGCCATTCCATTATTGTGTTTCATGCCAAAATTAATTTATAATTTTATGTTTTAATAACACTAATAGTTTCTGGTACTGTTATACTCGCACGTAGGTTTTTAATCTCTAGTGACGGAAATCTGGCACCTGTTCGAATGGTTACGCTGCAAGTATTCATTGCCAATTGATAACTGTCCTTTATACTATAATTACTCTCAGAGATACAGAATTCTTTTAAGACCTCGTTAAGCTCTCTGTTGAAACAGTATGAAGAACCATTAATATTGTTCACTATAGGGCATTTTGGTAAGCCGAAATTATGCAGCTTAACTTCAGTTCAAAGTTCATCAATTCCAGCCTTAATTTATCATTGGTTGAGAATAGGAAATCTTTCTCTTCAATACGTTTTTTGACTGCAGACTGAGATTTTGTAATCGGATCTTTAGCCGCCCCAATTATGAAACTCTCAGTGAAAAATTACATTACTTTAATAGTATATTCCTCTTCTTTAATTGAAACAAATGTATTAGCTTTGTCTGCTTTTGCAATAAGAGAGTGATGATATGCTGGTTTATTCTTTATACATATAATTAATATTGTTGGCTGATTATTTTTGTTTGTTTCTCTTTCTCTGTTATTTCCTTGCCTCTAATGGCACTCTTGTCAGTGTGATGTGTGTTTAGTTTGTTTAGTTCAAATTGGTTAGTTACCATTCTTACATAAGGAAGGGTGTATTTTATATTGGTATCATTTAACAGCGGAGTTAAATTGTTAAATTATATTTTAGTCCCGTATTGACAACTATCATTTCAAAGAAATCAAACTGAATGACGGTTAGGTTTACAACTCATGAATGGAAATAGTATATTTCTGGAGATGTGTTAGTAGGACCATCGAGTTGTTGATTCACAAGAGCTTTAACTTTCTTACTATGCTGTCGTCAATATAGTCCCCTATGAATCTAATTTTCTTATCCATTGCATTAACGAAGATGCATGACAAAAACCAGGACAGCCTTGCTTGACAGAATGGTCAAATTACCTCTAACACCAAGTGATGGGAATTATAGGTTGTGAATCAAACTGTAGCTGTAAATAGTAATGACTCTAAAATTGTTGGTGACCTTTTTCGAAAAGTACTAGAGGAACGCTCAACTAATTCAAAACAATTCTTCTCTAAAATAACTTATGTGGCAACAGAATCTAGCAGAATCTACAGACTATTTAGAAGTACTGACATATTCATTACTTTTTCTACAACAAATACCCCTCTCAGTAAACTGAGGCATATTATTGCGAACGTTGATAAATATTCCTCTGGCAGTGATTGTGAGAAGGTGCGTATTAGACAGATTAGGCGCAACTTTAAGACAAGCTTTAAACTGCCCATTTCATGTGTTTTATGTAAAAAGCAGTTCACAGACAACTATTTATAAACGACTCAGCAGGCAATATGACACACAGCCTGAGATTCTGGTTACTGATCTTAAGGTTTGCTGTTGGACACTTCGAAAGAGATATAGAAATAGTCGGCTTCTATAAGAATAATCCTACAGGGCTTCTTAATGAACAGTGTGACTTTAGTTGTAAAACATTTGTCAGTCTTGCTAAGGGCGTTATTTAAGAAATAGCTGCTTTTCCCTCTCATTTATAACCATTTCACTATTTATTCTATTGCAATTTATTTCATAGCATCTCCTATAATCAGTTTTTCTTACAAATTTTTACTGATGATATTGGAATGGCTTTTGTCATATTTTTGTACACTATTATTCACTTTACCTTACAAATTTTTGAACTGTTATTATTTCTGTTTATATTTAATTATAAATGTTATTGTTCTGCTTTTATTTTATTTTACTATCATTTTTATGGTACACAGATTTCTACTCATTGATTTTATAACATTTACACGAATACGACTTAAAATCTAAAGAAAAAGATTTTGTAATAGACGATATCGCTTCAGATAGCCTCATTCTTCAGAGTTTTCGTATATACAACTATCCATTGTAATACCGCATTTGTAGACGTAGTTTTCGCTACTATCTATTTTTAGCCCTATAATTTCATCCCTACATTAGTTGAACTTCAGGATTCTTTAATGAACATTCAGCAAGCGTTCTGGTGGCGGGGACATCATATCAACATACTGCCGGCAGTATAGTTTGCGGCGTCTTTCTGCTTCGTCCTTTGCAGGTGTGTTTCAATAACCATACGCTACCTGCGGAGCAACAAACGGTGTTCTTGTGATACATCTTACCACTCTTGGACACAATGGCCTTTGAAAGTACCAACCACTGTCACAAAACAGCGATCGATTATCTTAGGGCTCTTTTAATTTGAAATATTTTTGTTTACACGGTTATTATAAACGAAGTGATTGAGTTTTTTTGTAAATTACTTCTCGTATAATGTAATACATTTATATTTCCCTTCATACTGTATTTGTTCTCTTAACGCACCTTATGTAAGTCATTGCACATTAGCTGAGGTTAACGCCATACGGAACAAGTGCGTATTTACTCCTCTGTCTTGCCTGTGACAGATTAGCTATCAACAGCAGTAAACAACAGTGATATAAGGCAATGTTCCGTTGACTGCCAATTGCAGCCATGCCACATAGGTAAATGTTACGTTATTTAACTCTTGTTGGTCTTACTTATCGTTCTTTTCTCTGACACTGTGTTACTTTCTGACTACCTATTTAAATCGGGTTTCTCTATATGTTTTCACTGAATTAGATCTGAAGATGTTGCGGCGTCAGCAGACTGTTACTGCGGAGTAGTTGCTCTTCCTTGCAGCATCGGTTACGGGCAGATCAGTTGTTTCTTCACCTGTGGTTCCTCGCACTTTAGGTACTTGGGCTACGCACGGCTCTGTTTAAAAAGAGCAGCTCGATATAGACATAGGATCGAGTCGGACATGTCTGCTTTCATGTCCCGCAGCTAATTCGCTGCAAATAATAAGGCGTAGCTGTGATCCTACGGTCAAACAGTCTATACATTGGCTAGAATTGCGAGTTTATAAAACACACAGAAATACAAAATAAAAGTTAAACGAATAATTTAAAACCTAGGGCTCTTTTATGTCCTCTATAATTGATGTACACGACAGAGATAAATGTTGAATAATGTTTATTCAAAAGAGGACATCTGAAATAAATGAGAAGTGGTCCTACGATATTGAGTTAAATACAGACAGAAAATACCGTATAAAATTCAGTAAAGCTGCGTTGCAAGCTTTACGAGAATGGTAGCCAAATATTCAAACTAAATAGTCGTCAATGATACACAAATACTAAATCCCTTTCGCAATCACAGTACACGAAATATTCACCAGCTCAAATCAGTTCAGAGTTGAACAAGATGATTTAAAAAATAAGACGTGTAATACAAAGAGCAGTAACTCATACAGTCTCTATTCTCAGTTCTGTAATTCACGCGGAAAATGTTAAGAGTCCTACTACAGAGCACATTCAGAACTCTCGAAATGTAAAGTCCGTTCAGGCCGTTCATTGCCCAGAATGAAACACCTCCACGGCTGTATATCCCTCGTTACTACAGACTGCCTCCTTCCAGCACTGGACAAAAGAGTCCCGAACCACTCCCTTGACCTCTTGACTCAGGACGTCCCCGTCTCCACTTGACTCCCCTAGTGTTCTGCTATCTCTGCTTCCCCATCGGCTGAAGGCCGTCTCCACCAAAAATACATCGTTCTTTAGCTCTTCAGACATGGTTTGACTCAACATGACCACTTCCATGACAAAACGGATATAATACTACAATATTTAAATAAAGAAATTTTATAAATATTCGGTCACTGTCTGATCATTCACAGTAGCTATAAATAGAAGTTAGTTCATAAATAAATAAGGTGGTATTCCTGTGCAAGTGCGAACTGTCGCTAACAATTGTTGAAACTATTATTTATGCCTTTGTCGCGGAAGCGTCTCTCCGTTCTCTTTTCAGTTGTGGTGTCCGCCAACACATGCGATTCAATACTATTAAATTAACACTTTTTTTAATAGCACTTACAAACAACATTTAAATAAATTTTGCTGGCACAATAGTAAAATGTTCATTCAATAAAATGACAAGTATGACAAAATAAAAGGTACTGATGCTGAGGCTGTGTTCGTTTGCTGTGTAAAAGTAGAGAACACGATTTTCTAACAAATACTTGCGTAATAAAATTATATTAAAGACATAATGAAACAAAAACTAAAATATACAGAGAGAAGTGGCTTTCAGAGATGATAGTTATAGTGCAATGCTATCAAGATATCTTAGCTGAAATCACATGAAACGTTTAAAAGCTGTTAATTCAGATGTTCACTGTGAAAATTGTTTATTCACTGTGAAATATTAACCTATGTAGATTTAAAAATATTGAAATACTGGATGCGCCTCATTATCTGATATGGCAGACGTATTCAGATTTGCACTAATAGTTGACTGTGAGTTATTATACCCTCCAAAAGGCTGAAGGACGTCTTCCTTCAGCTTGCCTGAAAGTCCGCCATTGCTGGTCATTCCGCATTTTGCTAAGCGAGCGACCATTGTCCAGCTACCATCTTTTGGAATCGACGCATTTCCTGTGACGCTGTTTGCCCCTGCACCTGGCTGGCCGGAACGGTCAACTAGCAGGGCTGGCCGCGGCGCGCCTTGTACCCCTGCACCCGCTAGCGTTGAGCTAGTACCAATACGAATAACTAACCTACACAGTATGAACAGAATCTTCCGTCGGTTCTTGGTAGAACAACATTATAATAATAAATGAAAAGCACCAGTTTGCTTTTGTTCTACAATATTATTTTTATTGCTAACCGGTTAGCAATAAAAATAATATTATAGAACAAAAGCAAACTGGTGCTTTTCATTTATTAACCTACATAGTCGTAACATTACAATGGCCAGCATAAATGCAGACATCGGTTATCAATTTAGATAAAGGAATATTGTGATCTTCAATATTTTATTAACTGATAACTAGAAATAGAAAAATGTATAGTCAAAAGTAGAGTTAATCCTACCACACATGTAAAGGGAGTCAAACAACATATCAACAAGTGCAGAGCAGTGTACCCTCTGCCAGTGGCATACAAAATATTATCAGAAATTCTCCTGGACAGAGTGCTATAAACATTAGGCAAACAGTTCGGAGAATATCACGGAGGTTTTCGAAAGGAAAGATCCTGCACAGAACAGATTTGCAATCTAAAATCAATAATTTGCCACGTAATGTTAATCTGCAAATCTATAATAATATCATTTATTGTTTTTAAGCAACAATTTGATTCGTTAGATGAAGAGACAATAGATGAAATCACTAAATAATATGGTGTTAAAGCAAAATTAGGGAACATAATGCATGAAACTGTAACAAAGACGAAATCTGAAGTGAAATTTATGAGAGATTTATCTCAGCCATTGAAATTAAAACTGGTGTTAGAGAAGGGGAAGGTATATCATCTTTGCTGTTTAAATTCATTCTAGAAAAAAATTACAAGGATCACGAATTTGGAGCTAAGAATAAAAAATTCGAACTAATGACTCTAGGAAGAAAACAAATGTAATGAAAGTAAATTTCCTGGGTTTTTCAGGCGATTTCGTAACGCCTTTAGAAAATCTGTCGGACGCAGTTATTCCAACAATTCTTTTGGAAGAAACAGCGATTAGAATTCTTAAAATTTCGGGTAAAGAAGCAAAATTCATGATAAACATAAAATATGCTCCAATACTCACAGAAACACAAGTAGGTAGAACAGAGCGAGGAAGTAAATTTAAATTTGTTATAGAAACTATACAACAGAATGGAATAGAAAAATTTGCAGTAGACGTAAGAGTTAACAATATGCAGAGAGCATATAGTGTGACAAAGAAAGATTTCGAGGGCTAGGGGTCTTTCTTTTCCCAATCCTATACTTCCTCTGGAACCGGGCAGCAGCGGGCACCAGTATCGAACTGATGCACATAGCAAATGATGCTTCAGATGGATGGAGATCGAAGACTCATGGGCGAAACCAACCACAGTCTGGTTCTTCGGCCATGGTACTGCGATGTGGAAAGGAAATGGAGAGACTACCAAATTATTATACTTCCTGAACGTTGGAAGACGGAGAATAATGATGGCGTTTCCTGGAGTAAAATATTACGGAGATAAACTACTGCCCCGTTCGGATCTCCGGGTGGGGAGTATTTCAGGTGGTATCATCAAATGAGATGAACATTTTAATTTCAGAATTGGGACATGGAACGTGAGAACACTTCAAAGAGCAGGAAAACTGGAAAATCTGAAGAGAGAAATGGACAAATGTGAAGTGAACATAATGGGTTTAAGTGAAGTGGGTTGGACAGATAGTGGTGAAATAGTATCAGGTAATTACACAATGTTTAATTCCGGTGGTAAAAGTTTTGAACATGGCGTAGCAATAGTGATGGGAAATGAATTAGTGCAAATTGTGAATAAAGTCGTGTGTCATAGTGATCGTTTAATGTTTGTGACAATAAGTGCAAAACAAGTGGACATTCTGATTGTTCAAGTGTACATGCCAACATCAGATCACGATGACGAAGAAGCGGAGAAAATATATGATGAAATAGAAGACATCATTCAGTCTGAAGGAACAGGAAAAGTAAATACGATAATCGTGGGTGACTGGAATAGTGTGGCTGGACAAGGCAATGAAGAAAACATTGTTAGACAATATGGATTAGGAAAAAGAAACTACAGAGGAGGAATGCTAGTGGAATTCTGTCACCGAAATAATTTGGTGGTGATGAACACTTGGTTCAAGAAAAAGAAGAGTGAACTGTACACATAGAACAGCCTAGGAGATATGAACAGATATCAGATAGACTACATACTTGTAAAACAGAAGTTTAGGGGCAGTGTGAAGGGCGCCAAGACTATGCCAGCTGCCGACATCGACTCGGATCACAACCTTTTGGTTGCAGATATCAGCACCAGGCTGAAGAAAATCCGACAGCATGGGAGGAGAAAACAAAGATGGAAGTTGGAAAAGGTAAGAGAGAATAACGTGGCAGTAAGAGAATCGTTAGTGAAGAAATTTAACGAAGTTAGACACAAAAATACAAGTGCAAGTGCGGAAGATCAGTGGCAAAATGTTGAAATGGGTTTGTTAAATACTCTGAAGAGTGAAGTTTGGAGGGAAACAAAGAAAGCGAGGAAACCCTGGATCACCAATGAGATGCTGGGGGAGATGGAGGTAAGGGGGAAGTGTAAAATTGTTAATGTAGAAGAATACAGAAGACTTAAAAAGGCCCTCAGGAGGGAAACACACAATGCGAAGGAAAAGTACTTAGAAGAAATGTGTGACGAAATGGAAGAACTACAAATAAGAGGAAGTTACGACCTCATGTACCATAAAACGAAGGAACTGGGAGAAGGAGAGAACAAAAGTGTTGGGACGTTCGGAATAGAAGATTCTAGAGGACAAGTGGTTACTGAACAAGTGGAAGCGCTGAAAACATGGGAAGAATATATAAGGAAACTATATGATACAGAACATCGCCCAGATGACATCGACATAGAGCCAGAGGAAGCTATTGATGAAGATGAAAAAGGGCCCAGTATACGGACAAGGGAAGTAGAGAAGGCGATAAAGGACACGAAGAGTAGGAAAGCTACAGGGGATGACGACATACCAGTGGAGTTGCTTAAAGAAATCGGAAATGAAAGTTTGAAAGTTCTGAAACAACTCATAAACATAATCTATGACACTGGAGAATGGCCTGAAGACTTTTTGGACGTCACAATGGTTACTCTTGAGAAGAAAAAGCAAGCCAAGAAGTGTTGTGATCATAGAACAATTAATCTGATATCGCATGTGGCAAAGATCATTGCAAGAATACTAAATAGACGGTTGGAAAACAGAATTGTAGAAGTGATGGGAGACGACGAGTTTGGCTCCAGGAAAGGAAAACGGACCAGAGACGCCATTGGCATGATGAGGATATTGTCAGAGAGAGTTTTGTCCTATAACGAAGAAGTTTGCGCTTGTTTTATAGACTGGCAGAAGGCCTTCAACAGAGTCAATTGGAATATAATGATGAACATCCGCAAGGAAATAGGAATCAACTGGGGAGGTCGGAGACTTATAAGGAATTTGTACCTGGGACTAAGGGTAAAGGTACGACTTAACTATGGAGAAACGAACAGTGTGGAAATAGGAAGGGGAATGAGACACGGATGTTGTCTGTCGCCAAGTCTCTTCACTCTGAATGGAGAAATGCTGGCGAGATAAGCGCTGAAAGGATGCGAAAACTTCAAAGTAGGAGGACGTCTCATCAACACCATCAAGTACGCAGACGACCTGGTAGTGCTCGCCAAAAATCAGAGACAGCTGCAACACAAGATGAACAATTTGGTGGAAACGGAAAGAAAATACGGCATGGAAATCAACATCGAATAATCAAAAGTGATGCGCATATAAAAACGTGAGAAACACTTGAAGATAACTGTTGACAATCGGGAACTGGAAAATGTGAATCAGTTCAAGTACCTGGGAAGTTTTATCGGAAAGGATGCCCACTGCACCAACGAAATCAATCCGAGCGAGAATCACCATGGCCAAAGCTGCTTTCAACAAGAAGAGGACTCTGCTGACCAGCAAGTTGAGTTTGGCATTGAGCAAAAAACCGATAAAGTGCTACATCTGGAGCATTGCACTGTATGGAGAATAGACCATGAGAAAGAAGGAGAAAAATACTTAGAGAGCTTTAAAATGTGGTGCTGGAGGAGAATGGAAAAGATCAAGTGGACAGATCGCATAAATAAATGACGATGTACTGCGAAGAGTAGGAGAGAAGAGAAGTATTCTGCGTACAATTCTTCAGAGAAAGGCCAACTGGACTGGACATGTACTTACACACGAGTGACTCATACATGATGTCATCGAAGGGAAACTCAGAGGAAACGCAGGACGACGAAGAAGAAGAATTCAACGTCTGGACGACATGAAAGATGGAAAGAGATACAACCGACAGAAGGAAGAAGCTGAAGACAGAGAACAGTGGAATCAGAAATCCTCCGTACGAAGATATGGACCTGCCACTAGGCAGAATACCACATAATAATAATAAAGAATATTTACAACAAGAAATACATATCTATAAAAACAAAACTAAGACACTATACCAGAATGTTTATATGGGTGTGAATGTTGAACAATGAACTATAAGATAGGCAGAATAGAGGTAACTGAAAGACGAATTACAAAAGCAATGGGTGTTACAAAAGTAATGGGTGCAATAGAAACTACAGAGGGATGGCATATGAGAGGTAATGAAGAGATCTACAAATATATAGAGAAAATATCAGAAGTAATGACCAAAAGAAGATCGTCCTTTAATGGTCACGTCTACCGAATCAGAGAGGACAGGGTGACGAGTCAATAAATCCCTGCATTTCTGGAAGAAGAAATCGACAATAGCATGAATTAGAGAAACAAGCAAAGATCGCGAAGAAACGACATCAAAGAATCAGAAATAAGAAATCTTTCCAAGAAAAAAATATTAAATTTAAAAGGCTTTCTGTAGAACAAATAAGACATCGGGAACAACACAAACTGACGAAGGGAAAAGATTAGATGGGGAGAATTCTTCTGAGTTTGTCAATTATAAAAATATAAAATTCCGACGTTTCGGAGACTATTGCAAGACACCTTCCTGAGGGTGTATTACTAACTTCTTAGTGGGTGCTAGTTTAATTAATTACATACTATGGAGGAGTGCTGTCATTGGATACGAGGGTGAGGAGAAGGGTATTAGGTGTTCTTTTATTGGTCTTTGCATTGCATGTTGTCATTGGCGGAAATAGGCGTTTTCCACTGGAGTTTCCTTTATTGCTTGCCATTGGTGGATATCGGCGACTGGGACACAGAGCGGCGACGCCAGTGTAGCTCTGTGCACTGTTCCTGGTGTTCTACCACCTGTGATTTTTTTTTATACGGATATGTCTCTCGTGTTCAGATAACCTTGTGCTTATTGGACACCCAGTCTCGCCAACATACACCACTCCACCTTCGTACCAGATTTCATGAACTCCGGCGGCTTGAAACTTGTCAATTGTATCTTTCGTCGAGCCCAAAACGTCGTTGTAGAGATATATCCGTCTCAAACAGTACAACAAATCAACGGTGGCAGAACACGAGGAACAGTGCAGGATGAAGATTGAATTTAGAGAAGCCCGCGTACTGGCGAAACAGCCGTATAGCTTGAGGAGGAACATCAGAGGGGCTATAGAAATAGCCAAGCGACTTGACAGCATGAATGGAGAAGACGGGTACCAACTCGCAGTGTCCTGGCTGCCAGCATTGACAACTTCGCGGAAGGACAGCTCTCGCAAAGCAACAGGCGCGCCGTCGGCCGCAGCGGCGGAGGGTATACACAGACTGACGCGCCCTAGCCGATGCTATACACTTAGTAAACAGCGCTTCACTGCAGTCGCCTCTCAATTTCCTATTCGCCGAAGTCCACCAATGGCAAGCAGTAAAGGAAACTCCTATGGAAAACGCCTATTTCCGCCAATGACAACGCGCAGTGCAAAGACCAATGAAAGAACGCCCAATACCCTTTCTCCTCACCCTCATATCCAATGACAGCACTCCTCTATAGTATTTAAGTAATTAAACTAGTGCCTATTCAGCAGTTAGCAATACACCCTGAGGAAGGGGTGTTGCAATAGTCGCCGGAACGTTGGATTTTTATAGCTGACAATGTGGTCATACACCCAGAAGAATTTTATTGGCTGTGACAACGGCCGCGGAAGCCTACGTTTACGTTCTTGGGGAGAAGATAAAGGAGTACTGGAAAATTAGAAAACAACAAAGAAAGAAAAGGAGTGAAAGTTGTATCGTGATCGCAATTAATCAGGACGAAAATAATTAAAAAAAGAGTCGCTGTCTTATCGCCAAATTATTTACCTACAATTAACAATTTTTGAACACTCTGTGGATGCTGCAGATCTGATGCGAGGAGGAATCTAGGAATATGGTACAACTAGACATCACTCTCGTACAGTTCAGAGTCACTTCAGTGCTCACAGAGGCACTGTTTCTTCACGAATTCTATACTTGCCTGTAATCAGAGGAAGCCCTACGAACTTATACAATAGGAAGTAGTAACTGTCATTCACTTCAGAGTGGTTTGCAGAATATAGATCTACATCTATTTGGCAGTGAAGTACTTTGTATCTGAAAGTCTGTTGAGTGGAATGAGTACAGTAGGATGGGTTGACCTGAGGATGTAGCACAGTGTCCGAAAGGAAGGTGTTTGGAAGTGCCCATGGCCATACAATGGATGGAGTTGTCCACTTTGGTGGTGTATCAACGCTGAGGGTCCCACACAACTGCAGCGAATGGTTTAAACTCGCAGCGAACTAACACTGTGAAGCAACTGTGATCGTAGAAACATCATAACCGACAGGTTCCATAGAAGAGTATCATGACTTGTCAGTGGTTAATCGGTTTCAAACCCAACACAAACTGCTGCTTCTAATTCTCAAGCAGTTTCCGAGCGAACATTCCGAAGATAGTTGGACGCCATGGTCCTCTGGAGACGGATATCTCACAAAAGCCCATTGCTAAAAGCGCCGGATAAATCCACATACCTAAAATTGACCAATAAACCAGAAACGGGACAGTAGTGGACTGCAGGTATATAGCGAGCCCAACGAATTGCGTTTTGTCCCGTTTCAAATAATTCAAGATGTCGAATACGCCGAAGACCCAATGATGCCTTAATCCGCAGGGTGTGGAGCGTATTTTTCAGGTAGGTATGCTCTGGCGGTGTTTTTCACACCAGAATAACATGTTCAGGATACCGCGATCATGATTCAGAACATTTATTCTAGCATTACTCTCGAAAAAAGGTCGTAATTCTACCTGCATCTTCACGATGAGTGATATTATGTGGATTCTCACATGTGCCAAGATGATAACAACCCTGTTCACAAAGCTCCATGCATACCTTTCTGGTTTGAAGAACACTGACACACAAATTCGTAACAGGAATGGCCCGGTAAATCGTCCTGTCTTAACCCCATACAAATGTCTGAGGCAGCATGGGGAAGCCACTGAAACGTAGCAGTCATCAACAGGGCAGTTTGGAAGCTCTGTTGAGTAGATCCTGCGGAATATGGCATATCTTTGGAGGTTATCATCTTAAGATAAGGTCTCCTGAGGATACTTACGCTTTTTCCACTGTGCTAGTATCAATTAGTATGCAGAGGCACTCTCACCGAGAGGTTTAACATGGATCAGCTATTTAATCGAAAAATCCTTAGAAAATGTATTTATTCTATGAGGAAGGTTGCTGTTCATCAGATAGCGGTAACATCAGGAGTGCCCAGGGATGTGTGATAGGACCGTTGTTATTTTCTGTATACGTAAATGATCTGGGGAAAAGGGTGGGCAGCAATCTGCGATTGTTCGCTAATGACGCTGCAGTGTATAGGAAAGTGTCGAAGTTCAGTGACTGTAGGGTATATACAAGATGGTACAAGTATGATGGATGTAAGTTAATTCTAATGAGTAGGGAAAAAAACCTAATGTTCGGGTACAGGATTAGAAGTATCCTCCTTGACATAGCCACGTTGTTTAAATACCTGGACGTAAAGTTGCAAAGCGATATGGAGTGAAATGAGCATGTGAAGATTGTGGTACGAGAGGTGAATGCTCAACTTCGATTTTTTGAGAGAATTTTAGGAAATAAAAAAAGTTCTACATCATTGTATCCATTACATAATAGCAATTCTGTGAAGCCTAACAGCTACGGTCGCAGGTTCGAATCCTGCCTCGGGCATGTGGGTGTGTGATGTTCTTAGGTTAGTTAGGTTTAAGTAGTTCTAAGTTCTAGGGGACTGATGACCTCAGCAGTTAAGTCCCATAGTGCTCAGAGCCATTTGAACCATTTTGAAGCCTAGCAGATGGCTCTGCTTGACTAATAAGTGTTTTCAAAAATACATTAAGTTCTCCTTTCTTATATCTTGTTTTTAAAATTTATTGTCGTTATTTCAATTACTTCTGCTATAATGTTTCAAACGGGCACATGTCACTGGCCGCGCCTGACAGGTGATGCTACTCGTAATGTTTTCGTGGCAGCAATGTAGGCCACTGGGCCGATCAACTACATGTTGTTTCCAGCTGGACAACATTTTATTTTACTTTTCACTTGAACATAGTTGTTCTAAATTCTGACCATTTCTTTTTACCTAAGTAGCCTTACCACGCCATGAAAATTGTCATCTTTATTCATGTGTTGTCATACCTAATTTTCTATATAGTATTTTATAGGATTTATCAAAATTTCATTGTGATGAAAACACCTCTAATAGGTGCCGAAACTTAGGTTAATATACCTACCACTAATGTGCAACTGGTTGGCTGTACAATCCTCTGTTGAAACTAGTACACGGTGGCTGAGTAACAGCCATGTTTAAAACCGCTATACAGTTGAGTACGCACTAACGCTTTACGAATAGGTACGTTCTTCAGTAACTTCAGTGTGAAGACTGAAGAGCATTCCTTGTAGCAACGGTAAAGGTATACATGTTGTGTACTGTACTGCGCTGTACAGAATAAGATCCCCAGATAGCTCAAAAGTAGCTCATTCGAATTCTAATATACTTGCGTCAGAACTTTGCACACTATTTAACCGGTTTTGCAAAGGATCAAATTTCAAATGGTAATGGATTAGCAACAATAATAGCAGATTATTATTGGGATTTTTTTTCCAAGTTCACTTCAAGAAAGACATAAACTCCAAACGTGTTTCACAGCATTTTAATACATTGTCGTAGAGAAAAATGTTACGTGTGACATTATGAAGAGTTTCAAATGTTCTCAATTTATTATCTATTAAGCCATATGTACACACTGTCAATATGAAGGCACAAGTAATATTATCAAACAATAAGTCGAAATGGCATAATGAAAGCTTGTACACTTTTAAATGTGGAGAGGCTTTAAGGTAGTCCATGTCATTCAATTGTTTCACTAGAATTATGAAAGAAACCTGCCTGACCGCTTCCTGGTAGTCCAGATAGGTCCATCATAATTTCAAGGAAGCGCCGCCGGTACTTCACTACTGAAGCTAAGCCTATAGCGAACAGCCTAAAATCCGAAGGGCAAACTTTTCGTGCTTGCTATGGTGATCCACTTTGCTCAGTGTTTATTACCAATCAAACACTTGAAAAAATTTGTTTTCAAATAGATAAAAATTTTCATGATATTTGTGATTTTCTGTCTTTATACAGATTCTCCTCGCGTCATATAAAAAACATTTAATGTTTGTTCTGTGTGGCAATGAAGTTTCGAACTGTTTTGTCAGACGGCGGAGCCGTAATACAGCGTCATACATGGCGTCTACATGCGACTCGCGTTACAAGCAGCGTGGTGAACATCTACAAAAGTTTGTGTGCTGTGTCTGGCGATGCCTCAGTTGATAGGAGTACAGTTGGGAGGTGGGTAAAGAAAATTACAGCCCCAGGAAATGCAGAAACAGAGATCCTTCATCAGCCATGTTCGGGACGTCCTGTCCTGTCGCAGCCACTGCTCCAGACACGCTGAATCGTGCGGATACCATTTTTCATGCCGACCGGCGCATCACAACTCGGCAATTGGCTCTACAATTATCGAGACTCTCGGATATTCAAAGAAATGCTCACGACGGGTTCCACGAATGCTCACAGTAGACCACAATTTTCAAAGAAAGGTCGTTTCATTTGAATTGTTGGACCGTTTTGAGACCGACGGAGGGGCCTTTCTGTCACGTGTCGTTACGGGGGACGAAAGCTGGATGCACCACTTTGAGCCGGAAACATTCACCACAAAATAAGAAATTCAAGACAACCCCCTCCACCGGAAAGGTCTTCTGGGATTGTAATGGCATAATTCCCGTGGATATGATGCCAAGAGGATCAACCATCAATTCAGAGGCATACGTGAAGAGTCTGAATAAACTCAGGATAGGACAAGAATCCTGCAGAAATCTTGCTCCAACATGATAGTGTACGGCCTCACACCAGTCTGAGAACCCACGAACACATCGCCGAACTGGGCTGGACGTCACTACCTCATCCACCCCACATTACAGTCCTGATACCCTCAGATCTCCATCTTTTTGAGCCATTTAAAGATTCTCTACGGGGAACACACTTTGAAGACGACGATAGTGTCAGTCATGCGGCGAAAACATGGCAAAGCCTACAGGACAAGACGTTTTACCAGCAGGGAGTACATGCTCTTCCACAAAGTTGGCGAACGGCCATAGAACGTGATGGAGACTAGGTAGAAAAATATGAGATGGAGAAGACATATGCGTGTATATTGTCACCAAATTCTGACTCTTAAAAATAAATAAGTTCTGAGACAAAAAATGTGGGGAATTACTTATTGAACGGCCCTCGTATTAATGATCTGGTAGAAAGTTCCATGAGGGCCTTCGCAGATAGTGCTCTTGTTTACAGAGAAGTCGCGGCACTAGAAAATTGTAGCGAAATGAAGGAAGACCTGCAGCGGTTCGACATTTGGTGAAGTGAGTAGCAGTTTACGCTCAGTGTAAACAAATAGAACATATTGGGAATTAAAGATTCTTTATTGTGAGGTTACAAAATCGCTGAACTATCACTGAAAGCTATTAGAAAATACCTAGGAGTGCACATACAGAGCGTTCTGAATTGGAACGACCATACAAAATTAATCGCGAGTATGTCAGTTTCATTGAAAAAATCCTCAGGAAATGTAGTCCATCAACTTAGGAAGTAACTTACAAAACACGGGTTTCACTAATACTTGAATATTACTTGTCAATATGTTGGTCCGTACCAGATAGGAATGAAAGGAGAAGCAGAGGAGATCCATAGAAGAGCAGCATGCTTCGTTACAGGTTCATTTAGTAAGTGCGAAATCTTCACGAAACTGCTCAGCCGTATCCAGTTTCAGGCGCTGCAGAACAGAAGATCTACATTACGTTATGTTCTCCTACTGAAGTTCCGATAACGTTCATTACTTCAAGGTTCAAACAATATTCTGCTCCCCTCTATATGCATCTCGCAAAAAGACCATGAAGCCAAAACAAGAGAAATCCCGGCCCACACTAAGCCTTGCAGCAATCATTCTTCCCGAGAACCAATGCGTCTCGAACAGGAAAAGAGGGAAGTGATGCTGATACATACATTACCCTCTACGAAGGGAAGATGTAGACGTAGTAGTAGATGTAGAATCCACATGGGGATACCAGAAGAGGGAGGGAGTGTTAAAGAGATAGCTTATGTGACGCCGCACAGCAACACCGAACATTTTACCATCTAGCACTTTTTTCCTTGAATTTATTGCCTTACATTCGCTCTTATCACTACTCTGAACCAAGCGAGCCCGGGGAAACTACGAAAAATTATGAAATGAATGAATGACACCTTGGATTGATTAATAAAACTGGAAGTTCAGTATGACATGCGTTACTACTCCACTTTCATTTGTTAGCACTTTTTTATATGACGCGAGGAGTAAAGAAATGTCAAAACACGCGAACCTAGAAAACGTTCCAAAATACTACAACTGACGTCGGAGATATAAGCTTACAGTTTATTGCGTCTGTCCCATTACACTTCCTGAAAACTTCCCTTCTTTCCAGTCATTAAGAACTCTTCGTTTGTCAAGAGCCTGTGTCGCCCGGCCACCAAGAGCTGTTGCGTAACGATTTGGTTCACGGATTCAGTTATATGGCTCCTTCTGTGTATAGCGATTTTACCACTGTGACGTGTGGGGCCTGAAGACGGCATCAATGTAATGCCGAAACTGGTAGCACGTAAGACGTTAATAAAATATTCTACAAATACATACGGCTGTTGGCAAATTATTGCATCAAGAAATACATGCCAGCCGTTGTCCCATAGTCCATAACGGATCAAAGAAGACTGAACAGGTATAGTGTCGGCTCCGGTGGCCTTGCCTCTTTTCAGCGACTTAAGTAGCTTTTCTGTCCCTTATTTCGATGTCTGTGATTTTGCTGTCCATAAGACTATTTAAAGGAGGAAGTAGAGTGTGATCTTCCTCTGTGAAGCAGTTCTGGAGAAAGACCTTTAGTATTTCGGCCTTTTCTGTGTCGTTATGTGTTTTGATGTCACTACGGCTGAAGAGTGTGTGGGCTTCGATCTGTTTACTGATTTAAAATAGGATCAGAAATTCTTCGGATTTTTCTGTCAAGTTGACAGCAAGAATTTTAGTTTTGTATTCATTATACACTTCACACATAGCCCTCCTTACGCTAATTTGGATTCGTTTAATTTCTGTCTACCTGTGAGCATTTGGCTATGTTTGAATTTCCTGTGAAGCTCTCTTCGCTTTTGTAGCAGGTTCGTGGACAGCTAGCGAACCAAGTTGAATCTGTTTCATACTTGACAATTATGGTATTGGCATACTTGTCTAAATCATGTTGTACGATACTCTTGAACTTTGTCCAATGACGCTCACCACTATCAGTGTTGCAGATGAAATTTTCGTGGTGCCCTTTCAGGTAATTTGTTGTAGCCCTTGTCAAACAGAAAGAGTAAATGTCATAAGAGTGTCGAAAATCAGTGCCATATCCACTTACAAATGGCAGTGTCATCGCACTTTTTAACTGAAGTGGAGTTACCAGATAAAAATTTTCATGCTACATTTGGTGGACCATTATCATTAAGTAGATACTGCATGCAAACAGGTTCGCCGAGGAATCTAAATATATGTCAGTATGCCATGTCGGAGGCAGTAATATTTACTAACAGTTCCCTCTCCTTCACTATCTCCTAACAGTATATACCCGTTGACGATGGACCTCAAGAATGTTGCTCAGTCATTCCACTTCCGCGTAAAATTTCGGGAAAAGAGTATTCTATACGTGAATGTATTACTGTTTTTAGACAGTGTTCCGTCACTCTGGAACACCAGAACACTCCTGAAGAAGATCCCAGCAGAGGCGTCGAAACGAGTATTGGAGAAGTCTGAAGAGGAATGTCACGAGGCATAACAAATCAGAAAACCTTACCAGCTTTGACAACGGGCAGTCAAGCTTGCAAAGTAATACAAAAAATATATCGTAGTAGGATACACCATCTACTATATCATTATAACTTTTCAGTGTCCTGGAAAAGTTGCCTGCTTTAGCGAACAGTGAATGGTACGCCCATACCACAAAGGCCGGCAAATGTGCGACTTTCTTTTTTAATTTACTGGCTTTCGGAAAGTGCCAATGTAGCCATCTCAACAACTCACATAGATTTCTTGACACTTCAGAGTATACACTAGTTTAAATCGTAGCCTGGTACGATGTTACATAAGCTCAACAGCGACATATTACGATGTAATGAAATTTTATATTCACAGTTTGCTGAAACGTGACGAAAATGTAACAGAGGATATGCATAAATAGTACGTTGTAAAAATACTACTGGTAAGACAATAAGAGACCATAAAGCTCCGTTGGTACACATGTGGGATGTTTCCATTTCAACCCATATTAATGACTATGTACCTAAATTTCCCATTAAATTTTCTTTTATTTTGTCCTGTAAGAATTACTTCAAAACCTGAGGAAAGAGAATTGAATAGTTGCACAGATCTATAAATACCGTCTGGAAAGAACATGAGATCAGCGTGCAAGATACATATTTGGATATTAACAGCCGTATGTATGGATACACAGTGATTCCTTTATACACACATCCAGGAGGTACGTAGTGACAAACATTTATAGGCAGCACACTGGAACATATTCAGGTAATTGCGCATTGGTATTCCCCTGGTATGCTAAGCGCCAAGAGCACTAGATGAGCACCGCAGGGAGCTATAAATGGATGGAATGCTGGCACTGTTGACGAACTGGTACAGTATATTATACGTTGCTATATCGTTGGATGCTAACAAGGTTTGGAGGTTGCTTGGGAACTGATGACCAAGAAACTCAAGATTAATTACAAATACGTCCATGTGATACGTGTTCCGAGGACATTGTAGGAATATATGGTGAGGGCCTCCATCCTCTCCTCAAACACATTGAGGGGTGACGACAGCGGTTCTTATTAAACTTCCTACGATTAATTTTATGCTGTATGTGGCTATCGTGAGACTCCTCGATGTTTGTGTCTTATTATACCATGGTAATCTTGCAACCATGGGATGAATTAGTGCGTAGTGACTGTCTTTAATTTTATATGTCCTCAACCATTCCTCTAGCCAGTCCGACGACAACTGCTTCCTGAGCCTGGGTATCATATCTGTGAGAGGAACTTTATAATATTTAAGAACTTTATGTAGAGATGTAAGTCTTGTTTATTTCCAGGTATTTCATAGTGGCTTTTCCATACCATCACGATGTTACGACAGTAGCTTTGTGCCCGAAACACAACGTCGACAGTTGCTGCAAATTTGGGGTTGGTAGACCTACTGTCAAGTTCTCTAATCCGTTGTAGGACTGACGTACTACCATAGATTATGACTACTGTGTCTTCTGTTGTTATCTGTGCGAACAGCAGGGCTTCCAAAATGGCAACCATCTCGACTGTCATAATAGCGGAGTGGGTCCAGCTTGTATAGGCACTGTCGTTTGTTTCGGGGCACTACCATCGACGTCGCAAGACTTGGACGATCCGTATACGCCAACACGCATCGTGATACTGAGACAGGAATTCCATCGCCGTAGCGCTAGATGGGTCCAGGTTTTGAAACGTTTAACTAGTCCTGGTATTAATCTGCAGAGTCGACTTTTCTTATGACCTGTTATAGTGCGTTTCCACACAACATGTCACTTCCACACAGCCTTCCACACAGAATACTGGCTGATATGACCGACCGTAACACACGTGCTACAACTGCAAACCAAAGCCTTGAATGGGATTCTACTGCGTCATACAAATACCTTTCTCTCTCTCTCTCTCTCTCTCTCTCTCTCTCTCTCTCTGTCTCTCTCTCTCTCATACACACACATACACACACACACACACACACACGCGCACACAGACACACACACACACACACACACCTACATCACCACCAAATCATTTCCTACTGACAGACAACTGACAGTAGGAATGCGCAGATAACGGAAACGGATGGCAAGAGGTATCTTTCTAGTACTGCCGCTCAACTAATATATCCGCTTTCACGTGTATTTTTTTCTAGTTATTACTTCTTCTCTAAGATTGCCCTCACGTCTGGTAACCAGAATAATTTGCTGCATTGGAACCGTGTTTTAATAATAACTGAATCAGCATCGCCACGCTTTCTTACTTTCGGATTTACTACACAGCTTTCATTGATAAAAGCAGTCATAACTTCCTAGTTACGCTGCTAAACTAATATACTTTACATTTATGAGCATTTTTTTCTGGTTATTACTTCTTCTCTGACATTGCCCTCGTTTCTGGAAACCGGAACAGTTTCTTACATTGGAATCGTGGATAATAACTACTGCATCAACACTACCATGCCTTCTTACTTGTGGATTTATTACACACATTGCGTTGGTAAAAAGAGTCACAACTTCCTAGATTCATCTAGTAACATGCGACTGTTTCTATCAATGATAAAAAAATCTGCACAGTAAATCCGAATTAATTGTTACTTAATTTTCTTATCTTTTTTATCAACAATGATTCGTCTCTCTACAGCAAGCATAATTAAATTTTCTTCAAGTCTTGTATTCCAGCTTCAGCTTTATTTCCCAGCTGCAGAAGTGTCCGATTCTACTTTTTGGCACCTGAGACCTATTAAGAGTAGTACAACTTTTATTTCGTTCCATTGGTAACAAGATTCTAGCTACGTAAGAAGTTCAATTCCATTTAATTAAAACGCTACCCAAAGACACGAACGACAGAGCCGCAAATTCCAGCTCCCGTTGATCATCATCACGGCTTCGTCGTTTTTGCGGCCATCACTCACCACAATATTGTCCAAGTGAAGTGCTCAAAGCAAAAATAGATCTCAGTCTCCTTGCTGCAACGTAATCCGGAACTAATGAGAAACGGGTAAACGGCATAGGAAGAGGGAGTCAGAGGCAGCGAGTGGGAGAGACAGAGAGAGAGAGAGAGGAAGAGAGAGAGAGAGAGAGAGAGAGAGAGAGAGAGAGAGAGAGAGAAGTGGGAAAGACGCCTGAGAGGGAAACAGGCATTACTAACTCGCTGCACAGGGTTTTCATTCTCAAAATCTTCTCATTAAAATATGCGCCCATGTTGAGGTAAGCTCTTAAAGAGATTGCATGCGTCTTACGTAACTGAGGCTTTTTGACAACCTTGTAAACATCTGGGGCACTCGTTTAATAAAAATGCGAGACTTGATGGATGAGGAAGTATAAAGCTGGATGTAATTTTATGGCACCAACGGTCCCCCAAGAGTTGAGCTGAAGCTTTACTTGCGGTAGATGAAATATTCGCCCCCCGCCAACCATTGCTAGCGAGAGTTCTTCTTAGAGTCAGGAATGCCTGCGGTTGAGGCTGGTACGATAGCCGTGGAACATATCCTCACATCTTTTTAGCCGCGGCGACATAATAAATGACGTGACAGCGTACGTTATGCTTGGAAGATTGCGCCGCCCTTAGTATCTCGTTGCGTTATGTTGCAGCACAAGAGAATATTCATTTAATAACAGGGCAGTATGTTATCCGTGCCACTTCAGCGTCGTGCGGATTTCCCACTCGAAGAACCAAATCATATTGGGAATTTTATTTTATGACGTGGGACATTGAGCGTATTTTCGACCTTGCTGATCAAACTGCTGTGCCCTTACGGCCGAATTTTAAGGGCCTCTCGGTAGTGGTATGACGGTTGTACGCAATAGAGAAGCATAAAAGATTATGGACAGAATGATATTTTCACTCTAAAGCAGAGTGTGCGCTGATAAGAAACTTCCTGGCGGATTAAAATTGTGTGCCGGACCGAGAGTCGAACTCGGGACCTTTGCCTTTCCGGCAGGGCGTGAGTCGTGCCTGGGTAGCTCAGATGGTAGAGCGCTTACCCGCGAAAGGCAAAGGTCCCCAGTTCGAGTCTCAGTCCGGTACACAGTGGAACTCTCACTCTGGAAACATCCCTTAGGTTGTGGCTAAGTCATGTCTCTGCAATATGCTTTCTTTCAGGAGTGCTAGTCCTGCAAGGTTCGCAGGAGAGCTTCTGTAAAGTTTGGAAGGTAGGAGACGAGGTACTGGCGGAAGTAAAGCTGTGAGGACGGGACGTGAGTCGTGGCTGGCTAGCTCAGATGGTAGAGTGCTTGCCCGCGAAAAGCAAAGGTCCCGAGTTCGTGTCTCGGTCTGGCACAGAGTTTTAATCTGCCAGGAAGTTTCAAGATTATGAACTGTTTGCATACGTTGATAAAATATAAGTTTCGAAGTTTTCCGTCTAATGTTGGGGCAATGTTGAGTAAAAAATCGGTTTATTGGTGGAGGATGCACATAATTACACATGAAAGCAATGCACTTAAAACAATGCACTTACCTGTTCTTGCACTTAACGTTCTTGCCAGCAGCGTCCGCTGACGGGCTATACAAGGTGTTTCCGTCAGAGCGTGCAAATATGTAACAGGGCATAGAGAATGCTCCACTGAACAGTTTTAGATAGCGAACCTACAGTAGGAGAAGACAGTTCAAGGTGATATGAAAGTAAACATGTCCCCCGCTTTGTCTAGCTTTACTGTTTTCCAGCTTATTTATAACTAACATGCGTACAAATTTACACGTACTGTGCTGCTTATTTACATGTACGTTGTTTGTTTCCGGCAAGGAAACAAGGAGGAAGAGCCTGATTACCAGGAAGTCATTATGCAGGTTTTCTTTACTTTACTTGTCCATAAGATGGCTCTGCTGTATCGTATTTGCCGCCCGGTGTGGCTGTGCGGTTCTAGGCGCCTCAGTCTGGAACTGTGTGAACGCTTCGGTCGCAGGTTCGAATCCTGCCTCGGGCATGGATGTGTGTGATGTCCTTAGGTTAGTTAGGTTTAAGTAGTTCTAAGTTCTAGGGGACTGATGACCTGAGATGTTAAGTCCCATAGCGCTCAGAGCCATTTGAACCATTTTTTTGTGATGTCCTTCGGTTATTTAGGTTTAAGTAGTTCTATGTTCTAGGGGACTGATGATCACAGCAGATAAGTCCCATAGTGCTCAGAGCCATTTGAACCATTTGAGCCTGTATCGTATTTACATTGCCCCATGACAGAACGTGCTATGAATCGACGACAGACCCACTCGTTACTCAGTGCTATTCATAGTCGTACAGTACAATACGATGGAGCAGTACTGGTACCGTATTTCCTAGTCGCTGGATTGGAAGGGGCGGCCCTACCTATACCATGGCCTGCGAGGTCACTTGACCTGAATCTGTTGATTATTTCCCATGGGGATATCTACAGCCACATGTATATGAGACCCCAGTGGATTCGGAGATGGAATTAGCTGTAAGAATTGCAGCTGCCTGTGGTATTATTCAAAGCGCACCAGGGATGTTTTTCAGGGTGCGTCAGAATCTTGTTCGCCGATGTCATGCTAGCAATGAAGTTCACGGGCGTCAATATCAGCAGATTTTGTAAGATACAGTACAAATGGTACGTTCACTTTGTCAGTGGTGGTATTTGTGCCTCGGCTGTGGCGCAGCAATAGAACAGTGTAACACATGGTACACTTTCGGATGCGTCAGTTCGTCGCCGTTTATTGCGCATGGGTTACGTGCGCGTCGTCCACTTCTCCGCCTACCTTTCACGAAAGTGCATAAACACCTAGACCGCAATGGTGTATGGAACGTCGTTACTGGGGACAGGAGTGGCATCAGATAGTGTTTCCTAGTGAATGCTGGTTCTGTTTGTTTGAAAATGATGACCGCATTTAGGTTCGCTGCAGACAGGTGCCGGCCGCTGTGGTCGAGCGGTTCTAGGCGCTTCAGTCCGGAACCGCGCTGCTGCTAAGGTCGCAAGTTCGAATCCTGCCTCGGGCATGTATGTGTGTGGTGTACTTAAGTTAGTTTGAGTAGTTCTAAGTCTAGGGGACTGATGACCTGAGATGTTAAGTCCCATAGTGCTCAGAGCCATCTGAGCCATTTTTTTCAGACAGGGGGAGCTGAATCGCAGTGACTGTACTCGCACAGTGCCAGCTCAAGGCCCTATGGTATGGTGTGTTATTGGGTACAAACTATTGGATACAAAGTATTGGGTACAAACTATTGGGTACACCCACAAATCACAGCTGGTGTTTGTCCAGGGCACTGTGACCAGGGTGACCTACGTGAATGATATCCTGCGACCAGTAGCAATATCCTTTCTGCACAACTTCCCAGACACCATTTTTCAGTAAGACAATGCAGAACTACATATTGCTGCGCGAACGCGTGCCTTTTTGGTTCTACAGAATGTCAGCAATTTGCCCTTCCCCGCCAGATCACCAGACTTGTCGTCAATTGAAGATGTGCGTAATGCGGTGAAACGACTGGTGCAGTGCCGTGATCCAATGCCAACCACCACAGATGAACTTTCGAACAAGGTGGAAGGACGTGATCCGCGCCTTATACGCGTCGATGCCATCACGCAGAGAGAAGTTATCAGGGTAGGACTCTGTGCCTGCTAGGCAACAGGGCACGTGCTGAAACGAGCTGACTGATGTACTAATCTTTTCTGCGGAACATACAAATATACTATACATGTGCTGCAAATATGAACGTGCTATCTCTGGCCGTTCAACGTGTTGTTTCCTTTTGCTGAACATGAGTGCGTTTTCAGTAACACTTAACGGACAACTGTGGTACGAAAATCTTCGTCACGAAGAGATCTCCCTGGGATTCAGTAATTAGGATATCTGTGAAATACCTTATTAACCAAGACGGCAACTTTTAACTTAATAAGACGTAGGACCCGGACAGTTTCTTTAATATTTTTTCGCTACAAGAAATCTTTAGGACAAATGTCACGTCTAGCAACAGTTAATTTTATCAATTTGACCAATGAATTTTCACTCTGCGTGTCCGCGATTAATCAGAGAGCGAGCATCCAGTGTTACGGTTAAGCATGCGCTTGCGAGCCACAGATGGTGCTAGGGCTATCATGCAGCTATAACATATGCGAATGTGCCAAGTTCTGAAATATACTCAAAGACTTGCACCGTGCAAATCTCACCTGAAGATGGCTGCATGGTTTGAACCGAAATTTCCGAGAAAAATATGGACGTCATGGGCTGAAATCTCGAAAATTTGTGCAATACTTATTAAGGTGAAAAATGTTCTAGAACCAAACAAAAAAATAATTACGCAACTATTTTTTCGAGATGGAAACGCTACGTGACTACCCCCCACTATTATTACTTGTAAAAGAATTCAGCCAGATAAAAAATGCTTCGTTGAGTAACCCTCGCCACAGAAACGCGAATATCTTATCAATGAAAATGCTTTCTGGAATTAAAAGAATGTACAACTTTTCTCTCACTGACGAAGAGAAAAATATGCTTGAGTTCATTCAAAAACATTATTTTAGTCTGCCGCTACAATAAGCTAATAGTAACTTCTGAACAACAGGAAAGAGTGTGGAGTGTCGCTGAGAGGTAAGAAATATAACGAAAAGAGTGAATGGCGCCGTCTAGGTAATGGCCATCTTTTATAGTGGAGACAGGTTCAAAAATATTTTCGGAATAACTCAAGGCATCTCTCCACAGAACGGATTTATATTCAGAATAGCGTGCACTGCTATGAATGCGTAGTTTATAGAGGCAATAGAGTGGCTCGCAAATGCCAGGTCGCATATCGGAGTCATGTAAGGGCAGTTAACGAACCAGGATCAGAAAGCACGCGCGTTACTTCCTTACCACCTTACCAACGTAAAATACTGGATCAAGGGTGCTCGAAACGCCGCTGTTCCTAGAAATAATAAAGATCCTAAAGCTGAGTATGATATAACGGACTTTTTACGTCGACGTGTAAACATACTGAACTATTATAGTCACTAACATTTATGACATCTTTAAAATCGGTGTTTAAGACCCCATTGAAAATGACGACATTTCCCTTCACACAAAGGCAGGCGACCCTAGCACGCATATCTGTGCTTCGAAATTCACCTCCCACGTAGCACTTGCAGAAAAGTGTCAGAGCAATGGGTAGGCTGTCAAACTCTTCCTCACGCCAGGCTGAAAGTCGCCAAAGAGGGCAACGTATTCTGTACGAAGAGTGCATCTCAGAACAAAAAACGACGTGTGAAAACCTAAAAATCGAAGAGCATAACTCTAAAACTATCTACGCTTAGGACGCTTCCCTTGTGTGTCTGATGGACAAACGGCTACGGAAACCCTGTGTTTACAAGTCTGCCTGAGACAGACGCGCCTAACTGTCATCAGTTTCTGGATTTTACCGAAATCTAAGACTCAGAGATGAAATGGGGAAGGGGTTTTTAGAGGAACGCGAATCATAAGTGGTTTCCATATTACTATAGAGCTTAAAGGTGCTGAATATTCATCACGGTAATATGTGACGTCTACCTAATATTTTCTTTCACAAATTAGTTCCTTAGCAAGTCATACGAATCCCCTAAGCGGTAAGGTTTGCTAGAACTGATGGAGCCAGAGCTTTCCAATGAGTAATACATCTAATCTATTTGTAACAAAAGTATACCAGTGACAGATGTTCATACTGTTTTTTATGTTACCACTGTATATGAGTTTCTCACAAATTTTTTCCCATTAGGAACTTCACTTGGTAGCTAAAAGAGTAGTTTTAATAAATAGCACTTTCAGACCGAGAATAAATATGCATAAAGCTCTACATTTGCCACTCATACGAAAGTATTGACCACGTATCCATCAAATTTGTGTTAGATATACAGAACATTGTCACCTATCTCATGACTTATTCATTTATTGTCACGTTTATTACATCGAGATAATTATTAAGCACTCAGTATAATCCTTAAATACACTGAAGAACCAAAGAAATTCATACAGTTGCCCAATATCATTAGGGCCCCATCAGAAGTGCCGCAACACGAGGTAGCATGGAGTCAACTAATGTCTGAAATAGTGCTGAAGGGAACTGACACCATGAATCCTGCAGGGCTGTCAATAAATCCGTAAGCCTACGAGGGGGTGGAGATCTCTACTGAGCAGCACGTTGCAAGACGTCCCAGATATGCTCAATAATGTTAATGTACGGGAAGTCTGGTGGCCAGTGGAGGTGTTTAAACTCAGAAGAGTGTTTCAAGCCACTCTGCAGCGATTCTGAAAGCGTGGGGTGTCACAAATTCCTTCTGGAACTGCCTAAGTCCGTCGGAATGCACAATGGACATGAATGGACGCAGGTGATCAGACAAAATGCTTACGTACGTGTCACCTGTCAGAGTCGTATCTAGACGTATCAGCGGTCCCATAACACTCCAACTGCACACGCCCCACACCATTGCAGAGTCTCCACCAGCTTGAACAGTCCCCTGTGGCATGCAGGGTCCGTGCATTCTAGAGGTTGTCTCGGTACCCTTATACGTTCATCCGCTCGATATAATTTGAAAAGAGTCTCGTCCAACCAGGAAACATGTTTCCAGTCATCAACAGTCCAATGTCGGTGTTGGTAGCCACAGGCGAGGCGTAAAGCTTTGTGTCGTGCTGTCATCAAGGATACACGAGTGGATCTTCGGCTCTGAAAGCCCATATCGATGATGGTTCGTTGAAATGTTCGCACGCTGACGCTTGTTGATTCACAGCACTGAATTCTGCAACAATTTGTGGAAGGATTGCTGTTCTGTCACGTCGAACGACTCTCTTCGATCGAAGTTTGTCCTGTTGTAGGATGTCTTTTCGGCCGCAGCGAATTCGGAGACTTGATGTTTCACCAGATTCCTGATATTCACGGTGCACTCTTTAAATGCTTGTACGGGAAAATCCCAACTCCATCGCTGCCTGGGAGATTCTGTGTGCCATCGCTCGTGCGCTGACTATAACACCGCTTTCAAACTCACTTAAATCTTGATAAGCTGCCATTGTAGCAGCAGTAACCTGTCTAACAACTGCACCAGGCACTTGTTGTCTTACATAGGCGTATTCTACCTGTTTACATAACTCTGTATTCGAATACGCATTGCTATACCTGTTCTTTTGGCGCTTCCGTGTATTATACTCTCTAGCGTGTCATAAAATCCGTCAGGCGCCAACGCCACATTGTTACACACTGCCGTCGGATTGGTTTCCAGCTCATAACCTGCGATTACACGACGTTCCGGCACAGCCATTCGCATCGCAACCGGCAGAGGACCTTCGTCTACATCGGACCAACGCACAGAGGCCGTGTAAATCCGCAAGAGAGGTCGCTCCTGCCACGAACCTTTTGACGCATCCACCAATGTAACGTGAAGCCAATCATTTGGAAGTGTACGTCCGCCGTGCAGGTATTTAGGACCGCGCCCGGGCCGACCACAGGTGTTACGACGCAGCCAGCCAAGAGAAGTTTTCTCCGGATCCAGCACCGCTTTGACCTCATTCCGCCTTAGACGCCAAGGGACCTCTGCAACGTGCTCCAAGTCCTGTTGCTATTCTCTCAAATTCATTTGGTAAGACTTTGGAAACAGATCGTAACTACACGTTTGTCTATGTCAATGTGCTCTGCTCAAAGAGAGCAAGGACTTAAACATTTTGTACTCAAACTAGTGGAGAACGAACTCTGTTTGTAGAAGCTTTCATTGTGTTGTTTCCTCAACCAATAATTTGTACTACAAGTACATGAATTAATTTGTTGACTTATTTTCCTGTTAGGAACTGGTTACAAAGTTTGTTACTTCTTTGTGACGGGCAATAAAAACCATTTGCGTTGAATTCATTGTGCTCTTAAATATAGAGGAAGAAATACATGCCCATGTGTTTCTTGTGGAAGTGTTCCAAGTCCATGAAACTCAACGCTCCATTCCAAAATATGAGACATTTCATTCTATAAGTCATACACTGTCGTCTTAAGCTCAGCCACCAGTTACACAGTGGTGTACTGCGAGTTGCCACCCAATCTATATGCCAACAACACAACCTCCGGAAACAACATCCCGAGGTGAAGAAAAAAGGGGAAGGTCAAAAGCAGGAGAGACAGAAAGGTATGCCTGTGACCAAAGCAGTGACAAGTAACCAAAAAAGAAATGAAAATGAGAAGATGAATTCTAACTTAGACATCTCTTTGAAGAGTGACAATAGCATAGATGATGATCGCTTTGGAGAATCCACACCAGATCCCGTTTTTATGACCAATCCAGCACATATAGATGGAGCAGAGGGTAAATTTTTAGGAGGGAAGAAAAATTCATACAGCTACAGATATGTCTACACCATTCATAAAATACCGGAAAAATACCCAGAAGCTATGTCTCCAAAGTCTTTGCACAAGAATAAAATAGTTTCCTAATTAATTGAAGGAGATGTTTCTCTTATTAATGAGAGTGTTGTGACGGGGAAACAGCCGATCTTCAATGTTGCTGCTGGGTAGGAAGCATCAAACGAGTAATCTGCTTTGTGTTTAATGGTCGTGTTGTTGTTCATATAATAATGACAAACAGTTCTTATCTTTTACGTATCTTTCTTACATAGTGTATTTGTAAATTAAGAGAATAGTTAGTTAATTACTGTATCAATAGTAATGGCAGTTTTAAACTACTAAGCACTCCTGTGGCAAAGGATTGTTTCAAGTTAAGTAAACCTTTTTATCTTTCATGTAATAACGTGAACTAATATTTTATATATTGTAGTTCCATGTGCCCTCAATAAGAGAAATCAGAGAACCCACAGTTATGGCCAGCCGGTTGTAGTTTTGTCTCGTAATTACAATAACAATATAACATGTGTATGATATTTTGGATCAACCATATTATATTTAAGAATTTCAGGCCAAAGAATGATACACAGTTCTTATTTTTCTAGTGTGCAATTTAACTTGAACGAATTAACTAGAGTGTTATTTTAAGGTGACCTATACTCCCTAACATTTACAATTTTTTCCTAACAGTTACTCCTTTTCTTTCAAAAATACAGACTATGTATGTAGTTTTGTATTATATTTAGTTCACTCTACTATATAAATCAAGAAGCCAATCGTCAGATCCTCATTCTCCGTGGACCTAATGAATCTAATACTTCCCCAAATTCGCGCGTTGTTATGTCTGGATGAACAGACCTGCATTTGTTGGATACTGGGAAAATGTAGTGTACAGAGGAGACTGACCGGACGAGAAATGGGGTATCGGATAAATTAAAAATGCGGCAGCGGGAATGGTGAGTTTGTTTCACTCACGTGAGGGCGTTACGGTGATGTTGGACAACCGGAACTGGCAGAGGCTTCACGATTCCAGGTACGCAGCGAAAGATAACGTGAACATTCAAGAACCTGCATTAAGTCAAGAAATTAGAAATATACTTCAGATCCCTATACATCGCCCCCACGGTAACAGCAAGGAAAAGATTAGACTAGTTATATGGCACTCGAGCGCATTTAAGCAATCACTGTCACCGTGCTCCACGCGTGACTGGAACAGTAAGATATCCTAAAACGTAGATCTGTAACGATAATGATACTAATTTATTATTTCACAAATGCGAGCCTTTTTTATCCTATCTAATCAACATCAAATGTACCAGAATGTACCTGATATTTCGGTTACGGGAGTAGCCCGTACAAATACAGCAAGTTTCACATGCTGCCTCACATAAAATTGGTTGGCAGAATGCACGTAATTTTTATTAATTACAACACTATTACCAACAGGTGGCGTCTGGTACATTTGTTACATTACATATGCACATACTGTATTCAGTAGATTTTTGTAATTAATTTTTATGTGACGCAGCGTGTGAAAGTTGCCATTTGCTTAATTAAGTCTGCGATACCAGCGAAAATCGATGGTGGTCAGATTGATCTGAAATTCTCGGTGTTGCGCTGACAGGTGTAGACGCTGCTGTCACCGTTGTTGGTGCTGCTCTGTAGCCTCTGACTACTCCAGTACCAAGTCAATCCACTCTCGAATGCGATATGGAGAAATGATAATGCCTGTATTAGAACTCTATATATCCACGTTCTCTTAAAGTTGCTCTGCACTGAGTGTGAGTTCGTGTGTGCGTGTGCGTGTGTGTGTGTGTGTGTGTGTGTGTGTGTGTGTGTGTGTGTGTGTATGTGTGTGTGTTTGTGCGAGTGTGTGCATGTGTGTGTGTGTGTGTGTGTGTGTGTGTGTGTGTGTATGTGTGTGTGTGTGTTATCACCTCTTGGGAAGATAATGTGGTACGACGTAATACTGCTCAGCGCGTAATTTTTATTCTGTTCTCATAATCCGCTGTGGTACCGTGTGTTTGTAATTAAACTGACGGTGTTCTGGGAACTGCAGTGGAGGCTATATACATCACAGGATGCTGGAGCGTTGTATATTTGTTAATTAAAGGTGCGCTTGCGGAGTACACCAAAAAGTAATAGTGCAGCTTTTGCTGCCAGCTGAAAACATGGCGCTGTAAGCAGTCATAATGTTGAGTGGGTGCAGGGAAGTAACATGAAACACGTGATAACGTTGGTTCTGGCGTGTTAGTTAGCATATTGTCATAAGTTACAATCTGTTTTCAACATAGTCTCCCGGCTCATCAACAAGCTGCATCTGTAACACGACATGGCCGACAGCTCCTCTCAGCATATCCAGTGTAATGAGAGCGATTTGTCATTGCATGCTATCCAGATTAGTGAGAGTCTGGGTACATTCCTGATAGACACGATCTTTTAGATATTCCCACAACTAGCAGCCACGTGGATTTTGGTTGGGGATCTGGAAGGCAACACATTTTAAAATTGCTTAGAGATGATGAGGTCGTTACCAAAGGTATCACGAAGCATATCTTTCACCTGGCAATCTACATGTGATGTCATCCCATCTTAAATGAAAGTAGTGTAGCAGATACAGTTACATTCCTGCAATGCTGGAATCAATTGTTGCTCAAGGAGGTCCTTATAATGAGGAGATATCACTGTACACGTAACAGGCCTCTGAGGTGTCATCTTCTCGAAGAAAAACGGAAGAAGAATCAAGGAGATTGAGCAACCACACCTGATGGTCAAGTAACTTGAGTTCAGCAGATGTTCCTGTAGAACATGTGACAATTCTTTGCGTTCACGGTTAGGTGTAGATTAAAATGTACTTCGGCCGCCCAAAGAATTTTGATCAGCCTCCATAACTGCCAAAAATCGAAGAGGAAAGTCACGGCATAGTAGTGTGTTTTGGGGCACCATTTGGTATACATTCTGAACATGTCGGCGATATTCCTGGAATGCAGCACTTCTATTGCTGTCGTTAGGATGAAACAACTTTACCGGCGGTGCATGTACTTTCTTCTCGATAGCCATTGTGTATCGTACAGAAAACTTCAACCTTCTTAATCCTTAACACCAAGAGTCGCACCGGCCACTGTGGCCGAGCGGTTCTAGACGCTTCAGTCCGGAACCGCGCTGCTGCTACGGTCGCAAGTTCAAATCCTGCTTCGGGCATGGATGTGTGTGATGTCCTTAGGTTAGTTAGGTTTAAGTATTTCTAAGTCTAGGGGACTGATGACCTCAGAAGTTAAGTCTCATAGTGCTTAGAGCTATTTGAACCATTTTGAACCAAAAGTCACTTCACAGAAGAAATAAACACGCGCTGCCAAGAGACAAACAGCACGCTGACGTCAAAACGGGAAACTCTTCACATTCTGACTGTGGTGAATCCGTGTCATGGCGGCTGCAGTGTAACACGTGTTAAGTTCGGCTCGCGAAATTTAGTTGAATTCGAAGGTGTTCTCGCAGGTGGCGTTGTCTAGTAAAAGTGGAAATCGTGTAAACAACAGTGTTCTGTGCAGTAGTGCTATTTTTTTCTCTGTGCTCCGCCAATATCTTCGAGAAAATGGTAAACAGAAGAGTGAACAGCAGCGCGTCCAGCAGCGGGGAAGCAGCAGGTGCGACGGGCCTGCTCTTGGCGGAAGGTGTGGCCGCGGCTCCCGGTATAGCGGAGCTGGTCCGCTCTGAGGTAAACGCTGCGCTTCGCGATAAAGACAATCTCGATCTGATAGCAGGCACTATATCAGATACTGTAAAGGCAGCAGTATTGGCCAAAATGCGTGAAACTGTTGAGGCCAATACTGCCGAAATTACAGCACTAAAAATGTCTGTGTCTGAATACGAGAAAAAAGTTGGAAGTGAAACTATCTGCCGCAACAGACGAGCTAGAACAGTACCAAAGGCGAAATAGTCTACGACTATTTGGAGTAGCAGAAAATAAGGAAGAAGACACAGACAACCTGCTTACACAGTTTGCGCGTGAAAAATTAGGCGTTGAAGTGACCAAGGCAGACATTGACAGGAGCCATCGGGTGGGAAGGAAACTACCAGGTGCTAGCAAACCTCGTCCTATAATAATTAAATTTGTCTCATACCGAAAAAGGGCAGAGATCTTTACCCAGAAGAAGAAGTTAGCAAGGACAGGGCTTACAATACGGAAAGATCTGACACACGAACAGCTAAAGATTTTAAACAGTGCCATATCCCATTTCGGTCTTCAGAATGTGTGGACTCAGGATAGCAGAGTAATCATTAAGACAGCAGCTGGAAAGAAGACAGTCACAAACATGACAGAACTGAATAGTATTAAGTGAAGCTACTCGAGCCAAAACTGCAAACTTAACACCATTTGCAAATTGTAACAGCCCTATACTCAGATATAGTCTTGTAATTGTATTAACTTTTTAATTTTACCCATATTTGTACCTTCAACTAATTGTTTTTGTAACTGTATTAACTTTTTACTATTTTTTTGTGTCTGTAGCTCTAACCATTACTTAAGTTTAGTTACTGCTAATACTTTTTTCATTTTCTCAGTTTATTCTCTTCCATTCTGTAATAGTTCTATTGCAATTATTAGTCTCTCCTTAAGTTCATTAATCACCCATCTCTTCGGTTTAAACTGTTCATAACAAAAATCACTATCAGTATCACTTTAGCAAATTTCATTCTAATTGTAGCTTCCTACGATAATCACTACCAGTACCACTTTAGTAAATTTCAATTTAATTCTAGCTTCCTACGATAATCTATTAATTATTAAGCTTACTTCTCTCTGCTGGCAGCATCGGCCTCTTAAATCACTCCCCTTTCCCTTATTTCCACCCTATGCTGTTTCAAATACGATAATTACATTTCTCCTCTTACGACATAGGATACACAGTGACACACAGCCGTCACTATTTTGGTCATATTCTCCTTGCACCGAATACCACTAATCCATTTTCTATACTCCCGCAACCTCAGGAACTCTCTTGCAGTCGCCTTTCTTTCGGCACTCGCGGAGTCACAAACAGGGCGCACAAAATCTCGAACACCCCTGTGTTATGTCACTTGGCGGAAGCACCGGCCAGTGCCCCTCGTGGCAGGTAGTGCCTAAGAAAGGGACAAACCAGTCTGCCACCCTACTCCAGGCTGCTCAGCGGAACGCGTCAAAGCTTTTAGCAGCTCACTGCAACATCCAGTCTTTACCTGCACATTACGAAGAACTTAGCCTCCTCTCCAACCAACTAAACTACCACGTAACCCTCTTATCCGAAACGTGGTTGAAACCACACATATCCTCTGAATCTGTTCATCTCTCAGGGTACACATTTCTTAGGGCAGACAGATAAAAAAAGCGAGGTGGCGGGATCGGCGCGTATATACGAACAGATCTCAAAGCGAAAGTCTTATGTACGTCAAATCCTGCTGAAGAAAAAGTGGCTGAATTCATGTTCATTGAAATAAATATACAAAGTCAGAAATTCTTGACTGGCGTCGTGTACAAGCCGCCAAAAATAAGCTCAATGAGTTCCTTCCAGTCGGAATTACATTCACTTCATTGTCAATACGAACATGTCATCGTAATGGGTGACTTGAACATAGACCTGCTAAGAGACACTCCCTCCGCAATAAACCTAAGAAGACTGTTTAGTTGCAATAGCATGAACATTCTTCCATTACAACCTACACACCATACGGCGCACAGTCATACTCTTATAGACGTAATCGCTACGAAACAGACTGACAAAGTAAGAGATGTTGGTCAAACATCGGCCCCTGGCCTCTCAGCACGTGATGTAATATTCCTGGCCTACTCTGTGCAGCCCCCAAGGATCAAATCGCGTTACATAACTTGTAGGAACATGAAACGTATTGACCTTGACGCTCTAACAGCCGATTGCTCAGAAATCTCATGGCATCAAATAATCAGAGAACCTACACTCGACGGCAAAATTAATGAACTTGGTGACAAACTCACTGCCCTCTATGACAAACATGCACCTGTGCGCACAATCCGTGTAAGAAAATCTCCTGCTCCATGGCTGACAGCTGAATTACGTCAAATGATGACTAATAGGGATGCTGCCCACAGGCGTTTCAAGGCAGATCCGAAACCCGAGCGTTTCGACGAATATAGAAAGCTACGGAACAGAGTGAAACAATGCATTCGCAATGCTAAAGTCAGGCACGCTCGCTCCCTTGCATGCAGCGATCTGACGCCCACGACTCTATGGAAGAATCTCCGTAGCTTGGGGGTCGGAAAGGCAAAATCGGAAACTACTTTTCATGTGTCAGCTAACGAATTAAATGAATTCTTCTCTGCACCTCTGAATCCCCGCATGGGTGATAATTGCCGTCCACAAGAATCCCCAAACAGGATAACTAACAACGATACCTTCCATCTAAAACGTGTAACAACAAATACGGTAAGAAAAGCAATATTGAGAATCTCTTCTGATGCAATAGGCAACGACAGTATCGGTATAACCATGATTAAGAATGTTGCCGATATCTTAGTACCTGTCTTAACTGACATATTTAATTTTTCCCTCGTGAACGGAATATACCCCACTGCATGGAAAACAAGCATAATTCGACCCATCCCTAAGATCGAAAACCCGCAACTGCCTAGTGATTACCGACCAATTAGCATACTGCCTGCTGTTTCCAAAGCACTTGAATATATTGTTCATGACCAAATTACTGAACAATTGCATGAATTCAGCATATATGACAAATTTCAATCCGGTTTCTGTAAACATCACAGCACAAACACCGCTCTAATTAAAGTAACTGATGACCTGAAATATGTCATCGACAATCGAAAGGCAACAATATTGACGCTACTGGACTTCAGCAAAGCTTTTGACACTGTTAACTTTGACATATTGCTCAGAAAAATGCAACAGCTTAATTTCTCTGATAGTGTAATGAGATGGTTTCAAAGCTACTTAAAAGACAGACAGCAATGTGTTGTCTGAGTAAATGAAAAATCTTCCTGGAAACATGTTTCCTCGGGAGTGCCACAAGGATCAGTCTTAGGACCACTTTTGTTTTCTTTATATGTCAACGATATTTCGTCGTTTCTGTCCTCCTGTAAATATCATGTCTATGCCGACGACCTCCAGCTCTACCTAAGTGTCAGACCTGAAGATGTAAACACTGCAATCGCTCAGATGAATGATGATCTGTCTTCAGTAGTGACATGGGCGAAAAACCTGGGGCTTAAACTAAATGCAAAAAAGACGCAAGTAATCTTAATAGCCCATCAGAAATTAATAAGTTCAGATTCCTGCGAACGTGTACCTCCTATTCTTCTCGATGGTACTCCAATACCATATCAGAAAACAGTGAAGAACTTGGGTGTAACTTTGGATGAGCATCTCAACTGGGCGGAGAATACAGTCGCAGTGTGCCGAAAGACGTCTGCTTGTCTCTACGCTCTCAAAAAGTTTTGGAACATATTTCCACAGGACTTGAAACGCCAGCTCGTGCAAGCACTCGTTCTACCGAACCTCCACTATTGTGATGTGATTCAACAAGGCATGAGTCGTGAAAACAAAAGACGGCTAGAGCTAACCATGAATGCCTGTGTGCGTTACACCTGCAACATTCGCCGATATGATCATGTTGGTGCTTCATACTCCGAGCTAGGGTGGCAGCGGCCGGACAAATTGCTTGACTACCACATTCTATGTCTACTTCACCGACTCCTCGTCGCGCAAGCACCCCAGTACCTTGCTTCAGAGATTAAAAACCTGTCATGCCATCATAATCGAAACACGAGGTCACTCTTATTTGGTATCCTAACTGTGCCCACTCACAAAACAAAAACTTTTGCAGACTCCTTCTCAGCTGCCGCTGTCCGCCTCTGAAACAAACTGCCCCTTACCTTGCGCAAAATTCAATCTCCTGCTGCTTTTAAGAAGAAGTTGAAGCATTTCCTACTATCATCCTCATAAAGTTCTCCACAAAATTAATGTACAAGGCCAATCCTCTCATCTGTCAAATAGCAAAGCTAGCGTCTCCTATCTTGCTCCTGAGATGCCTTTCTCTTCATCTATCTCTATTAGCCACGCAATCTTCTTTTCCTTTATATTTCCTTAATTATGTTTCATCATGTCTCTCTATTCTTCTCCTCCCTTCGCCATGAGTCTCCCTCATACTCCCTGCTGACAGCACTCCTATCTAAAATCTGTCTCTTCAATAATGTCTAATTATAACACTACTGATGATCTACGAATATAAACTCTATATGTATGTATTTTTCTAGGTGTACCTTTCTAATTGTTTATTTCACATTTTGTACTAGATGTAGTTTAACATGCCTACTAAAACATATGAATGTAAAATAAGTAGAATGCCTGGTTAGATGTAAGAGAGGGCCTGATGGCCCTAATCTTGCAAGGTTAAATAAATAAATAAATAATGGTTCAAATGGCTCTGAGCACTATGGGAGTTAACATCTGAGGTCATCAGTCCCCTATAACTTAGAACTACTTAAAACTAACTAACCTAACGACATCACACACATCCACGCCCGAGGCAGGATTCGAACCTGCGACCATAGCGGTCGCGCGGTTCCCGACTGAAGCGCCTAGAACCGTTCGGCCTCCCCGACCAGCTCTGACTGCTTACAGAGCCGTATTTTCCCTTTATGGCAGAAAGTGGAACTATTATTTATTTCGACACACTCCACGAGCATAGTGGTTAATGAACATACATCCGATGTGCAGCATCCTACGATGTATACAGCCCGCACTGCAGCACACAGAACACTGTCAGTTTAATAGCAAACACCCAGCATTTCATTGTCGTGCATATTACCTGCATACTACTTGATCGACTTAACCGCTTCGCTGATGTAAGTTGCAACATCTGCCACTATAGAGCTCCAAAGTGTAGCGCGTATCATGGAGGTGTGAAAAGTGACTACTTCAGTGCGAGAGAGACAGCGTGCTGTAATCGAGTTTCTGACCGCAAAAGGAGTTCGTCCTCACATGGAGCACCATCTATTTTAGCATAACAATGCTAAAGCACACACAAAGTCTACGACATCTGCAACAATCTGACGCCTTGCATTCAGTGTCACTGATCCTCCTCCATACTTGGCTCCAGTCCATTTTCATAGGTTTCCAAAACTGAAAGAACGCTTTCAAGGACTTCACTTTAATAGTCATGAAACGGTGCAAGCAGAGGTGAAGCTGATGCCCACTCAACGAAGTCAAACGTTATACGGTGACAGTATCAACAAATTGGTCTCTCACTGCGAAAAAAATGTGATCCTCACCTGGGTGACTATGCTGAGAAACAAATATGTAGAGATGAAAGATAGAGAGTTTTACTGAAATAGACTCAACAGCCTTCACGTAAAAATTTGGAGCCATTTAATTACAGCACGCTCGTGCATAATTAAAGGGGCAGCAATAAGGCTTACTTGATTGTTGTTCTGGCGAATATCTCACTGAGTTTGAGCGATTCCATGGGAGAGAAATGTTGATTTCCCCATTCAAGTCCCCACTACAGTCGCCACAGTGGAACTGCAGACCACAAACTGCATTTACAGATCCCTGTATGACTACCCCACAACAACATAGACACTTGTCACGCATTATTACACAGATTAAGCGCACGAAAACAAAATTTAATCACTTTACACATTTTATATTAGACAAAATTTTTTGATTATTAATGAACTACAAAATTTTGGGCTAACGTTTAGCGTTTCAGGTGTACGATATAACGGAACAAAATTAATTATTTCGCCTAAATCGACAACTCAGCACTTAAGTAACTGCTATATCTGTTAATTAAGTTATTCAAAATAAAATGTAGCTATTAGTCTAACTTTAATGTACGCAGACTGTATGCATACAAACTACTGGTGCAAAGTTTATGAATAAAACAGCTTAAGATTTACGCTACTTTCCGTGAATACGAACTTCATGAAGAAGGGAAACGCTCTGCTTAAATTGCTGGAAAGATATGAATAGTTAGACGGTATTCTCAATGTTTACTGCACCTAAACGAAAACAAAAATTCCACTATATTTCGGCTTTACGACATTCTTGTGTTGTCTGGAGAAATGCGTCAAGAAAAGTGAAGCTTTCAATAGTAGGCTTGAAAGAGCATTTGTTTTTGAAATTTGTTTTGAACTAACCGTTATTGCAGTCTAAATAACTTATCGTTAAGAGGACAAAACCTCGGGCGCCTCGCCTGGCACAGAGCGGCTAACGTATACCACAACATTCGAAAAATAGTTCATTAAATACTAGGATAACAGTTTTACACAGAATAAACAGGACGAATACCTTCATATACTCATGAGCCCCAGAAATACCTTAAAATTAATGAATCATCAGTAAATGTCAATCAAACTGCCTTATCTTAACTGATAGAACCAATAATATGACGAACTTGCGAAAGAGCCCCAACAGCATCAATGAAACCATAATTTCGGCCACTTAGGATAAATGCAAGGTTAACCAGTCAGCGAAGCCCCAAACCACAGGTTCATAATGAGACGCTTGTGCAGAATACTGAGCAGATCCGGACGGCCATTTCGGCACTAAGTTTAACATTCACGTTAGCGGAAGCCGTGAGTATCATTTTGGAAGAAATGTGACTTCAAGATCATTTACATATTTTATTTACTGGGAAGCCTAGTGCTCTTGCTGACCTCGAGGAAGTTGAGGCAAGTATAGAGAGCATTCAGTTTTGGGATGAAGAACTCGATGCTAGGTATCAGGCTAGCGAGTACGTTTCTATTACTCTGTGGGTACACCAACAGCAGAAACTGGTATTGTTGTAGAAGGCCAGGAAATTTTCTTTAATAACGTCCAACTGGATGAGAGATATTCCGGGAAAGCTGACGCCAAAGAAACATTAGTTGACGCAAGATCAGGATTTTTGCTGAAAGGGCAGTTACAAGACAGTTTCCCACATTCATGTGCATAGCTTTTAATTATGAAGCTGTGACCACCTTGTTGGACCCAGGGAGCAGCTATCCTATTCTCGATTATGACTGGTTTTCGAAGTGCCGCGATATCTGTGAGTTATCTAAGTTGTAACAGGTCAATCAGAACTGCTGCACCATCAGCGGATAGATATTGCCATTAACAGGCATGTGTGGGAAAGCGAGAGAATTCAGGGGTTATCATGACCACTAAATTTCATGACTTCCAGTGGCTTGACTTCTAACCTTTTGCTAGTTTTCGCACGTTGATTCTTGTGATCGAGGGTCTACGGAACTTCGGCCTTTCACTTACGTAATAAAATTTAGCCGTCGTTTTGTTGTTGTTATATCATATTGCAGCCATTTTCGGTGACTCAGTACACCATCTTCAGGCCTTAAACTGGGTTGAGGGAGTGAACTCCGATCGCATACACGATTCCATCAGTGGCCAACATATATAAAGTAGCTTCTGTAGAATACCGTAATAACGGTGTTTTGTCTGCAATCGTCAACTACCAGGAACTTGGTAACTACCGTAACTGGTTGCAACTTAATCAAATAATACCAAAACGACGACTGCAGGCGTTTGTTTTATGAAGTAATCTGTTTCTAGTTGGTGGTTTTATTACGGGGGATACTTTGGCTCTTGATTATTCCAACAATAAGTCCAGTTTTCAATTTCAGTCACGTAAAATTTATCGATTATGTGACCACAGTTGCATCCAAGGCAGTAATAACATTCTCAGTAATTCTGTTGAATTTCGTGTTGTTTGTTATTTCGAGAAAAGGGAGACCGAACAGCTTTCGAAAATGTTTACGCAGTTTTATGATGTGTTGACTGACATGGTGGGAGTTATAGATAAAGCTCAGTATCGAATACAGCTAACCAATAGTATGGCATTTCGCCTTCTTAGAAGACAGAGTCTTGCGAAATCGTGAAAATCTTTCTGAAACGATATCTTTTTTATTAGACTATGAGACAGGAGTAGTGTCTGTAAACTACTGTCTAGGTATCCATGCTGGAGTGCACAGTAAGACAGCGTTACTCACCGTGCACATCGATGCAGCCGAACTGCTGTTTCATGATGCTCGTGTTGATCTGGCAGGTGTAGCAGCCGCGGTCGGCCTCCTTGAGCTGCCGCAGGTGCAGCCGCCAGGTGCGCAACTGGTCGTGCGAGACTGCGACGCGATTGTTGTGCGTCACGACCTTGTCCTGCAGCGACAGCAGCGTCTGGTCGTCCGCCCGCAGCCACACTACCTGGCGAGACACGGGCGGCAGTTAGCTGCAGCGCAGTCAGCGAGGCGGAGCTGCAGCAGGTGGTCGACAGTCGTGTAAAATGGCCGGGTGTCGCGTCGGCCGTTCCGAGGCCGACGAGATGTACGGGCTCTGCAACGGACTTGTGACGTCACACTAGTAGGCTTGTCCATAATACTCCGCGAATGCTTGGATTCGTTCAAGGTCCACGGGAAATCAATATTTAATCGAAAAGGTACCCCACTATAGGTCTTAATTGTGTAGTGTACTATCGAAAACTTTTATGCATTAAAGTGCACAGACAATCATTACTAAACCCGTCTGAAATACACCACTGGCCATTAAAATTGCTACACCACAAAGATGACGTGCTGCAGACGCGAAATTTGCCCGACAGGAAGAAGATGCTGCGATATGCAAATGACTAGCTTTTCAGAGCATTCACACAAGGCTGGCGCCGGTGGCGACAGCTACAAAGTGCTGACATGAGGAAAGTTTCCAACCGATTTCTCATACACAAACAGCAGCTGACCGGCGTTGCCTGATGAATCGTTGTTGTGAATCCTCGTGAAAGAGGAGAAGTGCTTACCATCACGTTTCCGACTTAGATGAAGGTCGGATTGTCGCTTATCGCGATTGCGGTTTATCGTATCGCGACATTGCTGCTCGCGATGATCGAGATCCAATGACTGTTAGCAGAATATGGAATCGGTGGGTTCAGGAGGGTAATACGGAACGCTGTGCTGGATCCAAACGGCCTCGTCGAGATGACAGGCATCTTAACCGCTTGGCTGTAACGGATCGTGCAGTCACGTCTCGATCCCTGAGTCAACAGAAGGGGACGTTTGCAAAACAACAACTATCTGCACGAACAGTTCGACGACGTTTGCAGCAGCATGGACTATCAGCTCGGAGACCATGTCTTCGTGTACCCTTGACGCTGCATCACAGACAGGAGCGCGTGCGATGGTGTACTCAACGACGAACCTGGGTGCACGAACGGCAAAATGTTATTTTTTTCAGATGAATCAAATGGTTCAAATGGCTCTGAGCACTATGGGACTTAACATCTATGGTCATCAGTCCCCTAGAACTTAGAACTACTTAAACCTAACTAACCTAAGGACAGCACACAACACCCAGTCATCAGGAGGCAGAGACATCCCTGACCCCGCCGGGAATCGAACCCGGGAACACGAGCTTGGGAAGCGAGAACGCTACCGCACGACCACCAGCTGCGGACTCAGATGATTCCAGGTTCTGTTTACAGCATCATGATCGTCGCATCTGTGTTTGGCGATATGGCGGTGAACGCACATTGGAAGCGTGTATTCGTCATCGCCACACTGGCGTATTACCCGGTGTGATGGTATGGGGTGCCATTGGTTAGACATCTCGGTTACCTCTTGTTCGCATTGACGGCACTTTGAACAGTGGACGTTAAATTTCAGATGTGTTACGACCCGTGGCTCTACCCTTTATTCGATCCCTGCGAAACCCTACATTTCAGCAGGATAATGCACTACCGCATGTTGTAGGTCCTGTACGGGTCTTTCTGAATACAGGAAATGTTCGACTGCTGCCCTGGCCAGCACATTCTCCAGATGTCTCACCAATAGGAAACGTCTGGTCAATGGTGGCCGAGCAACTGGCTCGTCACAATACGCCAGTCAGTACTATTGATGAACTGTGGAATCGTGTTGAAGCCACGTGGGCAGCCGTACCTTTTCACGCCATCCAAGCTCTGTTTGACTCAATGCCCAGGCGTATCAAGGCCGTTATTGCGGCCAGAGGTGGTTGTTATGGGTACTGATTTCTCAGGATCTATGCACCCAAATTGCGTGAAAATGTAGTCACATGTCAGTTCTAGTATAATATATTTGTCGAATGAATTCCCGTTTATCATCTGCATTTCTTCTTGGTGTAGCAATTTTAATGGCCAGTAGTGTAGTTACTCGCTCACAGCTGGAGACGGCTGCTGGCACTCCTGAGATCTGCAGTGTCACGTGCTGTGACGTACGCACCACGGCCTGTCTTCCTCGTGGGGCTCGCGCCGTCCTCTGCTGGAAGCTGAGCGGTTCATTTCTTTCTGTACATGCAGCGGCCTTCGCTAAACCTCTGTTGCATAAGCATCCAGGAATGTTGTTCCAACATGTGGCCTAAACTTTAGGTCCATTTTTTCAGGGGAACTACTGTACCTACAACAAAAGCGAGAGTAAGCCTCCCCAGCGTAGTCGGAGGAGGGGGGCCACTAGGTATTTAATGCTGTTTGTGGTAGACCGTTGTGGAACAGCTATTTATGGCCATCATACCGTGTTCTTTCCAGTATAGAATGACGTATCTGTAACATTAAGCTCTTGATCACTGGTAGCGTCTAATAGTCGAGGTTAATTTCATAGAAATAATTCCTTTTAAGGGATATTTTCACCTTGATAATATTTAGCAAGCAACGGCTTGCCGCCGTGCGTACACCGGTTCCTGTGAGTTAAGCGCTGTTGGGTTTGGCTGCCACTTGGATGGGTGACCATCCAGGCCACCATGCGCTGTCGCCATTTTTCGGGGTGCACTCAGCCTCGTGATGCCAATTGAGGAGCTACTCGTCCGAATAGTAGCGGCTCTGGTCAAAGAATACCATCATAACGACTGGGAGAGTGGCGCTCTGACCACACACCCCTCCTATCCACATCCCCAGCTGAGGATGACACGGCGGTCGGATGGCACCGATGGGCCACTTGTGGCATGAAGACGGAGAGCTAATACTTAGCAACTTTTTAATGCAACCAACTAATGACTTGCGAAAATCAGGGAAAATACATCAGTACCTACGTATCACTCTGTGTCTATAGAATATTGGCTACCTCTATGTTACACACATAACTGCTGCGCTCTCCCTGCCCAGTCATCAGTTCCGAAAATTTCTGTATTAAATTCCTCTTGAAATATGTTATCAGGATTCTGTCGCATGGGAGATAACAGGTGATGAGAAAGAATGTCCTTGATGTATGTTCTTTAATAAGTTGCCTCATCGAGAAACGTGAAGCACCTAGAAGGCATGGATGTCAAGGTAACTTCTTACTCGTAAACGCTATTGGTAGATATGTAAATGGTTACAATTAAAATTGCCTCCGATAGGTATAACTCTGACCAGAGTGCACCTCTGCTATTTGTAATTAGTACTCTTACCGGGAGTGGTAGAGTATATAACGGGTATGAAGAGCGTCAGATACTGAGTGGTCACTGTGAAGAACACGGAGATGTTTTGTACCCTTGTGACACGCCGACATCAGCACCAGCCACAGTTTGGAAGTGGTCTTATGGACTGTATCCATTTGATCAGCTGGTCGAATGGTGCAATATCCAGATTTATGGGGCAATGCGATTACACATTGGTTTTATATTGGACTGTATGCGTACGAGAGTGCAGGCATGGTCGTCGTCAAGTTTCCAGTATCGTGTCTGACTATCGGAAGAGGGGATCACACATCTTAAAGTTTCACATCTTAACCTGTCACATCTGCACTTGACACCCGAGAACAAGTTACAGCCTTCCTGCAACAATCTGAGGCATCCCATATCAAGAACCCGAGACTAGCAGCACGTGGACTATTGGATTACAGTTCCATGCATAAGCTAATGCTAGCGAGTTCCCACCACCACTCGGTTGTACTGCAATGTGAGCCAAGGCGCGAAATCTTGGCCGCTGGCCGCTCCGCCACCGCCATCGACTGGTCGTCACCTGAGTCCTGTTTAGCTAAATGTTCAAGCTGTAAGCTGATGCAAACCATTGTAGAAATAAACAGGTCTATGTACTTATAAAAAATAGGAGACCTTACTTTTGGGATGTGTGTGTGTGTGTTCATGTCTGTGTGTGAAAGAACAATTTTAATTCTCGCGTATCGCGTGCCTGATTGGCTGTTACTGACAGAATATGACAGACGGTGTTTATTTAAGGAATAACTCTATTACTGTCTTCAGCAGTTGCCGTCCGTGGCTCCACGATACCTGCTCCGCTCACCACCTCCGCATGGCATCTTGGGTATTACTTAAGTATTTTATATTTTACTGTTATTATCAGATTACTCTCTAAATCCATTCTGTGCATATATTTAGTGTAGTGTGATCGGGAGATTAGCGGTTACCATTGCCAATAAATATTTTTAACTCAATTTTACAAATAAAGATGCACTGTTTTCTGGATGGTCCTCGAAGGGCGGCAGTCGCGGCGCGAGCCTCACCTTGTACTTGCCCAGGTTGTCGACGACGCAGGAGAGGACGGCCTCGCGGCCGACGGGCGCCGTCAGGTTGCCGATAGGCGCCGCGAACTCCGGCTCTGGCGAGGACAGCCGCGGCGGCGCCCATGAGTCCGGCGCTGCAACAAGTGGGGAGGGTGCGTCACTACACGAGCCAGGGCTGCGCTAGCTCAGGTACTGAGGAGCTCGTCAGGAGAAGCTAGCAGTCTGCAGTACAGCGCTAAAAGCTGCCTGCTTTCTTCTACGATACAAACAATACGACACTTTAACCAGCACGTAAACGCGAAAACTTCAGCCGTAAGTGCATCCGAATGCCCTCTGTTGTCAGACATGTCAACACATAAATGTGGAATCGTGCCACTGGGAGACAGCAGCTACAAATACTTCTAAACTCTTTCATTTTTTCCAACGGTCTTGATCGGATAAAATATTTGCGAAAATGGTAACCAGTTTCAGTCGATTATCACATATTCACAACAATCTCTGGAATACAGATAATGTTATAGCTTAGAGGTACACAAACACAATGTAAGTTAAAGACTAAGAGCCACAAAGTAAAACAAAATTAATGAAAGGACGTATAGCCTCAGGTAATGAGTGAAGGTGGTGGGTGGAGCGCGAGCCATACGTGCAAAAGCTTGAACGTCTACTGTTGAAAATCGTACATACGCTGTGTGTTAAATAGAATCTCCGCCCAACACCTAGTGCATGACACAGGCAGGGAACAGTGAGGCGAAACGTAAGGTAAAACCGTGTCAAAAGTATCAGAATTATAAATTAAGTATTAAAAATATTAAACATGGAAATAATACATTAAATTTCATGACCAGTAACTGCCGTGAGCAGTATTAATGAAAACTCACACAACACTGGTGTAATATTTTACAGTATTTATTACTTATTTTACAAACATGTTTTCTGCTAGAATGACATTTTCACTCTACAGCGGAATGTGCGCTGATATGAAACTTCCTGGCAGATTGAAACTGTGTGCCAGACCGAGACTCGAAATCGGGACCTTTGCCTTTCGCGGGCAAGCGCTCTACCGACTGAGCTACCCAAGCACGACTCACGCAGCGTCCTCACAGCATTAATTATTAATTATTAATACCTTTGCCTTTCGCGGGCAAGCGCTCTACCGACTGAGCTACCCAAGCACGACTCACGCCCCGTCCTCAGAGCATTAATGCTGTGAGGACGGGGCGTGAGTCGTGCTTGGGTAGCTCAGTCGGTAGAGCGCTTGCCCGCGAAAGGCAAAGGTCCCGATTTCGAGTCTCGGTCCGGCACACAGTTTTAATCTGCCAGGAAGTTTCATGTTTTCTGCGGCTACGCCATCATCGGGTACAAAGGTATGTACGTGAAACTGTGAGTTTTGTTGGATCAAAGATTTTAAAATAGTTCATCTACAGGTGATCTCCATTTCAAGAGATGAAAAATGTTAATGTCAGATTTAGGAACAAAGCAAGAGGGATTATGTCGTTCTAAATGCCATGTAAGATTATTTAAGTAAAATAAAATATGACAGATTACCTAATTAACAGTATAAAAATTACAACAGTTGTTCATAGAAGGAAATAAATTGAACAATAAACTTTCGTCACATGTTACAGAGGCGTGACAGTCAAAATAACGCTCCCAGAACGAAATTTTCACTATGCAGCGGAATGTTCCCTGTTTTGAAACTTCCTGGCAGAGTGAAACTGTGTGCCGTACAGGACTCGTGACCTTTGCCTTTCGCGGAAAAGTGCTCTACTGACCTAACTACCCACGCAGGACTCACGACCACCTCTCACAGCTTTACTTTCGGTTACTTCCACTTACCCGTCTTTAGTAGGTCCTTAATTACCAACGTATGATATGTACTAGTGATGTTAAGCAGGTAAGTGAGGCAGCTGTGATTGATCAAAGTGAAGTTCTCAACGCCACAAGAGAAATTATAGTAACTGAAATAAAGGGAAATGCATCATTTGGTTAAAAGGGGTAATTTAGAACATGGCCTGGATGGGATTATGAGTAGTATCTACATCTGGAAGTGGCGAGTAAGGAAACTGTGTGGTCACTGAGTACTAATCTTGCGCCGGTGAACATATTGTACAATATTACATCAGTGTTGTGTGTGTTTTCATGCTTAATGTAGAAAATATTCTACCAAGAACTGACGGAACGATCAACCAGTGGTATGAGTAGTAATTGATCAGTAAACCAAAGATAAAAAGTATATACTGAAACCAATAACAATGTATATAGATACGGTAATTGTCTTCTGTGGGCAGTACAAAAATGTATAACAGAAATTGTAGGAACACAATTCTTGGTAACATAATTAAAATTGACGCCATCGGTTGTCTTGGAGATGTTTTCAAGACTATCGCTACAATATTTTTCCTATGCCAAAGATCCAGGTCAACTACTTTCTAAGCTGTGTGCTTTGGTTCGTCCAACGATGGTCAAATCTCCGTATTTCCCAGTATTGTCTTCTTTTCGCCACTACAACTGTGGCGCGACGCTTGCATTACGCATTACCATAGATGGATCACAGACCTGTAACTTTTATGTTTATCAGTTCCTGGCGGCTCACCAAGTGTATACATCTCCATGGAGACGGACAGCATCCGCTTGTCGATATGTCTGTAGTTTACCGAACTTCGTCTCCATGGCGACCGAAATCATCCGCCTATCGCCATTAGAGCTTTGGTCGGTCGTCTGCTACTGCGAACGTGCCACATCGAATCTCTTTACGCTACTCCCACGGCAAACACTGGCATTACTTTTAACCACCTCTGTTACGATTGTGTTCCTATGATTTATTTTATAATTTTACCTACTGCCCATAGAGGGCAGCTATCGTTCCCATCCCGATTGTTACTAGTTTTCTATTTACTTCTTATCTTTGTTTTACTAGTTAGCTACTCATAGTAGCAGGTAATGCTGATACTCCAATATATAACTCAATTTTTGACAGGTTTTTATCTTCCTTTTCGCTTCATTGTGTAGTATCCATGTCATGTGAGAGGCGTAGGCTGAGCTTCCCCTAATTAACACATAGCATATCCAGACTGTTCAGTAGACGACGTTTGTGTCTTTGCACATACGGTTCGTGCTCCGCGCGCCGCCTCCACTCACCGTCTTCCGTTATTCAACTTTTTATCAATTTCTCCTTACTTTATTGATCTTAGTTATTGACTTTAATTGTGTCTGTGTCGCTCTAAGTGAAACATTATCTGTATTACACAGACTAATCTGTAGATGTTGATGGATTGAAACCGGTTATAAGTTCAACAAATATTTTAAGCTATCAAGATTTCTTTAAAATGTTATGAAAATTTTTACAGATCCCTGTCTTTTCCAGTAATATTATCCAATATTATTAACTCCCTATCTCAACTGAGACCATATAAAAAACGGTATCGTTATTAATGATAGACATAGGAAGTTAATCACCTGTAAGGGTACAAGTAGTTTCAAATTCAAAAATATCCACAATGATGTTAACTATGTAAAGCTAGAGACCCATTTGAAAGGAAAAATTTATATTTATCGGTGTTTTGGTACAAATTTTACATTTGATCGTTTGATGCATCCTGAAAGGCTGATAACGTATCAAGTAAAGCCAGGACATAAAATACAGTGGTATAAAAACTGAGATCGACAGGAAGTGCAAAACGGTCAAGCAAAATCGTCTGGTCGTCCGCCCTGAATAGCTGCGGACCTGAAATCAAATCTGCCCATTGGATTAACGACGAATGTCATTGTGCCGGCAACCATGGATGCGATTTTTAGACAGTGTCCGACATCAGGCTGGGAGAATATCTAAAACGCTCTCACATGGTGAATAAAACTGGACATATAGCAGTGAGGTACAGCAATTTCGGCCTGGGGTTAGGGGTGGGGGCCAGGCAGGGATGGTGACAGGAAGAAGGTCACCCTGTAGACAGCTTTGGAGCAAAAGAGAAACAGCTGCATTAAAATGATGAGTTCACATGGAAAGACGGTACTAAGCAAGGAAGAGGAGTCTGGAAAGCGGAGTCAATATGGGATATCTCTGCTAAATTCGTTTCATACTATTTAACTTGTATTTCGTGATGTCAGGCTCAATTGTTTGTAATTTAATTTTGTACTTCACGTTTGTTCCTATTCAGTGGTACTCAAATTCACTGAAGTATTGTGTTGTTGTGTTGTGGTCTTCAGTCCTGAGACTGGTTTGATGCAGCTCTCCATGCTACTCCATCCTGTGCAAGCTTCTTCATCTCCCAGTACCTACTGCAGCCTACATACTTTTGAATCTGCTTAGCGTATTCAACTCTTCGTCTCCCTCTACGATTTTTACCCTCCACGCTGCCCCCCAGTACTAAATTGGTGATCCCTTGATGCCTCAGAACATGTCCTACCAACCGATCCCTTCTTCTAGTGAAGCTGTGCCACAAACTCCTCCCCAATTCTGTTCAATACCTCCTCATTAGTTATGTGATCTACCCATCTAATCTTCAGCATTTTTCTGTAGCACGGCATTTCGAAAGCTTCTATTCTCTTCTTGTCTAAACTATTTATCGTCCATGTTTCACTTCCATACATGGCTACACTCCATACAAATACTTTCAGAAACAACTTCCTGACACTTAAATCTGTACTCGATGTTAACAAATTTCTCTTCTTCAGAAATGCATTTCTTGCCATTGCCAGTCTACATTTTATATCCGCACTACTTCGACCATCATCAGTTATTTTGCTCCCCAAGTACCAAATCTGCTTTACTACTTTAAGTGTCTCATTTCCTAATCTAATTCCCTCAGCATCACCCGACTTAGTTCGACTGCATTCCACTATTCTCGTTTTGCTTTTGTTGATGTTAATCTTATACCCTCCTTTCAAGACACTTGTCCATTCCGTTCAACTGCTCTTCCAAGTCCTTTGCTGTCTCTGACAGAATTACAATGTCATCGGCGAACCTCAAACTTTTTATTTCTTCTCCATGGATTTTAATACCTACTACGAACTTTTCTTTTGTTTCCTATTCTGCCTGCTCAATATACAGATTGAATAACATCGGGGAGAGGCTACAACCCTGTCTCACTCCGTTCCCAACCGCTGCTTCCCTTTCATGTCCCTCGACTCTTATAACTGCCATCTGCTTTCTGTACAAGTTGTAAATAGCCTTTCGCTCCCTGTATTTTACCCCTCCCACCTTCAGAATTTGAAAGAGAGTATTCCAGTCAACATTGTCAAAAGCTTTCTCTAAATCTACAGATGCTAGAAACGTAGGTTTTGCTTTACTTAATATTTCTTCTACGATGAGCCGTAGCGTCAGTGTTGCCTCACGTGTTCCAACATCTCTACGGAATCCAAACTGATCTTCCCAAGGGCGGCTTTCACCAGTTTTTCCATTCGTCTCTAAAGAATTCGCGCTAGTATTTTGCAGCTGTGACTTATTAAACTGATAGTTCGGTAATTTTCACATCTCTCAATGCGCGACTGCTACGGTCGCAAGTTCGAATCCTGCCTCGGGCATGGATGTGTGTGATGTCCTTAGGTTAGTTAGGTTTAAGTAGTTCTAAGTTCTAGGGGACTGATGACCTCAGATGTTAGGTCCCATAGTACTCAGAACCATTTGATCATCTGTCAACATCTGCTTTCTTTGGGATTGGAATTACTATATTCTTGAAACTTCCTGGCAGATTAAAACTGTGTGCCCGACCGAGACTCAAACTCGGGACCTTTGCCTTTCGCGGGCAAGTGCTCTACCAACTGAGCTACCGAAGCACGACTCACGCCCGGTACTCACAGCTCTACTTCTGCCAGTACCTCGTCTCCTACCTTCCAAACTTTACAGAAGCTCTCCTACGAAACTTTCAGAACTAGCACTCCTGAAAGAAAGGATATTGCGGAGACATGGCTTAGCCACAGCCTTGGGGATGTTTCCAGAATGAGATTTTCACTCTGCAGCGGAGTGTGCACTGATATGAAACTTCCTGGCAGATTAAAACTGTGTGCCCGACCGAGACTCGAACTCGGGACCTTTGCCTTTCGCGGGCAAGTGCTCTACCAACTGAGCTACCGAAGCACGACTCACGCCCGGTACTCAGAGCTTTACTTCTGCCAGTACCTCGTCTCCTACCTTCCAAACTTTACAGAAGCTCTCCTGCGAATCTTGCAGAACTAGCACTCCTGAAAGAAAGGATATTGCGGAGACATGGCTTAGCCACAGCCTGGGGTATGTTTCCAGAATGAGATTTTCACTCTGCAGCGGAGTGTGCGCTGATATGAAACTTCCTGGCAGATGAAAACTGTGTGCCCGACCGAGACTCGAACTCGGGACCTTTGCATTTCGCGGGCAAGTGCTCTGCCAACTGAGCTACCGAAGCACGACTCACCCCCGGTACTCTCAGCTTTACTTCTGCCAGTTGGTAGAGCACTTGCCCGCGAAAGGCAAAGGTCCCGAGTTCGAGTCTCGGTCGGGCACACAGTTTTAATCTGCCAGGAAGTTTCATATCAGCGCACACTCCGCTGCAGAGTGAAAATCTCATTCTGGAAACATCCCCCAGGCTGTGGCTAAGCCATGACTCCGCAATATCCTTTCTTTCAGGAGTGCTAGTTCTGCAAGGTTCGCAGGAGAGCTTCTGTAAAGTTTGGAAGGTAGGAGACGAGGTACTGGCAGAAGTAAAGCTGTGAGTACCAGGCGTGAGTCGTGCCTCGGTAGCTCAGTTGGTAGAGCACTTGCCCGCGAAAGGCAAATGTCCCGAGTTCGAGTCTCGGTCGGGCACACAGTTTTAATCTGCCAGGAAGTTTCATATCAGCGCACACTTCGCTGCAGAGTGACAATCTCATTTTACTATATTCTTCTTGAAGTCTAGGGAATTTCGCCTGTCTCATAAATCTTGCTCACCAGATGGTAGAGTTTTGTCAGGATTGGCTCTCCCAAGGGTGTCAGTAGTTCTAATGGAATGCTGTGTACTCCCGTGTCCTTGTTTCGACACAGGTCTTTCAGTGCTCTGTCAAACTCTTCACGCAGTATCATATCTCCCACTCCACCTTCATCTACATCTTCTTCCATTTCCATAATATTGTTCTCAAGTACATCGCCCTTGTATAGACCCTCTATATACTCCTTCCACCTTTCTACTTTCCCTTCTTTGCTTAGAACTGGGTTTCCATCTGTGCTATTGATATTCATACAAGTGGTTATCATTTCTCCATAGGTTTCTTTAATTTTCCTGTAAGCAGTATCTATCTTACCTCTAGTGAGATAATCCTCTACATCCTTCCATTTGTCCTCTAGCCATCCCTGCTTAGCCATTTTGCACTTCCTGTCGATCTCATTTTTGAGACGTTTCTATTTCTTTTAGCCTGCATCTTACTGCATTGTTGAATTTTCTCCTTTCATCAATTAGAATCAGTATCCCTTCTGTTACCCACGGATTTCTACTAGCCATCGTCTTTTTACCTACTTGATCCTCACTATTTCATTCCTCAAAGCTATCCATTGTTCTTCTCCTGTATTTCTTTCCCCCGTTCTTGGCAATTGTTCCCTTATGCTCTCCCTGAAACTCTGTACAAGGTCTGGTTCTTTCACTTTATCCAGGTCCCATCTCCTTAAATTCCCAACTTTTGCATTTTCTTCAGTTTTAATCTACAGTTCATAGCCAATAGATTGTGGTAAGGGTCCACATTTGCCCCTGGAAATGTCTTACAATTTAAAATCTGGTTCCTAAATCTCTGTCTTACCATTATATAATCTATCTGAAACCCTCTCGTATCTCCAGGGTTCTTCCATGTATACAACCTTCTTTCATGATCCTTGAACCAAGTGTTAGCTATGATTAAGTTATGCTCTGCGCAAAATTCTACCAGGCGGCTTCCTCTTTCATTTCTTAACCCCAATCCATATTCACCTACAATGTTTCCATCTCTCCTTTTTCCTACTGTCGAATTCCAGTCACTCATGACTATTAAATTTTCGTCACCCTTCACTACCTGAATAATTTCATTTATCTGATCATACATTTCATCAATTCCTTCATCATCTGCAGAGCTAGTTGGCATATAAACTTGTACTAGTGTAGTAGACGTGGGCTTTGTGTCTTTCTTGGCCACAATAATGCGTTCACTATGCTGTTTGTAGTAGCTTACCCGCACTCCCATTTTTTTTATTCATTATTAAACCTACTCCTGCATTACCCCTATTTGATTTTGTATTTATAACCCTGTATTCATCTGACCAAAAGTCTTGTTCCTCCTGCAACCGAACTTTACTAACTCCTACTATATCTAACTTTAACCTATCCATTTCCCTTTTTAAATTTTTTAACGTATTGCCCGATTAAGGGATCTGACATTCCACGCTCCGATCCGTAGAACGCCAGTTTTCTTTCTCCTGATAACAACGTCCTCTTGTGTAGTCCCCGCCCGGAGATCCGAATGGGGAACTTTTTTACATCCGGAATATTTTACCCAAGAGGACGCCATCATCACTTTAATTATACAGTAAAGCTGCATGCCCTCGGGAAAAATGACGGCTGAGGTTCCACTTGCTTTCAGCCGTTCGCAGTACCACAACAGCAAGGCCGTTTTGGTTAGTGTTACAGGGCCAGATCAGTCAATCATCCAGGCTGTTGCCCCTGCAACTACTGAAAAGGCTGCTGCCCCTCTTCAGGAACCACACGTTAGTCTGGCCTCTCAACAGATACCCCTCCGTTGTGGTTGCACCTACGGTATGGCTATCTGTATCGTTGAGGCACGCAAGCCTCCTCACCAACGGTAATGTCCTGGTTCATGGGGATGGGGGACTGAAGTATTAGCTTTTCCAATAAGCATCATATATTGTAAGTTTGGGAACTCTTTCATCGTGTGTGGGTATATTTTGCGTGTGTCGATTCCATGTGTCGGGTTATGTGTGATACTTGTGTTTAGACAGCGCGTGAAACTTTGATTCTGAGTGCTTGTTTAGGAAAGTAGACATCTGTTAATTTTTTAGATTTCTGTGGCTGTGGATTTTCGATAGTGATATTTTCCGGAAGTGGGCTTCGCTTATGATGATTCGTACCCGGGCCAAAAGCAATGAAAGGCGCGAAAACGTTGACAGAACATGTATTGCAGGCCAATGAATAGTTTTCATCTAGAAACGTTAGCAACAATATCACAAGTGTAACTTTTGAAATCGAACAGACAACCTCCACTTTCGTGTCGGAAAGTGAAGGAAAGACCTTAAGTAACTGTAGTGAAAGTACAGCTGAGTCCCCAATCAACTCAGTAGTGAGCTATCAATATGGCAGCAGAGAGCTAGTAAGGATCTTATCTGAGGAGAATCATGAGGTGTTAGAAGAAAATATTAAAAAAGTTATGTAAGGAAATGAATCAGAAACTTTCGGGTCTCGCAGTAAATATGAAAAATGGTATATTTGAGGAATTTAAGGAACCGATTCAAATTCTCGACTAGCGTGCTTGCATTTTGGAAGAGGGGCAGCTGCACGCAAGCGAACAACATAAACTGCAGGAACAGCGCCTCACAGGTGATTTCCGTGCACTAGCTGACTCGTGTAGGCAGAAACACGCGGAGCTAGGGACGCTTGTGGTAAGTCCAGCTGATCAGGTTCCGGAGCGCATTAGTGGCCGGGTGGACGCTAATAGCGAAGCGGTTGAGGTGTTAGCAGACGACGCCGCAAGAAGGGCCAGAAAGTTAGGGGACTTGTTCATTAGCGACAACTGCGATAAGAATGGATCGATCGGCGTAACACGGACGGTAGAGAGGCATCAACGCTGAAAACTCAACGGGTCAGTGGAAGGCAAATGTACAACATAGGGACCTTGTGAGAGCTGGTAGTGACCTTAGAGAATCTTAGGTACACTGCAGAGACTAGGAAATGTGTAAGCACAGGCGGGAGAGTGCAGAACGGGACTCTGGACAAGGTGCTGATTCGAACGAGGATGGGCGCTGAAGAAAAGGAAATGGAAGCGATCGCGAGCGATCTTCACTAGAGGAGATGCACAGATTTGATTTTAAACATTTCCTCTCGGTGGGAACGTTCGAAATCTTTCCGAACCCTCCAAACGGGATTCATCCCAGAGCTTGGTTACAACAGTTCCAATTTTCCTGCCTGGCCAGACTAGCAGAAGATTGAATACATGTGTGGGAACCTCTGGAGTGAACCACCAATACGCATGAGGACGGCTGTAGGCGGCTGCTACTCGGTGAAGGAGTTCCAACAGATTTTTCTGTGGGCTTACTGGTCTGAAGGCAACGGCCTTGCCGCATTGGATACACCGGCTCCCGTCAGATCACCGAAGTTAAGCACTGTTGGGTGTGGCCGGCATTTGGATGGGTGACCATCTGGGCCGCAAATCGCTGTTGCCATTTTTCGGGTTGCACTCAGCCTCGTGATGCCAATTGAGGAGCTACTCGACCGAATAGTAGCGGCTCCGGACAAACAAAATCATCATAACGACCGGGAGAGCAGTGTGCTCACCACACGCCCCTCCTACACGCATCCTCATATAAGGATGACACGGCGGTCGGATGGTCCCAATGGGCCACTTGTGGCCTGACGATGGAGTGCTTATTGGTCAGAGGTGGCCCACGACCCCGTTAAACACAGGATGATTATGATGCCGAACTTGCATTATTCAGGATTTTCAAGCCCTGCTTAGTTATTTGAAGACATGCTGTACAGAAATCAGTCCTTGTTCGATCCTTACGGTCCGGCGGAACTAATTCACAATTTTATTACAAAGTTAGGAATATACTTGGGTCAGAATATTATTGCAAGAAGATGACAAGATGACATAGAGGGATTTAGAACCAAGCTACAGAAACTAAGTCGAAATCAGCCTAAATGCTTCTGAGCCCCAAGTCCAAGGGGTGACGACGCTCTGTTCCAGCTCTCAGTATCGAAGTCGGAGGGAGGAGGCTCTGTATCTTGATGCTGATCTCAGAATTCGCCGACCGATCAGATTACTCGTTGCAAAAATTCGTCTCCTTCTCCTTACTGGTTAAAAAATGACTTGTCTCCTACCATACTCTACTGAAACATCTCGCATCGCTCTCTCTCTCTCTCTGTTCTCTGTCTTCAGGCAATGACGTCCTCTCGCCGGCCGGAGTGGCCGTGCGGTTCTAGGCGCTACAGTCTGGAACCGAGCGACCGCTACGGTCGTAGGTTCGAATCCTGCCTCGGGCATGGATGTGTGTGACGTCCTTAGGTTAGTTAGGTTTAATTAGTTCTAAGTTCTAGGCGACTGATGACCTCAGAAGTTAAGTTGCATAGCGCTCAGAGCCATTTGAACCAATGACGTCCACTGCCTTGTCACTGTCAGGTGTCCCTAACTTACTGCTTACGTTAGCCAACAGCGGCAGATTTCACATAAAAGGAACATTGTTTTTAAACAAAGTCAGACCGTTTGGCAGTCTCCTTTCGCCGTCTTGCGCACAAAGATGTATTACAGATTAAGGAGACGAGTTCTCACTCTATTTCTTGGTCGTAAAACGTTTTCGCCACGCTTTTCTCCACGGGAGATGCTACCTGCATTTGTATTTAATGACCCGCATTCCGGGGGTGTCTATATACGCAAACAACGTCTGTCCCCCGGGATCCCGGGTTCGATTCCCGGCGGGGTCAGGGATTTTCTCTACCTCGTGATGGCTGGGTGTTGTGTGATGTCCTTAGGTTAGTTAGGTTTAAGTAGTTCTAAGTTCTAGGGGACTGATGACCTTAGATGTTAAGTCCCATAGTGCTCAGAGCCATTTGAACCATTTGAACCAACGTCTGTCCAGTGACTAGAGAAACCCCGACTGCCGTTCCAAGAACTTGTCCGTGGGATGCGACTCTCTTACGACTTCTGCCGGAGCTTTCAACCTTTTCCGCTGCTACATTACATGTAGATATGAATTTAGAATAAGAGAGCATTAAGTTATCCACTGAAATTTTATAGCACGGGCTGTATATAACTTTTAATGGTTTTAAAGGAAGTGTTTCGATTAAGCAGGTGTTCATTACTGATCTCCATATGTGGCGAAATAGTTTCCAGAAAATTGACGTATATCCCGTATCCCGCCTAAGCGACTAATTGTCGATTTGATGACACACAAACACCAAACTGTGTATAAGTTCGTTGCTACGTTTGATCTCTTGACCAATATAGTTTCAGATATTTAGTACAGGAGTAAGCTAGGCTGATGAAACGAGCTACTCAATGTGAGATAAGTACCTGACTTTTCGGCAGATCAAGATTCCTGACATCCAGGAAGACGAGAACGTCCTCAGGTATTCAATATGTATATGTAGAAGAGAGGGCAACATTTAGTCACAGAATCACCTCAGGCACAAGGGTTCCCAGGTCCAGGGCCAAGCAGGGTGTCCCGTCCCCCATGAACTCCTAGAGGGAGGTAGAATACAACGTAAAAAAGATGTTTTATTTCAAAAACATGAATTAAAAGTAGGTATTACGCAGGTCTTTAACAGGATTGGAACATTTTATGCCTAATTACAAGTAGACATTCGTCTTCCACAAACTAAAAGTACTCCATGCCTCCCTGCCCACCCGGTTTGCATCCACGCCCCCGTACAAACCGTCATTTGGGCGGTCTAGGTCAGACATGAACCATACCCCCACCATACCCATCGTGCCATGTACTGCGAATTCCAGGTAGTTGCTGAAGAAACTGCAAAAAGGTGGAAATTTAAGAAGATGGGACCTGGATAAACTGATTAAATCAGAGGTTGTACAGAGTTTCAGGGAGAGTGTAAGGGAACAAATGGCGGGAATGTGGGAAAGAAATGCAGTAGAAGAAGAATGAGTAGCTTTGAGGGATGAAGTAGTGAAGGCAGCAGCGGATCAAGTAGGTAAAAAGACGAGGGCTAGTAGAAATCCTTGGGTAACAGGAGAAATATTGAATTTAATTGATGAAAGGAGAAAATACAAAAATGCAGTAAGAAGCAGGCTAAAAGAAATAGAAACGTCTCAAAAATGAGATCGACAGGAAGAGCAAAATGGCTAAGCAAGGATGGCTAGAGGACAAATGTAAGGATGTAGAGGCTTATCTCACTAGGGGTATGATAGATACTGCCTACAGGAAAATTAAAGAGACCTTTGGAGATAAGAGAACCACTTGCATGAACATAAAGAGCTCAGATGGAAACCCAGTTCTAAGCAAAGAAGGGAAAGCAGAGAGGTGGAAGGAGTATATAGAAGGTCTACACAAGGGCGATGTACTTGAGGACAATATTACGGAAATGGAAGAGGATGTAGATGAAGATGAAATGGGAGATACGTTAGTGAAGAGTTTGACAGAGCACTGAAAGACCTGAGTCGAAACAAGACCCCCGGAGTAGACAACATTCCATTGGAACTACTGACGGCCTTGGGAGAGCCTGTCCTGACAAAACTCTACCATCTGGTGAGCAAGATGTATGAAACAGGTGGAATACCCTCAGACTTCAAGAAGAATATAATAATTCCAATCCCAAAGAAAGCAGGTGTTGACAGATGTGAAAATTGCCGAACAATCAGTTTAAAAAGCCACAGCTGCAACATACTAACACGAATTCTTTACAGACGAATGGAGAAACTGGTAGAAGCCGACCTCGGGGAAGATCAGTATGGATTCCGTAGATATACTGGAACACGTGAGGCAATACTGACCTTACGACTTATCTTAGAAGAAAGATTAAGGAAAGGCAAACCTACGTTTCTAGCATTTGTAGACATAGAGAAAGCTTTTGACAATGTTGACTGGAATACTCTCTTTCAAATTCTGAAGGTGGCAGGGGTAAAAATTGGGAGCGAAAGGCTATTTACAATTTGTATAGAAACCAAACGGCAGTTATAGGAGTTGAGGGGCATGAAAGGGAAGCATTGGTTGGGAAGGGAGTTAGACAGGGTTGTAGCCTCTCCCCGATGTTATTCAATCTGTATATTGAGCAAGCATTGAAGGAAAGAAAAATTCGGTGTAGGTATTAAAATCCAAGGAGAAGAAATAAAAAGTTTGAGGTTCGCTGATGACATGGTAATTCTGGACGATAAATAGTTTAGACAAGAAGAGAATAGAAGCTTTCGAAATGTGGTGCTACAGAAGAATGCTGAAGATTATATGGGTAGATCACATAACTAATGAGGAGGTATTGAACAGAATTGGGGAGAAGAGGAGTTTGTGGCACAACTTCACTAGAAGAAGGGCTCGGTTGGTAGGACATGTTCTGAGGCATCAAGGGATCACCAATTTAGTACTGGGGGGCAGCGTGGAGGGTAAAAATCTTAGAGGGAGACCAAGAGTTGGTATATGCTAAGCAGATTCAAAAGTATGTAGGCTGCAGTAGGTACTGGGAGATGAAGAAGCTTGCACAGGATGGAGTAGCATGGAGAGCTGCATCAAACCAGTCTCAGGACTGAAGACCACAACAACAACAACAACAGGTAGTTGCAGAGTCTGCACTAATCTGCCACTGTCTCTGGATTGTGCTGTTTCACAACAGACACGCACGAGAAGTTACCGTCATTGTTTGGAGCAGTACAGCTAAGAATAGGGCTGAGTGCTGTTCTGAAAATTATTTGTTCGTTCCATAGTATCTGTAGCGTGACATAAATCACATTTCGCTGAAGTAAACCAGCTACACATGAAAGAGAACTCAAAAATATCGTTTGTGTGAAATAATTATCGTAAAGTCATTGTGAACCTAGATGTAATGTATTAATCTAGAAAACTTCAGCAGGAGGTCGAGTAGGTGCTGCAATAAACGCACACACTCACTCACTCACGCACACACACACACACACACACACACACACACACACGTTATTAGCAATGTATTAAAACCTGAGCATGGCAAATGCTTAACTTTGTAACAATTATTATACACACATATGACATGAATTTGATATGAAATTAGAATTACATTAACACCTTCAGCTGCTGATGGGCGTTGATATTTATCAACTGGGACAGGTGAAATTGCGTGGCCCGACTGGCACTCGAACCCGGGATCTCCTGCTTACAAGGCAGACGCTCTATCCATCTGAGCCACCGAGGGCACAGAGGATAATACAACTGCAGGGACTATCTCGCGCACGCCTCCCGCGAGACCCACATTCTCACCTTGTATGTCCACACACTACATTCGTAGTGTCCCACCCCAATACACTCATTACTCGAGGAAGACGTTCTTACCAAGCCCCGTAAGAGTTCGGGGAATAAGTGTGCATCCGCACAGAAGAATAAGGTCATGGCCGGTATTGCGAGAACTATATACGTATGTGGATATGGTGTCTGTTCTTTTGGACATGTCCGAAAGAACAGACACCATATCCATATACGTATATGAATTTGATATTGTCGTTGACACTTAAATCATTTTTAGGATGATAGTTTACGTGAGAGTACAGTTTTCCTTATAAAGGTCTGAATAACTTTTCGATTCGCACGATTCTGTGATGCTAAGAGATGAAAGAAATGGATCGTGGTTACATAAATAGCTGAGCGCTGCTGCACGGTAAATATTGAGGGCGTCTCTCCACCGATGTCTTCGATTCGTTGCTGCGTTTGGCAGCGAGTGTCTTTACTTGCGGTATCGTCTTCATGTACGATATCTCGTTCTGTGGCCGACACAACGATGGATCTTTGTCGACATATGCAATACAAGAAATCAAGTGAGGTGAAAGCAAATATTTCGGTTACTCTGTAGCACCGAATACTTCAATAACCAAGTGCGTTCATTATTTACATATATAAATGCATTACAAGTTTTTCATAATATATATGACATCCGACATCAACACTGTTTTCGTTGATTAGATTTCACTTTCATTGCGATGTGAACATTGTTAAGAGTTTCATTAGAGATTGATTAGAGTGGGAACACAGAACGTTCGAGAGGCTTCCTATGCTGGAGTAGTGGGACAGTGTGCCAACCTGCATATGACATACAATTTTCTTTTGCATATTAGTATTAAATTTTAAGTTGTGACCATACTGGTGGTCTTGCTTTTACTGAGAAAAATCATTTAATAATTTCGACAAATTTAACAATTTTTATGAGAAAAGTGAGTTGTTTTAATTATTTATTATTATGTGTTCAGATGGACTAATGAGAAGCGAGCAGGAGGAGACAGGTGCGAAACGATGACTAAGCGTCTAGAGGATTCGCGAACTGTAGTGAACAGTGCAAAGACCTGTGTTGTAAGTGGTAGGGCACTGAGTGCCACTGAAACATTTCGTGCGATATTGCCAGAACATATGTAAACTAAACGTTAATGTATATTGGTTGCAATGGCATTCTTATTCACGGTGTTCAGGAGACGTTTCAAGCTTTGAAATTTACTTTTACTGGCTCTATGCGTCTGCAGGCTGTTCACGGCAAAGCCCGAAAAAGTTGGAGAAGAATTTGTGGCATCCTAGTCAGTGTCCGTTCCTTTATTTCGGCCGAGTAATAATCTGGCAGTTTATTTTGTTCCACTCTTTGTCCTTGCACAATCCAATGTAGGAGCAACGAAGTCGCGACTTACTGAGAAGAGGTATCCAATGGGGGACATCAATATCTACAAAAGGCATCCACGACACATATATAAAAGACTCCAGGTGAGCTATGACACCTCCAGATAATCAGTGAAGATACAGGACGCAAATGCAGAACAGTGTTAGAGACTTTAACTTCATAGAGTCCGCGTTATCTTCTTGTAACGAAAGGTTTTAAATTCAGTGCCGGTCGGTGTAATGTGTGGAAGCGGAAGTCTGCATACCAATTTTCGGCAGTATCCAGCAGGCACTGAGTATATGCCTTGAGGACCACCGTTAGGGTGATAAAAAGTCTTAGTACTCTGCAGTGCACGTCACATTCCACTGCTTATTTGATTTCGCTATTTTTTCACCGTTTCTTTTTTGTTATAGATGGATCCACTAGGTTTTATGCTCCGGGAAATGCAAACAGATTTTCCAGTGCTCGGATAGTACATGCGGATAGAGACTACGTGACAGTTTCTAAATTCCCTGTAGCAGACAAAACGATCTTCTACAGTTCAAGCCCAGAATAGTTGAGTCGCCCTGCAAGGAGGGAAATGGCACGACAAAAGAGACAGGTGGTTCAACCGATATACAGGCAGAAGAAGAGTGCATGAAGAATCGGGGACCATGAAAACCGGTTCCAGAAGAGTCTACTCGAGCTGATGAAGTAGGTCTTTGGCCTCAGTTTACAGACACATAGCAAAGACGTGAAAGACCAAATTTACCAGGACAAACAGCGTTCTCGTGTATTAAGTGTAACGTTTATCTGTGTCTACACAAGACAATAAATTGTTTCACGCATACGGATCTACTGTATTGATAGTAGCCCGTAAAATACAAGACATCTGGATTGATCACTTGTAGACATGTAAATCCTGTCTGAGTCAAAAAAACAAAAAATGGTTCAAATGGCTCTGAGCACTATGGGACTCAACATCTGCGGTCATCAGTTCCCTAGAACTTAGCACTACTTAAACCTAACTAACCTATGGACATCACACACATCCATGCCCGAGGCAGGATTCGAACCTGCGACCGTAGCGGTCACGCGGTTCCAGACTGACGCGCCTAGAACCGCACGGCCACACCGGCCGGCTGTCTGAGTCACACCAAAAAGTTAAATACAAATAATTTACTAAATGAAGTAAGTCTGCAGTTTCACAAATGCCTGTTATCGCAGATTTGCGACTTATCTAGTTATATATACTCTATAACACTTCATTACTGGTTACAAAACATGATTTCTGATCTTCTCATACAAGTGAAATTTATTCAGGTTAAACGGATCATTGCGCTGTCTGTGCATTCGACACCTTGCGTCGCATAGAAATTGGCAGCATAGTGACTCGCTGGACCACACTGTACGTCTATTATCCAGTTCCTGTGTTGTTTGGCCAGCTGTGTACCTGTATATGCAGCAGCGTCTGCCGTTGAGAGCAACTGCTTTGCCGCGTGGTAGACGACTCTGAATAGGTTCCCACGAGACTGCGTGCGCATAAAAGCGAAATGTTTCCGGGGTTCGCATTCGTGTTCTGTTGGTGGTAGAATGGTAGGGTCAAGTGTTTTGGATAGTCCTTGGGCTGGGAGCCATTTGTATATCCAACATAAGGATCGTCCTACCGCAACTATCCAACATTACAGAGTCAATTTTTAAAAATCATTCACTTCCTGCAGCTTAGGCAATTGTAATAAATGGTTTGGTTTCATTGTATTAGATGAGGTCTACGGCACGCCTTAAGGGGCTTATGCAGCCACCATTTAGTTCATGGACGAATCCAGAGAAAACGAGAAGAGTCGGTTTTCACCACTTTTTCGCCTTCAGTAGTGGATAGCTGAATATGTAACTGCAACAAACTGCTCGGATCAATTGTAGCCGATAGTGGTTCATGTTTGACATTACGAATACATTTCCTTTATTTTTTGACACATGTAGTCACTGCATTGCCTGTTGCATCCGAATCGCATGTGAGATAGGAGACAGTGACAATTACAGTGGCACGAAGAGGTAGTGACAATATGGTGGGATGAACGAATGAGTGGGAATGGCCGAGTGAAAGTGGGCCTGCAGCGATGAACGAGTGGTTGTGAGCGAGTGACCGTAAGGGGAGCTTATGGGAACGTGAATTGAGTTCATGTCAAAGAGCGCGATTATTTTCACATGCCAAAATGTTCAGGAAAGTTTATAAAAGCGCCGAGGATCGTTGAGTGACGCAACTGGTACCCAACTTTTTCAATTTCAGTATATTATACAAGAGCAAATTCGCCTTTTCTGTGCTCCGATAGGCGCATTTTTCCGCTGGTGTCCACTCCATGTTACTTCATTTGGAGTGTTCACTCGGAAGACGATATTCACTGTCAGCAGCAATTCCTGTCGGGCTAGAAACTCATTGTCAACAACGAGGCATGTCATTCGCATTCGGACCCTTCCAGTTACGATCTTTCTACGACCACTGCTCTTACGCCGTGTGGCATGGCTGCGAGTAGCACACCATCGTCTGCACAAATGCTGAACATTCCGCACTTATACACTTGCACAGCAGACAGCTGATCAGACGATACCTCCTTGCTAGTATTTATCACGTCTCCACGTCGAGCGAACTTACTGCGTAGACTCCATACTTGATACAACTTACAGGCACACACATGCACACCATTTCACTGCTGCTACTTACGTCAGCGATGGTGTTTTACATGACCTTCTGGTGCCAGATCTACAATGTGAGCTGTTTTAAGGGAGTAACTAGTATTTTCTCTGCTCACCTTAGTTGCCCAGTTTCGAGGAAATGTTTTGCTTATGTGCGGACTCAGATCAACACTCTGCATTAAGGGCAGCCGGAGGTGGTCAAATTCAAAAAATTACGATTTTTTTTTTTGCTACCGAAAATTAAATGGAACATTCCTGAAACTTCCTGGCAGATTAAAACTGTGTGCCCGACCAAGACTCGAACTCGTGACCTTTGCCTTTCGCGGGCAAGTGCTCTACCATCTGAGCTACCGAAGCTCGACTCACGCCCGGTACTCACAGCTTTACCTCTGGCAGTACCTCGTCTCCTACCTTCCAAACTTTACAGAAGCTCTCCTGCGAACCTTGCAGAACTAGCACTCCTGAAAGAAAGGATACTGCGGAGACATGGCTTAGCCACAGCCTGGGGGATGTTTCCAGAATGAGATTTTCACTCTGCAGCGGAGTGTGCGCAGATATGAAACTTCCTGGCAGATTAAAACTGTGTGCCCGACCGAGACTCGAACTCGGGACTTTTGTCTTTCGCGGGCAAGGTAGGAGACGAGGTACTGGCAGAGGTAAAGCTGTGAGTACCGGGCGTGAGTCATGCTTCGGTAGCTCAGATGGTAGAGCACTTGCCCGCGAAGGGCAAAGGTCCCGAGTTCGAGTCTCGGACGGGCACACAGTTTTAATCTGCCAGGAAGTTTCATATCAGCGCACACTCCGCTGCAAAGTGAAAATCTCATTCTGGATCATTCCTCTTTAATGTAAACTTTGAATTATTGTTCTACTCGCCCTAGAAGTGGAGTTATTACCATTTTCCCCCACGCCTGCAGAGGAAATGGGCGGCCGCTGAATGCATCTAACACCCTCTCGTAACTTCCTGGCGAACTGCTTGGGATTTTCTCGGCGTGTTACGCATACAGCGCCTTATGTTACGCATACAGCGAGTGTGCAAGGGTTGGCTACATTGTTTTCTGTGACAAATATTACCCTATTTCCTTACAGCTTACTCCTATTTTCCTCAGAATTTCACACATCTTGCTCCATTTAATATTGTCGTACACTTTTGTTCTGGTTACGATGCCACGTTTTGGTAACCGTGTATATAAGAAGAGGAAGAACGTAGGGAAAAGAGAATTAACATTAATACCAAGTTGCGATACCGCAATGAATAAGAGCGCGGAACATCGTCTCTTTGCTGTTTACCGTTTCGAATTAGTGCAGTGTTGCGCCTGTTGTTGGTAGTATTATACTTCTTGTGTAAATCGGGTAATATGCAGAATGTACAAGAATCAGTAGCGAACAATGAAACCAATTTTTCATGACTTAGCATAGCCAGAACTGTTACACAAATGTCTACACGGAAAGACGCAGAATCCTAATGAGAGCGTAAACAATTTGATTTGGAAAGTGATTCCTAAAAGGGTGTTTGTAAGCATGAAAACACTGCACTTTGGCATTTGTGATGCAATAGCAACCTACAACCAAGGGAACAGTGGGAAGTGTGAAGTTCTGAAGGCATTAGTATTTACAGCTGGGGTGAACACTGTACGAGCACTAAGAAATATTGACAGAGAAAGGATAAGAGGAGCAGAAAGAAGAGAAAGGCATATGAAGTATGATGGAACAACAGGCCAGAAAAGATGACAGAAGAGGAAGCTTTTGGAGGATGAAGAAGAAGACCCTGATAATCCATCTTATAGTGCAGGAATGTATTGAGGAACTTTGATAGCCATTTCCCGTAAATTGGAATTTTTCGAATATAAGGAACATTTTCTCAAAATCTACTCAAGCTACAGAGGTGAAATTTTTATACAGCACTCCTAGTGGTCAAACTTACATTGTAACACAGCCATTTGGCAATATGTTCAGTAGTTTCATTTCAGTTTAATTATAAAGCAATTATTTGTAAAAAAAATTGGGTCATTAATAAAAAAAGTAATTGGAAGGAAACTAGAAAAGATACTCGAAAATCCCTCTGTCATAACTGCAATCCTAAACCACTCTATATGTAAAAAACAATTCAAATTTTTCTATTTGGTAGTCTATTCATAAATGTTCCTCAAACTTAGTGATTTTAACATGGGCAGCATAGGCACCTCCGGTTCCCCTTAAAGTTTTTTAGGGTTTCCTGCGTCATTTTGGCCTGTGAGATAAGATTAGAAAAGAAGCGACACATACTGTTACCCCGCTAATGGTCGCTGCAAAACTTGACCTACACAAAAGTATGTACAATACGAACAAGAATACGTAACATTAACCCAGTTAGCGAGTTATTACGGAATACGCCAATTTCTCTGTTTGGAGGATTTGGGAATGGGTTCTTATAACGGAACTGGTCATCGATTAAATAAACTGACTGCAATTTGTCATGTTGAGAAATTAGAAGGAGCGAACTTTTTCTTTCTTGGTCCAAAAAACTATATAATCAGGTTACGTAAATATTTATTTTCGACTAACGGTTCAGACAAGCTTCCCACATACGCCGTCTAATGTGCTTCAGCAATTAGTGGAACATGTCAAAATAACGTAATCAGATTTTTCTTGTACATTTTACTATATACTGTGTTTTTTTTAAGATTTAAAAATCACCTGTGAGCGCTACATAGTGGATATGGCCATGTGGAGAAGGTGCTTTTTGATTGTAAACCTTTTATTTCTGACAAACCTTTATATACTGTGCTACTTTTTATCCACTAATATGACGACTTGACATGACGTTCCAATTCACAATGAACCTGGTTTGTAGCACAAATTTTTTTAAGATCTGAAGATGACAGCAAGGCATGTCGAAAATAGCTGTTGAAAATAAATAAGTAATTACGTGATCTTGTCACAGAAATATTTTGAACTAATTAAATAAAAACAACTGAATTTCGCAATTTTGGCTGCATTCTGTACCAGAGTCACACTAGCGACCATTGTCCTCCAATCAATTTATTCCTCCAGCGGGTTACCTTCCATTCAGAAAGCTGTTGCACTCAGCGACTGTTATATTGACGTGTGAATTATATATTGTAGCGATCAGTCGTCCTTTATAAATTTTATAGTGCAGATCTAGATTTCGGCTAGAAGCTAGCCATTCTCCATGCACTATTACTTTTGCTCAGTGCATGTAATGCCTGTTGGTCGGGCTTCATCCACAGTTCATTGAATACTACGTAGTATTCAATGAATACTACGTAGTATTCAATGAACTGTGGATGAAGCCCGACCGACGTAGTATTCAATGAACTGTGGATGACGCGCAACCAACAGGGATTACATGCATTGAGCAAAAATAATGGTGCATTGAGAATGGCTAGCTTCTAACTGAAATCTAGATCTGCACAATAAAATTTGTAAAGGACGACTAATCGCTGCAATCTATAACTGACACTTTATTTCTCTTGGAGATTTTATAATATCTCTCCGACCACATCAACCGAAACGCAAGTCACTGTTTCTCCTCCCTGTGACTCGCCGTCTATCTTCGGCAGTTTTACCAGAGAAAAGGTCTCGCAATAACTGACAAAGACATGAAGATTAAAAAGCCACATGGACCAATAATAGATTTCCCTTTTATCAAACATTACGAAGCCCATCTCGTCAAACACGTCGTCCTTGAGCGAATTTATATCACCATAATCCAATACAGAACTTCTCGCACTCACAGTGGGAAGGTGGAGCTGTACGAACAAGAATAGTAACGACATGCACAGCTCCCTACCAGTGTTTTCGGTGGATTCCCCTCGGATATCATGTGAATGCTGGAGCTGGACACTTCCTGCCAATTATTCGAAACTGAAATTCTTTTAACCCCAGTCAGGTGGGACATTCAGCTGAGAACAGCGTTTTATCCTACAACAGGCCACCAACCTCTCATGATATGAAAGGTGGACCAAACAACTTGTGGATACATTATACATATCGATTATGTCGTGGCCGGTAACAGCCTCTCACACATATTATACCATCGTTATTTATACTTTACGAAATAAGTTGGCCACTTTTGCTGCAATGGTGCAATGAATAAACTCACCGATGGCAGATGGAAATTAATCGCTTCGTCTAACTGAACATGTCTCCCAGCCTACCCAAACCTCCGTACTCCGTACGCTCTTCTTTCGGAACAGACACCGTCCGTACACCTGACGACACACGGATCTTTCAGTGCAGAAGCACAATATCGTCCAACCTTTTGCGGGAGTACAGCAGGGCTGCAAGAAAAGAGAAATGATTGACAAGACACAGTAGTATGTAGAGTGCAACATATATAAAAAAATGGTTCAAATGGCTCTGAGCACTATGGGACTCAACTTCTGAGGTCATCAGTCCCCTAGACTTAGAACTACTTAAACCTAAGGACATCACAAACAACCATGCCCGAGGCAGGATTCGAACCTGCGACCGTAGCAGCAGCGCGGTTCCAGACTGGAGCGCCTAGAACCGCTCGGCCACCACGGTCGGCGCAACATATATAGAGATCTGGCTAGACGCAAGACGTGTTCGGATAGCTGAAACGTTAAAGCCGACCGCTCACGTAAAGGGAGAAATTCGGATTCGAATCCTTGTCTGGCATGAATTTCCATCTGTCGCCGTTGAGTTACAGGTCGCGCCGATGCGCAGGGGATGCCAACAAGCGTTATCCACCTATCACCCGGCCCTAAAATCTTTTTCAACGATTTTTCAGAAACTTTTCGGTCATAAAATTCATTTTTGCCTTACTTGTACCATTATATGCCAGATTCACAATGATGTGCACATCATTTCGTCAATGGCCGTAGTTATTGTGATCTTTACGTAGAAGTAGACATTGCGCGAAATTCGAAATAGTTTGCAGTTAAAAATAGGGGTCGCTATGATTTTGCGTCAGATGTATATTACAAAATATGTTGCTGCGTATGACACTGAATTTTTCCTTAGACTTAGTTGGAGATCTCTATCCGTCACCAATCTCGAGAAAATTAATCTGACATGACACACTCCTTTGCTATCGCACTGCGCCAGAGATAAAACCCGAGGGAGATATTCACAACATTCCTCATATTTCATAAACGGTTTCAGACATCGAAATGAGATTGTGCGAAAGGATTGCACCATTGGTCTACGGGTAGTGTCTTTGATTAATTAATCAAAACGTCCGCGGTCCCAGGTTCGAATCAGCATTGCGAGGCCAAGAGTTTCGGGATAAGAAGTCACCCTCATTCTCCCAACGACCTAGTCAAAGAGGGCGGAGGAGCGGACAGATGCAGAGGTCACTCTTGTCCTAGTAGTGGGAAACTGCCCCTAAAGGTGATAGAATCAGCAATGATCAACGGCATGAGGATGCAGAAGGTAATGGAAACCACTGAATTAAGAATACGTAACGTGTATCCACAGGACATGTGGCTTGTAATTTAAAAAAAGCTTCATGATGATCTCTCCATTGGCAAAAGATTCCTGCATGGTCCCCCATTCGCATCTCCAAGAGGGCACTGCCAAGGGGCAGGTGACCATAAGAAAAACAGTGAATAATCAACGAAAGGATAACATTCTACGAGACGGGGCGTGGAATGTCAGAAGCTTGAACGTAGTAGGGAAACTAGAAAATCTGAAAAGGGAAATGATAAGGCTCAATGTAGATATAGTCGGCGTCAGTGAAGTAAAATGGAATGAAGTTAAGGATTTCTGGTCAGATCAGTGTAGGGTAATATCAACAGCAGCAAAAAATGATATTACGGGAGTAGGATTCGTTATGGATAAGAAGGTAGGGAAGGGAGTGTGTCACTATGCACAGTTCATTGATAGCGTTGTTCTTAACAGAATCGACAGCAAACCAACACCGACAAAGATAGTTCAGGTATGCATGTAAGTATGTATGTATGAATTAAAGCAGGACCTAGAAACGACGGAGTGGCTTCGTCCTGCCGAAGCCCTCAGTGGTTCACAACAGGCCACAGCAGTCCACCCACAACATCGCCACCCCACAACGAACCCAGGGTTATTGCGCGGTTCGGCCCCCCGTGGACCCCCTGGGAACGGCTCATACCAGACGAGTGTAGCCCCAGATGTTTGCGTGGTAGAATAATTATGGTGTATGCGTACGCTGAAACGGTGTTTGCGCAGCAGTCGCCGACACAGTGTAACTGAGGCGGAGTAAGGGGAACCAGCCCACATTCGCCGAGGTAGATGGAAAGTCGCCTTTGAAACCATCCACAGGCTGGCCGGCACACCGGACCTCGACACTAATCCGCCGGGCGGATTTGTGCCGGGGACTGGCACGCCTTCCGCTCAGGAAAAAGCGCGTTACAATGCGTGGCTAGCCGGATGGGCTAGTTCAGGTATACACGCCAATGTCGCAAGCTGAAGATAGAGAACGTATACTAAGATATTGAAAGGGTAATACAGTATGTAAACTGAGATGAATATCTAATAGTCATGGGGGACTGCAATGCAGTTGTGGGGGAAGGAATAGAAGAAATGATTACAGTAGAATATGGGCTTGGGACAAGGAAGGAGAGAAGAGAAAGACTGATTGAGTTCTGTAATAAATTTCAGCCAGTAATAGCAAATAGTTCAGGAACCACAAGAGGAGGATGTATACTTGGAAAAGGCTGGGTGATATGGCAAGACTACAGGTGCATCACCTCATTATCGGCAAAGATTATGAAATCAGAGATTGGTTTGTATCCCGTACCCAGGAGCAGATATAGACTCAGATCACAAAATAATAGTGGTGAAGAGTAGACTGTCGTTTAAGACATTACACAGGGAGAATCTATACGTAAAGAAGTGGGACAAGGAAGTACTACAGAATGACTAGGTATGCCTATGCTTGAAGTTTCCTAACATACACCAATAAGAAATAGCTCGGAAGACAGTGCAGTTGAAAAGGAATGGACATCTCTAAAAAGCCCCATCCCAAAAGTTGGAAAGAAAAAACATAGGTACAAAGAAGGTATCTGAGAAGGAACCATGGGTAACAGAAGAAATATTTCAATTGATTGATGAAAGGACGAAATACAAAAATGATCCAGCAAACTCAGGAACATAGAAATACAAGTCCCTGAGGAATGAAATAAACAGGGAGTGCAGGGAAGCTAAGACAATATGGGTGCCACAAAAGTGTGAAGAAATTGAAAATGAAATTGTTGTCGAATGGCCAGACTCAGCATAAAGGAAAGTCAAAACAGCCTTCGGTGACACTAAATGTAAGTGTGGTAATACTTAGAGAGCAACGGGGATTCCACTGTTAAATGCAGAGGAGAGAGCGGGTATGTTTTTCTATGAGGGGCAAGATTGGTCCGATGTGACAGAAGATGAAATAGGAGTCGATTCAGAAGAGATGGGGGATCGAGTATTAGAATCAGAGATTAAAGGGCTTTGGAGGACTTAAGTTCAAATTAGGCACAAGGGATCGATAACATTCCACCAGAAATTCTAAAATCATTGGGGCAAGTGACAACAAAACGACTATTCACTTTGGTGTATAGTATGTATGAAACTGGGTACATACCATCTGGCTTTCGAAAAAATATCATGGACACAATTCCGAAGACTGGAAGAGCTGACAAATGCGAGAATTGTCGTATAATCGGCTTAACAGCTTATGAATCGAATTTGCTGACAAGAATAATTACTGACGAATGGAAAAGTAAATTGTTAATGTGCTAGATGACGATTAGTTTGGCTTTAGAAAAGGTAAAGGCACGAGTGAGCCAATTCTGACGTTGCGGTTGATAATGAATGCAAAATAAAAGAAAAATCTAGACACGTTCATACGATTATCTAGAATTGGGATAAGCATTCGACAATGTAAGTGGTGCAAGATGATCGAAATTCTAAGAAAAATAGGGCTAAGCTACAGGGAGCGACAGGTAGTATACAATATGTACAAGGACCAAGAGGGCGAACAAGAACGAAGTGCTCGGATTAAAATTGGTGTAAGACACGGATGTAGACTTTTGCTCTACTGTTCAATCTGTACATCGAAGAAGCAATGATGGAAATAAAAGATAGGTTGAGGAGTGGAATTAAAAGGCAAGGTCAAAAAATATCAATGATATGATTCGCTAATGACATTGATAATATGAGTGAAACTGAAGGAGAATTACATGATTTACTGAACGAAATGAACAATCTAACGAGTACAGAATATGTATTGATTGTGAATCGAAGAAAATTGAATGTAATGAGAAGTATCAGAAATGAGAACAGTGACAAAATCACCATCAGGACTGATGGTTACAAAGTAGATGAAGCTTAGGAATTCTGCTACCTAGGCAGTAAAATAACCAGTGATGGACAGACCAAGGAGGACATCAAATGCAGACTAGCAATAGCAAAAAGGGCATTCCTGGCCAGGAGAATTCTTTTAGTATCAAATATAGGCGTTAATTTGAGGAAGAAATTTCCAAGAATGTACGTCTGGAGTCAGGACTCTAAGGTAGTAAAATATGGAATGTGGGAAAACCGGAACAGACGAGAATCGAAGCATTTGAGATATGGTGGTACAGGCGGTGGCGCTACAGACAAACGTTGAAAATTAGGGGGACTCATAATGTAGGGAATGAGGAGGTTCTGTGCAGAATCGGAGAGGAAAGGAGTGTGTAGAAAACACTGATAAGGAGAAGGGACAGGATAATAGGATTTGTGTTAAGGCATGAGGGAATGACTTTCATGGTACTAGAGGGAGCTGTAGAGGGCAAAAGCTGCAGGGGAAGACAGAGACTGGAATACAGCCAGCAAATAATTAAGGACGTAGGTTGCATGTGCCACTCTGGGATGAAGAGTTTGCACAGGAGATGAAACCAGTCAGAAGACTAAGGAACCCCCCTTCCCAAACCCCCAAGAAAACCACACAAGGAAGAAAGTATATTTCCGAATGTTTATTATGTAAAAATTCACTTTCTGCCGTGCTATTCCACTAACTACAGCCTTTTCCGGAGGAAGAATGTAATTTTCAAGGGCCATCGACGGCTGGTGAAATGAGAAATGCTATGAGTTTTGGAACAGCATAAGTGAAGTCATTACACTTTTATTTTATACTGAGGATGATGTGCTTTTTCATATCATGCTGACTTTAATCTCCACAGTTCCTCACTTAATGAACATAATAAACCACTGTTTCAGATTTCTCTCGCAGTGGCGTTTGCACAAAATGTTAGTGAGGTGAGAGTGTGTAAACTCCGCTTAGCTTTGACAAAAGAAGCAAATTTTAACATGTCAACAAGGGAACTGTGTAGGTTTTACAGAAAATTTCCCAGTTGTGAATCTTCTCTGAATGTTACGAATGGTCAACAAGCCAGGTGAAAATAAATCGCTGCATTTCCGGCAGAATCTTTTTAAACACTAACCAAAGAAGAGATGACCGACTTTTGGTCTTCATGCAAGTGTGGTCGTGGAGGGCCTCGATTAATATTTACCAGAAATGTGGGCGTAGGCTTCAGCTCTAGCACTTTGCATTTCCCCTACAGCGTTCTGAACGACCCCCCACCATTGCCCTTCTGCACATGCTCCCTCAGCTAACCGCGCATCTAGCTGCCATGGCATTTTGCGCGCACTATATTTCATAGCCCCAGCACACAAAAAGTCGGAAACTTTTTTTTGTCAAGTATGGATATACAGCTGCCGATTGCTACAGTGGTGTCTGTTCTTTGGAACATGTCCAAAAGAACAAACACAATACATGTATACCATATTTATTTACTTATTTAACCTGATGTGATTTTGGCTCTCAGGCCGTTTCTTACAACAGGCCACGATTTCACACTTACAATACCTTTTTACATGATAATTACCTAAGGAATACTAATTTTAATATGACAAATAGTATTAAAATGATTTGAGTAAGTGTGGTAAAAATTTAAGTATTGTACTGATTATGAACTAATAAAGGTACTACGGACAGTACTTCGACTACTGCCGATGCTGTCACTAATAACGGTAACAGCAATAATAACCATAATAATAAAATAATTACAATAATAGAAGTAATTGGAGTGGCCGACGTAAATATAAATTGTGTGCGTACGAAACAGCTGTTTACTGTTAGAGCAAGTTTTGGGAAAAGGAGACTGCAACAGCTAAGAATACTAGGAAATGGGGAAGATCTGGATGGAAGGAACGATGTACGGGGGTAACGACTGCATAAGAGACAATGGTAATAATTGTTATTGCCTTAGTACAATTGACATTAACTGCCTTCTGAAACCAAGAATTAAATGAAAAGCAACGCCAAACGTCTGGCTCTGACCCATGTATCCGGGAGGTCTCCATTGACTGTATAACAAGCGAGCTAGACATGAAAAATTAGGCCGTCATCTGCCCCGCTATCAAGTTCGTCCAGTAACTAGCTAGAGTTCCTGATTCCGCATGGGTCATTAATCCATCAGCCCGTTTTACCTAGAGAACAAAATGTAAAAGAGGAAAATACTGTAGGGGGACCGATCGATAGTGATAGTAACACTGTATAGGTCACACAAGTAATCGTTCTGGATGCTCGGACTATGTCTGGGCGGTTGCAACACAGTACAAGTTTTTCGCGCCCTAAAAGAAAAAAATTCTGGCGGAGTACAGACCTGCGAGCGAGGGGCTATAGGTTTCCCGCAAAAAACATGTTCCAGAAGCAGCACAGTGGTGTCAGCTGTGAGTGCAACAGCGACGTCTTGTTGAAACATGAGCAGCTGATTACGTCTTCCTTCAGGTGGCCAATGAATTACTTTTTATGTTGACAGTTTTTTTCAAAAAATAAAGGTCCAATTGAGTGCTGTCTCGATACTGTAATTTTTCATTCTATCTTTGTAATTACGTAGTTATGTAGTTCTCAATTCGTTCGCGCAATCAATCATTCATAATAGAAAACACAGTTATAACTCAGTCACTCAAAATGATTCAGAAATTTTACTTGTTAGATAGAAATCAGGCGATGATTCCTCTTCTCTGCAGGCTCGTGCTTTGCGGTAGTCTAATAATCTGTACAAATAAAATGCCTCGTATTTTTGGGAGCGTTGTATAATCAGTCAGGAAACCTCAGATCAAGCGGATATTTCGCTTTGATGAAGTTTAACCCTTTGAAGAAGTAATGGAGCTCTTGGATTATTAAATGCAGGTTCGTACCCAGTCTTTCGGAAGTTCCCTTCTGATTAACAACTACGCTACATATCGATGAATAACATTAATTCTCAAATGTCAAATAATGTAAATTGTTACACACCTTTTGTATGAAGGAGCAATATATATATATATATATATATATATATATATATATATATATATATATATATATATTTCCCTTTTAATCGTACAATTTCGTATCAGCTACCTTTTGTCATAAATCTCAATATTCAGATTATAATTCATCAAACAATGTTCCCGGGTTCGATTCCCGGCGGGGTCAGGGATTTTCTCTGCCTCGTGATGACTGGATGTTGTGTGATGTCCTTAGGTTAGTTAGGTTTAAGTAGTTCTACGTTCTGGGGGACTGATGACCATAGATGTTAAGTCCCATAGTGCTCAGAGCCATTTTTTCTTCAAACAATGCTCAGGTTAATCGGCACGAAGACCATCTCGGTAGCTTTTTTTCTAACAACCACCAGAGAGAGTACTACAAAGAATAATTATGCGCTCATGGCATAGCTATTGTATGAAACTACTTTGCGCATGGATTCTGCGAGTATGAAGACAGAAATTTAGTAAACGTCATTTAAGGGTAGAATTTATCAGAATAATTCATCGAATATAAAGAGATATTACGATACTACTACCCACACTCCAGTTTCCTGATCACACAACGACGTTTCAAGCACAGCAAGACGATTCTGCGTTGACTATAATCCTGTGCTGTGTGTCTTAACACACCAGGTCTTTCTACAGGGTGGCTCAGGGTGGCTCTACCAAAATCAGATCAAGTGCTTTACTATACGAAAATACGATGGTCGTTCAATAAGTAATGTTTTTCTCAGAACATATTTATTGTTAAGAGTCAGAATTTGGTGACTATATACACCAACATGTCTTGTCCATGTCCCGTTTTTCTACGTAGTCTCCATCACGTTCTACGGGAGTACGCCAACATTGCGGAAGATCATGTATTCCCCATTGGTGAATACTTATCCTGTAGGTGAACCCATTTTTTCACTACATGACTGACACTCTCGTCATCTTCAAAGTGTGTTCCCCGTAGAGAATCCTTAAGCGGCCCAAAGATATGGGAGTCCAAGGGTAATAGGTCTCGAGTGTAGGCTGGATGAGGCTATAATGTCTAACGCAACCTCTTTGAATATCCGAGAGTCTCGATCATTGCAGACGCACTTCCAATTCTGACCGAGAACTGTAGAGCCAATTGTCGAGTTCTGTTGCACCGTTCGGCACGAATAATGGCATCTGCACGATTCAGAATGTCTGGAGCAGTGGCTGTGACAGGACGTCCCGAGCGTGGCTGATCGTGGAGCTCTGTTTCTGCATTACCTGAGGCTGTAACTTTCTTAACTCATCGCGCAACTGTACTCCTATCAACTGCAAATCGCCATACACTCCAGACAAACTTATATGGATGTTCACCACGGTTTCTTTTTCTGAACACAAGAATTGAATAACAGCTCTCTGCTTGTAGCCGGCCGGTGTCGCTGAGCGGTAGGTTCGAATCCTATCTCGGATATGGATGTGTGCGATGTCCTTAGGTTGCTTGGATTCAAGTTGTTCTAAGTTCTAGGGGGCTGATGACCTCAGATGGTAAGTCCGATAGTGCTCAGAGCTATTTGAACCATTCGATCTGCTTGTAACGGGCGTCGTGTGTAGACGCCATTTTGACGCTGTACTACGGCTCTGCCATCTGCCAAAATGGTTCTAAACTTCACCGGTGGACAGAACAAACATCAAACGTGAAGCATCAACAAGACCGTTTGTCTATGTATATTAACGGCTTTTTTTTTAAATTTCGGGCATTACTTATTAAACGACCCTCGTAATTGTTGCAAAAGGAACTAAATAATTACTGTTGTAAGGTCAATACGACGAAGTTGTAGGCATAACTACTTGTAACCAACTTTGAGATGATGACATTGAACAGTTTGCTGACTAATATGGATGGGAAGCAGACATAAAACTACCCAGCGATGATTTCAGGACTGATGTTATCACCAAAACAAATATACGATTATAAAATACGTTGATCTCGCTAGCGTACATTGCTCTATTACTGCAATATAAAAATCTGCTGAGTTTTGGAGATGCTTAGTCACTGTGATGGTAAATTTTGAAAAGTGTACAACTGTTGGCACCTCTTTGACATAATTTGATTATATTAGTTTGAAGGCAGTTTTCAGTAAGTACTCAGACATAATCTTCTATGCAATAGATAACCTGTATCGAAGAAATTACACTTTCGAGGAGTACAATCACTTTAGCCTGCACTTTATAGCTTTGAGAGGAAAGATCGTATCACGCAAAAACCTCTCGTAAAATTGTATGTGTAGCTTCAGTTTGCAGCACAGTAGTTACCATCTTTGACACAAAAATATTCATAGTACCTCTTGTTGTCTTCGTCTGCTATACAGCGTCGTATTGATGCAGCATGCTGTAGTGATATTCCCTTATCTTAAATTTTCTTCATATATTCACCATAAATAATCAGTGCTATAACTCAAATTCAACCTGCTAATTTATCTGAAACGTATTTTGCTATAGTTATTCAGTTTAGGAAATAATTGTTAGTGCAGTCACAGTTTTTATGAAATAATGAAATTCTTAAAGCCATTTTCTTTGTATAAAAGTCAGAAAAATTTGCTACTTAACTTTTGTTTTTCGTCAGTGATCTTTTTTTTCACAAGATGGATTCCTGTCCCACAGTGTTTGAAGGCACTGATCTTCACAAATGAAACTGTATTTGAGTCTTTTACTTGATGGTGAGCACTGTTTATTACTCCGAGAGAGTAACGCTGCCCAAAGAAAAATTTACAGCAAATAATAATGGCTACAAAATTGTAGTATTTATTGTTACTATCCTTAGCCAGTATACCGTTCCTTGAAGTTTTGTAATACGTACAGCAAGACACACACACTACTTCGAAATTGGCAAATAAATATAGCCATTTCCTCTTACTTGGGATTCTGCTGATCAAAATGGTGTTGGTAGCTACTTTTAACTCGTTCACCTGCGGTGTCCTTCATAGAAGGTCACTTTACCACCATACACAGTGTTAGCTATTCACTCTTCTAAAGCCGTACACGAACGGTACCAAGACTGTCATTTTAGACAAAAGCCGTGGTAACCTTTGTCGCCACCAGTTCATATACTGTGGTCCCCCGCCATCTTCATAACTTAATATTAAAGCCATGAGCACTTGCATAATTGTTTACATAGTCACAATAAGCGTAGAAAAAGAAAAATTCTTTTACAAAGAATTTTACACTTTAGACCACTGATTATTTAAACAACATCGTTTCTAATTAGTTGTCAGCATTTACATCTTACTGTTTTTCTCTGAGTGGCACTACCTTTTAGTTATTTCTATTCATTGTTTAGTTCTATATTTCTGCTGCTAGATGGCAGACGACTACGGTAGGTGCTCACTGTCGCCTCGCTGAATGCTATATTTCAGCATCATCTGATGCCTGCCAAAAACTCGTGATAAATAAAGTAACGACGAAAATTTATTCGTAAGATCTGTAAGTATCTGTTGGATTGTAATCATACCTGTACCGTTACGTGCTTCATAGTCATAAATATCCAATAACTCCTCTGTGTTTAGTTTACCGAGTCTTCGAATTAGTTAGGTACCTAACACCGAGTCTGTCTCTAAGTTTCTCAGTAAGTCAACGAACCGCTGTACAGCTGTTTCCTGCACTAAATCTGTGTAGTTAACCCCTTATGGAAACACATGTTCAACAAGAAAAAACACGCTCCTCAGTTGATAGCACCATAATATAAAAAGAAGTTTAATATATAAACTGTACACAACGCAGTTGACAGCTTCCATCAACTGAACCAAACAGTTAAATGTTACGCAACAGTAGAACAAATTAAAAAGAACAATCGCGTATCTATGACAAATCGGTTCTGCCTACTTATCATCTGCCAACTTTGTTTCGAACTTCCAACGTGATCTACATCTATAGTCCGTGGTCCACTGGACAGCGACTTTCGAACCACACTGTGTTTCCTCTGTACAAACAGAATAAAATGCACTTTCACACACACAAGAGTGTCAGATTTGTCGGGCAGATGCTCTTCCCAGTCGAAGAAAATCCGAAATAATGAGTGTACCTTGATGAAATTTCTTGACTAAAAAAACTCAGTGTACTGCCTCCCGGTCCAGGTCATATATTTTTTCAGAGAAGTTGGACTTTTCACAAATGTTTTCATTTATCAGCCAAATAAATTTCACGTGAATTTCAAAGTATTATAGCCAGCATTGCACACCGTTGAGCTTGTAGCTAGCACACATATATTTTTTGTGCGAGACGAGAATATATCACGTTTCACCTTTCCTGCTTTAGCGGTAAGACAATTTAATTTATATGATATGTGTACAGGGACCAAAGTTATAGTGTTGAAAAGTTACAGAGGATTCAGTGCCCCCGTGGCTGAATATAATTTGCAGTCACTGTATTTCTTTATTGGTATTGGGAGTTACAGTACCCAAACTGTTTCCACAAAGTTTTTGCTAATAATAATACAGTGTAAGCACATCATTTACACTTACAACACGCTACACGATAATTCGAGTTTAGAACCCATTCCATAGTTCAGACATTCATTCAAAAATTTATTTTAAAGTTATTTTTTATTACGTAGACATTCATTCAACGTAATCAGCATTAATATTTTTAAAAGAACGATACTTTCTTCTTTCAGCAAAATTATAATGAAAGTTAAGTATGTCTTTTCAGAAACATCTAATAGTTGAGGTTACATTACTCACAGGTGATTCACAAACAATGAGATTTAAACAGCAAGTATTATCTAACCTCGATAATCCAACATAAATCAAATTATGATATTACATATAGCTCTGTCAACAAAACTTATAAGCATTACAAAAGTGAAATATGTAACTAGCCTTTTTATCAAATCAGTTCACGCACATTGTAGGATTACTCAACAGGAGGTCCATGATTAAAGAATTTGTTGCTAGCCCACTCGAGCAGATGTAATTTCGATGGACTGCTCACGCGCTGCCTGCGATATGTAAGCTATAAGAGAATCTCAGACCAAAGAGCAGTGTTGTATGCAGTAGGAATTGTGTAGTAGTAGCTAGCAGTCTGGTGTATCGGTTAGCTGGGTCGGTCGTGGTGGAGCGATGGCAGAGCCTGAGCGTTGGAATATAAGGTAAAAGCAGCCTCGCGCATATGTAGTATTGTTATATCAAGTCCCATGTAAATGTTTAAAAAAATCTCTTAGTAATATTCTTTCTCATATAAAGTTACTTTTGATAATCATTCATTTCAATTTAAAGAATTTACTAATTTCTCCAATCCTTGGTCATCCCGATTATTGAAAGGGAAAATCAGTTGTTTCTTTTTATACATGACAAATCTATCGGGCAGCATTGCACAGAGCTGCGCCAGAAAAATTTCTTATAGGAGCAGATATATACGCGTTATCAGGCGACCTAACTGAGGTAAGACTTTTCAATTTATTCAGAATGAATTTTCAGGGCCATGACGCAGCACTGCTGACGTCCTAAATCTACCAGTTTAAATTCACAGTCAATTATTGAAAGGTTATATGTGAGCCATAATTTTATTGAGAGATTAGTCACATTGTATAATTGATCGGTTTCGGAACTTATCTGTTGGGCAGTTACACTGAATGTGAATTATAGAATTATATTTTTTACTGTTGGGAGGTTATTAAATAAATATCTTTGTGAGGTTACAAAGTCATATATACTAACGCTCTGGCAAAACAAAAGTTATAATTATTTAACATTTTTACCTTTCTTGCATGAAGACTTCTGCTTCCATATTCAACAATATTGGCACTTGGTGACTTCACACAGCACACCACAAAGACTGCCTGGCCCTCGCCTTTCGCTCACATACAGCTACCTACAACTATGTGCCAAACGCACTCTAACTCCAACACCACTGTCTCAGACCAGAAGCAGTATCTTTGGCTCTGCTGTCGTAAGCTGTCAGCGATCCGCATTATACTGCGTATCAGAGACATACATCGATATCATATTCGGGTCCCACATACAAATTTTCCCTAGTAGGCTCCTTTCAACATGCAAAGAACCTACCAAAACAACCCTAAGACCAGAGACCAGGAAACAGGGAACAAGTCTTACAACATTATTATTGTAACTAAAATTAACGCACAATTACACCTACATCTACGTGATTACTCTGATATTCACAATAAGGTGCCTGTCAGAGGGTTCAAGGAACCACCTTCAAGCTGTCTCTGTACCGTTCCACTCTCGAACGCGGCGCGGGAAAAGTGAGCACTTACATTTTTCTGTGCGAGCCCTGATTTCTCTTATTTTATCGTGATGGCCATTTTTCCCTAGGTAGGTGAGTGCCAACAGAATGTTTTCGCAATGGGAGGAGAAGACTGGTGATTGAAATTTCATAAGAAGATCCCGTCGCAACGAAAAACACTTCTGTTTTAATGATGCCACTCCAATTCACGTGTCATGTCTGTGGCACTACCACCCCTATTCCGAGATAATAGAAAACGAGCTGCCCTCATTTGTACTTTTTCGATGTCATCCGACAGTCCTACCTGATGCGGATCCCACACCGCACAGCAGTACTCCAGAATAGGGAGGACAAGCGTGGTGTAAGCAGTCTCTTTAATAGACCTATTGCACCTTCTAAGTGTTCTGCCAATGAATCGCAGTCTTTGGTTGGCTCTACCCACAACATTATCTGTGTGACCGTTCCAGTTTAGGTTACTTATAACTGTAGTCCCTAAGTATTTAGTTCAATTTTCAGCCTTCATATTTGTGTGGCTTATCGCGTAATCGAAATTTAAAGGATTTGTTTTAATACTCATGTGAATAACTTCACACTTTTCAGCTGGCCGGTGTGGCCGTGCTGTTCTAGGCGCTTCAGTCTGACCGCTACCGTCCCAGGTTCGAATCCTGCCTCGGGTATGGATGTGTGTGATGTCCTTAGGTTAGTTGGGTTTAAGTAGTTCTAAGTTCTAGGGGACTGATGACCACAGATGTTATGTCCCGTAGTGCTCAGAGCTATTTTCACACTTTTCTTCATTCAGCGTCAATTTCCAATTTCGCACCATACAGAAACCTTATCTAAATCATTTTGCAATTCGTTTTGGTCATCTGATGACTTTAGAAGACGGTAAATGACAGCATCGTCTGCAAACAATCTAAGACGGCTAATCAGATTGTCCTGATCTATATTAACGACTTATCGTTAATATAGATCAGGAAGAATAGAAAGCCTATAACACTTCCTTGGGGAACGCCGGATATTGCTTCTATTTTACTCAATGACTTTCCGTCTGTTACTACGAACTGTGACCTTTCTAACAGGAAATCACGAATCCAGTCACACAACTGAGGTGATATTCCATAGGCACGCAGTTTGGTTTGAAGACGCTTGTGAGGAGCGGTGTCGAAAGCCTTCTGGAAATCTAAAAACGTAGAATCAATTTGACATGCCCTGTCGATAGCACTAATTACTTCAGGAGTATAAAGAGCTAGTTGTGTTTCACAAGAACGATATTTTCTGAATCCGTGCTGACTATGTGGCAGTAAAAGCGTTTTATTCGAGGTAATTCGTAAAGTTCGAATACAGTATAAGTTCCAAAATCCTACTGCAAATCGATGTTACTGACATGGGCCTGTAATTCAGCGGATTACTCCTACATCCCTTTTTGGGTGTTGGTGTGACTTGAGTATTTTTCGGTCTTTAGGTGCTGATCTTTCTGTGCGCGAGTGGCTGTATACAGGGTGGTTGGAAATTCCCGTTACACACGTCTAGGACTTGTAGAGGGTAGTGAGTACAGAACATTTTGAATAGGAACCCATGTCCGGAATCGTATATTTTCCGTTCTACGACAGTTTCAACTCAGACAGAGGAATATCTGCTGGCACGAGTTCTGGCCACTGCACAAGGCTTTGAAGAGACACCAGGTGGGATGGAGAGAGTGTGCCAGAACATTCTTCCGAGCTGTAATGTGTGTAACAACGCTGGTGGTCGCCACATCGAGCCGAGGTTGTGATACACTGGTACGTTGCGGTTGGTGCCGTAGATGCTGGGATTTTGTTGTTGTCGACTAATGTAAACCATAAGGTGTAAGTTGTAATGCAAATGCGTAAGTAATAACGGAAGGAGTCAGTATTGTTTCCAAATGGATTGCAACAATTGTATTGCGTCACGCCTAAGTACATTCCTCAGGTGGCTGTGGATGAGATAATCATCTGCATTGAAAGTGTCGTAGAACGGAAACGATACGTTTCCGGACATGGGTTCTTATTCAAAGTGCTGTGTACTCACTACCCTCCACATGTCCTAGAAATTTGTAACGGAAATTTTCGACCGTCATTTACAATAGGTAAATATGGAGCTATTGTATCAGCATACTCTGAGAGGAACATGACTGGTATACAATCTTGACCGGAGGCCTTGGCTTTATTAAGTGATTTAAGCTGCGTTGTTCCACCCAGGATATCTACTTCTATGTTTCTCATCTTACTTGATTGGAATTCAGGAATATTTACTTCGTCTTCTTTGGTGAAGGAGTTTCGAAAAACCGCGTTTAATAAACCTGCGTTAGTGACACTGTCATCAGTGAGTTCACCGTTGTTATCGCGCAGTGAAAGTATTGATGGCGTCTTGCCACTGGGGTGCTTTATGTATGACCAGAATCTCTTTGGGTTTTCTACCAGCTTTCGAAACAAAATATCGTTGTGGAAATTATTAAAAGCATACCGCATTGGAGTAAGCGGCATATTTCGAACTTCCGCAAAAATTTGCTAGTCTTGAGGATTTTGCGTTATTTTAAATTTAGCAAGCTTTTTTCGCTGCCTCTGCAAAAGCGATCACACCCGTTTTGCGTACCACGGGGAATCAGCACCATCAGTTATTAATTTATGTGGTATATATCTCTCAATTGCTGTCGATACTAACTCTTTAAAATCATTCAACAACTTTTCTACGCTTGCATGACCAGATCGGAAGGAGTGAAGACTGTCTCTTACAAAGGCGTTAAGAGCATTTTTATCAGCTTCTTTAAAGACAGATACTTTGCGTTTCTTTTTGATGGTTGGAGACCTAGCGGAAACTGCCTTGTGGTTGCTAATCCCTGTATTCGTCACGATTTCTTACAAATTTTCATTGAAAGAAAGCAACAATTTGGGTCCAATTGCAAACAGTAACGGCAAAAATATTGTACCAACAACAGTTTAAAAATTCCATGTCCTTCGGTCAGCTGTCTTTTGAACGGACAGCCGGCTGGGGAGGCCGAGCGATTCTAGGCGCTACAGTCTGGAACCGCGCGACGGCTACCGTCGCAGGTTTGAATTCTGCCTCGGGCATGGATGTGTGTGATGTCCTTAGCTTAGTTAGGTTTATGTAGTTCTAAATTCTAGGGGACTGATGACCTCGGAAGTTAAGTCCCATAGTGCTCAAAGCAATTTGAACCATTTTTTGACGCTGCATCATAGACAGGAGCGCCTGCGATGACGTACTCAACGACGAACCTGGGTGCACGAATGGCAAAACGTCATTTTTTCGGATGAATCCAGGTTCCGTTTACAGAATCATGATGGTCGCATCCGTGTTTGGCGACATCGCGATGAACGCACATTGCAAGCGTGTATTCGTCATCGCCATACTGGCGTATCACCCGGTGTGATGGTATGGGGTGCCATTGGTTACACGTCTCGGTCACCTCTTGTTCGCATTGACGGCACTTTGACAGTGGACGTTACATTTCAGATGTGTTACGACGCGTGGCACTACCCTTCATTCGATCCCTGCGAAACCCTACATTTCAGCAGGATAATGCACGACCGCATGTTGTAGGTAATGTACGGGCCTTTCTGGATACAGAAAATGTTAGACTGCTGCCCTGGCCAGCACATTCTCGAGATCTCCCACCAATTGAAAACGTCTGGTCAATGGTGGCACAGCAACTGGCTCATCACAATATGCCAGTCACCACTCTTGATGAACTGTGGTATCGTGTTGAAGCTGCATGGGCAGCTGTACCTGTACACGCCATCCAACCTGTGTTTGACTCAATGCGCAGGCGTATCAATGCCGTTATTACGGCCAGAGGTTGTTGTTTTGGGTACTGATTTCTCAGGCTCTATGCACCCAAATTACTTGTAAATGTAATCAGATGTCAGTTCTAGTATAATATATTTGTCGAATGAATACCCGTTTATCATCTGCATTTCTTCTGGGTGCAGCAATTTTAATGGCCAGTAGTGTACTTAAATATTCGTTCCATAGCGGGCACTGCCTCCTAGGAACTCAGAAGTTGGTTCCGACAGAAGCAGCCAAAAACGCAGTAGCTAATAAAGACCGATATTAGAGAACAAGTCGCAAGGACTGCCGGTGCACTGCATAACTAATGAGAGCGGTGTTGAACAACACCATCTCTCACGAGCAGTGAGTTTAAGATGTTTTGATTTCTAACTGTATCACCGGTAAAACGCAAAACCTTAGACAAAGCACTTTGTCGGTATCGCTCGTTCTCATGTTGCTTCATGCAGAGACCATCAGCGAGACGAGAACCTCTGTCGCGAACCCCTTTCCACAGTGACTCCACGTGCAGACTGCAGAATGCTTCCCCCAGCTTTACTGCACTGCACCATTCCGTCCGTTTTCGCCAGGAGTTGGGGCTCCGTATTTCCGGAGACGTGAATATAAAAGCCGTTTGGCCCCCCGCACGCCGTAAGGCTGGAGCCCCATAAAGCCAGTCGCAGCACGCGGCCTGGGTCCCAGTCGGGCGCTGTTTACGGCCGCAGGTGATTTCTACCGACTACCCCGGCCAGCGTTCACCTGAATGTCGTAGTGACGAGCTACCTGTTCAAACGAGTTGCTCTTCAGTAGCTGTGTTGCGAGCTCTGCTGATTCTGTGGAAGAGCACTGATCACGAACTACAGGAAAGCGGTTCTAAGAGAGAAACGATACCCGTCGTTATTACACTACTCTCCATTAAAATTGCTACACCCTGAAGAAATGCAGATGATAAACGGGTATTCATTGGACAAATATATTATACTAGAACTGACATCTGATTACATTTTCACGCAATTTGGGTGCATAGATCCTGAAAAATCAGTATCCAGAACAATCACCTCTGGCCGTAATAACGGCCATGATACGCCTGGGCATTGAGTCAAACAGAGCTTGGATGGCGTGTACAGGTACAGCTGCCAATGCAACTTCAACACGATACCACAGTTCATCAAGAGTAGTGACTGCCGTATTGTGACGAGCCAGTTGCTCGGCCACCATTTTTCAATTGGTGTGATATCTGGAGAATGTGCTGGCCAGGACAGCAGTCAAGCATTTTCTGTATCCAGATAGGCCTGTACAGGACGTGGAACATGCGGTCGAACATTATCCTGCTGAAATGTAGGGTTTCGCAGGGATCGATTGAAGAGTAGAGCCACGGGTCGTAACACATCTGAAATATAACGTCCACTGTTCAAAGTGCCGTCAATGCGAACAAGAGGTGACCGAGACGTGTAACCAATGGCACCCCATACCATCTCGCCTGGTGATACGCCAGTATCTCGATGACGAATACACGCTTCCAATGTGCGTTCACCGCGATGTCGCCAAACACGGATGCGACATCATGATGCTGTAAACAGAACCTGGATTCATCCGAAAAAATGAAGTCTTTCCATTCGTGCACCCAGGTTCGTCGTTGAGTATACCATTGCAGGCGCTCCTGACTGTGACGCAGCGTCAAGGGTAACCACAGCCATAGTCTCCGAACCGATAGTCCATGCTGCTGCAAACGTCGTCAAACTGTTCGTGCAGATGGTTGTTGTCTTGCAAACGTCCTCATCTGTTGACTCAGGGATCGAGATGTGGCTGCACTATCCGTTACATCCATGCTGATAACATGCCTGTCATATCGACTGCTAGCGTTACGAGGCCGCTGGGATCCAGCACGGCTTTCCGTATTACCCTCCTGAACCCACCGATTCCTTATTCTGCTAACAGTCGTTGGATCTCGACCAACGCGAGCAGTAATGTCGCGATACGATAAACCACAATTATGATAAGCTACAATCCGACCTTTATCAAAGTCGGAAACGTGATGTTACGCATTTCTCCTCCTTACACGAGGCATCACAACAACGTTTCACCAGGCAACGCCGGTCAGCTGCTGTTTGTGTATGACAAATCGGTTGGAAACTTTCCTCATGTCAGCACGTTGTAGATGTCGCCACCGGCGCCAACCTTGTGTGAATGCCCTGAAAAGCTAATCATTTGCATATCCCAGCATCTTCTGCCTATCGGTTAAATTCCGCGTCTGTAGCGAGTCATCTTCGTGGTGTAACAGTTTTAATGGCCAATAGTGTATGCGTAAAAAGCAAACGGTTTAAGTACTTCTTCAAGAACAACAGAAAACATAGTTACAACCGACTTTTATTTGAATTTTTTTTATTAGAACGAATGCTATGCTTATGTTTTTAACTGTAGGCGCTCATCAGGTTGCAATAAATGCGTGTTACGTGTTTTTTTTTAACACCACTTGATGTATCCTCCTCTGTCACTGAGTATGGTACCAACAAAGAACGGAACGTCGGTATTTTAAAGGGTCATAATGAATAGAATTCATCGCAGATACAGATGGTCATAAACATATCTCCGTCTGTTGATCTGACAAACATTAGCATTCGTACACTAGTTCCTGCACTGCAACGCTACGTTTTAATCACTTATTGTCATATGCGCCTCAAGTTTGTATCAATTACTGTATTATTTAAATGACATCATTTTAGTTCACGGCTGCAGAACTTTTCATTCACCTGCTGCTGTTTCGGCTCTACACTGTTTTCAAACAGCTACAAACAGATAAAATAACATATGAATGTTGGGTTGATTTGGGGGAGGAGACCAAACAGCGAAGTCATCGGTCTCATCGGATTAGGGAAGGATGGGGAAGGAAGTCGGCAGTGCCCTGTCAATGGAACCATCCCAGCATTTGCCTGAAGTGATTTAGGGAAATCACGGAAAATCTAAATCAGGATGGCCGGACGTGGGACTGAACCGTCGTTCTCCCAAATGTGAGTCCACTGTGCCAATCACTGCGCCAACTCACTCGGTGCCACCTACGTTGTCGAAGGGCAAAATACTCTCCTGCCAGTTGACATCCCGTCTCTACATCAAAAACAATAAAGGACTATTCTATACGAATGTTTCATTAACGGCTCTCCGAGCAGTCCGAGTCACCACAACCGCTGCAGCCCACATGCAGCCGAGGAAGTGACACCATTTTCTACCCTAAAAAGAGTCAATTCTTGTTCCACTGTTGAGCCCAATTCCCGTTCCCAAAAGAACCTGAACTGATATCGCTATATTATAAATGTGAAGCGATAAAAATAAAACAGTCGTTGAAAGGACAGATTAACCTTATGTCACACAGGCACTGACACCATTTCTTCTGAAATTATAAAAAAGTGATAAAAACATTGGCGCCTGTGTCAGTCAAACGCTGTTGCTAAAAATTTAGTTCAATCAAAGATTTTCGGATTAAAATCATCCACACACTTTCGCATATAATGTACGTATGAGAAAATTATCACCCGATCTACGTGAAAGCTTGGTGGCGAGAGTGGTATACCGAAGAATGAGAAAGGACATTGAAACTGAAGATGTGACAGATGGGATCAGTCTGACTTTAGGAAAGGTAAATACACAAAACAGGAATGCTGGCGTTACGCCTGATGATGGATACAACAAGATATTTAAAAAGGTTGAGGCACCTTCATAGGAAATGTCTCACACATACACTTTCATACATATATTTATGCCGGCGGGAGTGGCCGAGCGGTTCCAGGCGCGACAGTCTGGAACCGCACGACCGCTACGGTCGCAGGTTCGAATCCTGCCTCGGGCATGGATGTGTGTGATGTCCTTAGGTTAGTTAGGTTTAAGTAGTTCTACGTTCTAGGGGACTGATGACCTCAGATGTTAAGTCCCATAGTGCTCAGAGCCATTTGAACCATTTGAACATATATTTATGGAGTTCATTTTAACTGTAGACTTTGAAATATCTCGAAAACTGCACATCGGATCAAAATAATTTATAATTCTAAATTGTTTGTCTCGGAGGGTAGATCCAACGACACCGCACTCGACCCGCTACCCCTACCTGTGCGTGGGAGGCGGAGAGCAGCTTCGAAATCTTTCATTGGAACACCGTTTTTTATTGCAGATTATGATTCTATGGCAAAATCTACATGCATTTTGCTGAAGGATTTTCTGCGTCTCGTCATAGATGGCTCTGTATTCGGAGATAGATATGGGTACACAGTCGTAATTTACAACGTGCTACTCAGTGGCCCTTGAATACTGAATAGCACGTGAGACCTCACCTCCATACTGAGAGGGAAGGACAGGCCAGTATTTCATAACGCCTAATTGGAAACCCAGCTGGACGCGCCACCGTGGCCGTGTAGCGAACTACGACGTATCATAATAGGCAGTACAAAGTGACAGGAGCACACGTATCGCGCAGACGAAGAACAGATAGCGCCTCTAAACATTACTATACTTGCGCAGTATTTATCGTTTGCACACTTACCAATCATTTGGAGAATAGACGTGCAAGTCGACGACGAATGTTGCAACAACATATGGACAAATTTAAATGGTCCTTACGGAAAATATAGGAGAAATTTTGAGGCTGCTGTTGCCTTGTTGCCCAGAGAAAGTTTACTCCCGTTCGTTCTTTTACAAGGTTGTGATCGCCTCTACGTCTAACGGGCGAGAGCAGAGACCGGCCAAAGGAAACGATACAAACGAGTTAAAGTAGAAGATAACGAAACAGCTGCACTAGCGGCAGTGAACCACAACCCACTGGTAAGCTCCCAGCAGTTCCACCGCAATCCCGGTTTGTCCGTAGGTACCACTGTCGCAATACTGCATCGTCAGATGTATCATTCGTACCATGTATCACTGCATCGAGAAGTTAATGGCGCCAGTTTCCATAGCAAGGCAGTTTTTTTGTTAATAATTGGCAACCAATACCGCACAATCGCAATGATGTTATGAGATGTTCAATTGACTCTTTTATTAGAACACGTTACGCGTTTCGGGATTACACCCATCTTCAGACATCATGAACTTTGTAAGAGGTCTGAGCAGATGTAATTTCGATGTATTGTTCACGCGCTGCCTGCGATATGTAAGGTATAAGAGAATCTCAGACCAGAGGGCAGTGTTGACTGCAGTAGGAACTGTGCAGCTGTAGCAGTAAGTTGTTGCTAGCGAGCTGTCTGGTCTGGTGTATCGTGTTAGTTGGGCCGGTCGTGATGCAGCGATGCCGGAGCCTGAGCATTATTGTGTAAGGTAAAAAGCAGCCTCGCGCGTATGTAGTATTGTTATCTCAAGTCCATGTAAATGTTTTAAAAATCTCCTAATAATAATATCTCTCTTAAAAAGTAACTTTTAACAACCATTTATTTCAATTTCAAGAATTTACTAATTTCTCCAATCCATGATCGCCCCGATTATTGCAAAAGAAAAATCAGTTGTTTCTTTTCATAAATGACAAACCTTCATCCAGCATTGCACAGGGCTGTGCCAGAAAAATTTCTTGTAACAGCAGTTGTATATGCGATGTCTGGCTACTTCATTCAGGTAAGAATTTTTCTTTTGTATTCAGAATGATCTTTCAGTGCCATGACGCAGCACTGCTGACGTCCATAATTTTCCAGGTTAAATTCAGTCAAATATTGAAAAGTTATAAGTGAGCGACAATTTAATTGAGAGGTTAGTTACATTGTATTATTACCAGGTTACTGAATTTATTTTTTGTTGGCATGTTACCCTCAATGTGAACGACATAATTATAATTTTTTACTGTTGAGAAGTTTAGGAATTTTTCTGTTTTGAGGTTACACTAAATGTCAATGAATTTTGTGGGGAGGTTACAACTTCAACTCCTTCCTAACCAACCAGGCGTACAGCCTTGACAAGACTGCTTGTGCTGCACACATACGTTAAATGACACTTTCTTTCAGTTGTCAAGGTTGTACGTCTGGTTGGTTAGGAACGAGTTGAAGTTTGTGATGACTGAAGATGGGTGTAACCCCGAAAAGCGTAACATCTTCTAATAAAAGAGTCAAATGAACATCTCATGATTTTATTGCGATTTTACAGCAATGGTTGTCAATTATTAACATAAAAATGATCACAGGCCTCAGACGGGATTTTATGTCCCGTATATCAGTTTTTTGTTAATAGGCACGTCAAAAATTGCGAACGATCCCCACGTTCTTTGTCGAGGTACTATTTTCCGATGAATCTATATTCACAAAACAAGGTAGCGTTGCCCGGCACAGCATACGTTACTGGAGTTTAGACAATCCCTTCTGAGTACCGGAAGTTGACCATCAATGTCCTTGGCCGGTTAACGTGTGGTGTGTTATCATAGAGAAAACACTCGTAGGTCCGTATTTTTCCGACAGCACTGTTTTACAACAGGAAGTAGCTGTATTATTGTAGGAGTAGCACTAGACGCTCGACAACGTATGTGATTTCTTTATGACGGTTGTCCAGCGCATTATGCAACTGAAGCACGGGAGGTGTATATTCACAATATACATAAATGACCTTGTGGATGACATCGGAAGTTCACTGAGACTTTGTGCGGATGATGCTGTGGTATATCGAGTGGTCGTAACAATGGAAAATTGTACTGAAATGCAGGACGTTCTGCTGCGAATTGACGCATGGTGCAGGGAATGGCAATTGAATCTCAATGTTGACAAGTGTAATGTGCTGGGAATACATAGAAAGAAAGATCCCATATTATTTAGCTGTAATATAGCAGGTCAGCAAGTGGAAGCAGTTAATTCCATAAATTATCTGGGAGTACCCATTAGGAGTGATTTAAAATGGAATGATCATATAAAGTTGATCGTCGGTAAAGCAAATGCCAGACTGAGATTCATTGGAAGAATGCTAAGGAAATGCAATCCGAAAACAAAGGTAGTCGGTTACAGTACGCTTGTACGCCCACTGCTTGAATACTGCTCAGCAGTGTGGGATCCGTACCAGACAAGGTTGATAGAAGAGAGAGAGAAGATACAACGGAGAGCAGCGCGCTTCGTTACAGGATCATTTAGTGATAGCGAAAACGTTACGGAGATGATAGATAAACTCCAGTGGAAGACTCTGCAGGAGAGACGCTCGGTAGCTCGGTACGGGCTTTTGTTGAAGTTTCAAGAACACACCTTCACCGAGGAGTCAAGCAGTATATTGCCCCCTCCTACGTAGATCTCGCGAAGATACCATGACGAAAAAATCTGGGAGATTAGTGCCCACACAGAGGCATACCGACAATCCTTCTTTCCACGAACAATACGAGGCTGAAATAGAAGGGAGAACCGATAGAGTTACTCAAGGTACCCTCCGCCACACACCGTCAGTTGGTTTGCGGAGCATGGATGTAGATGTAGATGTAGATGTTTGCACCAGTCTGTGGACCGGCAGAGGTGCCCCTATTAATTGGCCGGCTAGGTCGTCGGATTTAACTTCGCCGGACTTCTTTCTGTGTGGATATTTAAAAGGTGAGGTGTACCAGCAAGTGCAAAAAGGCCGTTAGGACATGGTAGACCGCATCAGAAACGCCTGTGCTGACTTTCCCGCAGATATGATTCTGCCCTGTGTACAGTCATGTGAAAATCGGAACACTAAGTGTCTTGAAATTAGCGGTACTACGTTTGAACATTTGGTAAAGTGGAGCATCGTTCGCCTCGAGCCACGGCCACGGTGGTGCGTCGGGTAGTCCACTGTTCTATATGTTGGAGGAACAAAACTTGCGATTGGGGTTTCCAATTAGAAGTTACGAAATACTGGCCTGTCCTATCCTCGCAGCATGGAAGTGGTGTCCCACATGGCACTGTATATTCAACGGCCATTGAGTAGCATGTCGAAGATTACGATTCTGTATCAATTTCTATTCCTCCGATTACAGCGCCCTCTCTGACGACATGAAGAAAATGCTTGAGTCAAAACGTATGCACATTTTGCCGTAGAATCGTAGTCTGTAAGAAAACAAAGCTTTCAAAATTGCTCCCCGCCATCCATGCATGAGGTGGGGAGGAGTGGGGGGGGGGGGGGAGGGGGTCAATGTGCTATCATTGGATGTGTTCTCAAATTCTCAGAAAAATAGGTGTAAGCTCTAGGAAAAAACTAATAATATGGGCTTACTATATGTGTATTGCACAACATGGAGCAAACAGATTAGGAGCCTAAGCGAGTAGCGTTTGGGTTCAAGAGACCTTACGGTAAGAATGTAGTTATTTTTTTCCACTACTGTTCCGCAACAGCGGAGATAATGGAAATCTTCAAAACTGTGACTAAATTCAGGATGAAAAATATCACCGGAAAGGTTCCCATTTCTATCCACAACGAAAATGAGGAAGACATGTAGCATCTGTTGAATCGAATGCTGAGCCTAGTAGAAAAATAATGCTAAATTAACAAAAACCATGGTAATGAGGAGGAGCAAAGTGCGATTAGCGATAAACTTAGCAAAAAAATATGCGGAGGCTATAGTAGACGAAGACAAGAGGTTCTGCTGCCTTGGAAAAAAAAGAACACATGAAGGACGAAACAAGAAGGATACAAGAAGCAAAAGGGAACTTTCAAAAGTTCATACCTCCCGAACGTCTATGAGAATTAGGGCGTGTAGGGAGAAACACTTTCAGTACTTTGCTCATTCAGGTTACAAATGTAATTGGACAGCAAATAGTTAACATTTAAGAGTGTACTGAGGACCTGAGGCCGGTGAGGTCGACTAGGACTTGGGGGGAAGGGGAGGGGGGAGGGGGGAAGACTTTAGTGGGAAAGTGGCAATCAGTATTTCTCATTGGTATAGCCTACTCTTGTCCTGCTCGCTAATTCTTATGTTGCACACATTATTAGGCATTTCGCTTTAACAGCGTCGCCAGGTAGGACTTTGCTACAAAGAACTGACGATAGAAAGAATGAAACAGAGCTTCATAAAATACAGTGTTTAGAGTAATTGTGGTGACACGCAGGTTGAGTTACATTCTTTATGGATACATGTTACCTACTGAAAGTTAGCGTCTTACACAACATCAAACTGGCCCTGCCGTGCGGTTCTACGCGCTTCAGTCTGGAACCGTGCGACCGCTATGGTCGCTGGTTCGAATCCTGCCTCGGGCTTGGATGTGGGTGATGTCCTTAGGTTCGTTAGGCTTAAGTAGTTCTATGTTCTAGGGGACAGATGACCCCAGATGTTAAGTCCCATAGTGCTCAGAGCCATTTGAACCTGCCGTGTGGCACATTACAAGGTAAACATGTTCGGCTACCAGATGGCTGAAGTCATGGGCGTATGATGAATATGATTTCTCACATGATTTCAATGCGAACAATTACTCCTACCATAAATGTTATAATCGTAGCTTATACATAATACATTATAAAACTCGTCATTACTTTACAGCAAACATTATTGTACGTCAATAACTGTTTACCTTGAATCACACCACTCAATATTTCCAGCACAATTAAAAAAGTTGTAATAGAAATATTACAGCAACATTAGTGAGACAAACGCTAACGAACGGTGTAAGCTGCATATAGGAAAAGGAAACTATTTTGAGATCGGGATAGGAAGAAACCAGTTATAAGACGTCCCAAATAGAGGATCATGTAAAAACTATAATAACAGTCATAAAAGATGACATACTGTTCGGTGCTGACGAAGACAATAGACAATATGACACGGCCGTAAGTGGCGTGGCATGCGTGCCTCAGAGATACAATTAGATATAGCGTATGATCAACTATAATGGAGCGATATCTGTTGAGGGGACAGAAAAACGCCTGGTTCCTGAAGAGGCAGCAGCGTTTTCAATAGTTGCAGCAGGAAACCGTCTGATCTGAGCATGTAACCTCTTGTTGTGCCGTTACTGTGGACGGCTCAGAGCAAGGGAAAACAACACCCGTAATTCTTCCCGAGTCCATGCGGCTCTGCTATACTATGACATTATCCTGTTGCGTAAAATATTTCGGAGGTAAGATGGTCACTCATTCGCATCTCCGTGCGGGGACTACTCAGGACGATGTCGTCATCAGGAGCCACTCCACCGCTCGGAGCGTGGATTATTAGACCCTCAACGGGGAAGTGGGTTGAAAAATTTGAAAAAGGAAATGAATTTATGTCGAAGATAGGTGGAGATTACCGCAGTTCCATGGTAGGAAACAAGCTGAGTTATAAATACAAGTTCAAACAGGACTGAAGCAGGAGTAGGTTAAATAATGAATCAGGAAATAGGAAAGCGGGAAGCTACTGTGAACAGCAGAGTCACCGCATCATCGTAGCCAAGATAGAAAGTAAGCCCACACTCATAATGTAGTAGAAGTGTATGTGCCAGCTAGCTCCACAGATGATGAAAGGGCAGAAGAAATGTACGACAAGGTAAAAGAAATTATTCAAATAGCTAGGGGAGACAAAAATTTAATTGTGTCAGGGGACTGTAATTCGATAGTAGGAAGAGCAAGAAAAGAAAAAGTTGTAGGTGAATGTGAAATGATGGAATGGATTGAAAGAGGAGGCCGCAGGGATGAATTTTACAGAGAGCATAATAATAGAAACTTCGCTAACACTTAGTTTCAGAATCATAAAAGAAGGTTGTAAACGTGGAATAAACCTGGAGAAACCGGAAAGTTTCAAATTTATTACATTATTGTTAGGAAAAGACATCAGAACCAGTTTTTATGTTGTAAGACATTTCAAGAGGTAGATGTGGACTCTGATAATTTATTTTGAGTCACCGATCTCTGACTGGTTTGATACGACCCGCCATGAATTCCTCTGCTGTGCCTACTTTTTCTTTTCAGAGTAGTACTTGCAACATACGTCCTCAGTTATTTGCTGGATTTATTGCAGTTCCTACCCTCTACGTTTCTCTCTAATACAAAGGGATTTACTCCCTTTCTTCTTGTCAGTGTTTTTCACTCATTAATTTCCTCCCCGATTCTGCAGAGCACTTCTTCATTCCATATCTCATCAGTTCACCTAATTTTCAACATTCATCTGAAGCACCACGTCTCAAATGGTTCGATTCTGTTCTGTTTCAGTTTTTTAGCAATCCATGTTCCGCTACTATAAAATGGTGTACTCGAAATGTACATTCTTAGGGATTTCATCCTCATATTAAGGCCTAGGTTTGATATCAGTAGACTTCTCATGGCCAGTAAATTTATTATTTCTGAACTATAGGTCACAACTGCCAAACTTAGGAAATTACGGAGTTTACACTTGGTTTAGTTGACAGAACGATAGGGTGTTGAGAGCTTCAGAGGAACCGTTAAGCTACGATTAACTACAACAGTGGGAAGGATTACAGTAGAAGACGAATAGATAGCTTTGAGAGATGAAATGAAGACAGCAGAAGTGAAATAGGTAAAAAGACAAGTGCTATTTGCAATCATCGGATATCGGAGAAGATGCTGACTTTAACTGACGAAAGAAGAAAAATTTTAAATTTCAGCACATGAAGCAGGTGAAAGGCAATATAAACGCCTAAAGAATGAGTTTACAGGAGGTGCACAACGGCTAAGTAAGAATGGCTAGGTTAGGTTAGGTTACGGCAACAGGAAAACTGATGAGGCCTTTCGAGAAGAGAGAGACAGCTGTATCGGTTTTATGAATGTCAATAGCTCACATGGAAACCAGTACTAAGCAATTAAGAGGAAGCTGAAAGATGGAAGGAGTATATAGGGGCTCTATACAAGGAACATGAACTTCAAGGCATTAAAATAGAAAGGAAAGAGGATGAAGGTGAGATGGGAGAAGTGATAACGCGATAATAATTTGACACAGCACTGAAACACATAAGTCGAAACAAGGCCATGAAGTAGACAACATTCCGTCAGAACTAGTGACAGCCTTGAGAGTGACATCCATGAGAAAACTACTCCGGAAGATAAAATATCCTCAGAGTTCTAGAAGTATATAATAATTACAACACCATCAGGTGCTTAGATGTGTGAGCATCAATGACCTATCGGTTTAATGTATCATGGTTGAAGAAATAGTAACACAAATAGTTAACAGAAGAATGGTAAAACCGGTGGACTCTGATCGCCTGTTAGATCAGTTGGGATTGCAGGGAAATGTAGGAACAGGCGAGAAAAACTGACCCTATGACATTTCTTAGAAGGCAGGTTAAAGAAAGGCAAACCTACATTTATTGCATTTGTAGACTTGGAGAAACTTTTGAACATGTTAACCAGAATAATCTCGTAGAGATTATGAATTTAACATCCGTAAGATACAGGAAACGAAAGGGTGCTTACAACATGTACAGAAACCAGATGGTAATTACAAGAGTCAAAGGCATGAAAGGGAATAAGTGGTTGAGAAGGGAGTGTGACACTACTGTAGCCTGTCTCCGATGTATGCTGAGGAGGCAGTTAAAGGAAACGAAGATAAAATTTGGTGTTGGAACTAATGTTCTGGGGGAAGAAATAATAATATGGGCGCTGACAGTGAAAGATTCACGAAGTCAGTGGAAAGGATCGCTAAGTGCTACAACCAGTCTAGCTAGAGCAGTGAACATGGGTATGTAGTTAGCAGCAGGGGTACAGTGACAGATGGCTGGAAACGATTGACTTAAAGTGTTGATACGCGTTATGCCCTGTGGTAATCCGATGGGAGGTTTTGGTTTGGCAGATACCTGGGGAACGTTTATCTGTCACCGTGTGTATTATCAATAGTGAAGGAGTGAAGTATGGAAGAGTTGGTGTTATGGAATGGGGGTGTTTTTAATGGTTAGAGTGTTGTTCCTTATTCCACATAAAACGATGGATGTTAGTATCAGTATGATCATACAGGATGTCATAAAGCAGCATCAGGGAGACAATGGTTTGTGGACAATTCTCTGAAATGTACAGGCCTGCACACAGTCCCAGGCAGATCCAATGCAGCAAATTCAGAATGACTGAGAACATCTACCTCAGAATCGAGCGTCCATTATCCATACCTTGAGGGAGAATGAGTTGCCATTTCTCCACACACATTCCGAAACCTTACTCAGTGAGCCGCCAGCAGATTTGAAGCTGTCACAAAAGTCATGGACAGACAAGGTTGCCATTCCAATGCAGACTGGGTTACCATTCATCTGCAGACATTCTGACACTTCATTGAAAGACCTCTAGAAGAGTTCAAGCCATCACAGAAGTGAAGGGTAGGCAGGATTGCCATACCTCTGCAGACATTCTGACACCTCACTGAAAGGGTTTGCCACCAGAGTTCAAGCCGTCAGAGAAGTGAAGGGCAGACAGGGTTTCCATTCCTCTGTAGACATTCTGACACCTCACTGAAAGGGTTGCGAGCAGAGTTCAAGCCATCACAGAAGTAAAGGGCAGACAGGTTTGCCATTCCTCAGCAGACATTCTGACACTGAACTGAAGGAGTCGCCAGCAGAGTTCAAGCCGTCAGAGAAGTGAAGGGCAGACAGGGTTTTCATTCCTCTGCAGACATTCTGACACCTCACTTAAAGAGTCGATAGCAGAGTTCAAGCCATCACACGGGTGATGGGCAGACACATCCCATATTAATGTGCGCTAACAGATATCCGGATGTTTTTGATCAGACAGTATTTAAAGATCTGACTGAATCCCTTGTGACACTTTTATTTGTTCTGTGATCTAGAATCGCTGATTTGTTCATATATTAGCAGCTGGCGATAACAACCCAACTAAAGGTGTTACTGCTAATGGACCTTTCAACCCTAGAATACGTACCATGGGTCATACAGCCACAGAGAGGATTTTAACTTATCATTGCTGTAGGAAAGACTTAAAATACATCCCCCACTAACTGGAAATCTTCTTTTCCTATATTTAAGGCAGCATAGTTTTTCAAATCCAAGTTCTGAACCAGTTGTTACTCATAGGGTAGCTGAAGATAACGATTTCCTGTCGGATGTAAGTACTGCATATGATCAAAACTATGAAGTTGTTCCTCAGGAAGCGGCACATAGTTTTTTGGATGAAGAACATAGTACTGATGACAATGGTGATGATGATAATGATTGTAGGTGATAAGCAATGAATTTGCTTATGTATATATTGCTCGAAATGGCATACTATGGTATAAAAGTACCTTTCCTGCAGTCCAAGATCAAATGCCTGCACTAAAATTGGTGATATTTAGACTAGGATCAACATGGGGTATAATCACTTAAAGTTTAAAAGATGCCATGGGATATATTTATTCCTCTAGGCACTATGACTGAAACTGTGAGATGCACAAACCTGGCAGCAAGAAGAATTCGGGTACCAAGGAAAATAAACTGACATGATGTAATTAGAGAAGAGATGTTCACCGTCTGCGGAAGTTTGCTTCCTACTGAAGCAGATTAAAACTGGGATGTTCCAGTCAGGGAACATTTTCTGTGGGAGTTGATCCAACTGTTTATGATCAGAAGATCTTCTAATCAGTCACTGCAGAAATCCACGTACCTATATACGGATAAATTCATTACTATTACTCAAACACAAAATAGCAGTAGTAATAGCAACAGTACAGTGGTTCTTCAGAAGAGAAGGTGTTCACTGTGTCCTGCTTCAAAGGACAGAAAAACAGTTTGCTGAAACTGCATAAGGTGTGTTGTGTTCCAGGACCATAGTGCTGTGATGTACAAAAACTGCAGAAACTAATGTGATGCTTTTTGTGTTTTAATAATTTGATCTTTGTCATTTTCATAATCATCTACTGTGAACAGTTGGTGATAAAGAATAGTGTTGTTTCAGTTTTCATAATGTAATGTACTCAAAATTATTCAGGGTTATAGTATATACTCTATAACTTACAAAGGAACCTCCCCATCGTACCCCCCTCAGATTTAGTTTATAAGTTGGCACAGTGGATAGGCCTTGAAAAACTGAACACAGATCAATCGAGAAAACGGGAAGAAGTTGTGTGGAACTATGAAAAAGTAAGCAAAATAGACAAACTGAGTAGTCCATGCGCAAGATAGGCAACATCAAGGATAGTGTGAGCTCAGGAGCGCCGAGGTCCTTCCGGCACGGTAGCTCAGCGTGTTCGGTCAGACGGCTGCGTGGTCTCTGTAATAAAAAAACGGAGTCAATGAATCCACGATCAACCTGAACGGTTGTCTTGTGACGACCGCCCCGACCAAACGCAGCGAATTATATCGAACAAAATGAGGACAAGAAAAGGTCCCGTGGTTAGCGTGAGCAGCTGCGGAACTAGAGGTCCTTGGTTCAAGTCTTCCCTCGAGTGAAATGTTTACTTTCTTTATTTTCGCAAAGTTATGATCTGTCCGTTCGTTCATTGACATCTCTGTTCACTGTAATAAGTTTAGTGTCTTTGTTTTACGACCGCACCGCAAAATCGTGCGTTTAATAGACGAAAGGACGTGTCTCTCCAATGGGAACCGAAAACATTTGATCGCAAGGTTATAGGACATCCGATTCCTCCACAGAAAAACACGTCAGATATATTCTATACGACACTGGTGACAGCATGTGCGTCACATGACAGGAATATGTTGTCGACTTGTACACTTGGCCAATGGGTAAAAAAGATTCTTCTACCTAGCCCGATTTAGGTTTTCTTGTGGATGTGATAATCACTCCCAAAAAAGTGATGAAAATATAAGAGTTTGTCACATAAACTGCAACAAATGAATGCAACAGTTTCACAGTCGCACCGTTTTCCCTGTGCTCTGTCAAAACATCTGTTTTTAACGTCCCCATACTACGGTGCAGTTACCTCGCATCGGACGGACGGACGGACAGATAATAATTGTCAGAAAATAAAGAATTAAACTTTTCACTCGAGCGAAGACTTGAACCAAGGATCTCCCGTTCCGCTGCTGCTCACGCTAACCACGGGACCACGGCGCTCCTGAGCTCCCAGTATCATTGATGTTGCCTATCTTGCGTATGGACTAATCAGTTTGTATATTTTGCTTATTTTTTTCATAGTTCCACACAACTTCTTCCTGTTTTCTCGATTGATGGCTCTGAGCACTATGGGACTTAACATCTATGGTCATCAGTCCCCTAGAACGTAGAACTACTTAAACCTAACTAACCTAAGGACAGCACACAACACCAGCCATCACGAGGCAGAGAAAATCCCTGACCCCGCCGGGAATCGAACCCGGGAACCCGGGCGTGGGAAGCGAGAACGCTACCGCACGACCACGAGATGCGGGCTTTCTCGATTGATCTTTGTTCAGTTTTTCAAGGCCTATCCACTGTGCCAACTTATAACTAAATCTGAGGGGGTGCGATGGGGAGGTTCCCTTGTTAGTATAACTATCAAAAATGATCTCACCTGTCTCTTATATTGATAAACCATTAAATAAAATATTCATGCATGATAATATCGAAAAAATACTTGTTTCCATTTAACATAATGGGTCCAACGCACCCAGGGTACGTAAATGTGCAAACGATGTAGGTCACATGTAGAAGTGTTGATGGTGTAAGACATGATTTATGGTTCACTGTGCGATGCTCTAGATACTGGCGTTGCAGTACGCTGGGTGGAGTTCAGCGTGCATCCAGTACCGGGGCGACTGGATGTTGTGGGAGCCGGTGGCGGCGTCTGGGCTCCCAGGGACGCGTGGTGCTGCCTTGCGTGGCTCGCCTCGGCCGCAGAGGCTGTCAGGAGCGGTCAGCGCCCGGTGAAATATTGTTGCCATCGCGGACATGATGTATGGCCGCGGGAACAAGCAGACGGACCGCCGCGCCGCGCCGCCACCTCCTCCTACGGAATGTTTCTGCTACACACACACACACACACACACACACACACACACGTACACTACTGACCGCACCTAGCGAGCGGAGGGAGGAAATTACTGGTATCTCGGTGATCACCATCGTCTGACATGGCAGAGATACGACGTGCGATTACAGTACCTTGGACCAGTTGTACGAGGGCAGGATGGAAATGTCTTCATGTGGCAAACTGGAGGCTTTCGTTTTTGTTTCATTGCCGCATTCGCATAGTAATGAAGGTATTTGTCAAGTTGTTCTGAGTAATATTTGGTTTTGGACACAGCTCTTTTCACTAGGAACTTTTAGAGTGATTCGCTGACATATATAAATGGGAAAATAATGACATGGGTTTGGAATTGTTACCACCAATACAAAACTACATAGAAACTACATGTCATGCTAAAGGTAATGGTGCATGGTACTTCGTAACGTACTTGAGATTTTGTGGCCTGTTCCCTTCGCATATTGACTGAAAGACAAATGACTGCCTGTTTGCCTCGCTGCATGTCCTAATCTCTCTTACATTTATGAGCTCTATGAGAGATATTTGAAGCAGGCAGCAGAAGAGTACGAGGGGGCTTGAAAGAGTAAGTCAGACATGTCGTTCCACGCTATAAGGACCATCAAACGGCAAGAATTGCCGTTATCAGAAGCGAGAACATGATTTGAATTCCCTGCATACACAGTACCTCTGCTATGCCGATAATTAGTGTATTACACGGTACGAATGAAATGACCTCGTAACTGAAAACGTGCTCCGAAGCTGAACTACGATTCTTAAGGACAACCCGTCTAAATTCTACACAGATTCACCGTGAATTTATGGCGATGTAAAGACCAAACGCAGTGTTGCGTCTATCTGTAGTATAATGGAGCCAAAACTGTGAGAAGTTCGCGCAGACGTGGTGACACTGGAAGGGTCACCGGCGATATATATATATATATATATATATATATATATATATATATATATATATATATATATATGGTGTTACAAAAAGGTACGGCCAAACTTTCAGGAAACATCCCTCACACACAAAGAAAGAAAATATGTTATGTGGACATGCGTCCGGAAACGCTTACTTTCCATATTAGAGCTCATTTTATTACTTCTCTTCAAATCAAATTAATCATGGAATGGAAACACACAGCAACAGAAGGTACCAGCGTGATTTCAAACACTTTGTTACAGGAAATGTTCCGTTAGCGAGGATACATGCATCCGCCCTCCGTCGCATGGAATCCCTGATGCGCTGATGCAGCCCTGGAGAATGGCGTATTTTATCACTGCCGTCCACAATACGAGCACGAAGAGTATCTAGATTTGGTACCGGGCTTGCGTAGGCAAGAGCTTTCAAATGCCCCCATAAATGAAAATCAAAAGGGTTGAAGTCAGGAAAGCGTGGAGGCCATGGAATTGGTCCGCCTCTACCAATCCATCGGTCACCGAATCCGTTGTTGATAAGCGTATGAACACTTCGACTAAAATGTGCAGGAGCTCCATCGTGCATGAACCACATGTTGTGTCGTATTTGTACAGGCACATGTTCTAACAGCACAGGTAGAGTATCCCGTATGAAATCATGATAACGTGCTCCATTGAGCGTAGGTGGACGAAACTAAAATGAGCTCCAACATGGAAATTAAACGTTTCCGGACACATGTACACATAACATCTTTTCTTTATTTGTGTGTGACGAATGTTTCCTGAAAGTTTAGCCGTACCTTTTTGTAACATTATATATATATAAATAAACAGGCACACTTGCCTAATATCGCGTAGGGCCCCCACGAGCAAGCAGAAGTGCCGCAACTTCTGATAGCTCAGAAAAAAAAAGAAGGGTAAGTGTGGAAGGTAAAATCTGGATTGTAAATTTTGTATAAAAATTTATTTTGTTCGTGGGAAAACTGAATATATATATATATATATATATATATATATATATATATATATATATATAAATCTTTTATAGAGAACTTACAATCCACATTTTACTTTCTACACTCCCCATTCTTTCTTCGGAGTTATCAGTCTTCTGTCTGGTTTGACGCGGTCCGGCACGATTTCCTCTCCTGTACCAACCCTCCCACCTCAGAGTAGTAACTACAACCTTCATCCTGCGTTATTTGCAGGATGTATCAAAACCTCTGTTTTCCTCTACAGTTTCTACGCTATATGGCTCCCTGTAGTACCATGGACGTTATAACCTATATCTTAGCAGATGTCCTTCCATCCTGTCACTTCTACTTGTCAATGTTTCGCATATAATCCTTTCCTCACAGATTCTACGGAGAAAAACTTCATAACTCACAAGTCCACCGGATTATTAAAACTCTTCTGCATCACAACCTCTCAAATGCTACTATTCTCTTCTGTTTCGGGTTTTACTCAGTCCATGTTTCACTACCGCACAATGCTATGCTCCAAGCGTACATTCTCAGAAATTTCTTTCTCAAATTAAGGCCTGTGTTTGATACTAGTAGACTTCTTTTGGCCAGGAATGCCCTTTTTGCAGTGCTAGACTGCTTGTAATGTCCTCCTTGCTCCGTTCTTGGTTGGTTATTTTGCTGCTTAGTTAGCAGATTTCCTTAACTTCATCTGCTCCGTCGTCTTCAGTCTTGATATTAAGTTTCTCATTGTTCTCGTTTCTGATACTTCTCATTACTTTCGCCATTCGTCTATTTACTCTCAGTCCATATTCTGCACTTATTAGATTGTTCGTTCCATTTATCATATCATGTCACAATTCCTCACTTTCACTCAGTATAGCAATGTCATCAACGAATCGTATCATTGATAGCCTTTCACGTTGAAATTTAACTCCACTCCTGAACCTTCCTTTTATTTCCATCATCACTTCTTTCATGTACAGATTGAACAACAAGGGGGAAAGACGACATCCCTATCTTACACTCTATTTAATCCGTGCACTTCGTTCTTATTATTCCCTCTTGGCTCTTGTACATGTTGAATATTACCCTTGTCTCCCTATAGCATACCCCAATTTTTCTAAGGATTTCTAACATCTTGCGCCATTTTACATTGTCGAAAGCTTTTTCCAAGTCGACAAATCCTATGAACGTCTCTTGATTTTTCTTTAGTCTTGATTCTATTACCAGCCGCAACGTCAGAATTTCCTCTTCGTGCCTTTCCTTTTCTAAAGCCAAACTGATCGTCATCTAGCAGATCCTCAATTTTCTTTTCCATTCTTCTGTATATTATACTTGTCAGCAATTTGGATGCACGAGCTGTTAAGCTGATTGTGCGGTAATTCTCATACTTGTCGGCTCTTGCAGTCTTCCGAATTGTGTGGATAATGTTTTTCCGAAAGACAGATGATATGTCGTCAGACTCATACATTCTATACAGCAATTTGAATAGTCGATTTGTTGCCACTTTCTCCAATGATTATTGAAATTCTGATGGCATGTTATCTATCCCTTCTGTCTTATTTGACCTTAGGTCCTCCAAACCCCTCCTAAATTCTGATGCTGATACTGGATCCTCCATTTCTTCTAGATCGATTCCTGTGTTTTCTTCCATCACGTCAGATAAATCTTCCACCTAATAGAGGCCTTCAGTTTACTCTTTCCACCCATTCCCTCTCTCCGCTGCATTTAACAGTGGATTTCCCGTTGCACTCGTAATGCTACCAACCTTTGCTTCTAATATCACCGAAGGTTGTTTTGACTTTCCTATATGCTGAGTCAGTCCTTCCTACAATCATTTCTTTTTCGATGTCTTCACATTTTTCATGCAGCCATTTCGTCTTAGCTTACCTGCACTTCCTACTTCTTTCATTCCTCAGCGACTTGTATTTCTGTATTCCTGAATTTCCCTGAACATTTTTGTACTTCCTTCTTTCATCGATCTTCCGTTACCCAAGGTTTCCTCGCAGTTACTTTCTTTGTACCTATGTTTTTCTTTACAACTTCTGTGACTGCCCTTTTTAGAGATGTCCATTCCTCTTCAACTGTATCGCCTACTGAGCTATCCGTTATTCCTGTATCTATAGCCCTACAGAACGTCAAGCAAATCTTTTCACTCCTTAGTACTTGAGTATCCAAATTCTTTGCACATTAATTCTTCCTAACTAGTCTCTTAAACTTCAACTTAGTCTTCATCACTAGTAAAGTGTGACCTGAGTCTCTATCTGCTCCTAAGTATACCTTAGAGTCCAGTATGTGATTTCGGAGTCTCTGTCTGACCATGATGTAATATAATTGAAATCTTCCCGTATCACCAGGTCTTTTCTAAGAATACCTCCTGAAATGATTCAAATCGCTCTGAGCACTTCTGAGGTCATCAGTCCCCGAGAACTTAGAACTACTTAAACCTAACTAACCTAAGGACATCACACACATCCATGCCCGAGGCAGGATTCGAACCTGCGACCGTAGCGCCTAGAACCGCTCGGCCACTCCGGCCGGAAATACCTCCTCCTCTTGCGATTCTTGAACAGAGTGTTCTCTGTTACTTGCTGAAATTTATTACAGAACTCAATTATTCTTTTCCTATATTCTCCTGTGACCTATTTGTCTACTCCTTCCTCTATAACTGCATTCCAGTCCCCCCTACAACTAGATTTTCATCTCCCTCGGCAAATTGTATTATTCTTCCCATATCCCCATATACTTTCTTTAACTCTTCACCTTCAGATTGCGACGTCGGCATTTGTACCTGAACTATCGTTGTCGGTGGTGGTTCGTAGTCGATTTTGATAAGAAAACGTTATCACTGAACTGTTCACTGTAACACACTCTTTGCTCTACCTCTCTATTCATAACAAATCCTACTCCCATTATACCTTTTTATCTGCTGTTGCTATTACACTATACTCATTTGATCACAAAGTCTTGTCTGCTTTCCATTTCATTTTCCTGACCCTTGCTATATCTAGATTGAGAATTACCATTTCCATTTTTAGATTTTCTAGCTTCCCTACAACTTTCAAGTTTATGACATTGCTTGCATGTACTCGTAGAACGTTATCCTTTCGTTGATTTTCCTATCTTTTCCTCATGATCACCTCCCCCTTATCAGCCTACTTCCGGAGATCCGAATGGGGAACTATTCCGGGGTCTTTTGCGAATAGAGAGACCATCATGACACTTTTTCAATTACAGGCCACATGTCCTGCGAATACGGTTATGTGTCTTTAATGCAGATGTTTCCATTGCCTTCTGCATCCTCATGACGTTGATCATTGCTTATTCCTCCGTTTTTAGGGGCAGTATAGGTGCAGTTTCCCACCCCAAGGATACGAGAGTGCCCTGAACTTCTGTCCGCTCCTCCGCCCTGTTTGACGAGGCCGTTGGAAGAATGAGATTGACTTCTTATGACGGAAGACTTCGGCCACCAATGCTGATTATTAATTAAATCTTATGCGCTGGCGGGTTTCGAACCCGGGACCGAGGACGTTTTGATTACTAATCAGGGTTACCGTCTGCGTGTTCTGAGCGCTGCTGGCAGGCGGGTTAGGCCATTTGCGGAGCTGTTTGATTGCAAAGTAGCTGTTCTTGTCAAGAAAACTGACAACTGCTGGAAGAGCGGCGTGCTCGCAACATGTCCCTCCATATCCGCATCCAGTGTGCCGCCTAATGGCTGAGGATTACACGGCGGTCGGTCGACACCGTTGGGTCTTCGGAGTCCTTTTCGGACGGAGTCTGAGTAATAATTAAAAAAAGAATGGTGCACATACGTACTAGTACTAGCCTTTAACCCTAATATCAATAAGAAAAGTAATACAAGTTTTATAAAGAAACATCTGACAGTGGACTTTCAGGACGCTTAGGACGGATGGGAAAGCGTTTGCTAAAGGTGACGGACTATAAAGCATTCTTAAAGATGACCCCTGTACATCGCACAAAAGTAAAACAAAGATAATGGGAAGTAGTCGAATTAAATAAGACAATAATGAGGTAATTAGATTAGGAATTAAACTAAAAGTAACATGTAAGTGATGCTCTTTGTGCAGTAAAATAACAGACGATAGGCCAAGTACAGAGGACATAAAATGCAGAATTCCCATAGCAAGAAAAGCGTTTCTTAAAAAGATAAATTTGTTTTCGTCGAGTATAAATTTAAGTGACAGGGTATCATTTCTGAAGATATTTATACGGAGTGTAGGAGGATACGGATGTGCAATATGAACGATAATCAGTTCTGACAAGAAGAGATTAGATAGGTAGATGCAATAAGTGATGAGAAAGTAGTTAAATGAAGCGGGTAAAAAGAAATTTGTGGCACAACTTGACTAAAAGAAAGGATCGTTTGGCAGGATGCATCTTGAGGCATCAAAGAATCGTCTATTTGGTACTGGAAGGAGTTGCAAGGGATAAAGCTTGTAGAGGCAAATGAAGGCTTGAATAGTGTAAGCACAGTCGAATGGATCTACGTTGCAGTGTTTACTCATAGGCGAAGAGGTTTGCACAGGATAGACTTGCGTGGAGAGCCGCATCAAATCAGTCTTCGGACGTAAAAGAAAAAACATCGTCCTATTTATAAACCATGTTAAGTTTCGATTTTGTCGGTATAAATACCTACAGAGTTTCTCTCTCCTGCAGTTACAACAAATTCTTATCCACCTTCACAACGATATATTTTCTCAGTTATGTTTTCTAACTTGTTACTGTTTGTGTTCAGACACTGAAATTAATATTGAACAACTCAGCCTTATACTTTATTGACGTTAGTTCAGTGGCAAACAAATGGTAATGATTTATTCTTTTCCTTATTACGTGATGGACGGATAAAGGGCACCGTCATTTTTCCGTACCTTTAAGCACTCACCTGTAGCTTCCTCTAAGGGTATACGTCTTAGTTTACATACACTCTCATTGACACAGTTTTCTTCAAGTCCATGTTTTGTTTCACTGCAGAAAACCAAGCATTTTTAATATTATGCTTTTCTGTACAAGTGCAAGCGACAATTTCTATCATCATCTCCTGAAGAGAGAATTTACACTCTATGTCGTGTTTCTTCACATTAAACCTCTTGCGTCTTATCCAGTCACGAAATGGTCCCTAATAATCTCCTTCCACCTTGTTTTCATTCTTTCTCTATAGACAAGCAACCGCAACAGACATCCCTCAACGGACTCTTTTGTTCGATACGTCGAACGTAGTCCTAGAGGTAACACAAATCCAAACTGAATCTGACTTCGATGCATGTTGACCCAGAGTGTACGACAGTTTGCCTATCGGTACCTGCTTGTTCGGCAGTGACTGGACCTTTCAGGAACCCGATTCCCAGGCTTTTATTTTCTGCGAATACTCGCTTTTTAGTGTTCAAGTTTTCGCCACATTATCACTCATCTTGTACAATTCCTAATCGTTCTTGTCTTACCGGATTTCTACTCACTAGATAAATACACTGAAATGTATGTAAATACGACAGTGTGTGGTATTTTGGCTTTAGTAGCCATCATATCCAGCTACCAGAGCGTTTCCGCAGAACAGTAGAGGGTGCAGCATTATGCATGCGACGTAATTGGTGGTGTGAGGTACCAGCAGCAGATGGCGCATTTCTCTTCGGAAACACCGCCAGGATTGCAGTCGATGAATGTAATTGGCTGATGCGTTCGTAGGCTGCGCACCAAAATGCAAACTTTATTTCATTACTATTTTAATAACGACTCATCAAATTTCCTTAACGTCCTGGAATGTATACTTCTAAATAGCAAGCTAACGCCTACTTGTTGCGAAGACGAGTCTTACACGTTAAACTGAAAACAAAAGCTAAACGAAAAGGGAAGCTCGGAGCTCAGCACTGTGCAGGCACCCAAGCGAAAAGAGAGTCACTGCCTGATCAATTCGGAAGGGGCTGTCATGGGGGGACAAGCGTGTTGTTTTGGGCGGTCAGTTGTGTCTCAGTTCAGATGTCAATGACATCAGTTTAAGAGCACGTAACGTGTAATCAGTTACTGTAGTCGTAAGATAAACTTTTTAAATATGTTCATAAAGCGTGACTTGTTAAAAGAGGATAACTAATGTTTCTAACTTGCAGTTTCTCCTGTTCTGCTAAAATAAATACAAGTGGTACCACTGAATAAGAAGAGAACTACTTACTTACGTAACATCACTTTCTGTCTGACGGTTTATTACAGCCTCAAGATAACAGATCTACGCTCTGCGTTCTGCTGTCTCTGCAAGGGATATCTTTGGAAGACAGTTGGATGGTCAAATCTTTAGAACTCTATGCATTTCGATATTCCCGTGCCTGCGCTCTTAAGAAGTACAATGAAATGCTTCTTCTGGACTGCATACATACAGGTTGTGACGCATGAATGACGACGCATGAAAGTTTGGATCTGGCAGTAATTTGTGCACGGAAAGCCGAAGCTGTTAAGGTGGAAGATCCGGGTTCGAGTTCCGGTCCGGCACAAGTTTCCACTGTCCTCACTCCAGTGTACAAGTGATGGTTGTCCATTTTCACAGCTGCCAATACGTTTCATTTGTACATTTCACTGAGGGCGATAAAAGCAACTAGGCACCTCGCATATAGTGCATTCCCAGATGGGATCTTTAACAAGTCATCTATGGTGACACTGAGGAGGTTAAGGTTGGTTGGTTGGTTTTGGGGAAGGAGACCAGACAGCGTGGTCATCGGTCTCATCGGATTGGGGAAGGATGGGGAAGGAAGTCAGCCGTGCCCTTTCAGAGGAACCATCCCGGCATTTGCCTGGAGTGATTTAGGGAAATCACGAGGTTAAGGGGTACAATCATACTACAGGGTGTCCCAAAAAGAATGGCCACATTTTAAATAGAATTATTTGTTAGGAAGAAGGGCTTAACACCAACAAATTGCATATTAAATTACTCAGAAAGGACAAAAGCTTTTAAAAATCTATGTAAGTGTAGAATATGTCCTCCATTGGCTGCACGGACGACATCTAGCCGATAACCGAATTCATCCCAAACTGAGCGTAAGGAGTCTTCTGTCACTGAAGCTACAGCAGCTGATATTCTGGTTTTTAGTTCATCAGTGTCACGAGGTAAGGGAGGAATGCAAACACATTGTTAAACATATCCCAACAGGAAGAAATCACATATTGTTAAGTCAGGGGACCTAGGAGGTCAAGAGTGTAAAGCCTGGTCTCGTGGTCCTGTATGCCCTATCCAACATTGAGGCACTTCTGCACTGAGGAAACTGCGCACATTGTTGTGTCAATGCGGTGGTGCTCCATCTTGCTGATAGACGAAATTGTCAGACTTGTGGGGGCTCCACTCAAATGCTCGTCGGATATGTTAGACTGTTTGTTGAAGAACGCGTGGACAGGCAGGACCTTTGTCTTTACAGAGGCACCCTGTTTCTTCAAACAGTTTATACCACATCGAATGTTCTTTGATGATGGTGGTTTAGAACGAAATCGAATATGAAACGCCCGCTGAACTGCGATCACTGTTTGAGTATGACTAAATTCAATGACACAATACACCCTCTGTTGCGCGGACGCCATATTGAGCGAGACTGGCTGCAAGCTGCAGGTCAGCGCTCGTAGCGACATCTAGCGGATTTTTTTCTGAAACTCTAGACCATGCCGATTACATCTAGCGCTGTTTCACTTACCTAGTGACATCTGTCTTAATTATTACAAGTTAAAATCGGGTCATTCTTTTTGGGATACCCTGTATTTCTGCCTTAAAACGTCGTAGGTTATGTGTTTGTTATAGCATATTTACGGAATTAAAAAGTAGTGAAATTTTCTCTGAGATGCAACTGTTAGCATTTTGATTCGTTTTTACAGTAGGGAACCATACAACAAAAAAGTGTAACAAATGTTGAGCCATGCCTTTCACGTCTTGGAAAGTGTATCGGATAACTGAACATAATTTGATTTGTATCAGTTCGAAACCAGTAATGGCAGTGAATAACGAAACGGGAATAAGTGAAATTATTGTTGCCAACCATGTAGATGTTCAGTAAGTGGAGAGAAAACGCCAAACTGTCGAGTAGTTACGGAAATTTAGTTGCAATCACGTTCTGGACCGGTACGAGGTGCACAGTCGCCGTAAGCAAGTGTTACCGACACGATGACGTGTGACAGCTGCGCAGAGAGTGTTTCGGGGTCACAGCGAGTTTCTGTCCAGCGGTCAAGTTCCTTGACACATACAGTCAAAATACTGGTTTGTTCCTTTGAAGAATTTGCTTCAGCTTGTGATGTACATGTACTGCGCAAACTGCAGTAGTAAGCAGCCCACATTGTTCACTACGAAAAATTGCCTCTTCATTGGGACGCGCAAGTCGAAGCGTGCAAAGAATCGCCTTATCCTTACAAGCTTCAAGAACTGAAACCAATTGACTATTTATCGAGCGTATAATTTTGTGGAAACCCGCTGACTAAAGTCAGTGAATATGCTAACTACACTGAAAATTTGTAAAAGTCAGATAAAGACCATTTTCCACGTACGTAAGGTCATAGAATCGTACTTGTTTGAAGGAGAAAGAGGCTCCACTGTCATTGTGACGTGTCAGTGTTTTGTCAACACGATAATTGCTTTTTTGGCTTCACGGCTCCATTCTCTTTCAGTGTCTCACATTCGCCAAACCTTGTTTCAACAGCATGGCGGTACCTCGCACACTGCCTGAGAGTCTATGGTTACCGGTAAACATTTGACTGGAAGCAGTATAAAGTCAAGAAATGCTGAAATCTCTTGTCTACTCCGATGTCTGTCTATGGGAACGTTTGAAGAGCTTTGCTTATCGGACAAATCTTCCCCCGGTCAAGACTCACCTTCAAGAAAACATCGACATCTTCCCAGAGAACACCTAGCACCGTGCTGTGCAAAATCTTCAGTACTGACTTACTGAAAGCGTACGGAGAAATGGACAGCACTTAAGTGACGTAATTTCTAAAAGGTGTTGCCTAATGAAATCGCCACTCTCATAAGACACACATTTACGGAAGTTTACTTCATTTTTCTAATTAATTCAAACTTTCCGGTTTCTCTGCGCTATAACGTACACTAAAACCGTCATTGTTTTCTTGCCGCACAAGAAAGCAGTCTAAGCGCTGACAATGCTATCTTATGTGGCAAGAAAACAATGACGGTTTTATTTCATTGACACGCTGCGTAAATCTCGATAGACACAACACCAAAATAATTTATATATTAAATGAGTTCAGTAGTTGGTAAACAGTCGTTATATCACATTATCTGTCAGCCATTTTAAGACTTCTTCATCTGAATGAACTGCGGGGATAAAATCGTTTGCGGCCGTGGTCTCTGTTTCTTGTCACACAAGGAATTTCTGATAACAGTTTCGATTTTTTTGGTAATGTTTGCAGGGAGACATTCCTGTAAATAGTTAAGTACATACACTTTGAGTAAAAATTCACGTTAATATAAATAATCCCAGTGAATGGCAGCAGAACAGAACTACACACCATAGAGTTTATTAACGAGAAGTAAATGAAAATAATTATTATTTTCTTGATTGGTTCTTAAATATGTATCCATTTTAAGGCCGATAATAGCGAACACATTATCAACTTCTTGTATTTCTCTGTAATCTTTTTCGTGTTTAGTGTCCGTATCACAAAAGTTGAAAGATTTCATTTCTTACTGTTGTTGATAATATCTGAAATTAAGTGTAATTACGAAAGTGTTTCATTTTTTTGCATCAGTATGTTTAAGGGGCGTTTCCGTTACACCATTCACCGTAAGTTGACAGAAATTAATTTCAAATCTCATTTATCAGAGGTATGTTTGAGCTCTAGCCAAACAGCTTGTTTACTGCAGATGAGACGCCAAAGTTGCAGAAACGCGAAATCTCGCTAACAGCTTCGTGTGCGTATGCGCCGGAACTTAATTTCATATTACGTTAATTTTTGCGTACCGGCTTCTTTGAGTTACATTTCCACCTCTTTTGCTAACAATCTGAAACGTTTCCTTTGAACAGCTCGTCGAAATCACGAGGAAAAAACTTTTGTATATGCGGTTGCTCTCGGGCAATATAAAAGTTCCACTGCCGTCGCTCAAACGAAAACGTTCGCATAAAATCTGCGGCTTCTGAAAATTAGACGCATTCGAACGAGATTAAAAGTTTGTTTCCCTGCTATAGCCATTTACTTAAGATTTAATCACGAAAAAGCGCGGCTGAAACTTTTCTGAATGCTTCCCTTTGTTGCTTCGCCCGTATGCAGTGTGTTTACCGGAACCAGCCTCTCCAAGCCGGAGGGGAGAACATTGTTCGCTTCGTCTTTTCTGCGTTGCTCTCGAGAACACGGGAGGTAACTCTTTGCGAGCATAGTGGCAACATAATAGACGCACGTTACAAATCTGTGTGAGTAAGATCAGCGGAAATAGGGCGGGCTTCGCGAACAAAAAATGGTTCAAATGGCCCTGAGCACTATGGGACTCAACTGCTGAGGTCATTAGTCCCCTAGAACTTAGAACTAGTTAAACCTATCTAACCTAAGGACATCACAAACAGCCATGCCCGAGGCAGGATTCGAACCTGCGACCGTAGCGGTCTTGCGGTTCCAGACTGCAGCGCCTTTAACCGCACGGCCACTTCGGCCGGCGCTTCGGGAACAAAGAAGTGTTAATTTGTATAATAGAAAGCAGTAAGTCAACTATTACGATTTTACACATTTTTTTCTCGTTTGCATTCAAGTTAAATATTGTTCCGTCAACATTTCACGCGCTCACACTAATACGCAGGGTGAAAAGGAAACATGATAATGGAACCTACAACGTTTACATTACACTTAATTGTTTGTGGAAAACTACGCTTTCATAACATTTCATTGTTCGTGAGCAGAGGATTAAAATGTTACAGAACGGTCATTATTCCTAGCTAGCAGCTGAAGAACGTTTAAACTATGTGTTGTCTCTTGTAAAAAACTTAAAGTTTAGTCATGTTAACTGAATCTTACATCTTTCCTTTGTAGAACAACATTATAATAAATTAAAAGCACTAGTTTGCCTTTGTTCTACAGCATTACTTTCATTGTATAATTAATGACCAGACACAGCTCAACACTTCCCCTCTCCTAAACTTCACATAATCATCTCTGTTTTTCATTACTTCCCACACTGTCTGTTCCTACATATTCCCATTTTCTTGTATTCATTAAGTTCTTTTATTTTATTGAAATTCTGTACATAGCTCACATAAACTGTAGTTTCAATGGTTAAGGCTTTCTTCTAACCGGTATTTGTATTACTTTCCATGTTTAGTACCTTTTGTAGTTGTCTCATCAAATATTGTTTTTATTTTACTTGGTTCATTTCCTTAGTGCAAATTGTTACATAGTCACAGTTTTGATTATAATATTAATGTTCTTCCTGTTTGCTCCTTTTGTATTTGTGAATTGTTCAGACTTTTTTACCTTTTAAAATGCAGTACCACTGCTCTCTCAATGATTTACAGTATGTTCTCTCACACTCCTCCATTTCCCCACATTTATTCATTTCTGTTTATCTTACTTATATATACTGTAGTTACATTGATAATTCGTCTTTTGATTGGTTTGCGTATCACTCTCCATGTTTTATACCTCCCGAAGTAGCCTTGTCAGGTACTAATTTTATTTCATTAGTTTTGTTTATTAATAGACACTATTATATAGGCATGCTGTTCCTATTTTATGTTAAAGGTTTTTCCTGTCTAACTAGTTTTTACTTTTATTTATTTACTGCCCGATTTTTTACTTTTTACATTTTTATTACAACCAAACTGTCAAAGATGTTTCTTACTGTATGTTTCTGCTTCAACGTAGACGTGTACCTTCTCTTCCAATCTAGTTTACTAACACTGTAACTTCTTTGCTGACAATGCTCAGTAAATATTTGAAGATGGACTTGTAACACGAAAACCGGTTAACACAGTAAAAGTAATACCGCGGAACTAAAGCAAACTAGCATTTTTCATTTATTATAAAGTTTAATCACTATTTCGGCCGAGAAACTCGTTTAAGGTACTTGAAAAGGTTAATAATAATAAATAAAAACATGTGTCATAGCTGCGGTTTCGTCGAACATCGATGTCGGCCCTGCAGCTGTAGGCAACCACAGCATGTCCTCACAGTATCGCTGGGCGCCAATCAGAAAGAGGAAATAGCCACGCCCTCCTAAAGTTGCAAGGTGCAAACACAGTGCCGCCGCTTGATAAGTGCCACATGATACAGCAACGGCTGTTCAGTTTTGCCCATTGTCACGTTAAAAGACCTGCATCCACCTCCAGTGGACAGCTGCGCCGGCGTGCGACTACCAGGTTGGAATTTCCAGAGTGTTAAGTGACGTCAGATGATATGTGTATACACGAGAGGCGTTCAATAAGTAATGCAAGCCGCTGGACCTGATGGGATAACAGTTCGATTTTACACAGAGTACGCGAAGGAACTTGCCCCCTTCTTGCAGTGGTGTACCGTATCTCTCCAGAAGAGCGTAGCGTTCCAAAAGATTGAAAAGGGTGCACGTCATCCCCGTTTCCAAGAAGGGACGTCGAACAGATGTGCAGAACTATAGACCTATATCTCTATCGTCGATCAGTTGTAGAATTTAGGAACAGGTATTATGTTCGAGTATAATGACTCTTCTGGAGACTAGAAATCTACTCTGTAGGAATCAGCATGGGTTTCGAAAAAGACGATCGTATGAAACCCAGCTCGCGCTATTCGTCCACGAGACACAGAGGGCCATAGACACGGGTTCCCAGGTAGATGCCGTGTTTCCTGACTTCCGCAAGGATTTTGGTACAGTTCCCCACAGTCGTTTAATGAACAAAGTAAGAGCATATGGACTATCAGACCAATTGTGTGGTTAGATTGAAAAGTTCCTAGATGACAGAACGCAGCATGTCATTCTCAACGGAGAGAAGTCTTCCGAAGTAAGAGTGATTTCAGGTGTGCCGCAGGGGAGTGTCGTAGGACCGTTGCTATTCACAATATACATAAATCACCATTTGGATAACATCGGAAGTTCACTGAGGCTCTCTGCGGATGATGCTATGGTATATCGAGAGGTTGTAACAATGTAAATTGTACTGGAATGCAGGAGGATCTGCACCGAATTGACACATGGTGCAGGGAATTGCAATTGATTCTCAATGTAGTCAAGTGTAATGTGCTGCGAATACATAGAAAGAAAGATCCTTTATCATTTAGCTACAATATAGCTGGTCAGCAACTGGAAGCAGTCAATTTCACAAATTGTGTCGGAGTAGGCATTAGGAATGATTTAAAATGGAATAACCATATAAAATTAATCGTCGTAAAGCTGATGTCAGACTGAGATTCATTGGAAGAATTCTAAGGAGATGCAGTCCGAAAACATAGGAAGTAGTTTGTAGTACACTTGTTTGTTCGCCCACTGCTTGAATACTGCTCAACAGTGTGGGATCCGTACCAGATAGGGTTGATAGAAGAGATAGAGAAGATCCAACGGAGAGCAGCGCGCTTCATTACAGCATGATTTAGTAATCGCGAAAGCGTTACGGAGACGATAGATAAACTGCAGTGGAAGACTCTGGAAGAGAGACGCTCAGCAGCTCGGTAAGGGCTTTTGTTGAAGTTTCGAGAACACATCTTCACCGAGGGGTCAAGCAGTATATTGCTCCCTCCTACGTATATCTCGCGAAGAGACCATGATGATAAAATCAGAGAGATTAGAGTCCACACAGAAGCAAACCTACAATCCTTCTATCAACGAACAATACGAGACTGGAATAGAAGGGAGAACCGATAGAGGTATTCAAGGTACCATCCGCCACACACCGTCAGGTGATTTGCGGAGTATGGCTGTAGATGTAGATGTTTTTTTCTCAAATCAGATTGGTTTTACTCACGATTCCAACACACCATGTTTTTCCCATTCCCAACTCTTTTGGTTACAGAACCCTGAGGCTATTACTCTATTGGTCGACGTAGGAATCAGCGTCTTGCTGCATAAATAACCACCCCATCATCCACGTTTTGCTTCCGGCCGAGTGCATTCTTTATTGGTCCAAAGACATAGAAGTCGGAACGTGCGAGACCCAGGCTGGAGGGTGAATGAAGCAGAACAGTCTAATAACATTGTGTGAGCTTCTCTCGGGTGCGCAGATTTGTGTGAGGCCTTGCGTTGTCGGAGAGAAGGGGAAGCTCGTTTGCATTTTTGTGGCAACGAAGACACTGGAGTTGTTCCGTCAGTTTCCTGAGTTAGCGCAGTGCTCTTTAGATTTGATCGATTCCCCGATGAGCGAGGACGTCAAACAGTGTAACCTCTTCCGAGTATCAGAACACCGGCGGTATGACTTTGTAAGGTGGCTATAATTTCGCACCTCACAAGCACTCATACACATACTTTGCCGTGAAATACATCCATAATTATGTATCATTTGATAGGTTGTACATCGTATATATGAATATTTAAAGGAGGCTGACATTGTCATGTACGCCCTGTAAATAATTGTTAACGCTTATTACATGAAAGGTGATGGGGTGTCTTTATTATCAGAACAGCGTAATGAATGATTGCCAACAGTAGTAGAGATTTGAACGCCAGTGGAGAAGAAACAGCAGTCAGAACTCAAGCTCTGGGTGGAAGGCTCACACAGGTGTTGGTCCTGCTTAAAAACAGTAAGTAGCTAGACAGACGTCGTGGCACCTGAGCTCTGGAGCACAATAGGGTGACGGCCGGCCACTGCTGTAGCAGGACCGGGGGATAACCGGGAACTCCGCAAATCTTGGACGCAGGTGAGAGGAACGAAGAAGCGGCAGCTCGGAAACCACACAGGCTGGGTTATTTCCAAGGATCTTTACTCTGAAGCATACCATTGTACGAGTATAGGTGGTGATGATGATGGAGAGGGTTGTATAGGCGCACGACGGCAAGGTCTTCAGTGACAGATTGAGATGGGTATCAAGAAAATACTCAGAACAGGAAGATAAAACAGAACGTAAAATACAGGTAACAAGCTTGGAAAAATATGTGCCTACCGGCACCGAAATGTGGGACGAAGCCTGCTGTCAGCAGTAAAACATGGACAACACAAGAAAAAAGTGGTAGAGGGAGCTACAACAATATAGCAGATGGAAGTGGCCGGCTGACCGCAAGGAAAAAAGGGAGGAGCCAGCCACTTTGCAGTACACTAAAACCTCTAGCGTAAAAGTTTAGGCCAGAGTCCAGACACATCACAAAACTTTAAAACCCTTGACATACGAGTATAGGGTTTTCCTCACAAACTTTCCACGCTGCACGACAAAAGACTAAAATATGGTTGGTCAGCGTTCGGAGGAATCTGTAGATAGGGAGAATATTCTGTGGTTTCGGGAATATGATTCGTCTTCGGAATTAGGTGGGTGCGGAGCCGAGCCCTTCTGGGAAGCCAGCAGTGGCGAGACAAGTTGTACCATAATGAGCGCCCATGTGCGACGGTCGCTCGATATCAGATTTGTTGCCACATATGGACTTGCTGTCTTTGCTCTCAGGAGATGTTGTAGTTAGAACGATTAGGCACTGAACTGTTGCGAACCTATACGATTCTGGACTTCACCTCCGGGTTCGAAGTCGTCGTTGAGTACGCATCTTTAAGTAATTGAGAGCACTTGCTTTGCCTATACTTACGTTGAGACGTTATCTGAACTCCGTCCTTGTGGCTGGGAGTTCGCGTTTCTCATCTGTAGAACACAGAGAGAGGAATACAGTATTAGAGTATATTAGTCAGAGGACCGCCTTCTGCCGTCCTAGTGTTCGAAAGAGTTTATTTGTGGCCGGAGTTCTTCCATCGTCGCAGACGAGTACGAGAACCATCACTCCGACGCACCGGGCGCAGTACATACGGTGATATCACAAATTACTTCGGATTATTACGGCTATAAAGCTAAACAGCTGTGATCACGTTAGTTTATTTCTACTGAAGTTCCACAACATCGTAGATCAGCTTTGAAAGTAGTGTCTTCTAGTGTTTGATACGTAGATGATGTTAGTCATGATTATTAGACAGCACAGTCATAATAAGAAGCACATTTGGGCAATTGATTAACAATTTTAGTTAGGGAATATTGACAATTGTACTTAAAGGGTTGATTTTAATCTATAATAAATATATATTGAACAACAACGTTTATTATTTAGTAGTATTAGTTGCCTTCATCATTCATTTATGTTCAGATTGTAATTTATATGTTGAAAAGAGCATTAAAAGATACTAAGATCTGCCTCAGAGGATAGTCAGACAGGTACAAATAATCATTTTAGAGTTTATTAATTTCCGTTGCGCACATTTATCTTTACACCCGCCTGGAGTAGCATCTTGGAACTTTACGGCTGTGGATGCGGCTTTGAACTTCTTTCTCGGAGGAGAGGTGTTGTAGGGCCACTCCATGGAATGTCATTATGTTTCCGATTCGCAGAAATGAACCAATGTTTCATCGCCTGTGACGAGGTTATACGAAACATTGTCACGATGAGCCTCGTAATGCGCAAGAAATTCCCCACGGATTGTCTTTCGCTGCTATTTATGGTTTTCCAATAGGCGGCGAGGAACCGAGTGGCCACACATCTCTGAGCACAGCAACTGGTGGACGAGTGTGTCAGCACTATCAAGAGAGACGGCAAGTTGTGCAGCGATGTGTTTGATTGTGATCACGCTCAGTGACAGTGTTGGCACGTTCCAACACTGCAGCAGTCACAGCAGTATGCAGCCGGTTGGCACGCGGCAGGTCGTTCAAGTTTTCGCCACATTGTTGCAATAATTGTAGATCCCTTACCCACCGACTCACCGTGCTTTTGTTCGTTGCCAGATCTCCGTAGACATTCTACCTCTGAATATCTGCGATGCTCTGGGTTCCCGCCAAATGTTCATCGCCAGATCTCCGTAGACATTCTGCCTCTGAATATCTGCGATGCTCCGGGTTCCCGCCAAAAGAAACTCGTTGACAGCTCTCTGCTTGGAACGCACCTACGTAACAGGCGCCATTCTGAAGGCTATGTATAGCGTAGGCATTTGTTGGAACTTCATGAAACCACGGGGGCTGAAGCCACAGTATTCCACGGTAATCCACAAAAACTTCCGCCGTTTTTGATCCAGAATTGGCCGAGAAAGAAATGTGGTGCTGCAATACCTTCTGAACGCTCCTTGTAGTAACTCAAATAGATATCCCTTGTTTTTGTACAGGCTTGTGATTCAAAAATGGTTCAAATGGCTCTGAGCACTATGGGACTTAACTTCTGAGGTCATCAGTCCCCTAGAACTTAGAACTACTTAAACTTAACTAACGTAAGGACCTCACACACATCCATGCCCGAGGCAGGATTCGAACCTGCGACCGTAGCGGTCGCGCGGTTCCAGACTGTAGCACCTAGAACCACTCGGCCACCCCAGCTGTCAGACTTGTGATTCCACGCAGCTCAAAGTCTTCTGCTGCATGTCGTATTTGGACCTCAAAATATTAAATTGCATACATAATTCCACGTGTCAACTTTCAGCAACAGCCGCGAGGAGCAAGAAAGACAAGTGTATTTTCCTCCTGCGGATAAACCGTTCCGTATTCGGACTAATCATTTTATTGACTGTTCTCTTTGGCCAGAACACAAGAGCAACGACTTCCGTGAATCTTCCAGGTATGGTAACGAAGTACTCATCTTCTCAAATATTTTATTAGCTGTTTTCAAAAAATATCGCTTTCGAAATGGCAGCGTGGATATACCTTACAATCTTAGAAGCTGCTCTAAGGTGATCTTCGCTTGTTTGCTGTAAATATTTCATAACTTGATTCGTAGCAACACTGGGTAAGTTCAGGAGTCTGTAACCAGCAACAGTACGCTTCTCTGAATAATTGACGCCGTTCATATATAAGGAAAGCTAGGCGTCAATGAATTTCATATCGAGATACAGAATACTCTTTCCAAAGTTCAACACCTAAATCTCAAAACGTACAAATACTGTTATGATTCATCTCCAGTGAAATACACGTTTTGAGCAACAGTTTTATAATTTTTGAAAGAAAAAAGAAATTCTACCGAATGCATTGAGTTTAAAAAAAGAGGCCATTTTAAGAGGGGTAGGAGGTTACACGTGCCGACTTGGATCAGGAAAGGCATCTCAGGAAATTTAAATTTCCAGTGTCTATACTTTCACAAATACATTCATAAAACTTTGTCAGCATCACCAGGAAGGATTCAGGATTCACATTCATTGCAGTGGAAGTTCGAAAATATAAAAAAATAGTTTTTTTACGTGTGAAATTTCATCATTTTTTCACTTACTAATGGCTTCATCTGTTACTATAGATACACTTTCCTTCGTAAGTTAGAGAGATTCTTCGATGAATTTTACACAGCATACATACCATACTCACAGGTGTATGAAACTCTAGAATTCATTCAGTTTATGAAAAAACGAATGCACTCTTATATTTTAAACTTCATGTTTTAGAAAAAACACAAATTTTATAGTTAATTACCTCAATTTTTATCACAGTTTTTAATATATTTGGAAAATTCTAGCTTTTCATACACCTTTGAGTATGGTTGTATGCGTGCAAAATTAATCGAAGAATATCTCTAACTTATGAAAAAATGTGTACGTATAGCAACAAATGCTGCCATTAGTAAGTGAAAAAAATTATTAAATTTCACACGTAAAAAAAATTACTTCGATATGTTTTAGAACTTCCACTGCTGTGAGTGTGAATTCTGAATCCTTCCTGGTCATGCTGACAAATTTTAATGAATTTATTTCTGAAAGTATAGACTGTGGAAATTAAAATGTCCTGTGGTGCCTCTCCTGCTCTAAGTCGGCCCGTTTGACGTCCTACCCCCCTTAAAGGAACTTCAGCATTATAACATCAGTTACCATGAAATATGTAAAATAGCACTCATGCGTATATATGACAATCAGTAAGTACATATATTTAGTAGTTATTGACAATACTTGAAAACTCGAGATTCGTTTGGATGAAAGTAAAACGAGCAAGTCACGAAAATTAAGATGCATATACCACAGATGGACACTCTTCTATCTAAACCTTTCTCAAAGAATGTTTACTGAGCTAATGAATGTGAATATGTTACAGATTTCGGCCACTGGGTTTGGTAAAGTGAGAAAGAAAATTTTAGATGATGAACGAGGCTGTGTCATTAAGTGAGGTAGTATCCGCAATCTTTGTCAAGTTCTGACTATGTATACAAGATTTAATCGTCCTCTGTCCCTTACCGCAATTGCATGAAGAGCCCGGGGAGAGTTCACGCGCTTGCAGTTCTCTGCCAGGGGGACGTAAGCAAAATTGGTCAGAAGTGATAAAGAAAAATTTGCCACCAGATAGTTCTGTAGCTTGTTAGATATAGTGTCCCCAATTTTCACATATTATTTCAAACTACAAATGATAAAAAGCTGTCTTGTTCCAATCACTGCGCAGCGGCACGCCCACTTTTCTAGACGACACTCTTCTTTTTTGCGATGTTTTATTACTTCCTGCTGTCATAAAATCGTCGGAAGAATATAGAACGCTGAGGACCCGTTCACGTCGTGTTATTTTTGCCTTCCAATAGCTATCTTTGCCACTTGTTATTGTCTGTTTGTCTGTGGTGCAGAAATATAAACATTTCGGTTCTGCTGTTAGTGTGAGAATTACGATTGCGGTCCTGATTTTTTTGTATTACTTACCGTTTAAAATGCCAAGACATAGTAGTAAAATGTTTAAGAAAGTGGCTAAAGCTCGCCATTTACGTATGAATAAACAGTTCCTACAAGTGAGTCAACATAATTCAGCGGAAGATAAATGTGAAGCTAAGACGACGAACAGTTCACAGAAGAAGCTTGGAACTAGTGTAGAGTCTCAGTCCGCTAAAGACGAAGTGAATAGTGGTTTTAGGATAATTTATTTAGAATTATGTGTTGCATTACTAGAAATTCGTGCACATGTGGTAACTATGGCAATAAATCTTTATGATTATATGACAGCAATGACAGAGATGGTATTGTGTGTAATAATGCACTTGTTTTGTGGTAGCTGTCAAACTGACGTTCAATTCAAAACATCAACTGCTAAGAATTGGGTGTATGAAGCCAACATAAGACTCTTCTACGGGATGAGATGTGTTGGCGCTGGAAGGGAAAGAAGCAATTTGTTTTGTGAAATAATGAATATGCCATCTCCGTCTGCTTCGTACTCAGCACTAAACAATCATCTTCTGAACACCTTGGAAACAGAATGCGATATCGGGTTTTCAGCCTTAGAATATAAGGAAGGGGAGACACAATGGTAAATAAAACACAAAATATTTGCAGTAATAATTATAATGGTTCTAGTGGTGGCATAGAACCAGCAGGAATGAAATTTATATTTCATCGAAGCGAAATCAGGCAAGGAGTAAGATATGTGAAATAGCTTGCTGATGGAGATTCAAGTGCTTTCAAATCTGCTGTAGAAAGCAACTCACATGGAAATGCATGGAAAATTGAAAAGATACAGAATGTGGGGCACATTCAGAACAGGATGGGCGTGAGACATCTGAAACTGAAACGAGAACAAAAAGGTGTAAAACTCAAAGATGGAAAGCCACTGGATGGGCCACAACGCCTGACCGCCAAAGAAATCCACAATTTGCAAATATATTATGCCAAAGCAGTGAGGCAAAACACTGGATATTCGGAGGCAATGCAGAAGGCAGTGTGCGCAATATTTTTTCACAAGTTGTCAACTGATGAGAAGCTAGAAAATGAATTGTCTGTTATATCCTGGTGCAAATATAACGAGGCAAAAGAAGGAAACAAAATCTATTCACATAAACACAGTCTTTCTGAAGCAGTGTTAAACACCATAAAGCAAACATTCCAGTTTCTAGCTCATCCAGATTTGTTAAAGAGATGTACACATGGTGGAACACACAACCTGAATGAGAGCTTCAACAGTCTCATTTGGAAGAGATGCCCAAAAAGAACGTTTAGCTCAGCTACAGTTGTTAAAATTGCCCATACTGGACTAGGATTTGTCGCAGGTTGCTTCACCGAGAAGCTATTGAAAAAGGTAGATACTGCACCTGTTGCACGTTCCGAACTGTCTGTGGAGGATAGAGCCAAAAGGGCACGCCAGAACCATCAGACGAAAAGGAAACAGTTATACGAAGAGCAAGAAGCATCGTTATGGTCAACTTTAAGGTATTGTTTTATGGTGTAAATCCTTATATAATCATTTATGTGCTTTTGCCGTTATTTTCATTTTTCAGTATATAAGGAAAATTTTCTCCTGAACCATTGGATATAGAAGAGTTAAATTTTCTGCAGACTTTGTTCATAGTATAACACAACTTCCTGTGGTAAAACTTTTTTAGGTGTATTTCTGTCAAAATTAGTCTCTTTTCTGCGAAATTGAAACTGCTTTGTTTCATATGCATAACACTTTAAAATAAATTGTAAGAGCTCTAAAACTGATAGTAACAAACTGTTTCACAAGTTTTCTTACCTGATTACTATGAATTACCTACCACAGTATGAAAGTTGTAAATTATGTAATATTTTGAAAATTTTCCTTGTGTGATAGCATGTGTTCCGAAAATTTCCAACAATGCCATGATCAAATTTTTTTAGCAAAAATTTGAAACAATTCCAGAATGTAGCCTATAACATAATTACCTTACGTGCAAAATTTGGTTCCATTATCTTTCAAAGACTAAAACTTGTGTTAGATTATGTAAACACATCCATTTTCTCCTACGTCCCCCCTTTACTACATGTCCGATCGCAGGAAAATATTTGATACCGTCAACTCTAACATAATGCTGAGAAAAACGTGATAAGTAATATTTTTTGATTGTGTTGTGAAATGGTTTGAAAGCTAATTTGAAAATGCGATAGCAGTGTACTGGATTGGGAATGAAAAGTCGTTCAGAAAGCATGTCTCAGGAGCACCACAGGGTTCAGCCCAGGTCCCATTATTGTTTTAGTTATACGTCTATTATGTTTCGTTGAATCTTTTTTTTCCTAGTGAAACATCAGTGTACGATCCAATCTACAACGGCACGAGTCGTGAGACCGTTAGAATAAGCCGTTATTGTTTGCTTGTTTATACGTCTATACGTGAAAATACTATCGACGACACTGCTACGAAAGCAGAATTACTAAACACAGTATTTCGAAATTCCTTCACCAAAGAAGACGAAGTACATATTCCAGAATTATAATCAAGAACTGTTGGCAACATGATTAACTTCATCATCGGAGTAGAAGCACCTTAAATCACTTAATAAAAGCAAGTCCTCCGGTTCAGACTGTACACCAATTAGGTTACTTTCAGAGTACGCTGATGCCATAGCGCAATGCTTAACACATACAACTGCACGTGACGAAAGATCCGTATCCAAAGACTGGATTTTTGCCTAGATCACACCAATATTGAAGAATGGCAACAGGAGTAATAACCTAAACTACAGGCCTATATCATTAACGTAGATATGCAGCAGGATTTCGCAAGATATATTGTATTTGAACATCGTGAATTACCTCGAAGAGAACGGTCTATTCACACTCAACACGGGTTTAGGAAACATCGTTCTTGTGAAATACAAATCGCTCTTTACTCACGCGGTGTTGAGTGCTGTTGACAAGGGATACCAAATTGATTCCGTATTTATAGATTTCCAGCAGGCTTTTGACTATGTACGTCACAGGTGGCTTGTAATCAAATCGCTTGGTTATAGAATACAGTCTCAGTTATGCGACTGGAATCGTGATTTCCTGTCAGAGAGGCCACAACTCGTAGTAATTAACGAAAAGTCATCGAGTAAAATGGAAGCTATGTCTGGGGTTTCCCTAGGTAGTGTTACAGGTCCTCCGCTGTTCCTTATGTATACAAAAGATTTAGGAGACAATCTGAGGTAGTTCGCAGATTATGTTTTTATGGTCTAGTAAAGCTGTCAGAAGATCAAAACAAATTTTCAAAACGATTTATAAATGTTATTTGCATGGTCCAAAAATTGGCCGTTGACCCCAAATAATGAAAAGTGTGAGGTCATCCTCATGAGTGGTAAAAGGAATGCAATGAACTTCGGTTACACGAGAAATCAATCAAATCTAAAGGCCGTAAACTCAACTAAATACCTAAAAATTACAATTACGAGCAACTTAAATCAGAAAGAACAGATAGAAGCTGTTGTGGGGACGGCGAAACAAAGACTGCGATTTATTTGCAGAGTACTTAGAAGATGCAACAGCTCTACTACAGAGACTACCAACACTTAGCTTGTGCATCTTCTTTTCGAGTACTGCTGCGCGGTTGGACATCCTTACCAGATACATTGAAGGAGGAAATCGAGAAAGTTAAAAGAAGAGTAGCATATTTTGTAATATCAAGAAATAGGGCCGAGAGTACTACGGACATGATGCAAGGTTTGGGATGGACTCATTAAAACACAGGCGTTTTGCGTTGTGGTGGGATCTTTTCACGAAATTTCAATCATCATCTTTCTCCTCCGAATGCGAAAAAAATTTGTTGACGCCTACCTACAAAGGGAGAAACAGTCGTTATAATAAAATGAGGGAAATCAGAGCTCGTACGTGCCGGCCGGAGTGGCCGAGTGGTTCTAGGCGCTACAGTCTGGAGCCGCGCGACCGCTAGGGTCGCAGGTTCGAATCCCGGTTATAGAATAGAGTCTCAGTTATGCGACTGGATTCGTGTGTAATGTCCTTAGGTTAGTTAGGTTTAAGTAGTTCTAAGTTCTATGGGACTGATGACCTCAGAAGTTAAGTCCCATAGTGCTCAGAGCCATTTGAACCATTTAGAGCTCGCTGTTCGAGAATGGAATGGTAGAGGTTTATTTTGAAGGTGGTTCGATGAATCCTTTGCTAGGAACTTTAGTGTGATTTGTAGAGTAGTCAGGTAGATGTAGATACAGATGTAGATTTAGAATGGTCCAATGACACATTAAGCACTTTGCTTGGTCATTAACTTGAAGTGGTCCATGGTCGAGAGAGGGCATGGGGGAGCAGTAAGACACCCATCAAACAGCAAGATATTTGCCAAAAATCTTTGTTACGGCTCCTGCTGCGGTTGTACAGGAGACAGTACCACGGTGGAGGCACGCAGTGGCTTCCTATTCGCTATCATCCAGCAGTGCCGGCAAACCACGGTACTGGCCTAGCGGTGTTGCTTGATACAGCTGGCCCACTGTCTCACCTAGTTGGCGGCCCAAGTGCTTCCCAGAGCCGGAGCCAACCCGATGTGGTAGCGGTTCCATGGTGGACTGCCGTGTCACAGGGTCGAACTGCAGTTCGCGAACAGCATTCCAGATGGTGCGTCAAGCATCACAGTCCCTTCGAAGTAGAGCTGTGACAGTAAGACAAGTGACTTTAGCAAAAAATGGCTAGATATTTATGCGATTCTGAGCTGCCCTTGCTAGGACTTCGCTGTGTCTTGTGGCGCGTAAGTTACACATTTTCGTGGCTGCCAGTGTTAAATGATTTCCACCTTCTTCCACTTAAGTGCTGCTGTGTCAACTGTTTACACACCAGACCAGCCCAGATCGTGATACAGCGTTGCGATGGATGCGTTATATTTTGTGAAGTATCACACCCAAGCTCGCCGGCAGCTGCCACTGCTGTAGTCTACTTCCTAATAATACAGTCGGTGAGCTACAACCAATATGGAAACTAATACGGTTCGCATTCTTTGTTGAATGATACGGCTTGCCTCAAGGTATTTTTTTTATTTTATTTTATTTTATTTTATTTTTTTTTTTTGACATGTGGAATAATCGGGTCTACTGCCGGATGTTTGTGTCGCCCTGGCACAATATTTCGGCCACGTAACTCGTTGCCTTCTTCAGGTACTACGTGACACTCCCATATTGGAGGATCTTGTCCAGTATTTATGCCCTGAGGGCGCTGGGAGCTCTCTCTGCCGTCCGCGCCCACCTGGCGCTGCCTGTAACATTTGATTATTGTGATACTAAATTTAAAATTTATTTTAATATTTTATTTATATCTATATTTATGTCTGTACTATACTTCCAGTAACGCTTGCACTTAATTATTGCCTATGTTCATACATTTCGTGAATGTTGATACGACTTTCAATTAATTACGATGCCCTGCATGTGTCCTTTCTATCTTCGTAATATCGTTACAGTCGACCGTTAAATGTTATATTTCTTTGAAAATGTGCTGTACGATTGTACAGTTCCAAGTAGAGCGTCCGTCTCACACGACTGCCAATAAAATTGAGCTCCATAATGACTGGAGGAAAAGACGAAAATCACTAAACTGATCTTACGAAATATAGAGTGTCTTTTGTAATAATCAAAACCAACTAGGAAACATATCAGTTCCAGACTGAATGGCACTGTTACTTATTGCTGTGTCTATGTGCACACGAATTTCGAAATATCCAGCCTATTAATAACTATTGATCTGTCGACGCATTACCAGTAAATGTCTGCCGAGAGTTATCGCAGCCTGTTCCCTTCACCGCACTTCTCCCATCGATAAAGTTTCTTCACAGACTAAGACACAAGAACGTGGTATTTCAGGAGGGGATGTGGCAGAGCCGAGATAGTGTCTGAGGACTCGGGCGGTGTTGATTACTTTACGTCATTGTTCACTGCGCTGAAAAGGTGATTAATGGGCCCCGGGGCTACACAAGAAGGCCACGGCTGCATTAGCGTCACCGTAGTTAACATGGACAGACCAGACCTTGCCACCCACCGGTTTCGACGAACTTCGGCGTACTAGCCGGGAATGCTCGATAGTAACTCCTGAGAAAGGCTTCGGGTCACTAGGAGCTTCATTTTCGTACAAAAAAGTCGTAGGCAAAGTTCATGGGGCTGAGTGTGTTGCGACCACATGGAAACGTCAGACGGCTAGAAAATAAGGATATTTTTATTTGTACACAAAAGGCCCACAGCATAATAGACTCCAGGAAATCTGAGAGTGAATACCCGTAATTTCGATGATTTGTTGATAAATTTGAAGAAGAAGAGCAGCCGTTAATTGCGACGATGGCCCAGCCGCATGATGTCTGTATTCAACAGGAGATTGGTACCACACATTTCGGTCCAGCATTCCTAAAGCCGGTGTACATCGCATTCTAACATGCCATCAATTCCATCTTTATCATGTACCCCTGCACGTGCTCATATAAAGCTTCAACTGAAGGTGGATCACTTATTGACCGGTCTGTATCGTCCTTGCGTTTCCATTTGTTTACTGCCAACTCCAGCAAGTGGTTCAAATGGATCTGAGCACTATGGGACTTAACTTCTGAGGTCATCAGTCCCCTAGAACTTAGAACTTCTTAAACCTAACTAATCTAAGGACAACACACACATCTATGTCCGAGGCAGGATTCGAACCTCCAACCGTAGCGGACGCGCGGCTCCAGACTGTAGCGCCTAGAACCGGTCGGCCACTCGGCCAACTCCAGCAAGTCGACTCGCTGCTTTACCATGAGTGCGTGCAATATTCGCTGACACAAGAGAGGGAAAATTTCGTATTGGCTTTTTAAGAACGCCACGTTTATGAGAATGGTACACTGTGTAAGGTTTTTGAGGAGGCCTTCGGGAGAGAAAGTGGATTACTGGATAAGAAACATAGGACCTTACTTAAACAAGCGTTGTTTTATTCAGATCTTCGTAACGAAAAAAGTTACAAGGCTAGTCATGGTGGATAATTTGCTCCAGGTAGCTAAACAAACTTTTTTGATACTTTTTCTGTTTTGACTATGTACCAAAAGATTTTTGGTCTGAGTAAGATAAATAGTACATCCAGTATTATTTTAAAGAATACGTATTGCCTGCTTCTTGTACGCGATTTACAGAAAACCTAAATGTTGATGGCGCAGATTTAAATCGCTGTTTACCAAAATGGGCGTCCACTGTCTTACCACTGAAGCACTTTGCTTGACACCTTTGTACTACTACACTACTGGCCATTAAAATTGCTACGCTCAGAAGAAATGCAGATGATAAAGGGGTATTCATTGGACAAATATACTAGAACCGACAAGTGATTACATTTTCAAGCAATTAGGGTGCAAGGATCCTGAGAAATCATTATCCCCAGAACAACCACCTCTGGCCGTAATATCGGCCTTGATACGCCTGGGCATTGAATCAAACAGAGCTTGGATGGCGTGTACAGGTACAGCTGCCCATGCAGCTTCAACACGATACCTCATTTCATCAAGAGTGGCGTATTGTGACGAGCCAGTTGCTTGGCCACCATTGACTAGACGTTTTCAGTTGGTGAGAGATCTGGAGAATGTGCTGTCCAGGGCCTGTATCCAGAAAGGCCCGTACAGGGCCTGCAACATGCGGTCGTGCATTATCCTGCTGAAATATAGGGTTTCGCCGGGATCGAATGAAGGGTACAGCCACGGGTCGTAACGCATCTGAAATGTAACGTCCACTGTTCAAAGTGCCGTCAATGCGAACAAGAGGTGACCGAGAAGTGTAACCAGTCACGCCCCATACCATCACGCCGGGTGATACGCCAATATGTCGATGACGAATACACGCTTCCAATGTGCATTCACCACGATGACGCCAAACACGGATGCGAGCATCATGCTGCTGTAAACAGAACCTGGATTCATCCGAAAAAATGACGTTTTGCCATTCGTGCACCCAGGTTCGTCGTTGAGTACACCATCACAGACGCTCCTGTCTGTGATGCAGCGTCAAGGGTACACGAAGACATGGTCTCCGAGCTGATTGTCAATGCTTGTACAAACGTTGTCGAACTGTTCGTGCAGATGGTTGTTGTCTTGCAAACTTCTCCATCTGTTGACTCAGGGATCGAGACGTGGCTGCAAGATCCGTTACGGCCATACGGATAAGATGCCTGCCATCTCGACGAGGCCGTTGGGATCCAGCACAGCGTTCCGTATTACCCTCCTGAACCCACCGATTCCATATTCTGCTAACAGTCATTGGATCTCGACCAACGCGAACAGCAATGTCGCGATACGATAAACCGCAATCGCGATAGGCTACAATCCGACCTTTATCAAAGTCGGAAACGTGATGGTACGCATTTCTCCTCCTTACACGAGGCATCACAACAACGTTTCACCAGGCAACGCCGGTCAACTGCTGTTTGTGTATGAGTAATCGGCTGGAAACTTTATTCATGTCAGCAAGTTGTAGGTGTCGCCACCGGCGCCAACCTTGTGTGAATGCTCTGAATAGCTACTGATTTGCATATCACAGCATCTTATTCCTGTCGGTTAAATTTTGCGTCTGTAGCACGTCATCCTCGTGGTGTAGCAATTTTAATGGCCAGTAGTGTTTTATTTGATGTTATATGCGTGGGCGATTTATCGAGTTTGTGGCTGTCTTATTTTATCTTTTGCATAGGATAGTATTACCATGAGTAGAAGTCCTTCAATTAAATTAATTTCATGAACAGTGGTTCACTAGTATTTAATTTCTTATTCAATGAAAAATTTGGCAGGTGCTAATAGGACTCACGGACTGAGGGTTCCGTACGAACTTAATTATACGAAGGCTGTTCAATAAAGAATGATCATAATTTTTTTGACGACATACCTTTGCTCATCCTAATAATTTTTATGGTCTTTCTCAATGTAGTCTCCCATGAATGCGATGCACATGTCTCTGCGTTTCTGCCAGTCTTCAAATACGTGCTGGAAACCATATTTTGAGAGGTCCCTCAAAACCGCTTCCGCAGGCTTCACCACTGCTTCTGATGATTGATAATGCCTCCCACGAAGGCGTTTCTCCGTGTTTGGGAATAGAAGAAAGTCACATGATGCTAAATCCGGAGTATAGGAAGCGCGAGGGATGCATTTCACGTTGATTTTTGCAAGATAGCAACAACATTGGCAATATGCGGCCGGGCATTATCGTGGTGCAGTATCCAGCCTGCTTCACGGAAATAGCGACTTTTGAGCCTTATATGGACTTGCAATGTTGTCAGGAAATCCCTTTATTATTGTCCTGTTACTTATGTGAGAGAAGGTATAGTATGCTCATAAGCCATTCTATGAATATCAAAGAATTAGATGACCGTAACTTTCCCAGCAGAAGCAACCACTTTTGCTTTTGTGGGGGTTTGTGATGGGGGAGATTTCCACACTGAGCTTCATCTCAGGATCAAGATGATGTAGCCACGTTTCATCAGCAGTGATTAACTTCGAACGAAACTCCGGATCTTCCTCTGACATCAAGTTCAACTGCATGCAGTCCTACACGGGAATGTCCTTTTGTCCGGCAGTCAACAGTCTTGGAACCCACCGCGCACAAACAAGTGTCGTGTGTAATTTTTCTGTCACCAACGTGTGGGTGACCCCGAATGAAATGTTCAGTATTTCAGAAAGTGATATTATGATAATTCGTCGATTATTTCTCGCAATGACAGCAGCAGTGTTGATAGTTTCTTCCATCAGAGCAGTAAATGGAGCACCGGGTCCACTTTCCTTTAAAATTGACTGTCTCCAACCTTTAAAAATTTTAAACCACCTTCGATCTGTGCTGTAGGGAAGAACAGCCTCTCCGTAGGGTTACTGTAACATTGTATAGGCCTCAGCTCAAGATTAAAACTGTGTGCCGCACCGGGACTCTAACTCGGAACCTTTGCCTTTGCAGGCTCTACCGACTGAGCTACCCAAGCATGACTCACGCCCCGTCCCCACAGTTCTAGAAACCCCCCCCCCCCCCCACACCCCAGGCTGTGGCTAAGCCATGTCTCCGCAATATCCTTTCTTCCAGGAGTGCTAGTTCTGTATGGTTTGCAGGAGAGCTTCTGTGAAGTTTGGAAGGTAGGAGACGAGGTACTGGCGGACTTAAAGCTGTGAGGACGGGGCGTGAGTCGTGCTTGGGTAGCTCGCTCGGTAGAGCAATTGCCCGCGAAAGGCAAAGGTCCCGAGTTCGAGTCTCGGTCCCGCACACAGTTTTAATCTGCCAATAATAATAATAATAATAAAACTGTGTACAATACTGTAGCAGCCCTTATGTAGTTACAGCTGTGTCGTGCTGTCAATTACTTATTTATCGGTTTCGAAGCGAGTAATGAACCAATTACTGGATTACTGCAGATACTGTCTAGAACTTCGAGAAGGAAATTTCTTGAGATATTTATAATTTTTTACGTATATGTCTTACTTTTATCAATAGGAATGTATGGGACAAAGCAAAACATATGTGCAGTTGCTGGACCGTATTAATACTACAAACTGAGAAAAAGGAATTATTGATAACTCACACAATCAATATTAGTCTTACAACAGTATGATAATAGTAATGATCTTTGAAAATAACTTAGTTTCGTGACTGAAAGAGAATCGAATCGTTTAGTTTTTACCGCTCAGAAAATTATCTCAGTGGATAATTACCCGAAGATGGGAACCACAGTTTTAAACTAATGGGAAGTATCCAATAAGTTTTGATGAATGAGTTTGCAAGTGAGCCGTGGCGGAGTCGCTGGCGCCGGTGATTTTTTTTATCTAGTAGAGGCACTAATCCTGTTCATTATGGCACGCGCATTTTCTCTTTCGTTTTGCCCTTCTGGCCACTATTTAAGCGCGGCGCTTCCGGCTATGGTTCTCTTGGTTTTCCGCTCCGGTGCCCTAGTGGTCCTGCTTGTTGTGTTGTGTTGGGTTGGCGGATCTTGGAGTGGCCGTTACGGAGGAGCATTGATTGCTCGCGGTGCTGTGTTATGATCTGACGAGTGTGTCGACGGCGGGCTGGTCCTGATGGCCTCCAATTCACTAGCAAGTGTGTGTATTGCACTACCTGATGGTTCAAAAAATGGTTCAAATGGCTCTGAGCGCTATGGGACTTAACTTCTAAGGTCATCAGTCCCCTATAAGTTGGAACTACTTAAACCTAACTAACCTAAGGACATCACACACATCCACGCCCGAGGCAGGATTCGAACCTGCGACCATAGCGGTCGCACGGTTACAGACTGTAGCGGCTAGAACCGCTCTGCCACCCCTGCCGGCGTAATACCTTACGCTGGATCCCTATGTATGCTATGTGGATTCTCGTCGTTTGCTGGTATTAACGGTGGGCATCTGCTTTTCTTAGAAGTTGTGTTTTGTGATTAATCTGATCGTAGTGTGTGTTCATAGCCACAGGATAGAGCGCAGGCCATGTATAGTGTTACCACCGTGTGGTTGGAATGGTACTTGAGTATCCTGTCATTTATTCTGTGGTCTCTGCTTGAAGGGGGCGTAACTTTGGTGTCTTGTATTATGGATTTTTATGCTCTTGGTTCGGCAGGCCGTTAACTGCTCCAGACTTTATGCTTGTCATTGGGATTTACCTGTAAGAGTAAAGAACTATGAGCTGTAAGAAGTGGACTGTTTTGCATGCTATTTGTTTGAGGTCTAACTCGTGTTAAAGGATTCAGTTTAAAGGGGGGGGGGGGGGGGGGTATAACTCTGAAATCTGAAATACGAGGGTTTGAGTTGTGTCAGTTAGTTTGTTGTCTGCTGACCTTTTTTTTTAAGTTACAGTGTACTACAAGCGGTGGGCACAATCAGTTTCGGACTGACCAATACAGGACGCAGGGCCTTGTTTTAAATATGTTCGGACGCCGTTAGCTCGGCCAACTTAGTTTTGGTGACGCACGGCACTACTTGGCTGCATCCTGTCAGAATCGCTGCTCGCCTCAGTAGTCGACAAAAGTTCAGTATTCTCTCTTGTACTTATTTGGAGATTCCTCTCGTTAATGTGGACGGGCTGCGCCAAGTTGCGTCTCCTTTTCCTAGTAGTTTGGTCACTCCTGTATCAGGGTGGGTCATCCGTTAAGGAATGCCCGCTGTTACGTGGAACTTAAACTGACTATTAAGATAACTGTCTTTGCTGCCCAAATATTGTTGTAGTATTTGAAAGAGGTTTCACGGGTAAGTTCAGTGGAATAAGTCACTACATAACTGGTGGCTTCAAAAATGGCTCTGAGCGCTATGGGGCTTAACATCTGAGGTCCTCAGTCCCCTAGAACTTAGAATTACTTAAACCTAACTAACCTAAGGACATCACACCCATCCATGCCCGAGGCAGTATTCGAACCTACGACCGCAGCAGCAGCGACGTTCCAGACCGAAGCGCCTACAACCGGTCGGCCACACCAGCCGGCTAACTGGTGGAATTCCGTTGTTCTATGTTCTGTTTATTGGTCTAAGTTTCCGTTGGGGAATTTGCTCTTTTACTAAAAAGTTGTTATTTAATATTCTGTACTGCCGATTACTGTACGAATGGGAATTTAGTCCCGGTTAATTCCTGCCTAATTTGTGGGCAATTATGCTTGCCATCTATATTTATCTGGGGTACCTGTTGTACAGCTAAAAGGGAGGATCTTTACTTGACTTGTTTTATTAAATATGCTCTTGTAAAGACTGTATAAAGTTTTTAATGTTATTGGTTACTGGTGGCTATTGGAAAACTGTTTTTTGGGGTTATGTGTAATACTTCTTTGTGAACTACAGGCCTGTGTTTGCGTTTTCTTGTGATTGCCCTTTGTGACTGGTTTTGTAAGTAGGCTGTTTAGCTTTGTAAGTAGGCTGTTTAGGTTCCTATGTTGGTAACGACACGTAGCGCTCTGTATGAAAACCACTAACTGTGCTGTGTGCAGTCTGTGGCTGATTTGCACTGTTGGAATATATTCTATTGTAGTGTGGGCACTTAGATGTGAAAAGGGCGTAGCGTTGCGCAGTAGGAGGTGAGCCGCCAGCAGTGGTGGATGTGGGGAGTTAGATGGCAGAGATTTGAGAGCGGACGATCTGGACGTGTGTCCGTCAGAAGACGGAAATTTTGTAAGGCTGGATGTCATGAACTGGTATATATATAGGGTGTTACAAAAAGGTACAGCCAAACTTTCAGGAAACATTCCTCACACACAAAGAAAGAAAATATGTTATGTGGACATGTGTTCGGAAACGCTTACTTTCCATGTTAGAGCTCATTTTATTACTTGTCTTCAAATCACGTTAATCATGGAATGGAAACACACAGCAACAGAACGTACTAGCGTGACTTCAAACACTTTGTTACAGGAAATGTTCAAAATGTCCTCTGTTAGCGAGGATACATGCATCCACCCTCCGTCGCATGGAATCCCTGATGCGCTGATGCAGCCCTGGAGAATGGCGTATTGTATCACAGCCGTCCACAATACGAGCACGAAGAGTCTTTACAATTGGTACCGGGGTTGAGTAGACAAGAGCTTTCAAATGCCCCCATAAATGAAAGTCAAGAAGGTTGAGGTGAGGAGAGCGTGGAGGCTATGGAATTGGTCCTCCTCTACCAATCCATCGGTCACCGAATCTGTTGTTGAGAAGCGTACGAACACTTCGACTGAAATGTGCAGGAGGTCCATCGTGCATGAACCACATGTTGTGTCGTACTTGTAAAGGCACATGTTCTAGCAGCACAGGTAGAGTATCCCGTATGAAATCATGATAACGTGTTCCATTGAGCGTAGGTGGAAGAATATGGGGCCCAATCAAGACATCACCAACAATGCCTGCCCATACGTTCAGAGAAAATCTGTGTTGATGACGTGATTGCACAATTGCGTGCGGATTCTCGTCAGCCCACACGTGTTGATTGTGAAAATTTACAATTCGATCACGTTGGAATGAAGCCTCATCCGTAAAGAGAACATTTGCACTGAAATGAGGATTGACACATTGTTGGATGAACCATTCACGGAAGTGTACCTGTGGAGGCCAATCAGCTGCTGATAGTGCTGCACACGCTGTACATGGTACGGAAACCACAGGTTCTCCCGTAGCACTCTCCATACAGTGACGTGGTCAAAGTTACATTGTATAGCAGCAACTTCTCTGACGCTGACATTAGGGTTATCGTCAACTGCACGAAGAATTGCCTCGTCCATTGCACGTGTCCTCGTCGTTCTAGGTCTTCCCCAGTCACGACTCATAGGCTGGAATGTTCCGTGCTCCCTAAGACGCCGATCAATTGCTTCGAACGTCTTCGTTTCGGGACAGTCGTTCTGGAAACCTGTCTCGATACAAACGTACCGCGCCACGGCTATTGCCCCGTCCTAATCCATACATCAAACGGGCATCTGCCAACTCCGCATTTGTAAACAAAGCACTGACTGCAAACCACGTTCGTGATGAACACTAACCTGTCGATGCTACGTACTGATGTGCTTGATGCTAGTACTGTAGAGCAATGAGTCGCATGTCAACACAAGTACCGAAGTCAACATTACCTTCCTTCAATTGGGCTAACTGGCGGTGAATCGAGGAAGTACAGTACATATTGACGAAACTAAAATGAGCTGCAACATAGAAATTAAGCGTTTCCGGACACATGTCCACATAACATCTTTTCTTTATTTGTGTGTGAGGGACGTTTTCTGAAAGTTTGGCCGTACCTTTTTGTAACACCCTGTATATAATGACTTTTGAACACTATTAAAGTAAATACATTGTTTGTTCTCTATCAAAACCTTTCATTTGCTAACTATGGCTGTCAGTAGTTAGTGCCTTCAGTAGATAGAATCTTTTATTTAGCTGGCGGTATTGGCGCTCGCTGTATTGCAGTAGCTCGAGTAACCAAGATTTTTGTGAGATAAGTGATTCATGTAAGGTATAGGTTACTGTTAGTCAGGGCCATTCTTTTGAAGGGATTATTGAAAGTCAGATTGCGTTGCGCTAAAAAATAATGTGTGTCAGTTTAGTGTTGATCAGAATAAGTAAAGAGAGAATTGTCTGTGTACATTCAGTTTTGCTCGGCTGTTTGACAATCACATAATGTTAAGATGTTTACCAGCATTGTCATTCTTAATTTTTGTAAGGCGATGTTTCAGTTTGAGGATTCTAAATTTAAGGTCGCAGCAAGTACCAAAATATGTGACGTAAATGGCCGTCTGTTGTGACTGCATTGATTAGAAACTACATTTTTATAAATAACCAAGGGACTGTACGCCTCACTACTTGACATAAATTTCAATATAATACGCCTACCCGCTATCGAGAAAAATGGTTTTGAAGAGTCGCATAGACAGACAGGCGGCCGACAAAATGATCGATGAAGGGTTCCATTTCTACCGACAGACGTGCGAAACCCCAGAAAGCGTCAAAAACGGAAATTACTGGCTGGGGATGGGTATATCACCTATATAAATGTATCCGGTAACCGAAGAAAACTGTAGTTTTTGTAAAAGAAATGGCAGAAAGTTAATGAAATTATAAATATTGGGATGAGCGGATACTTTAGGAGTTAAAGCATGAAGAGATTTAACGACTAAACCAGGAGACGAACAATTAACGCACTTGCTTCGACAGTCGCGAAGCGCGTTCACTAAATACTGGCGATATAACTCATCATGATTAAATTAACCGGTCTTCCGTAGCGAGAAAATGGATCAGGGCGAGCACAGCAAAGAGGATTATGCGTCGGCCGCGTATCTTGCATGAATTCGGACCTTGTGTTTCGCGGCGGTGTGGCTCTCCCCCCTGTCCGCAAATCCTGTCATCTGCTTTCCACTGTGCGTTTGCGTGGCCCCACGGGAAATTAACTTAAAGCGAAACACAGGCGGCTTTTAGCATGACTCACAATTTCGGCTTTTCCGCGATGCCGCATATTTCCGTTTGGCAGGCTGCGAGGTACCCAGGCCGCCCAGAGCTTCCGCAGTCGGTGGCAGACGTCGTCTCAGGCGCGGATGAATACTCAGCGTGTCACAATGTCTGGTATTTTGTTGCAAAGGAATTCTCCGTTATTAGTCGCGACCTAGATAATTTGGACGCAGTGTCGAAGCTATTTTATTGTGTAAATCGAATTTCTTCAGGAATGACGGTTGTAAGTAAATTGTTCATGTCACATACGACAAAAGAGATATACAAAATACGGCGCTAAGTAAATTATTCAAAATAAGTGGAGATAGAACGCATGTGCAAACGTTTGCGGATGGTGTAGTTGTGAAAGCCACAGATGAAAGACACCTGAACAGAAGTCTGGAAGATACTGGTCTCGTACTAGTTCGTGAATCCGTAATGTTAAGTAACAAAAAAGGAAAGAAATATTTTTGTACCGAAGGAAACAGAAACAAGTATAAGTTTTGATGGAAGGAAATAAGAAAGAAGGGTAAACGGTATTCTGGTAATAATTTACACCACTGGACATTAAAACTGCTACACCACGAAGATGACGTGCTACAGGCGCGAAATTTCACCGAAAGGAAGAAGATGCTGTGATATGCAAATGTTTAGCTTTTCAAAGCATTCACACAAGGTTGGCGCCAGTGGCGTCACCGACAACGTGCTGTCATGAGGAAAGTTTCCAACCGATTTCTCATACAGCTGTTGACCGGCTTTGCCTGGTGAAACGTTGTTGTGATGCCTCGTGTAAGGAGAAGAAAAGCGTAACATCACGTTTCCGACTTTCATAAAGGTCGGATTGTAGCCTATCGCGATTGCGGTTTATCGTATCGCGACATTGCTGTTCGCGTTGGTCGAGATCCAATGACTGTTAGCAGAATATGAAATCGGTGGGTTCAGGAGGATAATACCAGTAATCAGAGGGTTGGATCCCCTCATTCGAAGGCGCCAGATTGCTAAGTCTGGGCTACTCTCAGGTTGGAATCTCCGCTTTCGAAGATTGTGTCCGTCTGTCTGTCTGCCCGTCTGCCCGCCGCTTCCTGCTGTAGCTGTTCGTTCGTTCGTCCGTCAGTCCGTCCGTCCGCCTGCCTGCTCACTGTCCGTTTCCGCCGCTACCGCTGCTGCCTGCTGTCCGTCCGTCCGTCTGGTCGCCGCCGCCGCCGCCGCCGCCGTCGCCGTCCGACCCTGGTCTTCGGTCGTCCTCGTCTTCCTCCGTCTTTGTCTTCGTCTGCCCCGGTTTGTGTCCTTTCCCTTTCGTTCTGTGCGTTATTGTTTCTCCATGTCGGCATGTCCGCCCCCGCCACCACCGCCACCACTACCACCACCACCATAGTTTACACTTCCCCTTCCGCCGCCTCCACCACTATAACGTGGTGTGCCCAGTCCCACCCCCCTCCTTCCATCCCACCTCTTCTCACTCTCCCATCGCCCTTGCTCTTTGTCGCCCCCTCTCCAGCTTCTTCCTCCCGCTCCTCTCGATCTGATCCTTTCCCCCCACTCCCCCAGCCTGTCACTGCAGCTCCGGCTAGGGTGGTGGCCCGTTGGGCCACTGTCCATGCCCAGCTCTCCCTGTCGCGTTCGCCATCACTGCCGCCGCCGCCGCCGCCACCGTCATCGTCATCGTCGCCGTCGCCTTCGCCGTCACCGTCACCATCACCGTCACCATCTCCGGCGCCGACTCCAGCCCCGGGACCTGCCACTACCCACCACATTCCAGTTGTTCCCATCCCCCACACCTCCTCCGCCACCGTCAAGCGCCCCAGTGGCACCCCTGCCTCGTCTGCTCCAAAAAAGGTTTCGCCTCGTACCCCTTCCCCCACCCCTGATGCCATGGATGTCTCCTCGTCCGTCCCTGCCCCCTCCTCCTCCTCCTCTACTCCCTCCTCCTACCGCTACCTCCTCTCCCGTCTGGATCCCTCCCTCCTTGAAGCCCGGAACCTCACCCTCTTCCTTCGCCAGAATTGTCCTGGTGCCCCCATCTCCCTCCTCACTCCTCGCCGTGATTTGGTACTCATCTCCTCCCCCAGCCCTACCCTCCACACAGACCTCCTTTCCCGCATCCCTGTCACCCGCTTTGGCCCTCATGCCTCTCTCACCCCTGCTCCCTCGCCACCTCCCTCCCGCCAACCCCAACCTCCGCGTCGCCCGCCGACCCTCACCGCCGTGATCACTCGGCTCAGTCCAGTGATCACGGAGGAGGAGGTGTAGGCGGAGCTTCAGGCCCATCCCCATCTGGAGGCACGTGCGGTTCACCGGATCCATAACGCTGCCGGCCCCACCCGCCTTATGCGGGTTTTTTCTGTGCACGCCCCTCCATAGACCGTCTCCTGAAGGAGGGTGCCCTCCTTTTTAACCAGCATTATAAGGTTGACCCCTCCCGTTCCCCTCCTCAATCCCTGCGCTGCCAGAGGTGTCTGTGCTATAACGTGCACCCCACAGCTGAGTGCCGCGAGGCCCCCACCTGCCCGCATTGTAGGCAAGCGCACTTCCTCAGGCAGTGCCCTAACCTGCAAGCCCCTCCTTCCGGCAATACCTGCAATACCCCTTCCCACCTACTCCCAAAAGTGTAAAGCCCGACCCCCTCCGACCTCTCCTGAACTCACCGTCCCTGTCCGTCCCCTGGATGCCCCCACCCCTCCTGGCAATTCCCTTCGTCCCCCCCCCCCACCGCTGAGGACATCATCAGGTTCATCACCATTGTCCTTCAAAATGTTCATCCCTTTCAGCGCCCCTACACCCTCCAGCAGATCTCCCTTGCCGCCCGTTCCATATTCCAACTCAAGATGTACACCACCCATTCCAACAACCAGGCCCATTTCACCTTCTCCCGTCGTGACACCCTCGTCTAAATCCCTGTCATGGCGCGACAGCTACGTATCCTTTTCAACAATATCCGCTCCCTCTCCGCCAACAAGAACCTCTTCCTGCACACCCTTGCCACCCACCACGTGGATGCCTTCCTTCTCAATGAAACCTTCCTCCAACCCCACCACTCCATCTACACCTCACCCTATCTCCTCCACCGCTCCGATAACCCCCTCCCAATTGTGCGTGGCGGAGTTGCCATTGGTCACCACCACCAGATCCCCGTTCGGCTCCAACCTCTCCTTCCCGACCCCACCGAACACCTGATCCTTAGTCTCTTCTTCCCCGGCCTTACCGTTACCTGCGCCACCATCTATGTCCGCCCTAACGCCCCTATTCCCTTCGACTTCCTCTCCCACATTGACCGTACCTTCTCCTCCTACGTGATCGCCGCCGACCTCAACATCCATAGTCGTTCCGCCGCCCAGTTACGGCGGTGGCATCGGTTCCTCTCCTCCCTTCAAGGCGACCTCATCCCCATCATCCAGCACACCCGTCCCAAATCCAACTCCACTCCTGATGTTATCCTCTCCTCCCCCAACCTCCTTGGCTGCATGATGGTGGATGTCCTGGAGCCTATTGGTAGCGACCATCTCCCTGTCCTCCTCACCATTTCAGACGGTCGACGCCCTCACCCCGACCCTCGTACTGACCCTCCCCCTAAGTATGTCCACGACTATTCCCGTGCCGACTGGAATGCCTACCGGGATACCCTTTCCACCCAGGTCGATAGGCACCCCTTCACCGACCACCACCCTGACGATGTCACCCATGCCAACTCCCTTCTCCAGCAGACCTTGTCTGAGGCCTTGGAGGCCCACGTATCTACTGTCGCCATCCACCCCCACCGTCCTACCTTACCCCCACAGGCAGTGAATCCCGGCGTCTCTACCGTGCCTTCCTCCGCACGCGTGACCCGGACACACTACGACGCCAGCGGCAACTCCAGCGACACATTCGTAGTTTGCTCGCGGCTAAGAAACTCCGGGACTGGCGACAGACATGCACCCATTTAAATGCTACCCTACCAATCAACTCGTCCAAGTTCTGGTCGGCCTTCCGTCGCCTTACCGGAACTAAACCCTCCCCCTATTATCCTCTTCTCCATGATGATCACCCTATCCCTGACACCCTTAGTAAGGCCAATCACTTTGCCTCCTACCTCTCCGATGTATTTTCCATCCTCGATGATAACCAGTTCGATTACTCCCTCTTCCCGGATGTCCGCGATCGAACTGAGACCTCCGTCCCTCCCCTCGCTCCTGGTTTCCAGTACTTGGACAACATTGTACACACAGAACTCAATGCCCCTATCACTACACAGGATCTCATTGCTACACTCCGCACAAAACGCAACACCGCTCCTGGTCACGATCGTGTCACCTACCGTCACCTTCGTGAAGCTCCTGTCTCTTTCCTCTCCACCCTGGCCAGGCTCTACAATGTAGTCCTGTCCACCGGTTACTACCCCGACCTGTGGAAAACCTGCCCGCATCTCGTGGTCGTGCGGTAGCGTTCTCGCTTCCCACGCCCGGGTTCCCGGGTTCGATTCCCGGCGGGGTCAGGGATTTTCTCTGCCTCGTGATGGCTGGGTGTTGTGTGATGTCCTTAGGTTAGTTAGGTTTAAGTAGTTCTAAGTTCTAGGGGACTGATGACCATAGATGTTAAGTCCCATAGTGCTCAGAGCCATTTGAACCATTTTTTTGTGGAAAACCTCCCGTATCCTCATGTTCCTTAAACCTGGCAAACCGCCGTCCGCCGTCTCCTCCTACTATCCCATCAGCCTTACCTTCGTCTTCAGCAAGGTCCTGGAATCTATCCTCACCCGACGCATCCACCAGCATCTTCGCCAGCACCGCCTCCTTCCCATTACCCAGTGTGGCTTTCGGCCGTCCTTCTCTTCTGACGACCTTCTCCTTCACCTCACTCATCTTCTTTCCGAACAGCTTAATTCCCGTCGCTCCGCAATCTTCCTCTCCCTGGACCTCGAACGTGCATATGACCGCGTATGGCATTCCGGTCTCCTCTTCAAGCTCCAAACCTTCGCCCTTCCCATTAACTACGCCCGTCTGATCGGCTCCTTTCTCTCCCGCCGTCCTTCCTATGTCACCATCCGTAACACAGATTCCTACACTTTTTTCCCCTCCGCCGGTGTGCCCCAGGGCTCCGTCCTCTCCCCCCTTCAGTACCTTTTGTACACGGCGGACATGCCGCCGCCGTAAGCCCCCGTCCACCTTCTCCAGTTTGCCAATGACACCGCCTTCCTTGCCCTTGCCCCCACCCTACAGCGCTCCTAACACCTTCTCCAATCCCATCTTGACCGGTTCACGGCTTGGTGCAACCAGTGGTTGCTCAAGGTCAATCCCTCCAAAACCCAGGTGATCATTGTAGGCAAAACCACCCCTTCCTTCCGCCACCTTGATTTCTATCTCACCATCTATGGCCGTCCAATCGCCCTCACTCACACCCTTAAGTACCTTGGCGTCACCCTCGACCGTTGCCTCTCCTGGACTCCCCACCTCCGGACAATCCAAGCCAAGGCACGCTCCCGCCTCAGTCTCCTCAAGCTCCCCTCTGGCCGTACGTAGGGTCTGGACCCCTCCACCATCCTCCACAACTATAAGTCCCTCTTCCGCCCTATCCTTTGTTATGCACATCCGGCTTGGATCTCCGCCCCCCTACCTTTTATCAATCCCTCCAAATCCTTGAACGTCATGCTCTCCGCCTCGCCTATCGCATCCGCCTCCCCTCCCCCACGCGGATCCTGTACAATCTCATCCCCTTCCCCCACCTCCTCCTTTTCCTTGAAAGGATACGGATGCTGTACACCTTCCGCGAACTTGATCCTTCTCACCCGCTCGTCTCCCCGATCCTCTCCCACCCCCACCCGCTGCCGCGCCTATAATCGCACGTCCCACCCAGTCTCCATTTCTCCACCCTCCTTACTCTCTCCCAAGGTGGCTTCCGCCAGCTCCCCCTCCCTGATGATGCCCTCCTCCCCTCCATCTACCCCTCCTATCAACTTTGACCCTGCCCCACCCCCCACTTCCGGTGTCCTTTCCTTTGGGCACCCTCCCTCCCTTCTCTTCCCTTCCCTTCTCTTTCCTTTTCCCACGTCCCCTCCCTCCACTCCTCTTCCCCTGGGTTTCCCCTCCCCCTTCCTCCTTCCCCCCTTTCTCCCCTGCCCGTGGCATCTCTGCTCTCCCCTCTCGCTCTCCCACTCCCCTTCCTCCTCCTCCTCTCTTGGCAGGTCCCCGGACTCGCACACGCATAGTGAACATTCGCGCGCCGGAGATCATCGACATCAGTATATCGTGTGTGTGCTCCGTTTTGTGTTTCGTGCAGTTACGACGCCACTGTTCACATGTGCCATCGCCGTTCTCCGTGTTATGTGCGCCGTGTCCACAAGTGTTAGTGTTTTTATCGTCCAACGTGAACGGCTTCATGTTTATTGTTTTTTTTTTGTATCTCCATTTTTTGCCCGCCGTTTTTTGTATTGTCTGTATCACCTCTGTCTGGTTATTGTTCCACTTAAGGCTGAAGAGCAGCGTAATGTGCTGCTGCCAGCCCGCCTGTATAGATGATTAATATTACAATAAAGGAAAAAAAAATAAGAGGATAATACTGAACGCCGTACCGGTTTCCAACAGCCTCGTATCACTAAGAGTCGAGATGACAGGCATCTTATCCGCATGGCTGTAACGGATCGTGCAGCCACGTCTCGATCCCTGAGTCAACAGATGGGGAAGTTTGCAAGACAACAACCATCTTCACGAACAGTTCGACGTCGCGTGCAGCAGTATGGACTATCCGTTCGGAGACCATGGCTGCGGTTACCCTTGACGTTGCATCACAGACAGGAGTGCCTGCGATGCTGTACTCAACGACAAGCCTGGGTGCACGAATAGCAAAAAGGCATGTTTCCGGATGAATCCAGGTTCTGTTTACGGTTTAATGATGGTCGCATCCGTGTTTGGAGATTTCGCGGTAAACGCACATTGGAAGCGTGTATTAGTCATCGCCATACTGGCGTACCACCCTTAGTGATGGTACGGGGTGCCCCTGGTTACGCGTCTCAGTCACCTCTTGTTCGAATTGACGGCACTTTGAACAGTGGACGTTATATTTCAGATATGTTATGACCCGTGGGTCTACCCTTCATTCGATCCCTGCGAAACATTGCATTTCAGCAGGTTAATGGACGACCGCATGTTGCAGGTCCTGTACGGGCCTTTCTGGATACAGAAAATGTTTGACAGCTGCCCTGACCAGCACATTCTCCAGATCTCTCACCAATTGAAAACGTCTGGTCAATGGTGGTCGAGCAACTGGCTCGTCAAAATACGCCAGTCACTGCTCTTGGTGAACTGTGGTATCGTGTTGAACTGCATAGGCAGCTGTACCTGTACACGCCAACCAAGCTCTGTTTGACTTAATGCCCAGGCGTATCAAGGCCGTTATTACTGCCAGAGGTGATTGTTCTGGGTACTGGTTTCTCAGGAACTAGGCACCCAAATTGCGTGAAAATGTGATAAAAAACATGGTTCAAATGGCTCTGAGCACTATGGGACTTAACATCTGTGGTCATCAGTTCCCTAGAACTTAGAACTACTTAAACCTAACTAAGCTAAGGACATCACACACATCCATTTACAAGGCAGGATTCGAACCTGCGACCGTAGCGGTCACGTGGTTCCAGACTGAAGCGCCTAGAACCGCACGGCCACACCGGCCGGCAAAATGTAATCACATGTCAGTTCTAGTGTAATATATTTGTCCAATGAATACCCTTTTATCATCTGCATTTCTCCTTGGTGTAGCAATTTTAATGGCCAGTAGTGTAACTAAAAGTGTAAGAAGTAGACAAACTGTAAAACGAGGATTAGGGAGACAAAAGTTACATTCGCGAATAAATGAAAATGCTGTGCTCGGAAAACATTAATGTTTTAGTGAGAAAAAGGGTTAAAATCGTATCTTGAGCACAGCACTCCGTGGGTGTGAAACGTGGACCATAATCACTGAGGGGATGAAACCTCTTGAAGAGTTTGCCAAACAATTTTTTACCGTAGTCAATTCTATAACCGTAATGTAACTGTGATGTAATTTTTGTCTTGTGTACCTTTTCTTATCTTATTAATGTTACATAATTAAACGTCATAGAATTAATTCCAGTGAACTACTTACAAAAGGGTATTGCAATAATGATGTGTAAAAACGCTGACCTAGACAGGAAAGTTTTCTGTTGTATAAATCCAAAGAACGCTTTCGCATCAAGGAGTACTATCGGGAAGAAGGAGTCGGCGGAGTGAGTTGTTAGCTACAAGCGGTAAAATGCAGACGCGATGTGCGGGATCTTTGAGGAATAAACTGCAAAATTTTTAATGTATGCTCGGACATAGTATATGGTTCTAAATGACCAGCAGCTTTGAAAGACCTGAGTCGAAACAAGGCCCCGGGAGTATACAACCTTCCATTAGAACTACTGATAGCCTTGGGAGAGCCAGCCCTGAAAAACTCTACCTTCTGGTGAGCAAGTTGTATGATACAGGAGAAATACCCTCAGATTTCAAGAAGAATATAATAATTCCAATCCCAAAGAAAGCAGGTGCTGACATATGTGAAACTTACCGAACTATCAGTTTAATATGCCACGGCTGCAAAATACTAACACGAATTCTTTACAGACGAATGGAAACACTGATAGAAGCCGACCTCGGGGAAGATCAGTTTGGATTCCCTAGGAATGTTGGAACACGTGAGGCAGTACTGACCCTCCGAATTATCTTAGAAAATAGAGCAAAGAAAGGAAAACCTACGTTTCTAGCATTTGTAGACTTAGAGAAACCTTTTGACAATATTGACTGGAACACTCTCTTTCAAATTCTAAAGGTGGCAGGGGTAAAACACAGGGAGCGAAAGGCCATTTACAATTTGTACAGAAACCAGATGGCGGTTATAAGAGTCAAGGGGCATGATAGGGAAGCAATGGCTAAGAAGGGAATGAGACAGGATTGTAGCTTATCCCCGATGTAATTCAATCTGTATATTGTGCAAGTAGTAAAGGAAACAAAAGAAGAATTAGGAGTAGGAATTCAAATCCATGGAGAAGAAATAAAAATTTTGAGGTTTGCCGATGACATTGTAATTCTATCAGAGACAGCAAAGGACCTGGAAGAGCTGCTGAAGGGAATGGACAGTGTCTTCAAAGGAGGATATAAGACGAACATGAATAAAAACAAAAGGAGGATAATGGTATGTAGTCGAATTAAATCTGGTGATGCTGACGAATTTAGATTAGAAAATGAGACGCTTAAAGCAGTAAAAGAGTTTTGCTATTGGGGAGCAAAATAACTGATCATAGTTGACGTAAAGAGGATATAAAATGTAGATTGGCAATGGCAGGGAAAGCGTTTCTGATGAAGAGAATTTAGTTAACATCGAGAATCGATTAAAGTGTCAGGAAGTAGTTTCTGAAAGTATTTGTATGGAGTGTAGCTACATATAGAAGTGAAACGTGGACGATAAATAGTTTAGAGAAAAAGAGAACAGTAGCTCTTGAAATGTGGTGCTACAGAAGAATGCTGAAAGTTAGATGGGTAGATCACGTAACTAATGAGGAGGTACTGAATAGAATTGGGGAGAAGAGAAATTTTGTGGCGCAACGTGACTAGAAGAAAGGATCGGTTGGTAGGACATAATCTGAGGCATCAAGGAATCACCTATTTAGTATTGGGGGGCAGCGTGGAGGGTAAAAATCGTAGAGGGTGACCAACAGATTCAGAAGGATGTAGGTTGCAGTAGGTACTGGGAGATGAAGAAGCTTGCACAGGATAGAGTAGCATGGAGAGCTGCATCAAACCAGTCTCAGGACTGAAGACCACAACTACAACAAATGGGCAGCAATACATCGTCAAGAGAAATCAGTATTCCATAGGAGAATTACGGGCAGATACTTCTTATATGGAGCTACAATAGAGATTATCCTGTCGCCATACATTATCGACGAAGTCCTTACATCGCATCAGCAGCAACTCATCAAAATAAGATCCGACCAGTTTCATCTTCATACTGTACAATGGTAACCAGCGTAGTAGATTTTCTTAACAGAATACCACAGTATTTATTGCAGCAACTGTTACACTGTAAGTGTATTTTATCACAGTCATTTACCTAACAACGTGCTATTCTGCCACCGTTATTGGCTCCGAAAGGCGCATAAGTGAAAGACTAGCAAAATATTGGGAGAAATAGAATTGGGGAGAAGAGAAATTTGTGGCGCAACGTGACTAGAAGAAGGGATCGGTTGGTAGGACATAATCTGAGGCATCAAGGAATCACCAATTTGTTAACATCGAGTATCGATTGAGGGGTCGTGAGACGTACTTGGGTAGCTCTGTTGGGACAGCACTTCCCCGCGAAGGGCAAAGGTCCCGAGTTCGAGTCTCGGTCCGACACTCAGTTTTAATCTTCCAGGAAGTTTCATATCAGCTTACACTCCGCTGCAGAGTGAAAACTCAATCTGGAAACATCCCCCAGGCTGTGGCTAAGCCATGTCTCCACAATATGTCATTTAACAGAAGCGAACTTCGTTGCTTGGTAGAACAACTAGTAACACAATAATGCCTAATAGTATAACAGTAAAAGCATAATTCGAATGAATATTGACAAAATATTACTCCATAATAATACATTTCGTGTTTTTTGTGTGCTTTGCAAACTCTGCTCACTTTTGCATATCACGTAACAATGTGGTGCAAAATTACTTATTTTTACCAGAATGAAATTTTCACTCTGCAGCGGAGGGTGAGCTCAAATGTAACTTCCTGGCAGATTAAGACTGTTTGCCGGACCGAGACTCGAACTCACGGTCCTTGCCTTTCGCGGGAAAGTGCTCTATCAACTGAGGTACCCAAGCACTATGAAGTTTTGAAGGTAGGAGACAAGATACTGGCAGAATTGAAGCTGTAGGGAGGCGTCGTGACTGTGAAGCTAGTCCCGGCGGAGGTTCGAGTCCTCCCTCGAGCATGGGTGTGTGTGTTTGTCCTTAGGATAATTTAGGTTAAGTAGTGTGTGAGCTTAGGGACTGATGACATTAGCAGTTAAGTACCATACGATTTCACAAACATTTGAACATTTTTTGAGGGGTCGTGAGACGTGCTTGGGTAGCTCTGTTGGTACAGCACTTCCCCGAGAAGGGCAAAGGTCCCGAGTTCGAGTCTCGGTCCGACACTTAGTTTTAATCTTCCAGGAAGTTTCATATCAGCTTACACTCCGCTGCAGAGTGAAAACTCAATCTGGAAACATCCCCCAGGCTGTGGCTAAGCCATGTCTCCACAATATCCTTACTTCCACGAGTGCTAGATCTGCAAGGCTCGTAGAAGGGCTTCTGTGAAGTTTGGAAGGTAGGAGACGAGATACTGGCAGGATTGAAGCTGTGGTGACGGGTCGTCAGTCGTGCTTGGGTAGTTCAGTTGGTAGAGCACTTGTCCGCGATTGGCAAGAGTCCCGAATTGGAGTCTCGGTCCCGCACACAGTTTTAATCTTCCAGGAAATTTCATACTTATTCTTTGCTAAACGAAACTTTATAAACTTTCCGGAAGTAACTTACTGTAATAGTAAAGAATTGTTAATGACATCTGAATTTCTAATATTAGAAACAGCTAGCATTACACTGAGTAACGCAATGCTATTCATTACGCGAACTATTTTACCTGCATGTGTTCAGTACAAATTATTCTGCTGGTTTTCTGACTGACTTAAATTCGTGATATTAACTGTACTTTCACATCTGAGTTCGCGTCACTGCCTTTGGCTACTTTCGCACCTAATTACGATTCAGCGACAACTTCGTAATTACACATTATAAACAATTAATAACTGTACATTAATTTTTGGTCACAGTTTGAGCCAGGACTGATATTAAGTAATTTTCAATCTACTAAATTATAACAGGTTCACTTTATTTATTACTAACATCACTGTTCCTTATTTCTACCTTTTTTGGTCAAAATTTCTTCGATTGTTATCGTACGAATATAGTCACGCGGTAACGATTCTGTAATAAGTATATGTGTACTTATCCACATAGCCATTAGTCTTCGGAGTAGATGCATTTCTCGAGTAACAAGGATCATTAGGTGCAAGTGTCATTTAAAAATCTTAATTAACAGGAACTGTAGATCCGTTGTAAGTTAAACGTAGTATGAATGGACAGAACCACTAAAGAAGTTTTTCAAAGATTTCTTAAGGACAATAACAAACGAAGCCACCATGAGAGAATTGATCATATAATACGTCGAAACCAGTTTCTTGATAATATCCAAGAAGCAGAAATACAAACAAATAAAGTAAGAGGGAGACCTCGACTGGAATCCTTAAAACAAGTTCTAAATAATACGGGAGTCAAGAACTGTATGGAAGCGAATGAGTCTCGGTATAATAACTCCAGATGGAAAGCTGTCATCCAAACGAAAGAATGATGACCATAAAGAACGCAGAGAAAGCAGATCGGTTTTCTGAGTGTGAAGAACTCATTCATCAGTTTCTACTAGTATAAACTTGAAATCCTTTACATTCTCACCGTTTTAAACGAAATGAATTTAATACACTAAAATCAAAATACCTTCCATTAGTGGTCGGCGATAATGTCACAGTCAACTGTGTTACACGTATCTCCAGTAAATTCGATTTAATGACATTCGTTCATTTTTCCTTTGCATTCATGTCCTCCAGCTAATTATAATCCGTCAAATTTTTGATTGTTAAGTTGCTAAGACTTCAGAATTCTCTACATCGTTTGACGCTGCAGAGTGAAAATCTCGTTCTGGAAACATCTCCCAGGCTGTGACTACGCCATGTCTCCGCAATACTCTTTCTTCCAGGAGTGCTAGTTCTGCATGGATCGCAGGAGAGCTTCTGTAAAGTTTGGAAGGTAGGAGACGAGGTACTGGCAGAACTGAAGCTGTGAGGACGGGTCGAGAGTCGTGCTTGGGTAGCTCAGATGATAGAGCACCTTCCCGCGAAAGACAAAGGTCCCGAGTTCCAGTCTCGATCTGGCACACAGTTGGAATCTGTCAGGAAGATTCAAAAAGATAATTCATCCAAACTAACGGTCAACGAGCAACGGCTGGTTAATCCGAACTGTTATTTTAATATTTTTTACCAACTTCTTTAAACATTGTAAACTTAATGTTTTAGTATCATTATTGCGCTGACTGACAGGAAAATCCAGATCTTGAATGTTTTCTATGGCGAAGACTGCCAACCCAGACTTGCCATCTTCTCGTGTTTCGATTTCAGCTCTGCTACGCAAGTCTGCAAGACGCTGACGCCTCACCCACAGTGGATTACCATTGGCGACTGGCAACAATTTTGATATAAAGCACTATCTTCGCAGGTTAGATTTCTTACAAAAATGTGAGTTACATTTCTTGATTTACCTTTCGTCCTGAATCCGAAATTTTTATGTGAAAACTCTTAAAGGACTATAAACAAAACTAACACTTTTAACGTTCTACATCTCTTACTTCATGTCTATGGATTTTGAGCTCTCTGTCGCTAGAGGTACCCTAATTGTACCGTGTAACAACGCGGTGTGTAAAGTAACTTCGTCCGCGTGTGTAGAGAGACAGCGTGCCGTAAACGTCTTCCGAATTCGATGAGTTCGTCCACACTTGGAACAACCCGTCCGTCAGCGTGAGAGTGCTACGAGCGCTCCTGCATATGGAGAAATCCGACGCCTTCGGTTCACTGCCATCGATCTTCCTTTCTCTTCTTCAGTATGACAACGCAAGGCCACACACGAGCGCCGCTCTATCTGCAACAGTTTGGCGCCTTGGTTGCACTGTAATCCGATTTTCACCTGTTTCCAAAACCTAAAGAATACCTTCTAGAGGTTCAGTTTGATAGTGCAGTGTAGTTCGATGAAAGGTTGCGGCTCCGTCAACAAAGTCAACATTCTCCATTAACGATGTCAACAAACATATCTTTAGTTGGGAGAAATGAGTTCTTCGTCAGGTGACTATGTCGAGAAATAAATACGTAGGCACGAAGAATGTAGACGTAGAATATTAGTAACGTTTGCTTAATTTCAAAAGCCTTGAAATTCTTTGCAAAAAAAAAAAAAATGTCGAGTCATTAGCTTTCAGCACGCCCTTGCACACTACGATAACTGTGTACCTTATTGTAATTGTCTCAATAATTTTATGTTTGCTATCATGACGTTGGTACTATTGCTCAAAATTGTAGCTGTGCGTCTTTGTGCACCATGTTCAGTGAATGAATTTTTTCCGGGTTGTTCCCATAGATCCTAGGACTGTTGCTAGTCAACCGAACCCAATGTCTAGTTGTAACTACATTATATTACGTTCAAGCGCAATAAAATGTACATTATGTGATCAAAAGTATCCGGATGAAAATAACATACACGTTCATGGCGCCCTCCATCGGTAATGCTGGAATTCAGTATGGTGTTGATGAGAGCTTCCACTCTAGCAAGCTTAAGTTCAATCAGGTGCTCGAAGGTTTCCTGGGCAGCCCATTATTCACGGAATGTTGCCCTGAGGAGAGAGACCGATGTCGGTCGCTGAGGCCTGGCACGAAGTTGGCGTTCCAGTACATCCCGAAGGTGTGCTATAGGATTCAGGTTAGGACTCTGTGCAGGGTAGACCATTACAGGGATGTTATTGTCGTGTAACCACTCCGCCACAGGGCTCGATCGTGTTGAAAGATGCAATCGTCATCCCCGAATTGCTCCTCAAAAGTGGGAAGCAAAGAGGTACTTAAAACATCAATGTAATCCTGTGCTGTGATAGTGCCACGCAAAACAACAAGGGGTGCAAGCTCCCTCCATGAAAAACACGACGACGCCATAACACCACCGCCTCCGAATTCTACTACTCGCGCTATACACACTGGCAGACGACGTTCACCGGGCATTCGCTATACTCGCACCCTGCCATCGGAATGTCACAATGTGTACCGTGATTCGTCACTCCACAGAACGTTTTTCCACTGTTCAATCGTCTAATGTTTACTCTCCTTACACCAAGCGAGGTATCATTTGGCATTTACTGGCGTGATATGTCGCTTATGAGCAGCTGCTCGAGCATGAAATCCAAGTTTTCTCTCCTCCCGCCTAACTCTCATAGGACTTGCAGTGGATCCTAATGCAGTTTTGGAATTCCTGTGTGGTGATCTGGATAGATGTCTGCCTATTACCCATTACGACCCTCTTCAACTGCCGGCGGTCTCTGTGAGTCAACAGACGAGCTCGGCCTGTACGCTTTTGCGCTGTATGTGTCCCTTCACGTTTCCACTTCACTATTATATCGGAATCAGTGGACCTAGGGATGTTTATGAGTGTGGAAATCTCGCGTCTAGACATATGACACAAGTGACATCCAATTACCTGACCACGTTCGAAGTCTGTGAGTTCCGCGGAGTGCCCCAGTCTGCTCTCTCACGAAGTCTAATGACTACTGAGGTCGCTGATATGGGGTACCTGGCATTAGGTGGAAGCCAAATGCACATAATATGAAAAAGTATGTTTTTTAGGGGCTCCGCATACTTTTGATCACATAGTGTATAATAAGTAATTCAGATCGCTATCTCTGCGTTGCCTGACGATTGAGATGCTACAAATAAACTATTCTAAGGAGCTCTAGAGAACGTTTTCAAATGAAACCGAACAAGGAATTCATGTTAAAAGATCATAGTTCAATCAAAGGTAACAAGTATAGCTAAACATCAGCTATAAGTAGGGACGTAAGAAATAATGTCTGCGGGTAAGGTTTAAAATCTGTGATAATAGTACTAAAATAATTCATCATCAACCAATTGAAAAGAAAATTAACACATTAACATCGAAGACAGAAGTGAAGATTATGAACTGTCATATAAAAAAAAAAAAAAATGAAAATAACGCCCCAATGGACAGTAGTTGAGATTAACAAAAGAATAAAAATGACAGTAAGTGCATTTCATAGTGCCAAAGTCAGGCTAGATTTCTGAAATGAAAAGGATTCAGAGGCTGAGGGTTGCTTATCGAGCATTGGAGAGATGCATGTTGGGAATGACTTGAGGGACTTTTCGGGATTTCAGCAGGGTGCCAGACCACTGAGGGAACATAAGGGGTGGGGAGAGGGGGGGGGGGGGTGGATTTTAGCATCTCATAGCTCATTTCCTGCATTTTTCACATGCGAATCCTGTTCTCCAGTTTAGGTCATTCCGCCAGTACAAGTTAGAACACCAGACGACGTCGCCCGCCCAATGACAATCTTAAACGTCACTATTAAGGATGTGAAATTTGCTCCCACCAGATAGGCATCTCTTGACGAAGGGGACGGTGATTATCTTTGAACGTACGAAGTTTAACTCAGTTTTGACAGGATCAGTCCATCGATAACATTTTACAAACACCATTATGATCTGTACTCCCTGATTCCAACTAAGGTCAAGCACAATTACCCTATATTCATTCTATATGCAAGCCTAGTTGGTTCTCATATACAGTCAAGTAGGAGTAAAATAGTCAAGAGCACGCTCGTATTCAACGTGGAACTTACCCTGATAATTCCATCCAACTCATAATACCTCTGCATCCACCTTTCGACGTTTGTCTGAGCATGCCTCCTCGCAGAGAGATGATCAAACACGGCGATCGTCAAATAAGATGCTCTACACGATACTGAGACGACCCCAGTACACGTGGCAGGGAAGAAGCCCACCAATATGCAGTAAGCCAAAGGATGGTGCTTTGTATCTTGCATTAGAACCGATACTATCTCTGTCACCTGCAGAGTGTGAATGGATTACAGGTTGCGAATTCCTTTCCACGAAAATTGTTTGTCACTTGTTGCTGCAACAGTCCACCAAGCACTTCATCGATAAGAAGACCTTTGGTAGAAGCGGCATCATAATTCTCAACAGTGATAATCTGTGGACCACAGAAAATCGTCGTCGTACCAGCAAAGGTTAAGCAATATTATTTACACAGGCATATTGGCGACCTGCAGAGACCATTTGCTTTTTCACAACATTTTCATGGACCCACGTGTGTTGAATCCTTGAGGATATTCCGCCGTTTCTAATACGAAAATAATTGTCTTTAACCATACGAAAGGCGAAGTGGACAATGAGCGACGGAGCACCCGCCGAATTCCATGTCATTGTTAGTCAATACCTCAACAACATAGTCCCCAGGAGTTGGATAGGACGAGGAGGCCCTAGTGTCCTGAGCACTTCGATCAACTGACTTAAAACCCCTTTCATTACTTCTGAGGCATCTGAAAAGTATTGCATATGCTGAGCTGGTTTCCGTTATGCACACCCTTCAACAGCGTGTCCGAGAAGCATGTCAGTATTCTACCTGCAGCCTGGAACATTGAAAGAGTGAGAGAATCCATTATGCGAACGCTCACACTGTATCACATGGCTTCCAATTACTCTTGTGTCACATGAAGACTCCTTTCTTCCTTGTTTATGTCTCTCTCATACACCATTTAGTTGATTGTAGCTTTTCTTCATTGTACAATTTCACTATCTTATTTTTCGTTTCTCTCGTCTTGTTTTTTTCTTTCCAAGGCATCAATTCTGAAATGAATTTGCTCCAGATATCAGCTGAACTTTCCACGGCATTTCATAACCTACCATGTCATGGTCTTTTCTTAAATCAGCATGTTTTCACACTTCATTCCACCAGCCACCTTTGTTTCAGGATTTATAATCTTTGTCCGTACATATGTAGAACTTCTTTACGACACGGTCAATGTTACACCAACTTTTGTTATACTCTGTCCGCGCAACTGCTCCGGTCAGCGAGTAGTATGCGGGAGTAGCACGTGATGTCGGAGTTAAAGATTTATCCCTTTATAAAACAGAATTTCGCACCTCACGTGAAATCCCTGGCTTCAGCACACAATCTTATTGTTATTTAGTCCAGGAGGACCATGTGATCAATGACGAAGTGATCCATAAAGCGATTTACAAGCTGTTAACGGCGTTGAGGGTAATGTGACTTGGCTGGAATATTCATTATAATGTTTGACAGTCGCTAATATTTGCGCGTGTTCCTTTTGCTGTAATGTTTTATTGAAGACGTCCTCTACGCTGTGTTATTTCAATGAAGCCACATTTCAGTCAAGGTATGGTAATTTCAGCGAAACCTACTCTTTCGATTAATAGCCTACACTGCCTGTAATTAAACACTGAACCAAAACAAACGGATGAGCTGCGGTACAACTCTCACCTTGTCAACGTTAATTTTATTGAAGACCTAGTCAGTGAACAAGGTTTTGTATCATTCAGGAGCCGTAAACAAAAGCCTGCAGAACATTACATTCGTTTCCTTTGACGCTCTCCGCCGAAGCAGTCAGTCCACTGCAAACAATTGATAGCAGGAAATCGATCAGAGGACTCTGAAAACGGCAGCTGTCGGGAACACCTGCCGCTAGTTATTCTTGACGCCTTCATCAGCGTATTGTTACTAGCAGCAGGTGAGTGGACAGGTACAATGATTGTTCACCGCAGGGGGAAGTTAATTATCCGACTGCGTTCCGTGCTCGGCACTGCACGACAAAGCTTTCAAAGTATTTTCACTGTTACTAATGCTGAATAAAGGTTTCTCGCAACAAGCAGAGTAATTTTTCCACGTACTTTGTGAACGTTCACCGCGGTACTTGGTGTGTAGAGCATAAATTTAAAAAGGCTGTGCTAATATGTGCTACAGTCGGACGCAAAGCCATAAGATTTAGGCAGATTTTTTGCTTTATAAGCTGGGAAAGGGGTGCAATTCAGAACGTACAGTCAATACCTCTCACACATTTATAGTAACAATAGACTGTAAAATCGTAGTGCCCGTGTGTTTGAACACGCTGATCTCCAAAAGTACATAATGAATGTTCGTGGGGTTTCCACAGATAATCTAAGCGTAGCTTCAGCCAACATATAGTCTGTATTTCATCAAAGCCGGATTACGAAAGAAAGGACATCGCGATTAAATATTTTTTCTAAAATATTCGGTTCAGCTTAGTACACCTAAGAACCAATAAATGGTGCTGTTAGTTTCATAGTACATTAAAGAACCAATAGATGGCATTGTTAGTTTTTTTAACTCAGTGACAGATGTATTTCGGGAGTTTCCGTTAGTGACAGAATGAAGCGCCACAATCTTATGTTTACGAATACAAACGAGCATTGACTTTACTCGGCGAGGAGATACGAATTTACTGATTTGACTTTTTGTGCTAAATGCTTAACGACGTAGCTTTGCTTCTTTCGAGATGTTTTATTTATATCCTTTGCTACGACAAACGAATTTATTAAGTTTGCTTTGTTATTTGGGTACCTACACATTACGTTTTGATTTAGTTTTGTTTATGAATGTAAATGACTAGAAAAGAGTCGAATCTTGCTGAATATACCAGAACGGTTAAGAAACTGGGGACTATATGGTCTCAAGAATTCAATGAAGAACATGAGGTAAGACTTGCGGGAACTCGGGATCATCAGGTATTAACTTGTTCTTTCGAAAGTTCTTCCAAAAACGAGATGTGTTCCAACTCTGATTGAGGGCTTCAAGCATTATTTTGCTCCTCAGAACCCTTCACTCACCGAGGCGTGATGTTCCTTCTCTCCAATGTAACTTCCTAGAAGCGGACTTTAAGTGGCGCAGCCGAGCGAGTTTATTTAATTTTAACAATTTACCACTTCCCTTTAAAATGTACTTCCCTAGGAGCTTATGTAATGCTATGTACATAAATAAAGCAAAAGGCCAGCTTGGAGTTGCAGGTGTGGATCTTAGAATGAGACGCTTTCTGGATTGTCAACTCTACATGGCTCTCTCCTGCGTTAGTGAATCAAACATGCTCTTTACTAATGCAAAGAAGGGCAGCTCGTTTCGTGTTATCGCCCAATAGGGGTGAGAGTGTCACTGATATGTTACGCAAGGTGGGGTGTCAGTCACTGAAATAAAAGCGGTTTTTTTTGGGGCGAGATCTATTTACGAAATTTCAATCACCATCTTTCTCTTCCGAATGCGAAAATATTTTGTTCACACCCACCTACGTAGGGAGCAATGATCATCATAATAAAATAAGAGAAATCAGAGCTCTAACTGAAGGATTTAAGTGTTCTTTTTTCCCATGCGCCATTCGAGAGTGGAATGGTAGAGAAGTAGTATGAAAATGGTTCGATGAACCCTCTGCCAGGCACTTAAGTGTGAATTGCAGAGTAAGCATGTAGATGTAGATGTAGAATGTCCTCATTCATACTACTCCAAAAGTTCTATAAAAGAAGCTTTAGAAGCCCAAAATAAATTCCGAGAATACGAGATCCCAGGCACAGCTATTAGTAAATGCACTTACAAGGTCAGGAATGCCAGGTAGTATGGCATCATTACAATCGAAGGAAAATTTAGGTACAACAAGAAGTGCTAAAACGCTAACATAAATGAATATCTATTATGATTCAAGTAACTGCTAAACACAACGATTTTACTGTTAAACAAAACGGGAAATAGGTCTGGAAAAAGGTGATTTAAATTTCAAATGAAAAAATTTGCGTTTTTATCGTCGTCCTCTGTGGTTAAAGAAAACGCTGTGGGCAAAGCACATGAGTTACTATTCAGTCCTTGGTACAAATTAGCAAGAACTCCAACATTCACAAGATGATTAATTAGTAAAACTTTCTATTTGCACTTTCTTCCCCTTTTAGTCATTTGTAAGGATCTTCATTATTACATGGAATGATTCCGTTCACAGGTTATTAATTTAATTTGTATTTCAGTGTGGCTGCATGCCGATCACTTGATATTTCAAAAGAAAACAACATTCTCTCATCAGACTAAAAAGTGACTGACGGATTACGCACTTCTTAATTTTAGACACAATAAGACAATAAGAATGTCTGACAAAAACTAATCTTGGGAAACAGCATACTAACATAGTGTAATATCTCCTTTAACATCGTGTAACATTGCCTCTATCCTTGATAATGGTTTCATTTCGGAGATCAGTAGCCATGTACTTCTTCAGGCAAGCCACGTGCCGCTGATGCTAGTAACTGACAACTACAACACGCTGAGCTATCAAGCTGCGGAGATCTCATCAGCTATACAGCAATGGTACCTTCCAAGGCGGTCTGCATCGTCAAGCGAACGGCAAAACAGTTTATTAGCGTTCACACTTTGTGATCTTAATTCCGTTTTTATTTACATTTGTCATTTCTCCTTCAGATGAAACTGTTTGACGTAATCTATATTATCAGAAGGCAAAAACTGGCAATCCGTATCAGATGCTGCTTGTTTATCTAACCGCTCGGGGGCAACAAATATTTAATTCTCAGTATTTCACATAACTACTGACGAAATGTTGCCATACTCATCAAGAGGTATGATATCATGTTAAATGTTTAACACGTTAATAGAAGTATTATAGTTAGATACTGTGTATATGTATTGTTGAAGTGTAACTCAACCCGCAAACTCTCCGAAATATTTTCTTGCAGTTATTCCGAATGAAAGCACTTAGCGACTTCTAAAAACCCTTCACCTCTGGGTACTTTAAAAATAAATACAGCACTAGTTCAGCAATTTATACTGTAAAAATTTACTGTAGACTCGTAACTAGAATAAGAGGTGTTCCACGGGTCGTTCCTGCATTTAGATGCAACACTAAACTAGTTTTGCAGTGAGTTACGAAATCTTCCAAACATCTTCGGATTGTTTTCTGAAGCCTGACAGGGCTAAACAAGTCTCTCCCTCCGTGTTACAACCTTCCCAATGGAATTTACGTAGAGAAAAATTGAGATGTTTCAGATCAGGTGATCGTTGAGGCCTGGCTCTATGTATCCATTTTGGACCATACTGGCAGGTTATATTTATTTTCCAGCAGAAAATATGTATCTACTCCAACAGGCATTTATCAAATTCCCCATTAATAAGCCGTGGCTGAAATTGGAGCCAAACTAGAAGATGGAAAATGCTTAATTGAAACTCTTCCACCTGGTATAGTTTTATTTATTTAAATAACTATTTTTTTCTTGTCCTTCAGCTAGTAGGACTTATGCATGTATGACATATGTCACGTATATATTCGAAATGGTGAATTTCTTATTTACGTAGTATTTGATTTGTTTTTCATAACTAGTGTTAGAATATACCTACTTCATATGATGGTGTTATATTTATTTGCGCTGGAAACTTCATTCATTAAGAGGCATGAATAATCAAAGTCATACAACAGCATGCCACATGAAAATTGGTGTCAGCTAGTCAGTAGTTCTGAGGGAATTGACACCTCTCATTAGAAAATCCTTATCTGGTAATCTGTTGCAGTTTTCTGGAAACTAAGAAGAAGACACTCATAAATGAGGATCACTCACACCGAAATTTACTTTTGTTAGTTGATCCCTTATGCTTGTTTGATTCCTGAATGTGACATTACATTTTTTGCCCCAATCTTCTGAATCAGATAACGCCCTTCATTATTCTATTAAGCCCTTTATTGGATAATTTAGCAAAGTTTGAAATGTGACAATTTTTCTTGTAAGTAGATAAGTCCACCGTGTTCGCATACAGTGTACTAACTGAACAGTACTGAGAAATTTTATGTTTTCCTAACCAACTATCTTGAATTAAAAATAGGGCATTATTGGCATCTATTGGTTATCTAATATCAAAATTTTCTCCTTGCAATTTTAGAAACTGCAGTTGTCAAGTCTACAAAATAGGACGATGTACTTGTGCTAGTCTGGTGTCAGTAAAATGTAAACGGAAGTTTAAATTAAACCGGACGTTGCACCAACGAAAATGTCTAATTTTAATGAAGATGGAACAGTGAAGCTGTAACGACAAGTTTAATTTTTCCCGTGTTCCAGAAATAATGTCCACAAACCTTGAGGTGATTTCTTCGCCTGGAATTCGTTCCACACACCATACCTATTTAATTACCCTCCAATGGGAAAGCTGTTAGAACCAGTAGCATTACACGAGTCCAACGCGTGCAACAAATGTTTTTCAGTATCAGATGAGCTGAGTGATTAACTGAAAATTTTTTTGCGAGTGAAAGCTTCAATATATCGTTACTTATTCGATACAAAACACTGCCAACCCCGTGCTAAACTTAAGTTACAGTTTTGTCTTTCACGCGCAATTGCACTCACTCGTAATAACCATCTAACGTCAATTAGCCAAATCCGTTATCACAAGGCTTAGGAAACGGATTGTCTGTGACAGAATGCTCGTTCATAAATTTATTCAGTTTGAGTTCGTGCCTTGTATAACACGCCACGTAAAGTTTGGATATTCTATTCCACAGTTTACATGTCAAAATCGGAATACCATGTGTTCGTCTTTTTCACACGTTCACGTTCATTTTGCGCCACTTGACGGTCATATTTTAACCACTGTCCGATAAAATGTTCATATCTCTTCAGAGCTCCTAATATCCACGTCTGAACATGATCACTGCTCCGATCAAAACCGCATTTACGTTTCACAAACTAATTTTCTTAGCCTACAAAACACGACCTCTCGTACTGTTTACTGATTGGTTGATATACATTGTAACCACACCAGTATTCTTATTAAACCGAGCAAAACTGCGTCTTTTACCTTTGAACAGTCACAACCAATAGTTTTTATGAACAGTTTCTCAGAAGAACAAATTTATAAAATCCATTAATATGAAAATACCTCCCTCTTTAAAAGGCAAACATATCGCTAAATGTATCTTGTTTTTCAGTCCCTTAAACTTCCTAGTTGTACAATTTCCTCTGCATATGATTCATTCTCTCAGAACACAGTTCTGACGCTAACGTGTGCTCATTTAATGGGCATAACAATATTCATTTATTTAGCACTTCGAATTCACACCATCATTCACACTAATAATTAATGAAAGTCGCAATATTCGCAATAAATACAGTTTTCTTTCCCAAATACACAGTTTATCTTCTAGAAAATTTGAAGGTCCGTAAATTTCTGACACCTTTCGGCAACAGGCCAAACTACTTGCAACTTGCTAATGGATTCGAGCGCATGTATCATGAGAGACACGTATGAAGCTGTTTGCTTGCTACTGTCTCTTACTTGCAAAGGCGCGGTACATGGAACCACGCCCGAAAACTTTCAATTACAACTCAACTGTTTTGCGTCCGTCACCGATCTGTAAGAATACTAACGAAAGTAATGTCAGGTCAACGGACTTCGATTCTGTGTGCGTCACTGCGAAAATTTAACCAACGACCAGGTTAGCTCACGTACAATCTCAGTGACGGTCCATAAGCAGAAATTTACAATTATCTCGCAAATCACTCCTTTTGCGGATCAATGTTTACTGGAACGTTTATCATTTTCTTTCATCCTTATTAATTTTCGCTATTAATTAAGATACATCCAGTAAATTTGAGCCTGAGGGTTACAGAAAAATTACCTTCACCAATTTCGACTTAAACAGAGCTGCATTCCTTTGACGAGTGCGTATGTAACTTATTCATGTCATTTGATGAGCACTGGCATTGACGAAAACGATAATAATGCCATTTGTTTATTCTGGCTGTGAAATTTGTATCAAAAAATAGTATTTGCTTTTCTTCTAGTAAATCGCTTATTTGCTCTATAAACCTAATGCCACGCCACTTAACATGACATCCACTTTAGCAGTAAGAAACAAACTTTCTGTTTTACTATCGATTTCTGGAAGTTGGATTTGACTGTTTAGAAGCATAAATAGGTACATTTAGTTATCAACTGAAAAGTAATAAAACTGACTTAACTGATTTACTTGCTTGATAAAGCCTTGATCCACGGATGTCACCGTCGTCCAATAACGAAACTGAGGAAGATAGCAACACCTCTCACCGATCACCAGTGATGAGAGTTTTCATTTATGAGGCTATTTCGTATATCAAAAACATCAAGTTATAGGGCTGGACGTATTAGCAAAACTCATTTACCTAACGATCTACATGTTACTAGACGTTGATGCGAGAGCTCTTTTGGATCGTGAACCGTCCCTGGCGTTGAAATGGATAAAGAGACAGTACTGCATTACCGGTACGTGTGCTGAAAGCATTTCCATGTGAATGACCTCTCCCAATAATAATACGCTAGAGGATGAGACTTTTTAAGCAAATGGGATTCGACAGCGTATTATTTAAATGGCTTGCTCCTTTTAAACAAACGATAAAATTTATTTAACATATTTTGTTGATTAGTGATACAACATCACAGTTCTTTTGTCAGTTCTGATTTCCCCTTTGATCCGTTTTGTATCATTACGTGCATTGGATGTACTACCATTTCTATTAAACATAGGAGGCATTATACACAGGACTTACAAGTTCTTCTTCTTCGACCAATTCTACAATTCGTCATCCTAATTACTTTGATGTCATATCACGTACGGTAGTGGATAAACACATCTTCTAGACTTCTCAGTTCATTATTTTCTTCATGTCCATGCATCTACATCGTCCTTGAATGTTTCCTAATGGCAGATACCCGTCTTCTAATAGGTCATTAAGAGTATCTTCTTATTTTTGGAATCCAGAATAGAATTTAATTATTAGTAACGTATTCCGTGCACCTTCATTCCGTTATTACAGTTTTTCTTACATCTTTCACTGTATTCTTGATAGTTTTCACGTCACTGCCAACTAGACCCAGGAAGATCTGCAGCGGATAGGCACTTGGTGCAGGGAGTGGCAACCGTCCCTTAACATAGACAAATGTAATCTATTGCGAATACATAGAAAGAAGGATCCTTTATTGTATGATTATATGATAGCGGAACAAACACTGGTAGCAGTTACTTCTGTAAAATATCTGGGAGTATGCGTGCGGAACGATTTGAAGTGGAATGATCATATAAAATTAATTGTTGGTAAGGCGGGTACCAGGTTGAGATTCATTGGGAGAGTGCTTAGAAAATGTAGTTCATCATCAAAGGAGGTGGCTTACAAAACACTCGTTCGACCTATACTTGAGTATTGCTCATCAGTGTGGGATCCGTACCAGATCGGTTTGACGGAGGAGATAGAGAAGATCACAGGGTTATTTGGAAACCGTGATAGCGTTACGGAGATGTTTAATAAACTCAAGTGGCAGACTCTGCAAGAGAGGCGCTCTGCATCGCGGTGTAGATTGCTCGCCAGGTTTCTAGAGGGTGCGTTTCTGGATGAGGTATCGAATATATTGCTTTTCCCTACTTATACCTCCCGAGGAGATCACGAATGTAAAATTAGAGAGATTAGAGCGCGCACGGAGGCTTTCAGACAGTCGTTCTTCCCGCGAACCACACGCGACTGGAACAGGAAAGGGAGGTAATGACAGTGGCACGTAAAATGCCCTCCGCCACACACCGTTGGGTGGCTTGCGGAGTATAAATGTAGATGTAGACTCACGATGCTTTGCTCACCTAGCAGTCCTGAGCTGTAAATGGTTTCCGCACTGATCTCTCGCTGTTCTGAGTCAATACTGGGGAAACACACCGACAAGGAAGTTTCTAAGCCGCTACCAGCACCACAAACACCTAAGTCGATATTTATTATTCTACTTATTTACTTCGCTGTCGATCCCGAGATCGTCTTCATCTCTCCTATGTAATCTAACTTACTTAATCTAATTTATCAACTGACTGTATTATTGCACTGTTTTTTTTCTCCATTTTGGTTTCTAAGTTTTGGGTGCACAGCATTTTTCTCTTCTTTTCAGTTTCTCTCTTCTTTTTAATTGCAGATTTTCAAATTTGCTACTCCTTGTTGCAATTCAAATGCGCTACAGTCAAACAGTGCAATGTCAGCAGCAAAATGACTGTTCAAATATTGGGCCTTAACAAGAATTCCAGTTTAATTTTCCTTTTTCAAATATTTCAAAATTTACTCCAGGACTGTTGAGAATAAGTTATGATATGGAATCCCTTTAAGTTACTCTTTTTTCTCTCAGAATTTTTCACTGTTCTATTGACCCCTAAAGGAAGCAAAACTAATGGAATATCGACGAAATGGTATAGCGTACGTATTATTACAATAGTCGATGCTCAAACGTGGCCATGTTTAAGGACTGTTAATTAAAATAGGGTGGAATCTGTACTTCTACATCTCTGTTAGCATTTCTGCTCTTAACTCTGTATTGTTTCTGGCTGCGATAGCAGAGCGCTTCCTTCTGTGGAAATACTTGTCATAGTACATGATAGTTATTCTAAGTGTACGAAATTGTTAACTGGTATTACGTCGTCCTTTCTCTCCTCTTACTTTAATTTTTATATTCCAGTAAATAGCTATCTTCATAATTCTAGGTTTCTTGACGATGATATTTTCAGTGTCAGTGGCGGAAAGCAAGTTTTAACCGTTATGCTTGAGGAACAGAGAACGGGAACGAAGTCATAATGTGACCAGTCAGGTAGGAAGCTCATTGGTCGACCGAAGTTTGGATATCGGTTTCGTACACACAGTACTTCGTCTTCTCTGTTATTAGAATAAGAATTATTTTCAATTAATTCAGTAACGTGTGGTGCTAATTTATCAAGCTGCCGTATCGAAATATATGACGTAAGGACCTTCATCCACCGAAGCATGGACATTGCAGATTTATCATATCAGGAAAAGGTAATGGAATAGGAGAACCTATTTTTCGGAAGTTTAAGAGCGTTACAGTGCTTGGGAAATCATAAAAGTGAAATAAGGACCAAATCATGAGGAACATATTCTGCGGATGGTCTCAAAATGGAAGCAAAATATGGACAGGAACTCATCGCCGGAACAAATCTGTACGTCGTGTGACGTGAAACCTCCCATAAAGGAAGTATCAGTGCCCTTATGCCACAACCGCAACGCAACTCTCTAGGGGGCCTGTAATTAAGCTTCTAGTCCCAGATGAGGAGACTATGCGTCATGGGCAACATCCAGCACACACGTAATGCAGCAGCTAATGGAGCGGACGTGCCTTCATTATTTATGACGAAAGACATTAATGGGATACCCCGCAGTGCCAGTGTGTGTGTGTGTGTGTGTGTGTGTGAGTGTGTGTGTGTGTGCGTGAGGGAGCGAGAGAGAGAGAGAGAGAGGGGGGGGGGGGGGGACATAGGGAGAGAGAGACAGCGAGAGACAGCGGGCGCACGTGCTCCAACGACTAGATTGCGCTAGTCTTCCAGAGCTTCATTTAAACCCAAACACTGGTGGAGGGTCATTTTATGTTCTTCCCACAGCGAGCACACGAACAGTAATGACGCAGAACGACAGAGTAGATGGCAATTAACTGTCCGTTGGTTATTATTCCCAATTTTTTCTTAGCGTAGTCACTTGTTACTCAATTAAACCTCGTGTAAAACTTTGGTCTGTATCATAATTCTGCTCTGTTTTGACTGAGTGGGAAACTCATTCCTCTAAATTTGTCTACAATAAACTCATGAACCCGTCGGTCGTTTTAGTTATGTACAAATCATAATGAATCCAAAAACTAACATAATAGATATGACGCGCGTTCTGCTTTCTTTGTTTTTTTTGTTTGTCATTACTAGTGTTTAATCCCTATCGTGGGTGTGGGCTGTCGGAGATTCAACTGTCCTACTCTTCAGACAATTGTTTTTAACATTCATTGTACAATACAGTACAACTCAGATAGACAAACTCCGACGATCTGAATCGTTAAGAAAGTGACTTCCACAGATTAAAAAAAAAAATTATTTAAAACAGCCAGGTAATTTATTAACAAACAACACTGAAGATGGGCCGTCCTGTTCTCTCCAGTGTAAAACAAGTGCAGCGAAAGGCTTAACAATAATTTGTATTATTTATTTCGATATCTCAGCACTCAAAGCCACAGAACTATACGATGCCGGAAAGTATGTTGTGCCAACAGAAGTCATTTTCTAGCCATATTCTGTTCTGAATTGTGCGGGCAGAAAATTGTACACCACTGCATACGCATTAATTACTAATTAATTATAATCATTAAGAAACCATCTGAGGTGAAAGAATATCAGTGACAAGTTCTGTTGATGACAGTGCTGTCCTCATTGAAAGTGAAAGGGAATTACTGGATCTGTTGAACGGAATGAACACTTTAATAAGGGCAGAATATGGATTGAGAGGAAATTGAAAAAATGACAAAACTGTTGAGAGGTAGCGGAAATAAGAATAGCTAGAAACTTAACATTAAAATTAGTGATCACTATGCAGGTGAAGTTTGGGAATTCTGCTATCATGGAAGCAAAACAACCTATGATAGACGAAGCACGATTTTAAAAAGCAGAGTAGCCTGGCAAAGAGGGCATTCCTGGCAAAAGCAAATGTACTGATTCGTAAAGTAGGTCTTAATTTGAGGAAGGCGTTTCTGATAATATTTGTTTGGAGCACAACATTCAGTGGTAGTGAATGATGGACTATGATAAGGCGTAACACAAGAGAATCGAAGCTACACCAGAATGTTAAAATTTGATGGATTGGCCGGTAAACAACGAGGAGGCTCTCCAAAGATTCAACAGAGAAAAATGGAAAACACCCACAGGAAGAAGGGATTCGACTATATAGTGTGTATTAAGACATTAGGAAATAACTTCAGTGGTACTATAGGGAGCTGTCGAAGGTTAATACTGTGAAGACAGAGATTTGAAAACATCCAACATATGATTGAGGACATAGGTAGCAAGTGCTACTGTGAGATGAACAGCTTGGCACAAGAGAGGTTATTCAAGACAGGCCGAATCAAACGAGTCTCATCACTGATGACTGAGAAAAAGAAAGAAAAGGAAAATGTGATACCATCGTCAATCACAAGGCGATGTGTTGACGATGGTTCTGGTCGGAACCTTAGACGGTCAACGTATTGCCATCAGGGAAATCAGTATCAGCAGATCGTCACGCCTGACGAGCGAAACGAGTGGTAAATCGCATGTTAGGAGACCTATGGCGGTTCATACGTACCAGTCACTGTTACTCCGGAGGAGATTCCTGCGTTTGATATGTATCTTTAATCAACTGGGTATTTTACCAGTCAGGTATGGCTCACCAATCATTTCCCTAGCAAAAATAATAGTACAATTTAATTTTCAACGCACAAAGTATACTTATGATTGTGATAAAAATCATAGGAGAATGCATAGTTGCTGTTTCATGAGTGCCTCCTTATCACTGATCTGGTTTTAAGCAGATTACAAATGTGTTTGATGCATCAAAATATTGTGAAGACGTTGGAAGGTACTCTTTATCCACAACATCAAAGCCGATCAAAATCATGAATAATTTCATTTATGAGAGCCCTGTAATTGTTTGGGCAACGGCCATGCCGCACTGGATACACCGTTTCCCGTGAAATCACCGAAGTTAAGCACTGTTGGGCGTGGTCGGCTCTTGAATGGGTTACCATCCAGAGCGACATGCGCTGTTGCCATTTTTCGGGGTGCACTCAGCCTCGTGATGCCAATTGAGGAGCTACTCGACCGAATAGTAGCGGCTTCGGTCAAGAAAGAATACCATCATAACGACCAGGGAGCGGTGTGCTGACCCCACGCCCCTCCTATCCGCATCCTCCACTGAGGATGACACGGCGGTCGGATGGTCCCGGTGGGCCATTCGTGGCCTGAAGACGGAGTGCTTTATTTTGTAGTTGTCTCGTCATCACCATCTAACTCACTGTTGAAAGAAATACGTGTTCGACATTGGCTATTCCTTAAATGAATTTAATTTTTATTTTGTATACTAAGACGTTTAGGCTGCGCAGCCATTTTCAGGCAACGACACACTTATACAAGAGACATAATTGAAATAGAAGCTACAAAGCAATCATCAGTTACAGTCAAAGGAATAAAAACAGAATAAAACGTGCACTTACAATTCGTGGGTGGTCTGATACGTAAGAGAGAAAAATTTAAATTAAACACTGTGTTAAGTACAAGTGAAAATGATATATTATCATTGTGTAGGAGGGAGTCCCCAATATTCTGGAGGTTCTTCGATTTTGGGAGATTCTGCGAAATAGTAGGTGCCATCGTGCGATTAACATTGGAACTATTGGACAGGCATGTGAATGACCTTGGAAGCCCTCATTTTCAGTAGAAACTCAATAAATTGTATTGCTACAAGCAGGAAAGCATTGTTCACAGGCATAAAGGTCTTGTCCGGTGAATACACGATTAAATAATTACACATACATTAAATCTACATCGCTTTAGGATTTCAGTGACGTAAATAGTTTAATTGTTCACTACCAGTGAAGTGCACTAACGGAACACGATTTGTTAGCTTGAGCAAGTGCCTCAAATTGGGGAAGTCTGGAATTCCTGGTATGGGGCTCCCCAATTTTCAATTTTGCTTATTCTACTGAGAATAGTTCATTTGCAAATGAGAATACACAAGAGGGAACTTCATAGGGATTTAAAAAAAAATGTCATTCTCTAGCTACAAGAATCTGAAGCAAGCCCCGTTCCTCGAACTCCAAGATCCAGATTTGTCATGGCAACTGACATTAGCACTCCTCCAAAAATTAGAAGCCAGGTAGGTTCCAGAAGATCGAACACTAATTCTGCTCAGCTGATTACTGTATCTCCTTAAATGCATGAGTTAGTGAATTCAAAACGAAGGGTAGTAACACTGAAGCAAGTTGGGAATGTAGGACTTGGTAAGTGTGGAGCATCAAACCAGGCACCTGGATGTGGGAAACCGGAGGGTCATAAAATCTTCATCAGAATCCGAAGCAGATGAAATTGATCTGTCTCACGAAAGCGAAGAAATCGACGACAATGAAGACACTGAGTGTATCTATTTTGTAGTGTCTATTGTGTCTCAACAGAGACAGTTTTGCAACATTATTTGTTTTGCTGCGTGTTTAAAGTAAATGAATAACAGGAGCAGAAACTGGACATGCATCATCCTTCTAGCGTGTTAAATAACGTATATATACTGTCTGTGATAACATGAATGGTTTCCATTTTCTTCTGTGACCTATCTAAAAGACCTCCCCAAATTAGTCGACTTTCCCCTGCTTGCACAGCGTTTTATGTTTAGTTTATTGTATAACAGCCCCACCACGAACTACTCACAACATTGTATGACTAACCCAAAGATACAGGTTTAACAGGTTAAACATTATAATTGTGCTTTTGTATTCTGTTTATCCTGGTGAATATAACAAATGGTTGCTTAGTATTTTGTTTCTAAATTAGTTTTCGGATATGTATGCAATTGCTACGAAATACCTGCACTTATTAAGATTCTTAAAACAAAAAATAAAAATTACCATTTCGGGATGCTCAGCTACGTCCCTCATCTACCGCAGAATAATGAAAGCAGCAGTACCATAACCGGAAGCTTCATGAGTTAGTAAAACACCAACATACTCTAGGACCCTCAGAATAAGCAAAAAATAACTGTAATGGTGACAGTGAGTGGACGTAGGCGTCCAGTCCTTAAAAAAGAGGCAATGCTCGTGTATTAGGGGCCATGGGGAGAGGGCGGCCTACAAAATGACCTGGAATGTAGGCCGACGTAAGAAACGCTTGTGTGTGGCAAGTGGCGTGTTGCAGGCCTGCCTACCCCGCAGGTACATATGGGCCTACACTACAACTGCGTTGGAACGAAAAAAGCTGGCAAAAAATAATTTTTACCGTAATTTACTCAGTATACCCAGGATCGTACAATTTTGGAAAAAAAGAAAAACATGAAATGATCAGTGTTACAAGGCTCGCTGCAGCTTAATACAGGGTGTAAACGGTATAAGCTGCTAAAAAATATACAGAGGGTACATCTCGGTGTGCTTCACAAAAATAGTATAATAAATTATTTTGTTCCTTATTTTTGAATTTCTAAAAGACAGATATTTGTAGGATTGACAGTAGACGCATTGCTGTTAGCGTTGTCAACTGGCGGCACACGACCTTGTTTGTATATTCCAGGTATGAACATGGCGGTCAGAGAAAGGTAACGGACGAAGAGCCAGAGCAGAGTAAACACTGAACGTGTACAACGACCCGGCGCAGCTGTCAGGTAATACCAAAATATGCAATGTAAGCTGTCATTGGGCTGGCAAGAACGTGTAATTCGTTTTTCATAATGAATGAAGTACAACCAGACGTTTCCTCTTCTACAACTTTACCATAATGATGTTCGTGGCCATAAAGAAGATAAAATATGTTTCCCTTTGTACAAAATTAACCAATTACCATGTAATTCGTTGTGAATTAAATAAAATCAACTATTTCCTCTTTTTTCACAATACCGAATGAATATTAAATTATGATATTACCCTTTTCGACAACGGTACCTTAACGAAAATGAAACCCACATTACTTTGTTTTCTCTGACACATGTACCATAATAAGTTTTCAAAGTTCCCACCGCTCGATTCGACACATGCTTCATTATCTCGAATCCAGTTCCGTCGCCCTCGTTCACACACATGCCCATTTGCTTGTATAGTATTGGCAACGTCTAATATCCTCTCCGTAAGTTCTTCCACATTATTTACTCGCTGAGCATAAATAAGTTCCTTCTTCTCCTTTTATTCTCATCAGTTTTCTGACTAGTTTGATGCGGCCCGCCACGAATTTCTCACCTGTGTTAATCTCTTCATGTCAGAGTACCAGTTGCAACCTACATCCTAAATTATTTGTTGGATGTATTCTAATCTCTGTCTTCCTCTACAGTTTTTGCCCTCTACAGCTCCCTCTAGTACCATGGAAGTTGGGTTGTTTTTGGGGAAGGAGAACAGACAGCGAGGTCATCGGTCTCATCGGATTAGGGAAGGATGGGGAAGGAAGTCGCGTGCCCTTTCAGAGGAACCATCCCGGCATTTGCCTAGAGTGATTTAGGGAAATCACGGAAAACCTAAATCAGGATGGCCGGACGCGGGATTGAACCGTCGTCCTCCCGAATGCGAGTCCAGTGTCTAACCACTGCGACCAAGGAAGTCACTCCCTCATGTCTTCACAGATGTCCTATCATCCTGTCCCTTTTTATCAGTGTTTTCCACATATTCCTTTCCTCTCCGATTCTGTGCAGAAACTCCTCATTCCTTACCTTATCAGTCCAACTAATTTTTACATTCGTCTGTAGCCCCACATCTCAAATGCTTCGATTCTCTTCTCTGCGGTTTTCCTACAGTCCATGTTTCACTACCATACAATGCTGTACTCCAGAAGTACATTCTGAGAAATATCTTCCTCAAATCAAGGCCGATATTTGCTATTACTAGACTTCTCTTGGACGGGAATCCTTTTTGCCATTGCTACTCTGCTTTTGATGTCCTCCTTGCTCCGTCCGTCGTTGGTTATTTTACAGCCTAGGCAGCGGAATTCCTTAACTTCATCTATTTTGTGACCAACAATTTCGATGTTAAGTTTCTCGCTGTTCTTATTTCTACTACTAGTCATTAGCTTCGTCTTTCTTCGATTTATTCTCAAACCATACTCTGCACTTATTAGACTGTTCTTCCTTGTCTTACATCCTTTTTAATACGAGCACTTCGTTTTTGGTAGTCCACCCTTATTATTCATTCCTGGCTGTTGTACATATTGTATAATGAACCGTTTCTCCGTGTAGCTTACTCCTACATTTTTCAGAATTTCGAACATCTTGCACCGTTTTACATTGTCGAACGCTTTTCCCAGGTCGACAAATCTTTTGAAAGTTTCTTGATTTTTCTTTAGTCTTGCTTCCATTATTAATCGCAGCGTCAGAATTGCCTCTCTTTTGCTTTTACCTTTCCTAAAATCAAACTGATCGTCTTCTAGAGCATCTGCAGTTTTCTTTTCCATTCTTCTTTATATTATTCTTGTAATAACTAGGATGTATGAGCTGTTAAGTTGATTGTGCGATAGTTCGCGCACTTTTCAGCTCTTGCCGTCTTAGGAATTGTGTGGAGGATGCTTTTCCAAAGGCAGGTGGTATGTTGCCAGACTCATACATTCTACACACCTACGTGAATAGTCGTCTTGTTGCCACTTCCCCCGATCATTTTAGTAATTCTGATGGAATGTTATCGATCCCTTATGCCGTATTTGATTTTAAGTCCTCCAAAGCTTTTTTTAAAAATTCTGATTCTATTACTGGATCCCCTGTCTCTTCTAAAGCAAGTCCTGTTTCTTCTTCTATCACATCAGACAAATCGTCCCCCTCATAGAGGCTTTCAGTATTTTCTTTGCACCTATCCCCTCTCTCCTCTGCATTTAACAGTGTAATTCCCCTTGCACTCTTATATCACTGTTATGCACTGTTATATCGCCCTTGCTTTTAATCTCACCGAAGGTTGTTTTGACTTTCCTGTATGCTGAGTCTGTCCTTTTTCAATGTCTTCACATTTTTCCTGCACCCAGTTCGCCTTAGCTTCCCTGCACATTCTATTTATTTCATTCCTCAGCGACTTGTATTCATGTATTCCTGAGTTTCCCTGAACATTTTTGTATTTCCTCCTTTCATAGATCATTTGAAGTATTTCTTCTCTTATCCATGGTTTCTTCGCAGTTGCCTTCTTTGTACCAACGTTTTCCTTCCCAACTTCTGTAATGGCCTTTTTTAGAGATGCCCATTCCTCTTCAACTGTACTGCCTGCTGAGTTATTCCTTATTGCTTTATCTATATCCCTAGAGAACTTCAACCACATCTCGTCATTCCTTAACACTTCCTTCATCTGGTCCCAAGAGTAAACCTCCAATGGATTTAAATCGTATTCATTATTACGTACTGGCCATCAACGTGAACCAAAATGTCATATCCATCGTCCTGGAAATCATCTATTCTAAAATCTTGGTACTCTGTGACGCGGATGAGCTACATGTTATAACGTACTGTTAAGGGAATATCTTCTAATAAAGTTGGTAGCTATGTGCCCTCTAGAAATGTTCAGTTGTTGTTACCAGTAAATCGTTCACCTGAAACATAAGATCCAAAAATGTAATCATCGATTACACCCGCCCTTACATTTACGGAAAAGTGGCGCTGAAAATCTGTTGCTACTACCTGGCGCGGACTGTGCACACTCAACGTGTGCATGTTATGGATATTAGTTATTCCGTCGCGATCAAAACACGCTTCATCTTTGACGAGAACACTGTTTACAAAATAATGTTGTGCACTTTGTAACAAAAACCACTCTGAGGATTCTCGTCGCGGAGGGAAATCCTGCTGTTCCAAGCCTATACGCGTTGAAAGGGCTAAGGCCGCAAAGGCTCATCATTCAAAGTGTGACGAACGGCAGTGTGCGATACACCCATTTGGCGGACGATGCTTCTAGAACTCTGAGTGGGATCTTCGTGAATGCGGCCCAGAATTTGTTCCTCAGCTTAGAGTGTGCGTTTTTCTCTTTGTGAGCCTCTGCCTTTTGCTCAGGGCAGTAAAGAGCCAGTCTCTCTCAAAATACGCAAATTAAATGCGTACTCGTAAGTTGTATTTAATAATAAAATGTAAGCATATGAAAACAGACAATACGTTTCGAATATAGAATTAAATGTAAGAAGATAAGATAACTACTATGGATTGCAAAGCAATCGAGTAAAAGTACAGAAGTAAGATGATACAAACCTTTGGTGAACAGGAGCAGTTGTTAATCGTGCAGGTAGTCTTCGTTGCGGGAAGCATTCTCTATAAATTCGTACAGCTTCCCTCGCAACACCTTTTGCCTCATCATAAATTGCATGAATATCGCTTAGTTCATCGATAGTAAATCTCCCTTCCAGCCTAATGTTTAACAGAGTTCCAAAAACATCTACGTAGGTAATTCGACGACTGTCGACGATTACCGTATTACAATGACTCAATCACGCCCGATTGCTTACGTAAGTGCACCTATGTGTGTGGAGGAGGTAGAGCAGGCACTTCGTAGTTTTTTGATCCTGTTTAATGAATTCTCCTCGTCTACTATGCACAATGTTTACACAACACACGTCTAATCAGGGTACACTATCCAGTGTCTACATGTCCAAACACACTCTCCCAAGATGTACTGTTCTTTTTCTTTCTGGGACAACCATAGGAAATGGACAAAGATGTTACAAGACATTTTAAATCAATAATTTGTGTACTACTAACAAGATTTCTTTGGCAGATTCTACCATTTACACCCTGTATATTCAACATGCAAAATTTTTGTTGGTGATCTTAATATAGATTTTCACACTAAATGTGATAAATATTGACGATAAACGACGTTGTTAATGTAAGAGAATATCAAGAAAACGAAGAAAATTTCAGTCCTAACTGACAACTGAACTCTACACATGTTTCTGAAATTCAGAACGATTAAAATACAGGTTCATCACACAAAATGTGCCATTTTCACATAGTCTTGCAAACGTAATAATTATGAACATAAAGAACTTTAAAGATCATTGTGCACCAAATTCATACTCAGGGAACTATGTGATGCATAATTAATGACTTTTGTGAGCCATTGTTTGTAAGATACGTAGCTGAAGCGCCTTCATCGTAATCAAAAATGCAGGAGATACCCGTAGGAGTGTCCACCATTGCAGGAATATACGGTTGGCAACGGGCGCAGCCAGTTAACTCTACTTCTGTTCCAGTTCTCTTGTGTGAACTTTTGTCGGCAGGTATCCTGGCCTAGCATGCTCTTGGTTTCATCTTAGAATCACTCTATGTACTGCACTCATTGCACATGGCGTGAAATTATGTGACGAAAAATTATTAACAAAATGATGCTTAGTTATTTTGCAGTACTTCTGTAGCCAATACGCCGATGAATCTTCAAAATGTAGCTGCTAGGTACTACCATTCTGTTTGGTGTGGTGCCCTCCGAATGTGGTCTACGAATTGGGATGGATAAGGGAATATTTCATGGTGCTATTAGTAAATCTTTTAAACTTCGTAGAAACATTTCAATTGGGATCTGAGGCATTAAACACTGAAATTCTCTCCAGTTTTCTTGAAATATGATTGTTTTCGTAACGGCGAGTTAGAGTGAAATTGACGTAACCGCGGCTGTAGTCTCTTCCAAAAAACATTTGATGATTTTCAGCTGTAGGACTCAAGCAGGATACGACAGAAATTCACTTTTCTTTATCTTCAAGCCACAACGACAAATGCTCTTTTTTTGATTACATCAGCATCATCGTGCTGATACGAAGAAGATATGATTCTAAAGAACTATCAGTGTGTGGGAAACGAATGATTCCATTCGTTCAGTTTATTAATAGAAAACAAACCAACAGAAAGAACACACCTAGATAACCATACAACATGCTATCGCAATGCACACAAGTGAACGCCGTCCAAACAGTCCATCCACGTTCACGTAAATGTCATATCGTCAACAATTGCTCATAACATTTACTTGCATTGTTCTAAAAAACCAATGACGGCATTTTCCGTATTACTCTTAGACAACGTGCGTTCCTTCGCGTGATCAGTGATGTATAGCAGCTGCACGACCATGAAAATCTCTGTACGTGTTTCGCTATCATCGACCTCTACATGTGAAGTAAAAAGCAAATATTTTGTATCTGGCGACTGGTGAGTATTAGACTCTACTTGACATTTGTTGGCAAGTGTTTCCAGCTTCCATGACAGTAAATAAGTAGATCAACAATGTCATGAGTTTGGGGGAATTGTCACATTTTAGTTCCTTCTCCCTCCTGGATCTGCTGGTGCACGCCCTCTTTTCTCTTATTAAAACTCATTAGTGATCCTGTTTTTAATGGATAAAATAATTGAAGAACCCTGCATAGTATATTCATTTATTTCACACTCCTGCACATACCCCTTCCGTTACCAAATTAATTGTTCGCTAGTGCCTCATAATTAGTCCCGAAGAACGATCTCTTTCTTTAGTCAAATTTTGTAATCTTTTTTGTCTAATTCGATTCAGTAGCCATTCAGTAGCAACCTGATTTACCCATTTGAATATCAGATACCTTCTGCAGCGCCAATTTTCAGAACCTTCCTGTCTCTCCTTGTCTCAGCTGTTTTTCATATGTTTTCGAGATCCGTACAAGTGTACACCCCACACAAAGACTCTAAGGAAAGGTGGCCTAACATATTTATGTTATATATTAGCAAGTTTGTTTTTTCGGAAATGCTTAACTTATGATCTAATGTATGCAATTTTTATCCGCCCTGTTTCTGCCCTCGTCACGTAATTTGGTTACCAAATATCAGAACTGAAGTACTAGTTTTAGTATGTCCTAATCTAATTCCCTTAGAATCACTCGATTTAGTTCTACTACAATCTATTACACTCTTTTATTTTTGTCGATCTTCATCCTACAACAACTTATCAAGTCACCATCCAATCCAATGAACGTCTCTTCTAAGTCGTTTGCCACCCTTCACGAAATTACTGCGTTCGTTCTCTCTGCGCTATACGAGATTGGAATAACAGAGAATTGCAAATTCGGGTCGATAAACCCTCTGCCAGGCACTTAAAATGATTTGCAGAGTATCCATGTAGATGTAGAGTAGATCGATAGTCCTAGAAGATCTTTTATTATTGCTGAAATTAATCTCTTTTCCATTTTCTCCTTGGTTTCCTATACAGAATGCTACATGGATTGAATAACATCCTTACTAAGATAGTACACAGCATCATTTCACCTCAATTATTTCCTCCCTCCCAAGTACTTCGACTCTTACAACTAAAGTCTGGTTTCTGTATAAAAGACAAGGTTCCAAACTGTAACCCTACTCAAGCACACTTTTAACCTACGAGGATATTTCAGTTTCGGAGCAGACTCAAGCGAGAAAGATTAATTCTAGATACTGTATAGCTTGAAACAAACTTTCGTGCATGACATTTTATGACTGTTCCTACTGAATTTCAAACCGCGTCTTCCGGTTAGCACTGTTAAAAGCTTTCCGTAATTCTACGAATGCTACAAGTGTGTTTGCCTTTATTCAATATGCACACAACATACGTCGTTGGTTCAATATTGCCTCATGTATTGAAACATATCTCCTGAACCAAATATGGCTTGTACTAATTTTTTCCTTACTGGGCAAATAATTCACGCTATTAAACTGATGGTTCCGTAATGCACACACATGTCATCACGTGCCTTCTTTGGAATTAGATCTACGCAATTTCTTTTGCCGAGTTATCTTGTGTTTCACATGAAATAGTTTTGATACTTCCACAGTTCCTATTAATCCTGTGGAAATGTCGTCTAGTTACGGTGAATTGTTTTGACCTTGGTCTTCCCAGGCTATGTAAAATCCTTCTAGTAGCATAACATACCCCATCGCGTCTTTATGTGCTTGTTCCCTTTCCCTACTATTCTAATGAAGATAGGTTCCAATATAAATCCTTTCTATGGATGTCATCCCTCTTAGCTTGTTTGCTTTGTATTTCTTGCTATTAGAACTCTGATATTCTTACAGTTGCCTTTCTTTTCTCCTGTAGTTTACTTAATTTTCCTGTACTGTGCATCTGTCTTTGCTACGGACTTGCATTTCTCTACACCTTTGCCTTTTCCCACTAGCCATTCCTACTTCGCTGTTTTATACTTTCTGTCAAACCTTCTTTCGACGAGCATTTCATGAAGCTCTCTATTTTTGAGTTGATTTCTCCTGTTGCAGTCAATAGCAGTCTAATGCTCTCTTCGAAACTTCCTACGAAATCCGTCAAATTTATTCAGATCCCACTGCCTTAAAATGCTACCTGTCTGTCTCTTCCAAATTTTTATCTTTAGATCATCAGCAATAAATTACGGATAGTATGTACAGAAAGAATGAGATTTTCACTCTGCAGCGGAGTGTTCGCTGATATGAAACTTCGTGGAAGATTAAAACCATGCACGACCGAGACTCGAACTCGGGACTTTTTCCTTTCGCGGGCAAGTGCTCTACCAACTGAGCTACCCAAGCACCACTCACGAGCAGTGCTCACAGCTTCAATTCTGACAGTACCTCGTCTCCTTCCTTCCAAACTTAACAGAAGCTCTTCTGCGAACCTTTTTCAGAGTGTACATTAGTTCGTGTACATAAGTTCCTATATATGTTTTGCCTTTTGAAAATTGGTTTATCTATACGGTGTGTGTGGAGTGCGCTCCAAGTTCTACTCGCTCAACTGCTTTATCTCAGGCTGTCGGGCTACCTACACGGCACGGATACCAGGCTCGTATTTTACAGTCTTCCGCATATTTCAGTCTTCAAGAGGATTTACCTCTCTTGGAACGCACTTCCGGCGGTATGTCCGCAACCTTTTTTTCCTTTTTATCTTCTGCTTCATCGTTTCCTGGTGCTTGTCCCGATTTAGCACTATCAGCCTGTATAATCTATCTTTAGTTTGCCAACATTTAATCTCTGGAGTATTAACGTAGAATGGATTTTTCTCTAGGAACCGTCTTTGAAAAGTGATGAGTGATTTTGTACCTTCGTTTTAATTAATTTATTTTCGTTCAAGTATGCGTCAGACGAACATAACGCTACACTCATATCGTCTCGCAGCGTGTACTGCATACCTTCAGCTACGGAAGGGAAGAAAACGGTATGTCAAAACATCGATATCATCATTTCCTCTTGGCCTTTGTCCCACTTAAGCGCGGGGTCGGCCTTGTTATTATAGGATTTGGCGATGTTAGTGTCAGGGGGTGCCCGGAGGCCCTTCCTGTCGCCACCCCATACCCCCCGGGAGGGAATTAGGGTACCATAGCTGTTTGCGTCTTGTGTTATCCGTGAAATAGTGTGAACGTTTTCGAATGTCTGCGAGTCGTGTAACGGAGACAGAACTAGGGACCCAGCCCGGTTTTTACCTAGGGGGATGTGGAAAACCGCCTAAAAACCACATCCAGGCTGGTCGGCACACCGGTCCTCGTCGGTAATCTGTAGGGGGGAATTCGATACAGGACCAGCGCGCCTACCCCTCCGCTAACCTGGCGGGTTTTGTCAAAACATCGATATGTTTTCATAATAATGACGACAGGTACCACTGATACGTAATTTATTAAATGTAGAACACGAGGATCATTGCCATCTAACAGTAAATGTCTTACAATGCGCTTATTTTATTTTCATATACAGTACTAAAAATGAATTCCAGATTTAAACATGAATATATCAGTACTGCTAGCCCATGAATGTTTGTTACTTCCATGTGTCATTTCTACCATTCCAAATGACAGTATACAAGGTGCAATAGAAACACGTTTGGTGACGGTACTGTATGAAAACGGTGGAAGTCACCACACTTTGATCCCAGCTATGAGGCAAGATGTGCGCTCACCTTACCTCCTGATTGCTGGATCAAGAAAAGATACATGCTCTGTAGAAGTGAAGTACACCCGACAAAGAACTCATACGCATTACTACACTGCTATTGAATGGAAAATGGACTCTTTCTGTCTGAAATGTTTATAGTAAGTACAATATTTCATGTGCAGAACACATATTAGTAAATAGTTCTGGCAATACCGCCAATCATCTTCTTCTTCTGTGCGGATGCACACATACTCTCCGAACTCTTACGTGGAATATTTTCCACGAGTAATGACTGTGTTGGGTAGGGGCACTACGAATGTAGTGTGCGGACATACAAGGTGAGAATGTGGGTCTCGCGGGAGGCGTGAGCGAGATAGTCCCTTCAGTCACACTATCCTCCGTGCCCTCGGTGGCTCAGCTGGATAGAGCGTCTGCAATGTAAGCAGGAGATCCAGGGTACGAGTCCCGGTCGGGGCACACATTTTCACCTATTCCCGTTGATATATATCTACGCCCGTCAGCAGCTGAAGGTATTAATGTAATGCTAATTACATATGAGAAATGTTTCACTCCAGTCTATCCCATTCGTGGAGAGATAGGGCGAAAAGATCGTATATCAAAATGTAAATATTTTTGTCTTTGTAGCATCGACGTAGATAGAATGTACGCCGAAGCGCCAAAGAAACTGCTATAGGCATGTGCATTAAAATATAGAGATATGTAAACTGGCATGATACTGCGCCGCGGTCGGCAACGCCTATATAAGACGAGAAGTGTCTGGCGCAGTTGTTATTTTGGTTACTGCTGCCGCAATTGCAGGTTATCTAGATTTAAGTGAGTTTCAGCGTGGTGTTATAGTCGGAGAACGAGCGCTGGGACACAGCATCTCCGAAGTACCGATGAAGTAGGGATTTTCCCGTACAGTCACTTCACGAGTGTACTCTGAAACTCAGGAATCCGGTAAACCATCAAATCTCCGACATCGCTGTGGCCGGAAAAAGATCCTGTATGTACGGGACCAACGTCCACTGAAGAGAATCGTTCAACGTGACAGAAGTGCAACTCTTTCGCAAATTACTGCAGATTTCAGTGCTGGGCCATCAAAGAAATGTCAGCGTGTGAACCATTTGAGTCTCGTTTCAAATTGTGTCGAGTGGGGGTAGACGTGTACGGGTATGGAGACAACCTTATGAATCCGTGGACACTGAATGTCAAAAAAAAAAAAAAAAAAAGAAAGAAATGGCTCTGAGCACTATGGGTTAACATCTGTGGTCATCAGTCCCCTAGAACTTAGAAATACCTAAATCTAACTAACCTAAGGGCATCACACACATCCGTGCCCGAGGCAGCACTGCATGTCATCAGCATAGGACAGTTCAAGCTGCTGGAGGCTCTGTAATGGTGTAGGGCGTGTGCAGTTGGAGTGATATGGGACCCCTAATACGTCTAGATACATCACTGACGGGTGACACGTACGTAAGCGTTATGTCTAATCACACTTTCTCCATTCATGTCCATTGTGCGTTCCGACGGACTTGAGCAATTCCAGCAGGAAAATACGACACCCCACACATTTAGAATTGCTACAGAATTGCTCCAGGAACACTCTTTTGAGTTTAATCACTTCCTCTGGTCACAAAAATCTTCCAAGACATCAACATTATTAAGTATATCTGGGATGCCTTGCAACGTGTGGTTGAGGAGAAATCTTCACCCTTTCGTACTCTTACGGATTTATGAATAACCTGAAGCACACCAAGCGCTGTATCATTTGAGAGATACAGAGGCGAGTGAGTGTGCAGGGACTTGCCACAGTTCACTGCTAGTAGCGCCACGTCACCATAACGCGTCTGCGCGTTGCGCGCAAGTACTGCACCACAATTAAGTATGAAACTAAAAGTCAAAATTTAAATTTAAAACTTTTTTAACATATATTTTGATGTTATAGCGTTTCAAATATCAAGTCTTAATATTCTAGGTTTAACAGGTTACATAAAAATGCCGTTTTAAGAGAAAAATAAGTGTTGCTAAATAATAAAGCTACAAAGGCAGAATTGGGTCAGAAGGTGTCTTTAGAGCTCATAAATAAGCAGTGCTGGTTTCCAAAACCATACAACTAAAATTAACGACGGAATCCACGTTTTTAGGAAAGATCAAAGGTGCTAAATAATGGACTTAGAAACATGAAAATTTTTTTAAGCTTCAGTTCACCCCAAAATTAGTGACTGAGGGACCACGTTAAGCTACCTCTTATAGTTTCTGAGTAATTAAGTAAAAATAAATTTTGTTACTAAAATATAGCCAACTGTTGTAGATAAAGTACCTATAATTTTAATGATAGAGAATTTTGCTTAAACTTAATGATAAAACTTATCCGATGAAAGAGCTGTACCAAATTTGAGAGTTGTAGTATTAATAAATGCCGATATAAGTGTTAGTAGAAGTATGGTGCAGAGGTAACGATCTACCGTTAGTTGCACTATAAAAATTCTAGAAGGCAAAGTTTTTAGTCTAGCTAGCCGAAACATTTTCTGTACTTTCAAACAACTTCACTGAATACAAATAAAAAGTTAATAGGTTTCTAAAGTAATGTGTAACTATATTATTAAAGTTTAGGTGCCCGAGAAAGCGGTCGTTCGGAGGCTGCTGCTGTACGCAGATAGCCGTAGACAACAGATGTTCCCTCGGCCGTCCGCTCCAGCACCTATATAAATAGAGCCCGAGGGGCAGTAGTAAGGTTCACTTCGTACTCAGCCACTGTAAGATCCAAGCCTCTCAAACGGCGAATGTCGCTCTGCCTCGGATGACGTCAGAGCCGAACTGTGACAAAGCGCTTATTTTGTGGTAAAACGGATAGTGAACTCGCGAGGACTCTACACCGTCCTGGATCTCTTAGAATTCGCCAAAGTAACTGTTAGTGAGCTGTCGGTGTGAATTGCAATTCTGTGTGGCAAGTGGTAACTTTATTTCCACTTTTGTGGAGAGAACTGCATTCTTGTTCCTTCATACTCTTTCGCTACTGCCTTTATGCCACATTGTGCAGAGGGTCGACAGGGTTAAGTACGGAACTGACATGGTTAATTTTAAGGGGTGGCCGGATGCCCCTCCTGTCGCCACCCCCCCCCCCCCTCCCGGGACGGAATTAGTGTACCCCAGCTATCTGCGTCTAGTGTAAATCGTGAAATAATGTGAATGGGTTGCAAATGTCTGCGAGTCGTATAACTGAGGCGGGACACGGAGACCAGCCCGGTATTCACCTCGTAGGATGAGGAAAATCGCCGAAAAACCACATCCAGGCTGGCCAGCACACTGGCCGTCGTCGTTAATCCGCCGGGCGGAGTTTATCCGGGGCCGGCGCGCCTACCCGAGTCCAGGAAGCAGCGCGTTAGCGCTCTCGGCTACCCTGGCGGGTCTTGAAGAGAACTGCATTCGTAGTCCACGAAAAACATTAGGACCATCCATCATCTGTGGCCCACCCAAGTCAATGTCTATTGCTCTCAGTTTCTTGTACACAGGAACACTGCGCCGCCAGCGACGACGATATCTACGTCGAAAAGGCATTAATTTTGAACATTTATGGAATACTTTCATTTGAGTAATTTTAGCCAGGGCGGAAGACAATCTGGTAGGAGCGTACCATAGAGGTCGCCTGTGAACTGATAGTTGTGCTGTTAGAATAGAAAATTTATTTTCAACTAAACATAATAGATTTCCAAGTGTTGTCTGTGGGAAACTTTACGTAATATAAATTTTTACTGGAACTTTATGCTCTTATATGAAATCATGGTCCTGATCCCGCAAAGAAATAGAACAAAAACTTTTCTTTCTGTGGGCTGGACCAGAATGTGGCCGTGCAGACTGGAAACTACGGTCAGTATGTTTCCCTTCGCTTTCTGGCTGACCGAAAAATTAGTTGACAGGCTCGCGTAAGGCGGAATTTTAATTAATAAATTTTTACTCACCGCTCCACAAACCCTGTAGGATTCATGGTGTGAACTGAATCGAGCGCTACTTCAGTCAGTAGACGAGTCCACGCCACGTCGTGTTGCGGCACTTCTGCGTGCTCGCGGGGGGTCTACTCGATGTTAGGCGGGGATACCAGATTCTTTGGCTCTTCAATGTATATAGACGTATTTAAAAGAGTGAAACTCCATTTGTTCTGTATTTTAGTACAACAAAATGGCTCAAATGGCTCTGAGCACTATGGGACTTAACCGCTGAGGTCATCAGTCCCCTAGAACTTAGAACTACTTAAACCTAACTATCCTTAGGACATCACACACATCCATGCCCGAGGCAGGATTCGAACCTGCGACCATAGCGGTCACGCGGTTCCAGACTATAACGCCTAGAACCGCTCGGCCACTCCGCCCGGCTTTAGTACAACACAATAAAAACGGGAGTCCCTTACGAGTATCAGTTGTGAATGCATACGAAGTACTTTTCTAAGTTATCGACTGATGCTGTTTGAGATGAAACGTCCCATAATACCAAGAAACAATAAATTACAGTATTCAATCGCTGGAGTAATAACCTAGAATGGAATTTTTTCTAGGAACCGTCTTTGAAAAGTGATGTGTGATTTTGTAACTGCGGTTTAATTAATTTACTTTCGTTAAAGTATCGTCTTGTTTCAAAGTATCGGGCATGGATGTGTGTGATGTCCTTAGGATAGTTAGGTTTAAGTAGTTCTAAGTTCTAGGGGACTGATGACCTCAGCAGTTAAGTCACATAGTGCTCTGAACAGAATAATTTGACTAACGCTCTTTATATTTGCCATCATTTAAAAAAAAAATGTAAAAGTAAAACTTCATATACTTTATATGAAAAGGAAACCGGAGTTGCCAAGAATCTGCATCTGCACCTACATGGGTACTCTGCAAACCTCATTCAAGTGCCTGTCAGTGGGTTCAGTTAACCGTCTTCAAACTATTATTTCATTCTCTAACAGCCCATGGAGAATAAAGAACACCTACATCTTTCCGTGCCAGCTCTGATTTCCCTTATTTTATCGAAATTATCGTGTATCCCTCAGTAGATCGGTGTCAACAAAATATCTTCTCATTCAGAGGAGAAAGTTGGTGACTGAAATTTCATGAGATGATCTCGCCGCTACCGAACAGTTTTAATGACTTCCACCCCAAAACATTCATAATGTCCGCGACACTCTCTTCCCTGTGTCTCAGTAATACAAAACGTGCCGCCCTTCTTTCAACTTTCCCGATGTACTCTGTTAATCCTACCTGGTCTGGATACCACACCGCCCACTCCAAAAGAGGACGGACAAACGTAGGCAGTCTCTTCAGTAGATGTGTTGCACCCTCTAAGCCCTCTGCCAATAAAACGCAATTTTCTGATTGCCTTCTCCACAACATTTTCTAAGTGTTCTTTCCAGTTTATTGTCAAAAATAATTCTAATGTGTCATTCAAAGTTTTAATGTATGAAAGTAATGGTTTAAGTAACGTAGAGTTTCCAGTCCGAAACAATCAGCGATCAAATACTTCTTCTCGATCTTTGAATATTAAGAGATGTAGCTTCATGATAATTGCATATAGTAAGTCCACTAACCTTTAAATTCGGTATTCTCAGACATAGCTTCTCAGGATATCCGCCATGATCAGCCCTTTAGTTGATTCCTGACGCCTCCACTTCTCCATATTATCCGGAACATTGGATTAGTTGTAGTGGAATCTCTGTTGCGGGAATGTCGAGGTCGTCGGCTTAGATAACTCTCTGCCGGCCGCTGTGGTCGAGCGGTTCTAGGCGCTTCAGTCCGGAATCGCGCTGCTGCTACGGTCAGAGGTTCGAATCCTGCCTCGGGCATGGATGTGTGTGATAACCTTAGGTTAGTTAGGTATAAGTAGTTCTAAGTCTAGGGGACTGATGACCTCAGATGTTAAGTCCCATAGTGCTTAGAGCCATTTGAACCACCCCAACTCTCTAAAATTCCGTTACCCTAAAAGAAAACGTATGTGGAATGTTATCGATGTGCCCCTATAGCAACGCTGGCCCAAATGGCACTATTTGTCAGTGATACGTTCTGAAACTTTCGTTCTTGTAGAACTTCTCTTCGTAAGCAAAACTAAAGCCGAAGTTTTAAGCAGAATCGTTAACAGGCTCCCGAACCGACGACATACTAATAAGCATCCCTGGCGTAGAGAAACAGTTGAAGGACTTGAAAACAAATCCGTAACCAGATCCGAATGGAATCCCAGTTTGGTTTTGCAAAGAGTGCTCCACAGCTCTGGCCCCTTACTTAAATTACATTTATCGCGAATCTCTCATCAAGCGCATAGTCACAAGCGACTGAAAAATAGCGTAGATGGCACTTCTATTTAAGAGGGGCAAACGAACTGACCCGCAAAATTACAAATATCCCTAACAATGGTTTGCTGCAGATTCCTTGAACATGTTCTCACTTCGGATTTAATAAATCTTCTTGAGACTGAGAAGCTCGTCTCGGCGAATCAGTATGGTTTTATAAAGCATTGCTCTTGCAAAACTCAGCTTACCGTTTTCTCACATGACATGCTCGAACTATGGCTAAAGGGCAACAGGCAGATTCCGTGCGTCTAGATTTCTGGAAAGGGTTTGACACGGTGCCCTAAACAGGCTGTTGAAGAAGGTAGGAGCGCATGGAATACCGTAGATTCACAGACAGCTTCTTAAGTTATAGAACCCCTTATGTTGTCCTCGACGTCGAGTGTTCATCAGAGACAAGGATATTGTTAGGAGTGCCCCAGGGAAGTGTGATAGGACGGCGTATGAAGTTGTTTACTCATGATGTTGTGGTGTACGTCAGGTGCTGTAATTGAGTGGCTGTATGAGGATACAATATGATGTCGACAAGACCTCTGGTTGGTGTTTTGAACGGAAGGTATCTCTAAATGTAGAAAAATATAAGTTAATGCGGATGCCTAGGAGAAACATATCCTTAACGTTCGCAACCAGTATAAGTAGTAACCCATTTGACGCAGTCACGTCGTTTAAACATCTCGGCAAAGCTTTATGAAATGGGATGTGCATGTGAGGGTTGTGGTAGGAAAGGTGAATGGTCGACTTTGGTTTATTTAGAGAATTGTAGGAAAGTGTGGTTTATCTGGAAAGGAGACCGCATACAGGCCGCTAGAGCAACCTATTCTTGCATGCTTCTCAAGTGCTTGGGATCTGTACCAGCTAGGATTAAGGGAAGACATCGAAGCAGTTCAGAGGCGGGCTGCTACATTTGATACTCGTAGGTTCCAACAATACGCAAGTGTTACGGAGATTCTTAGGGAACTCAAAAGGAAATCGCTGGAGTGAAGGTTGTAACCTCCCAACAGTAAAAATAGTGATATCATTCACATTCAGTGTAAGCTCACCACAGAAAAAATACGTATAACATTCAGTAACCTCGCAATAGTTTATTTTTCCGTAACCTCGCAATAATAACGTGACTACTCTCTCAATAAAATTGTGGCTCACATATAACCCGTGATCTCGGGGTAGCGTCTTTGATTCATAATCAAAACGTCTTCGGTCACAGTTTCGATCCCCGCCACTGCCTAAATTTTTGATAAATAATCAGCATTGGTGGCCGAAGACTTCCGGCATAAGAAGTGAGCCTCATTTTGCCAACGGGCTTGTCAAAGAGGGCGGAGGAGCGGATAGAGGTTCAGGGCACTCTCTAGTCCTAGGTGTGGGAAATTGCCCCTAAAGGTGGAAGAATCAGCAGTGATCAACGACATGAGGATGCAGAAGGCAATGGAAACCACTGCACTAAAGACACGTAACGTGTATCCACAGGACATGTGGCCTGTAATTGAAGAAGTGTCATGATGATCTCTCCATTGGCAAAAGATTCCGGAATAGTCCCCCATTCGGATCTCCGGGAGGGGACTGCCAAGGGGGAGGTTACCATGAGAAAAAGATTGAATAATCAACGAAAGGATAACGTTCTACGAGGCGGAGCGTGGAATGTCAGAAGCTTGAACGTGGTAGGGAAATTAGAAAATCTGAAAAGGGAAATGCTAAGGCTCAGTCTAGATATAGTAGGGGTCAGTGAAGTGAAGTGGAAGGAAGGCAAGGATTTCTGGTCAGATGAGTATCGGGTAATATCAACAGCAGCAGAAAAAGGTATAACAGGTGTAGGATTCGTTATGAATAGGAAGGTAGGGCAGAGGGTGTGTTACTGGGAACAGTTCAGTGACATGGTTGTTCTAATCAGAGTCGACAGCAGACCAGCACCGACAACGATAGTTCAGGTATACATGCCGACGTCGCAAGCTGAAGATGAACAGATAGAGAAAGTGTATGAGGATATTGAAAGGGTAATGCAGTATGTAAAGGGGGACGAAAATCTAATAGTTGTGGTGTCACCGCCAGACACCACACTTGCTAGGTGGTAGCCTTTAAATCGGCCGCGGTCCGTTAGTATACGTCGGCACCGCGTGTCGCCACTGTCAGTGATAGCAGACCGAGCACCACCACACGGCAGGTCTAGAGAGACGTACTGGCACTCGCCCCAGTTGTACAGCCGACGTTCATAGCAATGGTTCACTGACAAATACGCTCTCATTTGCCGAGACGATAGTTAGCATAGCATTCAGCTACCTTTGCTACGACCTAGCAAGGCGCCATAGCAGTTGATAATTAATATTATGAAGCATGTACCGTAACGAGAGGTGTTCTACAATTTTGGATTAAGGTTAAGTATTATATCAACTACGTACTTTATTTGCTACTATTAATTCCCTTAACTGTTCCAGACCTCACTCCAGTCAGCGTGTAATTAAACGCGTGCATTTCGGCCTCCTCTAGTAACACAGTGTTGGCTCTTCTGCCAACACTACAATAGTCATGGGCGACTGGAATGCAGTTGTAGGGGAAGGAGTAGAAGAAAAGGTTACAGGATAATACGGGCTTGGGACAAAAAATGAAAGAGGAGAAAGACTAATCGAGTTCTGTAAGAAGTTTCAGCTAGTAATAGCGAATACCCTGTTCAAGAATCTCAAGAGGAGGAGGTATACTTGGAAAAGGCCGGGAGATACGGGAAGATATCAATTAGATTACATCATGATCAGACAGAGATTCTGAAATCAGATACTGGACTGTAAGGCGTACCCAGGAACAGGTATAGACTCAGATCACAATATAGTAGTGATGAACAGTAGGCTGAAGTTCAAGACATTGGTCAGGAAGAATCAATACGCAAAGAAGTGGGATACGGATGTACTAAGGAATGACGAGATACGTTTGAAGTTCTCTAACGCTATAGATACAGCAATAAGGAATAGCGCAGTAGGCAGTACAGTTGAAGAGGAAAGGACATCTCTAAAAAGGGCCTTCACGGAAATTGGGAAGGAAAACATACGTACAAAGAAGGTGCTGCGAAGAAACCATGGGTAACAGAAGAAATACTTCAGTTGATTGATGGAAGGAGGAAGTACAAACATGTTCCGGGAAAATCATGAATACAGAAATACAAGTCGCTGAGGAATGAAATAAACAGGAAGTGCAGGGAAGCTAAGACGAAATAGCTGCAGGAAACATGTGAAGACATCGCAAAAGGTATGATTGTCGGAAGGACAGACTCAGCATACAGGAAAGTCAAAACAATCTTTGGTGACATTAAAAGCAACGGTGGTAACATTAAGAGTGCAACGGGAATTCCACTGTTAAATGCAGAGGAGAGAGCAGATAGGTGGAAAGAATACATTGAAAGCCTCTATGAGGGTGAAGATTTGTCTGATGTGATAGAAGAAGAAACAGGAGTCGATTTAGAAGAGATAGGGGAACCAGTATTAGAATAGGAATTTAAAAGAGCTTTGGAGGACTTACGGTCAAATAAGGCAGAAGGGATAGATAACACTCCATCAGAATTTCTAAAATCATTGGGGGAAGTGGCAACAAAACGACTATTCACGTTGGTGTGTAGAATATATGAGTCTGGCGACATACCATCCGACGTTCGGAAAAGCACCATCCACACAATTCGGAAGACGGCAAGAGCTGACAAGTGCGAGTATTATCGCACAATCAGCTTAACAGCTCATGCATCGAAGCTGCTTACAAGAATAATATACAGAAGAATGGAAAAGAAAATTGAGAATGCGCTAGGTGACGATCAGTTTGGATTTAGGAAAAGTAAAGGGACGAGAGAGGCAATTCTGACGTTACAGCTAATAATGGAAGCAAGGCTAAAGAAAAATCAAGGCACTTTCATAGGATTTGTCGACCTGGAAAAAGCGTTCGACAATATAAAATGGTGCAAGCTGTTCGAGATTCTGAAAAAATTAGGGGTAAGCTATAGGGAGAGACGGGTCATATACAATATGTACAACAACCAAGAGGGAATAATAAGAGTGGACGATCAAGAACGAAGTGCTCGTATTAAGAAGGGTGTAAGACAAGGCTGTAGCCTTTCGCCCCTACTCTTCCATCTGTACATCGAGGAAATAAAAGAAAGGTTCAGGAGTGGAATTAAAATACAAGGTGAAAGTATATCAATGATACGATTCGCTGACGACATTGCTATCCTGAGTGAAAGTGAAGAAGAACTAAATGATCTGCTAAACGGAATGAACAGTCTAATGAGTACACAGTATGGTTTGAGAGTAAATCGGAAAAAGACGAAGGTAATGAGAAGTAGTAGAAATGAGAACAGCGAGAAACTTAACATCAGGATTGATGGTCACGAAGTCAATGAAGTTAAGGAATTCTGCTACCTAGGCAGTAAAATAACCAATGACGGACGGAGCAAGGAGGACATCAAAAGCAGACTCGCTATGGCAAAAAAGGCATTTCTGGCCAAGAGAAGTCTACTAATATCAAATACCGGCCTTGATTTGAGGAAGACATTTCTGAGGATGTACGTCTGGAGTACAGCATTGTATGGTAGTGAAACATGGACTGTGGGAAAACTGGAACAGAAGAGAATCGAAGCATTTGAGATGTGGTGCTATAGTCGAATGTTGAAAATTAGGTGGACTGATGAGGTAAGGAATGAGGAGGTTCTACGCAGAATCGGAGAGGAAAGGAATATGTGGAAAACACTGATAAGGAGAAGGGACAGGATGATAGGACATCTGCTAAGACATGAGGGAATGACTTCCATGGTTCTAGAGGGAGCTGTGGAGGGCAAAAACTGTAGAGGAAGACAGAGATTGGAATACGTCAAGCAAATAATTGCGGGCGTAGGTTGCAAGTACTACTCTGAGATGAAGAGGTTAGCAAAGGAGAGGAATTCGTAGCGGGCCGCATCAAACCAGTCAGTAGACTAATGTCCAAAATAATATAACCTTTCAATAATTAACTGACTGTGAATCTAATCTGGTAAATTTGGACGTCAGCAGTGCTGCGTCATGGCCCTGAAAGATCATTCTGAATAAATTGAAAATTCTTACCTCAATGAAGTCGCTGGATAACGCGTATATATCTGCTTCTATAAAAATATTTTCTGCCACATCCCAGTGCAATGCTGGTCGCTAGATTTGGCATGTATAAAAAGAAGCAGCTGATTTTTAATTACGTTAATCAGGATGACCATGGATTGCAGAAATTAGTAAATTCTTTAATTCAGACGAGTGATTGTCAAAGAGCTTATTTTATAAAAAAAGATTATTATTAAAAGTTTTTTTTTTTTTGAAATATTTCCATGGGACTTGATATAACAATAGTACATATTGTGTTGTAACAGTCTACGTATGTGCGCGGCTGCTTTTACCTTATATTACATTGCTCATGCACCGCCATCGCTCCCCACTACTGGCCCAGCCAACTCCATATACCCGACTGCTAGCTACTACTTACTCCTACTGACACTGCTCTTACTGCAGCCAACCTGCTCTCTGGTCTGAGATTCTCTTATAGCTTACATATCGCAGGCAGCGTATGAGCAATCCATGGAAATTACATCTGCTCGAGTGCACTAGCAACAAATTTATTAGTCGAGGACCTCTTACAAGGTGAGGAACACTATTGAGAAAATTTAGAGAACCGGCATTTGAAGCTGACTGCCGAACGATTCTAATGTCGCCAACATACAGTACTGGTCATTAAAACTGCTACACCAGGAAGGTGACGTGCTACACACGCGAAATTTAACCGACAAGAAGAAGATGCTGTGATATACAAATGATTAGCTTTTCAGAGTATTCACACGAGGTTGGCGAAGGTGACGACACCTACAACGTGCTGACATGAGGAAAGTTTCCAATCGATTTGACCAGCGTTGTCTGGTGAAACGTTGTTGTGATGCCTCGTGGAAGGGGGAGAAATGCGTACCATCACGTTTCCGACTTTGATAAAGGTCGGATTGTAGCCAATCGCGATTGCGTTTTACAGTATCGCGACAAGCTGTTAGCAGAATATGGAATCGGTGGGTTCAGGAGGGTAATACGGAACGCCGTGCTGGATCCCAACTGCCTCGTATCACAAGCAATCGAGATGACAGGCATCTTATCCGCATGGGTGTAAAGGATCGTGCAGCCACGTCTCGATCCCTGAGTCAACAGATAGGGACGTTTGCAAGACAACAACCATCTACACGAACTGTTCGACGACGTTTGCAGCAGCATGGACTACCAGCTCGGAGACAATGGCTTCGGTTATTCTTGACGCTGCATCACAGACAGGAGCGCCTACGATGGTGTACTCAACGACGAACCTTGGTGCACGAATTGCTAAACGTCATTTTTTCGGATGAATCCCGGTTCTGTTTACAGCATCATGATGGTCGCATCCCTGTTTGGTGACATCGCGGTGAACGCACATTGGAAGCGTGTATTCGCCATCGCCATACTGGCGTATCACCCGACGTGATGGTATGGGGTGCCATTGGTTACACGTCTCAGAGAGTTCTTGTTCGTGTTGACGGCACTTTGAACAGTGGGCGTTACATTTCAGATGTGTCACGACCCATGGCTCTACCCTTCATTCGATCCCTGCGAAACCCTACGTTTCATAAGGACAGTGCACGACCGCATGTTGTAGGTCCTGTACGGCCCTTTCTGGATACAGAAAATGTTCGACTGCTGCCCTGGCCAGCACATTCTCCAGATCTCTCACCACTTGAAAACGTCTGGTAAATGGTGGCCGAGCAACTGGCTCGTCACAATACGCCAGTCGCTACTCTTGATGAACTGTGGTATCGTGTTGAAGTTGCATGGGCGGCTGTAAATGTACACGCCATCCAAGCTTTGTTTGACTCAATGCCCAGGCGTATTAAGGCCGTTATTGCGGCCAGAGGTCGTGGTTCTGGGTACTGATTTCTCAGGATCTATGCACCCAAATTGCGTGAAAACGTAATCACATGTCAGTTCTAGTATAATATACACTCCTGGAAATGGAAAAAAGAACACATTGACACCGGTGTGTCAGACCCACCATACTTGCTCCGGACACTGCGAGAGGGCTGTACAAGCAATGATCACACGCACGGCACAGCGGACACACCAGGAACCGCGGTGTTGGCCGTCGAATGGCGCTAGCTGCGCAGCATTTGTGCACCGCCGCCGTCAGTGTCAGCCAGTTTGCCGTGGCACACGGAGCTCCATCGCAGTCTTTAACACTGGTAGCATGCCGCAACAGCGTGGACGTGAACCGTATGTGCAGTTGACGGACTTTGAGCGAGAGCATATAGTGGGCATGCGGGAGGCCGGGTGGACGTACCGCCGAATTGCTCAACACGTGGGGCGTGAGGTCTCCACAGTACATCGATGTTGTCGCCAGTGGTCGGCGGAAGGTGCACGTGCCCGTCGACCTGGGACCGGACCGCAGCGACGCACGGATGCACGCCAAGACAGTAGGATCCTACGCAGTGCCGTAGGGGACCGCACCGCCACTTCCCAGCAAATTAGGGACACTGTTGCTCCTGGGGTATCGGCGAGGACCATTCGCAACCGTCTCCATGAAGCTGGGCTACGGTCCCGCACACCGTTAGGCCGTCTTCCGCTCACGCCCCAACATCGTGCAGCCCGCCTCCAGTGGTGTCGTGACAGGCGTGAATGGAGGGACGAATGGAGACGTGTCGTCTTCAGCGATGAGAGTCGCTTCTGCCTTGGTGCCAATGATGGTCGTATGCGTGTTTGGCGCCGTGCAGGTGAGCGCCACAATCAGGACTGCATACGACCGAGGCACACAGGGCCAACACCCGGCATCATGGTGTGGGGAGCGATCTCCTACACTGGCCGTACACCACTGGTGATCGTCGAGGGGACACTGAATAGTGCACGGTACATCCAAACCGTCATCGAACCCATCGTTCTACCATTCCTAGACCGGCAAGGGAACTTGCTGTTCCAACAGGACAATGCACGTCCGCATGTATCCCGTGCCACCCAACGTGCTCTAGAAGGTGTAAGTCAACTACCCTGGCCAGCAAGATCTCCGGATCTGTCCCCCATTGAGCATGTTTGGGATTGGATGAAGCGTCGTCTCACGCGGTCTGCACGTCCAGCACGAACGCTGGTCCAACTGAGGCGCCAGGTGGAAATGGCATGGCAAGCCGTTCCACAGGACTACATCCAGCATCTCTACGATCGTCTCCATGGGAGAATAGCAGCCTGCATTGCTGCGAAAGGTGGATATACACTGTACTAGTGCCGACATTGTGCATGCTCTGTTGCCTGTGTCTATGTGCCTGTGGTTCTGTCAGTGTGATCATGTGATGTATCTGACCCCAGGAATGTGTCAATAAAGTTTCCCCTTCCTGGGACAATGAATTCACGGTGTTCTTATTTCAATTTCCAGGAGTGTATTTGTCCAATGAATACCCGTTTATCATCTGCATTTCTTCTGGGTGTAGCAATTTTAATGGCCAGTAGAATAAATTGCATGTAAGGACCACTAGGATGCGATACAAGATATTAGGGCTCATATGGAGACATATAAACAGTAGTTTTTCCCTCATTCTCTTTGCGAGTGGAACAGGTAAGGAAATAATTAGTATGAGTACGGGGTACCTTCCGCCACACGACGTATGGCGGATTGCGGAGTATCGTTGTAGAGTCAAATGTAAATGTAGAGGTGCAATGTGTAGATTCCGGCAGACGCGTGTCATAAAATAAGAAAACAAAGGGAGAGTTCGTAATCTGGTGTGCCCCGCACACTACGGAGGTATGTTTGGCACGCATCACAGCGCCGGCTGCAGTGCTAATTAGGGCTGGTGTTGGATGCCCGGCGGTGTCTGTCTTCCGCGCGCTAATTATTAAATCGGCGCCGGGCCATTCCATTAGAAACTACTAAGTGCACTAACGTGTGGTCTCCGCGTGTTCCCGTCCGCCCTATTGGAGGCCTGCATTAGGCATGTACCAGCAGGCCGCGACGGCTCCACTCACCAGACTCGGCTGAGCGAGGCTTTCAGGCCCGCTTACCCCTGCGCTTATGTGGCCCACAACCCCGCACCGTCACAGACCTATTCACTGCAGCAACGTTCCCGACGTTATTCCTTTTCTGGCGTACCTGTCCCTCCGCATGCACGCACCCACACGCACATGCGGCCGCGCTCACACACACACACACACACACACACACACACACACACACACACACACACAAAGTGAAGCACTCAGGTGAGAAGGAAACGGAATGACACCTGGCAGGTGAGAAGCTACGTGTTATTTCAAATTTGTGAAGAACTTGGCAGTATGAGCCCATTTACACATAGGTTGGGCGAAAGTCAAAGGATACCTGCTAATATCGTATCGGACCTCTTCCTTCCCGATAGACTGAACACGTCGTAGGATGTCCCCTTCAGAAATATTGATCCATCTGCCTCCATATCCGTCCGTAATTGCGAATGTGTTGACTGTGCAGAATATTTTGCTCGAGAAGACCTCTCCTGTATGTCCCACAAATGTTCGAATGGATTCATGTCGGTCGCAGGTTCGAATCCTGCCTCGGGCATGGATGTGTGTGATGTCCTCAGGTTAGTTAGGATTAAGTAGTTCTAAGTTCTAGGGGACTGATGACCTCGGATGTTAAGTCCCATAGTATTCAGAGCCATTTGAACCATTTGATCTGGGTGGCCAAATCATTCACTCCAATTGTCCGGAGGATTCTTCAAACCAATCGCGAAAATCTGTAGCGCGCTGACATGGCTCATTGTAATCCATAAAATTCATCCATTATTCGCTGTAAATGGTCTCCAAATTGCCGAATATAATCTTTTCCAGTCAGTGAGCAGTTCAGTGGCACCAGAGGATCAATTCCATTCCACGTGAACACAACCCATGCCATTACAGAGCCACCACCTGCTTGCACAGTACCTTGTTGTAAACCTGGGTCGCTGGCTTCATGCTGTCTGCGCCACACTCGAACCAAATTATCAGCTCTTTCGTATTGCACTTTGGAGTCATCAGACCAGGCCTTTGTTTTTCAGTCGTCTAGAGCCCAACCGCTGTGGTGACGACCGAGGAGAGGACCTGCAGGCGTCGTTCGTCCGCTGCCATAGACCGTCACAGCCAGATTTCTCCACACTGTCCTAAGGAATAAGTTCGTCGTACGTCCCACATTGATATCTGCGATTATTTCGCACTGTGTTATCTGCCTGTTAGCACGGAGAACTCTAAGCAATCACTGCTGCTCTCGGTCGTTAAGTGAAAGAATCGGCCACTGCGTTATCGTGGACAGTGGTAATGCCGGGCATGTGGTATTCCCGACACACTTTGTCACTGCGCATATCACAATATCGGATTTCCTAACGAGATCCGAAATGGAATGTCAAATACGTCTAGCTTCAACTGTCATTTCCAGTTCAAATTCTAATAATTTTCATCGTGCGGTCATAATCACGTCGGAAAACTTTTCACATGAGTCACCTGAGTACAAACTACAGCTCCTTTATTGCACTGCACTTTTTAGGCATTGAGTACGCGATACCCGTCGTACACCGTGTTCCATTGATAGCGTCTTTACTTAGTAATCAAACCGTAATTGTTCCCAGTATAGAAATCCGTCACTCTTAAATTTTGATTAATAATAGGCATTCGAGACAAAGACTTTCTGAATAAGATGTCACCCTCATTCTGACAACGTCAACGTAAAAGAGGGAGGGGGAGCACACAGAGATTCAGGGCACTCTTTTGTCTTTGGGGTCGGAAACTGCCCCGAAAGGCGGAAATATCAGCAATGATCTACGGCTGTGTGTGCAGAAGGCAGTGGTAACCACTTCGTTAAACAAACGTAAGCTGTAACCACAAGACATGTGGCCTGTAATTAAAAAAGTGTCATGATGATCTCTCCATGGGGAAAAGACTCAGAAAGCGTCATGATGATCTCTCCATTGGGAAAAGACTCCGGAATAGCTCCCCGTTCGGATCTCCGAGACGGGTCTGCGAAAGGGGAGGTGACCATGAGAAAAATGTTGAATAACCAATGAAAGAATCACGTTTAACGAGTCGGGACGTGGAATGGCAAAGCTTGAACGTGGCAGGGAAGCTAGAAAATTTGAAGTGGAAAATGCAAAGGCTCATTGTAGAAGTAGTAGGCGTTAGTGAAGTAAAATGGAAAGAACATAAGCATTTCTGGTCAGATGAGTATAGGGTAGTATCAACAGCAGCAGAAAATGGTATCACGGTAGTAGGATTCTTTATGAATAGATATGTAGGTCAGAGTGTGGTACTGTGAACAGTTCAGTGATAGCGTTGTTCTTATCAGAATCGACTGCAAACCAACACCGATAACGATGTCCAGATCCACATGCCGATATCGCAAGCTGAAGAGGCAGAGGAAGTAAATCAGGATATTGAAAAGGTAATACAGTACGTAAAGGGAGATAAAATTCTAATAGTCGTGGGGACTGGAATGCAGAAGAAGAAGCAGTAGGAAAGGTTACTGGAAAATATGGGCTTGGAGCAAGTAGTGAGAGAGGAGAAAGACCGATTGAGTTCTGTAACAAATTTCTCCTAGTAATATCGAACACTCTGTTCAAGAATCACAAGAGTACGAGGTATTCATGGAAAAGGAAGGGTGATACGGGAAGTTTTCATTTACATTACATCATGGTCAGACAGTGGGTTGTAAGGCGTACCCAGGAGCAGATATAGACTTAGATCACAACGTAGTAGTGACGAAGAGTGTGCTGAGGTTTAAGAGATGAGTCATGAGGAATCCATACATAAAGAAGTGGGACACTGAAGTACTAAGGAATGACGGGAAAGGCGTGGAGATCTCTAAGGCTATAGAAACAACAGTGAGGAATAGCTTAGTAGGCAGCACAGTTCTAGAGGAATGGACATCTGTAAAAAGGGCCATCACAGGCGTTGGAAAGAAAACATAGGTACAAAGAAGGTAACTGCGAAGAAACAATGAAGAAGGAACAACAAAAAGGCTCTGTAAAATTTAGGAATACACAAGTGCAAGTAGCAGAGGAATGAAATAAATGGGAGTGCACGGAAACAAAGACGAAATGGCTGGGTGAAAAATGCGAAGAAATCGTAAGAGAAATGAATGTTGGAAGGACTCACTAACAATATACTAAAGTCAAAATATCCTTCGGTGAAATTAAAACCAAGGGTGGTAACATCAAGAGTGCGACAGGAATTCCACTGCTAAATGTAGAGGAAGGAGCAGATAGATGGTTGGAGTATAGTGAAGGCCTCTGCAAGGCGGAAGATTCGTCTGACGTGTTAAAGAAGAAACATGAATACATTTAGAACAGATCGGGATTCCAATGCTAGGATCAGAATTTAAAACAGCATTGAAAGACTTAGGATCGAATAAGGCAAAAGGGCGAGACAGCAGTCTATCAGAATTTATAAAATCATTGTGCAAAGTGGCAACAAGACGCCTATTCCGTTGGTACGTAGAATGTATCAGCCTTGTGATATACCACGTGACATTCGGAACATCTTCGTCCACACAGCTCCGAAAAACTTTAAGAGCCGATAAGAGTTAGAATTACGACATAATCAGATTGACAGCTCATGCATCGAAGTTGCTAACAAGAATAACTTAGAGAAGAATTGAACATGAAATACAGGACGTGTTAGATGACGATCAGTTTGGCTTTAGGAAAGATGAATTCACCAGAAGGCAATTCTGACGTTGCGGTTGATAATGGAGGTCAGAGTAAACAAAAATCAAGACACCTTCATAGGATTTGCCGGCCAGGAAAAAGCGCTCGACATTATAAAATAGTTCAAGCTGTTAGATATTACGAGAAAAGTAGGGATAAGGTATAGGGAGAGACGGGTAATGTACAATATGTACAAGAGCCAAGAGGGTTAATAAGAGTGGGCGACCAACAACGAAGTGCTCGGATTAAAAAGGGTGTAAGACGGAGATGTAGTCTTACACCCCTACTGTTCAATCTGTACATCGAAGAAGCAATGATGGAAGTAAGAGAAAGGTTCAGGAGCGGTGATAAAATTCAAGGTGAAATGAAGTCCATGATAGGATTCGCTGATGTCTTTGCTATCCTGGGTGAAAATGAAGAAGAATAGCACGATCTGTTGAATGGAATGAACTGTTTAATGAGCACAGACTATATATTGAGAATAAATCGAAGAAAGAGAAAAGTAATGAGAAGCAGCAGAAATGAGAACAGCGAGAAAGGTAGTGTTAAGATTTAAGGTGACGAAGTAGATGAAGTTAACGAATTCTGCTACCTAGGCAGCAAACAATCAGTGACGGACGGAGCAAGGAGGATAACAAAAGTAGACTAGCACTAACAAAAAGGGCATTCGTCTTCAAAATAAGTCTACTTGTATCAAATATAGGCCTTAACTTGAGGAAGAAATTTCTAAGAATGTTCGTATGGAGCACGGCATTGTATGGTAGTGAAACATGTACGTGGGAAAACCAGAGCAGAAAAGAATCGACGCATTTCAGATGTGGTGCTACAGACGAATGTTGAAAGTTAGGTGAACTGATAAGGTAAGGAACGAAAAGGTTCTGCACAGAACTAGAGATAAATGAACATGTGGAAAACACTGACAAGGCGAAGGAACAGAATGATATTACATCTGTCAAGACATCGGGGAATGACTTCCATGGTACAAGAGATAGCTGTAGAGGGCAAAAACTGTAGAGGAAGACAGATTGGAATACATCCAGAAAATAATTGAGGACGTAGATTCCAAGCGCTACTCTGAGATGAAGAGGTTGACACAGGACAGGAATTCGTGGCGGGCCGCATCAAACCAGTCAGGAGACTGATGAAACAAAGAAAGAAGAAAAAGAAAAAAACGCGATTGTACCGCCATCTGCATAGCACTATCCCATGAACTTCGTCACCTTACTGTATGATAATGGCGTTACACTCTATCTGCCCCAAACGCATTCACTGATTCGGTTGCAAAAGGTCTGAGAAAGCTATTTTATCCTCTAATGAGGCAAGCTGGAGCACAGCTGTAATAATCGGTAACTGATATCCTCGACGTTGGCTCTAGGTTTTACGTGACGTCTGAGTCGCTTCCGCAAGTGTTCAGTCGAAGAGAGATCAGGAGGTACTGCGTCCCTGTGAGTACCTGAACAGCACGCAGATAATGCATGGAGACACGTACCGTGTATGGACGATGTTGTCCTCTTCAAAAATGGCGACACGTTATTGTCTCCGGATGTCCGTGACGTATCGCTGTGCCGTTATTCCTTAAGTTACTACCATGCGTGAACTGAAGCTCTACCCGATAGCTCCCAAATCCAGGATTCGAGTAGTAACGCTGCTATGCCTCTTCAAATATTGGAAGAGTGGGACCTCTCCCTGAGTCGCTCTTTGCCTCCAGACGAGGGTCATCTGGGATAGTGCAGAAACGCGACTCATCGGTTGACACAAGGCGATGTCATTCTTCAGCAGGCCATGCTTCCTGGATACGCCACGCAGCAATACATTTTAATGGCAACCTGAGCATGGGATAGTAAGTCTCTAGTCCGACTGCCGCTGGTATGACACAGAATGCTCCAGCGTCCTTTTGTTGTTCTCGGATGTAAGGCACAGATGTGAAGGATTTGTGAATGAAATCGCCTAGATGGCTTGTTAAAATTTCTTTTATTTTTTCGACTGCTACCATCATCAGATTCCTGTAATTAAGGTGAAAGTAACATAAAGAAAGGCAGGCATTTCTTACGCAACATACTCACGAAAGATACCAAAAAATGTTGGAAATGTTTTTAAAGGTACACCCACCAGATAGCTTAAAGCTCATAAAAGAGAGTCCCTTGCCAATACTGAAAAGTACTCCTAGTCTGGGCACCAAGCAACAGCTTTGTTTAAAAATTTTTCGTAATAGGTAACAGGTGACACTTGTGTTTGGAACGTTACGTTCAATTAGTGAACGCTTGTTGTTAGTTTGGAGAACTCTACATGGGATAATTGGTGCCTTCTGAATATTTACTTATATATAACGCTCCGATCAAGTTTTGTTGTTTCTTGTACCAACTAACAACAACATTTTGTATTGTAATTTCTAAGTTTCTTGGTGTGTGTCTTAGCATGCTGTTGAATACCAGATGGCTACGGCTATTTTCATGCTGCTTCCATCTTAACTGCAGATAGCTGATGACAGTAGTAGCCGAAACGTCGTAATAAATAAAAAAATTAATATGCGATTTAGACGGTTTTATTCACAAACTACCGAATGATCGCGGACTCATACAGGAAGTTCATTTACCTTATTAATGATTAAACAGTCTATAACCATTATTGTACCATCTTTTGTTGGTGAGCTTTTGTATTAGAAACGCCTGTCCATCTTGATGTTGCTTCCACCTTAATTTGCAGATATCTGTTGATGACAAGAGTCGAAAAGTCGTAGTAAATAAAGAAGTTTTAATAAGCGATTTTGGTGGCTTTGTTCATGAAATATCCAATGATCAAGAAATCATTTTTTTGTTAATAAGACACTATGAAAGGGTTACGATTACACTATTTTGCCTTGTGATGAACAAACCTGGTCAGCCTTAACCTGTACGACCAATATGTCTGCCGTCACGTTTCCATGCAGTCTCACATGGGGCTACTCTAACAACCGCAGTGGGCTGTCTCAAAGAGGTTACGTAGGGAATTACATTCCTCAATAGGTCTAATCTAAAACACATGTTAGAAATAATTACAACATATGTCTTAAAATGAAACACGGGAAGGACAACCGTTTCTTGGGTAATATGACCTGAAAATCAAGTAACTGATCTGAAAATCAAGTAACTGAACTAAAATAAATCTTAAATCAGGGGCCGTATCAAATAAAATAAATAAAATAAAGTGATGTTACCAGTGCTTGGACCTATATCAACCATTAAAAAAATAGAAAAACAACTTTGCTACAATATGTGTCCAAAGCACACTGCTTGGCTTGAATCAGAATCCAGCCTAAATTTCTCTTTCTAAGGGCGCCAAATTACTAATATTAACCGAGAGAGGGAATATAAAACAATTTAAGGAGAAAAGTTTAGCAAGGCAAGGAGCCTGCTCATATCTTAATCTAAGAAGGCTAGCTCAATAAGCGGTAACATTAGTACACAAATCATAACGGTACTCGGACCAAAGCAAAATGCAAAAAATTGAGGGCATGAAATTTAAATTTGTGGCAAGTTCCTATGGAGCCAAACTGCTGAGGTCATCGGTCCGTAGGCGTACACACTACATAATCTAACTTAAACAAACTTACGCTAAGGACAACACGCATACCCATCCCCGAGGGAGGACTCGAACCTACGAGAACCGCGACAAGTTGCCTCAGACGGCTGAGGAAATAATCTGGATATAGACTGTAGCACTTATAACACAGTCATGCACACAATGCTGTCCAATACCATGAGACACTTAAACAACTTTAATTGGGAGCATATATTCACACAATAGCTGACAAATGTTTGTGTATCACACTTAATGCTCACTGTTTATGCATTTCCGCTGTCGTTCCCTTACCAAGAAGAAATTCCACAGGCAATGCGGTGACATTCGGCCAAATTTCCAATGACATGAACCGTAGCCATTGAGCCTGTTGTCCTTCACCTAAAAGACGCAGCTCATTCGAGGCCACACACACTCCTCATCTCGACGATGATTTAACGGGCATCTCCTCGTCAGTGCTAGGACTCCACTTCCCAGGCAGATGACCCTGCGAACATATGCTATGAATGAAGCTCTGTGGCAGACTAAAATTGTGTGCCTGACAGAGACTCGAATTAGCGACCTTTGCATTTCACAGGAAAGTGCTCTACCGACAGAGCTACCCATCATGACACACGACGCCTCATCACAGTTTAAATTTCGCCAGCATCTCCTCTTTTGCGTTCCACTTCACAGAAATTTTACTGCAAAACCTGGAGGACTATTGCGGAGCCATGGATTAGCGACAGCTTTAGGGATGTTTCCAGAATGAAATTTTCACTCTGCAGAGGAATATGCGCTGACAGGAAACTGTTAGGACGGGCCATGAACCGTCATACTTGGGCAGTTCAGTCGGCAAAGCACTTGTTCGCGAAAATCCAACATCACGAGTTCGACTCTCTGTCCGACACTTAGTTTTAATATGCCAGTAAGTTTCATATCAGTGTACACTCCGCTGCAGTGTGAGAGTTTCATTCTCCCTACTACAAATGCTGCTACCGAACTTCCGTGCATGGTAACATGGTCCTAGCCCCTCGGCATCAAGTCCATCTATGAACAGCTCTCCAGCAGATGTACAGGACTCACTCGCTCTTGCGTTCGCTGCCGGTTTCGATATAGTCAGAAGATGCGGATGAAGCGCTTTTAAAGCCTCATCCCATTACCCCGCCTTCGCCAACAGGACGACGGGGGAGTCGTTACCAGACGCTGCGGCCCCGGTATCTACCAAATCCAGTACTGGAACGGCTCACATTTCAGTCCCTAACAGTTATATACCTAAGCTGAACTGATAGCAGTCATTCTGCATGTGAGAATTGAGAACAGATCACCTAAAGCGCACAAACGTAAATTTTGTCAGTACTACTTTTCATTATGAGCTGTGTATTGTTGTTAAGCTGTATACAGTTTTCGAGTGTATTTATGTTTCTTCCCATTTTTGCTGCAGATCTGATGATGGTCATTAAAGACCGAAACCGGTAATCTGTTAACAAAAAGTTTGTGACCATAGACGTAAATTAAAGGAAACCTAAATGAAAGGCTGTCAAAACACTCCATCAAACTTTTAGAAATAGTTCATACCCGAAACTATATATGGGGTTACAGTTGCTGAGCTATATGAAAAAAAAGCGAAAAGTAGTTAAAAACTACGGTGTGCACGCACTTTACTCAATATGTAAACGTCACTACAATATACGGATTTAGGTTATGACATGTTCGATATGCGTGTCATCATTGACGATGATGCGGCACAGACGAATAGCGAAATTCTGCATGACCCGCTGAAGTGTTGGAACATCGATGCTGTCGATGAACTCCTGAATGGCTGTTTTCAGCTGAACAATGGTCTTGGGGTTATTGCTGTACACCTTGTCTTTAGTATAGACCCACAAATAGGAGTCACATGTGTTCAGATCCGGCGAATATGCCAGTGGCCTCTGGGTACCCCAGAGCCAGAATGCGGTCCCCAAAGTACTCCTCCAAGACAAGAAACACTCTCCTGCTTGGATGGTGTCGAACTCCGTTTTGCATGAACCTCATCTTGTCCAAATCAGAGTGACTCTGGATAATCGGATGAACTCATCTTCCAAAACCATAACGTACTGTTCGATAGTCATCGTGCCATCGAGGAATATCGCACCGTTTCTTCCGTGACTGGATATTGCACACCACATAGTCAGCCGTTGAGAGTAAAGAGATTTCTCGATCGCGAAATGCGGATGTGCAGTCCCACAACTGCACTAATATTTCTTATTCACGAACCGACACAAATGTTAGTTGGCTTCGTCTCTAAACCAAACAACAATGCACATAATAATTTACACCATGCCCCGCTGCCAACCCTGCGGTTTGAACGTCCTAACGCAAACCGTTCGGAAGTTATGACGATTTTATTTCATGGAGTTCAATAACTATCACCCTATAAATCGCTCACCTCTATCTATATAAGTTCAGCTTAACGTCTTAGGGAATTTAAAATTCGAAACAAGCGGACTTGTCGCCGATCATACTACCGAATGTCAATCTCTAACTGTGAACCTCTTGCAACTGCGTCGTATTGCCTTCTCATGAGGCATTTGAAGCGTACTGGCAATAAATCTCTTAATAATACTTTCATCCACGGGATGGTAGTTCCTAAAAAATTATTTAGTGAGAGTAACCTAGGAATTTAATAACAGTGTCGCTAGAGGCTTGGTCATGAACCTGTTATATCAAACAGAAAGCGTACAAGTTATTATTTAGTTAACATAATTCGCATTGTGATATACGATACTTTTGCACTGAATGATGTGGTGTGTGTTGCAAGTTACCCTGCTTATGCTGCACTGGTATCTATCGGTGAGGTTGTGATATCTCTCGGTTGAGGATATTCGGTGATGTAGTCCCTGGGTTGACACGCTCCTGTACAGTTGCCACAACCAAATTCCCTCTGTTCTTTATTTGCCATCGCTGTGATGTTCAGGAGTCCGTGATCTATGTATGTATCTTTCTTTTTTGCCGCTTGTCTTCCAGGAATCTGGTGCTTTGTGGGTTGATACAGAAGCTTCAAAGGTTGTGCATGCAGAGATGTAGGTTATTCTTTTACGCGTGTATTATGAGATGTGTGGGATTTTTTCAGATAGAATGATTCGAGTTGAATTTAACAGGGGGAGATGTCTCCGTATAAGTGGTGTGCTGTATGATGCAGAGGTACAACCTTTATGTTGGATCGTTTCGGATTGTTCTTATAGATAGCATACGTAGTTTCCTTATCTCGAATCTTGCCTTAAGTGCCCTTACTACTTTGTCTAGTCTCTGAAAAGGTATGATCTATCACCTAAATATTTGTGACTTTACTTTATTTCCAGTTCTTGCTCCCCACAGGTGAACTTGCTATTGTCTGCCACGGTTCCTTCCTTCAGGACTTTCATTGTTTTTATCTTATGTCTATTTAAGACGAGCTAAAAATACTGCATGTTCAGCAGTGTTTTGGGGGGCGTGATTATATCCATCACAGTGGAGGCAATGTTAGTACCACAGAGTCCTGTCAATCAGTAAAAGATAAAGTAGAGGAATCCACATATCTGACACCAGAGCAACAATTACAGCTGTCTCAGTTATTAAAGGAACATATAGAAGTAGTCTCTGAGAGACCATGGGTCATCAGAGGTTATAATATCGATGTGATACCACACAAGCCATTTTGTAATGCTACTTACTTCGTTCCTTGGTCGAAAAAGGAGGCAGTAAAATTAGAAATACGTAATATGCTGGAATGGCGAATAATTGGGCCGTCAATGTCACCTCACTAACAGTTACACAAGATAGTGGAAGAATGCGACTGGTGCTAGATGCCCTTAATATTAATAAAGGTATATCTCCTTGACGGAATAGCTGAGAACATATATATCACTCATATTCGATGGTCGGGGTAACCATTTCAATGTCCTCCCAAATCGTTTACTTCACAACTGTGGAAGTATTCGTAGCAATGCATAGTAGAAGTAAGTCCTTATACAAAATTACGTACAATCCCATCGTGCCTAATAAAACTCAAGATTAATATAGCATGCCAGTGGTATTCCGCCTGCGAGATAGAGTTCATTCGAATCAAGCAATCGTTAATCAACGCAAGTACTCTGTACCACCCCGACATGGAGAAAGATTTTTACATTGCTGCTGATGCTGCTTTTACAGGACTAAGAGCTTGTCTGTTCCAAGTGAATGAAACAGACCGCGAACAACAGATTAAACTGATTAGTTTCGCGAGTCGTGTCTTAACAGAATGTGAGCGATCATACTCAGTAACGGAACTTGAAGCCTTAGCTGTGGTTTGGGCTTTCAAGAAATTTCATTTTTACGTTTGTGGTAAAAAAAGGTGTACTGTGACCACTAATCGTTAACTTTCTTGTTAACGCATAGCGAGATTGGCTTTAGCGTTGCTAGAGTATCGCTTCCAAATTGTATATATTAACGGGAAGGATAACATCATTGCTGATGCCTTGCCCAGGTTGCCACAGGGCATGTCTGAAAATGCAGAACTTATCGATCAGGCATCAGAGTAAAAATTACTGTTAGTTAGAGAGCAAACGTACAGACGTAAGTTTCTTGATATGTGTAAACGTATGCCACAATTGATAACTGCTGACTGTAAGTGGAAAAACATTGTGCAAATGGTGACTGAGAATTCGAATTCGGAATAAGCCAAGCAATTTAAGATAAAAGATAGCATTTTCTACCATAAACCTAAGAAAGAGGAAGAACGGTGGTGCGTATGTATTCCGGAAAGTTGTTTACGAGACTTTATCTGTTATACCCATAAAACGTTGGGGTATTTTGGCATAAACAAGACTATTGCTAAAATCGAACGGGTTTACTATTATCCGAATTTAGGCTGGTATGTTCACCGATTTTGAGATCATGTCTCATATGTTAGAAAACAAAACCGAGCAACCGTTTGCCGGCCGCTGGTGGCCGAGCGGCTCTGGCGCTACAGTCTGGAACCGCGCGACCGCTACGGTCGCAGGTTCGAATCATGCCTCGGGCATGGATGTGTGTGTTGTCCTTAGGTTAGTTAGGTTTAAGTAGTTCTAAGTTCTAGGGGACTTATGACCTCAGCAGTTGAGTCCCATAGTGCTCAGAGCCATTTGAACCATTTTTTTTGAGCAACCGTTCAACAAGAAGCGAATTACATGTCACCGTAACGACGCACCCGTTACAACTAGTTTGTTTGGATTTAACTGGATCACTCCCCACATCACGAGGAGGGTGCAAATATATATTGGCAGTTTGCAATGTGTTTTCTAGGTATCTAAAGATGTGTCCGCTCAAATGTTCTACAACTACAGCTATTGCTAACAGGATAGAAAAAGATTATATACCCGTTATAGGTAAACCGGAAGCCGTCATTTCAGATAATGCTCATATTTTACTGGTTACAAGTGGAAAATTTTTCTAAGGAACCATAGTATAAACCAGATACTGATATCTAGGTTCCATCCAGAAGCCAGTCCGGTAGAACGCACATTCAAAGAATTTAACAGATTCAGGCAGACATACGCTTCGAATAAGCATGGAAAATAGATTGATTATGAAGACCTGTTTGAGAATATATTTAACTATTTACCGCATTCTACCACCCATGAACCATGGACCTTGCCGTTGGTGGGGAGGCTTGCGTGCCTCAGCGATACAGATAGCCGTAACGTAGGTGCAACCACAACGGAGGGCTATCTGTTGAGATGCCAGACAAACGTGTGGTTCCTGAAGAGGGGCAGCAGCCTTTTCAGTAGTTGCAAGGGCAACAGTCTGGATGATTGACTGATCTGGCCTTGTAACAATAACCAAAACGGCCTTGCTGTGCTGGTACTGCGAACGGCTGAAAGCAAGGGGAAACTACAGCCGTAATTTTTCCCGAGGGCATGCAGCTTTACTGTATGATTACATGATGATGGCGTCCTCTTGGGTAAAATATTCCGGAGGTAAAATAGTCCCCCATTCGGATCTCCGGGCGGGGACTACTCAAGAGGATGTCGTTATCAGGAGAAAGAAAACTGGCGTTCTACGGATCGGAGCGTGGAATGTCAGATCCCTTAATCGGGAAGGTAGGTTAGAAAATTTAAAAAGGGAAATGGATAGGTTGAAGTTAGATATAGTGGGAATTAGTGAAGTTCGGTGGCAGGAGGAACAAGACTTCTGGTCAGGTGACTACAGGGTTATAAACACAAAATCAAATAGGAGTAATGCAGGAGTAGGTTTAATAATGAATAGGAAAATAGGAATGCGGGTAAGCTACTACAAACAGCATAGTGAACGCATTATTGTGGCCAAGATAGATACGAAGCCCACACCTACTACAGTAGTACAAGTTTATATGCCAACTAGCTCTGCAGATGACGAAGAAATTGAAGAATGATGAAATAAAAGAAATTATTCAGATAGTGAAGGGAGACGAAAATTTAATAGTCATGGGTGACTGGAATTCGAGTGTAGGAAAAGGGAGAGAAGGAAACATAGTAGGTGAATATGGATTGGGGGACAGAAATGAAAGAGGAAGCCGCCTGGTCGAATTTTGCACAGAGCACAACATAATCATAACTAACACTTGGTTTAAGAATCATGAAAGAAGATTGTATACATGGAAGAACCCTGGAGATACTAAAAGGTATCAGATAGATTATATAATGGTAAGACAGAGATTTAGGAACCAGGTTTTAAATTGTAAGATATTTCCAGGGGCAGATGTGGACTCTGACCACAATCTATTGGTTATGACCTGTAGATTAAAACTGAAGAAACTGCAAAAAGGTGGGAATTTAAGGAGATGGGACCTGGGTAAACTAAAAGAACCAGAGGTTGTACAGAGATTCAGGGAGAGCATAAGGGAGCAATTGACAGGAATGGGGGAAATACATACAGTAGAAGAATGGGTAGCTTTGAGGGATGAAGTAGTGAAGGCAGCAGAGGATCAAGCGGGTAAAAAGACGAGGGCTAGTAGAAATCCTTGGGTAACAGAAGAAGTATTGAATTTAATTGATGAAAGGAGAAAATATAAAAATGCAGTAAGTGAAACAGGCAAAAAGGAATACAAACGTCTCAAAAATGAGATCGACAGGAAGTGCAAAATGGCTAAGCAGGGATGGCTAGAGGACAAATGTAAGGATGTAGAGGCCTATCTCACTAGGGGTAAGATAGATACTGCCTACAGGAAAATTAAAGAGACCTTTGGAGATAAGAGAACGACTTGTATGAATATCAAGAGCTCAGATGGAAACCCAGTTCTAAGCAAAGAAGGGAAAGCAGAAAGGTGGAAGGAGTATATAGAGGGTCTATACAAGGGCGATGTACTTGAGGACAATATTATGGAAATGGAAGAGGATGTAGATGAAGATGAAATGGGAGATATGATACTGCGTCAAGAGTTTGACAGAGCACTGAAAGACCTGAGTCGAAACAAGGCCCCCGGAGTAGACAATATTCCATTGGAATTACTGACGGCCGTGGGAGAGCCAGTCCTGACAAAACTCTACCATCTGGTGAGCAAGATGTATGAAACAGGCGAAGCACCCTCAGACTTCAAGAAGAATATAATAATTCCAATCCCAAAGAAAGCAGGTGTTGACAGATGTGAAAATTACCGAACTATCAGCTTAATAAGTCACAGCTGCAAAATACTAACACGAATTCTTTACAGACGAATGGAAAAACTAGTAGAAGCCAACCTCGGGGAAGATCAGTTTGGATTCCGTAGAAACACTGGAACACGTGAGGCAATACTGACCTTACGACTTATCTTAGAAGAAAGATTAAGGAAAGGCAAACCTACGTTTCTAGCATTTGTAGACTTAGAGAAAGCTTTTGACAATGTTGACTGGAATACTCTCTTTCAAATTCTAAAGGTGGCAGGGGTAAAATACAGGGAGCGAGAGGCTATTTACAATTTGTACAGAAACCAGATGGCAGTTATAAGAGTCGAGGGACATGAAAGGGAAGCAGTGGTTGGGAAGGGAGTAAGACAGGGTTGTAGCCTCTCCCCGATGTTGTTCAATCTGTATATTGAGCAAGCAGTAAAGGAAACAAAAGAAAAATTCGGAGTAGGTATTAAAATTCATGGAGAAGAAATAAAAACTTTGAGGTTCGCCGATGACATTGTAATTCTGTCAGAGACAGCAAAGGACTTGGAAGAGCAGTTGAATGGAATGGACAGTGTCTTGAAAGGAGGATATAAGATGAACATCAACAAAACAGAACAAGGATAATGGAATGTAGTCTAATTAAGTCGGTTGATGCGGAGGGAATTAGATTAGGAAATGAGGCACTTAAAGTAGTAAAGGAGTTTTGCTATTTGGGGAGCAAAATAACTGATGATGGTCGAAGTAGAGAGGATATAAAATGTAGGCTGGCAATGGCAAGGAAAGCGTTTCTGAAGAAGAGAAATTTGTTAACATCCAGTATTGATTTAAGTGTCAGGAAGTCATTTCTGAAAGTATTCGTATGGAGTGTAGCCATGTATGGAAGTGAAACATGGACGATAAATAGTTTGGACAAGAAGAGAATAGAAGCTTTCGAAATGTGGTGCTACAGAAGAATGCTGAAGATTAGATGGGTAGATCACATAACTAATGAGGAAGTATTGAATAGGATTGGGGAGAAGAGAAGTTTGTGGCACAACTTGACCAGAAGAAGGGATCGGTTGGTAGGACATGTTCTGAGGCATCAAGGGATCACCAATTTAGTATTGGAGGGCAGCGTGGAGGGTAAAAATCGTAGAGGGAGACCAAGAGATGAATACACTAAGCAGATTTAGAAGGATGTAGGTTGCAGCAGGTACTGGGAGATGAAAAAGCTTGCACAGGATAGAGTAGCATGGAGAGCTGCATCAAACCAGTCTCAGGACTGAAGACCACAACAACAACAACCACCCAATACACGCCTGCAGAATTGATGTTGTCTGAGGATGAAAGCGACGAGTGGGTAACTTCATTGCGAAAGTTAAACCGTCGACAGACGACTAGAAAAGAGAAGGTGACCTCTCTTAAGAAAAACGTGTTGAAATTAGGAAACGGAAGTAAGACTAACAGTTAAGAAAAGTATAAGAGTTTGAAGTAGGAGAGATGGTTCTGCTAAGGAACCACCCGAAGGCCTCTGTTATAAAGATAAGAAATAAGAAGTGGCATTGTTGTATAGTGGACCGTATGTCATTGAATGGATACTGTATGGATCTAGTTATTTTCCAACTGATCCTGAGAAATAGAAATCAGTGGGTTTATGCTCATACAAAGACTTGAAAAAATCTTATAAATAATATGTGTGTATGTAATAAATCTAAGTTTAGACTTAATATGTATTTCTCTTCATTAACGAATTTTCGCCTTATTTGTAGTCAAGATGAAAGTTTATTTCCTAGCATGTAGTAAATGTTTTATGCACTTAATGTCATAATACAATTTATTAGAAATATCTTATGACAAATGCAACGGCGTATCTAGAATTTTGGAAGGGACTTAAGAATTTATTAATTGGTCATGAGCGTAGTACTCCTAACGGTACAAGCCATGAATCAAAAAAGTAGCTCAATAGGTAGAAACCAGGTAGTTTTATCTACCGAACTTGTAAAAATAGAATGTCACTAAGATGCGTTCACGTTTTGAGTGAACCAGACTGTCAAGTACAGTGATTTAAAAATATCACGGAAGCAGATATGTATAAAATAGACTGAGTTATTGTATAAACCAGACCAGTGTCGGAAAGTCCATAAAATAGTCTAATTGGCCAAGAATATCTAACAGGGAGGTACTAATGCTACCAATACATAATGTGCATTGTAATGAGTTGTTATATGCATTCGAATACATTGTGTGTATTTCGTCATGCAAATAAAATGTTAAGGTTTTCATGAACAACATGTTCCACAAGAGACTGTAAAGAACAGCGACTGTGTGTGCATAGACCCAAATTAATGTTGTGTCAATAAACGCGATTCAGTGTGACCAAAAGTAACGTCATTGACGGGAACTATAATGTAATGAACAGTGTTCATGAAACAATATAAACCGTACAACGCCAGAGACATTGGTATTATCATAGTGTATAAAGGTAAAATGTAGTAAATAGCTTACAGACTGTGGCGAACTAATAAGTATGTTTCGGACAGGGACGTTATTTAACGCAGTCGACGCACAGCTGATCTAAACGGTCGTCAGCAAATCAATATATCACCGATGATCGGAGTGGAGTAAGTCAGCAATGGGAATCCGCCAGTGCAAGCAAACAGAACAGCTGATCCGTGCAAGTGTGTCCGGAGATACCTGTTTGTGACATCATTGACAGTGTAGTGTGCGACAGAAGTAGTGGAACTGTGTAAACAGTCTACTCTGGGGCACAACAACTGGGTGAAGCTGAAGTTAACGTATGGCGATCTGTGCATTTGAACAGTATCATACAGCTCTATACGAGACGAAAATATAATCTGCAACAAGTGTGACGAACTGTACTTGAACAGTGTCATACAGTGGACTTCGTATGTGTTAACAAATGAACGATTAATTCATACGCAAACCGACATAAACTGGTGACGGATGAAATAATAAAACGGAGAGAATAATCATGTGTTATCCTCATACGCGGGAATAAGCCTCTATTTACCTATAATGAACTAAAGCTGCCACTGTTCTTGCATTTCATGAAATTTTGGTGTGGAGCGGTGGCGGAGAACATTTAAAGGGGGGGGGGGGGGGTGGAAGACGACGCACGCCCGTTAGGCAGTTGTGTGCGGCTCGCCGCTGTCGCGCGTCAGCTGATCGCTCGCCTCCGTGACGTCACAACCTGCAGTACGCACTGTCGGGAGCGTAATCCGGCGCCCACTCCCTCATCACTTCACCAGCTTACCGCGGAAGAAGATTAACAATGAACATTTTAAATTTTGTAAAGAACATTAACGATGAACTGAATTGAAATCATTCATATCTGTATTTACCTCTTCAAATGTTGAATAAGAGTAGTCTTACAGCTCTGCCCTGGTTTTCCCTCGGTTTCACAGTGGCTTTTACCCAAATGCGGGAACATAAAACGAATTATTCCGAGGAAAGATAGTTAAAAGACTGTACTCAACTTCAGAATAAAATCATCCATGTGCCAGAACTGCAAGGAAGTACCTGTACTTTCGCAACTACTGAAATCGCATGTGTATGTAGACTACTGAAATTGCACGCAGACGAATTCAATCAATAACATTAAAAATAAATAACACAAATCTGCCGTCACTTATTTGGACGCAGACAAACATAAAATATATTAATCCCATGATTAAATCAAGTACATGTAGCGTCACCTGTTTGTACGCAGACATTATAGACTGAAATATGCTGTCGTGGAATGCCACTTGCAAGACTGTATGCAACTATTCAAATGGCATTCCAGGAGGCTTTTATAGCATAGCCTCCGAAAAAGAGAGTATAAATTAAATTATCGATACTCAACAATGGAAGCGCTATATGGGCTCTTAAAATAGTACTTTGTAATATCTTTGTCATTTGGTACAAAAGGGATGAACGTTTTTTGTTTTATTCTTTTCTTGGTTCTGATTTTCCAGCTGACGGACGCTTATTGTTCATGGTCTGTAACTAATACCATTTTCTGTAGTAATATTAGTAATATTTTGAATATATATATGAAACTACTGCTCATAAAAATTGTCTTTTCGTCAGTAGCAAGTACCTTTCCCGCCCATGATTTAGTTACGTAATAATTAAATGTTGCTCTGGCTATTTTGTATAGGCTCATTGTTGTGCCGACGCCGTTAATGATAAAAACGATATAAGCTTTTTTAATAGTCATTTAATGCTATAGGTATTAAAAATAATAATCTGAATAAATACAAAACGGCGTCTTGTAATATAATCCAGTTCATTCTAGGCCAGAGGTACAGTTTTATTGAGAGTAATTTCTATAAATGTGTACGCTGCCATTGGACATAGGCAGCTGTCCTGGAACATCAAGCATCACAGAAAAAATAATTAAGCATTGTTTTTAATTCGCCTATAGCGTAATATTAAAGAAACATTTTTGTAATCCATCATGAGTAAGACGGATGTCTTCACGTTGGAATACGTATGATATATCTGGCGATACCGCCCCAGAGAAAATTTAGCTGTGGCTTTTAACAAACATAAAAGAGAATTTTTAAGAAAACATTTCATTCAACTATCAGAATATTATCTTTTTTTAAAAAAAAGTTACGCCATAACTCAAATACTTCGATTCTCTTCTGTTCCGGTTTTCCCACAGTCCATGTTTCACTACCATACAATGCTGTGCTCCAAGCGTACATTCTCAAAAATTTCTTCCTCAAAGTAAGGCCTATGTTTGATACTAGTAGACTTCCGTTGTCCACGAACGCCCTTTTTGCCAGTGGTAGTCTACTTCAGGTGCCCTCTTTCCTCCTTCCGTCATTTGTTATTTTGCTGCCTACGTAGGAACTTTCTCTACTTCGTGATTGTTCTGGCGTAACCACAAGCGCCCGGAACTAAGACGAATAGAAATCCAGAGAAGGAAGTGAGGAAACGTTGGGTAATGGTGCGCGGAATTGACTGCGCAGCGTTTGAAGCGACATCAGCATGAAGTGAATAAACTCTCCGCTCCTTCTTCAGCCTCGGCCCCTCAGATCGCCTCAGAGTACCGACAATAGTGGAACGTATTTGCGGATCGTGCTACAAGAACCTTGTCAGATACTTGTCTGTACTTTTTCTATAGCGAGGACTATTAATGTTTTCATGTTACTTGTGACACCGATTTATCTTCAAAATATTGTCAATTGCTTTATAGAAATAGAACTACTAATGTTATTAGTTTGAATTGTTGTGTAGCATTCCGAGGACGCTGCATCCCATAGGCACCCTATTAGCGACGAGTGGTGAACATCCCATAACTGTCGACGAGGTGTCACAAACGGTCCCGTGCCTGATGGCGACCGACTTTTTTTTGTTTTGAAGGGGCGCTCGCTTTGCATTAACAGTTTCGTGTCGTTTTTGCTAATCAGTGTTTTCAGGTGGGCGTTGCAGAACATATCTTTCATTTTGTCGTTATTTAGAATTCTTGCCTTGCATATTTTTTTGCATTTGTGTCTTCCAGTATGATCCCCACTCCCCACCCACCCACCGGCACTGCCCGCTGCTAAGGCGACAAAGTCGCAATTGTTAGATGCAACTCAGGTAATGCAGATGTTTCAGTTCCAGACTCAACAAATATCCGCGTTATTCAACACAGTCCAGCAAATACTGGCCAACGCTGCGACCACCTTCTTCAGGTGCTATAGCAAATTTTGTGAACAGGAAGAAGAATGGCTGGAGTGGTTAAAAGAGTTTGGGGCGCAGTTACTCGCCCATAGGCACTGTGAAACTTCCCTATCTATAATCCACAGTAGGACGAGCAGTGTTCAGATTAATTAAAAAATTCTTTCCTAACGCCATTCCGAGTGAACCTGCTTATGACGTAGTGATAGACTCACTAACAAGCTATTATGACCAAGAAGTGAGTGTGGTACCATCTAAGTATCAATTCTTCAATTGCAAAAAACGGTCAGAACAAACTTATCGCGAGTGGGTAACAGATTTGCAAGGTATGAAAATGGAATGCAAATTCAAATGTGTTTGCGGCTCTTTATGTTCAGATTTTATGTTCCATGGTGCGACCGTGTACAATGTACCCGATGTCAAAATCAGAGAACAAATTTTGAATCAGTCCGACCATCATCTCCGCAGGTAGTGCAACAGCTAGATCAGTACGATTCCGGGGACTTGGCGGCTCGTTCATTTGAGCAGCCAGCTGTTTGTCGGGTGGAGTTCCTTAGTTGTGATCGCCCCATTCCGCGCCGGCGGCTTGCGCTAGCTATACAGAGTAAACAACCCTCCACGCCGTGTACGCAGCTCGCTAAACAGGCGGCTAAGGCGAACAGGATTAACACTTGCCCTCGCTGTTGTAAACAGCATAGACGCACTACTGCCCCCCCGATGAGCTCAGTGTTACGCTTTAGGTAGGAAAGGACAGGTGCAATCCGTAGGTTTGCAACATAACAAACATCAGAATTGGGCCCACTCACAAAAATCTCGTCACATGGCCCATGTCATTCTTGCAGTATATTCCAAGTATGCAACTAGCAGGCGTGCAGTTTCGTCAGTGATACGCCAGTCAAACAAACTTTTTGTTCATTTACTTATTTGTGAGAAGTCACCGAAGTGGCGTCAAATCGAAAGACTTGCATTCGGCGAACGGTCTACCCGACGGGAGACCTTAGTCACACGACACTTATTTATTTACTTTATTTGCGGTGTAATAAAATACTTCGTGACTTAGGCGCACTATTGATGCATCATTTATCTATGTCATGTGTCCCATGTTCTTCGTTTTAAATTTTACAAATATTGTTACAGGTACTAAAAATTCACAAGAACAAATTTTCATAACTATCGGCATTGGTTTCGGAAGCTGTTAGGAGATACTATTTTGTTCTTTTACTTCGATTTAAAAACATGTTATATTGGAAAGTACTTTATTTAAAAAAACGATTTTTAAATTATTGCTATTCCTTACATAATCAAATTAAAACAGTGCGAAATGCTTTTAGTGGCACTGAAAATTGAGAGTATCACACAATTCTAAGGTATCTTAATCGTCTTACATGCTGTTGCGTGTATGTAGAATGAAGTGTATAACGTGTGTGAACATTGTTTACAGATATAGGTCTGGTCTTATATTACGGAGGTTATGAGTGGGACTGTCTGTAGCACAGATGCTGAAATTAACAAATGAAACACTCCTCAATGGATTGACTTTTAGCCCAAGCATGTTGTAACATGACTGTACAAACTATTATTAATTTGTCAATTTGAGCAACTTCAGCATACCTTGTGCCCGCTTAGCTTTGAGCGTACTACTATCAGATGTGAAGCGCTTATAAGACTCGGGCTCTACGTATACACCATGTGATCAAAAGTATGCGGACACCTGGCTGTAAATGACTTACAAGTTCCTGGCGCCCTGCATCGGTAATACTGAAATTCAATATTGTGTTGGCCCACCCTCAGTCTTGACGACAGCTTTCACTCTCGCAGCCATACGTTCAATCAGTTGCTGGAAGGTTTCTTTGGGAATTTTTTTGGAAATTTGTGGTAAGGTCTTATGGGACCAAACTGCTGAAGTCATTGGTCCCTAAGGTTTCGCACTACTTAATCTAACTTAAACTATGTTACGCTAAGGACAACACACACATCCTTGCCCGAGGAAGGACTCGAAACTCCGACGGAGGGATCTTAGGGAACGGCAGACCACTCTTCGCGGAGTTCTGCACTGAGGAGAGGTATCGATGTCGGTCGGTGAGGCCTGGCACGAAGTCGGCGTTCCAAAACAACGCAAAGGTGTTCTGTAGGATTCAGGTCAGGACTCCGTGCAGGCCAGTCCATTACAGAGATGTCATTGTCGTGTAAGCACTCCGCCACAGGCAGAACATTATGAGCAGGTGATCGATCGTTTTGAAAGATGCAATAACCATCCCCGAATTGCTCTTCAACAGTGGGAAGCAAGAAGGTGCTTAAAACATCATTGTAGGCCTGTGCTGTGATAGTGCCACGGAAAACAACAAGAGGTGCAAGCCCCCTCCATGAAAAACACGCCTACACCATAACAGTACCGCCTCCGAATTTTACTATTCGCAATACACACGCTGGATGATGACGTTCGCCGGGCATTCGCCTTACCCACACCCTGCCATCGGATCGCCACATTGTGTACCACGATTCGTCACTCCACACAACGGTTTTCCACTGTTCAGTCGTCCAACGATTACGCTCCTTACACCAAGCGAGGTGTCGTTTGGCATTTACCGGCATGATGTGTGGCTTATGACCAGCCGCTCGATCATGATATCCAAGTTTTCTCACCTCCCGCCTAACTTTCATAAGACTTGCAGTGGATCCTGATGCAGTTTGGAATTCCTGTGTGATGGTCTGGATAAATGCCTGCCTATTAAACATTACGACTCTCTTCAACTGTCGACGCTCTCTGTCAGTCAATAGACGAGGTCGGACTGTACACTTTTGTGCTGTGCGTGTCCCTTCACGTTTCCACTTCACTACCACATCGGAAACAGTAGACCTAGGGATGTTTAGGAGTGTGGAAATCTCGCGTACAGACGTATGGCAGAAGTGTCACCCAATCACCTGTCCACGTTCGAAGTCCGTGAATTGCGCGAGGTATCCCGTTCTGCTCTTTCACGAAGTCTAATGACTACTGAGGTCACTGACATGGAGTACCTGGCAGTAGGTGGCAGCACAATGCATCTAATGTGGAAAACGTATTACTTTCGAATACATTGTGGGAGTGAACAGTGATCAATGTGTTACAAATATTTAATATCACAAACAATCTATATCACAATTTTATTTATTACGGTGACCGATTTCGATTAGTACTGTGGTCATCTTAAGACCTACAAGACGTATACAAAGCTTTAATTAGATTGCTACAGACATTAAAGAAAATAAACAAAGTTACAAAGCTATAAAACAATGAGGAAGAACGTCCTTCTGGAGGTAAATCACTACTGGAGCAACCAGTGCACGTCTTACTAATTATAATGGAGGCTCCGCCCACTTCTGACTGAATGATCACATTGATAACCAATTGTTTATAGGTCGAATAACAATGTAAAATTCCTTAGTTAAAATAACGTTGTCAAGAAAGGAAAATACACACACTAAACTTTGCTGGTTCAACAGCTATTGTCAATTAAGAAGCATTAAAAGTAATTAAACACGTAGGATAAATGAACTTTGTTTTGACAGTACATGGGATGCCCTCTCAAGGCCTGTTAGTGAACCATTTGGAACCAGTGTGAACACATGTGACTCCTATTTGTGGGGCTATATTAAAGACATGGTGTACAGCTATAACTGCCAATACATCATTGAGGTGAAAACAGCCATTCAGGAGGTCATCGACAGCATAGGTGTTCCGAGTCTACGGGTCATGCAGAATTTCGCTATTCGTCTCCACCACATCAACACCAATGATTTCAGGCATATCGAACATGTCGTAACAGAAATCCGAATATCTGTAGTTGCGTTTACATTTTAAATGAAGCGTGTGCACGCCGTAGTTTGTACCTAATTTACATTTTTTTTTCTTATAGTCCCTGAGAGTGCGTGTCCTCTTCGACAATTGTCATGTTTTTGTAACAGATCATTGCTTTGTTTCCTGCTGAATGAGAAAACATGGTTTCTTATGTACCTGCAGACCTGGCTGTTAGCTAATTCCGATAGGCTGTTAAGGACGATGCTTCTTTGTATTCAGAACGTCGCTCGTACGCAATTGACTGGAGCTACTGTCTACACTATTGCTTTTTTTTTTTTTTTTTTTGTAAATCAATGTAAAGCTTTGTAAGCTTGACCGCGAAGGAGGAAAGACCTAGATGCGCCGTATACCGATCCTGCCATGGAGGCGGTTAAGCGGGAGAAGTGTCTCAGAGCTGGATAGTGACAGATGGTGACTCGAGACTGGACGCGCACGTAGTTTATGTATCAGCCGATAGAGGGCAATATTGGATAGGGGGACTGTAATTTTAGTTTCAGTTTTGCCCCCTAGAGTGGACTAATGTAATAGAATGTTTTTCATAAACTGTTCTAGTACTTTCATAAAGTGTCATTATGTCTTTTTGTGTATGTAAAATGTTATAAATGTGCTTTAGCAGTATGAATGATGCGTGAGTGTGGTTTAAGGTTAATATGAAGATAATTGTTTAACGAGTTATGTAGTAGAAATTAGTGTGGGAACATTTCGAAGAATTATGGAAATGGACAATGGGGATTTTCCTAGAATAGATTTGTAAAGTAAGTTTACGGTAAAGGGAAAGTTAATTCAGGTATAAATAACAATAGTAAATAACTTTACGCATAAGCAAAACTTCAGCATATTAGATAATTACGTCGGTAAAAAGTGCAGCCGTTAGGTTTACTATTTTGCGATTGGCTATGGATGAAAAGCGCGGACTGACGCGGGAGAGTGTTGTTTTGCTATTGGCTGTTGAGTAAACTTACCAATGGTAAAGCAATATTCTTGGCGCGCCTTTCTCGGCTGGTAGAGAAGACTTAGAATATTCTAGAGAAGAGTCGGAGCCTAGCCATGAAACAGTTCGGACGTGTGTAGTAGTAGTTCCGATGGAAATGATAAGTTGCCGGATCTAGCAGTGTTTCATACATCAAAAGTGTGGTAAAGTGACGGCATAATTATTCCGATGGGCGGGTAGAAACTTCGGAATTTTTAAGTGACTTTTGTGACGAGAAAAGACATAGATTCCGCGTGGCTAAAAACCGTGACTGCATTTGGTACCGACAGACTTAATATTTTGCGAGCATTCTCAATCAAAACAATAAGTATATTTGTAACTATTACGTTTTCTGGAAATGCAACACCATAAACTTGCTAACGTGAGTGAAAGGGATTGTGAGTGACTGTGTTAAGACTAGAACGGGCTTGGCAGTGATACTTGTTCACCTAAGTTTCAGAATATATTAATTGAGGACAAAATTTCGAACCTTTCATTTCGCGTGTAAACTTTCTCCCGAAACGTAGATTAGTGACTTTAATCGCAGCCTGGTTCACGTCGAAGTTCAGTAGGTTTCGCTCGGCTTCCCTACTGATGAAATGCTAAGACAATGTTCACAGGTAGGTGCAGATTCGTCGTAAGGGGACGGAAGGAACTGCGCCGCCGCACTATCAAGTGGCTGTACCCAGTGCATGACTAATGGCGACTCTGTCAGTTAAAATGCGTTGTAAGGAGTCTCCATGGTCGTTTTAAGGCTCTGGTATGGCAATGATAAGATTTGCTGACGAAGTTGCTATCATCAGTGAAAGTGAAGAATTACAGGATCTGTTGAATGGAATTCACAATTTAATGAGTGCAGTATATGGAATGAGAGTAAATAGAAGAAAGATGAAATTAGTGATAAAAGTGTATTCCTGGCCAAGAGAAGTCAGTTAGTATCGAACACAGGTCTAAATCTGAGGAAGAAACTTCTGAACACGTTTGGAGCGCAGAATTGTATGGCAGTGAAACACGAACTGTGGGAAAACCGGAAAAGAAGAGAATGGATCTTTCGAAATGTGCTGCTACAGACGATCGTTGAACAGGTGAACTGTTGAGATACGGAATGAAGAGATTCTCAGAAAAATCGACGAGGAAAGGAATATATGTAAAACAGAGACATGAAGAAGGGACACGATGCTAGTACGTCTCTTAAGACATCACGGAATAACCTCCGTTGTACTGTTGTTGTTGTAGTCTTCAGTTCAGAGACTGGTTTGATGCAGCTCTCCATGCTACTCCATCCTGCGCAAGCTTCTTCATCTGCCACTACCTACTGCAACCTACATCCTTCTGAATCTGTTTAGTGTATTCATCTCTTGGTCTCCCTCTACGATTTTTACTTTCCACGCTGCCCTCCAATACTAAATTGGTGATCTGTTGATGCCTCAGAATATGTCCTACCAACCGATCCCTTCTTCTAGTCAAGTTGTGCCACAAATTTCCTTCTCCCCAATTCAATTCAATACCTCCTCATTAGTTATGTGATCTACGCATCTAATCTTCAGCATCTTTCTGTAGCACCACATTTCGAAAGCTTCTGTTCTCATTTTGTCTAAACTATTTATCGTCCACGTTTCACTTTCATACATGGCTACACTCCATACAAATACTTTCAGAAACGACTTTCTGACACTTAATTCTATACTCGATGTTAACAAATTTCTCTTCTTCAGAAACGCTTTCATTGGCATTGCCAGTCTATATTTTATATCCTCTCTACTTCGACCATCATCAGTTATTTTGCTCCCCAAATAACGAAACTCACTTACTACCCCCATTGTACTAGAGAGAGTAAAAACTGAAGAGGACGACAGAGACTGGAATTCATCCAGCAAATTTTTGAGGACGTTGTTTGCTAGTGATAAGTTGGCACAGGAGAGGAATACGTGGCGGGCCATATCAAACCAGTCAGAATAAATATAACAAACAAGCAGTGCCACTCCAAAGCAACACTGTCAGTTAAATTATTGTTAATGGGTTCTCGCTCATGACGCCTCCGACTCATTATGTTCTGAAAGTCCTCTAGCGGATACTTAGCAGGAGTCCCAGCTGAGGCGTTCGCGCGGCATGAGAGATTTGCTATGGTGCTGGTTGCTACGGTACCAGCAGCGATACCCGAGTCGCGGTGCCCGCTAATAGCTTTGACGGGGAAGCGAGGTGCCTTGCTAGCGTGCTGAACGCGTCAGATTGCCGTCAGCTCAGGGCGGGGGGTCGGTAGATTATGACCAGATCACCGAACCCCATACAGAAGCTGATTAGCATATCGATCGTCAGCCTACCGACGCACAGGGAACGACTAGTTGCGCAGTGCAGTCGTTGTGTTAGATGAGATCTGAAAACCTAAATAGGCTACTGATCACCATGTTGGGCTCATATACAAATAGAAAAAAGACAATTACTGAGTTACTTATTTTGGCTGAGACTCATATCAAATAATTTTCGACTTAATATCTGCAGAAACACAAAGACTGGGTTCGGAGTTTGCACACCGTCACCAGACAAGCTCGAAAGATAAAAAGGTTTCAAAAGAACAGCAGTATATTGCGGTGCTACTATAAATGGTTCATTCGTTTTCAAAGGTCTATCTTTTGCAAAGTATTATATGCACAATTTGGACTGAGGTATGAGTAGAGCCGTTAATTCCCCAAGTTTGCTTTTTGCACCTTAAAAATGTCTATGAGGGCCCCTCTGTTCACACTAACCAAAAGTGAAAATCTAACTGGTATGAAATAAATGTTTGTTAAATAAATTTACCGCGTTGATAATGGAAAATGACAGTGGAAAACTCGAATTAGCTCTCGTTTCGAAATTATAGGGAGGCTGCATTTAGTTGCATTCATATTTTATTACCATTCATTGTAAATCCCTTCCCAAATAGCCTTCCAAGCCCCACTGACACTAGACAGAGTGATTAAGTTTCAGGCTTCAGTAGCTGTGTATTTTGTCGCTATTTTTTGCTCGAGCTCGTAGTAACAAGGGGGAGGGGAAGAGGAGAGGATGGCAAGAGCGGAGCATGTTTTATTTAAGTGTAGTTCCAGTCTCTTAGGAGCTGTGTTCTGTTCGTGTGGTGAAAGACTGTGGTGCCGGCCGCTGTGGCCGAGCGGTTCTAGGCGCTACAGTCCGGAACCGCGTGACTGCTACGGTCGCAGGTTCGAATCCAGCCTCGGGCATGGATGTGTGTGATGTCCTTAGGTTAGTTAGGTTTAAGTAGTTCTAAGTTCTAGGGGACTGATGACCTCAGATGTTAAGTCTCATAGTGCTAAGAGCCATTTGAAGCATTTGAACCATTTCAAGACCGCGGTGTTACTGAAGTGTAGTTAGTGCATGTAGTCATTGCAATTCCTTTAATTCAGTATACGTCGCGAAAACGTAAACTTTGCTGACAATTTTTCCGACATTTGTGGACAGACTACACTGAAATCCCAAAGGATGGCAGTAATGCCATATGATAGAGTGGCGTATAGGCTGTAGTTTGGCTGTGAAATTGGAAACCAGGTAAAGCCCTGGGCTCCTCATGTATGTTGCATGTATTGTGTGTCGAGTCTTCATTTTGGCTGAATTGTAAAAGATCTTCCATTGGCTTTACTGTACCCATGATCTGACGAGAACCCTCAAACCATATGGATGATTGTAGCCATTCTAAGAAGAAGATATTGTAACAGATCAGCGAGCATGCGACCTGTGCCTCACGGAGTTGGGCTGCATCTCCCTGTCCCACCTGATAGTTATAGTGACGAGGGAGGTAGTGGACCTAGTGCTGCATCATCAAATGGCTCTGAGCACTATGGCACTTAACTTCTTAGGTCATCAGTCGCCTAGAACTACTTAAACCTAACTAACCTAAGGACATCACAGACATCCATGCCCGAGGCAGGATTCGAGCCTGCGACCGTAGCGGTCGCTCGGCTCCAGACTGTAGCGCCTAGAACCGCAGCGCCACTCTGGCCGGCGCTGCATCATCACCTTCAAAACCTACTTCTTCGAAAGATCCTGATTTGGCATGTGCGGTGAGTGTACAGAAATTCATAAAATAACGCAGTGAGAAGTTAATGACGCAATGAAGGACCAGCAACTGCCGCAAGGGAAAGTGGAACTGTTGGCTATGAGACTAAAACAATGGCATTGTCCTTGTAACTGACAGCGTTCCTTAAGCGTCATATGCCACACCTTCATATTTAGAAAGTAAGAAGAACTTAGTATTTTGTAATGATGTAGAGGGAATAATGACAGATATGGGCATTGACTATAAAAGTGATCACGTTGTTATCGCCTCCTTCACGGTAAGTCTCAAGTGTGTGCTATTGCCTACTGGCAACGTGTTATCATCGACTGTAATTGGGTATGCACCTTACATGAAAGAAACGGATGATAACATGAAATAATTGTTATTGCAATTAAAGTATGGCAAGTTTAAATGGCAGATGTTCGGGGATCTGAAAGTCTAGTTACATTATTTGGGCTACAATACGTCTACCCCAAATTATGTAGCTACCTGTGCTTCTGCGATAAGTGCGCTAAAGCACTTCATTCATATTGGCCTAAGCATCAGTCACGTGAACCAGCATCTCACAATGTTAAGCACGAAGCATTTGTTGAATCTCCCTGCTATTCATATGAAATCTGGCCTAATGAAAATCCTCGTTAAGGCCGTGGCAAAAGCTGCGGAAGCATTTGTCTGTTTGTGGGAGAAATTTCCACGTCTTAGTGAGACGAAAATAAAAGAGGGGATTTTCCTGAGTCCCCAGATATGCTAACAGCCATCCTGACAGATGATGAAAATTTAGCTTGGGATGCCTTTAATCATGTATCAACAAATTTTCTACGAAATAGGAGAGCAGAAAACTATAAGGCTGTTGTGGCACATCTTCTGCACAGCTACAATACACTGGCGTGCAACATGCCCTTAAGGATACATTTCCTATGTTACTACTTGGACTTCTTTCCTGACGAGCACCGAGAAGGCTTCCATCAGCAAATTTCGGTCATGTAAAACACAGTGCTTCAATGTTAGTTGATTAATGCTGGATACTAATCACGGAAACACCAGCAGAAAACTACAAACGTCAGGCAAACCGGTTGGGCCTTCAGTGACCTTCCTCTGATGGATAACACCAAGGTAAATACGCGCATAAGGCTATTAGGCAGTAAACCTAAAGTTATCATAACTTCTAAACGAGAACTAATCTTGCACTTTCATTAACATTTTCGTTATGAGCACACCTTGAAGCGTAAAGGTTATCTGTTTTCATGCCAGTTGCAGAAGAAAAGTAAATTTTTTGCATCTAGTGTAATACGACACACGTTCAAGCGGTAAAGTTCGTTCCCTACCCAATATACTGGATGGTTCTAATTATAGCCAGCTACTGATGGACGTCCAGTGGGGACTGTAATTATCGCATTGCAGCAAAATTTAGTAGACGTGCTAATGCGTTAATGGAGAATCTATGTACGCCGAAAAAACCAGTAGTTCCAGTTTCAGCCATCAGGTGCAAATCTGCTGCTGTAGAACTTCTCGTGGACGTCTCCGGGGCTCATATTGAACAGACTGTGTAAGCGGCGGTTAATAAAGAAATAAGCGTTACACCGTTCTCACTTTTTTGGCCTTCCCTGCCAACGTACCATTCCTAAACCATTATACCCCATGGGGACATAGTTATACATATTTCTCGCATTTACAGCGCCTTATTTCCACCTGGTGGCCAAAATTGGAACTAATTTTTTTCCAAGCGTATATAGGTTCTCCATTAAGGCATTAGCATACCTACCAAGTCTCGTTGCCATAAGATAATTACAGCTCACACTAGACTTCTGTGACTAGCTGCGCTTTAATTACAGCCACAAGATTGCAACATACTGTCAGTGGTAATGGTGGCAGTACTGATGCGTTCTATGAGCTGTTCCACTGTTCTTGACTGTGTGGGTATGAGTACACGGCCTTTAATTCAGCCACAACATAGAAAGTCAGAAGAAGAGAGAGCCACATCATCTTCACCGCTTATCCCAATCCAGCGACGCGGGAGTTCGTCGTTTGAAAAAAGCGAAGGACACCAATGTTCCAATGCGGGAATGCCCCGTCTTGTTCTAAGAGGAACTTCTCAGAATCAGCAGCAAGCTAAGAAAAGAACCACATCTGCGTAATATAAAGGTACCCGTCACAGTCTTTTTGGTCATCTCACAGAAGAAAAACTGCCCATACATCTACGTCTGTAATACTGCACCGAAAACATTAAGCTCTAAGATTTTCATTCATTCGCTAGAATTTCATGTAGATTTTTATAGCCCCATACTAGTGCATTTAGGCGGCTGATCTTTCCAGGTAAATGGGAGGTTGCTTAGTCGCTGAATATCAGCTTGGAGGCGAAATGTTCATATTTAAGTGCATCCTGCACTGTAAAGCAAAAATGAAGGCGCCGGTCGTAATATTCCTGTTTTATTTGCTGCCCGAACTGCAGATGGTAAAGTTTGAAATGTAAGCAGAATCTTCCAGACAATTTTTTGTGGTGTTCCAGTTTCGTGATTGGCCCGGACCGTTCATTGCTTTGAACAACGTACGAAGCTTCTCCTAACCCTCTCCACGGTTGCGTTTGCCACACTTGATCGATCTGTACTTCTCTGTTCACAGGGCAACCAGTTACCTTAAATTGTCGATACCAATGGATAGTGCTTTGTTACATGGCGGTTATTTACCATAATTCCTTCTGAAAGCACTCTGCGCTGTTATAACAGATAAACATTTCGCGTATTCTAATACACAATAACTCTCTTCTTGCTTTGTCGCCATTTTGTCAAGCCATTTCACTCGTAAGGCCAACTGGTGTGCACAATGCAAATCTGATGAGTTTACAATTCTATTCATGTATCAGTCATATCTGTACATGTAATACTTTGCAATATGTATAACTCTGAAAAAACAATGAATCATTTACAGTTGCCCAGTACAATAAAAAGTGAAATAAAAAGTTGGGATCAATTCTAGTGTCCGATTCCACTGGTCGGCTTTGAGCAATGACGTCATACCTAAGGCAGTGCCGCTACACAGATGCAATCATTGAAAACAACTGATACATCCGTAAACAAACGAATTTAGCATACAATAAAATTACAAACGCAGTTCACGTGATTAATTACTTACCAACAAATTACACCGACAAGTATTAAAGGTAACGAAAATAAGTAAGAACAGAAAGAGAGAAGTATACATGTTCGAAATAAATTATGATCGTAATTTATTCGAGTAAGAAAAGGACAGAGAACCTTTAAATTCAGTACAGTAGAGTACAGCGCATGGTGAAGCACAATATTGTGAACCATTGTTAACTTTTAATACTAATTGTTGAATCTGACGCGACGTGTACACGAGTAACGAAAACTGACAAAAAGTAGGATCTAACAAATTCTGGAATCGGTATCTGGAACTGACCTATATAGGTTAATTCTAGTTACACATCCCAACCATTCCACGGTTCGTCATTTAGATCGTTTTTACAACAAGTGTGTGCACTGAAGTGTTAAAGGATTTCTACACATCCTATTACGATCTTCATTACTATGAAAAACAGAAGAATTTGGAAGCTGTACCTACAATATTTATTAGCTATTCATGGTAGTTCTAAGATCAATAAGGAATCTAGAAATCCTAAAAAAACGTAATCCACAGATTTTCTGCCAAAATGTCCAAAATTATGAACCATCGAAAAGTTGGAATCAGTAAGTAGAATTTACCTATATAGATCAATTCTTGTTACCGATTCCAGCAAATCGATGATTCATTAATTAGATCCTTTTTCCGACATGTGTGTGCACTAAAATGTAGGCTAATATCATTTCTGCATTTGTAATTGCTCTTTGAACTACTCCAAAAGTGATAATGTAACCAGTGACTAGAATTGACCTATATAGAAGGTCAGTTCTTGTAATCAATTCCAATTTTTGTAATACATTGCAGTAGTTTTAGAGAGTAATTAAAAATGTAGAAATGGTATTACGTTTCAGCGCTTACAACTAAAAAAATAATTTACATATGAATCAGGGAGCGGTTGGAATTTGTAACTGGGATTTACCTACATTGGTTAATTCTGGTTATCGACTACACTACTCTTTACTTTTGTAAATATCTGTTTGTTATACACTGGCTTTTCTTTTAGTATTTAGTGTGTCAGTTTCTCCACATTTTATGCTGTTGTTTCGTATTTGTTGTCCTTCGTTTGATTTTCACGCTTTTTTGATAGATTTCATTTCTCCCCGCCCAAAAATCCGACTTTCCTGCGTTTCTCCCTTTAGATTCAATAATTAATATAAAAGTAATATGAAATTATAACAGTATGACTTCACCATCCACTGTACAGTAATGCAAAGTAAAGGTTCTCTGTGCTTTTCTAGTCGCATAAATTACGAGAATACTTCTTACCAAACATGAACATTTGGTTTTAATTCTTGTTCTTAATTATTTTCGCTATCTTCAGTTCTCCTCGATATAACTCATGACTAGGTAAATAACTGCGTGACTGTGACTGTAATTTTATCGTCTACTACATTCGTTTATTTGCAAGTATGATCCGTCGCTTCCATAAATTGCCTATGCGTAGCATCTTTGCTTTACTTATGACGTCATTGCTCAAAGCCGACGGGTGCAATCGGACACTACAAAATATTCAAAAGTTGACTATGTCTTACATATACGGCAGTGGCGACGTGGACCCCTTAGTAATATCGAATGGAATCAAACACACGGTGAACAGAGGTCTACTGAGTAAACTGCAGTGATCTGGTTGTTGTAAAGTTTAAGCCACGCCTCCTTTGCCTCCCGTCGAATGTAGTTCAATAAGACGTATCCATTACATCATTTACATTCATTACGTGACTTGCGTAACCTATGCGTAATGGATGTCATGCTGACGCTAGTCGATTGTAGCTCAGTAAATGATCTTTGCTTTACTGCCTCTGGTAGGGACAACGATCAGAACATTTTTTACGTATGTGCCTCACTTCAGGTGATGAACGCCACGGCAACAACTACCGTCGAAGCCCATAACCATGGAAACCGTGGTGACCATCCTCACCAGCGCCATTGAAGCAAAGATCTTTTGCTTACACGACTATCAACTGGTGTCGCAATGAAGACAGCTGAACAACATTCAACGTTTCTATGGCTCACGTTATGCACAGCAAGTAATGAGTGTAGGTGATGGTTTCACATTATTTTTTTCGATTGTACAACACTAATTGTGCATAGTCACGTATTTTAGTTTCCAAACCGTAAAACATTTCTGAACGGTTCATTACTCTTTTATTTTTAATGGAGACATATTACTAAATTAAATCACATTACGCATGAGGCAAAGGAGACGTAGGTTAGCCTTCATAGCTGCCAGGACGCGGCTCCTTAGCCAGCAGGCATGTATTCAGTGTGTGACTGATATCATTTGGCATTCCTCCGGAACCATCGTCGTCGTTGCCTTATATTTGAGATCACACCCAATTACCTTTTATATTTACTATTGTATTTTGATATTGCTATGCTGTTTACTTATGACCCTCTTTTCTGTTATTGGGGTACTGACACAAAAACAGTTCTTATTGAATGCAATAATTCTAAGCAGAGTCATGGCTCCTTTAGAATCTCGGTTGTTAACCACGGAACGACAGGTAAAGACCCTCCAGTTCATTGAATGTCGATTCGTATCGGCTGTTTGGTATTATTCGCGTCAAAATTTTGTATTTTCTTGTTGTCAGAAAGGGAAGAGAGATTTAACCCCGATTCTAATTTTCTAGACGAGTGAAGCACAACGAAGACCACCCGATACAGAGTAAGACTTTCTAGACTGTCTTTTGGTACACGTGTCCCACCAATTCTTTGGACGATTTCTGATGAGATAAAAAGTACACGCATAGGTACGCCTCACCTTTTGATTACGAAGAGGTGATTTCTTAGATCCTAAATGACGTGTTTCGATACTAAAAAAAGTTCGATAGGGTTGACGCTCAAGAACGGTGTACAGCTGGCTATGATACGCAGCTGATCGTGTTGCTTCTCTCATTGTTCTCGCCAAGCATAGGCGACAACACAGTCAAAAAATACGGGATTTGTTTTGTAGAGCCGCCTCGATTAGAAGACATAACTTGCCTCGTTTTACTTTTTTTTACTTACACACGAAACACAAATCCCATAATATTTCTGCAGCCAACTAGATTAGTTTATGCTAACGACAATTCTGCTAAAAGATTCCATGTACGATGGGGTAAGCATTTAAGCAGTTCATGGCCGTAAGAGACCTGCTTCGGAATGTATTTATAACGTTGATGTGGAATTTTCCGTTGTTAGTTAATGAACTGGAGATCTATCCGTCACAGAAAATGTTGGAAACCGTAATTTCGATGTACCAATCGGTTGTTCTCACCTGCGTATCCCCCGTGTTCTCTGTCATGACTACTTTGCCGTGTCATTACGTTTGGGTTTTTGGAGAAGCTCACGGCAAAACAGCGCGTGTTCATTGTCGTGTGTTATGCAAACCGCAACATTCGTGGAAAACGCTTGGGGAACTGTTTGCGCAGGAGTTTAAGAGTGGATGTGTTTTGGTAAAACTTCCAGCAAAGTGTGTGCCACACCAAAGTCGTCAACGTGTATCGAAACCGCATGCTTTAGAGAGTGCTCGCTGCAAACCGAAACGACTAATGGAAGGCACTCCAGAGGACCACGCCTCCCTCACAGCATAGCAGCGCCCTCACACTGAGGTCAATATAGTGTCGGGTGTGAAAGAGCTCAGCTCAGTTTGTGATCTCATCTGAACGAGTCAACATCATAGCGTAGGACCAACGAGTTGTTAATATCTCTTTGTCGAATACTATACTCCAGCTGAAAATTTTTATTACTTAGTGCATCAAGTGATTCATTGCTAGTCAATGACACTTGTAATTTAACCAGTACGCCTGTGACAAAGAGGTGTGCCAAAGTTAAGTAAACCTTTTATTCATTTATGTCGTCCTGTCGATTGTGCTCCAAAGATCGTACTCTTTCGGCGCTCGTGTTGCGGTCGCGAAATGGCGTCCACGAGAAGGTGCGGAGTAAGGGGCAGCGAGTAATAGTGTGTGGTTGGCAGTGGACACGAGAGGCAGCATTGGCGACAGAGACTGTCGCTATGAAAACGTTCATTCGGGTCGGTGCCGGCTGTATTGGGTGCGTTGTGGGACAGACTGCATAGCGAAGATGTTTGGTGTTCGTTAGCCACGTATATGTTGTTTGGAGTCCTTATTCGTGACCTATCTTTCCGACGCTGTTGGACACGGACATCAACTGACGTAATAAGGCGATATCGTTGTATTGGCATCACTCGTTTGAGACACATTCTCTGCCCTCCGTGTTGCACGTGTGATGAACCTGATACAAATTACTGGTTGATCCTCAATCACGAAGCTTTGTGCACATTTTTTCTTGTGGTTCGCCCTTACGAAACTTGCTGTGTCATTCTGACTGTATTAATTCGCGCTGGCATCTGATTGCGTTGATATTCCGGTCTACCATTTACCCTTTCAGACTTGACTTTTCTCTGGAAAAAAAAATCTTTATACGGTAAAGCTGTTAGGTGATTGTTTCATGATTTTAGATGCGGGATTTATACAAGATATGAACCAGTTTTCAAAACATACATTGTACACTTGGCTTCCTTTTATAGATTAAAATAACTAATTATGAAATATTCTCTATTGTAATCAATACTAAAGTCATCATTCAATAATTACCATGCAAAATAACAATTTTAAATTATACAGTGGAATATAGCGAACGAACCACATCTGTGTATTCTGGTGATCACGAACTGCTGCGCACTGCTACGTTCACTTGCTGATATATTCATAGAGATACCGAACACCTGGCAGTACTTACGCATGATAAAACGGTTGAACATTCACAAATGTGTACCTCAGATATCCACTGGGAAAAAATCCTTGTGTTGCAGCAAATGCACAGTAAAAGGTAATATACACAACTGTAACCAGAGGACCTGAAATGGTTAAAACTTGGGGCTTATTGTGTATTACTTCTCAATCTTATTGTTTAGTCTGTTTCAGAAAGCACTGTGTGTCACTGAGCAGACCGATGCGCCAATGTATGACAATTCCGTCCGACCTTTCTGTGGAGTCTTGTATCTTTTGATCCACTGCTTGTTCAAAATACCTAGGGTTTGAGTGCGTTTTCATTACTGCTTGGAGGTGACAATTTGGTTCAAATGGCTCTGAGCACTATGGGACTTTACATCTGAGGTCATCAGTCCCCTAGAACTTAGAACTACTGAAACCTAACAAACCTATGGACATCACACACATCCATACCCAAGGCAGGTTTCGAACCTGCGACCGCAGCAGCAGTGCGGTTCCGGACTAAAGCGCCTAGAATCGCTCGTTCAGCGCGTGGCAATTTGTTTAACGTGCTTTGGTACTAATTTGATGTTGTTTTATGTAATATTGCTGTAAGTGCACTGTGTTGGGTTTATTAGGATAGGATTATTTATTTAAGGAGTTTAGGTTGTAGCGTGTCGTTATCGTATTGGGACGCACGAATTATTGGGTCATAATTTCTTACGATTTGTTGTATCTGTGAGACTCGGTTGTGGGTTTCACCTAAGCTGTCGGCCTATGAAATTCATAGATTTTATTCCCTACGGAGTAGAAGCGGACCAAACATAGGTAGAGAGATGGAATCTATGAGGACTAGCTTCAGATCGGCATAGAGGTTGACTGACGACAGGAAGGAAGGACATGGAATCAAGAGGAAGAGGAGTTTATAACCTCATGCCGCGGTCCTTTGGGTAAGTAAATAAGTAAGTTAGTAAGTACACTGTGTTAATAAAATAGACACGGACAGCTTCATGTCATGCATCCCATTAAAATAAAATCATTTGCGTATGGATGCATGTCAGTTTGACGATTGTTGCCTGCGGTCTTCATGATGTTTCAATTTTAACGGTCAGCAGTGTATAATAAGATCACAGGATGGAATAAGGGTTATGGCGAGTAACAGGTCTTGCACAGAGATTGCCACCGGCGCGTAACTCATAGTCTTCGACGTAAGCACTAACAGCGGTATATGTCCTGGGAAGCTAAAATGGTCACTATTCATGAATAAATTGGTCAGTACTGCCGCCCCACCCCACCCACCTTCACCCCTTCACCCCCCCCCCCCTCTCTCTCTCTCTCTCCCGTTGTGTTGACCTTACATGCTGAGACGAGGACTGATACTGGGTATTTCGCTATTTGACACAACCTGAGATCATGAGTGTAGGTGCTACTCTAAGACGAAGAGATTCATGGAGGAGATTGTGATGGGACGCAACAAACAGGAAGAAAAAGTAAAAAACCATGAACAGACACAACGGGTAGTATGTACGCTGGAGTGAAAACTCATTGGAAGTAAGAAGTCCAAGGGGCATTACCAAAGTTGTGTTAATGGTAACACTGTTTGAGATTTGTTCTCTACGACAGAACACAGCTACATGAATTGCCTCTCTAAACCGTAGACGAGGAACGAGATCCAGAAATCGCCAGAACTGCATATCCGTCAGCCTTAACATGATTTATGTACTAAATCTAATAAACAACTTAGTTTAACAGAGTAGCACTCTTATGTTTCATAATGATGTTCACTTACGTTTTACTGTAAATTATACTTCTTGCATCAAATTCCTCACGCCTAAATTTAGTCCATACCTATGCAACTGTATTTTTCGTTTCCTAGTATAAAGGAGTAGTACAAAGTATTCTGAGGAACACTTTCATGCAACTGAAAAAGCAGAGTCGCGAGTGACAATGTGACTTCACAAGTATTTTGTTTAAATGACAGCGGAATTGAAGTCTGTAACAATTTTTACCACAGCAGCGGATTTAAGCTCTGGGTATCTTAGTCAACTGTACAAAGAGAAAGCCCATATATTTATTCTTTGCTGTTACACTACTGGCCATTAAAACTGCTACACCACGAAGTTGACGTGTTACAGACACGAAATTTAACCGACAGGAAGAAAATTCTGTGATATGCAAATGATAATCTTTTCGCGTTTAGTGCCAGAATCCACTCCTGAATCCTATTACATTAATTATTAAACTCCCATCGCTTAAGAGGTGGGAGGAAATGACAGGATAGTTGAGGTCTAGTTTGAGGCAGATGCAGGATATCCAAATATGTTCTGAGTGGAAGAGAAGATGAGCAAATTGGTAAGTTCACACAGGATGCGGCTAGGAGATTCTAGACGGATGTGGAAAGCGAGGCAGACGCAGACGTAGAGATTATGCTCTACTGACCATTAAAATTGCTGTACCATAAAGATAAGGTGCTACAGAGGCGAAATTTAACCGACAGGAAGAAGATGCTATGATATGCAAGCGATTAGCTTTCCAGAGCACTCACACAAGGCTGGCGCCGGTGGCGACACCTACAGCGTGCTGACATGAGGAAAGTTTCCAACCCATTTCTCATACACAAACAGCAGTTGACCGGCATAGCCTGGTGAAACGTTGTTGTGATGCCTCGTGTAAGGAGGAGAAATGCGTACCATCATGTTTCCGACTTTGATAAAGGTCGGATTGTAACCAATCGCAATTGCGATTTATCGTAACGCGACATTGCTGCTCACGTTGGTCGAGATCCAATGACTGATAGCAGAATATGGAATCGGTGGGTTCAGGAGAGCAATACGGAACGCCCTGCTGGATCCCAAAGAGTCGTATCACTAGCAGTCGAAATGACAGACATCTTATCCGCATGGCTGTAACGGATCGTGCAGCCACGTCTCGATCCCTGAGTCAATAGATGGGGACGTTTGCAAGACAACAACCATCTGCACGAACAGTTCGACGACGTATGCAGCAGCATGGACTATCAGCTCGGAGACCACGGCTGCGGTTACCCTTGACGCTGCATCACAGACAGGAGCGCATGCGATGGTGTACTCAACGACGAACCTGGGTGCAAGAATGGCAAAACGTTATTTTTTCGGATGAATCCAGGTTCTGTTTACAGCATCATGATGGTTGCATCCGTGTTTGGCGACATCGCGGTGAACGCACATTGGACGCGTGTATTCGTCATCGCCATACTGGCGTATCCCCCGGCGTGATGGTATGTGGTGCCATTGGTTACACGACCCCTGGCTCTACCCTTCATTCGATCACTGCGAATCCCTACATTTCAGCAGGATAATGCACGACCACATGTTACACGTTCTGTGCGGGCCTTTCTGGATACAGAAAATGTTCGACTGCTGCCCTGGTCAGCACATTCTCCAGATCTCTCACCAACTGAAAACGTCTGGTCAATGGTGCCCGAGCAACTGGCTCGTCACAATACGCCAGTCACTACTCTTGATGAACTGTGGGATCGTGTTGAAGCTGCATAGGCAGCTGTACCTGTACACGCCATCCAAGGTCTGTTTGACTCAATGTCCAGGCGTATCAAGGCCGTTATTACGGCCAGAGGTAGTTGTTATGGGTACTGATTTATCAGGATCTATGCACCCAAATTGCGTGAAAATGTAATCAGATGTCAGTTCTAGTATAATATATTTCCCCAATGAATACCCGTTTATTATCTGCATATCTTCTTGGTGTAGCAATTTTAATGGCCAGTAGTGTAGGTTAGTGTGACTTGTAATTCGGACACAGTTGGGCATTTTCAACGAACAGGGAACCTGCTGCCATCGGTTACAAACAGGAAAGGATGTAATCGTTGATGGTCACGCCATGGCGAGCCATCATATTCAGAATTTACTAGAGCAGCAAAACCTATAACGGAGCGTTCTCTTCAGGTTATTCAAATTACGTGTTTTACAAGCTGCATCATGATCGCCAGTAAGTACAGTGGTCCAAGAAGTGCCGAATTTTCTTCCTTTGTTTAAATGATCAGACACAAACTGTCAGACTATCGACTTCGCTATATAGCGACTGTCTTCAGATCTGTCATGAGAAACAGACAGCTGCAATTTTTCAGGTTCACCTGTCACCCTCGTATTCTTTTTCAAACAACTTTCAAAACTATTAATTTTATTTACCTTGTGCGACGAGCTTCATTTAATTATTGAAAAGACTTATAACACATATTGGTTCTAGAAAAGGACCGTTTTACCTTGCTGTACGTTTTTACTGAATTTTACACAGTTACTTGTACTACACTACTGCCGCTGGTAACGAATAGTTCTTTCGTGTCAAAGCTGCACTGCGATTTGCCGCATGAAGCAGTAACGTTCACCTTAAGGTTTTCCCGGCACTGTGGTTTAGTTTTCTATGTGTTATTATAACCGTACACGATGCTTATATTTTTACGTTCCACGCTGGTTTTATCAATATTATATAAGGCTTTTTTTGTTTTGCTCCGGTATCTCTCGTCTTATGATTACGTTGGTGTTCTATATTTGTATGCAATTACAAAATTTTTATTACAATTTATATTTTTTGCAAATATACACTGCCCAGTCGTTCTGTTTCTCTTCCTGGTAGATCTGTAGACTGAAGTCGATGGTGTGACGACAGTTGCTTTCTGATCATTGTTGTTGTGGTCTCTAGTCCTGAGACTGGTTTGATGCAGCTCTCCATGCTACTCTATCCTGTGCAAGCTGCTTCATCTCCCAGCACCTACTGCAGCCTACATCCTGCATCTGTTGAGTGTATTAATCTCTTGGTCTCCCTCTACGATTTTTACCCCCCGCGCTGCCCTCCAATACTAAATTGGTGATCCCTTGATGCCTCAGAATATGTCCTACCAATCGATTCCTTCTCCTAGTCAAGTTGTGGCACAAATGTCTCTTCTCCCTATTCAGTACCTCCTCATTAGATGTGTGATCCACCCATCTAATCTTCAGCATTCTTCTGTAGTACCACATTTAGAAAGCTTCTATTCTCTTCTAGTCCAAACTATTTATCGTCCATGTGAAACGTCCCCTTTGAACAATTTATACATGACTGTGCTTAAACTGACACACAATATTTTGTTAGCGCAACGCAATCTGACTTTCAAAATTCCCTACAGAAGAATGGCCCTGACTAACATTAAACTATACCTTTCACAAATCACTTACCTCACAAAAATCTTCGCTGCTCAAGCTACTGCAATACAGCGAGCGCCACTTATGTTTTCTTATTGGCAACGTTACATAGCGCTCAATATGAGAATCACTGGCTGTGCTGTGTGCAGTCTGTGGCTAGTTTGCATTGTTGTCTGCCATTGTAGTGTTAGGCAGCTGGCTGTGAACAGCGCGTAGCGTTGCGCAGTTGGAGGTGAGCCGCCAGTAGTGGTGGATGTGGGGAGAGAGATGGCGGAGTTTTGAAATTTGTCATGAACTGCTATATTTATATATGATGATATCAAGGTAAATACATTGTTTGTTCTCTATTAATATCTTTCATTTGCTAACTATCCCTATCAGTAGTTAGTGCCTTCCATAGTTTGAATCTTTTATTTAGCTGGCAGTAGTGGCGCTCGCTGTATTGCAGTAGCTTGAGCAGCGACGATTTTTGTGAGGTAAGTGATTTGTGAAAGGTATAGTTTAATGTTAGTCAGGGCCATTCTTTTGTAGGGAATTTTGAAAGTCAGATTGCGTTGCGCTAACAAAATATTGTGTGTCAGTTTAAGCACAGTCATGTATAAATTGTTCAAAGGGGACGTTTCACATGTTTCACTTTCATACATGGCTACAATCCATACCAATACATTCAGAAACGACTTCCTGACACTTAAGTCTATACTCGATGTTAAGAAACTTCTCTTCCTCAGAATCACTTTCCTTGCCATTGCCAGTATACATTTTACATCCACCCTACTTCGACCATCATCAGTTATTTTTCTTCCCAAGTAGCAAAACTCCTTTACTACTTTAAGTGTCTCATTTCCTAATCTAATTCCCTCAGCATCACCCGACTTACTTCGACTACATTCCATTATCCTCGTTTTGCTCTGATCATTAGTTATTTAATTAATTAATTCCGTGTGGTTCACTGCCATGGTGCAAGTTTTTCAATCGGACCCCTACCCTAGTTCTCCAACTGAGGACAGGTTACCTGAAGTTCAACGTGGAATCGTTCCTGGTGACTGATCACATCGTTGGGAGGTGTAGGCTAACTTAAAACGCAGATTGAAGAAATCCAAATTGCGACTGCTATTCGATCTCTCAACTTCTCTGCGGCTGGTCCCGGCGGAGATTCGAGTCCTCCCTCGGGCATGGGTGTGTGTGTTTGTCCTGAGGATAATTTAGGTTAAGTAGTGTGTAAGCTTATGGTCTAGGAGTAGCGTCTTTCGTTCATAATCAAAACGTCTTCGGTCCCGGGTTCGATCCCCGCCACTGCCTAAATATTGATAAATAATCGGCATTGGCGGCCGAAGACTTCCGGCATAAGAAGTCAGCCTCATTCTGCCAACGGCCTTGTCAAAGAGGGCGGAGGAGCGGATAGAGGTTCAGGGCACTCTCTTGGCCAGAGGTGGGAAATTGCCCCTAAAGGCGGAAGAATCAGCAATGCTCAACGACATGAGGATGCAGAAGGCAATGGAAACCACCGCATTAAAGACACGTAACGTGTATCCACAGGACATGTGGCCTGTAATTGAAGAAGTGTCATCATGATCTATCCATTGGCAAAAGATTCCGGAATAGTCCCCCATTCGGATCTCCGGGAGGGGACTGCCAAGGGGGAAGTTGCCATGAGAAAAAGATTGAATAATCAACGAAAGAATAACGTTCTACGAGTCGGGGCGTGGAATGTCAGAAGCTTGAACATGGTAGGGAAACTAGAAATTCTGAAAAGGGAAATGCAAAGGCTCAGTCTAGATATAGTAGGGGTCGGTGAAGTGAAGTGGAAGGAAGACAAGGATTTCTGGTCAGATGAGTATCGGGTAGTATCAACAGCAGCAGAAAATTGTATAACATGTGTAGGATTCGTTATGAATACGAAGATAGGGCAGAGGGTGTGTTACTGTGAACAGTTCAGTGACCAGGTTGTTCTAATCAGAATCGACAGCACACCAACACCGACAACGATAGTTCAGGTATACATGCCGACGTCGCAAGCTGAAGATGAACAGATAGAGAAACTGTAAGAGGATATTGAAAGGGTAATGCAGTATGTAAAGGGGGACGAAAATCTAATAGTCATGGGCGACAGGAATGCAGTTGCAGGGGAAGGAGTAGAAGAGAGGGTTACAAGAGAATATGGGCTTGGGACAAGAAATGAAAGAGGAGAGAGACTAATTGAGTTCTGTAACAAGTTTCAGCTTTTAATAGCGAATACCCTGTTCAAGAATCACATGAGGAGGAGGTATACTTGGAAAAGGCAGGGAGATACGGGAAGATTTCAATTAGATTACATCATGGTCAGACACAGATTCCGGAATCAGATACTGGATTGTAAGGCGTACCCAGGAGCAGATATAGACTCAGATCACAATATAGTAGTGATGAAGAGTAGGTTGATGTTCAAGACATTAGTCAGGAAGAATCAATACGCAAAGAAGTGGGATACGGATGTACTAAGGAATGACGAGATACGTTTGAAGTTCTCTAAAGCTATAGATACAGCAATAAGGAATAGCGCAGTAGGCAGTACAGTTGAAGAGGAGTGGACATCTCTAAAAAGGGCCATCACAAAAGTTGGGAAGGAAAACATAGGTACAAAGAAGGTAGCAGCGAAGAAACCATGGGTAACAGAAGAAATACTTCAGTTGATTGATGAAAGGAGAAAGTACAAACATGTTCCGGGAAAATCAGGAACACAGGAATACAAGTCGCTGAGGAATGAAATAAATAGGAAGCGCAGGGAAGCAAAGACGAAATTGCTGCAGGAAAAATGTGAAGACATCGAAAAAGATATGATTGTCGGAAGGACAGACTCAGCATACAGGAAGTCAAATCAACCTTTGGTGAAATTAAAAACAACGGTGGTAACATTAAGAGTGCAACGGGAATTCCACTGTCAAATGCAGAGGTGAGAGCAGATAGGTGGAAAGAATACATTGAAAGCCTCTATGAGGGAGAAGATTTGTCTGATGTGGTAGAAGAAGAAACACGAGTCGATTTAGTAGAGATTGGGGATTCAGTATTAGAATCGGAATTTAAAAAGAGCTTTGGAGGACTTACGGTCAAAGAAGGCAGAAGGGATAGATAACATTCCATCAGAATTTCTAAAATCATTGGGGGAAGTGGCAACAAAACGACTATTCACGTTGGTGTGTAGAATATATGAGTCTGGCGATATACCATCTGACTTTCGGAAAAGCATCATCCACACAATTCCGAAGACGGCAAGAGCTGACAAGTGCGAGAATTATCGCACAATCAGATTAACAGCTCATGCATCGAAGCTGCTTACAAGAATAATATACAGAAGAATGGTAAAGAAAATTGAGAATGCTCTAGGTGAGGCCTGCCGGAGTGGCCGATCGGTTAAAGGCTCTACTGTCTGGAACCGCACGACCGCTACGGTCGCAGGTTCGAATCCTGCCTCGGGCATGGATGTGTGTGATGTCCTTAGGTTAGTTAGGTTTATGTAGTTATAAGTTCTAGGGGACTTATGACCACAGCAGTTGAGTCCCATAGTGCTCAGAGCCATTTTTTTTTTTTGCTCTAGGTGACGATTAGTTTGGCTTTAGGTAAAGTAAAGTGACGAGAGGGGCAATTCTGACGTTACGGCTAATAATGGAAGCAAGGCTAAAAAAAATCAAGGCACTTTCATAGGATTTGTCGACCTGGAAAAAGCGTTCGACAATATAAAATGGTGCAAGCTATTCGAGATTCTGAAAAAAGTATGGGTAAGCTATAAGGAGAGACGGGTCATATACAATATGTACAACAACGAAGATGGGAATAATAAGAGTGGACGATTAAGAACGAAGTGCTCGTATTAAGAAGGGTGTAAGACAAGGCTGTAGCCTTTCGCCCCTACTCTTCAATCTGTACATCGAGGAAGCAATGATGGAAATAAAAGAAAGGTTCAGGAGTGGAATTAAAATACAAGGTGAAGAGATATCAATCATACGATTCGCTGATGACATTGCTATCCTGAGTGAAACTGAAGAAGAATTAAATGATGTGCTGAACGGAATGAACAGTCTAATGAGTACACAGTATGGTTTGAGAGTAAATCGGAGAAAGACGAAGGTAATGAGAAGTAGTAGAAATGAGAACAGCGAGAAACTTAACATCCGGATTGATGGTCACGAAGTCAATGAAGTTATGGAATTCTGCTACCTAGGCAGTAAAATAACCAATGACGGACGGAGCAAGGAGGACATCAAAAGCAGACTCGCCATGGCTAAAAAGGCATTTCTGGCCAAGAGAAGTCTACTATTATCAAATTCCGGCCTTAATCTGAGGAAGAAATTTCTGAGGATGTACGTCTGGAGTACAGCATTATATGGTAGTGAAACATGGACTGTGGGAAAACCGGAACAGAAGAGAATCGAAGCATTTGAGATGTGGTGCTATAGACGAATGTTGAAAATAGGTGGACTGATAAGGTAAGGAATGAGGAGGTTCTACGCAGAATCGGAGAGGAAAGGAATATGTGGAAAACACTGATAAGGAGAAGGGACAGGATGATAGGACATCTGCTAAGACATGAGGGAATGACTTCCATGGTACTAGAGGGAGCTGTAGAGGGCAAAAACTGTAGAGGAAGACAGAGACTGGAATACGTCAATCAAATAATTGCGGACGTATGTTGCAAGTGCTACTCTGAGATGAAGAGGTTAGCACAGGAAAGCAATTCGTGGCAGGCCGCATCAAACCAGTCAGAGGACTGATGACCAAAAAAAAAAAAAAAAAAAAAAATCTTATGGACTGATGACCTTAGTAGTTAAGTCCGATAAGATTTCACACACATTTTTTTCTCAACTTCTCCGTTCCCTGTCAAGCGCTTTATCGCTGTACGTACGACCCGTCCCGCCTGGACATTAGTTGAAAGAAAGAAATAACGTCTTTCTGATGGACCTAGGCATGACTGCTCTGCTCTTATAAAATGGTTGAGTGACTTTCCATCGGCTCGCTACAAAAGCATAATAGTTGCATGAGACATCACTCGCGTTCGAGATCCAGGCAATGCACCCAGTCACAGGATCCTGTGCCTCGTGGGTTTGACCGTGGTTATGTATGTGGGTCAAGGCACTCTTTGACGGGAGCCCAGACGGATTTTTGCTGGCTATGCGTGAGAATGAGTTGCTCATCATGTAACAGCCTTATATTTCATTTTATACTGTAATCTTTATACGCATATTGATTGTTAGGGAATGGTTGTGGCGCAGATGCTTAAGCAAACGTACTTTTTACGGCACAGGGAGAGATGTTCGCCAACAGTTTACTAAACAGTATTTTCATTTGTTTTATTTCGTGAGATAACAATGAAATGTTTTTAAACGTGATGACAGTACGTACCGCAACGTATGAAATAAAAATTCTATTATCTATTAAGAGGGATGTATTAAATGATAGCAAGGTCGTGTACTTCCCTACCAAGGAGGGAAATTCGGCTCAAACTACATTTTTGTTTCCCTAAATTTTACTGTTCACAAAAATGTTTGGAAATTCAATTGAGTAAAGAAATAAAGTTTTATACTTTTTTTGCATTTCTGTCCGTGTTAGTTTGTGTCAGACTCCAAGGGAAAAACGTTTCCTTCGTCACAAATTGTATACAAGCCAGACCTCTTCACAGATTGATTATCACTGTCTTCGTGAAACCAATCCTGTCAACTAACTAACACATGGCACCACCCAAAGTTTCTTGCTTTTGGATCGTAGCAATCACCTCCACAGTCTTTGCAGCCAGAAAATTTGGTTCGTTTACGTGTCTCGAGATTGAGTGTTACTGCACTACACTCGGGCTGCAGGTCTTTATTTTTCCTATGTCACTTTTTCTTCGATCAGGTTCCGACGTACTTGCTTCTTCATTCATATAGCCTCCCGTGGTCATCGTGGAGGTATTCCCGTCTTCGTTGGAAGAGAAGTTTCTCAAAGTGACCAAAGCCACCGACGAATTTCTCGAATTCGTTGCAGTCTTCCTCTGTATTTTAAGAGAAAGAAACATTGTGAATACCCTCGCTCTCCACATTATTTTGAGATGCGCTTGCAGAGAGCTGCTCGAGAGCAACTAGATTATCCGAAACAGTGCGTGGAGCAAGAGCTCCCTTTGATATGGTTTCTGGATTAAAAGGCTTGATCCCGGTTGCCTTAAAACTAAAACCAGAGTTCCTTAGGGCTGGCGTCTCCAACCAAGCCTCCATAAATACTAAAGGAAAACAGACCTTCAATACAGGGAGACCAGGATATCTAAGCCTGAAGTTGTCCACAGCTTGGTTCCAACAAATTTTGAGTGCACGCAAGAAACTCTTATCGAGAGATTGCAGTTCGTGAGAGCAATGAGCGAGGAGACAGAGAATTTTGATGCCGTATCCATCGGCTAAATTCAGCACAGGCTCGTCCAAGTGGGTTTTGGGCCCATGTAGAAAGAGCAATGCTTTTTCTGGGAAGCTATGAATCTGCAAGACGAATCTACAGAACGATGTACTCCCAAGATGTCATTTCAAATATAGAACCCTGTGCCTACCCATCACCCAAAACATCCTTCCCGATCTTCTCCTCGTAGAGGATCATCAGGTGAGATGAAGGTTGTTCCAGTGCATTGACACAAGCCAAAACTGTCACTCGCCCCCTTTCCTCCGTGTGTTGCCACGTGAACATACTTTGAACCCATCAAACCCAACACTCGCTCTTGCGCATTAAGAGGAAGTTATAACCCTGATTCATACACATTGTAGATTAGCTGTGGCTAAAGATTCATAGCACCATAAACATTTCCCAGAACATTATACAGCTGCGATATTCTTTCAACGTTATAACGCATCAACCTCCCGTAATTCAAATTTCCTCCTTTTCAGAAAACTATTTCAGGATAACGAGCACGAAACCTTGAAACAAAAATTTACTTGCACAATAATTTCTAAACGTATTTGGCATATTTCTCGTTGCACAAAATTCAAATACCATCGCATGCAGTTTTTTTTTCATAGCCCCAAATCGTATAGACTGGCAACGAGTTCAATTTCTTCATCCCTAGAAACAGTTGGTGGCCTGCTGAACATATTTCTTGGTGATACGCTACTTGCTCGTTCTACGCTGGCGGAATCCATACAATTTAGCGGCAGCATACAGAACTGTCCATCATTAAGACCACGTGTTAGATACTCTTCCTTCCATTTACCGTACTGGACCCTCGGCTGTCTCACCATGTTGTTGTTGTTGTGGTCTTCAGTCCTGAGACTGGTTTGATGCAGCTCTCCATGCTACTCTATCCTGTGCAAGGTTCTTCATCTCCCAGTACGTACTGCAACCTACATCCTTCTGAATCTGCTTAGTGTATTCATCTCTTGGTCTCCCTCTACGATTTTTACCCTCCACGCTGCCCTCCAATACTAAATTGGTGATCCCTTGATGTCTCACAACATGTCCTACCAACCGATCCCTTCTTCTAGTCAAGTTGTGCCACAAACTTCTCTTCTCCCCAATCCTATTCAATACTTCCCCATTAGTTATGTGATCTACCCATCTAATCTTCAGCATTCTTCTGTAGCATCCCATTTCGAAAGCTTCTATTTTCTTCTTGTCCAAACTATTTATCGTCCATGTTTCACGTCCATACATGGCTACACTCCATACAAATACTTTCAGAAATGACTTCCTGACACTTAAAATCTGTACTCGATGTTAACAAATTTCTCTTCTTCAGAAACGCTTTCCTTGCCATTGCCAGTCTACATTATATATCCTCTCTACTTCGACCATCTTCAGTTATTTTGCTCCCCAAATAGCAAAACTTCTTTACTATTTTAAGTGTCTCATTTCCTAATCTAATTACCTCAGCATCACCCGACTTAATTTGATTACATTCCATTATCGTCGTTTTGCTTTTGTTGATGTCCATCTTACATCCTCCTTTCAAGACACTGCCCATTCCATTCAACTGCTCTTCCATGTCCTTTGCTGTCTCTGACAGAATTACAATTTCATCGCTGAACCTCAAAGTTTTTATTTCTTCTCCATGGATTTTAATACCTATTCCGAATTTTTCTTTTGTTTCCTTTACTGCTTGCTCAATATACAGATTGAATAACATAGGGGAGAGGCTACAACCCTGTCTTACTCCCTTCCCAACCACTGCTTCCCTTTCATGTCCCTCGACTCTTATAACTACCATCTGGTTTCTGTACAAATTGTAAATAGCCTTTCGCTCCCTGTATTTTACCCTTGCCACCTTTCGAATTTGAAAGAGAGTATTTCAGTCAACATTGTCAAAAGCTTTCTCTAAGTTTACAAATGCTAGAAACGTAGGTTCGCCTTCCCTTAATCTTTCTTCTAAGATAAGTCGTAACGTCAGTATTGCCTCACGTGTTCCAACATTTCTACGGAATCCAAACTGATCTTCCCCGAGGTCGGCTTCTACCAATTTTTCCATTCGACTGTAAAGAATTCGTGTTAGTATTTTGCAGCTGTGACTTATTAAACTGATAGTTCGGTAATTTTCACATCTGTCAACACCTGCTTTCTTTGGGACTGGAATTATTATATTCTTCTTGAAGTCTGAGGGTATTTCGCCTGTCTCATACATCATGCTCACCAGATGGTAGAGTTTTGTCAGGACTGGCTCTCCCAAGACCATCAATAGATCTAATGAAATGTTGTCTACTCCCGGGGCCTTGTTTCGACTTAGGTCTTCCAGTGCTCTGTCAAACTCTTCACGCAGTATCGTATCTCCCATTTCATCTTCATCTACATCCTCTTCCATTTCCATAATATTGTCCTCAAGTACATCGCCCTTGTATAGACCCTCTATATACTCCTTCCACCTTTCTGATTTCCCTTCTTTGCTTAGAACTGGGTTTCCATCTGAGCTCTTGATGTCCATACAAGTGGTTCCCTTATCTCCAAAGGTCTCTTTAATTTTCCTGTAGGCAGTATCTATCTTACCCCTAGTGAGATAAGCCTCTATATCCTTACATTTGTCCTCTAGCCATCCCTGCTTAGCCATTTTGCACTTCCTGTCGATCTCATTTTTGAGACGTTTGTATTCCTTTTTGCCTGCTTCATTTACTGCATGTTTATATTTTCTCCTTTCATCAATTAAGTTCAATATTTCTTCTGTTACCCAAGGATTTATACTAGCCCTCGTCTTTTTACCTACTTGATCCTCTGCTGCCTTCACTACTTCATCCCTCAAAGCTACCCATTCTTCTTCTACTGTATTTCTTTCCCCCATTCCTGTCAATTGTTCCCTTATGCTCGCCCTGAAACTCTGTACAACCTCTGGTTCTTTCAGTTCATCCACGTCCCATCTCCTTAAATTCCCACCTTTTTGCAGTTTCTTCAGTTTTAATCTACAGGTCATAACCAATAGATTGTGGTCAGAGTCCACATCTGCCCCTGAAAATGTCTTACAATTTAAAACCTGCTTCCTAAATCTCTGTCTTACCATTATATAATCTATCTGATACCTTTTAGTCTCTCCAGGGTTCTTCCATGTGTACAACCTTCTTTTATGATTCTTGAACCAAGTGTTAGCTATGATTAAGTTCTGCTCTGTGCAAAATTCTACCAGGCGGCTTCCTCTTTCATTTCTTAGCCCCAATCCGTATTCACCTACTATGTTTCCTTCTCTCTCTTTTCCTACACTCGAATTCCAGTCACCCATAACCATTAAATTTCCGTCTCCCTTCACTATCTGAATAATTTCTTTTATTTCAACATACATTTCTTCAATTTCTTCGTCATCTGCAGAGCTAGTTGGCATATAAACTTGTACTACTGTAGTAGGTGTGGGCTTCGTATCTATCTTGGCCACAATAATGCGTTCACTATGCTGTTTTTAGTAGCTTACCCGCATTCCTATTTTCCTATTCATTGTTAAACCTACTCCGGCATTACCCCTATTTGACTCTGTGTTTATAACCCTGTAGTCACCTGACCAGAAGTATTGTTCCTCCTGCCACCGAACTTCACTAATTCCCACTATATCTAACTTTAACCTATCCATTTCCCTTTTTAAATTTTCTAACCTACCTGCCCGATTAAGGGATCTGACATTCCACACTCCGATCCGTAGAACGCCAGTTTTCTTTCTCCTGATAACGACATCCTCTTGAGTAGTCCCCGCCCGGAGATCCGAATGGAGGACTATTTTACCTCCGGAATATTTTATCCAAGAGGACGCCATCATCATTTAATCATACAGTAAAGCTGCATGCCCTCGGGAAAAATTACTCCCGTAGTTTCCCCTTGCTTTCAGCCGTTCGCAGTACCAGCACAGCAAGGCCGTTTTGGTTATTGTTACAAGGCCAGATCAGTCAATCATCCGGACTGTTGCCCTTGTAACTACTGAAAAGGCTGCTGCCCCTCTTCAGGAAGCACACGTTTGTCTGGCCTCTCAACAGATACCCCTCCATTGTGGTTGTACCTACGGTACGGCTATCTGTATCGCTGAGGCACGCAAGCCTCCTCACCAACGGCAAGGTCCATGGTTCATGGTTCATGTCTCACCATATTGCCCGAAAAGTAAGTAGGTAACACCAACATAACCAAGTTTGTAAGTAGGAAAACATCAGTGTATCATATGTGCAAACGTTTAATTACTCCCGAGTACCACATTTTGTCGAATATTGATGTTTTAATTAAATATGCATTTTATTAATCACTTCATTAAAATTAAGGTGGTTTGACACGATTAACAAATATATGTATTTATCGAAAGAGAGCGTCAAATCTAATTTCATATGTCATTTTGATCTGAAATAATTATCGATATTAAAATCGATAAAAATTAATAACTATTAAGTAAGCGATAAATTAAAGCTAAATATTCTCAAAACTTACGTAAAGTAGCCCTTCTACAATACTCTATTTTATTGTTCACAATGCCTGTGTAATAAATGTTGATGCGCAGCATCTGAGGAGGAAGGATGGGAAGTTCACATCAATACATGGTGATATTCCCTTCAGCTGCACTCTCTTATGCAGTAATGTATTATTGTCATTTTAAATGAAGTTCCTCCTCATTTGCACGTTAACAGCCAACATAATAATTTATGTATACTTACGTAGAGAAAATCGATCTCGAACCACATAGATGAAAAATTTCACCCGAGTCTGTGACCTCCTTCTTACGTAATGTTTATTGTTGGATGCTTTTGAGAACAGCACGTCACTATCTTTGCGACCACCAGATGGAATCATCCCCCAGGCTGTGGCTAAGCCATGTCTCCGCAATATCCTTTCTTTCAGGAGTGCTAGTCCAGCAAGGTACGCAGGAGAGCTTCTGTAAAGTTTGGAAGGTAGGAGACGAGGTACTGGCAGAAGTAAAGCTGTGAGTACCGGGCGTGAGTCGTGCTTCGGTAGCTCAGTTGGTAGAGCACTTGCCCGCGAAAGGCAAAGGTCCCGAGTTCGAGTCTCGGTCGGGCACACAGTTTTAATCTGCCAGGAAGTTTCATACAAAAGACATGCTTAGAAGTAGTTTTTCTCATTCTCTCTCACACATGACCCTGAGTGTTAGCATATCTGTTGCAGTCGAAAGACAAATATGGCGAACTTTCCACAATGGCGGATGTGCCCCCATGATCCCTATATTAATGTACAAGCCTCAGCATACTTTCTTGGGATTGCCCCTGCACTACGTGCCTGATCGTTTAGTTTACATTCACGTGTATCAGTTGAAACTTCGCCTTTGAAAAATTTATAAATGACTGTGCTGGAAAAACTCTTCGTTATTTGATTTTCAAACAGCTGAGAAAAACTGAACGTACTCAGACATTTCTCTCTTTACTTATTCTGACCAACACTAAACTGATACTTTTTTTTTAGCGCAACGCAGACTGACTTTCAATAATCCCTACAAAAGAATGGCCCTGACTAACAATAACCTATACCTTTCATGAATCACTTACCTGACAAAAATCGTTGTTACTCGAACTACTGCAATACAGAGAGCGCCAATACTGTCAGCTAAATACAAGATTCTAACTACTGAAGGCACTAACTGCTGATAGGCATATAGTTAGCAAATGAAAGATTTTGATAGAGAACAAACAATGTATTTACCTTAATAGTATTCAAAAGTCATAATATATATGTATAATTTGTAACATCCAGTTTGGCAAATTTCCTTTTTCTGACGGACGCATGTTCAGCTCGTCCGATCATATTGACATCTCAAAATTCTGGATTCTCTCTTCCCACATCCACCACTGCTGGCGGCTCACCTCCAACTGCGTAACGCTACACGCTGTCCACATCCAACTGCTCAACACTACAATAGCGAATAATCCAACAATGTCAACCAGCCACAGATTGCACACAGCACAGTCAGTGATTTTCATACAGGGCGCTACGTTGCGTTACCAATATAAAAACCTAAACAGCCTACTTACACAGTGAGCTCAAGTCCATGATAGTATGTACATAAGTATCTACCGCCATAGGCGGCGCCCCAGCTATCAAGACGAGAGGTAAGTACACGCCAGAACAATATTCTCATTTAAGTATCGCTTCTGCACGAAAACAGCCAGCTTGGAACCAAACCACACTACAACTCAAGTAACACCTTGCAGAATTTACGATATTGCAGGGCCTTTGTTATACCTAATTACAACGCAATTCTTCTACGGATGTGTGGGCACGTCCGAAGAAACATTACATCTTAATTGGGAACAAAACAAGCTTTGCAGTATAGTATTTATCTTCAGACAACAAGCAAGCGATTTTCAAGTAGAATGTCTCCACTGTGCGGGCATATATATAATGGATGTACGAATACAGGTTGTAGACACATATGGATGTTTGAGTCCGGCCGTGAGTGGTGTTTGGACAGCCAAATGGTAAAGCCACCACTCTCAGTAAGTGGGATATCCGGGTTCGAGTCCCTTTCTGGCACAAATTTTCATTATCATCATTCCATTACCCAGCTGATGGCGATCCATATTCTCAACTGCGAATACATTTCATATATTGCAGAATTTAGTACGAAGTCACAAGTGCGTTCTCGCGACTCTAAAGCAACATGCACTAGTGTCACAAGCGCTGAGATGCAGAACAACTTTTCTACCCAGTGCCAGAAACAAATGTCACACTCTTTCTGAAAGGCGGAAATTCCTTCCGCGGCCGCGCATTTCACTGATGCCTTGAGCCCCGAAGTTGGGATCTGCAGCTGTACTCCTGTTTCTCCCGGGTGCCTCTTCTTTCCTCTCTTGTTCGTGGCTCCACGAACACTCCCTCGAGTGGGGAACTGTTCTAGCAGTGCGAACTAGTTCACTGTAGCGACGAGAGCTCTCTCGGAAAAAACTACGGCTCCTTGTAGCCTTTCATTCGCTCTTAACTGGCGGCCGCGCTCACGCGAAACGCTAACAACTGCTCAATTAATGGTGCTACAGTCCATAATTGGCTCAGTTAACTTCCAGGTCGTTCGTACAAGTAAGGCAATTAAGTACGCAATGGCAGAGGGACGAACTTAGATGGCTGCGAGCCTTTCTTGGAAACTGCAGCAATAACACCGCAAATAATTCTGCAGACGAAATTTCTGTTCAGGGTTGTATGACAACAGGCTCGTATTCGCGAGTACGCGAGTACAAATCCAAGTCCGGTCATCCAATTTACACATGGTTTCCGTAAACTGCTTAATGAGGGATGCTTTTCCATCACGAATGTCGGAAGACCTCCTCTTATCTCCTCGATGGCATGTTAAACAACAGTATAACTTCTTTAACCATTATTGTTTTTATAGCGCTATGTAATTTTCTGATGCAGTGCGCAGGCAATACAGCTCTGAGCAAAACGGAATAATGTTAAATTACTTGGAAATGGCGAATCGCTGGTGGAAAGTAAAACGTACAAAAATGTGTACTGAAGCTACTAAATGCTCAAACAGAACCTCTACTATTGATTATTTCATCGCTGACAGTCAGTGGGATCATTCATAAGCATTATATACCTATATGGCTGCTTTCACAGAGATGTGTCATTGAATGATTACAGAAACCTAGTTCTAGGTAAGACACATGCAGAATGAAATGCACCAATCGTAGGGAACTGTATCTTCGAAAAGTCGCTTCCTACATCTATTACCGACAGCCATTGCGGAAAAATTTTTGATTTTATACTGTTGGTTTCATTGTTGGGAAATAGGGCGTAGGCAAACAATAGTTGTTGAATTTCTACCCTCCATAAGAAACTACAAAGACGGTGGAGAAATTTTACATGGAGAGGAATTTCAGTATAAATAAGGAATAAGAATTTTGTACATATTTACATTTTGAGTCATTATTATAGGTAATAGCTTACTTCACGTGCCTATTCTTAAGAGCGAGAAACTAATCTGTAAGAACTGGCACCTGTAACTGAAAATGTCCTTACGAGTACATTTTTTCTCTCTGTACATCAGTGTTTTGGAAATGTCTCGGTTCCAATAAAATATTGAACATTGTACAGATTGATTTCCCTATAGTAATCCTCGCATTTCGGCCCCAAGGCCTCCTTGAAGAAAACAGATTTTTCTTCGGGTATTGCTTTATACGGTGGACTGAGTGAAATACTTCTGTGTGTATGTATGTATACCAATCTCAATGTGAATCACGACTGATCTCATGAAAGTAAAAAGCGACTTTCCGAATGTAAATTATTTGAGCAGTGTTTGTATCCTCACATTATATCACTGATGTTGATGACATTGCAGGTACTGCCTGATATTGCTTCGTAGAAAAAATGTTCGTAATTGTAGCAACAAAAAATGTAGTAATCCGTAGTATTTTACGTCTACGTGCGAATCACTTGTCTGTTGCCTAATCGAAATAATTGTGGGTTCTTTCCTGTTCTGTGAATAAACCAAGCAGTAACTAAAAGAGAAGTGTGGGCATGAGGACAGATGTTAGATTCATTTCTTAATTTTTCTTAAATTTGACGACGACATGTACTCATGTCAGATAGTTTTATATTATGACAGAATGTAACTTTGCAATGTTACTTGAAAATGGCCATAATGCCGAAATTGCAATAGTAACAATAAATATTTTACACAGTCAACGGCGGCTATGATGTCTTTTAAGAATTATTATATGACTGTGAATCCCAACCATGAGAAGTTAATCATTTATTAATGTATCTGGTAAGACATGAAAAATGTTTGAAAACGTACAAGTTGTGGGGTTTTGACGTGGCAGGTACATCGCTGGTGTAGTGTTGTTTGGACTGTACAGGGGGAGTTCTGTGTCGAAATAGTACATAACACTCACTGTTCAAACCTACAGCAGCTTATGTTAATGAGATTTGTGATTACTGATTCATTATTAAAGGCACATACTTTTCATAGTCATGTAAAGGCCGTTGAAAAAGTAAATAGATAATTATTACAGGATATATTAAAAAAACATACCAATAGGTCTTATACAGGTCACTCAGAAGGTGTATGACAATACAACTATCAAAATAACTGGGGATAATTGGAAAGGAATAGAGGATATTAAATTAGGAGTTCGACAACGTTAATAAATGTACTGACGAAATTTTACGGCAATGTGAAATGGATTTATTGAAGTAAACATTCAGTTTCGATGAACAAGACTGTTGACTAACTATGGTAGTTACAGATGATCAAGTTCTAATCTCGAACATTGAAGCTTGACCAGAAAGAGCTGCATATGAAATACACAGAATATGTGAGACATAAGCCATGTCAGTTTCGATAAAAAACAAAATTATAGATTTCTTTGGAGCAACCTAGTAAGGACAAGAACAGTAACAGACAGTAACACCACAGAGAAAGTAAATACAGTCCAATTTTTGGGACCATGCAGAGGAAAGGCTAACCTACATTTCTAGCATTTGTAGACTTAGAGAAAACTTTTGACAATGTTGACTGGAATACTCTCTTTCAAATTCTGAAGGTGGCAGGGGTAAAGTACAGGAAGCGAAAGGCTATTTACAATTTGTACAGAAACCAGATTCCAATTGTAAGAGTCGAGGGCCATGAAAGGGAAGCAGTGGTTGGGAAGGGAGTGAGACAGGGTTGTAGCCTATCACCGATGTTATTCCATCTATTTATTGAGGAAGCAGTAACGGAAACAAAAGAAATATTCTGAGTAGGAATTAAAATCCACGGAGGAGAAATAAAAACTTCGAGGTTCGCCGATGATATTGTAATTCTGTCAGAGACAGCAAAGGACCTGGAAGAGCAGTTGAACGGAATGGACAGTGTCTTGAAAGGAGGACATAAGATGAACATCAACAAAAGCAAAGCAACCATAATGGAATGTAGTCGAATTAAACTGGGTGATGCTGAGGGAATTAGATTAGGAAATGAGACACTTAAAGTAGTAAATGATTTTTGCTATTTGGGGAGCAAAATAATTGATGATGGACGAAGTAGAGGTGATATAAAAGCCGGCCGCGGTGGCCGAGCGGTTCTAGGCGCTTCAGTCTCGACCCGCGCGACTGCTACGGTCGCAGGTTCGAATCCTGCCTCGGGCATGGATGTGTGTGATGTCCTTAAGCTAGTTACGTTTCAGTAGTTCTAAGTTCTAGGGGACTGATGACCTCAGATGTTAAGTCCCGTAGTGATCAGAGCCGTTTGACCTATTTTGAAGATGTTTAAATTTATACTGGCAATGGCAAGGAAAGCGTTTCTGAAGAAGAGAAATTTGTTAACATCGAGTATAGATTAAAATGTCACCAAGTCGTTTCTGAAAGTATTTGTGTGGAGTGTAGCCATGTATGGAAGTGAAATAATAGAAGCTTTCGAAATGGGGTGCTACAGAAGAATGCTGAAGGTTAGTTTGGTAGACAACATAACTAATGAGGAGGTATTGAATAGAAATGGGGAGAAGATGAGTTTGTGGCACAACTTGACTAGAAGAAAGGATCGGTTGGTATGACATGCTCTGAGGCATCAAAGCTTCACCAATTTAATATTGGAGGACAGCGTGTAGGGTAAAAATCGTAGAGGGAGACCAAGAGATGAGTACACTAAACAGATTCAGAAGGATGTAGGCTGCAGTAGGTACTGGGAGATGAAGAAGCTTGGACAGGATGGAGTAGCATGGAGAGCTGCATCAAACCAGTCTCTGAACTGAAGACCACAACAACAACACATAGGTACAAAGGAGACCTGGATCAAAAGGTCAAAAATTGAAAAGTTCAGTTGTCTAAACGGCGCCATTAGAAGACCTCTTGAAAAAAAAAAAATTAAGAGCATAAGCTTATCTTTCACGTTATATAGTTTGTCGGTAGCAACATATCCGAAAGTGAATTTAGGATAATTAAATAGAAAGATAAAGTAAGACTGCAGATCAACGAACTGAAACTCCTCATAGCGCGATACAGGAAATTAGATTACAAATGAGGTGTAGATATTTAGAAAGATAAAAAATCACCGAATGATACGAGCAGGAAAAAAAGGACAAACTGGTACTAAGTAGGAACTGGCCCAAATGCGAAGTTCGAATTGCAGGAATGGCTTCATACGGAAGAGTCTTAAAGAAGCATAGCATAAAGTATCAAACACGTTTACATTCTTGAGTGAATTACTTTGTAGCGACTCAGTTTGGCACAGCCGGTCGCAGTCAGATACAACAATACCCTCTTTTCTGATGCAATGAAAAATTATGTTTCTCATTACTGAATGTCTTATTTCAAATGTATACGCTTTGCTTTGCGAGTAGAATTATCGCAACATGCAGTACATCAGTGTAGTTCTAATCTTCCTGTATTAGAAAAATTAAACACGGCTCAGAAACTTTACACAGATTACTGGAGATGGTTTGGCGAATACTAGTGGAGAGTATGGTTCTATTGTTTTTCTTCCTTTTTTTTTTACACAATTTGAGTACGGCTCAAATAAGTTATACCTGAATAATCCCTCACCAATTCACATGAGACCTTCAGATAGTCAGTTGTCCCGTAGGCAATTCTTTCTTCAGGAATCTTAAATTATTGTCATGCAAAAGTCTCACATGTTCAATACAAGGGACACAGTCTACTGCATTCTGTTACGAAAATATGTGTAACTTTATTATGTATAACTCAGTCTTATATTCTCGTAAGATACTTTGCAGTGATATTTACCAGACTCGCATAGTTATTTATTTCATATATCATATTTATTTCTGATAATAACTCGCTACTAAATGAACCGACTAGCATTTGTAAAATTTTATGAGTATTTATTTTATTGCGTGGTAGAGTACTGTCGATGCAAATTTTTCGAATCTGCGGAGGGTAGCTACTGTGTCATTATGTAAGTTACGCAATATTGATAGTTATAACGGGTAAACAACGACACAAATGTATGATATGGCATTTACCTTGTGAACAATATGTTGTTTCAGCTTGTTCGTCGATCTTGTTGGCACTATTTCAACCTACATGATAGACGTAGCCTTTATATACACTCCTGGAAATGGAAATAAGAACACATTGACACCGGTGTGTCAGACCCACCATACTTGCTCCGGACACTGCGAGAGGGCTGTACAAGCAATGATCACACGCACGGCACAGCGGACACACCAGGAACCGCGGTGTTGGCCGTCGAATGGCGCTAGCTGCGCAGCATTTGTGCACCGCCGCCGTCAGTGTCAGCCAGTTTGCCGTGGCATACGGAGCTCCATCGCAGTCTTTAACACTGGTAGCATGCCGCGACAGCGTGGACGTGAACCGTATGTGCAGTTGACGGACTTTGGGCAAGGGCGTATAGTGGGCATGCGGGAGGCCAGGTGGACGTACCGCCGAATTGCTCAACACGTGGGGCGTGAGGTCTCCACAGTACATCGATGTTGTCGCCAGTGGTCGGCGGAAGGTGCACGTGCCCGTCGACCTGGGACCGGACCGCAGCGACGCACGGATGCACGCCAAGACCGTAGGATCCTACGCAGTGCCGTAGGGGACCGCACCGCCACTTCCCAGCATATTAGGGACACTGTTGCTCCTGGGGTATCGGCGAGGACCATTCGCAACCGTCTCCATGAAGCTGGGCTACGGTCCCGCACACCGTTAGGCCGTCTTCCGCTCACGCCCCAACATCGTGCAGCCCGCCTCCAGTGGTGTCGCGACAGGCGTGAATGGAGGGACGAATGGAGACGTGTCGTCTTCAGCGATGAGAGTCGCTTCTGCCTTGGTGCCAATGATGGTCGTATGCGTGTTTGGCGCCGTGCAGGTGAGCGCCACAATCAGGACTGCATACGACCGAGGCACACAGGGCCAACACCCGGCATCATGGTGTGGGGAGCGATCTCCTACACTGGCCGTACACCACTGGTGATCGTCGAGGGGACACTGAATAGTGCACGGTACATCCAAACCGTTATCGAACCCATCGTTCTACCATTCCTAGACCGGCAAGGGAACTTGCTGTTCCAACAGGACAATGCACGTCCGCATGTATCCCGTGCCACCCAACGTGCTCTAGAAGGTGTAAGTCAACTACCCTGGCCAGCAAGATCTCCGGATCTGTCCCCCATTGAGCATGTTTGGGACTGGATGAAGCATCGTCTCACGCGGTCTGCACGTCCAGCACGAACGCTGGTCCAACTGAGGCGCCAGGTGGAAATGGCATGGCAAGCCGTTCCACAGGACTACATCCAGCATCTCTACGATCGTCTCCATGGGAGAATAGCAGCGTGCATTGCTGCGAAAGGTGGATATACACTGTACTAGTGCCGACATTGTGCATGCTCTGTTGCCTGTGTCTATGTGCCTGTGGTTCTGTCAGTGTGATCATGTGATGTATCTGACCCCAGGAATGTGTCAATAAAGTTTCCCCTTCCTGGGACAGTGAATTCACGGTGTTCTTATTTCAATTTCCAGGAGTGTATATTTCCCGCCAATTGCATGCCAAATAGTTTTCGTGAACTTCAATACGTGTTAATGGCTTTAATTGTTACAGTAAATTGCTGTAAACAATGTGCCTTCTGCAGAAAGAGTTACGCACTCATCTAATTATTTTCATGAGAAAAACTTCAGAAGGAAATGACAAGTATTTTCGACAGGTCAAGAAAACTGCTGGTGAATCTTGTTGATGCCTTGGGCAGATGGAGGGAATATTTTGAAGAATTGCTCAATGTAGCTGAAAATACGATCAGTAATGTTTCAGATTTCGATGCACAATGGGATAGAAATGATGATGGAAATAGGATCACATTTGAGGAAGTGGAGAAAATCGTCAATAGATTGCAGTGCAATAAAGTGGCTGGGCTGGACGACATTAAGTCGGAACTCATCAAATACAGTGGAATGTCAGGTGTTAAATGGCTACACAGGATAATTGAAGTGGCGTGGGAGTCGGGACGGGTTCCATCAGACTGGACGAAAGCAGTAATCACACCAATCTTTAAACATGGAAACAGAAAAGATTGTAACAACTACAGAGGTATTTCTTTAATCAGAGTTGTGGGTTAAATCTTCTCAGGTACTGTTGAAAGTGCGAGTATTAGTTGAGGACAAATTGGATGAAAATCAGTGTGGGTTTAGGCCTCTTAGAGGTTGTCAGGACCAAATCTTTAGCTTACAGAAAAAATGGAGAAGTATTACGAGTGGAACAGGGAATTGTATCTATGCTTCATTGATCTAGAAAAGGCATATGAGTGGGTTCCTAGGAGGAAGTTATTGTCTGTTCTACGAGATTATGGAATATGAGGCAAACTTTTGCAATCAATTAAACATCTCTGCATACATAGTCAGGCAGCAGTTAGAGTTGACGGTAAATTGAGTTCATGGATCCGAGTTGTTTCAGGGGTAAGACAAGGCTGCAACCTGTCTCCACTGTTGTTCATATTATTTATAGATCATATGTTGAAAGCAAGAGACTGGCTGGGTAAGATTAAGATACGTGAACACAAAATAAGCAGTCTCGCATATGCGGATGACTTAGTTGTGATGGCAGATCGATTGAAGGTTTGCAAAGTAATATTTCAGAGATAGATCATAAATGTAAGGACTATGGTATGAAGATTAGCATCTCCAAAACGAAAGTAATGTCAGTGGGAAGGAGATATCAATGGATTGAGTGCCAAATAGGAGGAACAAAGTTAGAACAGGTGGACGGTTTCAAGTACCTATGATGCATATTCTCACAGGATGGCAATATAGTGAAAGAAATGGAAGCGAGGTGTAGCAAAGCTACTGCAGTGAGCGCTCAGCTACGATCTACTGTCTTCTGCAAGAAGGAAGTCAGTACCAAGACTAAGTTATCTGTGCACCGTTCAATCTTTCGACCAACTTATCAATAAGGTTGAGGTTACGGATATGAAAGTAGCTAGGATGATTGCAGGTACTAGTAGATGGGAACAATGGCAGGAGGGTGTCCACAATGAGGAAATCAAAGAAAAACTGGGAATGAAATGCAGTCAGGGAGAACAGGCTTAGATGGTGGGGTCATGTTACACACATGGAAGAAGCAAAGTTACCCAAGAGATTCATGGGTTCAGCTGTAGAGGGTAGGAGGAGTCGGGGTAGACCAAGGCGAAAGTACCTGGATTCGGTTAAGAATAATTTTGATGTAATAGGCTTAACACCAGAAGAGGCACCAATGTTAGCACTGAATAGGGGATCATGGAGGAATTTTGTAAGGGGTCTTATGCTCCAGACTGAACGCTGAAAGGCATAATGAGTCTTATATGATGATGATGATGATGATGATGAGATTTCAGTAGTTTATTAAGACTAATATGACAATGAATAAAAAGGTTATTTTCTAAATTACATCTCTCGTCCGTACAAGGGTTTACTTGCCGCACATTTTTCCGTTATTTAATGATCATGCGTCGTAAATACAATGGAATAAAAATAACTATTGTTTAGAAGGCAACTGCCTACAACTGTTGATTATTTTATGAAACGCGTGACAGCCTGTTGCCTATGTTCCCTTTATTAGCCGATGATTAGCTGTAACTGTGCTTTCATACCTGACACGCCACCGTTTGAGTTCATTCTTTTGACGATCAGCAGTTCCGATGGGGATATTTTAATAACATTTCTATATTAATGTGACACAACGTGATCTGTAAATAGTATATGAACTCTTATACTAACTTAAACCGTTAGCAGTAATAAAGTACATATAGCCGGGTGTTTCGCTCAATACAAGAAAAAAGGAATGAAAAATTTCAGGGTACCTTCACCGTTTGCTTACTCTGATACACACGCAAACCTTAGGAGCTTTGAAGAGCACGAGGAATGAATGTAACACCGGGATGTTAGTTACATTCTGTAACATGAGACCGGACCTTTTATAGCCACATGCTCTTGTGTTCTGCCCTTCTACAAGGTCTAAATGTCAGCAGTAGGAAAACCTTGTACATACAGTAAGATCCATCATAAAGCACAGAGACATTTACAGAGCGAGTTCTATATTTCTCTCATTAACTCGCATAACAGAGAAAGTGTGCGTATGTACGACTTCACTGCTCAGTTGCCGGCAGTCTTTTATTTGCGTTTTCCTCTAACCTGTAGTTGAGAACCCTCGATCATTGAAATACGTTGCCATGAAAATTTATAGCCGCATTTCTTTGTGGTGTATTGCGTAAATTCGTCGACTGGATTTTAAAATGGACTGTGATTAAGCTAAAATTATACCTCTTACAGAAGGTGTCTCTACATTTACTACACTGCAGCAGTTATTTGTACGAGGAGCCCCTGCTTTGTACCCTATGTATCCTAACAACTAATTTAAATTTATTTCTGAATAAATGGATGGAACTAATATAGCTGTTGGGTCCACAGCGGTAACTACTGTAACGTCGATAATTTGTGAGGCCAGATGATGGCGGTGCTCATCAGTGCGTTCACTGTCGATTTCCTGTTTGTCTGATACATCTCATAATGTCAGATTCTTCACACGTCAACGAGAGCTCACAGAAAAAAGGAAATAAAAAATTTAATTTTAAATGCGGTTTCATGAATTTCGTGCGCATAGTCGAGCTCCTATCATACATAATGTGGGCCGAGACATGAGCAACAGTCAACGGCGGTGGATCCTATATTTTATTTTTGAATGGAGTTGTTTAGTGCGCATTTTATTTGAAGGTGTTTCTTTTTTATGTGTACCGACTACAGACACGATGGAAGTTAATATGTCACAGGTGAGGCACCTTCTTATAACAGATTAAGATTTCAGTTTCATAAGAACAGTCAAGGATGGTAATGGAAAATATTACTTCAATTGTATTATTTAGACAAATCCTAATTAAATCAGTGGTAGACGGTAAGAACAACAAGGATGCAAATACTTCACATCGATGGGAGGTAGGTGAAAGTGATTATGCTTTTTCATGTCACAGGTGTTATTCATTACTAATTCATTATGTTAATTAACTGTTCTGTTGGTTCCTGGTACAATATTAGTAAACTGTGACTTAAAAATATAAGACACTAGTGTCACACAAAACCTCATTATAAATTATCTCTCCTACGCACAACACCGTGTTATCCTTTGTTTCACTTACTATAGTTTGTGTAGTTACGTTTGTTTCACTTGCCTCTTTACTGTCACTTGTAGTATCTTACAGATTTGTAATACAGGAAGTGTTAGAGACAAAATTATCTTGTTCAGTCGTCCTCTTGTAACATAGCACCAAAGTGCATCATATATGGTTCAACTTAAATTTCTTTTGAGAATAATTATTACAATTGAGTATGTAGTTCCTTATTTAATGTCCCACATATCTGTCGAAGCAGAATAATTGTACGTCCATTCACAATGAAGTCAATACTGTCGTTTTAGTTCTTTATGAATCATAAACTATGGTTGTATTTGGGAACCATCTGAGATACTCTATAGATGACCTTATTTAAAATATTTGCTTAACTTTGTATCTGATACAGGCCAAGCAGACAAAAATCGGTTTGTGAACATAATAAATATTGTTGAATATTACGCAAGTGGCTTATATTTTTTCACTCACAATTAAGCCTAACGGGACATCCTAGATCATTAACTTACTGAAATCATGAGAACATGGCCCATATCGGTGGACACGTTGATGAGGGATGAAAAATTCGGATTATGTTAGGACACAATGTCGGCGATCGATCACCATTACCGACCACAACCGCCTAGTACATTATCGGATCAAATGGATCCTGAGACTCAGGTGTAATGTAGAATTGAGCACGCGTCAGTGTAAAATGAGGCGGGGGGAGGGGAGGAGGGTGTAGAGTGTTGTGTTGTCAACACAGGAGCAGTAACAGCAGAACGGGTGAGTCAGCAGAGGTCAGTGACTTCCAACGTGGGTTTTTGTTGGATATCACTTGAGTAGCAAATCCATCAAGGATATTTAAACCATTCTAACGGTGCCTAAGTCGGTTGAAGCTAACGTGACACTGAAGTGGAAATGTGAGTAAGCAGCCATACTTAACCAGTACTAGGAACATCCCATGCACTGACTGACGGGGACCCTCGAGTACTGGGGAGGTTGGTTGTACAAAATCGTGTCAAATGAAGGGATGTAACCACTGAGTTCTAAGGTGCTACCAGCTTTTCATCTAACGCAGTGGGTATGCCTACGGAGTCAGGAACAAAGCAGTAGGACGGTCGAGTAGCTCCTAATAAGTCACGAATTTCTGCTGTAGAGAAGCTAAGCGACACTTGTGGTGGTGTAAAGAGAAAAGCCACTGGACAGTGGACGACTGGAAACGGGTGACTTGTACCGATGAACCACGCTACACCACTGAGGACGGAAAGGTCTGAGTTTGGCAAATGTCTTGAGAACACTACTTGTCATTAGGGAGCGGTTCCTTATTACTTTCAAAAACATTTAACCGCGGAAGGCAGTGACGCATCTTATGTCGTTGCTTCTTGGGTACTATAGAGGGGCTGTTCGTAAACGATAATTGTATCAGCCTGACAATGGACCCAGTCATAAAGCGCCTTTGATGAGGCAATGGTTGCGGACTGAAGTAGACTTGGCAATTCAGAGGTCTGACCCGAACCCAAGGGCATACCTTTGGGACTTTTCTCCATACCCTAGAGTCCAACATCACTATCCTCTCTTGTTTTCGATCTTGGGATGAATTGGCTGTCATTACTTCACAGACATTACTTCATTGAATATGTCCCCAGCACTCAAGCCGTCATAAGAGCGAAGTGTGACTCTTCATCAATGACCATTAATAATTGTCGGGATAGCATACTTTGGAGTATATGTTCGAAGTGATTCAAGTTGTAACCGGTGCCTAAATTCAGCCAAGGGGAATGTATGTCCTAGACTGTGACTTATCCCACTATAGCTTTGAACATGGCTATTATTCAGCAACCGCATACTAATTTCATTACAAGATTAAACACCCAACCGGTTGCACCTAAACTTTAGGTACATTGACTTATATTTCAACACCTACTAGGCATATCTTCATCATTATGAATAGTTGCTAAATCATAAAATGACCTTGCTGAAAAGCAATAGAATTTTGAGCAGCTATGTTCGAGTCAGAGGAAAACAAAGCGTTTTAGCTTCAGTCACTTGTACCCAGCTTGGAACAACATCATATTCTGTGCAATCGGTTGGCTGTTTAATATTAAGGGATACAGAAACTACTTAGAACAATTCTGGAGTAGCTTTCGTTCTTCTGTGGCTTTTACCAAGTTGGACCGCTGAAAACTACATCGCAGCATGTCACGAATTAACATTGTAGTGTGGTCCTTAACATCACACTATCCATGGAAATGAGAACGTGTCAGATGTTATTGAAACTGTCGAAAATATTTTTAACAGGAATAACTACGTTCGACGTTGGATTAATGCAAAGTATGATGAATTTTTGAGGGAAACCTGCACACTTAGCCACGGGCGTGTTTAGTCAGTCCGAGATACTCATAAATTTCGAGTCTGATGTTGCTACACTAAGTTCTGTCTGCCGCTACTAAAGACCTTCAGAATTCACGTTGTTGTTATGGTCTTCAGTAACGACAATCAACCTACATCCTTCTGAATCTGCTTACTGTATTCATCTCTTTGGGCTCCCTCTACGATTTTTGGGTCCCACACTTCCCTTCAGTACTAAATTCGTAACTCCTTGATGATTCAGAATGTGTCCTGCCAGCTGGTCCCTTCTTCTAGTCAGTCTGTACAACTTTCTCTTCTCCACAATTCTGTTCCGTACTTCCTCTTTAGTTCCGTCGTCTACCCATCGAATCTTCAGCATCCTTCTGTAGGGATCCATTTCAAAACTTCTATTCTCTTCTTGTCTAAACTCTTTACCGTCCATGTTTCACTTCCATACATGGCTACACAACATTCAAATACTTTCAGATAGGTCTTCCTGGCACCTAAGTATACATTCAATGTTAACAAATTTCTCCTTATGAGAAACACTTAATTGCCAGTCTACATTTTATATCGCCCCTACCTCGACCATCATCAGTTATTATGCTGCTCAAATAGCAAAATTAATCCACTACTTTGAGTGTCTCATTTCCTAATCTAACTCCCTCAGCATCACCAGATTTACTAGAATGTAATTTTCACTCTACAGCGGAGTGTGCGCTGATATGAACCTTCCTGACAGATTAAAACTGTGTGCCGGACCGAGACTCGAACTCGGGACTGGTAGAGCACCTGCCAGCGATAGGGAAAGGTCCCGAGTTCGAGTCTCAGTCCGGCACACAGTTTTAATCTGCCACGAAGTTTCATCACCAGATTTAATTCGACTACATTCCATTATCCTCGTTTTGCTTTTGTTGATTTTTATCTCATATCTTCCTTTCAAGACACTGTCCATTCCGTTCAAACGCTCTTCCCAGACCTTTGCTGTCTCTGACAGAATTATAATGCCATCGGAAAACCTCGAAGTTTTTATTTCTTCTTCTTTGATTTTAATTCCTACTCCAAACTTGTATTTTGTTTCTTTTACTGCTCACTCAATTTACGGATTGAATAACATCGGGAATAGGCTACAGCCCTGACTCACTCCCTTCTCAACTACTGCTTCCCTTTTGTGGCCCTCGGCTCTTATAACGGCCATACGGTTTCTATACAAATTGTAAATAGCCTTTCGCTCCCTATATTTTATCCCTGACAACTTTATAACTGGCAAGAGTGTATCCCAGTAAACTATGTGAATAGCTTCCTCTAGGTCTACAAATGCTAGAAACATAGGCTTGCCTTTCCTTAACCTGTCTTCTATGAGAAGTCGTAGTGTCAGTATTGCTTCGCTTCTTCTTACATTTGTCCTAAATCCGAACTAAACTTCCCCAAGGTCGGCTTCAATGAATTTTTCCGTTCTTCTTTAACGAATTCGTGTTAGTATTTTGCAACCCTGATAAGGTTCACACCTGTCAGCACCGGCTATCTTTGAAGTTGGGGTTATTATATTCTTCTTGAAGTCTGAGGGTATTTCACCTGTCCGAGACGTCTTGCTCATCACATGGAAGAGTTACGTCAAGCTGGCTCCCTTAAGGCTATCAGTAGGTGTAACGGTATGTTGCCTTCTCCCGGCGCCTTGTTTCGGCTTAAATCGTTCAGTGTTTTGTCAAATTCTTCATGCAGTATCACATCTCCTTTCTTATCTTCATGTACGTCTTCTTCAATCTCCTTAATATTTCCCTCATGTACATTTCCCTTGTATGGACGCTCTATATACTCCTTCCAACATCCTGCTTTTCTGTCTTTGCTTACGACTAGTGTTTCATGTAAGCTCTTGATATTCAAACAGATGGTTATATTTTCTTCGAAGGTCTCTTTAATTTTTGTGATAGGTAGCATCTATCTTACTCCTAATGATGTATGCATCTACATCCTTACATTTGTCCTCTAGCCATTCTTGCTTAGCCATTTTGCACTTTCTGTCAATCTCATTTTTAGACGATTGTATTGCCTTTCGCCTGCTTCATTTATTGTATTTTTATGTTGTCTGCTTTCATCAATAAATTCAATATCTCCTGTGTTATCCAAGTACTGCTACTAGCTCCCGTATTTTTTACCTACTTGACCTGAAGTAAATGAAGTCATTTTGAGAGACAGGTCACCATTTTATAGCCTTGTCCAGTAATACTAGGTATCAACATCATGGATCGTGGTAGACCTGTGCTCCCTCGAGCGAGGTGGCTGCTGCGTTTGCATTGCGCAGCAGCAGCCGATAAAGATTATTGTTTTAAGTAGATTCTCAAGGGCTATCACTGTCTTGTGTAATGCTCCTTGATTGCAGGATGTTAACATCAAATGCGGACATTATCTCTAAAGTGTTAACGTTTCTGTAGGATTGATGAGGTAGGTGTCGACTGCTGTTTCACAGGCTGACAGACATCTGCCTGCAGATGAAACCAGCTGTTATAAGGGTTCAAACAGTAACTAAAGCAAAAGGAGGGTTGCGCTTGAAAGAAGTGACCTTTTTTGGCTGACGCATGGATGGATGTGATTCAAACAGATTCTTTATTATGCTTATCCTTTATTACAACCGAGGGAGGTGGCGCAGTGGTTAGCACACTGGACTCGCATTCGGGAGGACGATGGTTCAATCCCGCCTCCGGCCATCCTGATTTAGGTTTTCCGTGATTTCCCTAAATAGTTTCAGGCAAATGCCGGGATGGTTCCTTTGAAAGGGCACGGCCGGTTTCCTTCCCAATCCTTCCCTAACCCGAGCTGGCGCTCCGTCTCTAGTGACCTCTTTGTCGACGGGACGTTAAACACTAACCACCACCGCCACCACCATTATTACAACAGTGGAAAGTGCAAGCCAGGTAAAAACCTTTCGCAGGCACCGTACTTCAATAATAAAATTGGTACATACATTTTCTGTGGGTGGTGTACTCGTTGAAAAGATGTACTTTGTTCCTTTGTGGCTTACAAAAATCTCACTTCTGAGGTTGTCAGCAGCTGCTTTAAGATGGACGACGCATTGATGAACCGCGTTCGGATCACAGTAGCATTACTGTGTCGCAGTCGGCTTCGGCTTCTTTTGCGATTTTACTCTTCAACGTGTAACAGACGAAACGACTTTAATCTCCTCCTGAGACCCTCTTAAAGCGACGTGCGGGGTACGTGTAATTTCATTTTCAAGTCCCGGTCACATATGCGTCAAAGGAGGATCCATTAAGTCTGCGCGGGGGGCCGCTCATTGTGAATTCTCTGTGATGGTGCTCTTCATTGGGATCTTTGTGCTACCAGGAGGAATTATTACATTGCAAGTAACGTCATTTACATCTGCAAATTCGGATCTGACAGCTTACCTGCGGAACTTCATCCAATTTCCTTCGTAATCGAGAATTATTTGTTCTTGTTCTTACGGGCTTATTATGAGCCATTATCTCACGTACTCCAGCTACCTTTTCCACTGAAAGAAATAAAGTTTTTGCTGCCGTAGTATTCTGGATCAGCGTTGGCCAATAATTGTGTCTTTTTCCACCGTGATAAACTTCGCATCGTTTACGTCACAAAACAGATACTTGCTCATCGTGTGTAACATAGTTCATACTTAACATATACGCAATTCGTGAAACTCATTTTTGTAAATGCATTGATGCTACACTTACCTCCAATTGAGAACCAGGAAGTACAGTATTCAGAACAATTCTTTGTCTGGTCTATGTTAGGAAACTTAACTATCTGACTGAAGTATCTGGACAAACGTCTGTAATGTGGAACTGACCTTACGTATCACTGTATGACAAATTCATCACGGACATAGAAACCCTCCTAATTGTAGGGAAGCAGCCTACTCACGCCATATAAAATTGATATGCTTTCCATTGTGTGCCAGCCTAGTCTGCTGCAACTACCTGTGACGTCACGAATGTTGCACAGTACCTTAAAAATAAAGTAAATAGTCTGAAAAGTTAATAGCATGTAGGGAGTAATGCTAAAATAATAATGTGTTTACTTTCAGTTCAGTAACATTAACAGTTTTGGAAATTTGGACATTTTACGTAAAAATCATCGGCGCAAAAGGAAGGAGCTATAAACTTAAAAATTTGTATTCGGATTCCTTTTTCATTGTAATTTAATGGAAACAGCCTGCTGGATCTCACAAAGTAATATTTTGGTTGAAATTAATGATTTTCTGTTTTTGTGTCCTAAAAGTTCAGAAGCAAGATAGATTAAGTAAGTGATAAGATAAAGCTAGGATGTTCAGATTTAGGTAGAATGGAGATACAATATATTAACAAAGATGTGAGAAGTTTCAAAAAGGTAGCTATAAAACTATAGCTGTAGCGACTCTCCAAAGGGCAAGTTCAGAGCTCATGTATTGCGTGCAGTACAACTAAAATAATTCTCTCGCCAAAAGTATTTAACCTATCCACATTAGAATTTTATTATAAATACCTACCTATATGCTGATTGCACAATTAAATGGAGAGATTTATTGACCTTCAGCGAATGAAGCAGTTAATTAATTATTAAATTGAAGTGGTATTCTGCTAGCCCCAGCGGCTAGTCAGTAAGGGAAATGTTGACGGCTGCGCCTTCGGCGGTTTGCACTGCGGCTATGTAAATAAGAGCGTGCGAACTAGAGTAAGGCCCCAGTTCTCTTCTAGATTCGTATCAGCGCGCACTCTGTGTCGGAAGCCGCGTCGCGTTTGTGCAGTCGCCACGAACAGCCTTGGATGCCGTATTACGTAACTCGGTATGCACGTAACAATGAGTTCGCATTGGGGTAAAGAGTTAATAACGGAACGACTCCAGTGATTTAGTCTCAGTTTGCGTATGTCGTATTTCCACGTGTCGCTGCAGGACAGACTTTCTACCATTACTATCGTGGCCTGTGATGAGTATTAACAATAAATTTTGGCGAGTATTCACTTTGAAAATTTGCATCGATAACGATTTTTGAACAGTTTCGTTATCTAGGGATAATAGGATCCTCGCAATAGACTATTAACAGCTCTATTAGTACAATAGCTGATATGGGTAATCAAATGTATGGAATTTTACGCTTTATTGTTTTCAGAATATAGTGAAAATTGTTATAGTAAATTGCATTTTCTATGAATCCCAGACATCATTATAAATCCTCAGCGTAATGAATTTCAATAATCAATAATTAATTTCTCCATCAGAGTGGGTACAGTGAACTCTAATTACAGGAATCACGTTTTTTCTAATCACTTTCTGATTGCCAACATTGTAGTTAGAGAGCCTGTGTTGAGAACGGCAATACAAAATAATAGAAATAATAAACTTAATTTACCACCTGCAGCTTTACGTAATACTGCCCAAACTGACTGCTGGCGATGGGACTGTTAAGTGGGAAAGGGAAGGAACATCCACAGCTAATCAAGACTTCAGGTGAAACTTCCTGGCAGACTAAAACTGTGTGCCCGACCGAGACTCGAACTCGGGGCCTTTGCCTTTCGCGGGCAGTTGCTCTACCATCTGAGCTACCGAAGCACGACTCACGCCCGGTACTCACAGCTTTACTTCTGCCAGTATCTCGTCTCCTACCTTCCAAACTTTACAGAAGCTCTCCTGCGAACCTTGCAGAACTAGCACTCCTGAAAGAAAGGATATAGCGGAGACATGGCTTAGCCACAGCCTGCAAGGTTCGCAGGAGAGCTTCTGTAAAGTTTGGAAGGTAGGAGACGAGATACTGGCAGAAGTAAAGCTGTGAGTACCGGGCATGAGTCATGCTTCGGTAGCTCAGATGGTAGAGCACCTGCCCGCGAAAGGCAAAGGTCCCGAGTTAGAGTCTCGGTCGGGCACACAGTTTTAATCTGCCAGGAAGTTTCATATCAGCGCACACTCCGCTGCAGAGTGAAAATCTCATTCTGGAAGACTTCAGGTACTGATTAAATTGGAATAGTGAGGATTGAGGAAGGTGGTTCTAAAAAATAGTGTGAAATCGGCGGAAGTAATCACTCGTGATACCAGCACTCCATCCAGGAGAATGATTGTGCGTAAGGAAAGGGGTAAAATCGTCGATGAGCTCCTCATTGCTGTTTTAGGGCTAAGTGACGCTTGAGGTAGTATAAAGAGCAAAGCGACTTGGTCGTGGATAACTGGAAATGAGTGACTTGAAGTGATGAATCACAGTATACCCTGTGGGAATCCAAAGGATGGGTTTAGGTTTGGCGAATGCATGGAGAACGTTAGTGGCCATCATATGTAGTGCCTACAGCTAATTACGGTTGTTAATAAAAGGGTAAATTGTCCTTTCTAGGCTGCATTGTGCTTTATCAAAATCTTTCAATTGGCTAGTATTGGCGGTGAACTATTATCAAGCACCTGAAATAAACCAACGTGGAAGAGCGTCATATGTATCCATAGATCGTATTGTATAAATAAAGCGTTGCGTAACTCATATTAACGCAACCAAATTTACAGTGCAATAACATTACTTAGACTGGCTATGTCATGTGTAACATATCGTGCTCATCACATTCTTTTGTGTGACATACCTAAAACCAGAAGTCGTACTCCATCTTAACACACTCTAAGTGTTGGAGCCTGACAAGTGAAAAAGCTTTTACGGTGTTGTCAAAGATACAATAAATTCCAAACTTTGTAAACCTATAGATAGCTACGTGCAATTATATTGTATTTACTGCTGGCGTGCCACACTTAGTTGAAGTACTGTGTAGTCTGCAACCGGTGACTAAAGGTCACTTAAGGCGTATGCAGGGTGAAAAGTATTTGAACCGACAAACTCTGGGAGGTTGTAGGGGACATCAAAACAAATATTTTTCCCTAATGGCATTTATTCCTATGAGGAGTATTTAAACCGTCGAGGAAGATTTATATGGCGGCAAATTAATTAAACCATCAAACATTTTTCCATCTTTTTACGACCAAGAGACAACAAATTAACACAACCCAATTTCAATTACAGTAGATTTGCAAAAATGTCTCCACTGACACGTAAACAAAGGTTACACTGTCGGATCATGTTCTGCCTGACACGGGCAAAAACATCAGAAGTGTCCTAAATTGTTCCCCACACAAAAAAGTGGGGATCGAGCAGGCCATGGTACAGGATCACCTCTGCCAATCCACGTGTCTGAGAACCGTCGGTCCAGGAATCGACGCACACGACGACTGAAATGTGCCCACGCCCCGTCATGTTGGAACCACATGCGTTGTCTTGTAGGGAGCGGGATATCTTCCAGCAATTCTGGCAATCCTCTGGCGAGAAAATTGTAATAGTGCCTGCCATTTAATGGCCTAGGTAGCAGCAACAGCCCAATTAAACAGCCCCCAACAACACCGACCGACACATTAACGAAGAACCGCACTTGATGTGCGCTAGTACTGTGGCATGGGGGTTATCCTCACTCCACACATGCGAATTGTGCATGTTGAAGATTCCATCACGCCCGAACGTTGCTTCACCGGTAAACAACACAGAGGATGGAAATGCAGGATGCATTTCACACTGTTCCAGGTACCACTGCGAAAACTGTGCTCTGAATGGATAATCAACTGGTTCCAGGTTATGGACACGCTGTAAGTGAAATGGACTTAGCACGTAACAATTGATCTCGAATGACTGTTCTTACACTCGCCTGATTCGTCCCCATTTTACGTGCAACTGCACGAGTGCTGATTGAAGGATCCCGCTCCATATGCTGCAAGACAGCTTCCTCAAATTGCAGCGTTCTTACCGTGCGACGGCGTCCCTGTCCAGATAATCTGCTAAATCATCCGGTCTCACGCAGATATTGGTACACACCAGCAAAGGTCGTATGATGCGGGATACGGCGATTAGAATATTGTTGTTGATAAACCCGCTGTGCAGCTCGTCTGTTGTATCGCTTCATTAGTAAACAGAGACAATGCATTTATACACAGGTGGACAGCAATTTCCTACAACTGAAGATCGTAATACGGCCTTTAACAACTGAAGAGCAAAACACGGCCTCTACCGATTTAAATAATCCTCGTAGGAAAAAATGACACTAGAGAAAAATATTTGTTTTGATGTCCCATGCAACCTCCGAAAGTTTGTCTGTTCAAATTCTTTTCACCCTGTATATTCTTTACAGTAGATTAAAAACATATGACTGTATAAATATCATGAAATACAAACAAAGAAGGAATCAATTTTTCACTGGATTGCCAGACTCAACAAAAATATTGTAACGTAGGTCATCAGTGACTGAACCTGAGATACATATATACGGAGACCAGCTTATTCACACATCGTACTGATGAATGATACACAAAAATACATATTTCAAAAGTATTTTGAGTATATATTAACCACAATACATCAGTGGAACAAGATGACAATTTATGAGAAGCAAATTAGTGACTATATGTATGCCTTTTATTGCACCAAGATGGTTAGGAAGTGATAGGAACCAAAGAAGAAATAGCTCTATGAGTACACTCAAAATTCATTGCCACAATATCACACACAAAATCTGAGAACACAACGTTCTTGAAACCATACATATGTACCGCACTTTATGCTACACACATCGCACAAACCCCATAAAACAAAGAAAAACGTACGGAACCAAGTAGCAGTTCTTCAGTTTCAACATTTCGTTGACAGGGAACAACTGGTTTATTTAAAGGTTCTGTCATGAGTTGAAATATTTATTTTTGCGAATTGTGTTTTTGTTGGTGGTTGGTGATTTTAAGGTCAGGAAGTTTATGCTTTTTTTGTCCTCATGTTCAGTTCTGAAAATCCCCAACCACAAAAAAAAAGAAAAAACACAAGTTCAGCATACACAGAAAACGCACATACACAGACGTAACACTGGACAGCTCATCATGCCATCCCACCACACGGAAATATGCTGCATTTAGGTCCATGCAACACAGAGTACACTCCCTTGACTTAGAAAGAAACACTGTCATGAATGAGATAGATACAATAAAGAGCATTGCCATAAGCAATGGCTACATAGCCGAAACAACTGACAACATAAGCAGAAAAATACACAAAAGCAAAACAGCGAATGTGCACACTGTGAAAGAAGGGAAAATATTCGACAGGATCCCATACCTGGGCCCCAAAATACTAAAAATCGCCTAATGTAACAGTTGTATTATCAACCAATAATAAGTTAGGAAACCTACTCATCCATTACGTAAAATCAAATACACAGACATACAACAACAGCGGAGTGCACAAAGTATCATGCCACAGTTGTCCTGCCTACTATACAGGGAAACCAGGCAGAAAGTTCAAGACCCGTTTTCAACAACATGTAAATGCTTTCACGCTCAAGAATTTCGAAAAATCAGTCACAGCACAACATATGTTGGAAACATGTCATCAACAGCCTAGAAAACAATCTGGTAATCCTACATAACGAAGCCAATGGTGAGACCCTAAGTCTGTTAGAACAACTGAGGATATACCTCCCCAAAATCAAAAAACCAGGATTTATGTTAAATGAATAAACGGATCTCGCAAGTCATAGCTATTTCACTAATTTTAAAGACCTATTCTAAAGTTATTTCTTGCATATGTCAATTGTTTAATAGCCACATCTTTATCACTACGAATAAATTCATCTTTGACAACACCATGTACAAAAACATCTGTGAAGTGTTTATAAAGATGTGTGTGCTAATGTACATCTTGAATAATGTGACATGTACTAAAAGAGCCTTGCAGGATTCATCGTGTCAGTTCACTCCAGCACTACTTCAGGCACTAGTTGAATTCATGTCATGTCGTGCTCATGGGGGCATTACGCAGGCGTACCAGTTTCTTTGGCTCTTCAGTGTAATAGAAACACTATGTTGTCCTCGACGACGAGTGTTCATCAGAGACAAGGGTATCGTCAGGAGTGCCCCAGGGAAGTGTGACAGGACCGCTGTTTCTCTGTAAATAGGTAAATGATTTGCCGGACACGGTGGGCAGCAATCTATGGTTGTTTGCTGATGGCGTGGAGTACGAGAAGCTGATGAAGTTAAGTAACTGCAGGAAGATACGACTTAGACGAAATTTACAGTTGGCGTGATGAATGGCAGCCTGTTCTAAAGGTGGAAGACTGGAAGTTAACGCCGATGAGTAGGAAAGTCAAACCGGAAATGTTCCTATAGAGTGTTACTAGTGTCAAGCTTGACACAGTCAAGTCGTTTATATATCTTGGTGTGACGCAGGAATGCAGAGTGAGATGGAATGAGCATGTGAGAACTGTGTTAAGGATGGCGAAAGGTCGACTTCGGTTTATTGGGAGAATTTAATGAAAGAGTGGTTCACCTGTAAAGGAGGGCGCATATAGGACGCTGGTGCGACCGATTCTTGAGCACTGCTAAAGTTTTTGGGAGTCGTACTGTAACACCGAAAATGCAGGATGCATGGTACCTGCTATCGATGTATAAATTTTTTTGTTGAATTGTCTGTAAATATTTGTAATTTAAATGCTTTCTTTTAATAAGTAAGGACATTACCTCACTGTATGTGTAAGTTTAGATAGAAGTCTGTTGACATTTCATTGTATTAATCTGTGTCTTACTGTGAAACTTATAAGCTCTGGGAAAAAGCCAAAGAAACTGTTATTTGCATCGACTATTTAGCAACGATAATTGCAGTGCTTGTGCGTTGTAAAATCTTTGGGTAAGGGGTTGTTGCGCAGAGCGCGCGGAGAGAAGGGAGACGGGTTCCAGCGCTTGTGATGTGCGGAAGTGTGGTGTTAACGCGGTCGCAGTAGAGAGTACCATTCCGACGGTGTTATGTACACGCCGGCCAGATGTCTAGTAGCAGGGGTATGGACAGTGGACGGGCGGAAGAGGGTGTATTAACTGCGATAGACCTTTCCTGTAATTAGCCGTGGCCCCACAAGACGCTACCGTCTTCAGCAACAGCAGCAGTTCCAGCAACACAGTTTCGTCGTCAGCTCCGAGTTTCGTCATATGCACAGCACTGAAGTAAGACTGTTCATTGGTAGAAAGTATTAACGGCTAACCCAGCAGCACAACTGAATGTGATTTGATTCATAAAATTTATCTAAATAATAATCTGTTAAATTCAGGGCGATTGTGTCCTCATTGTCCTCTAACATTGTTACCAAGCAGGATCCTTGTTCTTCTTTTCCCTAATATGCTAACCGAGTGTCATAAGAAAGAAATTGAATAGTTACAGCCAGTTAATGAATGAATAATTTCACTTTTAAGAATTTTTGCCTCAGTCTACTTTCAATTAACTGTTGTACAACAGAGGTTTCAGTATATGAGTAAAGTAAAGGAATTTAGTTTTTCAAGTTTGAGAATCAATCACTGGAAAAAATCCAAATCTAAAGAAATGTACATATTCAGAGTGCAGAAATTTTATTTATTTTACATATGGCTTGGAGCACATGGCTGTTTGGTTTCGTATGTGTTATTTATTGATGTTCAAGCCCGTAAAAAAAAGGCTCAGTCGTTCAGACAATAATTTGAAATCCAAATTGCAAAATAAGTAACTGGAAAGTAAAAAGTGCTTGCTTTTTTCCTAAATTTCTATGAAGACGTTACATTGAGGTGACTGAAAGTCATTGTTCACGTAACGAAGTTCAATACTAACATACAGTTTAATTGCATATTTTCAAATTATTACTCGACTGTTTTTTTCAAAATTTAATGACAAACTTAACGTAAGAGTGACTTCTCAGTTCTCTTTTTCATTACATACTCACTTAAAATTAGTGTCAAAAAACGTGACAACCCTCAGTTGCCACGTCAGTGTTTAATAATACATGTTTTTCTTTCCCATAATCCTGTTTGGATGTAAATTGCCCGAGTTAGCTGCGACAGTTCATTATTTCCTTTCCGTTCATTAGTGTATCTTTTGGATTCATGATCAGTGGTACCCCTTTTCTGTCCAGTGTCCTTCATGAGTGAATGCACAAAAAACTTTAATTTTTGCAAATTATAACCTTGTTCGGTTTAATTACCTTTTAATTTTAGTAGACGTTTCCATTAGAAGGGTCTGTTGTACATTTTCCTCCTCCTCCTTATCGGTATTATTTCTTGGGGAAATACTACCATTAGGTATACACGCGAACGACGGTCATATTTTATATCTCAAGCAGTATAGGCCGATTAGTAAGGGGGAGGTTACAGTACCACCGCGGATTAAAGGAAGACATCGAAGCAATTCAGAAGTGGGAGGGATTTGTTACCAGTAGGTTCGAGCAACATGTATTAGGGAGATTCTTCGAGAACTCAAATGGGGATCGCTGGAGGGAAGGTGATGATGTTCTCGAGAAACACTACTGAGAAAATTTAGAGAACCGGCATTTGCAGCTAACTGCCGACAATTCTGCTGCTGCCAACATATAATGCGCGTAAAGACCTCAAAGTTAAGATACGAGAAAGTAGAGCTCATACGGAACCTTACAGATAGTCATTTTTCCCTCACTCTACTAGCGAGTGGAACAGGAAAGGAAATTACTAGCAGTGGTACAGGATACCCTCCGTCATGCACCGCACGGTGGCTTGCGGAGTATCTATGAAGATCTTTGAAAAAAACCCTAAGATAAAAATCACATGGTGTTAAGCAATGTGATGGAGAAGGCCACCGAAGAACAGGATGATGGAGAAGGCCACCGAAGAACAGGAGGTAATGGGAAGCACATCCAGTTCAATGGTGAAGCCTGCAGTAATTAATAAAGTTTAAAGGAACTCTGATGGAATACCGTATTAACGCAAAACGAAACTTTCACTGCCCTGTTACAATTGTGACATATTTCATCCGTTGCTCCAGTATGGCCCGGTACATGTCACCTTTCACAGTTTCCTCTGCAAAGAAAACTTGACCACAAACGTTTGAAGAGGACATGGTATAAAATAGGTTAACTATAGGTGAACCACGAATGTATTTCACAGTTTCGTATGACTGTTATGTGTCCCAAACATATACGTAATGGCGACTCAGCATTTCTGAAACGTGAAACGCGGCATCGTCGCTGAGAGCCAAGTTCTCTAACAAATCGTCTTCCTCCAGTGGCCGCTGGAAGTCACTACATTTGTCAGAACGAATCTCAATGTTCGGAGCATTCAGCATATGTAACAGTTGCAGCCGATAGTGATTTACATGTATACGTTTGCGTAGAGTGGGCCAGACAGTTGACTGCAGTGTCTGGGGTTCTGTGATCGTACGTGTCGTAGATTTCTTGACTGATTTCCGTACACCATAAATCATTTCGGATGATCGTCTTTTCTTAGCATAACTTAAGTAGCCCGTGTCACGGAATGCGGAAAGCTCAGACCCATAGATACTTTTATCTGTCTCAGCTTTTACCCGTCGTTGTTGTTTTTAAGTCATCATTCTTTTGACTAGTTTGATGTGGCCCGCTACGAATTAGTCTCTGGGCCTAAGTTTTCATCCCAGACTAACATTTGCAACCTACGGCTTCTATTATTTCCTGGATGTATTCCAGTTCTTCCTCTTCAGTTATTACCCTCCACAGCACCACACTGTACCTCTGAAGTTGTCCCCTCATGCCTTAACAGAAGTCCTGTAATCTTGTCCCTTCTTCTTGTCAGTGTTTTCCATACACTCCTTTCCTCGCCGATTCTGCTGAGAACCTCCTCATTTTTTACTTTATCAGTCCATCTAATTTTCAACACTCTTCTGTACCAGCACATATCAAACGCTTAGATTCTCTTCTGTTCCGGTTTCCTACGGTCCATGTTACACTACCATACTATGCTGTGCCCGAAACATACATTCTTAGAAATATCTTTCTCAAATTAAGGCCTATGTTTGTTACTAATAGACTTCTCTTCACCTGGAATGCCCTTTTTGCAAGTGCTACTCAGCTTTTGATGTTCTCCTTGCTCCGTTCATCATTGGTTATTTTGTGCCTAGGTAGCAGAATTCCGTAACTTTGTGTACTTAGTAATCCTAATTTCAGACGTTACGTTACTCGCTGCTTCTCGTTACTTTCCCTTCTATTTACACTCAATCCACATTCTGTACTGATTAGATCCTTCATTCTATTCAAGTATCCTGCAATCCATTTTCACTTTCATTGAAGATAGCAATGCCATCAGCGAATCTTGTCATCGATATCGTTTCATCTTGAATTTTAATCCCTCTCCTCAACCTTTCTTTCATTTCCGTTATTACTTCTTCGATGTATAGACTAACAGCAGGGGCAAAAGATTATATCCCTATCTTACACCCTTTTTAAATTAAGTACTTCGTTTTTCGTCTTCCAGTATAGATTTTCTCTCATGGTTCTTCTACATACTGTATATTACGCACTTTTTCTCAGAATTTCGAAAATCTTGCACCATTTTACAACGTCGGACCCTTTTCCCAGCTCTACAGATCGTATGAATGTGTCATGATGATTCTTCAGTGTTGCTTTAATTATCAACAACGTGAGAACAGCCTCTCTGTTGCCTATACTTTTTCTAATGCCAAAGTGTTTCATGTGAGAGCTCAAACTGGCGACAGTCAGAGAGGATAAGGTAGTTGATAGTAGCATGGCACTTCGTTGTGTGAGTACAATATTTACAACCGTCGCATATAGATCAGTCAGCTGTTTGTATCCGGAGGTGTTTTCCGAGATGGGAAAGATAATATTTTGCGTCGTTCAGACTGTGACCTCTGAGTACGTTTCCATTTCCAGCTCGCTGGAATGTGACTTGCCTATCAGTGTTACACAGGATAGCAGCAAATGTAGTCGCGTGCAGTGGAATATGCTTACGAGTCCGCCTGAGCACCGTGTACAACTGTGTAGGGCATTGTGTTAAACGAGATTTGGCGACGTGTGCAAACACTGTAATGGCTGTGAAATTGAGGTACAGGACGGTAACCACATGGCGCGAACCGAGTGATTGATGCTTGTTACACGACTCGGCGCCAACAGTGAACAACAGCAGGACCTCCACATCTCTGTGTCCACCTCATATTACTTCAGTTATTTACTGCCGCCTACATATGACAACATACTAAAAATTACTTGTAACATTCCATCAGTTAAATTAATGAAATGTAGTTTTATGTAACGGTTTTTATTTTTAGAAAAGTTGTCGATGTAAGTTTCACGTCAAACTAATTCCGTAGCAGGTACAAGATCGTTTCTAGTAAGTCCTTATCTCACATTACGCCTCAGTATAAATACAAGATTGTTATATTATATATGTCGCAGAGCTTATGACAATAAGGATACTATAATACTTATAATCCAGGTTACTGATATAACCGTGATTCGTAAACCCATGAGTGTGCCACAGATACAATGCGAATAATAAATATGAAAGAAGTATTTTGCTGTTCGTACTGACTGATGTGGGATATCAAAATAAGGTGTTACTACAGTTATGACTTTGTCGGCTGATAGTCCTACTATGTATAGTGATGGCAAGTTGATGTAAAAATGTAAAAGTAATAAGGAAGAGGTATATTTTGTAAGTAGCTATGTAGTTTTATACTGGTAATTATTTGCAACAAAAAATTGTTTTATACTGTATTGTATATTACTATCTTATATTGTATTGGGGCTTGTTCTACAATTTCCTATTACATAAATGTTAACTGTCATCCTTGCCTTGCAGCGAAACTAACCAATAAGATCGAATTCTCTTTTATAAGTCTGTAAATGCCGTACCTTCCCTTAAAAAACTGATTCTATTACATAAATATATCTCATGAACTTCTTAATGTATGTAATATATTAAGGTCATTGATACGTCATAGATTTTCCAATTTTTATCTGATGGTATATGCAACCATCTCTTTCCCACTAGTTATTTAATAGAAATCGAAAAAAAAGTTGCCCTTCGTGTATCGCGCGACTCATTGATCAATTCGAGATGCCACAAGAAATTTTAAAAAAGTCCCAATTAATTTAAAAATACACAAATCGGCAATTTGGGCTCTGTCTTGCAATCCTTAGAAGCGTTAGACAGTAAAATTTTGTCTGTGTTTCTTTCTATAAAGCTTTTAGGAGACATTTTTGAAGATACACATCCATGATACGGGTTAACTCTGCAGCGGAATCATTTGACGTGACTGGGTGTCCAGATAAGACGAGCTATATGCGTTTCGTTCGATGGAGAACAGCTTGCATCAGTATTGGAGCGTATTTTAAATTATTTCGCTTGCGTGACTTGCTCAGGTCACTTGTCTCACACTTTAGAAAGAAATTCTAGTGCGCCTCGTACATTGTTAAGAGAACATATGCCTGCAACGTACTGTAAGCAGTGGTGAGTTGGAAAATGGCCGTTCTTTTGCGCCTTCTTCAAAACACAATGCCCGCTGATAATGTATGAAGCACACAAATAAGCAAGGGGCACAAAGGACATGAATGTCTTATAATTTTACTTTGAAAGCCATCTTTGATACTGTACAAAATAAAGAGGATTTTCAGACTCCAACAAATACGGAAGTTAGGGTATTTACGTTCCCACTCAGATGTACAGTTGCATCATCACTGAACAAAACGATCAAGAGTCATCTTCGCGCTGCAACACTTCACTAGCAAAGTTGTAAAGTACACCACAGTATTCTAGCTTTGAACTATGTACCATCTGCAATCGGTGTGGACGCACGTCTAAATGCTTTCTTAAAGCCTGCGAAACTGTCGTCTTTGGCATTCGTAATTCACGACTTGATTTATGAACAGACTTCTTGTAACTTCGAGGTTATGTGCTGTAACACGGTCAATATTCTATTCATACACTTTTGATCGTCCCATGCTTTTCATTTCACACATACTTCCGGTCATTTCGAATTAATTGTAAAATAGTGGGATGTTTTTGTCGTATGGTGGATCACAAACGTTCAACTGAAATTACAGATTCACTCTTTGCAAACTGCGGAAAACAGAATGCTTTACGCTCACGAGTAAGACCATTCCGTATGTAGCGTTTCTGACGCTGCAAGCGGAAAAACAGCAAAGAAGTACTCGCGCATGTCCTTATATAAAACTCTTTGAGTTACTGTTTAATTGTGACCTGGAACCATCATTATAAAACGCTTACAGCTGATAGTATTAAAATTTATAACTGGGACATGCATTTGTGGACACACTGCAAAATAACTCGAACAATTTATGTGAGAGAGGCAGAGGAATCACAGTATTCCAATTTTCTATGCACATGAGGAAATAGAAAGATGTAATCTATTTTGCATATTTGAGCACATTAACGTATTATCGAAGTTTTTTTGAGTGAATCACAATATATAAAATATACTGAGTTAGTGCACTCGACACACATTACTTTGCAAAGTACTCAAAGTTATATTGAACACAAAGTCGAGGCTGTCTTCATAATCGTGTCCACACTAAAAAGAAACCCTACTGAAGCCATCCAAAAAACAAGAGGGCATCGTCGTCAAGTAGGTGGCTGAAGTTCTAGAAGAGAATACTGAACACCAAGCAATCTGAAACTTCCTGGCAGATTAAAACTGTGTGCCAGACCGAGACTCGAACACGGAACCTATGCCTATCGCGGACAAGTACTCTACCGACTGAGGGACCCAAGCGCGACTCATGGCCGGCAGCGGTGGCCGAGCGGTTCTAGGCACTTCAGTCCGGAACCGCCCGACTGCCACGGTCGCAGGTTCGAATCCTGCCTCGGGCATGGATGTGTGTGATGTCCTTAGGTTAGTTAGGTTTATGTAGTTATAAGTTCTAGGGGACTGATGACCTCAGATGTTAAGTCCCATAGTGCTCAGAGCCGTTTTAGCCACGACTCATGACCCGTCCTCACGCCTTCACTTCCACCACTACCTCGTCTCTTACAAAGCAATCTGCTGCTGTCAGCCCAGCTGGAAAAGAGATCATCACTGACTTTCTGTACCCACCCTTGTATGTTGGGGGTATGCCTTTCAGTTGTTCCTCCAGTTTTGAGTCGTCATCCACTTAACTCCGCTGATCACTATCAACACGTCTCTTTTTGGTTTCGTCTTTTTCTGTTACGAGCTTACTCTTTAAGAGATGCAGTGGGTCTGATCAGCGATTACTGGTGCGCTGGTTGTCGTTATGTCCCAGTGTCCGGATGTTGATGTTCTGTTGGCCTTCTGTTTTAGCGGAGAAAAGAAGTTGTACTGATGCGCCCCCGTAGGCGGGGGGGGATGTCTACCGACTCATGAACCATCTCTATTGGGTAGTGTGATTGAAGTAGCGCTGCCAGCTTCAGTGTCTTGTTCTGAAGTGGCTGAAGCCAGCCGAACACTAAATGCAGTACTGAGCCCTTTCGCACTCCAGTGTGGATGTTTCGACGTTTCGACACACATAACCCATTGAGAACGTGTAACGGCCGATGAAGAAGGAAACCGGGAACAGTGACGCTTTGCACGGGGTCACCGAGGACTAGAAATTGGTATAGCAGGCCCTCGTGACAAACTATATCAAGGCACGCAAGAAATCGACCACTGTTGCTCCATAGTGCTATCGACACTCAGAAATTCTTTAGCGTTTCCTGCAAGTCACGTCATTTGGTGTGTCGTAGAATGGCCGCGCCGTAATCGAAATGATTCATCGGGAAGGATATGCGGCCTTTTCAGATACATCCGCTCAGATAGTTCGAAAGCAGCCGGTAGAGGACTTGCGTGGCATCTGCAGGCTGTGGAGCTGCTCTGTTCTCTTACACGACCTGGGGGCTACTGGTTCATGCTACGTGATCTGACGTGGTCCCCGGGGACGTGTGCGTCAGCGGCAGCGCAGATCGCAGTGCCAGGCCAGTGTGTCGTCTGTGGTGAAAGCCGGCCGACTCTGCCACCGTCCCTTACCACATAATAGCCGATTAGCGAGGACGATAGAGAATAACATAGGATAATAAGTTTTCTTGGGGGTGCTTCTTCTGGGCGCTTACCATTTGTAAAGAAACTGGTTCTCTACTTCTACAAAAAAAACCTTTTCAATAGTAAAACATGACCTATACAAGGAATCTGACTACCCCTGTTAGTCATGGACGAAAAAAAAAATTGGCGTAGTCTTTGTCAGAACGTGCAGAATCTTATGTGGGGCCAATAAGACGTAAATTTTGATCTAAATATGGTATGCCAATGTTTACGCAATAAAAAAAATAAATTAGGTAATTCAGTACAATTATTATATAGATGCGATAAATCACTTTAACCGGGGCCAAATGAACAATTAAAGTTAATATAATTCCAGTAAACCTGCAAAAGTAAAAAAAAAAAAAAAAATATTGTAGGGGCCTACATAGACATCGCGCATCGCTAGATGCCCACAAAATACGTAATTTGGTTTTGAAGCTGACAGCCAATGAGAAAATAGGTGCAAAAATACTATTGGTCACTTTTCAAGCAGTAATGGCGGACAGCATCAGCTGGTAATACACGTAATTTTATGGCAGCTAATTTTACTGCACAAAAAATAAAACATGTACTCACTCCAAAAGAAGTTACACACACACATTAAAATAAAATTATGACGAGCAGCAAAATGTCTGAGAAGAATTTTGAAAGAAAATTATTAATTGAACTTTAATTTGGCGGGTTTTCAACACTATCAGGAAGACGAAATATGGAAAGAATATTTATTGGAACTAAACAAAATTGAACCTTGATACTGTGACAGTATTTTTAAAATAGATATTTTAACTACAATTGTCTTTAATTTTGAAATGAGGGAGAGCGTAATAATTTTCTTTTAATGTCTTAACTGTTGCTGCAGGCAGTGCAATGACGTCAGCGGTGGTCCGCGCGGGCAATGTGTGAAGTTAATCCTGGTTCGTGTCGTGAAGATAATGATGGATCCTCCTGTTTCAGTAAGATTCCAGTTAAGGCGGTGGTCCACGTCTCCGTTGTAGTCGAATCAGCTGGCAGCGCTGGCGCGATAATAATAGTTCCAGTGCGTGCGTTGTCGTTACACGCGTGATGGTTTATTATTAAAAGTTTATTGATCACGCGGTGGGGGTTGGTCGGAATTATGCAATGTCTTTAGTATTTACGATATATATCCAGTTAATGTCAATACTTCGCACAGTTCTTTCACCGTGTTGCCACAGGAAAACAGTCACATGTGTTTATCACTATAACAGTCCCTTAAACATCAGTTCAATTTACGTCGTCGTCTTTTAGACAGTTTGGATGATATAATAAATGTTTCTTGATCAAATCACAGCATTGTTCTTTTACTTAACATTTTGGTTTGTTCCACTTTCACGCTATTCTAACAGTTAGTGTCTTCACACGAAAAGGCGTCTGGTTCACGGCTAATTGTCACAAGTTCACACAGTATGTAAAATCGTCACCGCAAACACTCGATATACTTTTAAGGTTTTACTGTTCACTTAATAATACACAAGCTGCTATTAACACAGCAGACGCACTGTAATTAATTGTTCCTCCGCGTATCACCGTCTTCACGCGGTACTTTGCAACGTTTCTCCACCCGCGAACCGGCCACGAAACCACACCAACTCCCATGCTCTCTATCGATAGTCGTTCGCTCTCTCTCTGACACAGTACTTCTCCTAGCCTAACCAAAGATTTACAAAGCATATAAAATCAGAACATTCATATTCGTTGAATATAAAATATAAAACACTAGCAAAGTGAATGAAGAAACAATGTGACGTATTAACAAATAAAGAATAGCTGAAATAAATGATGCTTACGTACTATAACAAGGTAATGCACGAAAGAAAAAAGATATTATCGACTTTCGGGGAAAGCAATGTCTTTACACATTCTAAGAGCAGAGTCTGGATGTACTAGGTTAAACTCAAGATATCCGATAATATCAGCATAAAAACCAGGAAAGTTACCTTTCTTCTTAAGTTACGTCAAGTTCAAAGAAGTCCTCTCGCGTTAGTATGCAACGCTTTCAGCGATTTTCCCGTTGTTGGAAGCATTATGGGAAATGTGCTGGCTGAATAGTCTTCAAAATCATTGGCGATTCCGATACAATGTCTTCTATCAAGTAAAACTATCTCCCTTTCAAATTCATCTTCTTTTTTAGGAAGAAGAAGTAATCACAGTAGGATAGTCAAAGGATTTGTTTCCTCGCCAGGAATTCCCTCACAGTGAGTTAGGTGCGTTCAGGTGCACTGACATGATGCAGCCACCAATCTTTTTTCTATAATCTCTTAGGCAGTTTGCGTTTAACGTTTTGCCTCAACCTCCTTAAATATGTCGCTGTAGAAATTACCTGTGACTGTCTGACCGTAAAGAATCAACTCCTTATGTACAGTTCTATCACTGTAACAAGAAGTAATTCGCATTCACTTGATGCTGCTGCGAAGATAATATGATTTTTTGGGTTGCTGAGAAAATCGTGTCTTCCTCTTCGAAGATCGGTGTTTTGTATCAGGGTCATAACCATACAACTGTGAATCATCGACAATTAAAGCACTGGACAGGACATCTGGATCATCTCGATATGTTGTTTGCGGTTCAGTGGATATCTGAACCTGTTAGTCTAATGAATTTGCGTTCAAAAGAAGAGGAACCAACTTCTCAGCAAATTCGTCTCATTTTCAATTCATCATTGGCACGTCTCGTATGAAATATCAGCGATTTCACAAAAATGTTTTATTCGCCTTTTGTCCTTGTGGACCATTTAATGCGCTTTCGTGGTCGTTTCCACAGCTGGGAAATAGTTACTGTCAGCCCGAGTGCTTATCGCCCTTCACAGAATTCTGGTCTTTTTAATCGTTTCTTTAAATCACTTAAACCAGATGTTCTAGCCCTGCTGAAATATTCCCCACCAAACCTTCCTCATTATGCGATGGGTTTCAGCTGCAGTTTTCCAGAGCTTAAAACAAAACTTAATGCAAATCTCTGTTCCCCATGTCAGCGCTCTCTAATATCCCAAACATAGCAGGACACGGAGAAAATAAATCAGCGACAATATTTTCACGCCGATGCATTTAAAATGAAACCACGTAGCGCTTGGAAGTTCAAAGACTATCAGAGGCTCCTAGCGGCGAAAATTCGAACTGTTGGTTGTGTGGATGCAACATTGAAACTCTCGAAAATTACTGTGTAGCAGTTGGTACACGCGGTTCGTTTCAGATTACGTACAATGAAACGACGCCCAGTTTCTGAAAAGAATTTAATAGCGATGTATAGATAGTTTTTCACGTAAATAAATATTTGTGAATTTATCAATATTGCTCTGACGCTTACAAACATAAAACTTATTAATTTATATGTAAAATTGTCACATTATAAATATTTCATAGAAGTGCTTCACCCATAATATACATGTTGGTGGCAAAGTGATCGAAAAGTATCGGTAGTGAGCTAAGCCAAACAAACTCATTACATTCTTGAGTTTTAGTTATCTGAGAGAATGTGGGGTACGGCCGTATCTTTCCTCGTCCGTATTCAAGGCGGAATGTCGACATGAGCCAGGAAGTCTGCAGTGGGATTGCTTGTTTCGCCATTCTCCACAGACTTCCTGCTCAGGGCACTGGCGGTTCCTTAACGTTATGTGTATTAACAAAATTACGTAGAAATTAACTGTGGGGTAAGACGCTGGACAAACAATGATAAAAATGGAAGGTGAATTTTCTTCCAAAGATTCACAATTTGAAAATTTGTGGTACGTTCCTATGGGACCAAACTGCTGAGGTCATCGGTCCCTAGGCTTACACACTACTTAATGTAACTTAAACTAACTTATGCTAAGGACAGCATACACACCCATGTCAGAGTGAGGACTCGAACCTGCGCCGGGGGGAGCCGCACAAACCGCGGCAAGACGCCCTAGACCGCACGGCTACCCCGCGCGGCTCACAATCTGAGATGCATAACAATGAGCACAGCTACAATAGTAGGAAACATTACTTCCGTTACCCATTACTAACGCTGTCAGTGGCTCAGGAAGCTGTTGAAAGTACATATGCGCCGGCCGGAGTGGCCGTGCTGTTCTGGCCGCTACAGTCTGGAGCCGAGCGACCGCTACGGTCGCAGTTTCGAATCCCGCCTCGGGCATGGATGTGTGTGATGTTCTTAGGTTAGTTAGGTTTAATTAGTTCTAAGTTCTAGGCGACTGATGACCTCAGACGTTAAGTCGCATGGTGCTCAGAACCATTTGAACCAAAGTACATATGCAAAATTATATAATTCTTCTCCGAATAGCACAAAATGTGCGAAAGCCTTAAGAACCTAATTTGGTCTGGCTAAATAAACGAGCAATAAATAAAATAAAATAACCGTAATTTCAGTTATAATCCGAAATCCTCCTGGATAACTCCCACTCTATAGATGAATTTTCTCTTAAACCTAGTAGCTGGTGTAGCCTAGGGATTATAGTTTAATAGCAAAGACTGGTTATCTCGATATTTGGTACCATAATGGCAGTGACTGATGACCTAAGTGCTACAAGTGTAGCCTGCATATTAGTGGTTCCTCTCGTTCATAATTAATGTCCATAAGCCATATCCCTGTTTGAAATTTTTATGTTCCTTGTGTTCGAAATCCAGCAGCTGGGAACGCTGTACCTATGGCCTTGTGGATGCAGACGTTATCCCTTTTGATACAGGATTTTTATTTATAGAATCTAAATGACATATGTGTTTAATACGTCTAGAAGTTACTTTCACTTACAAAACGTACTGGTGAAACAGTTTTCATTTTACTGTGTTGTGCCTATGCTAGTTGGACACTGATAGTGTTATGGAGTAAGTAGTTAGTGAAAAGACACTCAGCACTGATTTCTGTCGGTTTGTTCTCCGCTGTTACTATGTTGTCGCAGTCTATTCTTTTTCATATGTTGTCTTAATCTTTCATGCCACAGATTTGATAATGGGGTTATTCCCAAACGCGGCAGGATATGATAAATAAAATTATTTTGCCAAACTAGAGAAGTGTTTAATATTTACTTAGCGTTATGACGTAGGTAGACACCATGTTGAATAAATATACGGGTATTCAGTTCCCATACGGCGGTCCGAGGTACATTGTCAACCCCTATTGTTAAAGAGACATGGTTCGACCTCACAGAACTTTGATTGGATGGAACGTTCTTTTCGTAGACGATAATACATGCCTGCATTCAACAGCTCAGATGACTGAAATCTTCGCAACTGAAGATAGGTTGACTTCACAAATAAGCCACACATGTCGTCCCAAGCTACGACCGTTGTGCTACAAGTGTTGGGCATTGTCAGAAGAGATTACGTGATCCGTGTTTCCTGTAGATAGAGTTCTGCTGCGGTAAGGACAACAGCTGTGTCACAGTGTGGGAACGAAATGGTGCTCCAACAGGGAACGTACTCCGAGGTTGAGGTACAAAGAGCAGTACGATTCTTGTGGAAAAAAATCTACATCGCCCACAGATTCACCGTGAAATTCTGGCGGCGTATTGTCCTAACACATTGTCGCGTCCAGACGTAGTGAAATGTTGCGAACAGTTTGACAAAGGCCGCACAGACGTGGATGACACTGACCCGTAAGTCCATGTACTGCACCAAATGATTTTCGTCTTTCCGGCAAGCTGAAAGGATATCTGGGAGGGAGACATTTTTCAATGATGACGACGTTTCATACACCAGTTCTGACATGTGCGAGAGTTGAATAAAAACAGTAATGCCTCCACCTTCATCAGTTGGGTTTGGATGGGAATATTTTAATCAATCAAACGCAAAAGTAATCCTTAGAATGTGATCTTTAACTACTAATATTCACTTTTCCACATAATAACCCGTCAATTGGATCCGTTTCTGCCAACGATGAACAACTTTTCTGAATCCGTCACGGAAGAAGTCGACACTCTGTTTCCGCTACTACGGTCTCACAGTTATCGCAACGTCTTCATCAGAGGCATAATGACGTCCCCTCAGATCGTCTTCCATTATAGGGAACAGATGGGAGTCAAACGGTGCTGAATCTGGACTGTATGGAGGATGCCGTACTGTGGTGAGATTCAGTCTCTAACGTTCTGCTGTGGTGGCACGTGAAGTGTGTGGTTTGGCATTGTCATGCTGCAGGAAAACACTCTTCCCTTTTCCTTTCGTACCTTTGTTAGCCGTCGTTTCAGAGTTCGCAGCGTTGTGATGTAACGCTCTGAATTTGTTGTTGTTCCACGATCAAGGAAATCAACATGGTGACAACGTCTGCGTCCCAGAACACTGTGGCCATAATTTTTCCAGGTGAGGGCTGCGTCTTGACTTCCTTCTACTGGGGCGAGTCTTTGTGTCGATATGCCATAGACTGACGTTTCGTCTCCGGGTCATAATGGTGTACCCACGTTTCGTTTCCTGTCACAATTGAATGGAGAAAGGCGTTATCTTCATTATCGTAACGCGAGAGGAGTCCCTGGCAAATTTCAAGTCTGTGTGCTTTCATTTCAGGAGTCAGCATACGGGGTACCCATCGTGCACAGAGATTCCGATAGCCAATAATGTGACACACACGTTCTTGTGAAATGGCAATTCTGCTCGCAGTTTCTCTCTGAGTGATACGACGATCGTCCTGAATCAATCTGTCAACATATTGCTTGTCAAATTCGATGGTTGCTGTCACAGGCCGTCCAACTCTTTGTTTGTTATGCATGTCAGATGTTCCCGCCTCAACATCTTTAAACTTACTCGCCCAACGACGCACAGTACTCACATCAACACAATCACCATAAACTGCTTTCATTCTCTGATGAATCTCCTTTGGCGCGACACCTTCTGCTGCCAAGATTTCAATGACTGCACGTTTCTTAAATCACATTGACCGACCGTCTGCGCAGGGTTCCATACTTTACATCGTATCAAAACAGCCGTTTAATGCTAAGGCTTTCCACCAACTGGAGCTGTAGAGAAGAGGCTACGGAACAAACCAGTACCTGTCACATACCAATGCTGCCAACTTTTGAAGAGTTACGAGGGTGGAGGAATTACTTTCCAGTCAACCCTCGTATATATGGGAGTAAGAGCAACCACATTCCATATTGATTTGTTGTTGTGAAGAACATTTTCCTGATTTTTTATTAGATTTTACCACTTGTACCTCAGTTGGAAACATTTATGTGACAAGTTTCTAGTTTTTAAGCATTATAACGTTTTAAGACTCATCTGACACCCTGTTCCTTATTACCTAATGAGGCCTGGAGCAGGACAGAGCACACATTTCAGTAACATTGCACTTTGCAATCAAAACTTGAAGCCGTTTTTTTTTTAAAAAATCACTCGGTTTATTCATTTTCACGCTGTTTGTGAGTAGCTAAGCTATTGCCAAGACCTTCTGTACCAGGTTTCTCGATTGCTAAGCACACCACAGTATTTAGGTGGTGAAGTGCAGTCGTTTCTGTAGAGGATATTTTTAAATTTCGTGTCTTAGCAGTAAGACTGCCGCACAGCAGAGTTGAGTCGAAGCGTGCCCCCCTGAATACGAGACAAGTACTCTTCTACACTGAAGCGCAAAAGAAACAGGTATAGGCATGGGTATTCAAATACAGATTCGTATTAGACAGAATACATCGCTGCGGTCGGCAACGCCTATATAAGACAACAAGTGTCTGACGCAGTTAGGTTACTGCTACAATGGCAAGTTATCAAGATTTCAGTGAGTTTGAGTGTAGTGTTATAAGGTGCACAAGCGATGGAGACAGCATCTCCGAGGTAGCAATGAAGTGGGAATTTTCCCGTACGACCCCTTCACGAGTGTACCGTGAATGTCAGGAATCCAGCAAAACATCTAATGACCAACATCACTGTGGCCGGAAGAAGATCATCAAAGAACGGGACCAACAACGACCGAAGAGAATCGTTCAACGTAACAGTAGTGCAACCCTTCCACAAATCGGTGCAGATTTCGGTGCTGTGCAATCAGTAGGTGCCAGTGTGCGAACCATTGAACAAAACATCATCGATATGAGATTCCGGAGCCGAAATCCCATGCGTGTAGCCTTTATGACTGCACGATCGAAGCTTTACGCCTCGCCTGGACCCGTCAACACCGACATTCAACTGTTGATAACTGGAAACATGTTTCCGGGTCGGACGAATCTCGTTTCAAATATCGAGACAACCTCATGAAGCCATGAACCCTGCATGCCAGCAGGGGACTGTTCACGCTAGTGGAGCCTCTGTAATGGTGTGGGGTGTATGCAGTTGGAGTGATATGGGACACCTGATACGTCTAGATGCGACTATGACAGGTGACACGTACGTAAGCGTCCTTTTTGATCACCTGCATCCATTCATATCCATTGTGCTTTCCGACGGACTTGGACAATTCCATCTGGACAACGCGACACCCCACACGTCCATAATTGTTACAAAGTGGCTCCAGGAGCACTGTTCTGAGTTTAAACATTTCCGCTATTCAAAAAACGCCGGCCGCTGTGGCCGAGCGGTTCTAGGCGCTTCAGTACAGAACCTATTTGCTGCTACGGTCGCAGGTTCGAATCCTGCCTCGGGCATGGATGTGTGTGATGTCCATAAGTTAGGCTTAAGTACTTCTAAGTCTAGGGGACTGATGACCTTAGATGTTAAGTCTCATAGTGCTCAGAGCCATTTGAATCGTCTATTCACCAAACTTCACAGACATGAAAATTATTGTGCATACCTTGGATGCTTTGCAACGTACTGTTCAGAAGAGGTCTACACCCCCTCGTACTCTTACGGATTTATGGACAGCCCTGCAGGATTCATGGTGTCAGTTCCCTCCAGCACTACTTCAGACATTAGTCGAGCCCAAGCCACGTCGTGTTGCGGAAATTCCGCGTACTCGCGGGGGCCCTACATGATATTAAGCAGGCGTCCCGGTTTCTTTGACTCTTTAGTGAATTTCCAGCGCTCTGCTGACGGCTTGTTGACTACTGCTTTACCGCTCTTGAAGGATCCGGCCTGGGGAAGCTGCTTACTGAGTTGATGTTAAGGTCCGGTGGTCGTTCCTTCGCGGTAAACTACAAAGTTTATGTTGAGAGTGTGGTAATGTTCATGCATCTTGGCGTGGTATTTTGTATGGTACGCTTTCAGCACTATAGATGCACTGTAAGTCGTGCGAAGACTTAACTTCCGTTACTGAAAGAGAGAGAGAGCATTTTCCATGCTCGCAGCACAGTCTCGTTATTTCAACTGTACATCTGTGAAGTTAGAGAATGACTTCCACTGTATTTCCACTAATTTCGTATTTTTCAGGTTATCCACAATGAATTTTGTTTTGCTCTGATTCTTATGTATGGTGGAATTTCACACCTTGGCGTCCATCGATGGACAAGTGTACATTTTCTCACATTCTCTTACGTTTATACCTGCGACGGTATTTGATTTAAGAACGTGTTATTAGACGCGCTCTTCTCCCAGCGGAATTATAGTAAAATGGAGAACTACAGTCTGCAGAAACATTTTGAATTCAAAGCATAATTTTAGAGTCTATAGGGTAAGTCATTGTTCGCAAGACTCTTCGCGCCGCTCCAAAGTTTGATGAGACCCTTATGTTTGATATTATTTAGTTGGATAGTCGTTAGGTTTTCAAAGTGAGGTTAATATTCTCGTTCCATGAGATCTGTCTATGAGAGATCACGCACACACCTACGAATCATGGTGGGAAGTTGCAAAATGTAACTGTGATTTACGTTCATTCAAATATTCCTATCATCTGTCTTTTTCCGTTGCGCAGTGTATCTTCTATTTCAAAATATTTTAACAAAACTTTGGTCCTCCATCGTTAGTTACAATTCTTAGATCTAAATGTACTTAAAGGAATGTTTTGAGGGCATCTTACTGATGACACACATATTGTGCACTCAGTTCAGTTCAAGTCAATAAAGAGAAAGCTTTCAGACTCGCGTAGAATATTGTTTTCTCTGTATCGAATGTGATTGGTCAGTCGTTCAGAATCAGCCTTTGGCTGGCCTCATTCTAAGCCTATTGAGCTTTTCCGCAGTATAGGGGGTATAACGGGTGTAAATACATACACTTCTGTTTTGACTAAGCACAGTGTACTGAACAACACGACATTACTATTTACTAATTATTTTAGGTGTTACAAGTAGTATGTTTTTAGATTGGTTAGTACCTCCAGGTACACCTGGCAAGAGCAAGGCTTTGATGCTCATTTTCTCCTGGGCAGCAGGTAAGGAGGCGAAGTGTGTGCAAAATGGTCTACACTGGCAGGTGTATTCCATTAAATGGTGCGGTTACGACTGTGCAGAAAGCATCAGGTCGTAAATCTGGTGACGTTTCTGTGGGAAGACTGTTCAATGCAGAGAGAAAACAACCGGCACACGGATGTGTCTACGCATTAAGGTATCGCACATAAACATATCTGCAGTTATACACGTTACTCCCTGTATGTACGTGAGTTTCGGCTGTAATTAATTTTGTCATACAAGACTCTGTTCAGGAAACCTGAATTTCTACATCTGCACCTATATTAGCTAGGTTCCCTATCGAGTGTGGCAGAGGAACTCTTTCCCCTTTTCCATTTTTAGTTGCGAATGGTCCTCAGGAAAAAAGGATGTTGGTAGGCGTTGTGTCAACTCAAAACTTTCTAAATTTACCTTCACCGTCAGCCGGCCGCTGTGGCCCAGCGGTTCAAGGCACTTCAGTCCGGAACCGCGTTGCTGCTACGGTCGCAGTTTCGAATCCTGCCTTGGGCATGGATGTGTGTGATGTCCTTACGTTAGTTGGCTTTAAGTAGCTCTAAGTCTAGGGGACTGATGACCTCAGCTGTTAAGTCCCATAGTGCTTAGAGCCATTTAAACCATTTAAACCTTCACCGTCTCTTCGCGAGATTTACATGGAAGGATTCTTCCAGTGCCTCTGATCCTGGCAACTGCCTAATCTGTGACTGATTTTATATAGTTGTTCTAAATGCAGGGGCTTTAGAAAAGGCAGCTGTATGATGCAAAAATTGTAAATTGACTGTACCGAACGAAGCGTGACGTAATCCAAATGACCCATAAAAGGAATCCGCTAAACTTCGGTTACACGGTAAAACACGTAACTCTGAAGGTTTAAAGATTACATTACGAATAACTTAAATTGGACCAATCACGCAGATAACGAAAAAAAAAAAAAAAAGAAAATGAGCATTTGTGGTCATTGGGCCGGAGGCTCCTTGCGGGGCAGCTCCGGCCGCCTTGGTGCAGGTCTTATTACATTAAACGCCACATTGGGCGACCTGCGCGCCGGATGGGGATGAGATGATGATGAAGGAAACACAGTACCCAGCCCCTAGCGGAGAAAGTCTCCGACCCAGCCGGGAATCGAACCCGGACCCTAGGACGGCAATCCGTCAAGCTGACCACTCAGTTATAGGAGCTGTCACATAGATAATGACGTGGGGGAAGCTAGCCAAAGTTTGCGATTCACTGGCAGAACAATTAGAAGATGCAACAGGTGTACAAAACAGACTGATTTCACTACGCTTGTCAGCTCTCTTCTGGAATATCGGCATGCGTTGTGGGATCCGCCATCAGACTGTATTGACGGACGTAATCGAAAAAATTTCAATGAAGGGCAGTTCGTTTTGTATTATCGCGGAATGACTTGGTTTTACAAAAATTAGAAATTGAGCCATTATTCACAAGACTGCTGAATATTTACAGAATCAACTTCTCAGGCAAGATCGCATTTGCAAAACACTTATTTACGGTGGACGGTTTCGGTAAAAAAGTTTCCAACACCCAATCTTTGAATAGTGTACATAAAATATAAGTATATTACGTTATGAAAGCAAGCTACATGCCGTGTATACACACATCAAGAAACGTTTTGCATCACCGTGGTTGCGAGAGTTCCGGATCCTGTACAGAAAATTGGAACAGAGATCAACATAATCGTCATTTCCGCCCTTTTTATTGCTCATGAACACCATACATTGCATGTTGTACCACCACACAGCGAGACCTTCAGAGGTGGTGGTCCAGATTGCTGTACACACCGGTACCTCTAATACCCAGTAGCACGCCCTCTTCCATTGATGCATGCCTGTATTCGTCGTGCCATACTATCCACTAGTTCATAAAGGCACTGTAGGTCCGGATTGTCCATCGCAACGGCGATTCGGCGTAGATCCCTCAGAGTGGTTGGTGGCCACGTCATCCATAAACAGACCTTGTCAATGTATCCCAGGCATGTTCGATAGGGTTAATGTCTGGAGAACATGCTGGCCACTCTAGTAGAGCGATGTCGTTATCCTGAAGGAAGTCATTCACAAGATGTGCACGATGGGGGTGCGAATTGTCGTCAATGAAGACGAACGCCTCGCCAATATGCTGCCGATATGGTTGCACTACCCGTCAGAGGATGGCATTCACGTATCGTACAGCTGTTACGGTGCCTTCCATGACCACCAGCGGCGTACTTCGGCCCCACATAATGCCACCCCAAAACAGAAGAAACCTCCATCTTCTTGCACTCGCTCGACAGTGTTAGACACACTGTCGAGCGAGTGCAAGGCGTTCAGCCTGATCGGGTCGTCTCCAGTGATTGTCTGGTCGAAGGCATATGCGACACTCAACTGTGAAGAGAACGTGATGCCAATCCTCAGCGGTTCATTCGGCATGTTGTTGGGCCCATCTGTACCGCGCTGCATGGCGTCGTGGTTGCAAAGATTGACCTCGCCATAGACGTCGGAAGTGATGTAGCGCATGTTACAGCCTATTGCGTGCTGCTTGAGTAGTAACACGACTTCCTGTGGCTGCACGAAAAGCATTACTCAACATGGTGGCGTTGCTGTCAGGGTTCCTCCGAGCCATAATCCACAGGTAGTGGTCATTCATTGCAGTAGTAGCCCCTTGGGCGGCCAGAGAGAGGCATGTCATAGACTGTTCCTTTCTCTCTGTATCTCTTCCATGTCCGAACAACATCACTTTGGTTCACTCCGAGACGCCTCGACACTTCCCTTGTTGAGAGTTCTACCTCGCAGAAAGTAACAATGCGGACGCGATCGAACCGCAGTATTGGCCATCTAGACATGATTGAACTACAGGCAACAAAAGCCGTGTACCTTATTCCAGGTGGAATGATTGCAACTGAACGTCTGTCGAACGCCGAACGACCTGCGTCTAACAGGCGCTGCTCATGCAAGGTTGTTTACATCTTCCTGCGGGTTTGGTGACATTTCTGAACAGTCAAAGAGACTGTGTCTGTGATACAATGTCGACAGTCAACGTCTATCTTCAGGTGTTCTGTGCAAAACTTCTTTTGATGTGTGTATTTGCAACTGACTATGACATGAACACGTAAGTTCTCTCTGAGTTTCGTCTGCAAATAGTTTTCCACTGTGCAAATATTCTCAGTATATACTACTGAGTGATTATTTCATCTCATATCTGACGTTGTACAAAGATAGGATTTTGAAGTGCGACATAGGTTGTGGTCTTAACGAGATGTTATCTGTCTCGACTTACTGTTTTACCTCCATGTGGTTACATATTTACTTCTATTTTTAGAAAATATCTTAGCTTCTATCTACTATTTGAATTACCTTATGATTCTATAGGAGTTACCATATATTTACTAAAATTAAATTTTTATATTTGCGATTAAAGATGACATAAATACACAAACGACCTCAAGTGGCACTAAACGTCAACACGTTCCTCAGTAATTTTTGCTGCGTATCAGTTGGGCGGCGCTCTTGCATTACTCTGTGAACCGTAATACGGGACGGCTGCATTTGGCGAAACGTTCTACAAATACAGGTTTTAACTTAGAACGTATTGGTCATACTGGTTGGACATGTCAATGTATCTTAGGTCAACTGCCCAGCTAAATAGGCTGTAGAGTACATTTACAGATGGGGTACGTGTAATAATAAGTCATTTTACGTGCTATATTAATGACATGTGAGCTACTTTTCATAATTTAATATGCCTACACCTTATGTGCAATATTCACAACTCAGGTGATACTAACTCAGTTTACCGAAATTTGTCACCGTAAATACATGTTTTACAACTGCTGTCTTGACTGAGATGTTGGCTTCCTTTAAAATGAATAATTACTGGTCGCTCCTTATTACTTAGCTTGATCCAGTGAAATATACAGAAACATGGCCGTTTTTCGACGGAGACTGTGAGAAACAATGTACCAATAAAAGAAGTTGCTGTAATGACTAGTGATGAGTGATACTAACAAGTGTTAGAAAACGAGACTGTAGTCAAATTGACATATTCAGTGAGGATGACATACGCTTCATTACATCTTTGTTTCCTCATTCCTTTTCAGTTCATGTTAAATCGCTGCAGATATGCATGAGGTCAGAAATAATATGAGAACGTGTTGCCCTCTCCATTATGAAGGAAGGAAGTGTGGAAGCCAGTATGCACCTAGCACGACGGCTGAGGAACGCAGAGCCGCTGGAAGGACAGCGTGAGAGAATTGAGCAGACCGCTTCTGGAATTACATCTGCAACAGGCGGCAACGCTACACGCTGCATGCGTGCATCCCACTGTGCAGTAACGCTCTGGGTGTAGTTACATATTCACAGACACTCACACACCGCACAGTCACACACACACACACACAGACACACATTCACAGACACACACACACACACACACACAGACACACATTCACAGACACACACACACACACACACACACACACACACACACACCGTGACACAAGAGCAGGCTCCCTGCAGCCGGGCCTTGGCGAAGAGTAAGCGAGGCGGACTGCGAACACGGACAAAGCAAGAACTCTGTACAACAAGAGCTGCATCAAACTGTTTGCAAGATCGTACAACCAGTGGTTTCGTAACATGTGCGTAACCTCCCTTTCTGTTTACGGAAATTATTAAAATAACTACGGCGTAAAGTGAAAATTTCTCTTCGTGGCCTACATATCGTGCTGAACAAAGAAAATTACTTTACCTTCAGACAAAGATTGCACTGATTTTAGTTAATTTTTTTCCGTTGCAATATAATTGCGTGCATTAATTTTTAATATCAGGTTGTTTGTTTCATGCTTCACAGAGAATATTTGAGACCGAAGCTATGATGCCGAACTAATGATTACAAATCTAATACTGGCAATTTATAGGTTGGTAGCTGACTACTCATTTCTGCAAACTCTTCTGTGATATCTCAGACACTTTACTTCCAAGGGTAAGTAGTTTATACTTTTATAGATAGCTGTTTCATTCCTTTCCGTGTAAAAGATTTAATAGGAAGTACGTATCAGTTTTCCTTCTAGTACCTATTACTCTCCAAAGGCAATGGACTATTACCAACACATTATCAGTTCAAAAACAATGCTATGAGACTGTAGTTAATATTTGTAATTCCATAAACAGATGCCTGGAACATGTTCGTTTGTTACCCCAAACACATTTCTAATTACTTTCTTTTGCTCGTATGAATGCCTTCGGCCTGAGCGACGACTTATCGCATACGATCCACGTAAATGGAAATATTCAAAATATGTCAACATCATTAAATTGGAAAGTATTCTTATAGCAAATGTGCTGAACATTAACAGTTCAGCAGATCTACTACGGACCCACTGTTTTTTTTTATTAAGAGTATTTTAGTTTAGTCTTTGCAGCTATGAGAAAGTGTCGTGAAACGCATTTCGCTATATTGTAATAAAATGTAATCAGTACAATGGTACGTCGACGATATTCTACGCCCCATTCGGTTTCCCTTCATGGCAAGCCATCCTGGGCTTACATTTCAGCCAACCAGATATGAATAGCAAAGGTATCCTGAACTCCAATTGGAAAATATACCGGAAATATATGTTGAATGCCTGTGGGTCAGGCGTGTTTGTAGCCGTAAAATTACGATAATATCGGATGAGGTTAGCACAGATTCCTAATGCGAAATAATGTGGCTGGAAATAAGTGTTATATGTGGATACAACGTGTTCATTAGACATTTCGAGTAAATCTCTGGTCATGCTATGGTATTAGGTGGAAATTTTAACGTGCCAGCTATAGACTGCGAGACTGAACTATTAAGGCGAGTAGCAGAGACAGAGCATCACCTGACATCGTTCTGAATGCCTTATCACGAAATTACCATTCGCAGCTAATCAAAGAAGGTAATATATTAGATCTCCTGGCCACCAACAGGCCCGAAATTTTCTGCTCAGTGTAGAACAGTGACTCAATGATCAAAATTCCGTTATATTATCACTGAATATGGCTGTAAACAGGAATATAAAGGAAGACAGGGAGATATTTCTACTTAGTGAGAGGGTCAAGGAACATTTTAAGATTATATGATGGGTCAACACGAAAATTTCATGTCCAGCTCTGACAATGTTAATTAACATTTAATAAAATTCAAGAGTACGTGCCGAGTGAAAGTGAATGGGAAACTCCGTCTTGGCTCGACAGCCGTGTTAGAATGCTGCTAGAAAATTAAAGAGCATTTCACTGTTAATGCAAACGTTGCCAACGTCACAGACCAACTAAAGATCAAGGCAGCCAAAACAACTGTAATGAGAGCCACACTTGAAACCTTCATTGCATTCGAAAGTAAAATTCTGTCTACCAACTTGAAAAAAATTCATATTTTTAGATCTTACGTTGAATCAATAAACGGAACGTAGCTATCTGCCTAAGCACCCTGCGACCAAATTGGCATCGAACTCAGGATGACAGAGAGAAATCGAAAACATTAACAATTTTTTTCCAAAATTGCTTTAATAAGAAAGATCGACTGCAGTTCCTCTTTAATATCATCACATGAATATCACATGATAGATTTCTATATACGTGGCCATGGGATAGAAAGCAAATCAAATCGCTCAGAAGAGAAAGGATCGCTGGATCTGAAGCGATACCGACACGATACAATAAAAAAGTGTACAACCCAGAATGCAGTCTGCAGTGGTGTGTGTGCTAATATGAAACTTCCTGGCAGATAAAAATTGTGTGGTGGACCGAGGCTCGAAATCGGGAGTTCATGTCTCGGTCCGGTACACACTTTATTCTGCCAGGAAACTTCAAAAGCGTAGTACATTCCCCCTTTCGAAAAGGATCGTTGAACAGACGCACAAACCTACAAGCCTGTACCAATGACATCGGTCTGTTCTAACGATGTGCAACATGTTTTATGCTCTGTCAGTACACACCAGGCCAGCGAGTCGCCACTGTCGACGGTAGCAGACCGAGAGCCGCCACTTGGCTCGTTTTACGAGACAAGCTAGCGCACTGCCCCAGTTCTACAGCCGACTTTAATAGGAATGGTTCACTGGTTATAGCTTCAGAGATCTCATTTGCTGAGACGCTAGTTAGCATGGCCTTCAGCTAAGTCAGTAGCTACGACCTAGCCAGGCGGCACATACAGTTTATACATTGCCAATTTATCTATATGTATGAATCAATCAGAATTGTAAAGCAGTATTCGCAGTTCAGTCTATAACTGCACTTGTAAATATTATTGTACAAAGTCAAGATCAACGTTCACTGCTGATGCTGAATTAAAGCTAAGTACTTAATTGTATTCCTGTCTACTAACTTTCAAATCACCTAAGATGTTCCAGATACATCCCGTCAAGTATACTTCATTGATCCTCACGTGCCCGCATCTCGTGGTCGTGCGGTAGCGTTCTCGCTTCCCACGCCCGGGTTCCCGGGTTCGATTCCCGGCGGGGTCAGGGATTTTCTCTGCCTCGTGATGGCTGGGTGTTGTGTGCTGTCCTTAGGTTAGTTAGGTTTAAGTAGTTCTAAGTTCTAGGGGACTGATGACCATAGACGTTAAGTCCCATAGTGCTCAGAGCCATTTGAACCATTTTTGATCCTCACGTCAGCCTACATGATCAACGCCTGCAATTAACGGCCACACCTCGTGGCCAGACTAAGTCAAATTGCGTGACTCAGCCGGGTCACCCCTTTATCCATGAGGCCCATAGTTTCGACATCATACACATCAAAAAAAAGGTCCCAGTAAAACTGTATATTTACTGCTCAGAGCGAATCTACAGAGGAATCCAATTCTAAAATTAGACAATACAAGCATACAGAGGAAGCAAGCCACACGTTATCTCGGACAGCATCTTGACGGAAAACAGACTTTCAACCATCACACAAAATTGAGAATTGACAAAGCCTCCAAAATTATGCACAAACTAGCAAGACTAAACACAAATCAATAAAAATTACCTATTAAGACCAAAAGGACCTACCACATTGCGACATTTGAATCCATCGCTTGCTTCGCCGCAAGTGGTTGTGCTTACAGACTGAACATACAGACTAACAAGACAATTTCCAGACGAGGTCAACGTAGTGTTCTCCTGAGAATGAGTGGAGCCTTCAACACTACGTCACTAGAGTCACTTGCGTTGTGATGGGAACCTGCCCTATACACATAACAATACGTTATAGAGCTGCACTTTACAGGCTTACGAGGGACAGGCTCGATAACGGCACCGAAATTACGGGAACCAACTTTATGAACAAAACACAAATGAAATAATGTCGGATTCAAACATGGCAGAGAGAGTGGGATGCATCTGACAAGGATCGCCGAGTAGCGTACTCTCTTTGTTTCCTGACGTACTCGGAAGATTACAATTGAAACATGTCGACCCAAGCCGGGGGATGGTATATTTCCTGAAAGGTCACGGGCCTAATGCGGTGCATTTAAACCGTGTGGGACTCACTGACGATGAGGTATGCGCATGCGGAGAAACTGGGACACCAGAACATGTCACACTGCTGTGCAACACGCAAGCACTAGTGAGACCTATACTGAACGACAATGACATAGCAAGAATAATACGTAATCCCGATTAGTGAAACACAATAAATAGCGTAGTCGATATTGCATCGAACACTCTGCACGAAGACTACAAGCGCCAAAACCCATATGGAAGGTCCGCAGCTCGTGGTCGTGCAGTAGCATTCTCGCTTCCCGCGCCGGGGTTCCCGTGTTCGATTCCCGGCGGGGTCAGGGATTTTTTCTGCCTCGTGATGACTGGATGTTGTGTGCTGTCCTTAGGTTAGTTAGGTTTAACTAGTTCTAAGTTCTAGAGGACTGATGATCATAGATGTTAAGTCCCATAGTGCTCAGAGCCATTTGAACCATATGGAAGGAGGCGTAGACAAGTACAAACAACACACCACATTGGAGGTCACAAACACGACCACAGATTCCGAAACTGAGGAAGGAACACTAAGTGAACATGACTGAGAAGGGATCAACATGTAAGGGACCAAAATCAGCAATGCATGACACTATATGCCACAACAGTCACAAACAACACAACAATATAAAATAAGCAAACAGCGACACCACATGCTAAGACGGTAGTAATAAGGTAATGTCGCTTAGGAGGAGAAGGCTCGAAGAACTTTTATTCCGAGGCTCCTCCTCCCCGATGACATACTGCATAGTGTTTAAAGTATACTGCACACAAGCAGTAATGTATTGGTAGTCTTACTGCGTGCAGACAGAAGTATATTCTCTTCTCTATTCGAAGCTACAATCAATGAATTTTATGTATTAGTAATGTAGTAAGTTATTTAAGGAGTAATGCATTCAAGTAGCAATGCACTATGTTCTAATTCTACTAATAAATTATAAACATAAGTGTTTATCTCACGTAAAGCTGAAATTCATGTATGAAGTGGTAAATCTGTACAATTTGTGTAAACATACATTAACACAAACCATTTCAGATGAAAATAGCTCGAGGTTGTACCGAGACCTTCTCATTTGAAATAGGTAAAATAGACCATTATCAACCAACATGCTACTTAGAGTATATTGCACATCCAAATACATCATATCACTTCCCTCTACATACTGCAAATTATTTTCTGCACACTCATTATATTACATTTTCTTTTTTGTTTTATTTTTCTTTGACTTTAGCTTTTATAAATTATATTCTCATCAACTAGGTAGTAAAAAATTATATCGAATCATTTTCACAATTGTTGAGCATTCATTTCGCTGTAACCTCAGACAAATCCCTATTTATTGTTCGAAGAAGGAATTAACGACTGTATACCAATAATACTGTAACAATGCTGTTAGATTCTGAAGCATCCGACCCACCTTACATTTCAAGGCGGTGGGTTACTCTGTACTGTTAATGAAATAAATAAGTAAGTAAATAAATAAATGTTCCTATGCTCTTGGCTCCACGGCAAACGGTGCCGCTGATGTGAGGGTGTTAATTCAACATAAAGTACGTTTGTCGTCGAGCAAGTAGGTTACCCTCATACAGTCACCGTCCCACCGTGGCTGTGAATTTGCGTGCCTTGCAGTCCTGTTAAATGTTGCTGCAGTTGTAGTTCTACCAGATGTGATGCAGATCCCTTCTTGCCTGATGCCTAATGTAACGGTCATCTACTGCTGCAGTTGACCGTGGTCACCACCTCATCTCTTTCTGGCAACAGTGCTAATGGCTCCGAACGTTCCCCTTGCACGTGGAACAACGCTCTGGGCTTACCAAACTCCTGGGCTACACCTGGCACAATTCATCTTTCTTACAGCTTCGCCGTGATTCTTCCCATGTGGCGTCATCCAAACGTCTCTGTGCTACGTTGTAATGAACAACACCCCCACCGTGAGCCACAGCTGATCACTGACTTATATACACTTTTCCCGTTCCTTCAACTGCCTCTTGTGGCTACGCCAGCCCCCATTTGGCATTATAGTCTCACTGATCTGCTGCCATGGGACTTCCATCTCTGTGTGGATAACTGGAAGACAAAACGCTGCGGTCTCCTTCGCTTCCACAGGGTTGTTAATATCTTACGTTGATTTACGTATCTCGTCCTTGAGTTTTGCAGTTTAGGGGATAGGGTCGGAAATTCCATTACGCATTTCGGGGATGACGATCTTGTATAAAAAGAAATAGTAATTGAAGAAAAACTGTAAAGTGCAGGAACAAGATCCTGCACTTTCCTTCGTTTCCACAGAATTGTCAATATGTTACGTTCATTTATCTACCTCGATCTTAAGTTTTGCAGGATATGGTATAAGATCGGAAATTCCATTAAGCGTTCCGGGGATGATGGTCTTGTATAAAAAAATTGATATTTGCAGAAAACTGTAAAATACAGGAAGTTCTACAGTGGATCGGCCCTTGGTGTAAGGATTGGCATTAGACAAGCAACGAAAACAAATGTAATGTACTACACATAAATAGGCAGAAAGATCCATTATTGTATGAGTCTCTTGAAGTATTTCTAAAATATGCAGGAGTGTGTACAGGAATCAGTTTGAAGTGTCGGGACTATATAAACTAATCAGACGTAAGGCAGATGCCTCAAGAAGTGTAGTCCACCTACAGAGGAGGTAATTACAGAACCCTCGTTCGACCAATATTTGAATATTGTTCGTCAGTCTGGGAGCCGTACGATAGGACTGATACAGGAAACAGATAAGATCCACTGTGAAAGCGTGATTGAGACGCTCCGCCAACTGCACTGGCAGACACTGCAAGAGAGGCGACCTACACCACAGTGTGGTTTACTGTTGCGGGAGCGTAAATTCCTGAAAGGATCAACCATTATACTGCTTCCTTCTGCGTATACTCTCGAAAATACCATGAAGATAAAATTAGTGATGCTCGATGGCATACGGAGGCTTACTAACAATCGATTTCCCGATAACCATTCGCGACTGGAACAGGAAGAAGGGGGGAGGTAAAAGTGGTACGCGAAGTACACTCTGCCACGCGGACAATAGATGTAGATATAAATGCACGTGTACAACGAATTTTTAGCGGAGTATATAAGTAGATCCTCAGTTTAATTTTCTCGGTGACGCGTCATATAGGCAGCAGCTTGCCGTAGAACTGGACTTTCGTCAGTAGTTTGTTGTGATGGTGTCTTCTCGGAGACCTCGGTAGAATCGGGTGATTGCTTATGTGTAGGTATGCAATCACATGTGTTCTATCGGCACTTTGTTGGTCACAATTGACACATGACATCATCTCATATGGAAAATTTCTTGCGTGCGTATCAATACTGTTCTTCTCTGGGAGCCTCATTCGGTGTCACCTGTAAGAGTGCTAAGGCGGGATTCCAGAGATTTTGTGGGGATTTTTCAAATGGTTCAAAAGGCTCTGAGCACTATCGGATTTAACATCCGAGGCCATCACTCCCCTAGAACTTACAACTACTTAAACCTAACTAACCTATGGACATCACACACAACCATGCCCGAGGCAGGATTCGAACCGGCGACCGTAACTGTCGTGCGGTTCCGGACTGAAGCGCCTAGAACCGCTAGACCACCGCGGCCGGCGTGTGGGGATTTTTCCGCGGACCTACGAGAAAAGTCCGCATGGTAACAAAACGAAACGAAGGGTCGGCAGTGGACCGACTGTGATTCGTCTGTCTTAAAACTGGGAAGTGAGAGCTTAGGTCCTTTTTGTCATAGTTTCTGCATTGTAGCGCCTCAGCGTAATATAGGTCACAGTATGACAGAACAATAAATCGTTAGTTCTTGTTAGTTGCTAAAAGTTTATTATTCTTTCTGCTATAATGTTATTTCGGTGGTACTGCCATTTTTAGTACAACCTTGAGTAAATACACGTAGTATAATCAAATACATGACAGTTTACATGCAGTATTTATAAAAGTATGTTTCTGTTAGGCCACCACAGTCTTACAAGCCACACACTATAGAGGAATCCATACTTGTAGCAGACAGCAGACCACACGAAAATATTAGCAGCACTGTAGATGACAGGCAGCTACTGAAAAAAAAAAAAATGATTCAAATGGCTCTGAGCACGATGGGACTCAACTGCTGAGGTCATAAGTCCCCTAGAACTTATAACTACTTAAACCTAACTAACCTAAGGACAACACACACATCCATGCCCGAGGCAGGATTCGAACCTGCGACCGTAGCGGTCGCGCGGTTCCAGACTGTAGCGCCTAGAACCGCTCGGCCACCAAAGGCCGACCAGCTACTGAACAACAGTATTTGCTCTTGAGGTAATGTATGATGTTGTGAATATAACGACCTCAGTCAGAAAGCTATGTGTATTATCACGCAACTTTTAACTTGTCAATCAAGAGCCCCACAGCTGATAGTGGAATTTCTCTGAACCTTGTATGGGTAAATAAAAGATGAAACTTTTATTTTTCTCAAGGCAGGCTCATTTCCAGATGTCAAATCTTATTTAGAGCAACATAGTTGTTTACTAAATAAACAATACACTGGGAATTTATTTTAACGCAGTGTATAAATTCACAATTCAGTGTGTTTAATAAATGGAGGCAGGGGATTTACGGTTGAGAAACATATGAAAACCTTTTACTCCTGCTGAAAATTGACCAGATGTAGAGGCTTACAGAGATAGCGTAGTGTTGCTGCTGTGTGCTTTGATCTTCGGTACGGCTAGCTAGTGTGAGAGTGTGAGGAGAAACGGACGGCTGAGGAGAACATGCAAATACATGCATAAACACCGCAAGCTGTCCGCCGCCTTCATCATGTCAGATTTCCGGCTTTGCAACCAGTGTCGTCTGGCTGAATATGGTGTTTTATCTACTACACGTAGGGAACCACTGAGGTATGTTTTCTAATTCTGTAAATCAACGTATACGTCTGCTCAAGTGCCCTGTAAACGCAGCGAGCTCTCTCACCAGTGTAACTTTTAGGTTGTCAGAGTTGGTATCGGTATGGTATCATGATGTGTCATTATGGTGTATTTCCAAGTTCACATCCACGCAGACGACTGTACTTTTCCCGGACACTATGTCGCCTCATGACCGCACTTCGCATAGCAGTGTTTCCCGTCAGCCAGGAACCGCTTGCATGATTTGCGGTCGTAGTGTGTGAACTGCTTATAACGCAAACAGTCCAGTTGGAAGAACATCCGCAACTGAGCATAATAGCAGAGGTTGAAAATACCGCTTCAGTTGTAAATCCGTCGTGTGAAAATAAAGTAACTTACAACTGAAGCGGTATTTTCAACCTCTGACATTTATAACAGTTGTACCTCCCGGAGAGCTTTGCGCGTTAAAGCACAGCTTCCAGGCCGGGGAGGTATGCCGCACACAGATCGAATACGCCTGTTAGCTTAACGACAAGGGTGGGTGAGCCTGCCAGACTGGATGCAGTTTTCAGGTGGTTCCCCATATCCAACAAGGTGAATACCTGTCTGGCATTCTCGCCTCAGATACACGATTTTCCAATATTTAGAAAACTTCTTCTTTTTAAAATTCAGTCTTGATCGCACCGCGTATGCTACAAGAACATAGGCGACCTGATTCGGTCTATCACATGACCATCATCAGACCTATAATTTAATTTATAAAGTAATAGATTAACAATAAAATATGACAAAATGGTTATAAGGATAAAATAAGACTGGTTATACCCATGGCATCCTTCGAAGATGGTAGGTGGAGCACTCTTCTCAGCTGCTGTGATGTCAACTGGTGCCAGCAAGTGACGGGCATACGCTTAAATACGAAGATGCTCCGCCTACATATAACACCAGTGGCAAATAAAATGAATATAAGACAGACAGACTAAATCTAGCATAGGTGTATACTTGCAGTCGAGTCACAACTCACATATCGATATGATGCCGCAATGCCAAAGACCTTCAAAACGTCGTTGACTTTGAAACCATTGCGGTAGTACCACCTTAGCCCATAGAGGGCACACTGAGAATACATCGTATGTACAGCTTTTTTAAAGCTTTTAATTGATATTTTATACAATATTCAGGTAGTCCCTTTTGTTGTACAGATATATTTTATACCTAACTATTTTTATGTTATTATTGTACTTTCTTTTTTTTACATTTTGACGATTATGTGAACCCGTTTTACACTGATTGGTTGACGTGAGGTAGCGGCAGAAGAGGTAGGCGGAGCATCATCGTATTTAAGCGTATGCCCGTCACTTGCTGGCACCAGTTGACATCACAGCAGCTGAGAAGAACGCTCCACCTACCATCTTCGAAGGATGCCATGGGTATTACCAGTCTTACTGCATTTTATCCTTATAAGCATTTTGTCATATTTTATTCTCAATCTAGTAAGATTTTTATTACTTTCTAAATTAAATTACACGTCTGATAATGGGCATGTGATATGACAGAAACCGGTCACCTATGTTCTTGTAGCATACGTGGTGCGATCAAGACCGAATTTAAAAAAGAAAAATTCCTTTAAAGAAATTTTTGATCGCTGTTCCAAAATTATTTATTAAAATTAATTTAGAAAACTTCCACTCACTTTCATATGAATAACTCTACACGCAATGAGTTGTGAAACCTGGTAGTGAAGGGAAAGCGGCATTAGGTTATAATTCTGTGCGGGGCCATAATCAGTTTTATTGGTTGCCTTTTACAGTTACACACAATTTATTTTAAATCAGTAATTCCAGACTCAACGATAAATAAAAATACACACGTTATTAATGAAGGAATAAACAACAGCGTGAATAATAGTGTTTTCAGTGAGTTATAATTTAGCAAATCACAATTGAATGCGGATACAGCAGATAATGTTTTAACAGCAAGCCACTGTGATCTGGGCAGAAGGCCTTACACGCCAGGAATGGCAATAAATTATGAATTGTTTAAAACTCGCTGCAACTTACAAAAAATGGTTCAAATGGCTCTGAGCACTATGGGACTTAACTTCTGAGGTCATCAGTCCCCTAGAACTTAGAACTACTTAAACCTAACTAACCTAAGGACATCACACACAGCCATGCTCGAGGCAGGATTCGAACCTGCGACTGTAGCGGTCGCGCGGTTCCACACTGTAGCGCCTAGAACCGCTCGGCCACTCCGGCCGGCTGCAACTTACAAATTACAGGCATTGAAGTATTAAAGGTAAGTCACCACAAACACAGCAGAAGGCATCACACGCCAGGAATGGCAGAAAATAAAGTTTTAAGGCTTGCTGCTAAAATACAAATACCAAATAAGAATTTTAAGGCAAATGACCACAATCACGGCAGAAAGCCTCACACGTCAGGAACGGCAATAATATAAAAAAAATTTAGAGATCTGCTGTAAAACAGCAAATACAATAGAAAGTTTAACTAAAAAAAGAAGCAAGCAACTGATCACCAAACGGGTGAAATAAGGTGATGGTAAATTTTGTAATACAACCGTTAACATCCACTGAACACTAAACTTCTAGATTTATTCCAGAAGGCCACATTTATTCCAGATGGCCACCAGAACTATTAACTAGGCATATATAGCCTTTAATTTACTCATTACAAGGTAGTGTAAAATACAATTATAGAACACAAGAACCAGTACGTAAGTTCCTTAAAGCGTACTGAGGCAGATTATACCCGCAGATGGCGTGAGCTGAAGGAGCGTTACACTGAACCACTGGCCATCAGACCTCCTTTTAGAACACACATGTCTTACAAGAACCAGGGGGCCACAGACGGTGCTCCAGGAATCGACCTCTGAAATGTCCACCAACAAACACTTTCGCGAGCAGTGAGACAGACAGCTAAGAGTTGCATTCACTTCACAAGATGGGAGCTCAGACTAGTGGCAGTCTTACGAATGATTAATGATAATCTTGCTGAAGCTTCCTGAGAGCCGGCCGGAGTGACCGAGCGGTTAAATGCGCTACAGTCTGGAACCGCACGACCGCTACGGTCGCAGGTTCGAATCCTGCCTCTGGCATGGATGTGTGTGATGTCATTAGGTTAGTTCGGTTTAAGTAGTTCTGAGTTCTAGGGGACTTATGACCACAGCAGTTGAGTCCCATAATGCTCAGAGCCATTTGAACCATTCTGAGCTTCCTGAGGTCCGATAAACCAAATGCAACGATGGAATAATACGCCAAAGCTGGGACCGGCGGTCGGAACTACGTCCCCAGAATACTGTGTTTAGAGCACCCAGAACGAGAAATGAATCACTACCACCAGAGTAGAAGAATCACTAACCGTCCTTCAATGAAGAAAGCTGTCAAAACAACACACCTTACCAGACAGCAACGGCAAGGCGAGGAAACGTATACTGCCGTTACTTACACTAACCCCCAGGGCAGGTAACTGGAGCGTTAGCGGCAACCAAGAAAGAAAAATTACCGCTGGCTGAACTTAACAAATTGTAACAAGATGAACGCAGTAAATAGTAATAAGAAATCGAGGAAAGCTAATCAGATCCGCCTTCCCCAAGCACTCCACTCGATGCTCTTCGCCTCGGCAACACTACGAGCAGCAACACGAACCCAAGTCACTGGAAAATAGCGAGATATCACAATGGTGGAGGTTTGTCTACTCGGATTGAAGTGCACTCATCTTAAAGCTTGATGGACCCGGTTTACGACGAGGTCGTGCACCTTCGTCTCCATAGCCCTTGCATCCGGCAGTCCATGTGTGCCGCCAGCGGTCCCGGCGTGTTCTGGCACTGCGCTGACCTGGCTCCTCCTTAGTCCCCAATCCAACTGGCCCACTCAGACGACCCGGTAAAACAACGACGTCAGCCCAAAGATAGGGCAACAGTTACTACATCTCGATAACCGTCACTGCTGCCACTAACGGACAGGCAACGCTTGCGAAACCGAGTGGGGCCAGTCAACACGAGAAGAAGACAAACAACCGTAATTATGACAACGAAACGATACCGTCTGGCCTCCAGCAGAGGGCGGAAACCTGCAAACGGCACCAACGCGAGCCACAGCACAGTTCAAGTTATCGTACGCCCATACGGTTCTATGGGGGGAAACGGGTTGGCGACTGGAAGGACATCTTATCACAACCTATATAAACCATGAGAAATATATAGTATCCCTGCCAGCCTTGGAAATGGAGAAAGACAAAATATGGCTGGCCCGTATGTAAGATTTGATTTTTTCAGCTGCCCTCTAACACTTTGTGCAATAAGAAAACTTATGCTGGAAAGCCTTGTATAATCTGACAGAGGGTTGAAATTTAGCAAGTCTTCGTGCTAGTTATCAGTTTTCTAATATCTCGCAGGCCATTCCTACTATAAGAACTGAAAGAACCGCAGGATATGAAATTCCTGGGCATCCAGACGGATACAAAACTGACGCGGCACGAGCAGGTGTATATATTAACTAGGAAGCTTTGTTCAGTCTCTTTTGTTCTTATACATATCTGTTATGGTGTTCACCCACAATTAGGATTGATAATGTACGTCGCACCGTTTCACTCAATACTGTCTTTAGGAACATCGCTCTCGGGCAATGGAGCTAAAATCCATTCAGTCAGTCGCTTACAGACTGCTGGCAGAAAATCTTACAGAAACCGTTTTCGGACTCTTGGCATTTTTATTCCTATCTGTCACTACACTTGCTTCTTAATAACATTTATGGTGAAATGTGAAATTCACAACCATAATACGACAAGTTAAAACAACCTTCAAATTCCTATTTTCTGCAGAACAATTCTTTAACAGATTGCTCACACACAAATTAGACTGGAAAGTGGCAGCTAAAGATTTTAAAAGATTAGGTGAAAGTTACTTCACTAGCCACTCTTTCGCTACTGTATAGCATATTATGAAAGGAGGATATAATTCCCATTTAACGTAAAAGGTTTTCATTTTTGTCAGTATACAGACAGCTGACAGCGTTCGCTGAAATGAACAAAGTTACATAAATGCTCGGTTTGAAGCAGTAGATGAAACACAGCAGAGTCCAGTATGAGGTAGCGCTGTTGCTTTTCTTCGAATTCGCAGATTTTTGAGTAGTAAAGAAAAATATAGTCCAGCAGTTAATATTGTCATTAAGATTGCAAGTTGTCTAGCACTACTTATTAGAAGTTGGCGTACTAGTAGCTCGGTACCTCCATGGGTAGGTAGCCGATTATCAGAGGTCTGGCGATCGATCTACATTTGGTATTAGGACTTTCTCAGCCTTTTAATGTGCAGTTTAAGACTGTACCTTATGTGGGGATTTCCGCAAGACGATGTTTGACTGAATGTATGAATAAGTGCAGAAAAACTGCTATATATAAATGTGGATGGGACACAGAATATACTTCACGCTCTCGCTAGGGTTCTAGCAACGAGCACATGTAACACATCTGCTAGGAGTTATTCAAGAAGAAAATTAGGCCAGTCTATAACGTCAATAGAAATCCTAATACGTACAGCAATCAGTCGCGACAAGGAAACCTCTCAGACATCGATTCAAACTCTTCGGTCTTAGAAATTGTATCTCGTTCCATCATCGATTGAGTTGTTGGCAGTGATTGGGAGCTGTACTAACATTCTGAAGGACTAGAGCTCAAATCTGCATCCAGGCGTCTATTCTCTGGTTACAGGGATCGCTTAAGGTGAATTGTGGGATGCTTCCTTTGAAAAGAAGTCTCAAAATAACCTTCATCACCCTTATCCGATCCGAGATTGTTATTCTGTTTATTATGACATCGTTGTAGACGGGGTGTCGTGGCATAATATTGATGTCCATATGTTCTAAATAAATTACCCACTGGGTTTAATATAATCAATAAAGTAAAAGTCTTTCACTGCGTCTCTAACTAGGACAATACCTTAAATACGGTACTACAGTGCCTATGTTAATCTGAATTACGAAGCAAAGGGACAGGCACTGCGGCGACTACAGCCGTTATGAAATACATTAAATGTATTCGCAGTTGCGAACATGGACAACCATCAGCTGTAGAATGGAATGACGACAGTGAAAATTCGGCCGGGACCGAAACTTTGCTTCGTAATTCAAAATAACACAGACGCCGCAATATCGTATTTATCCGCCGACACCGAGCAACCTACTTCAAGTAAAGAGTCTCCTCTGTAGGGGATTATACGAGTGCTAGTTGTAGAAGCATGGTTGACGACGTGTGGAAGTCTGGGTCTGACCGTGTGTCGTGGACGCATAACCAGCCGGCACGGTAGCTCAGCCTGTTTGGTCAGAGGGTTATCTGCCCTCTGCAATAAAAAAAACCGACAAGCGAACAAATACAACGACCTATACCGAAAAAAATGAGATAAAAAGAAAATGGTAAGGCGACCGCTCACTGTGAGCGCGAAATCCGCGTTCGAGTCCCGGTGCGGCACAAATTTTCATTGTCGTCATGCTGTTCTACTCTTGATGGCTGTGCTTATTCACAACTGCGAATACATTTAATGAATACCTTAAATATCTGCTAATTGCCTGCTTTCCGAGTTAGGTTCCCACTTCTACCATGAGGCGTGCTGAATGCGAATCATAACTGCGAAAGCATCCAGCGTTTTCTTCGCTGAGGCCAAAAGGTTGAGTGAGTCTCAGCATGCAGCAAAACGTAGCAAAAAGCAGGTAAAGATGGTAACACTGTTATGCACAGGTAGATTTAGATAAGAGTGATCTACAGCTATTATTACATTTGAATTTATTACGCAACAACCGGTTTCGCCGAAAATAAACATCTTCAGGAGACACAATTGGGGGTATAAAAGACTAAAAGATGTACATAATATAAAACATGTCGTTCACATCGAAAATTCACCAACACTCCTCGACATTGATACTTACAAAAAGTGTCGGTGTCTTGAATCAAATAATGCGTAATCACGAGACAAAAATCAAAAACACACATACTACAAATTCACACTTATATACTCCACCGCCGGCCTGGGACAAGTGTAGGCAGCAGTTAAGTACAGGAAACATAAAAATATGCAGCGTTATTCCGAATTGTCGAGGCAAGGCCGCTGGACTAAAGAAGTAAACATGTAAACATTCTGCTTGGGAACTATTGAGTGCAGTACGAGTATATGGACTGTAGGATATCATAATCGTTTTAAAGACAAGTATTGACCTGGTGTGTGAGAGTGTAATCTAAAAAATACATAAAGTCAAAAATTTTGGCTTAAAAAGAAGATATACAGTTAGTTTATGGACTATTTATGCCATGAATGAGTATATAATCGAATTACAACATACAGTAATCCAAACAATTTGCAAAAACTGCAAAAAGCAAAAGTATAACAAAAACTGGGCACAATACAAGAGGAACTAAAACTGATACATTTTCCTGTGGCATCCTTGACGCTCCTTTCTCGTTTTCCTTACGTTTTATTTTCTTACACAGCATTTTGCATCTTTTCCCGCTTTCTTTGCGTGTGTGCTCCCATTCTACTAAATTTGTCCACATTCTTTTCTTTTGCTGTGTGTCAGGGCGCTGATGACCTCGACGTTGAGCGCCCGTAAGCCCCAACACACACACACACACACACACACACACACAACACTGTAAATATTGTTAAATATAAAAAACTGTCGATATTGATGGATATGAAATAAAAAGATTATAAAATGCTGTGCCATCATTAAATGTATAAAATATTTTAATTACGGAATGAGATGAGTTCAGTTGTCTTATGAACAACAAAAGTAGGTCACACACTATAATGTAAATGTAGAAGAAAGGATGCCTGTGATCACACGGCATGATCGTGATTGATAAATAAAATGATCACAAAAAATATAATGTCATTAAGTATGATACACAGTTGAATTACTGAACTGGGTGGGTTCAGTTATCTTTTGTTAACACGAGTAAATCCTACTTTGCAGGTGAGGTGACCAAGGTCATCACATGATTATGGTTTGGTCAACTTTATTTCAAATATTTCTAGAAACCGCTGGTGTACATATAACAATAATAGTATATTAGGATATTTCAAGAAAGATTCATCTTACTTTACAAGACTACATCCTTTAAATGAGTTGAGACAGTAGTTTGGGATAGGTTTTAACTTGTACGCAAGACCAAAAAATTTTTGTTTACAGAAGAAGCATTTGGTTTTAAAATTTTGCCTGTATGCACCTAACAATTTCACTTAGGATTTATTTCATTTGTTGTATGATGAATCCAAATACATACTGAATATTAGGAGTAGAAGTAAATATATTTTGATAGCTGGCGACACCTTAATATTAACCCCCTAAAGTGGTATTCGTTTTCTTTCCTCTGCGTCTTACAGTTTTCCCGCAAAAGGTTGTGCAATGTACTAGCTGATATTTTCTGCATAGCCATAACTGCGTCACTCAAATTGCACAACGCCTGTCGGTGTAGACTAACTGTTCTGCGTCCACACGGCCAAACTTCATCACCGGACGTCCTGCCCATGGGAAAATAAACATTAATGGTTTGCTTATGTGCGCCACACGTTCGTGGTGTTAGTGGCCAACATAGAAATCTACAACTCGTAATGGCTGTAATTATATGTAAGTGAAGTAAATACTGATGTACCGTTGTTCATTAGACTGTCCTCAGTCATAAATAGAAATATCTGCACTTACACCCCTAACCAACGGCCTTGCCACAGTGGATACACCGGTTCCCGTGAGATTACCGAAGTTAAGCGCTGTCGGGCGTGGTCGGCACTTGGATGGGTGACCATCCTGGCCGCCATGCGCTGTTGCCATTTTTCGGGATGCACTCAGCCTCGTGATGCCAATTGAGGAGCTACTCGACCGAATAGTAGCGGCTTCGGTCAAGAATACCATCATAACGACCAGGAGAGCGGTGTGCTGATCCCACGCCCGCCCTATCCGCGTCCTCCACTGAGAATGACTCGGCGGTCGGATGGTCCCGGTAGGCCACACGTGGCCTGAAGACGGAGTGCTTTTTTTACACTCTTAACACCCCGTGCATTAAACATCTGCGAACAAATCTGATCATTCGTAAGCTCGCACAATCTAGCGTCTCTTGATCTTGTTGCTCAATCCATTCGATCGCTCCATGCGATGCGAGATGAGTGTCCATTATAGTTCCTTTGTATGATCGAAGGGGACTGTCGGGAAGGATATAATGTATTGACTTTAAGCAGGAATCGCAGTCTCAATTTGCAGTAGCCCATACCGAGCTGTGAATTAAATAACCACGTTTGCCTTATCCAGTTCGAATCCGGTTAACGATCCTCCATTGATGCCTGTGGTGGTCGAATCCTTGTATGAACATGGAAGGGTTCTCGTCTACATGGTTTTTGTCTACACATGACTGCTCTCACAGGATTTTCCATGAATGTTTGATACCTAAACGGGACCCGAGAAGGTTTTTTGCCATGTGCATCGACGGCTTCCTCGATTTCAAACGTTGGTATTCTGCCTATGCAATATATCGTTAAATGGATAGCTTGGTATTCTTCTTAATGTTGTTCCAGAGCTTCAGGAGAACATCCTTCTTAGAATTGTAGGTTGGATGTTCTTGAGAACAGTCAGTCCTAGTGTGTTTTCACTCCGAATACATTCCGTAATTATTCGCATTGCCTGGTTGAGATGCACATCTATCTTCTGATTGTGAGTATATTGATCCAAGTCGAATAGCAATATTCAGCAACAGAAGTATGATAGGGCTGTGGATCTTAAAACATGAAGAACCCGCAAGTTTTTGAACAATGTCGTTTCTCGTTTTGACTTTAGCAGCTACATTTGAAAGACTGCACTTGTAAGTTAGAACCTTTCCTAGTGTTATTCCTAGGTAGTTTGGTGTACTGCGGTACGGCAAGACTTGGGCTGTCATTGTGACTTCTGGATTTTTAATTTGCATGTATTCTGCGTAGGTGAAAAGCAGATATAACAGCTTTCCAAGGATTTTACCTGCATTTCAGCCGAGTAGAATGAGAATATCTTTTCTTGCTCTCACAGATATATGCTGTCGATGTCATCGTGCTCGAAGAAACGTTTTAGTATCAAAGGTTTTCATTTACGTTTCACTAATTTTCGGTGTGTTTTCGACTGGACATGAAATAAAGATCCAGAAGGTAGTCAGACTCGTCGAATAAATCTGAAGAGCGCGTTCTTATGCAAGCAGCAACTGGGCGCAGTTGTTGCAAGGGCAAGCACATGGAAGAAACCCCCACAAAAAACTCGGTGTACCTGAGACCTGGGGATTTGGGAGGCCAGTGGTATAATACGATATGCGAACGCCGTTTAGGCCGATCAGTCGTAGTGGAAGCTCGTTGTCCGACACTCTGATGGAACAGACTCCACACATTTCTTGCTAAACTGTATCCATTGAAACACATTTTGTTGCACTGCTATCGCTGTCTGACTAGACACACGTTGGATAACGAGCGACCAAGCTTATGACGTAGATGTAACAGGTAGACCCCAAGATCGATACTTAGAGCCAAAGTAAACATTTATTTGCGTTGCTTGGGTTAAAGTTTACCACGGATTTGTATACCCGTTCATGTACAACATATATTGGGATTCCACAAAAAAACGTGCGAGGTAACATCTCAACGATGTTCGGGCTCACATTCGGTTCCTCTTCGTCGAAATCTCTTGGCTCAAATTCGTCTAGGGGTTGAACCGCATGTGTCGCATTACACGCCCTAAATTAGACACTTGTGACCCTTTGGTTAAATTGTCTGGCTGATGGCAAGTTTGTGAAGTACAAAGTTAACATAAAATATAATAACAGTAATAACAATGTCGTGAACTAAAGTAACGACCAATAAATGACACAGGCCACACGGAGGCTATTTGGTTAGAATAATTTTATTCGGAAAGCAAACTAATAGCGAAAGTGATTGTATTTAGGGTTACTGTTACACTCGAGCGCATATCCATTTGACACACAATCTCGTCACAGTCTCATCGCGAAATAGAAGTTATTTAAGCAAAAAGTTAGAGTTCACACCAGGCGCGGCTGCTCACCGCTCAGAGACCAAGTCCCGCGATACAACACAACGCGAAATTTTCTAAGTCGTTTCACTTCCTAGCTGCCTAAAGACCGACTGTCCGCTTTCACGTCTCAATCCGAATTGTTCCCTTTGGTGTCTCCAGCCGAACTGTCCGCTTTCGCCTCCCCACCAGCACTGTCCCTCTGCCCGTCCCCGGGCTCGTTTCCCGCGCACCGAACATCTTCGCTCAACTGGCTAGTGCAGTTCGCTTTCCTGAAGCCGTCCATCTCATTGGTTACAGCTTATTCTACATTATTTTACATTTTAATATATTTAAATAATCAAAGCTTGACCAATTTCACGTCATAAATAAAGTAACAATAATATCCATTACATAATAAACGTTAAATTCTTTTACATAAAACCAATACAATTTCCTTCTTAACTTTGAATGTCACGTCCAGTTGCCTTGCACCATTGTGCTTTCTGATAAATAAATAAAGGAAAAAAGTAAGTATTATGCACTAAACTATACAACAAATATTCTGTTACCTAATGATTCAATAAGGTGTCATGCTGTAACCGACCAATGTGTTTTTTGTGGAGGAAATGATGACCTGATGCTTAACTGAAAATACTGATAATTTAAATTTACTATATATTGTAAAAAAACTAAGTTACAGAGTTTATATTTACAACGTTTGTAATTTTAATGATGCGCTTCTATATGAAATATTGATCGTTAAGATCGACCAAAGCGAGATTTTAGCATTCAGGTCTTCGTTATAAAACCTGTTAATTTCAGTTTAACAGTAAATCCTAAACTCTTCTAAATATGATCAATATTCAAATTTTATTCGCATCACCAAAACAATTTATGGAGGGTGGTCGATTAAAATTACTGTGGCTTCATTCCCTGCATTATTACAGAATTAAATAGTTTTCAAAAATGTTTCCCTTTATGGCCGATCTTAGGTCCGCCATATTTAACACTGCTACGTCTCCTTGGCCACAGACGCCTTCTACTGGGTTTCCCTATGAGTAGGTTCTCGTCTGTCTCACTCGCACACTAAAGCGCTTAGGCCTCAATAGACAATAGACGCCTGTGAGTTTCCCCATCTCGTGGTGAATGTGTGCCCTTTGTAGCACGCAGTCCTGGACGACAGGGTATGTTTCACAATTCCTGTAGGCTGCCTCTTTCGATCATATATTTAAATGAGAGCGCAATGCTTGTTAACTCACATATGGAAATGCACCGAGAAATGTGTACTTAATTAAGATGGCACCCAACCCAGTAGATTGCGTTGTTGTTTCTAGTTGCGAACAGCACCTGTGCAATGTCGTCGTACGCCGCGTGTGTGAGTCATGGTCACAAAAATGTTCTGTTTATTTGTTGGAGCCATTTGCATTCAAAAGTGGGCAAACTGTTGATGCTCATTTGGTGGCTGCTTCGATAGCCAAACTAGCTGGAGTGTTCGGTGTTTCAGCAGGCACCACATCGAAGGTTTATATCGTATACAGATTAAGCAGAGAAACATCTGACGTAAAGTAATAACTAGTACCAAAGCGCCGTAGGCTGAAGAGGGTTGTGACGAAAAATAATGGGATGACGGCTGCAGAAATTACTGCAGGAGTGAATGTCATACTCGCGAACCCCGTCAGCGCCGAAACAACACGAATGGAGCTCCATAAGCAACCAATTGCTGAGCGAGCGTGATGTCCAACACATTAGTACGTGATACAGATTCCCCCCCCCCCCCCCCCCGTAACAGGTCGTGTGGGATAGCCACGTGATCTCACTCGCTTTGCCACGGTTCACGCGGCTTCCCCCATCGGAAGTTCGAGCCCTCCCTCTGGAATGCGTGTGTGCGTTGTCCTTAGCGTAAGTTAGTTTAAGTTAGATTATGTAGTGTGTAAGCCTAGGGACCGATGACCACAGCTGTTTGGTCCCATAGGAACTTACCACCACCACCTGTAAGAGGAAAACACGGTGCCGAAGTCATAAAACCTGGACTTTGGAGCAATGGAAGATAATCATTTGGTCGGATTAATGAACATTGTTTCCAACTTCCGGCCCGTGTTGGGTCCCAAGAGTGAAATGCTGTAATAGTTCTTGACGATTTAGGCTACCTTATCGTGGTACACTATGGCTCTCATGATTACTCTTCAAAGCGCAGTACTGTCCAGCACTTACTACAATCTTTTTTCCTCGTGGTGATGCTGTGTTCTAAGACAACAGGGATGGACGTTCACACTGGTGTCGTCGTCCAGGACTGGTTTTGTGATTTTGACGTTTCCATACTTTTATCCACGTCTGTAGACCATGTTTATAGTTTTATTTATTTATTTAATCTGATCCGATTAGGGCCACCAGGCCCACTCTTACATCGGACCAGAGCTTCACACATATTGTCGCCTTTCTTGGGTCGTAGTTACCTAAGAGATAACAAATTTAATGTCATAAATACACTCCTGGAAATTGAAATAAGAACACCGTGAATTCATTGTCCCAGGAAGGGGAAACTTTATTGACGCATTCCTGGGGTCAGATACATCACATGATCACACTGACAGAACCACAGGCACATAGACACAGGCAACAGAGCATGCACAACGTCGGCACTAGTACAGTGTATATCCACCTTTCGCAGCAATGCAGGCTGCTATTCTCCCATGGAGACGATCGTAGAGATGCTGGATGTAGTCCTGTGGAACGGCTTACCATGCCATTTCCACCTGGCGCCTCAGTTGGACCAGCGTTCGTGCTTGACGTGCAGACCGCGTGAGACGACGCTTCATCCAGTCCCAAACATGCTCAATGGGGGACAGATCCGGAGATCTTGCTGGCCAGGGTAGTTGACATACACCGTCTAGAGCACGTTGGGTGGCACGGGATACATGCGGACGTGCATTGTCCTGTTGGAACAGCAAGTTCCCTTGCCGGTCTAGGAATGGTAGAACGATGGGTTCGATGACGGTTTGGATGTACCGTGCACTATTCAGTGTCCCCTCGACGATCACCAGTGGTGTATGGCCAGTGTAGGAGATCGCTCCCCACACCATGATGCCGGGTGTTGGCCCTGCGTGACTCAGTGGTATGCAGTCCTGATTGTGGCGCTCACCTGCACGGCGCCAAACACGCATACGACCATCATTGGCACCAAGGCAGAAGCGACTCTCATCGCTGAAGACGACACGTCTCCATTCGTCCCTCCATTCACGCCTGTCGCGACACCACTGGAGGCGGGCTGCACGACGTTGGGGCGTGAGCGGAAGACGGCCTAACGGTGTGCGGGACCGTGGCCCAGCTTCATGGAGACGGTTGCGAATGGTCCTCGCCGATACCCCAGGAGCAACAGTGTCCCTAATTTGCTTGGAAGTTGCGGGTCGGTCCCCTACGGCACTGCGTAGAATCCTACGGTCTTGGCGTGCATCCGTGCGTCTCTGCGGTCCGGTCCCAGGTCGACGGGCACGTGCACCTTCCGCCGACCACTGGCGACAACATCGATGTACTGTGGAGACCTCACGCCCCACGTATTGAGCAATTCGGCGGTACGTCCACCCGGCCTCCCGCATGCCCACTATACGCCCTCGCTCAAAGTCCGTCGACTGCACATACGGTTCACGTCCACGCTGTCGCGGCTTGCTACCAGTGTTAAAGACTGCGATGGAGCTCCGTATGCCACGGCAAACTGGCTGACACTGACGGCGGCGGTGCACAAATGCTGCGCAGCTAGCGCCATTCGACGGCCAACACCGCGGTTCCTGGTGTGTCCGCTGTGCCGTGCGTGTGATCATTGCTTGTACAGCCCTCTCGCAGTGTCCGGAGCAAGTATGGTGGGTCTGACACACCGGTGTCAATGTGTTCTTTTTTCCATTTCCAGGAGTGTAGTATTCAACTGGTTTGCGTGTCTGTAGTGGCAATATGGTAATCAATACTGACTGTGATCTAAAGATGTTAATACTGGCAGAATTACTGCTGCTGCTGTTCCCGCCACTAACAATGATAGAATAGTAACAATATCAATGGCAATAATAACAATAATAATTGCAGTAATAACAATCATCATTGTTCCCACTGCAATTATTATTGTTATTATTACTATTCTTATTGTTACTGTTCTATAACTGTTAGTGGCAGATGTAAAAAGAATTAATAGGTGTGCAAAATAGATCTTATCTAATACAGCGATTTCTGAACAAAGAAAATTTAAGGAGACTATAGCAGTTAATAATACTGGGAAGTGTGGGAGAACTGCCTGGAAAGAAGGATCTGCAGCGGTTACGAGGTTTTACTGGGACAATTGAAAACATTACTCTTGCTTTAGTAGATATGTCATTAACTGTCTTCTGAAGCTGGAGATACTGAGTTCCCTTATACAATACGGGAGGTTATTCCAGAGTCTGACAGCTGCTATTGAGAACTGCGAGGAAGTGGCTGAATGGTTGAGAGGGACAGAAATGATATTGCTCTGACGGGCGTGGGTGTTTCAGCCATGTTGTGGAAATATGAGAGTTAATGGTGAGTAGAGACGTGAGGGACAGTGCACGTCGATAAGACAGCGGAGAGGTCGGAAGATATGGAAATTTCTGCTCTCGTCTACAAGCAGCCAGGATAGCTGTGCATATGATGGGGAACCGTGATCAAAGAATCGAACCTCACAGATACCACGAACATAGGCATCCGGAACCTGTTCCACGCGCCATGAAACTTCCTGAGGCAACATCGCAGTAATCGATAATCTGAAGTACACGTGTTCGCTCAGCATACTTTTTCAGGTCAAAAGGGAAGAGTCTTTTATATTTTTATTTCGGTTGGAGAGCTGTTGATGGCTGCTTGCACATTACAGTTACGTGCTCAGTCCATTCTACATTTTCTTCTAGTATTACTCCTAGACACTTTGCTGAAGGACAGCGGTTGGTATTTGTCCCATTTTGTGTTAAACATGGTAGAAATTCTAATGAGGCTACAATGACGTAACTGTACAGATTGGGTTTTGGATGTGTAAAACTTTAACCCTATATCCTGCGCCAATTTTGATAGCGGACACAGGTCGGTATTGCGATTCTCAGTAGCCACCTTCGGATTTATGGGTTTTGCGCTTACAAGCCACTGGAGGTCATCAACGTGTTGTGGTATTTGAAGCAGGACAGAACTGATGACACATATTCGACATACAATGAAAAGAATATACACTCCTGGTTCAAATGGCTCTGAGCACTATGGGACTCAACTGCTGAGGTCATTAGTCCCCTAGAACTTAGAACGAGTTAAACCTAACTAACCTAAGGACATCACAAACATCCATGCCCGAGACAGGATTCGAACCTGCGACCGTAGCGGTCTTGCGGTTCCAGACTGCAGCGCCTTTAACCGCACGGCCACTTCGGCCGGCTACACTCCTGGAAATGGAAAATAGAACACATTAACACCGGTGTGTCAGACCCACCATACTTGCTCCGGACACTGCGAGAGGGCTGTACAAGCAATGATCACACTCACGGCACAGCGGACACACCAGGAACCGCGGTGTTGGCCGTCGAATGGCGTTAGCTGCGCAGCATTTGTGCACCGCCGCCGTCAGTGTCAGCCAGTTTGCCGTGGCATATGGGGCTCCATCGCAGTCTTTAACACTGGTAGCATGCCGCGACAGCGTGGACGTGAACCGTATGTGCAGTTGACGGACTTTGAGCGTGGGTGTATAGTGGGCATGCGGAAGGCCGGGTGGACGTACCGCCGAATTGCTCAACACGTGGGGCGTGAGGTCTCCACAGTACATCGATGTTGTCGCCAGTGGTCGGCGGAAGGTGCACGTGCCCGTCGACCTGGGACCGGACCGCAGCGACGCACGGATGCACGCCAAGACCGTAGGATCGTACGCAGTGTCGTAGGGGACCGCACCGCCACTACCCAGCAAATTAGGGACACTGTTGCTTCTGGGGTATCGGCGAGGACCATTCGCAACCGTCTCCATGAAGCTGGGCTACGGTCCCGCACACAGTTAGGCCGTCTTCCGCTCACGCCCCAACATCATGCAGCCCGCCTCCAGTGGTGTCGCGACAGGCGTGAATGGAGGGACGAATGGAGACGTGTCGTCTTCAGCGATGAGAGTCGCTTCTGCCTTGGTGCCAATGATGGTCGTATGCGTGTTTGGCGCCGTGCAGGTGAGCGCCACAATCAGGACTGCATACGACCGAGGCACACAGGGCCAACACCCGGCATCATGGTGCGGGGAGCGATCTCCTACACTGGCCGTACACCACTGGTGATCGTCGAGGGGCCACTGAATAGTGCACGGTACATCCAAACCGTCATCGAACCCATCGTTCTACCATTCCTAGACCGGCAAGGGAACTTGCTGTTCCAACAGGACAATGCACGTCCGCATGTATCCCGTGCCACCCAACGTGCTCTAGAAGGTGTAAGTCAACTACCCTGGCCAGCAAGATCTCCGGATCTGTCCCCCATTGAGCATGTTTGGGACTGGATGAAGCGTCGTCTCACGCGGTCTGCACGTCCAGCACGAACGCTGGTCCAACTGAGGCGCCAGGTGGAAATGGCATGGCAAGCCGTTCCACAGGACTACATCCAGCATCTCTACGATCGTCTTCATGGGAGAATAGCAGCCTGCATTGCTGCGAAAGGTGGATATACACTGTACTAGTGCCGACATTGTGCATGCTCTGTTGCCTGTGTCTATGTGCCTGTGGTTCTGTCAGTGTGATCATGTGATGTATCTGACCCCAGGAATGTGTCAATAAAGTTTCCCCTTCCTGGGACAATGAATTCACGGTGTTCTTATTTCAATTTCCAGGAGTGTAGAACCTAATACCGATCACTGGGGGTCGGCTTATACTACTTGCCTCCATTGTGGCTTTATGGTGCCTGACATGACCCATTGTTACCGAGATGTCAGGTATGAGCGAAACCATTTCACTGCAATTCGCGAGAAATTTGGATTGCGACAATTGCCAAGCTGACAGTGTCACAGGCTTAGCTGAAACCTAATAAATACTTGATAGACGCCTTTTTTTGCAACTGTGGCAAGCTTCAGGACATTTGTAACCTTTCTTAAGGCAGATGTTGTGCTGCAATGTTTACAGAGGCCTTAGTGGTATTCATCTCGTACGTTATTTGTAGTTAAGTCATCTGGTCGTGGGCTACATATTCTAATGCCCTGGAAGTTGCTATCTTGTGAAATAATATAAACATTTTTGGAACACCCTACGAAATAAGATATATTTGAGTTATGTCGGAAACCTTTCCATTCACTAGAGCATTTGCCAGGAAAGGGCCTTATTTCAAGTACACACGTGACACGCAGTTAATACAAGGGTGTTTGCGTCTGTTTAAACTATATGATTTTTACAACAGCATTTAACAACTACGATACTTTCATTTAGTACATAAACATAAACATCACTAACCAATTCACCCAAGAACTACCTCATTTCTGGAAGCAGAAAAATTGTTTCTGACAATTATTTCAGTTTCACTTGTTTTGGTAATTATCCGTGGCGTACAGCAGTCAGATGCTGTTTACCAAACCAAACGTACTCATTACCGTTAATGCGCTTCACACATTCAGCTATAAACAGCTCTATGTAGTGGGGTGGCCGACGAGATCTGTGCTCTGGCGCTGCTATAGCTCTTCTCTCTCCGAGCGACGACAAGTTTATCTGAATTGCACAAATGTTTTCATTATTATCTTGTTTGTTCTGACATTCAGCACTGAAAATTTTATTTGGCGGAGCGCAACACTCATTAACTGTAGCAATTTGGTTGATTTCGTCGCTGCTTATTGTAGTGGTTAACTCGGAGCGTGAAACTGTTTGCCGCATGACGGACCTTTGAAAATTTAACGCTTGCGCTGTTAAACCCCTATCAATTACATTCAGTAACGAAAATCGAAGTTAATGTAATACATTCTAGAAAGCAATATGCATTTTCTAACAATGAGATTAGGTAAACTGTCTATCTGTAAATGCTCTACTGTCTTTATTGTCGTCACATGCTCATTACTTCTTTTCTCCTCAGGCATCATTTATGATAAATTTACAAGTTACTTGACTTTACAGCCGGCGGCCGTAGCCGAGCGCTTCTAGGCGCTTCAGTCCGGAAACGCGCTGCTGCTGCGGTCGCTGGTTCGAATCCTGCCTCAGGCATGGATGTGTGTGAAGCCCTTACGTTAGGTTTGAGCAATTCTAAGTCTAGGGGACTGTTGACCTCAGATGTTAAGTCCCATAGTGCTCAGAGCCATTTGAACCATTTTTTGACTTCACAACAGCGAGCTACTCGTTGGGAATTAGTCAGTGAGCTTCCACGCGACCGTTTTAGTGTGTACAGCAGAGCTCGTTCAACACACAATCAGAAGCCTGATGTTGTTTTCCCTAGCATGTCTTCTATAATCGTTCCTGTGTTCGACAACCTTTTATCCAAAAAATGGCTCTGAGCACTATGGGACTAAACATCTAAGGTCATCAGTCCCTAGAACTTAGAACTACTTAAACCTAACTGACCTAAGGACATCACACACATCCATGCCAAAGGCAGGATTCGAACCTGCGACCGTAGCGGTCGCGCGGTTTCAGGCTGAAGCGCCTAGAACCGCACGGCCACCCCGGGCGGCCAACCTTTTATTCGCTCTTGTTTATATGATTACGGGGCCAAATTACTAACTGTTGTGCCAGTTTTGTTTTTGGTACATTGGTATGTTTATCTGTTTTGTGATATTTAATGGCCAGCAACAACAAAGAACCTTCGAAGAAATTAAAAAGAAAAGTCAAACGAATGTGGTTAAGAAGAGAAAAAGTTAGGCACTGTTAGATAGACCGTTCTGTTAACGTGAAGTTAGGCACTTTAAGTAGATCGTTTTGTTAACGTCAGCACTATATGGAATAAGCATGGAAAACATTTGCACTATATGACATTTTATATGTCCGATGTATCACGCCAGTATTATCTCATGTTAACGACAATCTTCACAGACTCGATTGGACTTCCAGCGCACATCAAACCTTCAACCCATGTTATTCTTGTCTACATTCACAGGTGCACGCCATATGGCAGATGTGACCTTATGGCATATAGTGAGGTGGGGGAATGGCACTGAACTCTGTAAGTGGTGAGTTCTCATTTCTGTTCAAAAGAAATATTGTCAATGTCTATCAGCATATACAAGAAATTCTCAGGTTCTATGCAGTTTAAGATAAAAATTCTAGGGAAGCTACCAGGCCAACTAATAATGATAAAAACTCGGAAGCCCAAGAACTCTGTAAGTGACCTTTATTCACATGCGATTTGCATTTGCTTAAGATCCTTATGATACATAACAGTGTTACGTACGCGGTTTGGCATAATCTTCTGGCGAAACATTTTGGTCGTTCCATCTTAATTCGTCTCTACAGCGAAACTCTGAGACACCTTTCGTTTTAGAGGTTATGAGGAGGTAAACGGGGGAAACTGAGTGGAAAAAGGGTTATGTTGCATTATTGCACATCTACATCTACGTGATTACTCTGCTATTCACATTAAAGTGCCAGGCAGAGGATTCAAGCTGTCTCTCTACCGTTCCACTCTCAAATGGCACGCGGGAAAAACGATCAGGTAAATTTTTCTGCGCGAGCCCTGATGTCTCCTATTTTATAGACATGATCATTTCTCCCTATATAGGTGTGTACAAACAGAATGTTTTTGCAATCGGAGGAGAAAACTGGTGATTGAAATTTCATGAGAAGATCCCGTCGCAACGAAAAATGCCTTTGTTTTAATGATTGCCACTCCAATTCACGTATCATGTCTGTGGCACCATCTCCCCTACTTCGCGATAATACAAAACGAGCTGCCCTTCTTTGTACTTTTTCGATGTCCCCCGTCAGTCCCACCTGATGCGGATGCCACATCGCACAGCAATACTCCAGAACAGGGCGGAGAAGCGTGGTGTAAGCAGTCTCTTTAGTAGACGTATTGCACCTTCTAAGTGTTCTGCCAACGAATCGCAGTCTTTGGTTGACTCTACCCACCATATTATCTACGTGATCGTTCCAATTTAGGGTATTTGTAACTGTAATCGCTAAGTATTTAGTTGAATTTACAGCCTTCCGATTTGTGTTACTTATCGTGTAATTGAAATTTGATGAATTTCTGTTAGTACTCATGTGATTAACTTCACTCTTTTCTTTATTCAGGGTCAATTGTCACTTCTCCCACCATACAGATAACTTATCTAAATCATTTTACAATTCGTTTTGGTCATCTGATGACTTTACAGGATTCTGATGATCATGTGTGGGGAAGTTGCTCTAATATTTACCCTACTGCTGTAGTTACTGAGTTTTATGTCGTGTTCTCTTTGTCATTTAAAGGGTTTAATTATTTTTCAATCCGCTTATATGTCAATTTTTTATGGGGATAGAAAGTGTTTTTGTTATTTACTCAGATATTTTAATAGCTTCTATCCTAGAGATGGGACTGTGACAAAATTCAGAGATTATCTGAAAATTTAGTGTGATTTATCGAATATATCCATTATGTAATGTTGTTTGTTTAGGTTATTGTTCTACCTGTTTCCTGAGATGCCACACATCGCATGCGTTTCACTGTAATTGGTTTAGCTAATAAGTGAAGAATTCATCCATATATGTGACCCAGTTTGATGTCGTATCTATTTTTCAACTAATTTTGCAGAAATGTTCTATTCAAGATGGTTTATAAAAATACAAGAGCTTCATATGCGGCCTCGCCCACCGACACAAACACCACATACTCGTATATTACACACATCTCCTCCTCACAAAGGGAGAGCGTTATGGCCTGGGAAATATCTTCGTGGAATTCCCTGAATAATCTCGTCATTCTGGAAGGCACAATGCATCAACGCAAGTAAGCATCTGTCCTTAGGGACAGTGTCTTTCCCTATATGCCGTTTATCTTTCTTCGTGATGACATCTACCAGCAGGAAGAAGCAATGCGTTACACAACTTGCAGTATACGTGCGTAGTTCGAAGAGCACCAGGCTAAGTTTTACTGTACTGCCCTGGCCACGTATCTCCCCGGATTTAAACGTAATTGAGGATAGGTGGGTCCATCTCGAACGAGTTGTTCGCCTCCTGGATCCTCAACCGAGAAACCCAGCGCTGCTGGCTACGGCACTGATGTCGGCATGCCTCCGGAATCTGACTCTCTTCCTGCATGTCTCACACCTGTATGAGCTGCAAACGGTTGTCATTCAGGCGTTTGACAGGTGATCACATTGCTGTGACTAGACACTGTTGATTTACTGATGTTGACTTCCTTATTTTAAAGCCACTATAGGAGCATCTCTTATACTGTATATTCTGTTACTTTGGATGATTCTTTTATGACTGAAGTGTATGTATATTGTGGTCTTTGTGACATAATGTAAAAAGGTTATATTGAATTTCCACAGTACCTCTGACGCGATTTCATAATTCACGAGCTTAGATTGATATTTCAAATTATAAGTACTGATACAGAAACAGTAATTTTAAATTTGGATTCTGGTAAATAAATATATTTAAAAATAATTTTCTTTGTGCGCAGCACCCTGTCATTTCCGTATCCTACCTCGGTACCATTTGATATGTGTGGATTTGGATCTTATGGGTGCCCAGCGGCGAGATCATCAGTCCCCACCATTTGATGTATGGCAGACATCATCAACTGAAGTTGCTAATTAATGGTGGCATGAAAGTCTCTCATCAGTCAGTGACCAGATGTTTCCAAAATGTGAAAGATTTGGAAAATGTGGTGTACAACCAAACGGCCAAAAATTCCCTGTACCGTGGTACGCCAGTGCAATATTGACGTAATTTATCTTGAATTATCTTGCTGAAGACGTGACGGATACTTCGAAGGCATGGGGCAACCAGTAGCCTGATCTCATCGCACATGTAAAGTCTGCTCTTCAAATTACAGGCTACACAAACCAGAGGTGTCCACATTGTAAACAGAATAGCGCCACATATTACTACTCCAGATGATTGACACTTATGAGGATAGCGAACGCTATCTAGTAAAGTTCATTCTCTTCACATATTTTGCCCAGGATTATTTACGTTCTGATTCTGTGGAAGGAACCGCGCCACGTCGGGAAAGACGACATAGCGCCATCACTGTGTGTCAGTTTGTCATATGGTACACTACAGCTGCTGCAGTGTCAAGGAAAGCTTCAACAATCATCTGATTGCTGTCAATCCGTGGTGTTCCAGATTTACTACACTGTCCGTGTAGGTAATTTTCTTGCTGCGAACAAATCGATCTGACTCTAGGTTTGATGCATGCTTAGTGCTGTAACCTTGGCTTTTGCCTACAGCCCAGCTGCCACCTGCACTGTAATGGAATGTAAGTTGCCACCCCTCCTGTACGCCAGCAACACAACTGCAGACCTCACATTCAACCATCCACCACGTCCACCAACTGGCGTTTTGCCCACTGTATAAAGCGCTGATGTTGTCTGTTCTAGCCGTGCGGGTTTAACCGATCGGTCTGAGGCGCTGCAGTCATGGACTGTGAGGCTGGTCCCGCCGGAGGTTCGAGTCCTCCCTCGGGCATGGTTCAAATGACTCTGAGCACTATGGGACTTAACATCTGAGGTCATCAGTCCCCTGGAACTTAGAACTACTTAAACCTAACTATTCTAAGGACATCACATACATCCATGCCCGAGGCAGGATTCGAACTTGCGACCGTAGGAGTCGCACGGTTCCAGACTGAAGCGCCTAGAACCGCTCGGCCACCGCGGCCGGCTCTCGGGCATGGGTGTGTGTGGGTTTGTCCTTAGGATAATTTAGGTTAAGTAGTGTGTAAGCTTAGGGACTGATGACCTTAGCAATTAAGTCCCATGAGATTTCACACACATATGAACATTTTTTTGTCTGTTCTATCTTACTTTGATGAGCCACTTGCCGTCACCAGACTTTCCCGGTATTATTCTGCCAGAGGGCTTTATTGAGCGCCGTCCGGCTGCTGTCCATGCAGCCGACATCGTGAGTTCAGAGTTCCTTGGCCTTAGCTCTGCCTGCTGCGCGATGACTGATTCAGAGTTCCATTCTCTGAACCTGCAGAGCACTCTGGACTTTATGTTAGCCAAGTCTACAGTTTAACAGACAGTCGCATCATCACGAGTGCATCAGCCACAGCTGTGTCAGTGATGCAGTGAGAGACAAGTATACTTAACTCAGTGACCACGCCAAGCATAAACACATGGTTTATACCTTCTAAAAACTGTTATTGTGTCATTCTCGTTTCAAGTCTGGATGATGTTTAAGCTTTGTTATTCTGAAGCTGATTTATGATCAACTTGCTTGATGTGTTGTGTCAATAAAATTCTATTCTCTTTTCGCTATCTGGACACAGCCATTCATTACTACGATACAACACCCACAGCAGGACCTAAAAATGGTCAAGGAAATGAGCCAAAGCAATAAGCTAAAATATTTTGAGTACCTGCTTAACGGCTTTTCTGTCCGTCTTTGGGACAAAATATATCACTTCGGTTGGTAGGTTTGTGGAGGTACGTGGTAGTAGATGTCTGCTCACAGGTCGTGTCATTCACGATAATAAACGGCCGCTGATTTGCGCATGCGGTGATGGCGCCCAACAACGATCCAGATGGGTTCCGTAGGCTTTACCTCAGGAAAATCTGGTCGCCGAGGCATCAACCTGAGATCAATATAGTGCTCCTTAAACCAATGTAGCTCCACTGTTTTGGCTCCGAGATACCGACAGTTATACAGATAAAAGATGACATCGCCGTCGTGGAAGGCATAAAGCATGAAGGGATGTACGTGGTTCTCAGCTGCAACCGCAGGACATGGAATACTACTGCTTCCACCAGCCTGCGTTCGTGCCGTGCTGTTCGTTTCGAGCCGCCGTTCACCTCTGTGGCGGCATCAGTGGAGACGACCGTCAGTGCAGCCAAAGTGTGGTTCACACGATCGTCCCGTGCCCGCTGCAATCGTAATTGACGATGTCGTTGGTTCAAGAGGTGAACATGTTGGGGTGGCCTGCTGCGGAGCTCCGCGTTCAACAATGTACGATGAACGGTATGCTCCGAAACACTAATGTGCGCACCAGCATTGCGCTCTTTCGGCAGAGATGCCAGAGATCACCATTTATCCTACTTTACAGACCAGAAAAGTCTCCAAACCCCACGTTCTGTGAAGGATTGTGGACCTTCAACCATTTAGCGGCTAGTAGTAGTTGTGGTAGTTCCAGTGTCATACCTCCTTCCGTAGATGCTCACGACAGTAGCGCGTGAACATTCGATCAGCTTCGCCGTTTTTGAGACACACTTTTACAGGCTCTGCGTAATAATAATCTGCCCCTTGTCAAAAGTAGCTTATCTCAAAGGATTTCCACATTTAGAGCCTATATCTTCATGAGGGTGATCTTTGGTCCGTGTCTGCTCCTATCACATACTTTTGTTACCGCACTGCGAGCCCGCAAAGCCGCCTGGCGCCATCCAGTGTCTCGTTTCGCCTTCAAATTGTGAGAACTCAACCAAGGCGAACGCAGTATCACGGAGTATAAACCGCAGAATTGATAGGTAACGATCCTGCAAGTATCGAGTTCTGACACGTGTTGGTAGACATTTTTCCCTTCTCACAAGAGGCCTGTCTTGATTGGTACCTACAAGTACATTCAAATTCGACTTCTGAATAAGAAACCCGCTGTTTAATCTTTCCTTATATACGGAATGTAGATGGCGTTACTCCTGCATTTTTCTTATACTAGCGCGGAAATGCTAATCATTTGCATATACAGGGTGAGTCACCTAACGTTACCGCTGGATATATTTCGTAAACCACATCAAATACTGACGAACCGATTCCACAGACCGAACGTGAGGAGAGGGGCTAGTGTAATTGTTTAATACAAACCATACAAAAATGCATAGAAGTATGTTTTTTAACAGAAACCTACGTTTTTTAAAAATGGAACCCCGTTAGTTTTGTTAGCACATCTGAACATATAAACAAATGCGTAATCAGTGCCGTTTGTTGCATTGTAAAATGTTAATTTCATCAGGAGATATTGTAACCTAAAGTTGACGCTTGAGTACCACTCCTCCGCTGTTCGATCGTGTGTATCGGAGAGCACCGAATTACGTAAGGATTCAAAGGGAACGGTGATGGACCTTAGGTACAGAAGAGACTGGAACAGCACATTACGTCCACATGCTAACACCTTTTTATTGGTCTTATTCACTGACGCACATTTACATTATCATGAGAGGTGAGGTACACGTACACACGTGGTTTCCGTTTTCAATTACGGAGTGGAATAGAGTGTGTCCCGACATGTCAGGCCACTAGATGTTCAGTGTGGTGTCCATCATTTGCTGCACACAATTGCAATCTCTGGCGTAATGAATGTCGTACACGCCGCAGTACATCTGGTGTAATGTCGCCGCAGGCTTCCACAACACGTTGTTTCATATCCTCTGGGGTTGTAGGCACATCACGGTACACATTCTCCTTTAACGTACACCACAGAAAGAAGTCCAGAGGTGTAAGATCAGGAGAACGGGCTGGCCAATTTATGCGTCCTCCACGTCCTATGAAACGCCCGTCGAACATCCTGTCAAGGGTCAGCGTAGTGTTAATTGCGGAATGTGCAAGTGCACCATCATGCTGATACCACATACGTCGACGCGTTTCCAGTGGGACATTTTCGAGCAACGTTGGCAGATCATTCTGTAGAAACGCGATGTATGTTGCAGTGCTCTTCGATACACACGATCGAACAGCGGAGGAGTGGTACTCAAGCTTCAACTTTAGGTTACAATATCTCCGGATGTAATTAACATTTTACAATGCAACAAACGGCACTGATTACGTATTTGTTTATATGTTCAGATGTGCTAACAAAACTAACGTGGTTCCATCTAAAAAAACGTGGGTTTGTGTTAAAAAACATACTTCAGTGCATTTTTGTATGGTTTGTATTAAACAATTACACTAGCCCCTCTCCTCACGTTCGGTCTGTGGAATCGTTTAGTCAGTATTTGATGTGGTTTACGAAATATATCCAGCGGTAACGTTAGATGACTCACCCTGTATAGTACACTTCACATCAGTTTGAAGTTTTGACGTTCGTTTCATGTCGTTATCACGAAGTTACGATTTAAACAGCCAGCTGCGTGTTATCCAGGCTAATAAGCGCCTCTCTCAGTGAGTGTAAATGCCTTCTAGATTTCTACACTGCTTTGTACGAAAGTCCAGAAGTCCAATTGGAAGAGCGGTCTAGAAATGATGAATAGAATAGAAAACTGCACAATCGGAAGGGTGCATAGCACCTTCGATATGCGTACAACAAATGAAAGGTCTGCACACGAGTCAAGGAACACAAAGTTTATGGCATATTTCAGAACAGATATCCCACATAAGGAACAGACCAATAAAAATGAATCACTAATTCAAAAATGATATCCGACGATCGGCTTCTACGCCATGAAATATTGATAGTGTTAGACGATGTATACTTCATTTTCAAAACGAAAATGTTCTCCGTTTTTGAAACGTTCACTGAATAGCCGTATAAATGGAATCCATTATATGAGAGAAAAAATTCGGTTTTGACACAAATCTGGCGGCCATGTTACGTAATGTCGGAATATAACATCGTCATAGGACTGAGCCAAACAGTTTATGTTACACTGATACATGTTCGTTATGAGGTGTTTGGTAAATGATATCTCTGAAGGAACTCGGTTACGCCACAGACAGCTTGTGCTTACGTACGCCCACTGAAAGACGCAATAAACCATTTCACAGGATATGCTCACTCTGCAATTCCTGAACTGCCAGCCAGCTGGAAAGAAACATAAAATACTACAGATATAACTTACGTGAAATGGATAGTGGCGGATGGGCATAAAGAAATCTAATTGAATTTCTGACACTGAATTGCATGCAAACTCTCCAATCGAAAAATGCTCTTCTCTAATGATCTACAAGACGGCGGGAGACTTAAGTCTTGCTTCTTCCTGTGTTGCGACCACCGCTAACACCTAGTCCAGTAAAATAGCAGTATATAGTGACAACAGATCCGAAACTTGGTAATTTCTGTTCTCAAAAGTCGAATGTATCACAAATTAACTTCTGCCTTCAGCGTTGTATACCCGTCGTTTTTGTTAATTTTAAACGCTATTTCATCATGTATTAGAGAAGCTGTAACATATGTGTTTCTCTTTATTGTTTGCTGACGAGCCATGATTTGTATTTAAGAGTTTTGGAGACATTTAAAGACCATAAGAAAGCAAATCAACGTATCAGACGGGATGTCACTGTAGATTCATATAATAATACTGCACGAATGAAAAAAGTATAACTAAATTCACAAATTTCACGGTATACGAAATGAGAAAATCAGTGTTCATGAACCTATGATAAGAGTAAATGTATACTGTTTAAAGCTTTTTCCGAAGTAGAGAACTTCTCAAAAGATTCAGCTGATGGTAGAGCTGAATGTATACTATATATCTACCAAGTACCTGATCGTCTCTAACAAGCGATGACATTAATTTTGCATGTTAGGGTTTTTCGTCAATGATTAACGATCTCTGTATCAATGTGACGAGAGGCGCTCCGTCGAAATACGTATTTAGCATAAGTGAAAGTATATAAGCAACAGGACGAAATGACTAGCCTCCTTTAAGCATCTGTATGTACTGACAGTAGCTGTATATCACGTTTATTCTTTTATAAATTTGAATTAATGACAATTCAGGAAAAACCGTACTGTATGTATGCTGCTATTCACTCAGTATCTGATTGAGGAAAGTAAAAGCTACGTACTAGGACAAAAAAGTCTCTGATATTTCACACAGTGATCTAATGAATACCTCTCACAAAAAATTACTTTAATAAATAATGGTATATCTGCTTAGAGTTTGCGTGTATTCCACAGCAGAATTACTGTACTGGAGATATTACACAGGATCTTACAGTTGGAACAGTACTATTGGCCAATTAAGATAAATATTCCACAAAAAATTTTTATTGGTTACAGAGATACATTTTGTTACAGACGTAACTTTTTATTTCGCGTATTGGTAGTCCAGTTCCATGCTTCTTTTTTTTCGACTGTCATATCTATTTTTAACTGCGAGCTGTGACGTTGCGCTTGACTGTGTCGAACTGAGTTTTTCAGTTGTGATTATTCGTTGGCCAGTTCTATAACTTTTAAACATGTTTCTGTTATTTACAGATACTGAATATCCAATGAGTTCAAAACTGAAAGATAGAGGACAGAAAGGATATGGTTTTAATGCTTCAAGTCAAGTGCTCTAAATAGTCCCCCCCCCCCTTCCTCCAATGTGAGTACCATATACAAAATGTTCATACAATGAAGTGAAGCTATCAGTAACATCCTTCTTTGGGACTCAATAAAATATTCTCGGGTTTCCGGCAGCCTCAAGTGTTAATAATTACACGAATTTTCGGCCAAGCACTTTTTGGCCTTTATCAACTGATACAACTGCCAATGGTTTCCAGGTACTCCCTTACATATGCTAGCTACCGGCTGTGCTCGCCGCAATGCCATACACGGGCGTACATTGACTCAGCCTTCGATGCTCCCGCTTCAGCCTCGCGGTCGCTGGTTTCCACGCAGCGCTGAGCTGCAGGCCTCCGTCCCTATTTAGCGTGTTATCAGTGACTTTCTCTTCAATGGCTTCTTTAATTACATAGTCCCAGAAACCGTTAGTGCGGGGCACGACAGACGTTTCGTCAAATTTTATCCGGTTACAGTGCGGCTTACCCCTTCCCTCTCCCATGCTTCCCTTCAGTGTCTCTGCACTCTTTCCTACCTTGTCTTCGTTCTTCCTCTCCCACCCTGCCCTGCCTCTTGGGGCTCCCCATGCCCCACCACATTCACCTGATACAGGCGGACTGAATTCTGACCCATCCAGAATTTGTAAAATAATACTGGTGGCGACAACTGCAGTGCGAGGACAATTAATGCTAGAGGAGGATGTCCTTAAATAAATTTGAAGATTGTCATAGGAGTATTCTCGATATTAAAACATCAAGCATATTGCTCCATCGGCTTCGTCAAGAGCAACTGGTTGTGAAAACTGCTGCTGTGGTGACCCTTGATAGCCTGCAGACGACTTGGACTGGTCAGTAGTTACGCAGCGCTGCCGCAGATGGCGTCAGCGTCTGCGCTGTTGGAGCCGACGCTTCCCGTCGTAGCGTAAACATTGCGACGAATTATCTCAGGCTCTTCTCCGCATCGAGAAGTCGCTTCCATGCATCGCTAAGATTGTATCCGCTGTCACGGATGAAGCTCTTCCCGCTCATTCGTATTTCTACAGCCTCTTTAATTACAGCCGGCCGAAGTGGCCGTGCGGTTGAACGCGCTGCAGTCTGGAACCGCAAGACCGCTACGGTCGCAGGTTCGAATCCTGCCTCGGGCATGGATGTTTGTGATGTCCTTAGGTTAGTTAGGTTTAACTAGTTCTAAGTTCTAGGGGACTAATGACCTCAGCAGTTGAGTCCCATAGTGCTCAGAGCCATTTGAGCCATTCTTTAATTACAGAATCTCAGTTTGAAGGAGTCTGGGACAAAACTTTTCTTTCTCAAAACAGTGATTTGTGTTTGTTTGCGAAACTGTATTCAGCAACTGCAGACTTCTCCAGTTCTCGATTCTTAATTGTGTCGCTGATGTTCTGCGAAGCGATCGGAAACGGTAGGAATAGAATGACCGATGTAATTGCTTCTGAAATACAATGGATGTTATAAATTCCAGGGTTCCTAGGAGCGAGACTGTCCTTAACAGAGGTTAGCACCTCGTTTAGCGTTTTAGCAGGTCGGGACATAGATCGTATACCTCGTTTTCCTAGGAAGCTGCCTATTTGGCTGGTGGTGGTGCCGCAGAAAGGAAGGAATGCAATTGGATGCTCATTACGTGAATGTTCAATATTTTAAAGTTTCCGTTTCTTGGAGAACGCTGACTTCATATCACGTGGCCATAGCAGCTATTTCGGAACACATGTTTCTGGTAGTAAATTTCTGGATCGAAGTAGCCTTCGTGCAATGGTCAACAGAGTCAGCCCCAGGTAGCTGAGTGGTCAGCGCGACAGAATGTCAATCCTAAGGACCCGGGTTCGATTCCTGGCTGGGTCGGAGATTTTCTGCGCTCAGGGACTGAGTGTTGTGTTGTCCTAATTATCATCATTTCATTGCCATCGACGAACAAGTCACCGAAGTGGGTTAAAATCTAAAGACTTGCACCCGGCGAACGGTCTACCCAACGGGAGGCCCTAATCACACGGCATGTACATTTAGGACAACACACACACGCATGCCCGAGGGAGGACTGGAACCTTCGACGGGGGAAGTCGGGCGAACCGTGGCAAGGCGCTTCAGCCGCACGACTAGATGTTTTATTACAACGAAAATCGGACTGACGACTCGGCCACTCAGTTTACAGCAAGCTGACGAAGCCGAGAGGTTAGCAAAAACAAACAACGTATAAGGAAATCTCGTCGCGGAAACGGGTTAGTTAGCATCCATCATATGACTATTCAGCATTCAGGTTGTAGGATCACCAATGAAAAGAAGCATTGGACTGGATTCGCCCAGCGGATTAACGATGGCGCAGTGGTTAGCACACTGGACTCGCATTCGGGAGGACGACGGTTCAATCCCGCGTCCGGCCATCCTGATTTAGGTTTTCCGTGATTTCCCTAAATCGCTCCAGGCAAATGCCAGGATTGTTCCTTTGAAAGGGCACGGCCGACTTCTTTCCCCGTCCTTCCCTAATCCGATGAGACCGATGACGTCGCTGTTTGGTCTCTTCCCCAAAACAACCCAACTCTCTTAGGCGGCTTCCCACATACCACTACATGAATACCGGCCTGGTTCCCACATTACACCTCAGACATACGCAACGCAGGCGTTCCGAACGCTTTATCACACTTGCACACACAATTTACTCTTTATGCAAATAGCTTAGATACACAGCTTCTACCCTCGAAGATACTGAGGGGACAGACGACCTTAGCTGTTTAGGAGACCAAATCTTTACTCAACATTTCATGCTGTCATGGAAACGATGCTGGTGTTGCTGGTGTTGTAGAGAGTATGACAGGCTATTTCTTAACCACACTGTACCAAATTGAAGGCTGTTTACTTTCGTTTTCACTAAACTGCGTAAGACTGGTGTGGTACCCAGTCGTCAAGTCTCAGCTGATCATGCAAATGGTTAACGTGTGGATGAAGTAGAAGACGACGTACCACATGAAGGATATGCCCAGTAATTAGCATTTACTACTTCCGTCCATAAAATTTATAAAAGTTTCAACACCTGTGAGAAGGAGATGAAGGTAAACGATCGGAGTTTGGGCATTGGATGATCGAAAATCTTCGGGTAACCCCATTAATAACGTTTATTGACGAAGACAGGTATAACAGTGAGTACCACGTCGGTGTTACGACGAAAATCCGCATCCTTTTATGGGGACACATTTTCAAGAACGCTTATTTGTCAAAGTAGAGTTTGGTGCGACAGACTATGAGCTGTCTGGGTCTGTTGTGTGACAGCGTAGACTTACAAGGCCCCTTTACTTAGACATTCTTTACAATGAGATGCTATGTTATTGGAATGCGTTTCTGTGGCTACAAGGATGGTTATGTTCTTCCAGCGTGACGGACTCCAGCGCAAATTAGTCGTCAGGTTGCGTATAATCTAAACTTACCATTGGTCGGAAGGGTTATCGGTAGAAATGGTCACGTTTGTCTGTCAAGGTGATATCTACAAAGAAAAATAAACACAAGAGAGGAATTGATATTTCTGAGTATGAATAGCGCTGCCCTCATAAAGAACTCCAAGACTTGCTCAGAACAGCTACACATTGTTTTTCATTTTCAATAATTTGTTGACAGAAACCAGCATATTTATTAAATTTCATAAAGCATTTATTAATGACTCTTTCAACAATTGCAGTGCTTTTAGCTGGTGAGTAGTTTCAAACTTTAGACGTTCCTTTGAAGCCAGGCCTACTAAGGCTGCACTGATAGTGTCTAATCTCAATCATGAACATCAAAATGGCAACACATGCTTCATAAAATGTTTGCAGAATGAATATCACAATCGAAACGTGCCCCTTAGCAAATAAAAATGGAACTGCTAAGATGAACGTTTAGATTGTGACATTCATTCTGCAAACATTTTATAAAGCGTGTGTTGCCAGTGTGATGTTCATTATTAGGATCAGGCGCTTTCAGTGCAGCTTCAGTTGGCCAGTCTTCAAAACGCACCTGTAAAGACGTCTGCAGCTAGGATGTGCCCTACGCCTCGGGTATGTCTATGATGTAAAGATTTACTGTAGGCCTGATCCCGCTTCGTTTGCGCTGGACTGCGCCACATACCGCAGTAAGGACACCGCGATAAGTTTTTACTGCGTTGCGAAGGGGCATTTACCTACTGGAATATTTGCGCGGTCTCCCATGTACCCATCGCTACCAATTATCAGCCAGTCCGAAGATGCCTAGATAGAGGTGAAACGCGCTACTCGGAAATAATAAAAATACTAACACTGCAACCAAGACCGATTATTTCTACATGCCATACACACTGGTAGCTGTACCAAACCAAGAATGAAATGGAAAACTTTTAGGCGGAGAATAAAAAGTGATGGTCGGGAGACGTGATACAGCATATGGGAGAGTCAAATAACCTTCGGTGAAATTAAAATCAAGGGAGGTAACATTAATAGTGCAATGGAAATTCCACAGTCAAACGCAGGTGAGACAGCAGGTAAGCGGAAAAAGTACATTGGAGGCTTCTATGCGGCGACGTGATAGAGGATGAAAATGGAGTCGATATGGATGGCATAGGGGACACAGCATTAGATTCAGAGTTTCAAAGAGCTCTGATAGCCTTTAGATTCAATAAAGCGGAAAGAATACGTAACGTAACATCGGAAGTTCTAGAATCATTTGGCAACCAGTCGACTGTCCAAGTCAGTGTATGAAATCTATGAGGTTAGCGACGTACCATCAGATTTTCGGAGAAGTATCATCCACACAAGTCCGAAGGCAGCAACTGCTAATAAGTGCGAAAACTATCGCCCAATCAGATTAACCCAGAGAAGAATATTGAAGATTAGTTAACTCACGATGTTTCGCTCTGGAACAGGTTAAGGCAACAGAGAGGCACTTCTCAGGTTCCACTTCATAATGGAAGTGGGAATATACAATACGTACAAGATAAGGAGCAAGAGGAAACAATGAGATTGGAAAACCAAGAACGAAAAGCACGAAAAGGGTGGAAGACAGGGATGCAGTCTTCCGTCCCTACTGTTCACTCCATTCACCCAAAGAATCAACGGCGAAAATAAAAGAAAGTTTCAAAATTGGAATTATTCACGGTGAAGGGATATGTTTCGCTACTGACATTGCTATCTTGACTGAATGTGAAGGAGGATTACAGGAACTCTTGACTTAATTGAACGGTCTACTGAGTAGAGACTATGGATTGAGAATAAACTGGGTAAAGACAGTTCATGAAATGTAACAGAAATGAGAATTGCGAGAAACTTAACATGAAAATTGGTGATGATGAAGTAGGTGAAGTTAAGGAACTTCGTTCTCCTGGTGAATAAATAACCCATGACAGACTATGCAAGGAGGATGTAAAAAGCAAACTAGCACTGGAAAAGAGGCCATTCCTGCCCAACTTAAGTCCACTAGCTTCAAACAGAGGTACGAATCTCAGAGAAATTACGTACGTCTGCAGCACAGCTTTTTATGATCACGAATCATGGATAGTGGGAACTAGCGGAACAGAAGGTAATCGAAGCGGTTGAGTTGTTGTGCTGCAGAAAAATGTTGAAAATTAGGTGAACTGATATATAAAGTGAAGGTTTCCCCCGGAATAGGCGAAGAGAGGGACATGTGGAAAACACCGACAAGAAAAAGGGACAGTATGATAGGACATGTTTTACGACATCTGAGAGTATCCTCTAGGGGAAAGAGGAAAAAATTGTAGCATCGATTTGAAGATATCCAACAAATAATTGAGGTACTACTCGGAAGTGAAGGAGAGAAATTCGTGGCGAGCCGCAAAAAACTATCCACAAAATCAATGACTAAAAAAAAAAGGGTACAGAAAAAGAATGATCACATTGGTTCGGTCGTAGGTACAGCAGACAGTGGACTTCAGTTCACTGCTAGGGTAATGGTAAAAATCAGGTAATGTTAAAACATACAAAACATTCGAGTGACCACCCTAGAATATTGCTCAGGAGTATGGCACCGTGCCAGTTTGGTGTAGCAGAGGTTACTGAACGTATATAAAGAACAGCAACATTTATGGTCCTAGTTTTGTTCGACCCACGGAAGACTGTGAAGAAGTTCCTGAAGATCCTGAAGTTGTAGACGTTCGAAAACAGACGCAGACAATCTACAATCCCGCGGCATTCTACTTACCAACTTCCAAGAACCATTATTAATTGAAGAATCTAGAAACATTAAGCAGAAAGTATCATTCTAGTATAGTGTTACACAACTGGTGTTGCGGCACACTGGTGTGGCGCCACAAGGTGAAGGGTGTCACAGGGACGTCGACATATTACGGTAAGAAGCTGAGGGATTTTAACTTCACACATATCGCGAAATACTGTTACTTGCTTTTAAAGAAATTAAATGATTTGTTTTTAAAGAAATTAAATCTAATTTATTTCTTGGATTTTAAATACGGAGTTGCTGGTTTGTCAAAGGTCATGATCACTATAATAAGCATGAAATAATATAAAAGTGTGGTTGGTATACCCTTGGGGCCAGCAGGAGACGGTGGCATGTAGCAGGCCACTATGAAGGGTCTCGAAGAAAACTGGTGAAAACGGTTCAGTCACTAGTGGTTTGGTGGCGAAAGCTTGCAAATAGGCCTATTATTTTATTTTATAAGTCCCTTAACAAAATTTTTGCCTTCCATGTTCGCCGGTGCATTGTATGCAGGGTAAACACAGTACCTAAATATTACACACTGCCTCTTAGCTGATATACGACATTACTATCATCAGTTCTGCCGTGCTTTCTGTAATAAGATACATGTATCGTCTGAAGTCACTGCATTCTTGAGGTACATACCTCGTGTTTTAAAATGAACAGAAACCGCTAATCTCTACGAGAAATTTTCTCAACAACTACACACTCGTATGTACAACGCACTTGCATAAAGTTTGCTGTACATTTGTAAACTGTACGCAAAACTGTAATTTTTTATTATCTACATTATTTGTAAATCGTGGCTTGGCTTTTTAAACAAATAAATCAGGTCAACTCGGCCTTAAGGATATAACAGGCAGCTAACTGTACGTGTACATATGCGTAATAGATGCATGTCAGAATTGCAGCTTCCGGTAACTCAGCTTCATCAGTGACTTATCACAGTCTCATCGATTGCGATATCGTTTCCTCGGTTACCAGCTGGTGACCTACTAAATATACTTGCTACCCTTGCGTCTACCATAAGAGCCTGTAGAGAATAGTTTGCGTTTAAATAAGGTAGTAGTATGGGATAATGCCTTTTTTTTCAGCTGTTGACCTTTTTATAACGCAGCTCTTTTACATAATACCTACAACATCCTTAGCTGTTCATTCAACAACCAAACTTCTAATAATCATCCACTTCTGTAATTGCACTCTGTGGAATGTAGTCATGCCTCACAAACATTGGCTATTAGTGACGTTATGCTTAAGGCGTGGGCGGTGTCCTTTGACCTCTAAAGAACTGCGTTTACTCTGTTTCACTGAGTAAAATGGTCTCATGATGACCTATAAGTGATCGAAACCGACCACTCGATATCTTATTTGCTTATATTAATTTGATAGTATGCTCGCCTACACCACTGTATCAGCTATACCGCTGGGGTGATTTACCTACTTCATAACTCCATATCTTTTGTGTACGTCTGGGCGCACGTTCCCTGAAATTCCGGAGATTAACAAACATGTTCCTATCTCATTATTTTTATTTACTTATTTTGATTTTTGTCCAATTTGTTGCTGCTTCTTAAAATTTATTGCTTTTTTTATTCGCCATCAAAAGACCTAGATATCGTCAGACAACAACACAAAATTTATGTTCAAGAATATCGTTGTTACTCCGTTCTGGACTTTCCACAGTTCCGGTGTTCAGTTAAGTTTCATTGCAGCTCTGCTCTGCAGCAGTGCGAATATTGTGATTGTTACACCAGTATTTTCTGTTACGGTGTTATTAAACTACTTTTTCGTAAATGGATAAGTTCATTGTACGGAGTGGTCCGTCATTGAAAGCAAATAATGACACCATTGAGATTAAAAAATGAAACAGAATGTGGCTCAGAGGCAATATAGTGATAATTACTTATTTTACATTTCTTTATTATTGTTATTGTATGTGGTGTAGTGTCAAAGCATGCCTAATCTCCGAATATGTCGTGTGTGGTGAAAACCTCAGTAAGACCGCTACGGCTCCCATCAAACTGCAACATTTATCAACAAAACATTAGACTCTGTTAAGTAAAGTTGGGAGCTATTTTCGTCGGTTGTATGTACAGGATAGATAAAAAGTATTTTTGTGCTATTGAACGAACTATGTAGAAGAACAAAAGATGAAAATATTCTGAACACAAGGATAATATTCAAAGTTTACTAACAAGTTAAGTTTGTGGATACAGACAATTTGAAATGGATCATGTGAGATGTTCCCAACTGTACGGCCCTTAGCTGATGATAATAAGGTGTTAATGTTTTTAATTACAGAATATCTAGTACTCCAACAACAGAAATACAAAAAATATGTATTGGAGACAGTGCTGAAAATGTTGATTGAGTTGGTGATCCGTTCGAAACATCTTCTGAATAATTTAGTTTTAGGCTTACAAGAGAAACTGACAGATTTTAAATCAGGCAAGAAATTGAAAGCAAAATTTTTTCAAAGTGCATTTCGATACTTTCTGTTGTCGATAAGGAGTGAATATCCGGCTGTCTTTGACATGGCAGTTAATGTGCTGTTATCATTTTCAAATACATATTTGTATGAACTGGGCTTCTTGACATTTACTGATATTAAAACTTCAGTGAGTGGATGAAGAAATGAGCCTTGCTTATACAACTATTCCGCCACGAGTCAGCCATCTGTGAGCAGCCGAGCAGGCTCAAGTATCACAGTGGTGATATGAGTAAATTTATTTACTTCAAAATCCGTACTAGCTATTTTCTACAGCGAATTACAGTTAATAAGTTGTTAACTGATGTATGACTCTATCCCTATTTCATAATAATAATAATAATAATAGTAGTAATAATAATGGATTACACAACAATACAATAATTTTTCATTACAGTAAGATTCACACAATTCTTAGGGGACAGACATTTTAGTGTGCTGTGTTGAGTCTACGTCCGTCTGGATGTACTGTCGGTAATAAATGTTTACGAAACACTGTTCCAGTACAGATCGCGAAGACAAGATTAGAATAGTACAGCATGCACAGAACCATTTAGTACTAGTTCTTCCCACGTTCCACACCGAATGGAAAAGGAATAAATCCTTATATATAGTACTGTGTGAAGTACCCTTTGTCATAAGCCTGATAATTGTTTGAAGAACATTCATGCGTATTAAGATGGTCTGGATGAGAAAATTTAGGACGTTAAATGACGATCATCTCTAATGATTACGATGTCTATATAGAAAGAAGTGTCTGTAGTTACACAGTCAATGTTCTTCAGACATTCATGCATGTATGAAGAACATTGTATTGTAAAGTGAAGCATCCCCAACTCTCTTGTTGTTCCCTTTTTAGGTACTCCACGTCCACGTCTGCTCGTAGATACGTATCGTCGATAGGTTTTCCGGCTTTACTTCCCGACGTGACAGCGACGACTCTCCGATGAGGTGCGGGCCTTGTGTTTTGCTATCACTGCGAGTCTTGTAAATATCGCTTTTATCTAGTAATTTGCCCCGATAAGACTCTCCCCTTTTGTGATTAAGACAGCCTGCGCCACCTTTCGGAGGGAGAGAGGACGTCAAAGAGTCACAAAAGATCATATTACGCAGTCCGTAAAACACGTAAACGTTCACTTTAGTTAGCTTGTTAGTTAATGCCTACGCCTTCCGCTAGATGGTGCTGACTTACTGCTGAATAGCTTTGGTTCCGTAAAACCTTCAGTTACTAGTACTAGGTAAATGAAATAAGTACAACACTCTTGTACAACACACTCTCACTCTGTATTCAAGGATTAAGATTGTGATGGATGATGGTCTATTTAACAAGTTCCTAGCCTGGAGGAATATAAATAGTCCGCAAATGCCGATATGCACGCGCTCTACGTCCAGATTCGCAACTAACGGCACAGGACACTTTCAAAAGTCCACACGTTAATATCTGAATACCGGCACCTCTGAATTCACTCGTATCAGCAGATAATTTGAGTTTCAGCCGTCTGTATGTCTGTAAAGTTCCAATCTAGCGCTAAAGTCCTAAAATCCCCTTAATACGTTGCTACCAACAGTCAGAGATCGTACCCTACATCACTTTTAATCTCCGTACTATTCTAACAGTTTATCGTGAATCTTAAAACGATAAAGTCCAATTTAATTATTGTCTCGCTGACTGACACGGGTTTCCGCCTTTTAACGAAACAGTCAAGGAAAAAAGGCAGCAATAATGATGATCAGGCCTTTTTATAGGTTTTTCATCACAAGAGTTTAACGTCACTGCCTTCTCCATGACGGAGCTTCCGTGGCTTTGCTGTACTTAGACGTTAAACTACTTACTGATATACTATAATTCTGATCTGCAATTACCGAACTCTGATTCTACACTATTTTCGCTTCTAAAAATTCCATTCTTAATTTTAAATTATTCTTTCTATAGCTTTTATCACTGTAAACTGAACCGAGGTGTTACGAAAGCTACAGACACTTTATAAACACACACCCTGTAAGCATCAATGATGCATCCGTGCCTCGACGGGCTAAAACTACGATATAATAATTGTCTCCCTGTGTGGGAATCACGAACTGTGCTGGCATAAATGTTGTGCTATGTGCCATGTGGAAATTTAGATCGGCCCCGGAGGTGTGCTACAGGCAAAGTCGTTAAGGCGAACGCTCGCTGTATCCCTGAAATCTGGCCTCGAGTTCCAGTTCGTTATAAATCTGCATGTGCCACTTACAGCATAGTCCCAGAATGCGAATGTGTTTAGTAAAGATGACGATAAACTTGGTTTTAAGATAGGTGAAGTTACTAGAGAGGCAGTTCTAACGTTGTGCTTGATAATGTAAGCAAGACTGAAGAAAAATCAAGACGCATTCAAAGTAGCCGTCAATGTAAGATAAAACCGTTAGAAACGTAAAATGATGCAGTTGTTCGAAATTCAGAGAAAAAGAAGAGTAAAGTGTAGGAAAAGGCTGGTAATACATAACACGTAGAGATACCGAGAGGTAACACAAAGATTGGAAGATAAAGAACGAAGTGCTCGGACCAGAAGTAGTGTTACACTGTGATATAGTCTGTCGCCTTACTGTTCAATCTATTAATCGAAGAAGCAATGGCGAAAATAAAAGGAAGTTTGAAGAGGGGACTTAAAATTCAGCGCGAAAGGCTAGCAGTGATGCGATTCACAATTACGGTGCTATCCTCATTGGAGGTGAAGAATTACAGGACCCATTGAATGGAATGGATAAATTAATGAATACAGAATGTGGACTGAGACTAAACTGCAAAAATAAAGGAAACGAGCAGTAGCAGAAATGAGAATAGCGATAAACTTAAAATCAAAATTAATTGATAATCAAGAAGCAGACGAAACTAAGGTGTTCTGCTATCCAGGTAGGAAAATAGCCCATAATGGACGGAGCAAGGAGGATATAAGAAGCAGACCGGCGCTGGCAAATAATGCATTCCTGGCGAAGAGAAGTCAACTAATACAAAACATAGGCCTTAATTTCAGGAAAATAATTCTGAAAATGCACATCTGAACCACAACATTTTATAGTAATGGAACATGGACTGTGGAACAACCGATACGGTGTAGAATCGAAACTTTTGAGATGTGGTGATACACAAGAATGTTGAAAATCGCGTGGATTGAAAGGAGGCTCCAGCAGAATTGGTGACGAAAGGAATATATGGAAAACACTGACAAGAATAAGGGACAGAATGATGGGGCATCTCTTAAGACATTAGGGAATAGGTTCCATTGTACAAGTAGGAGCTGTAGAGGATAAAAACTGTAGAGAAAGACAAAGATTGGGCCTTAATTGAGGGCTTAGGTCAAGTGCTACACTGGTATAAAGAGGTAGGTTCTTGTTGTTTTGGTCTTCAGTCCTCAGACTGGTTTGATGCAGCTCTCCATGCTACTCTATCCTGTGCAAGCTTCTTCATCTCCCAGTACCTACTGCAGCCTACATCCTTCTCAATCTGCGTAGTGTATTAATCTCTTGGTCTCCCTCTACGATTTTTACCCTCCACGCTGCCCTCCAATACTAAATTGGTGATCCCTCGATGTCTCAGAACATGTCCTACCAACCGATCCCTTCTTCTAGTCAAGTTGTGCCAGAAGCTCCTCTTCTCCCCAATTCTATTCAGTACTTCCTCATTAGTTATGTGATCTACCCATCTAATCTTCAGCATTCTTCTGTAGCACCACATTTCGAAAGCTTCTATTCTCTTCTTGTCTAAACTATTTATCGTCCATGTTTCACTTCCATACATGGCTACACTCCATACAAATACTTTAAGAAACGACTTCCAGACTTTTAAATCTATACTTGATGTTAACAAATATTTCTTCTTCAGAAACGCTTTCCTTGCCATTGCCAGTCTACGTTTTATATCCTCTCTACTTTGACCATCATCAGTTATTTTGCTACCCAAATAGCAAAACTCCTTTACTACTTTAAGTGTCTCATTTCCTAATCTACTTTCCGCAGCATCACCCGACTAAATTAGACTACATTCCATTATCCTAGTTTTGCTTTTCTTGATGTTCATCTTATACCCTCCTTTCAAGACACTGTCCACTCCGTTCAACTGCTCTTCCAAGTCCCTTGCTGTCTCCGACAGAATTACAGTGTCATCAGCGAACCTCAAAGTTTTTATTTCTTCTCCATGGATTTTAATACCTACTCCGAACTTTTCTTTTGTTTCCTTTATTGCTTGCTCAATATACAGATTGAATAACATCGGGGATAGGCTAAAACCCTGTCTCACTCCCTTCCCAACCACTGCATCCCTTTCATACCCCTCGACTCTTATAACTGCCATCTGCTTTCTATACAAATTGTAGGTAGGTACATTAGAGTAATTCGTGGCGGCTCGCACCAAATCAGAGGATGAGTCAAACAACACATTAAGAGATAGACTTCATCACAGAGAAGTGTTTGCTTCAATGCTATTTGAAAGTAGATAATACTTGCCATTCTGAATTGACTGTAATCAAATTTCAATGTAAAATTGACACTGATTACTGCGTATTGTGTTAAGTATATGCCTCATAGAATGTGTAACAAGCAAACTTTCTTCTTTTTTTATTTTCCTTTCTCTGAGGGCTCATGTAGGGTAACGTCCCTCGTGGTCTCCCATGATACTGTTGCACCCGCTGAACCCCGTTAACGAGTTACCACGAAACTGAGGCCTTATTTTCCTGTCAGACGCAGCGGTATTGTGTACGCATCAGCCTGTGACGCCTCAGGCAGTTCGGCAGCCGTGTCCCGGCGTCCATGCGAGGAGTTTGTCATTACATCGTCTGTCAATACGGCCACCGCGTGCACTATACGCATTTCATATCGGCTTCAAAAATCAAGCCACGGGTAACGACATTTCGATTAGCCGTGTCGGTTACCGTGTTCGTTGTGCAGGTTAACGGGAAGGCATGTTGTCATGCCGGCGATTTTACTCCAGTACACGAATATCACAAACAGTCACCAACAGTGACCTCGCTGTTCACAGATGCGGAGAACTGTATTACAAGTTCTAGCCAAAGTACTGCTAGGTCATTGGTGACACATAAATACACGGTTCTCGCTGAAAACAGTCTTTATAAACTAGAAACCGCGAAAAAAATTCCAGATGCTGTTGGTTGCTTTTTGTGTGCTACATCGATTATACCTGTGAAATTTTCTTATAATAACGTATCATTCAGTTTACAAGTATGATACAGTACATTAATGGAAATGTGGTTACATTCTGATAATTTATATTTTAATAGGAACTAAAATTTACATAGTGAATCATACATACATTTATTATAAAATGCATCAATATACGGCCAATCACTTCAGTAGTCGAATGTCTGACGTTATCGGAACAAACATTAATTGTTGACACAGGGAGTCTCATAACTGCATTGGCTAAAAACAGTCTTGGTTGCAATTTTATTTTTTTATTTTTTAACTACGCGTTTCGCCTTTTTTTAGTCATCTTCAGGTTATCTAATAGAAAACAGAGAAGAGAATACATCTATTTAAGAACCACGATCGCGTTGTGCAGACTTGGTTAACCTAAAAACTTGTATAAACAGATCAAATATTGAAAAAGCAATTACCTTAATTTGGTATTTCTTAGTAGAATCCTTTAGTCAGTGTGGCCAAAGGGCATCGTCGAATATATAAGGCCAACATCGCCTTCGTTATACTCAGTAATAACTAGAAATATAAAATAGTAAAATCGGATAAAAATTCGCCAGTGGTCGGACACTCAGAAATGCAATCGTATTGCCGAAGCCTTATGATAAGGCCTTACCTTTTCTAGATGGACGCGAGTGACATCAAGATCTGAATAACGCGTTCCCGTTCACATGAGCGACTAACAGAATAAGTTGGGGTACTTGAGCCTAATACAGAATCACCTCAGTAGGTGTCGCTGCCACGCAGCTGCTGGTAACAATGAGAGATCGTAAACTGGATATACACACCCACTAAGACTTTATAAATGTAATGCCCATAAAACATTAATAAGATGGAATTACTAAGGGCAACACCAGTGCAATAACTTATCCTAAAATACTGCATCTGTGTGTTGTATTATAGACCTTGTTTCCTCATTTTAAATTTACCGCATTCATTTATACTTTACCTCGTCCAAATTTTAGGATAAGTTATTGCACAGGTGTTGCCCCTAGTAATTCCATCTTATCAATGTTTTATATGCATTACATTTACAAAGTTTTAGTGAGTATGTATCTATCATTCTTATTATTGTTGCGTGGCAAAGCCACCTATTGAGGTGATTCTGTATTAGGCTTCAGTACTAGCACACGGCGCTGTGGTGCATTATGCTTACTACCTGAGCCCCCATCTTATTCTGTTACTCGCTCCTGTGAACGGGAACGCGTTATGCAGATCTTGGTGTTACTCGCGTCCGTCTACAAAAGGGTAAGGCATTATCATAAGGCTTCGGCAATACGATTGCATTTCTGAGTGTCCGATGACTGGTGAATTTTTATCTGATTTTACTATTTTGTATTTCTAGTTTTTACAGAGTTTAACGAAGGCGATGTTGGCCTCATATATTCGACGATGCCCTTTGGCTACATTGACTAAAGGATTCTTCTAAGAAATAGCAAATTAAAGTATTTGCTGTTTCAGTATTTTATCTGTTTATATATGCTTTTAGATTATGCAGGTCTGTACACCCGATCGCGATTCTTAAATAGATGTATTTGTCCTGTGTTTTCTATGTAGATAACCTTAAGATGCCTAAAAAAGGCGAAACGCGTAGTTAAAAAATAAAAAACTAAAATTGCAACCAAGACTGTTTTTAACCAATACTGTTAAGCACTGGTTTGCTGTATGCCACGTATTGATTGCAAGAATTTCTATGGTCTCATAATTTATAGAGGGATCTAACGCGATAATGAAAGAACGCTTTGTTCTTGTGGCAGTTGAACCTACTTAGACGATCGTTGTCTGCTCCACATTCATATGTTGTACGCATGGGTCGGTGCGTGTATACCATTCTGAGCCCGCTTTAGCACACGTAAGCTCCATTACGTATATGGTAAGACATTTGACTACCGTATGTTATATCCAGCCGCTTCGTATCTTATTTAACGTTCTTCAGAAGCTACTGATAGATGAAGCTTATCCCACTACATGTTTACATAAACTGATGAGGCCTTACGAGGGTGAAATGTGTAATTGTTATTAATTAATACTATTTCGCAACCGAAACTGTTCTTTTTTCAAGAAATTTCATAACCGGTTGCTGCTTCAGACAGCAAAAATGGAGTGAAACCAATTTTAAATGTTGCTTATAAATGAATCTCAGATGTAAAGTCTTTAGCGAACTCCCCATGTAAGTGAGCCAAAGTTTCACCCATGGCCTGCTTTACCCCGAAAACAATACTAATTATGTATGTTGTATGTTACCATTACTTATTGAGTTGTAGCTGTTAAGGGAGGTGTTAGACCATTGTCCTCGGGGTTTGATGCAATATTCCTCTAGTTTATGCGTTGTATTCCAAATAATGGAAAAAAAGATAGAAATTGAAACAGAAATATTTTACAAGAGGAGCAGTATCTTCTTTGTTTCATTAAATCAACAGTTAAGGAAAATATCAGTGAAGTGTTTTTTTACGAAGTATTACCCTGTACGGTGGATTAAATAAGGCAGTGTTGTAGATGTAGGGAAGAATGAAAGTTGTGAGAGGAACAGGTAAAAATGAGGAATGAGGATGTGTTACACAGGGTGATTGAGCAAAGACAAATACTGGAAACAATTAACCCCTCAATGCTGTGTGTCGCGAACGTCCATCATTGTAAAGCAACGCTATTAATTGGAAGTTTAATTGAGTTTTAGCGGCAGTGACGGTAGGTGTAAATTATAAGCGAAGCTGCCAACGCTTCTACAATGTAGTGGCAGTTCCAGAGCGTTTCGGGTACTTTTAGAGCGATCTGCTGTTTGCGCCCTTGTTCACGACATACTCACGAGAAGTTAACGTTTGGACAATTACAACTATATGCTGAAGTAAATTATTTAGTTGCTATATAGTATTTGTGAATTGACGTAAATCGTATTTTGATGTAATGAACTAGTTGCAAGTGCAGGCAAGTGAATTCGGAAATACTGTTTGTGTAAAAGTCGCATCATTAGTTGTTTGTGTACATTTGTGGGAAATACAGGAGATGAAATAAAGTGAAATGAAAGCAAATATTTCTGTTGATTTGTTGGACCGAGTACTTCAGTGTCCAGAAGAATGAATAGTACTCAGACATTTCTCAATCAATGTCATGACCTCAAAATATATATAGCATCATTACCATACAACTGTAATACTATAATGTTGAATGTTTTATTATTTACTGTGTTTAATACTTTTTGTTGCGTAAGGTGAAATTAACAATTTAAAAAAAACGTGTTTGGTTCACAACATAAATGTGCTCGGTTGACAGTTTCGCCACCAGTGTCGAGACCTCAGAGATTTTAGCATTATAACCACATGATGTGTAATACTGTAATACTATGTATTTTATTATTTACTGTGTTTAATGGTGTCTATTGCGTAAAGTGTAATCACAACGTTAAACCATAAATCTGGTGCATAAGATTTTGTGCAAGTGGATTGATTCTTTGCTTGTAATGTTTGGTTTCCTAAGAACTAGTGTTTCTGGCGGTCGCTTGTCGGTTGTTTCCTAAAGATGGCCCAGTGAGACGAAAACTACTTAAAAATAAATAAAAATCAGCAGAACTAAACAGTTTGCTTCTTATTCAACCTTAAACCAAATATGCTCATTATTTACATATTTATATCTAAATTTGTTACACGTTTCCAGTAACTCACATGAACATCTGACGTCAACACTGTTTTGACTGGTCACAAATTCTAAACAACTCCTAATACTCTCAAAGGGCGTGTACTGTGACAGTTTAATGATATCCCATAATAAACAAAATAATCTACTAGAATTACGATCTATGAGAGCAGACACATCCTGCGAAATTGGAAAAGACATGACAAAAAAATAGAAGTACGCCTTCAGGCAGTATGAAGGTAGAACTTCTACGGAAGACGCATCAGGGTCCACGAAACCGGTTCCAGACAATCCTACCCGAAGAGATGCAGTACATCGTTGGCCTCAAGTTACACACACAAGATAAATCTATAAAGGATCGAATTGTAAGGCACAGACAGTATGGATGTGTAGTGAGTGTAACGTTCATCTGTGTCCAAACAAGAGAGTTAACTGCTTAAGAGAAATTCGTGAATAGGGCTATGTTAAACCATATAAAATTATTTAAAATATATGTCCCAACGTAGTTTTCACTTTTAATCATGTGAATCCTATCAACGTATCACCAAAATGTTAAATAAGAGTCCTTTAATAAATGAACTGCCGTACGTGTTGAGTTAGTCAAACATTTACTGTTGCAAATCTGTCGCACACCCACTTATAACGTAATGTACCTTTGATTAATAACATAACATATCTTAGAACATATCTTAGATTGTAACATGAATAACATAACTTAGATTTTAATCTTATGTACTCTATAACACTTCATTCCTGGTTACAAAATATGATTTTTTTTTTTTTTTTTTTTTTTTTTTTTTTTTGCTTTTAGGCAGAGATTTATTCACAATTTCAAGTGTTAGAAGGAGGAAACTTTTTTGCCTAAAACTTTGGATAAAACATAAAGCATTACAAGAAAAGGTGAATGTGAAGAGTACCAGAGGAATAAAATGATACCAGCTAAGTGGCAACATCAAAGTCAACGCATTACATGCAGCTACGAAAAGGATGGCGGAAAATCGGTAAGACGAAAGCTGAACTGTATAACGTCAACGTCTGCATAGAAAAATGCAGAATATTAACGTCTGATGATTCCGAGGTCTGAGGTCCAGGCCTCGCGTGACCCATCTCTCTTGGACCTGATTTCTCGTTTAGTTTAGTTTGGTTATGTCGTGTTCCTTAGATCAGTTTCACAATTATTTTACCGATATGATGTGGAACAAGTCAGATTAAAAGATACATTCATATATGTATATAGAAATGAATAGTGTTAATATTAATATCACAGAAATTTTTAGTTATACACATGCAACTACATTTAGATGTACTTCATTTTTTACCAATTCTGAAATAGAAACTCGTCCATGTAATAGAAGGAATTTTCCAAAAGAAATGATTTTAAGCTAGATTTGAAACTTTATCTGCTACCTACCAGACACTTTATGTTGTTGGGCAAATGATCAAAGATTTTTGTTGCTGAAAAATGTACTCCTTTTTGAACAACTAACAGCTTCAATAACGGATAGGAAAGGTCATTTTTTCCTCTAATGTTGTACGTATGAACATCACTGTTCTTCGCAGTTGATATGGATTACTTATAACGCATTTCATTAGCGAATATATGCACTCTGACGGTGCAGTTAAATTACCTAACTCCTTGAATAGGTGCCTACATGACGTCCTTGGGTGAACACCACTAATATTATTCTCACCGCTCTCTTTTGTGCAATCAATACGTTATGTATAAGTGGTGAGCTACCCCAGAAAACTATTCCATAAGACATTATCGAGTGGAAATGAGCAGAGTACTTTAGGAGGCTGATCTGTTTATTAGCAAGACTAGCGATTAAACGAAGAGCGAAAGAAGCTGAACTTAATTGTTTGAGAAGCTCAGTAATATGTTTCTTCCAGTTCAAGTTTTCATCAATGTGAACACCCAAAAATTTGGAGAAATCTACCCACTTAACTGAGCCCTGTTCATATGCTACGTCAATTGTCGGTATGACTGTATTCGGTGTATAGAACTGGATACAGTGAGTAATGTGCACCCGTTGCTCTCCACCATGCGATTGCGAGTCCAGTTGGATAGAGACATAACTGAAAAGTGTACATTTGAAATACTGGAGTGGCCCTCAGATAACGACACTTTCGCAATTATCAGTCAAACGGCACGTTAGGAAACCCATGTTTATTTGAAAATTTGCCCTCTAGCGTTATATACTTTTATTTGTCTCAGTGTGATACGCCCCGTATATCACGTTTGGTATAAAAATTGTACGATGTGCTGCACATTATCGTTTATAGACAGACGTGTTGAATTCCATATTGCGTAATGTCTTTGGACTGCCCACGAACTTCGATGCCAGATGCGGTCAACGCTACTCCGATTACAACTACCCCACGTGAATGAAGACTCCCTTCACAGAGCCTGCACAACTAACAGCTACAGAAAAAAGTGTATAAAGGCTTTAATAAGCGAGTAAATTCCCAACGTACAATATGTGTACTCTACATTACCCGTGCGCTCCAAAAGCAAGGTAAAATTGTTTGTAAGGAATTTTTTTGGTTTTCAGGGAATAGCTGAAATCCTCTACTGTTCTTTTTATGGACGACGAGAGAGAAAAAAGTAATCCTCGTACATCCAAATTTAAACTGGATGATGGTGGGACATCAGCTGGTACAATTTTTTTTATTGAAATTGAAACTCATCCAGCTGTATTTAAGATTTCATATTTATTTGGGTACTAGTTTCGACGTTGCGTCAACGTCATCTTCAAGCTCGTACACTTTGATGATATCAATTGCGTGTGGCTGAATACTAGAAGTCCATGGTGAGACCAACACGTGCTCCACATGGATGGCGGGCAGTAACTAGTGTGTGCGTGTGTGTGTGGCCAGTAAAGGAATACGAACACTGAATAAATTTTCATTGGCCAAGATCTCCAAAATCATTTATTCATAGAGAGAAAAAGAGAGAGAGAGAGAGAGAGAGAGAGAGAGAGGTAGAGACTGTGTGTGTGTGTGTGTGTGTGTGTGTGTTTGTGTCCAGTAAAGGAATACCACCACTGAATAAATTTTCAGTTACCAAGATCGCCAAAATCATTTATTCATACTGATATCCGGTGTTTGCAGTTCTCTGTTGCCATCTTCGGATATATGTAAACACAGATGATTTTAGGGATCGTGGCAGTTGAAAATTTATCCACTACTGATAACATTAAAAATCGCCGCCACGTTGACGATGTCAGAAGTGTATAGAAGGAGATACAGTTGATATCAATTCACACTTGCACATTAATTTTAGGAGACAATTGTTACTTTCGCAGGGAAAGATTTTAAGGAATTTATCATAATATGATTTTTCCTTACTTCAGTCGTTTTACGTGTATCATCTACGGTAATTTACGAAACAACGCCCTTTAATATGGTCTGTCATACCAGCAATCATATCAATTGTAATATGTTAATCCGTAAACGTTTAGATATGTTCCTTTCTTTCTTTTTACCGGTAGGTCATCTGCAAGTCACAGAATTTTATTCAAAAATTTTGTGGATATGTCCACATTGCCAGGTCTAATAACAAATTGATTACCACATGATGACGAGCTTCAACCGAAATGGTAAAATCAGAAATCCGTGAAGATTAGATGGAAAATCTACAACTGAACATAAATATGACTCGATTTGCTATTACTCTAAGTCCGACACATAAAAGCACATAACAGAGTTTTCTAAATGGTAGTTTGGGGGATCAGTTGCAAATTGCCGTCCCGTTATCCTGATAGGGTATTCTCTCATTTCGTCAATAGCTTATAAGTTTTATCTATCTCCTTTTTTATCCTTGAACAATCGTGTAACGCTGTTCTCTAGTGACGTAAGCGTCGGTGGAGTTAGAACCTAAAAACTGAGTTAATACCCTCACCATCAACTGGTGACAACGGAATGCTGGCGCGAACTGCAGTGCATACTGTATGGCGTAATGATTATGGTGACTGGATGGCGGGCTGCGAGTCGGCATTTATAACCCACTTACCAGAGTTTCTTTTATTTGATATTTATCTTTTATAGACGGTTGTTGAAATATGAAATGTTATTATACTCTGAAATAATCCAGGTCTGTACTCTCATGACGTCAGTTTCGTTATGGGTGTGGAGTTGGTGTCCGCAATAAACGTGCTTTCAGAGCTTTCAGAGTTGTGTTTCACTGAAGATTCTGATTTCAGATTTGGACTTAATTGTGGTTGTGGCGTGATAATATTTCAGAAACTGACTGACAAGTCCGCACGTTCCAATATGTCATAAGTAAGTCAATAATGTTGAAGACCTTATTAAAAAATAATCGCGACATAATTATCTAATGTGTACGTTTCATTGACGATTCAGTATTTTCATACGTACAGGAGTAATGACATGCTCATGCTTTTCTGAGAGGATGAATATGGTGTCGTACAACGAAAACCGAATGCCAAGACAGGTACCCAATGGGAAACTTAAATTAGTGCCACCCGGACAAGGTTTAGAGGCCCCCTCCTTTGTAGTACGAGCCTTGTGTTTTATCCACTGAGCCATTTCATTCCTTAGGACAAAAGGCAGAGAAAGCCTGCAAGTCTGAGGGGAAACTGTCGCGACTACCAAGTGTAGGATGGGGGAAAGAAACGGAGTGAAATTAGCTATGAAACGCACACTACATAGCCGCTGTACTTGTATACTTCCCTGGAAACACTTCAGACACTGTATTCACGCAGTACGAGGAAGCGATATTAACTAGCACGAGACTGAGATAAGACATTGGAGACATAATTATATTTGTCTTTGCAAAAGCATTTAGAAATTATTGGTACATCAAGGAAAATGGGAAACGGCGCGCAGAAGTGGTCGCCGGCTTTTAGAAATCATTTTACTGCCACACTACGACGCCACCCCCGCTGGCACTCAGAAGATTGCTGTTGGGGAGAACTCAGTGGAAAGAACTTTCTCTGCCACTGCTTGGCGCCTTTCCTGCCATTTCCAGAACTGTGGCTCGGCTTAGACAACCGTCTATTATAAAGCGCTACCCACTTTCCAGCGTTCACGCTGCGTCACGGTATATTGGTTGTGACGAGCACGGCGTAGTTTAATGTTGTATCCTTCCTTCTACACATACACATGGCACGTACTTATTCTAATGAACAATCTTCCGACTGAATAAGTACGTTAAGTATTTTACTGATCCCGCATTGGAAAAAATGACGTACATATATAACATATATACAGTGCAACATAACTCTAAAGTTTGATATCAGTATCCGTTCTTAAGGTTCAATGAAAATAAGTTATTAGAGATGGTACACTTGAACTGGGCAAGGAAGGAAGACGTAATAGGTCGCGGCATTAGTGAACCGTTCTAGCCTGGTGTCGTTTAAGGAAGCGTGGAAACGTTGTAGCAGTACTGAAAGATTTGGCACTTGACATTCTTAGAACGCATCTGGTGTGTTAATCACATACGTCTCACATCACGCTGGCACTGTTGAGTGTGAAACACTAGAAACGCTATATCCAGAATTCAGTTGCTACCAAAGCGTCTAATAACAAGTGTATCATACTATTCACGTCCCACTTTAGTCAGTAACATCTCAAGTGGCTCGAAAAATTTACGTCTTCAAACTGTTAGTTTGTTATGAAATGATGCGAAGTACCTTAACTCAGTAAATAGTAAGACTATAGCACATTGATGGTTTTGTCAATCACTGTGGCACCCCTTTTTCTACTGAAGACGCAGATAACGAAATGCTAGAGTCGCTATGCTCAAAATAAATATTGGTTTAGTTCGTACCAATGCATGTACTATATATCCGTATCACTCTACACGTGGACTGTTTACATCGGTAATAACATCGCCAGTGGCCTAAGGAAACTATGTTATGGAAAGGTATAATGTCAAGAGTTTTGAAAACTTATGATTTGGTAATGATATCGAAGTTAAGTTCATGAAATCAGCATAACAAGATGAGTGGTACTTGAACCTAGAACATGACGAGACGCACAGGGTGATGAAACAGTGAAGATGGTACTTTCCTTGACAGAACCAGAAATATTGCAACGTTTTACTGCCCGACTAAACACACACGCACTCTATTTACTGATCCTGTCTATTTTACAGAATCGACTTAGAACAAAAATATTTTTAATTACATTTTTGCTTATGCCACAGTTCATTCAGCATTCCCTTCATTTACGTCACATGATAAAAGAGAAGCCAAATTTGTAAAACTTTTTCTGGCAACAGAATTATTGGGTATTGGTCAAACCCACGAACGTTCACCAAAAAGAAAGCTATGATTTGTATCAGCATACTTGCAGCAAAATTGGTCGTATTCTGCAAATTCATGAAGTGGAATGATTAGGATAACCTTTAGAACAGGTTAGAGATGATACTGTTTCGCGCAGGGCTAGTGTGTACCCCATCCAGGCATGTCACACTTTGGTCAGGTCGTCGGGATCGTTGAGGACCGGAGGGTTGAACATAAGCCTCACATACACTCACAACAGCTGAGCAAACCTACTACTGAAGAACATTGCTTTAGCCACAGTCGTCATACGGAACATAACAACACGGTTATTGTGCCATATATTTCCAGGTACTGGGATAGTGTTTTTAACTAAACAGTAGAGCCAAAATTGGGAAGAGATGCCTACTTGGAATCTGCCTCTGCCCATGTTGAAGCACAATTCAGAGTTAATGCTACCCCATCCATTAGTTGTTAATGTTTACTATCGATAACTTCGGACTTAGGTCATCTCTGGCTGTATGTGTCGCTTTTTAACATTAATGCTCTCTGTTGTCTTCCGTCATATGCTCTGCGTATCCTGTTTAGTTAAACAACGTTCTCTTATTGTAATTGGCGGGTGTCGAAGACGCCATCCAGCTACATTTCTGTAAATTGTTTCAAAATTATACACGCAGGAAAAGCTGAAGTTTCACATTGTATGAGCTTCAATTGCTGATAAAAAGTTGCAAATGTGTTTAGTGTCGCAAGATAACTGAAGTTCTGTTTTATTGGCTTCGACGTCGATGTTATTAGAGGCGGTTGTTGCCTGGGAAACACCGTGTGGTGTGTAACAAATCCCAGCTGGAAAAACGTTTCCTTTTCGTATAATGCTAGCTTTGTTGAGTGCGATTATTTTGTGATCCCTTTAGCGTATTGCATGTCACTTTGAAGAGTTAATGGAGAATGTAACATAATTTTGGAGGTTGTTGTTGTTGACGATCACGTTTAAGACAACGACAATGGTGATGATGGCCTCAATGATAATGACGACGACGATGGTGATCATGTAGATGATGACAATAACGATGGTGATGATGATGATGACAACATTCATGACGAGACACGGGAGCTAGGGCATGGAAATACGTGCAGGTACATGGTCTACTACTGTCCAGTATCACATGTGGTGCCTCTGAACTTAACTTTCTGAAAGTGCTGTCTCACGAGTTACACAGATCTGAGAATAACCTACGAGTTTTTCTCGAAGTGCAGTATTTTGTACAAGTAAACAAATGTTGTTCTATTACTACTTTTCCACTGACTTGTGTTTATTGTTTATTTTCAGTGTGTTTAGAAGTAACCAGTGCTCCCTAATAGGCACATTGGCAGTGTTATCAATGTGGTATACCACCGGAGTATACCCTGTTAATGTATCCCAGCAACATGACATTTTAGATCAACGTAACAGTTACCACATTAGAAGATGCTGGGGTATGTTAACACGAGCTACTTGGGGTGGTACGTCGCATCGGTAACAATATTAAAATTCCTAAATGGGAAGCTGTAGGTGCTACGTCAGCAACCGAAAATGACTTAAAAGAATATACAAGTGATAAAGGCAGAAAAGTAACAAGACAATATCCATGATCTCAATAACCGTTTCACAACTGACGTTAGAGCGACAAGAGAATGTAATCGGTATGAACCTCACACTGTAGTTTCCAGCACTTGTCACCTAATTATTTATGATCAATACCTGCTTCTCTGCGGTAATTCGAGTGTGTTTTCCAGCTCCTGTTGGTGACCTGAGATAAAGGCAATTGCCGTGGAAACGACTTCAGGTGGTAAGGTACATTACATCCTTCTGCTGTAATCGTAGTTGAGCCAGCTTTGTGTGGTGAGACAGAGCAACGTCGCAGTGTTTCCGTCGGCGTCAGCTACACAGGAGGCCGCACTCCACGTGGTTGGGTACTCACCCTGGTAAGCGGAACAGAGGGCGTGCAGAACGGCGAAGACGAGCGCGCTCGCGCCGGTGGCGACCATAGTCCAGGCGGGGTCTGCAAGCAGCGGTCCGAGCACGAGGGACGCCGGGGTTCCGGCGGCGGCTGTGGCTCTGCACGGGCGCTCACTTGACGACGCACGCGTCCATGACGGCGGCCACAGCAGGCGTCGGCGGCGGCGTCGGCGTCGGGGGTGGCGTTGGCAGCGGCGCGGAGCGACCGGTTGTGGCGGGGCGCGGCGCGGGCACCGACTGAGCGCCTTCGGAGTCGGCGGGCCGCTGCCCGCTGTGCCGCCGTGTGGTGCGGCGTGGTCGCCCGCGCAGGCGCAGAGCGGCGCCGCGTCCTGGGCACTGGACGCCGAGGTTCCCGGAGTAGCTCGCTGCCTGCCCAGAGGCGTGCGGCGCCCCTGTCTGAGTTACAGGTAGGGCCACACTACACGGAAGGACTCCTGCTTATGAAAAAGCTTTTACCGTCCGTCACATAATCACATCGAACCTCTCAGCGTACCCAGTGCCCATTACCAGAATGACACAAGATTTTCAAAATCGCATCACCAAAAAATTATTTATCTGGAGTAATGAAATTTCGTTAATAGACCCGGCAGGTTAGACGAGAGCGCTGACGCGATGCTTCCTCGTCTCGGGTAGGCGCGTCAGCCCCGTATCGAATCCGCCCGGCGGATTAACGACGAGGGCCGGTGTGCCGTCCAGCCTGGATGGGGTTTTTAGGCGATTTTCCACATCCCGCTAGGTGAATACCGGGCTGGTCCCCACGTTCCGCCTCAGTTACACGCGTCGCAGACATTTGAAACCCGTTCGCACTATTTCACGAGTTACACTAGACGAAGACAGATGGGGTACACTGATTCTGCCCTGGGTGGGGGGGGCGGGGGTGGGAGGGGGGGGAGGGTGTACGGGGTGGCGGCAGGAAGGGCATCCGGCCACCCCTTCAAATTAACATGCCAAAACCGATTTAACCACGCCGACCCCGCGCAAACTGCGGGACAAGGGCGCAAGCGAAAGAAGAAGAACGAAATTATCCTTAATTGAAATGTCCAGGTAACATTTTTAACTGTTCAAACAAATTTCGGGATTGCAGCAGGTCGTCGTTTCAACTGGGCACCTCCCAGTCATCTTCGGGTGAGCCGTCGCAGACTGATTAACATTACAAGATCAGAGATCAATGTAATGAGAAATGCCGATACATTATTAATGGGTGTAACTGCCAGCAAGCATGCAAACGTGCATGTATTGTATTGTACAATTGGCGGACGTCAGTTTGTGGGATCGTTTTCCATGCCAGTCGCACTTAGTCGGTCAATACAGGGTTAGTTAATGCAGAATATAGATGACTTTGGAGTTGTCATCCGAAGATGTCCCATATGTGCTCTATTGGAGACAGATCTAGTGATCGAGCAGGCCAAGTCAACGTGTCCACACCCTGGAAGCATGTTGGTTTACAATAGCGGTGCGTGGACCAGCGTTACCCTGCTGGAGAACACCACAGGGAATGCTGTTGATGAACGGCAGCACGACAGGTCGAATCACCAGATGGACCTACAAATTTGCAGTGAGGGTGCATGGGAGAACCACGAGAGTGTTCCTGGTGCCATAATACGACATCGCATCCCAAACCATAACTCCAGGTGTAGGTCCAGCGTCTCTAGCAATCAAGGCAGGTTGATGGCAGATCTTCTCCTTTAACACACGGTCATCACTGATACCGAGGCAGAACCAGCTTTCATCCGCAATGACGATAAATCTTCACCTGCGCTGCATTGAGCTCTCGCTTGACACTACAGTAGGCGCTAATGGCGATGGTCTTGCGTCAGTGGAATGCACGCTTCTGCGAGTGTGTATCGGAACTTCCCATGAAGCAACCGATCTGCAACAGTTGGTTGTGTCACTGTGGTGCCAACTGCTGCTCGGACTGCTGATAGGTGTGCGGTGCGATGCGCCATAGCCTTCCGCAGAACACGACGGTCGTCCGTTGTGATAGTGCCACGTGGTAGTCCGGACATCGGTCTCCTTGCTGCTAGAAATCATGCACAGTGGCTACATTCCTGCCAAGTCTTTCTGTTGTATCGCAGAAGAAACATCCAGCTACTCGTAGCATTATTACACGACCCCATCCAAACTCATGAGATGTTCATAATGGTGTCTTCGTCACTTTAAACGCATTCTTACAATGATCTACTCACCGCGTCCAACTAATGTTAACGACCGTTGATGCATGTATTTACAGCAAATCTGATTTGCATCCTCATAGTGGCAAAACTTGCGCAACCCTTATACGACTGGTGCGGATTTGAATAGACATCGTCTGTCAGTTGTTCAGATCTAGAAACTCACCCATAAACTTTCGTTTATGTCACATAACTCTTTTTGGTGTTATGATTGTTTCCCTGTGTGTGTGGATATGAGATTGATTTTCATTTTATTTAATTTATTATTTTTATTATTTACTGTTTGGTATTTATATATTTATGCTTATTTTATTCCATTACATTTATTTTAATGCAAAAACCCACACTATGTGAACGGGTCCACATGGAGCTAGTGCACTTCTTCGACCCGTCCGTCTTGGTTCCCAATGCAAATGGAAAGAGTTTTCAGCATATACGCTCGTTCTCACCTATCTGTTGGTAAAGAGCGAACAACTTACGTTATACGTTCTTTAAGGTCATTAATGTCTGTTGCTCTTCTAATATAAAGGCGTTCTTTCACTATTTCCCATAGCCAGAAATCACATCGAATGAAATCGGGTGACTGTAGTGGCCATGCCAAGGTCCACCTCTTCCGAACCAACGTCAGCCCAATGTTTCAGGCAGGTAATGCCGAACTTTTGACGAATAATGTGTTGGTGCACCATATTGATAGAAGTAAGCTGATATTACGGTATTGAGGGGAATATTATTAATAACAAAATTAGTAACATATAGGATGTAACAGATGTATGTGCAGATAATATGTACGCATATCAATTTCGTGGTTGTTTTTCCTCTGCGTCAAACAGTGTTGCCCCAAACAGACCATATAATTTACTACCCACTGTTTTTGCACGGTCGTAACTGCACCACAAAGTTGACTATGACTGAACTATAGATTAACCATTTAGCATTCATGCGTCCACATCTCAACACCTGATGTGCAGCCGAGGTGGAAATAAGGATTATTTCCTTGCTGTTGCCACATGTACTTGGAGGTTCTAGCCATCCTAAAACCATATTCCTGTTATAGCTATAATTATTAGTCCGCAAATGAAGTAAATACTGATGTAAGGTTATTCATTACATTGTACCCAGCCATCAATAAAAGTATCTGCTCCTATACACATTACACCCCGTATCTAGCTAAGACTCGTCCGTTACAAACTGAGCATTAAAAAATTTTCAAGTATTCCAAAATTAGAACTACCTCATTAAATATTAAATTTCGGAGAGGATCGAGTGTGCTTTCTTAGTTCATGAGGATTTCTGTGCTCCAAATGACGCAACTGTGCTTATTCACGCTGCGACTGACACGACATGTGGCTCCAGGAACACAACTTTAGGATCTATGTCCGTCATGTCGAATAACAGTTCTGCAGCTTGTATACGAGCAATTTTATGAGCATCAGATACGGCCTGTATCATTTGAATATGGGACGGCTTCATTCCCAGATTGAATTGAGGCATTCTTAAGAAACTTGTCTGCGCCATCCCGGTTTCCAATGCTAATCTCGTTCTTGACTTTCCTGCACTCCTAAACACTGTGTCATGATCATTTATGATGTTATCTTCCATACGAATACTTCTTGGACGTCGACTGTTTCCTTTACAGACAATGGTTACAGAACAGGTGTCTACAAATTTCTCAAGCTGTCCACAGATAGTAAACTAGAAACAATAGCTCAGAGTTTTTTGTTAGTATTGATGGTAACCTACACACGTTCATCCAAGTTGCTACCTTCCTTCTCTCTTCCACAGTCGGATGGTCCGTCTCTAATCTGTAACAAAAGAAGAATTAAAATTATGAATTACCATATGAGTGGCAACATATATTTGAAAAACCCTGTGCCACGTAACACCGCCTAAGGCCTTCACAACGACCTCAATTGAAATTTCTTGAATTAGTTGTTTACAACATCCATAAGTAACGTCAAAGAGTACGGATGCTATTTATATAACAACGCATGACAAGCCTTAATTCACTTATTTTGTTGCTGGAGAAGAGAAGCACCAAGACTATCTGGATGTGACTGAAAATCAATGACAAAAACCATACCGGTATAACTTTTTTCTTCGCTGGTGTCCTCACTCTTTGGTACATCGACTACTGTATGTACAGTTCATTGCCTTACTCCCTCTCGAGTTTTTGATCTCATTTTGTACGTGCTTCAAGATCTTCTTACAGTCTTCTTGAGTTATTCCCCATCAGTTTCTGCAGGTTTCGAAATATAAACATTTTCTTTCTCTCCTCCATGTATCCTATAGACTGCGCCCAGAGACGTTCAGCGGCGTGGAGACGGAAATGGTGTGGTGCAAAATGTGTAGCTCTGTTGCCCTGGTTCTCTACTATTGAATCAGTTGTGTGCTACATTTTCTGTGGTTTGAATGCATACAACACAGTAACTGTAACAGTTTCGTGAATATGTATGACCTTGTCGGAATGTAGGAAAGCGATCGTAAGCAGATAATCAATGCAAAATTAAAAAAAAAAAATTAAAATTTTTTATAAACCTTTTTATGCCTTTCAAAAATTTCTATATATTGTCCAAGTCTCATTTAACACAATCTTTTTATTACACAGTGATGACCAGTTTCAATGACTTAACTTCCATCTTCAGATCACATGTAGTAATGTATATGGATTCTCAGTGTACAACGTTGTGTCGTCCATAAAATTCTTATTTCATATCTTAAGGTAAAATGTGCTGTATTCAGCCGCGTTGTCCATGACAACAACTGTTTACAACTGCTGTCATAGAAGGCATGGCCGTACACAGCACATTTTACATGTGCATTTTCTATTCAAAGTGTACGAACAAAACTGTTCGTGACGTACCTAACCGTGAGGCGCACTCTGTACAAAAATACTTGTCAGTGTGTCATTAAGTGACAGACAGGTAAGGAAGCTTTCTGCGAAGTTGTTAGTATACAGTTCCCTTCTTCTGAAAATGAAAAAAATGACATATTTCCGATTAGGGAAGGCTTTTTCGACAAATTTTTTAACCTTCAGAATGTGCGAGTTGTCGAATGCTGTTATTTACTCGCTCCGGGCCATGGGACTGACGTATTGTCCTATAGAAGCCCGCCAGTCTGATCAGGGAACGACCCCGGCGAATTTTTGATACCACGTTTTCTGAAGTGGGGTTGAGCTGGAATCCGCTGTCCTCTAGATTTCCTCGCTCTGTTATTTGTATCGCTTTATTGATTGCATAATCCCAGAAACGCCGAACACGACGCGCGAAACATCCTCCCACCATCTCCCTCCCTTTAGACGAGGAGTCTCTAATCCGAGCATTCATTCTCTAGATAATAGACACCACAGTGAACGAGAAATCAGCAGCATCAGTCGGAGTTCTGTGACGTCGCCAGAAGGTGACTTATAAAAATCTTGGCGAAATGAACGTGTTATTCGACTGATTGCCCGAGATTATTGCATCAGTCTTTATTAAATTCCGTATAAACTACTGAACCCTCAGGAACGAAACACATCCACAGCACATGTCACAAATACTTCCCTGTCTGATAACCCTTTTCAGCCGAAGCGTTTATTTCTCTGAACATACTGCCATACTGCCTGCAAACAGATTGAGTTCCGACAGTTAGCGATTGTAATGAAGTATGGGCATAAAAATTGCAGTGTCTGAGAGACCAGTGTTGTGATATAAAGCGATTACTCCCGCAGTAGATGTCGTTAAGCCCCGCAACCTCACATAATTAGTTACCGTTAAGCCCTGAAATATTCAAGCTACGCAAAACATACAGTTCTTATGCTTCAGAAAACGCTTTTGGAAACGATATATGAGTGTAATATAAACAGCCGTGCAACATTCAAGCTACGCAAAACATATAGTCCTTATGCTTCAGAAAACGATTTGGAAAAGCTATATGAGTGTAATGTGAACAGCCACAAACATACACACTTTCATAGTTCGGAGCTATTATAAAGAGAGATCTTGCCTAGGTAATATTTGAAAACTACAGAGGGAGTAACGATTCATTAAGGCAATGATGCAAAATTTAACAGGTGTTAAAAACGTCTACCTGTGCAAATGAGGATGTTTTCTTAGTTTTGTAATCATTAATAAATGTAATTAAACCATCAGCACCAGCATATAACCAGTGCATATCATTTTCACTTAACTCCATAGTAATAGAGTAGATCTTTCAGCACACTATTAGCAAGCAACTGTCTTCGAAACAGTATCCGCCGACTTTCGATGTTGGCACCTGAAACCTGATGGCATTGAAAGTTTGTGTTCTCCATATGCCAGAACATTCATCGGCTGTGAGGCGAATCCAGATATACAAGAAGATGGAGGCGATGAAGGGTGGTACTATATTTTGCATCAGTAACAAGTGACTTAGAACGAAATAATTCTGGAAGAAGTAGCTTGATAAGCGTATGTATTACTAAAAAACACAGTTAAGTCATTTGCAAGACAACATGGGTTCTAAAAACCAGAATAGACAACATTCATATTGTAATGTAATAAAATAAATATTTATGACTCTTATCCTTTGCTATCAGTGTAATGCAATAGAATGAATATGAGCCGAGACTTATATAAAAAAGACACACACATTAATGTAATGTCTCAGCATAAAAGAGAAATAACTAATGTAGGAATATTATTAACAGTGAATTATGTTGTTTAATTTAGCTCGACGTGTATAAGCACTCAGTACACTAGCTCAGTTTTCAGGATAGTCCAGTAATCGTCGAGAATTAATTGTCCTTTTCTTATTTACCCAACACTACAGATATTATTCCAGGCTCGTGAGAAGTCGTGTGCTTATTGCACCAGAGAATATTTGCCAAGTCTGTTCGATGTACACTACTGCAATACGAAACTTAACATCGTCGTTTCGTCTCGATTCCCCAACATCAGATAACAAGAGTAGCATCTACAAATGAAATGCTATAATGGAACTGGAATCCTGTGACGAGACCTTTTCTGCCTTGGATGTTATCCCGTTATATAAAGAAAATCTGTAAGTAAAATTGTTAAATTATTAGTAGCAGCCTCCTGTCCCGTGGGATCTGAAATAAAGTTAATTGTCCTAACCGACGGCACTTCTCGTAGATGAGCTAAAAGAGAAACGTTAAAGATTTTTCTAAGATGGCGCCTAACAATGAAAATCCTTTGTTAAGGCCCATATCTACTTAAGACAATCCAGGTATCAGACTACCAATTGATTGACCACATACACAAATTCTTTTGACAAAATAACCATTACATTTTTCGGGTTTTAAGTACAACGTACATTATCAGCTGGTACAGCAAGATGAGCTTTACACAAGAACGTCCTCTTAGGTCTGAATCAAAACAGATAAGATAAGTGAAAGAGAAACGAAAGATAGTTCGTGCATATAAGCGCAAGAGTCCATGGAATAACATGTCCATTGTCGTTCTATCTCCTCTTCTTTGGCGTACTTGTCGATTATTTATAAAATTTATCGTAATTGTTAAGTTACATTTTTTAAAACCCAAATCCACCCTGGAGAAACAATACAATATACACGGCAAGTAATCGGAACATCACGTTCCCAGTCCACTCTTTCGAATTTACAGCGGCGCGAATTGAAAAGATAATATATCGGCCTATAATCAGCTTCCATTCAATCGGTTTTGAGCAACCGCAAAGTTTCCATTTTACAATGCGCGAGCGCACTATTGCTATCCTACCACGGAGTAATCGTGAGCAAGCAGTGTCGAATAGCCCAACCACTTTACCCAAGCTTCACTACCATATTTAATTTAAATGTTCTCACTTAATTCTCTCATCGTTATACAATCTCCAGACTGGCACAGATCCCCAACTGACAAACCCAGCCATCTTCTAAAGTTGGAACACAAAACAAGATCTCTCCAAACATGGGTCCAGAAACTATAAGAAGCACTAGAATGTGGAAACTGGTATCAAATTAGCCAGCTTCGTGACTCTCAACCGAAAATTGCTTCCCAGTCGTTGAAACGACCTGGCGCGCCAAAAGTGTGGTGTCATGCACAGCGACCACGCAAAGATGTTGCCCACCGTGTTTATACCGATTAAGATCACCAGATGACTGGAGCACCAGATATAGCATTTCCCCGAGTAAATAATATAAGTTTTTGATTACTACCTCCTTCGTTAACCCTTCGTCTTACATCTTCTATGGTGAGAATACCTGATCTCCGTAAGGCACACTACGGGCCATTAAAACTGCTACACCACGAAGATGACGTGCTACAGACGCGAAATTTAACCGACAGGAAGAAGACGCTTGGATATGCAAATGATTAGCTTTTCAGGGTATTCACACAAGGTTGGCGCTGGTGGTGACACCTACAACGTGCTGTCATGAGGAAAGTTTCCAACCGATTTCTCATACACAAACAGCACTTTACCGGCGTTGACTGTTAAAACGTTGTTGTGATGCCTCGTGTAAGGAGGAGAGATGCGTACCATCGCGTTTCCGACTTTGATAAAGGTCGGATTGTAGCCTATCGCGATTGCGGTTTATCGTATCGCGACATTGCTGCTCGCGTTGGTCGAGATCCAATGAGTGTTAGCATACTATGGAATCGGCGGGTTCAGGAGGGTAATACGGAACGCCGTGCTGGTTCCCAACTGCCTCGTTAACACTAGCAGTCGAGACGACAGGCATCTTATCTGCATGACTGTAACGGATCGCGCAGCCACGTCTCGATCCCTGAGTCAACAGATTGGGACATCTGCACGATCAAGACAACAACCATCTGCACTATCAGATCAACGACGCTTACGGCAGCACGGACTATCAGCTCGGAGACCATAGCCGCTGTTACCCTTGACGCTGCATCACAGACAGGAGCGCCTGCGATGGTGTACTCAACGACGAACCTGGGTGCACGAATGGCAAAACGTCATTTTTTCGGATGAATCAAGGTTCTGTTTACATCATCATGATGGTCGCATCCGTGTTTGGTGACATCGCGGTGAACACGCAGCGTGTATTCGTCATCGCCATACTGGCGTATCACCCGGCGCGATGGTATGTGGTGCCATTGGTTACACGTCTCGGTCACCTCTTGTTCGCATTGACGGCACTTTGAACAGTGGACGTTACATTTCAGATTTGTTACGAGCCGTGGCTCTACCCTTCATTAGATGCATGCGAAACCCTACATTTCAGCAGGATAATGCGCTATCGCATGTTGCAGGTCGTGTACGGGTCTTTCTGGATACAGAAAATTTTCGACTGCCTCCCTGGCGAGCACATTCTTCAGATCTCTCATCAATTGAAAACGTCTGGTCAATAGTGACCGAGCAACTTCCTCATCACAGTACCTCAGTCACTATTCTTGGTGCCGGCCGCGGTGGTCTAGCGGTTCTAGGCGCTCAGTTCTGAACCGCGCGACTGCTATGGTCGCAGGTTCGAATCCTGCCTCGGGCATGGATGTGTGTGATGTCGCGAAGTTAGATAGGTTTAAGTAGTTCTGAGTTCTAGGGGACTGATGACCACAGATGTTAAGTCCCATGGTGCTCAGAGCCATTTGAACTATTCTTGGTGAACTGTGGTATCGTGTTGAAGTTGCATGGGCGTTATTACGGCCAGAGGTGATTGTTCTGGGTACTGATTTCTAAGGTCTATGCACCCAAATTGCGTGAAAATGTAATCACATGTCAGTTCTAGTATAATATATTTGTCAAATGAATACCCGTTTATCATCTGCATTCCATTTTTTGTAACAATTTTAATGGCCAGTAGAGTATTACAAACGTAAGTGACGTGATCTAGTAAAAGCAAGATACACGGTCCAGTCACATTAATCTTACGGCCGCGTGTGCAATAACCACACACAGACCAACAAGTGGTAGAAGTGGCTCGTCGGAGGGATGCGGAAATCAGTGCAGTGGTTGTCGTATTGCGGCAACTGAAAGATTTAGCTAACTCCCAGAGAGCCAGACTATTTGCTTTCGGGGAGCATTTTAAAAACTTCTAGGATTGTAATTTGTTTCCGTTCCATCGTGGTTAAAGTACAACGTGCAAGGCCAAATGGCGCTAACCAAAACCGGCGGCGAAGCAGCTGTGGTGCAACATTGGCTATAGATGATAGGCGTAAAGTACGGCTGTGGAAATGTTTACTAGAATATAGACCAATAACTGTTGAGCAACTGACCGCCCAGTTGAACCAAGGGGCTACGAATAGTGCCTCCTCAACGGCCGTTAAGCGAACTCCGCAAAAGGAGTCTGTTTCTCTCAAGCGTGGCGACTGCTATTCATCGGCTACCAATGCTACATTTGCACGCCTATATTGCAACTGGGGAAGTCCACTTTGTGGCCAACGCCTTTTCAGACGAATCACGGTTTATGCTCCATCGGATAGATGACCGTAAGTATGTTCCACGTGAAGTAGCTGAAACCAAAGATCCTCCAACAATTGTCGGAAGGGCGCAGGTCGGGGCAGGGAGCAAGAAACGACAAGTGTGAAAATATGGGGCAATCAACTTAACAGCTCATGCATCCAAATTGTGGAGAAGAATAAGAACTGAAGAACGGAAAAGAAAATTGAGAATATGTTAGATGACGATAAGTTTGCCTTTAGGAAAGCCAGAGGAAAAAGACAGGCAATTCTGAGGTTGCATTTGGTAATGCATACAAGACTAAACAAAAATCAGCCCACCCGGTTAGCCGTGCGGTCTGACGCAGTGCTTTCCGGGCGGAAAGGCGTGTCGGCCCCGGCACGAATCCGCCCGGCTGATTTGTGTAGTGGTCCGGTGAGCCGGCCAGTTTGTGGATGGTTTTTAGGGGGTTTTCCATCTGCCTCGGCGAACGTGGGCTGGTTCCCCTTATTCCGCCTCAGTTACGCTGTGTCGGCGATTGCAGCGAAAACACTTACTCCAAGTACGCGTACACAATAATTACTCTACCACGCCAAAATTGGGGTTACACGCGTCTGGTACGAGAGTGCGGGCCGAACCCTGGGTTCGGTGTGGGGCGGCGGTGGGGTGAGTGGACGGCCGTAGCGTGTTGTGGGGTTGTGTGAACCACTGCGAGCTATGGCGGGGACGAAACCTCTCCGTCGTTTCTAGATCCCCATACAGTACAATACAAAGAAAAGTCAAGACACCTTCGTAGGATTTTTCTACCTATAAAAAGCGTTCAATATTGTCATATGGGGCAAAATGGTACATATTCTCATGAAAATATGGGTAAGATATAGAGGAAGACGGGTAATATACAATTGTAAAGGAGCCAAGTGATATCAATGAGAGTGGAAGACCAAGAACGAGGTGATCGCATTAAAAAGGATGTAAGACGCGGATGTAATCTTTCGCCCCTGCTGTTGAATCCATACGTCGAAGAAGGAATGGGGGAAATAAAAGAAATATTCCATCTTGGAATTAAAATTCAAAGAAATGCGTCGTTGTAGGAGGAGCCGGCGCCCACGAGCTACTGCTCATAAAGCTATTGATAATGTTATTTGCGACTGGAACTAGTACTACGAAAAATAAAGAGCAAGTGAAAGGTACTGAATCTTTAGCTGCTGAGGTTGAACCTTGTGTTTTCGTTGTAGCAGTACTGATTTTCAGTACCGTATTAACACAGCTGATACTTATTCACACGGTAGCTGTTAGTTGACTGTTGGTGTTGTACGGCGTGGACGTATTAGTGACTTTGGTGCTCCTGGAAGCTTCAGTGATCATGATGTGATTATATATCGTACTTTGAATTATTTTGAAGTGTTTAATTGAGATGTAGGTACATCTTGTTTTAATGCTGCTATGCCTTTTAGTGTAAGAACACATGGTTACCTGATGAGATAATTTACGTAAGATCTGAAGGACATCGTGTGCGTGACACTGTAAATTCAAGAATGGAGTTAAGATTCATGGTGTAAGGATGTTAATCATAGGATACGGTGATGACATTACTGTATTCAGTTATAGTGAACAAGAATTACAGGATCTGTTGAATGGAGAATATGGATCGGGAGTAAAGCGAAGGAAGATGAAAGTAATGAGAAGCAGCAGAAATGAGAATAGCGACAAACTTAACATCAGAATTGATGATCTCGAAGTAGATGAGGTTACGAAATTCTTCTATCTAGGCAGCAAAATAATCAATGGTGGACGAAGCAGGAATGACCAAAAGCAGACTAGCACTGGCCGAAAGGGCATTCTTAGCCTAGAGAACCTACTAGTATCGAACATAGGCTTTCATTTAAGAAAGGAATGTATGTTTGGAGCACGGCGTTGTTTGGTAGTGAAAAACGGGCTGTGAGAAAACCGGAAAAGAAGAGAATCGAAGCATTTGAGATGTGGTGCTGCACAAGACTATTGAAAATTGGTAGGACTTATTCGGTAAAGAAAGAGCCAGTTCAGAGAAGAATCGGTGAGGGAAGGAATATACGGAAAATACAGACAAGACGATGAGACAGGATTTTAGTACACCTGTTAAGTCATCACAGAATAACTTTCATGGTACTAGCGAGAGCATCAGAGAGTAAACACTGTAGAGGAAGACAGACACTGGAATACAGCTGCAAATAACCGAGGGCGTAGTCTGCAAGTGCTGCTGTGAGGTGAAGAGCTTGGTACAGGAGAGGAACTCTTGACGGGCCGCATCGAACCAGTGAGAAGACTCAGAGAAGACTCATGATATATATATATCGTCTCGGTGTCAGTTGCTCTACAGTTGGGCATCTGTTGGGGCGTACACATCTCCGCAGTCGCCTTTCACCCCTGTCGTTTAGGGCTTTTTGGGTAGCACCATTCTGAAATGTACGGTATATGATACATTAACCACTGCGGCACGCGGAAAGCTTACAAACTTAGTCGTTTTGGATATGCTTCCACCCCTGGTTCACAATACCTTTTGGACGGTACATAAATCGCTCCCTGTCGACGTTATTACGTAGACTGCACTGGTTCCCGCGTTCCCCGACTTTTTTTGTATGTCCTTCACTGCTAGTGCTGCCACCAGCAGTCTGTGGGTGGTTATGGCAAGCTGATGTCGAACATGGGCGGGGGCCACATTACTGCGACTGGAACGTGTACCATTCTTAAGTGGCACCTCTGATTCAGATACAGCAATCACTTCTATAGTCAGCGTACAGTCAACAAAATTTGAACTGAAATACAAAAATTATCAACATGCAAACAGTGTACGGGAATGCTGCCGAGTGATTTCTTCGACAACCGCCGATATATCAACAGATGAACACTCCGTAATTTTCAAGGCTTAAGTCCAGAAAGAGAGAACCGTTCAGGGTAATTTACATTCTCGGCTGGTGGGGCCACGCCGAAAAAGACCCGTATTGCGTCATATGCAGAAAGGCAACACACACCGTACACAACTTGCGCCACACGCAAGCAAACATGACCAACGTCGAAAGTTTGATGACCAAATGATAAACAGTTGACTTTAACGCCACTCCTCTGATGTTTAAGCAGACACAGAGGAGAATTCCAAACAGAGCTTTATAAAAATTCTCTCTCTCTGTTTATAAGCTCACTAGCGTAATGTGGTTGACTGTTGTATCCCCCGTGTCATACGTCCGCAGCTCGTGGTCGTGCGGTAGCGTTCTCGCTTCCCACGCCCGGGTTCCCGGGTTCAATTCCCGGCGGGGTCAGGGATTTTCTCTGCCTCGAGATGACTGAGTGTTGTGTGATGTCCTTAGGTAAGTTAGGTTTAAGTAGTTCTAAGTTCTAGGGGACTGATGACCATAGATGTTAAGTCCCATAGTGCTCAGAGCCATTTGAACCATTTTTGAACCCCGTGTCATACAATTGTCAGGTTACGAGGGCCGTAGAGGACCGATGTACAAACGCCACATACGGTTATGACAACCGAGAAAATCCGCTGTTGGCACTGTTCGGCTTAAAAATGAACACAGATAGAAGCTTTTGTCCAAATTATTCTTGTGATTTTGTTCTCTGTCTCGTCACAGAAAAGTAAGAGAGACTGAATGCTACGTCTTAATCCATTGGTAATTAGTACTATCGATCACTTGTCACGTTGGTCATTTTAAATTGTGTGGTGGTGGAATCTGTTAACCGTGCAGTCATTATGCATATGCCGTTTGTAGAATTTTGTTCTTGTGGGGCTCTTCAGTTTTAACACGTGTTAAGAGAGAAAACGTCGTTCCAACAGGCTCTAACACATGTATTGCCCGTGCTGTTAGCTAACATTGACCGCCGGTCAGTTTCAAGCACGTACCAAAAGCCTCAAGCTTCACATTATAAAACAGCCAGTACGTATGTACAGCACAGGAAAACGATGTGTGCTTTTAAATATGTACCGGCTGTTTTGTGATGTGAAGCTTTCATTACCATATTTGCATGAATATGACCACAGGGAGTAATTAGCTGATAGCACAGAAAAGAAATACATTACTGTCTGTCTGGACAATAACTTCTTTCTGAAAAAAAAAATACCGTTCGGTTGGCGTAGCCATGATTTCCTTCTCTGCGATCTCTCGTTCCATTTGCTCGTTGAAAATGAGGGGGTGTCCACTTCTCGAAATACCGGCAGTAGTCGAAGACCCCACCGGGCTGAATTCCCGTAAGCTATCTGAACACAGGATAAAGCCAACTAGTTCTTTACTAAGTTTGGTTCTTTCAGTTGCTTGCCCCCCCCCCTCCCCCCCCACATATATATAGTACTGGTTGAGAATTATATATATATATATATATATATATATATATATATATATATATATGTGTGTGTGTGTGTGTGTTACATAGTGCCTCTCGTAGTAAATTAGCATCTCACCCAATAAAAGCTGCGACATTGGAACATTAGAATGTTTTGCAGCGTTTGCTGTTTCTATGCATAGCATTGTCTATTAAGGAAATGTATATTTGTATTTAATTTCTTCTTGTTGTAGACCAATGTCTCACGAGACAAACTGAACGCTGTGATGTTCGGAGAGTAGAGTGAACTGTTTCTTGTGTGACCCGTTTCAAACACTCGGCACATGATGTAATTTGTAAGTACAAATAGATCGAAATGCCTCTGGCAATATACGGATATTTCAGAAAAAGATGTAGAAGCTACAATATTTGAACACCGGAGAGATATTTTCATTACGTATATTGCAGTTGGTGGACAGTATATTCTCTAAGGAAGGTACTGCAATGTTACCGTTTAAATATTTGCATTTTCAGATTCGAATTCGTTGTCTTCTCTTCCTTATGAGTGTCTGTACCTAAAAATAAAACTCTCATCAAACCATGCCACTGCAGCTTTGACGAACGTCGCTTCTGATGCAGCTGTGCTGGAATCGAATACACTTGACGAATTTTCAACTTTTAATTAATGAATTAGAAGAACCCATCTTGTAATTATCGTCATATATTGTTTGACCATGTACAATACTTATCTAAAGCATTACAGAATTGGGAACACAGGTTCTACGGACAACGAGCTCATATGTAGAGCCTGCAGTCAGAATGAAGTAATCATGTTAGTCGATTCCTTCGGTCATCAAGTCATGTAGTACTGTTAAGGTGTGTGCTTTTACTCGGCTGTGCATCGCGCTACTCCAAACGCGGGTAGCCGATTCGTGAATGTTACAAAGAGCGCACCCAAGAATTGCAACCTTGGTAATACTGCGTTTGCCTTCCTACATTGCAGAGGCACGGCGCCCATCCGTAGAAGCTTCACATGCAAAATGGGGAGGAATAACTCACATCCACTTTCCTAATTTTAACCATTAAATATTATGGTTTAACTGTCGCAGCCATCATTCTTCGATTAGGTAGACGCAGGACACAACAGTCTACAAATATTCCAATGTGCGTGAGTTCTTAAGGGACCAAACTGCAGAGGTCATCGGTCCCTAGACTTACACACTACTTAAAATAACTTAAACTAACGTATGCTAAGAACAACACACACACCCATGCCCGACGGAGGACTCGAGCCTCCGGTGGGAGGGATCTACAGTCTACCGGAGGGATATGTAACACCACAGTAGGCCTACTTTCGTTCTACATGGTCACCTACAGTTAAATTATCCAACAAGTTTGCTATGTGCAGAAGTGACTGTTTCAAGAGCACAGTTATGGTTTTCGTACCCAGTACGATTTCACATACTGAAATATTGTTTGTAGGCCACCAGCATGCGATTACGACACGTCATTACCGACCGGTGAGAGTTTCCAAATGGACATTCTGACTGATAACAAGCTCTCCTCTTGCAATCTGTAAGAAGACAGATCGAAATAAAAATGTAGAAAAATTAGGCTCAGAATTCGTAAATAATATTGTAAGCCGTGCAGCGTAATTTTGTTTCCAGATCCTTTAAATAAATTTTTTAGTATTCTCTCAGGTCCTTGCAGATAGCGAAACTAGTATAATTAGTACAATTTTATATATTCCTGATTTCTTCGTCTTCTACGAAATGTGAATGTGTGTTTTCCGTTGTCTGAGAGTGCTGCTCCTTTACTTGTACACTTAGGCAAAATTCGTGTCAATGTCAGTGATACTTTGAGCTATCTGTTGGTAAAATATGAAAGTAGTATAGGATCTGCTATTACGTCAGTTCGATTTTACCAATCACAGTTGGTGGATTCACAATGGTGAAACGTATTGACCGCGAGAAAACTTTAAATCGGACTTGTAAGTCACAGAACTCGTTAATCTTCAGTATTCTAGAGCCAATGCTGGATCTTATTTGACATGTTTGGAGAATACCGGTAAAAATTTCAGTTGTAGTGTGTGTTACGTTCCATGAATTCCGATAACAGCTTTATTTGTTATTTTTTAAACATTTATTGTTTTATTTACTGTGCTGCATTTATAACATCACTGATCCGGGAATTCACTACGCTGCAGCCCACACATCGGTCGGGGACTACGCACCCTAGAGCTTTCGCTATCGTGACCAGTACTGTTAGCAACGTTGTACTGGCACATACAAGCTTTAAGTGACTTCAAAAATTCATTGACTTAAAAACGTCTTTTTAAGGTAATTACCAGTTGCACTACTGTAGTTTTGAGTCTCTGGAAGTGTACTGTTAGCCAAGGTGGAATAAATTAAAAACTCCAAGTAACTGTTTGTCAGAAAAGCTCTAGATCAGGAGGGGGAGTAAAAATTAATCCATGGCATCTAATTTTGAGTAAGACAGAAGATGTAGACTCAAAATTTGAAAATTAAATTGGGGCTATAGACAAAAAACCGAAAATACGTTTGTAAGTTAAATGATATATTCGAAAGAATTTAGATCACCGTGAATATAAACTGGAGGGGCTGGAAATTAGATTTCATGAAGTAGAGACGACATTTGCTTCCAAACTGGATATATTTGATAGAAATTTGAGGAAGGGTGTGGAAAAGAATAAACTGAAAGTTAACAGTGGAGCGAAGAAAGTTAAGTCCACTCAGCAAAATCTTCGTGATGAAGTGGTGAAGGTTAACTCATGATTTTAACTGAAGCTGAAAACAGAGGTTAAACGTAGTGTTCAATCAGCAGTGAGCAGTTTTGAAACTAATATAGATGCCATTGCCGTTCGAATTGACAGTGTGGAAGCTAATAAATCGCACTTGGCAAATATTATACCTTCCATGCAATTTCATCTGACAATAAATGTCAGCCTGCTGCTTTCTAATACTGAAATTATATTTAACTGAATGAGGAACGGAAGAAACATATGGCACAACCTGATTAAAAGAAGAGATTGGTTGATAGGATACATTCAGGTAATAGAAGCAAATGTTGGAGGGGACTTTGCAGAGAGAGACAAGGACTGTAGTCTAATACATGGATTCTAATGAATAAACAGTGTTGTAATCACTATCACCAATCAAGGTAAGGATTGGAGGGCGTCTTAAGGACGTAGAAGTGTATTCCGATTAGCCTGAATAAAACCATTGGAGGAAAGGTAGAGAATTTTCCTTCCCTAAAACATTGTAATCAGCGAGTACATTTTTTTTGTGTTACACATATTCATCAAGCTTATAAAATTTATAAAACCAATACAGTTAGTGGTGTAGCTGCAAAAATTTACTGATACGTAGAAGAAATCGACATACCTACAGCTGTGATGTCTGACAATAATCCACAATTCATATCAAAAGAATGCCACAGAATTTAGCAGCTGTTTGTATCAACATATTGTATACAACACCATACTAACCATACCAACCACTTGAAAACTGAGATATCGTACTAGCGTAAATCTACTGTAGAAATAGATACACCACAGGCGGAATATGTGTTGAATTGTTTGAACACGTCATCAACTGCGCTGGTCGTGAATGTACTGGTCAGCCACCATACTAGATCCTGAAGGGAAAACGGTCACCTGATTTACTTACAGTATGATTTTCCCAGTGAAGAACTCGAATTGAAAGTGTGGGAGAAGCCATCAGAAAAACGACATGAGTGGGGGACAACATGAAAGAGATGATGGCTAGATGAGAAAACAGACATACATAACTTCCAACTGTAGACTCTATTCTGGTTCAGAATCAGCAAATAACCAGAGAGGAAGCCGGAGAAACCGAAAATATTTTCGACTTCATTAAAGGATCATTTACAGTATTCAGAAAACCAATGGAAAATGTTTACAAACTAGCCAGATTTGAGTCAGATGAAAAGTAGGGGACTAGAGATTCCATTTGGTTAAGAAAATGTTACCGCAGAAGAGACTAAGTGAAATCAAATTTATTTAGAAGATTTTAATAGTATTACTTTGGAAGCTTGTTTTACCAGTTTTTTCTGTTCGTTTGTTGCAATGTAACGTAGCAAGTTATTGCCAGATAACATTCAGTACAGTATAACAACCAGACGCGTATCACGGAGGCTGCAGGAAGTAGCTTCAGCCATGAGTCACGCGCAGCTGACGCTGGGAACGATCGGAAGTAACGCCTAGTAGGAACGAAAATTCATGCTCTCTACGAATCTAAATAAACTTCAGTAATTATTAACCGATTATGTAGAAACTTCGTACCCATCTTTTGTTATTCAGTAAATGATCTTCTAAAAATTTCAAAATTCTTCCTATTACAGTTTCGGAGATTGAGAAAATTAATTAAAATTCAGAAAACCGACACTTAGGTCTAAAAAATCAGTTAGGAACAATAACATATTGTCTTTTGTTATCATTTAAAGTCATCTAGAGTTCTAAATGTATAAAAATAATTTAATTGCAATTTTTCTTTTTAAAACTATAATTACTCTGCTTTTTGTCGTGTAAAAAGCATTCAAAACTATTATTCGTTTATTATTTTGCTATGTGTATAAAAGGCAATGAGTGACAGAGTGTATGTGAGACACACGTAAAATTTAATATTATTTTCTGTAAAACATTACGAAACTGGGCCGTAGGAAAGCTGTATGGTAACAATGATACTGGTGACGTATGTCGATGTATGCATGCTTCTGTAAGAGAGCAGCCAGAATAGCAGTCTAAAGTGAAACAAGTTTCTAAATTAATTTCTAAGTCGTTTTTCATTTTGGTCATTTATGTTAAATACTATATTAGTGTTTGCATTTGGAATGAGGTCAATGACTTTCTGTTTAGTAATTGGCTGAGGCAAGTTTTGCCGCGAGAGTGATCTAGAAGGATCATTCTGACTGGTCAGTCAGACTTATCAGCCAATCTGATTTAGGATGTTCACGTGCACAAAAAGTTAGATATGTAGAGAGTGGAGTAACATCGAAATAGTCGCTCACTAGCTATCGGACGTATAAGGTCACGTTAGATGTCACGGTGTGCATAATGTGTAAAATGAAGGAATATTGAATTCCTCGTGTTTAGTAAGAGTCATGACCAAAGCTCTTGCAGTTACGCAAGTTTTGATAAAATTGGGCCATTTCTGGATCGATTTGTTGGAAAGTTATGAGCGTGTGAGTTTTCGGCCTTTAGTGAAAAATCCGTGTGGCATATTCTGTGTTCACTATGGAATACATGGCGAGCACTTCTACTATAGAAGACCACTGATGAGACCGAATGTGAAACTCACTTATAGTAGTGGATCAGTGATTACTAGTTGGAATATTCCATCTGGTCGGATTGGAAATCGATTTCTGGCTGCTTTTGCATGTGATTATTTGTTGTTGTTTTAAGTGTGAATTGAGAACGATAGAGTAGTATCTCACTAAATGTGGACTTGATAGCAGTTTCCAGTTGTTGCCTAAGCAACAAAAAGCCTGGTCTTGGAATTTTCGGTTACTTGTTAAAGTCAAAAATACACCATGTTACGGCTCGAAATATGATAAATATGGGCTTACAGGCACTGTTTTTCACTACTAGAGTTACGCGTTATCATCTGGGTAGGTATTAGGTGGCATTTTTCTTCAACGCTGCTTTATCGCTGCCTAGTAAGTACGTACGATTGCAGAGTGAAGGGACGTCGAACGGAAGCCGTACTTAGGTAGGTGGACATTTAATAAGAGCAGTATGAGATACGAACCGACCCTACCCTGCCAAAATTGGTGCTTCGGCGTCCGGGAAAAGCAATCGGAAAGTTCGGGTTTGTAAGAAATTTAAAAAAGCAGCGTGTGAATGAACTTTAGTCGGAAAACAGCAGCGAGAACGACTGGTAGAGCGAGGTGGCAGACGATGTCGGCGACAGCTGAACATCGAGAGGCGGCGCGCAACAGCAGCAGCCAGGAGTTGGTAGTAGGTGGCAGCTGTGTCCAGAGTGGGGACCCACAAACTTCACCTGCGGGGGCGGAGCCTGGTGAACGGACACGCTGTTCTATCTCGCTGTGCAGACAATGTAAAAGAAAAGGTAAGTTGTGTTTTAGTCCAAGTTTTATTTGGCTCTGGTTCAAATGGGTCTGAGCACTATGGGACTTAACATCTGAGGTCATCAGTCCCATAGAACTTAGAACTACCTAAACCTAACTAGCCTAAGAACAACACACACATACATGCCCGGGGCAGGATTCGAAACTGCGACTGTAGCAGTCGCGCGGCTCCGGGCTGAAGCGTCTAGAACCGCTTGGCCACAACGGCCGGCAAAGAATCTTATGAAGAGGATTCCATAATTGGTAATTTTAGTTTTGATGTATCGCAAGCTAGTGATAGTTGTTTACCTCAGTCAATAACTTCCGCTTATGGGGCAAAAAATTTAAAAAACACGATGGAAGTCGATGTTAGATATGTACCTGTAACTGTTACGAAGATGAAACAGGAACCAAGGTCAGTTGCTTGTGAACCAAAAGATAGTGTTTTCGATATGTTCGCGAATATTCTCAAACATATGGTCTCGCGGTAGCGTTCTTGCTTCCCAAGCACGGGGTCACGGGTTCGATTCCCGGCGGGGTCAGGGCTTTTTCCCGCCTCGAGATGACTGGGTGTTGCTGTGTCGTCTTCATCATCATCATTCATCCCCATTACGGTCGGAGGAAGACAATGGCAAACCACCTTCACTAGGACCTTGCCTAGTAAGGCGGCGCAGGTCTCCCGTGTCGCTCCCTTACGCTCTGCAAAGGAGTATGGGACTCTTCATCATGAAGGAAATGGGTTCAGATATAAAATCTTCATCAGGTTCTGATATTGAAGTTAAAATGAATAAACTGGGTTCGGATATGGACAACAAAATGGGTAAATTGGGTTCTGATATAAGTGGGTTCAATAATGAAGTTGATTAATTGATGTCTGAAGTTAATCAAGGGTTTACAAATTTGTCAGTAGAAATGGGATCTAAGATAGAAGATAGAAATTCTAAAATAAGGGATGCTTGGAAATAATGATATGACTGTTTAGTGACAGTATTAAAAGTGAAGTGAATCAGGTAAAACTAGAATGTAACTAAGCAGTTGTAACAGTGAAAGGGGAATTATTTTCACAAATTAAGCACGTTGCTGAGGATAGCAAACAATTAGATGAACAAGTGAATTCGGAATTAAATAAAATTCATGTAAAAGTCCATAATGAAGAAAAACACTGTGAAAATAGTCACCTTGTGTTGGAAAATCAAATTAAAGAAGGGAAAGATGTATGTGCTAAGTTTGGAGTGCAAGTGGCTAGCAAAATTAGTAACATGCAAACTATCATCCAGCAGTTTAGTGCAAACGTAGACAGGCAATTGTATAACCATGAAGGTAGATTAACAAAAGTAGAACAATTTGTTAATACCAGCAGTGGTTATGTTGTATCCAATGGTGTAGTAGATTCATGAGAAATTGTTTATGTAACTCACTGACTATTTCTGTGATTAGATCCTAGCAAAAATGTTCATTCTAAAGAATTTTTTGCCTAAATCGTGGGATGACAAACAGAAGATAGGATTTATTACATCAAATTTAATGGGAGAGGCTCGATTTTGCGGTAATTTTGCTTCTGATAAATACGACAAGTTAGTGGAGTTCAAGCATGCGTTTCTCGAAGAGTATTGGGGAAAAAGAAACCAAACGGAAGTCCTGAATAAACTCTGGTCAGGGAAAAAGTATGATCCCGAGAAGGGAAATATTAAAAGATTCATGCAAAACTGGGTTACAACTTTGTCGTATTTAAATTCTAAGGTGGAAGCAGACCAAGTTATTTTGGGAATTGAGAATAAATTACCTTTATATTGAAGGAATAAGATAATATCAGCTCGTTCGGATGATATTGATTGGTTTATTCATTATCTTGAGAAGGTGGCGAATATTTTGAAAGAGGAGGAAAGTGTAAGAAGGGATTTTAGGCCACCTATTAGGCAGACTGAAACCAGAATCGAAGTCAACGTGAACAGAATAGAAGGTCAAAGAACTCATAATTACAGAGACAGAAACCGAGGGCGAGGGGGTTCGGTTGGAGACCGGTTTAATGACCAAGACAGAAACACCAGTCACTATAGGTGGGGTGCATATAGCACAGAACTTTTTGATAGTTAATGGGCTAAGTGTAGATATGCAGTTGGGTGCAAATTTCTTGCAAAAATACGTAGCATAAGTAAATTTTGGAATTAATGAAGCAGTTATTAGAGTAAATAAAAGGTTAATAGCTATTAACTTCATTGGAAAAAGACATTATGTATCCCGGGACAAAAATAACATTCCGGTAAGATATTGCCGAACAACCGAATATATTGAGAAAGAGAATGAATATGGAGAAAGTAAGGAAGTACATCCTTCTGAAAAAGGAGGATGACATAATGCACAAACTTTCATGAAAAACATACTGAAGGAAGACGGAGACAGTAGTAATTAGGAGGCCCCAGGGGACGCGCATTCCTTGCGTTATCAGGTGCTTGACGAATAACAGCCATCCCAAGTTGTTGTCAACCTAACTCTTCATCACTAAGAACTGTTGCTATCATCTATCCTTCTTCCCTGTTAGAATAGAGTTTGTAGAGTGAGTCTAGTAGAGAATGAAGTTTGAAAGTAGTAACTGGTGTAAGCAACATGACTAAAAGGAGAATAACCAGAATGAAAGAGGAATGAAAGTGAAGATGAAAAGCAAAAAAGAAGGTGCCTCGATAATATGTGGTGACATAGTCATTTTTGCAACAGGTGAAAATGTTTTGTGAGATGTTTGTGTTAAAGGCAAGAGAAAGTTGTCTACTAAATGTGAAAAGGAATTTTGTATATGATGTATGATGGAGAGCAGTAGAGAGTGACATAGGTAATTTTTTTCTACTTCGATAATTTGTATTCTCTTTTAATTTTGTATATAAGGTGTATTGCAGAGCCTCTGAAGGAGACACAATGAATTTTAGTATTTTCAACAAGCTTGTATTTCTTGTATTTTCTGTATATAAATTGTATATGATGTGTTTTGAGAGCCACAAAGGTTTGCCTGTATCATTTTCAGCATGTTTAATAATTTTGCTGTTTCTTTGTGTATAATAGCTCATATTATTTAAAGTCTTCAAATATTTTCTTCTGACAGGAAAGAAAGTAGAGAAAGAATATGTGTGTAAATTTTTTGGATGAGCAATGCTTTGAACAGGAACTTGCTTAATGCCAAAATTGATTTGTTGGAAATAGAATTAAGTAGTGGTGCCAATTTTGGGTACTACTGTTATTTTTGAATAATAGTTAATTCATTTTTTACTGAAATAACTAGTGCCATATCAGACTATGACAGAAGATGTTGGATTTCAATGAATATGAATTTGCCTGGGGAAAAAGATTTGTATAAATGAGAAGTAAATTTACAAGGACAGTAAACATTGGGAAAGTTCTGAGTAAGTTTTTGTGTTTCTTGTTAGGAGCTATGATGAATATATGTATTAAGTTAGGACGAATATATTAAGAATAGAAAGTTAGACATACTGTATTTTGCAGGTACGAGAAAATGTAAGGAACCCGATCTGTGACTGAGGGCTGGACGCTGTATCCCAACGATGTGTATAGAATACAACCCATGAGTGAGTGTTAAAAAGGCAGTAATCAGTTTTGTGTAAAAAAAAAAGTGCAAGCCGCTATGTTATCGTCTACTAAACGTACACACACCAAAGCGATTGTAGTGTGTAAATATAACAGGACGCTCCCCATAGCGATTTAAATAATTTGGTAGATTTCATGAACGCTCACCAAAGAAATTTGAAATAATTTGGTAGATTTCATGAACACTCACCATACGGATGTGAAAAAATGTAATTCTTTGTAAAATAGTTAGGAAATAAATAGGACACTCCCCACAGCGGTTAAAATAATTTAGTAAATTTCTTATATGCTAGCAAAGCGAATTGTAAAAAATAGGAAAATCTTTAAATTCAAATTTGAAAACTGAAAATTAATTCTTTTCATAAAAAATTTAGTTTCAATGAAAATTTAAATATTGATTCACGTAAATGGCTTATTAACTCAAATTTTGTGAAAAGAATCTTAAAATGCGTAATTTTGTGAGAAAGATATGATTTTTAAACTAAAGAAAAGTTTTGTAAAATTACTTTAGTTGTTCGCTATCAATTCCAAGTCTTTGCCATTTGATGTAACAGTGTATGATATTGTAATGTAGTGTGGAATTTTGTTTATCTGAAAATTTTTTTTGTTGTAATTAAGAAGAGCTTTGGTTAAACATTCCATAGTTAAATGGGTCAGTGTAGTTAATGAGATCAGTAATAACACTGCTGTGGGAAGAACCGTAAAATGTACTCAGGAGTAGTTTTAGGTTTTTAAGGGGTGTGTAACGTAGCAAGTTATTACCAGATAACATTCAGTACAGTATAACAAGCAGACATGTGTCACGGAGGCTGCAGGAAGAAGCCTCAGCTATGAGTCATGCGCAGCTGACGATAGCGTCCGTGGGAATAATTGCAAGTAACGCCTAGTAGGAACGCAAATTCATGCCCTCTACGAATCTAAACAAACTATAGTAATTATTAACCGATTTTGTTCACACTTGGTACACCATCTTTAGTTATTCAGTAAAGGACTTTTCGAAAATTTCAAACTTGTACCTATTATAGTTTTGGAGATTGAGAAAATTACTAAAAGTCAGAAAACCGACACTTGGGTCTAAAAACTCAGTTAGGAATAATAACAATTTGTCTTTTGTTATCATTTAAAGTAATCCAGAGTTTCAATGTATAAAAATAATTTAATTACAACTTTTCTTATCAAAACTTCAATTACTGTGCTTTTCGTAGTGTAAAAACCATTCAAAATTATTATTCGTTTATTATTTTGTTGTGTGTATAAATGAGGATGATTGAGAGATTGTATGTGAGACATACGTAAACTTTAATATTATTTTCTGTAAAACATTACGAAAGTGGAGCGTGGGAAACCTGTATGGTAACCACGATAATGATGACGTATTTCGAGGTGTGCATGCTTTTGTAAGAGCGCAGGCAGAATAGCAGTCTAAAGTGTAATAAGTTTCTAAATTAATTTCAAAATTATTTTTCATTTCCGTCATTTGTATTAAACAATGTATTAGTATTTGCATTTGGAATGACGTCAACGCTGCTTTTTCACTGCCTAGTAAGCACCTACAATTGCAGAGTGAAGGGACGTCGAACAGAAGCTGTACTGAGGTAGGTGGACATTTAATAAGAGCAGTACGAAGTACGTACCAACCCCACCCCGCAGCAATAAGTCCATCCAGATATTTTTGTGTGAGAATATGAATTAAGTAGTGTGTAACTGCAACGACCCACCGCACTTACAACAATCAGCCGTATGACGAATGGTGGCGATTATAGGGAAGTGCCAGATGGGATTGTGGGAGTCGTTGGTTTATCTTCTCACTGAATCATCAGAAAACTAAGTGAGAGATTGATGATAAACAAGGAGGCATCTAGTGGTGCACCTGTTGCTGTGTTAGCCGTTGTTTATAAACAAGATAGTGGGCAGCTAAGATATAGTGTGCCTGGTACTCTGACTTTCGTTGGGCTATGAATGGGTGCAAGTGTGAGGGCTCAAGTTAGTTAAAATACTGTTTTCACAAGTATATTCAGAGAACTGAACTGATTGGCTAGTGGCAGGTGATGTCTGAAGTACACTGCTGCCAGTTGGATACTTATTCCGAACTTGAGGGACAGATAATCCACAGACATGTAGAAGTGCCCATGGGTGTGCCACCCCTATTGGCGATGTGTGAACCAAGGATGGCGAATTTGGTGCCACATGTTTGATGTGGCAGCTGTAGGAGTGTTACACGTAAACAGACAGCCATATTTCAGCCAGTCACTTTGCTGAAAAACAAACAACAAGTCTATCTTGTGGCAAGTACGCTCTTCATGATGGCCTGTATACAGTCTGTGGTTCTGCAATTCAGCAATATGATGGTCTTATCTGTGTTGCTGGGAAGCTGCAATTGGGGATCACCATCGATTATATGAAACAACTTTAAAAAATTGTGAATTTTTGGCCGTATATTGATTAAACTAACTTTTATCAGCCTCCACTCACAACACAGCCCATACAACAGTCGAATATCACTGTGTCTCGTCTGTCCAAAGTAACATAGGAACAATCCAATCACAGTACTAGATGACATTTGGATTTTCACCAGTGGAGAGTGAAATGAGACGTGCGGACGGCAGTAGAATTGTTTAATTGACTTCTTTATTCCGTCCCTCCACCGTATTACATCAGGCACAGCTTGTTGGAAACGTCCTGTTGCCTCTCATCCAAAGCAGTAGACGTCTAGCATCCCTGACAGCGGAGAGAGCGGGGCCGAGCGTGGTATCACTCGAGTGCTGCTGTCAGGGACGTCTCTAGCTGCAACCGTGATGACAGCTATCCAGCGGCTGGATAGCTGTATACTCTGGCGAAGGCTCTCTCGTGACTCAGGCCAGCGTGCCCTGCCCCATGGAGGATCAGCGGACGCCATCCTGCACTCCAGGATGTTACTCCAGGTGTCACTACCTCGTGATGTAGGCTGTGATACGGAGATGCTAATATGTTACTACACGAACAGCTGAGTACTTTTGCACTCCAGACTATATTCGTTTACGACTTAAGGCACGTACTCAAAACATTTCCGTGGTGGCAAATGAGGAAAGGCTTCTGTTTTCCACTGGCATACTGCACCGTCAGCTATTGCTGTACAGCATCCAGATGGCTCTGCTTCCAATATCTGTTAGCCATATTTAGCCTCGCAATGCATAGCACTCTAGGCTGTGAGCGGCTGCCTCTGTAGCAATTCACCTCCGCTCTGGCGTGCAGTTTGTCACAATATGGTCAGTACGCTACAGTGTCGGTCTTTTTATCAAGATCCGGTCCCTCAGGTCAACCAGAATTAATTATTCTTTACACTAAGAGTTCCTGGCGACTGGCCCTTCTGGCCTGATTCGCCTCTTAAGAATTATTCTAATAATTCGATTCCCTAACCCCATCACTTAATCTTACACATTTCTACAGGGCCCTTTGCCCTGATCCTTAACTCAAGTCCAATGGAACGTACTTCAGTACTAGGCTTCTTGCGCAATAACTTCTAATACGCTGTTCAAACATACAACCTAAAATCAATCGGTTACGCTTAATACTGCGTTGTTGTGAATTGATTTTCCTTCTGCAGCTTTTATGTTTTGGGTATCCAAGCCACTGGAATCTGAATGCTGGTTGGGTCCAAAATCCGTCTTGTCGTTTGTCTTCTACGTAACCAAACAACGATTACGCTCAGCAGAATAAACGTCAAAAATGGTTCAAATGGCTCTGAGCACTATGGGACTTAACTTCTGTTGTCATCAGTCCCCTAGAACTTAGAACTACTTAAATCTAACTAACCTAAGGACATCACACGCATCCGCGCCCGAGGTAGGATTCGAACCTGCGACCATAGCGGTCACGCGGTTCCAGATTGTAGCGCCTAGAACCGCACGGCCACTCAGGCCGGCAGAACAAACGTCAATGCAGTGTTTCGTATGACGTTAAAATCGGCACTTACAGGATCAGGAAAATGACATGGAAGGACTAACCTGTTTAACTAATACATTTATCCTTCGACAAGAACATTTATTGGTAAATTGTTTGTTTGGTAACAACAGGTCCCCTTTGAAAAATAGGCAGGAAAATTAAAGTTTATTTGCCATTACAGATATGATAGCTTTCGAAATGGTAAATGAGGTAGCTGTCACATTACAATAATAGTAACCTAAAATAAATTCCAGAAATCAGACCTTCACAATATTAACCTTTTTAAAAAAATTTAATTTAAACAATTTTGAATAAACCTGCAAATTAAAATAATTAAAACACTTACATATAAATTTATTCAAGCAAATTCAAATCCAAGACATCAGACAGACGCCCACAAGATAAATATTAACAAAGATAACAATTGGCAAAGATTACAGTTACCCAAAGGGCTTACACCAAAAAAATTTACAACAAAACATAGAAAAAGGATATAAGGGAAACTTTATCTTGCGAAATCAGTTCATCAAAGGCCTCTTGGACGATAACAGAACTTCATTTACAGTGAAAGTTAGGTAACGTAAATATACTTAGACAGCGAGGACGCGCGACTGTAAACAGACAGCAAACAGCGCTAGGAAGAGCTCGAGAGCCGAGCACAGTAGGTCGCCAGTAGGCCAGGCCCACCCGGCGGGAAGCCGCCGGCACTGAGCACTCCCACCGCAACTTAGTAAGTGCTGTTAACAAACAAGAAAGATAAGTGTCTCACTGGATTATACTACAAGTAAAGTTATGGTTTAACCATGTTGCACTCAAGAGACTTTGCAATAATTTGATACTCCCTAGGAAATAAGCTTCACTAACTGAGAACTAGTGAAAGGGAGCTCTAATTTCTTCCAGGAAGGGATATAAAAAGCAATCCGCTAGGGCTATACCATTAGCTGGAACTCACAACATACTTATCTCGCTGGACAGTAGTAATACCAGAGAGCCCATCAGCTTCTAAAACATCGTGAAAACAAATATGAAAATTCAGAGGTAGTTGGTTCTCTGGCATAAGAATTTTAAAACAATACAATGCTTTTTTTGAAGAACTTGGTATGGGATCGGCCCCAGAAACAGCTATGCGTGACAGCTGGGCACGTTACATACCCCTAACAACATTAACCATGGCAAATTTTTTGAGAGAGAACGCTGGCTAGCAGATTAATGCACGTTACTTCAAAATAACGCAGAGCAGAAAGGGCAGTCACTAGTCATAGAATCACAGAGCCACTAATAAGGCGTGCATGACAACTCACTGAACATAAACACGAACATCCGTTCAAATAGCTTGCGGAGTGGGAAATCATTACATAGACCTGAGCACCTACTCTGAAGCGCCAAGGAAACTGGTCTAGGCATGCGTATTCAAATACAGACATATGTAAACAAGCAGAATACAGCGCAGCGGTCAGCAACACCTATATATGGCAACAAGTGTCTGCCGCAGTTGTCATATCGGTTACTGCTGCTACAATGGCATATTATCACGATTTAATTGAGTTTGAACGTGGTGCTAAAGGCGCACGAGTGATGTGACACAGAATCTCCGAGGCAGCGATGAAGTGGGGATTTTCCCGTATGACCATTTCACGAGTTACGGTGAATATTTGGAATTCGGTAAAATATGAAATCACCGACATCGCTGCGGACGGAAATAGATCCTGCAAGAATGGGACCAGCAACGACTGATGAGACTCGTTCAACGTGACAGAAATGCAACTCTTCCACAGATTGCTGTAGATTTCACTGCGGGGCCATCAACAAGTGTCAGTTTGCGAGCCGGCCGCAGTGGCCGAGCGGTTAAAGGCGCTATAGTCTGGAACCGCGCGACCGCTACGGTCGCAGGTTCGAATCCTGCCTCGGGCATGGATGTGTGTGATGTCCTCAGGTTAGTTAGGTTTAAGTAGTTCTAAGTTCTAGGGGACTGATGACCACAGCAGTTAAGTCCCATAGTGCTCAGAGCCATTTGAACCATTTGTCAGCTTGCGAACCATTCAACGAAACATCATCGATATGGGCTTTCGCAGCCAAAGGTCCACTGGTGTAACCGTGATGACTGCAATACACAAAGCTTTACGCCTCGCATGGCCCCGTCAACACCGACATTGGACTGTCTATTACTGGAAACGTTTTGTCTGGTCGGACGACTCCCGTTTCAAGTTGTATCGAGTGGATGGACCTGTACGGATATGGTGTCAAACTCGTGAATGCACGGACCCTCATGTCGCAGCGGACTATTCAAGCTAGTGGAGGATCTGTACGGTGTGAGGCGTGTGCAGTTGGAGCACTATGGGATCGCTGATACGTTAGATACGACTCTGACAGGTGACGCGTGCCTAAGCATCCTGTCTCTTCACCTCCATCAATTCATGTACATTTTCCATTCTGACGGACTTGGGCAATTCCAGCAGGACAGTGCGATACCCCACACGTCCAGAATTGTTAAAGAGTGGCTCCACGAACACTCTTACGAGTTTAAACACTTCCACTAGCCACCAAACTCCTCAGCCATAAACATTAACGAGCATTTCTGTTAAGTCTTGCAGCGTGCTGTTCAGAAGATATCCAAACCACTTCGTACTCTTACGGATTTCAGGACAGTCCTGCAGGGTTCATGGTGTCAGTTCCCTCCAGCACTACTTCAGACATTAGTCGAGTCCATGCCACGTCGTGTTGCGGCACTTCTGCATGCTCACGGAAGTGCACGATATTAGGCGAGTGTACCAGTTTCTTTGGCTATTCATTGTAGTTGCGCCCAACATAAGCAAACCAGAGCTGTATCTCCTTCCCAGTCCTGGGGAAGAACAGTGAACGATGACCCGGAAAGGACGTCGTGCTGATCAGCACCTCGTGTCCGCTGCTCCAAGCACTGCTATTGCGGTCAGCTCCACACTGAGCGAAGACTACCCGCCAACTGCTTTCGACGCGCTTTTCGGTGGCTTTTCCCCAGACGCGACTCCAGTGGCCGCTTTTGAAGACTAAGAGAGTCAGCAAGAACAGCAGAAGGGAGTAACCCGCTCCACCTAGAGAGACACCAGTTAAAAGTTATCGACAGTGGGAAGGTGAAAAGAGCCGCCATAGCTCAGGCAATAGTCAATGTTGTCTCCTTCCGGTACCGATATAAATTTTCATGCTCCAATAAGGTTCTCATGGAGACTCGTATCTTCTGTAAATTCAGAAGCGGATTTATAGATTGCATTTATTCTGGCCCTAGAGTTTGATTTAAGCTGGTTAGATTTGTGACAGGCAGCACTTCCATGGGCTTCTCCTTCCATGGGCTTCTCTGGCCAGTAAAAACGAGGCTGCGAAATATTCAGGTGACTTATCTCTGATGTCGCGGAGGGCAGTTGGAAAGTAGGCCCAATTATCTCTGACGCTGCTCAGTAACAGACCACTCCAGACTTATTCTAACGTCTTTGCTGATGTAAGCTCCCCCTGCTCTAAACCACTAGCCACTGTCACCGTCATGTCAAACTTAAGAGTGCAACCAACGCGCCTCGACCTGCTGAGAGTACAATTCCGGCTCGTTCCTCATTGCTTTTTCTTACCTACTTATGGCTCATCAGCAATTTCACTCCGCAGGAATCCTGCCCCTCTGCCGCGAGGGGTAGCCGCGTGGTCTTAGACGTCCTGTCACGGTTCGCTCGGCTCCTCCTGTCGGAGGTTCGAGTCCTCCCTCGAGCATGCGTGTGTGTGTTGTCCTTAGCGTAAGTTAATTTCAGTTATATTTAGTACTGTATATGTTTAGGGACCGATAACCTCAGCAGTTTAGTCCCATAAGATCTTACCACAAATTTCTAAATTTTCCTGCCCCTCTCCTATTACCATATTCGGACAGATTGTCATTTTTGTCTCTTTGCTTCCCCCAATTTCTGCATATCTTCCGTTTTCTTTTGCAATTAATAATAGTCGCTGCTTTCTTACTCTTACAAATTTCTTTCATATCCCCCGCTTGACAGTAAACGTATGAACTTTATAGCCCTCGTAAAGTGCTGCTTTCCTTGCTAATAGTATATTAACGGAAACAAACACTTGCTCCATCAGATCTGTGCCTACCTTGAAATGAGAAGGTAAGTTTTTGTGCTCCGGTTCTAAAACCAGCCTCATCTCCATCGGTCCATCCTTCTCTACTTTCCTTAAACGCCCTAAATACTATTCCGGCGACAGGTTTCTCCCAAGCCAACCTCTTACAGCCTCCTGTAGTTCTGCCGCTTTCCCTCATGCTTCCCAAGCACTAACTTCTACGGACTGCAACCATTTTGTCATTACCACATTCCTACATAAGGTTTCTATTTCGGTTTGTAATTCCTTGACATTCTGGTTAACTGCCTTTTCTGCAGCTCTCATGACTTTGCTCCCTTTTGGCAACTCAGTATCCTCTGCTACAGTGTCGTCCTCCCTTCGAATGTCTTCCTCAGAACTGCCAAATACTGTTTTCATAAGCCGACCTCCAGTGTCGATCCAACCCTTCTTCCTTCGCGTACGTGAATAAACCCCCATTTCCTGCATCATCTCACTCCTTAATTTCTCGTACAATCCATTTACTCTCTCACTTTAGCTTATACTTCCATTTAGTATACCGTGACTTTCCGTTCCTTGACGGAATTTGTCGAATGTTTCTTTCATTCTTCTCACCTCGTTACGCGTGTCCCATGCGTTGAATATCAGCTGTATCACCTAGCAATGTCTGGTGATCACTACGTTTTCCTGCTTGGCAAACACTTCTCCCCCTTGTAGGTGCTGGTTGCGTAACGCTTCCACCCCAACAAACATCAGTAGCCCCGATATGAAGCGCGTCATCCGGCCTTCTCTGCACAGCAGCTATGGCAGGGATACCAATTACTTTCCTCCCCCTTAAATTCATTGCTGTTCCGCAGCTTCTTATACCAATTACACTAAATCTATATCTAATCTAAAAATATTAATCGATTATGCCCTAGGCGTTAATCGATACGGATGTTCCTCGTTACCGTTTCAATCGCAAACTCTTGTTTATCTTCCGATACTTTCTCCTCACTCTCTCTCTCTCTCCTGTCCGCACTTACTATCCCTAAAATAACATCCGGACTCCCTTGTAATGTATTAAACTTTCTACATGCACAGTTCTCGTCGGCACCTGAATCTTGACGTTAATGGCGACATAGTCTCTACCACTTGGTATGGCCCCTGGTACTTTGCAAAAAATTTCTTTGTCCTTCTCTCCGGCGTAAACAAAGTTGATAGCATCACCCACTGACCAGCCTTATACTGTGGAATTCTTGCCGTATGTCAGATTCCTTCTTGCTGTTTCTTCAGTGCTGTTGTATTTGCCTTCCATACTCCATTCCAAGTTTCCCTAATCACTCTGGCGCATTATTTAGCTGACTCCCCAGTCTTCCCTCTATTCGTTTTCAATATGTCGAACAATGGTGGCATTTATCAGCATATAATATTTCATACGGTGATAATCCTGTGTTCCTATGCTGTTTCGATTTGTAAGCTGAGACTACGTACTTCAACTAGACATCCCAGTAGTCAACGTAGTATCAAAGCATCTTCTACATTGTCCAATCCATTGTTTCAGATCTTCCATTGGTTTGCGGATGGAGAGGACTCGTTCCTTAACTTCTTCACTTTCAGTAACTTGCGCAGTTCTTGAAGAGATCTGACTTGAAGTTCGTTCCCTGGTCTGTCACTATTGTTTCAGGCACTCTGAACTTCACAAGTGCTTGTGCCTGCTCGTTTGGCATCGCAACCATTACTACGTATCTTGAAAAAAGATCTATGAATGTGAGTACGCACTTGTTCCCTGCAGCTGTTTAACTGAATGGACCTAAAACATCAATCCCCAGAAATTGGAATGGTGGTAATACATCAGGTCAACTCTGCAATGGCGCTCTTATTCGACACAAATCAGCTCTCTCTGTACTGCGTGCAATTCTGTACGTTCGTCGACCTATTCCTCTACCAATACCTTTCTGCTACTCTTCTGCTGGTAGATCTGCAGTCTTCATGATACACTAATATGTGATCTTGTAGTACACTGTTACTTAGCTTTGCTGGTACCACTACTCTCCGTCCCACCTTGGTTTCCCTGCATAGCAGCCTATCCCTTACACAAAACTGTCACTGATTACAGTACTGTTCACATTCGTCATCCACTCTCTGTGCAGTATGCCATTCCTTATGCTCGCTACCCCCAGTATGTAAGATGCTAATTTCCTATGTAAGTCCTTCACATTTCCATGCTTGTTCCCAGGTTTATGTGTGACTTGGAAATCAAATCCACTTAATCTTAGTGGCCATCGCGTCCACCCACAAAAGGATCCTTAAATTCCAACAACCATTTTCATGCAGCATAATCTGTTAATACTCTAAACTTTTTGCCATACAGATACATTTGAAATGATTATATAAATAAGGCTTAAAATCTCTTGCCTCTCAGTGGAATAATCTATTTCTGCCGAATTTAGTTCTCTTGATACATAAGCTATCCTACGCCTTCTATCTCTTGTGACAACACACAGCCAAACGCATGGTAAACCAAATTTTCTTTTAAAATCAGTAAATACCAATATCAAACTCGATGTTAAAGCTTCTTTTAGGTTCTAAAAAGCATGCCGGCATTCTTCTGGCAACGCAAACTCAATGTCCTTCTTTAACAGTAGTGTCAACGACCGGAAATATCAGCAAATCCTTTCACGAACCGTCCGAAATAGATCGCGACTCCTAAGAATGACTGCAGCTCCATTACAGATACTGGTACAGGAAATACACGTACAGCTCTAATTAATCCTGGGTCTTTCTTAACCCCACCTTTACTTGCGATATGATCTAGGTATACTACCTCCTCCATCACCAAATTACACTTATCTGCACTAAATGTTAAATTCGCTGCTTTTAACGTTAGGAATACTTCCCTTAATCGCTGCATATGATGTTCTATATCATTGCCACAGACCACTGTATCATCGAGGTACACTAAGCATTGGCGTGGTTTTGATCTTCTGAGTACTATGTCCAACAATCTCTGAAACGTTACAGGTGTATTTTTTTAAATCCAAATGGCATTCTTCTGAATTGATGCTGCCCTAGAGTCACGAAAAGGATGTTTTGTTTCCTGTGGTTCAACCTCTATCTGGTGATAACCATTCTTCAAACTCATTGTGGAAAAATGCTTGCTTATCCTCAAAAGATCCAAGACGTCTATGATGTTTGGAAAAGTGTGGGCGTTCATTGTCGTTTTATCATTTAGATGTGTGTTATCACGGCAAGACCTACATTTTCGTGTTCCATCCGTTTATGTTTTTGTCATAACGACTATTCCTGCCCTCCATGCACTACTACTTTCTTCAACCATTTCACCTTTCAGCTGTTGGTTGATAAATTCCTCCAAATCTGGCTGCAAACGCTTAGATATTCTTTATAGTTTGCTGTAAACTTGTGATTCACTTACCGTTGGTATGCAGTGTGTATCTCGTAATGGTTCTTTTGGTACTCGTAATGGTTGTTTTGGTAAAAATAAATCCTTAAATTCCAAAAGTAATCTTTCTATCCTTTCCCTGTTGCTGCCCTCTAAGTGTTTTACTTTTACTCGTAAATCAGTTTCAATTACGTCCGACGATTGTCCATGGGTGACGCCTCTCGTGTTCCGTTCTTCTTCCTCCAGGATATCCACATTAGCGATAAACAGCCGTTTCATTAATCCTATGTTCTCTGCGCTAAAATTATCTATAGAAACAGGTAACTTCTCTTCACCCTTTATTTCTTGTACAATATCTGTTTTAACTAAGCAGCCCTGCTGATTTAATGCTTCATTCTCTTCTAACTATTCCACCACACACAAGTCCCAACCTCCAAGCTAAACTCAAAACAGTGATTTCCCAGTATGCTTAGGTACGTAATTGTGGGAATCAAGTCTTAATGTGATCTTTCACGTTTTAATTTGTTCGTGTTTCATGACAGACTCCCCTTGTAACGTCGCAACATTTCAATGGCTTCACCTAAATGAAAGATTTTTCCGTCAAATTTCGCTCAATGTTGCAGAACATCGATTATGGCACAATGCTAATATAAGATATCTAATTCTAGAATCAAGTTGCAACCCTCACTCAGATGTGGCACAATCTTTACACATCGTTTAAGTTAAACCGTATTCAGGCAGTAGTCTATGTCCACAGATCCTAATGGTGTGACATCTTTCTCCCCCAGCCCATGCAGTCTGCACAGTGATGGGGTCTCATTGTTTACACTTCACCATATCACTACTGACGAACGACACAGGCGCCACTGTGCTCAGTAGTACCCTGCAATCCATTTTTCCTACCATTCCTCTCACCGCGCAATCCACCTCTGATTCCGTAGCATCTAGTCTTGCTGAGAATGACCATACATGGTCCTGCGTTTCCCGTTGGCGTTTAACACCTCATCGCTACCCGGTTCTCCACTTCTAAAACTATTAATTCCTGTTGCTTTATTCACTCACCCTAAGGCTGGCGACACTGCCTGCTTACATGCTCCATTCATCCATACCTTAAACATTTTATTCTATCTTCAAACACTGTTCGTTTACCCTGCACTCCAGTCGACAATTCGATCTTCTCACACACTATACGTAATCACACTGCTTTGTGCAAATCCGTTGGACCCACTATGCGTACACGTCTTGACGTTTCCACATGCAACCCTCTCAAAAAGGCAATGAGGGCCATCTGCTCAGGTTCTTGCAAAATAATTTCGTTGACTGCAGCATCCTGTCCTAATTTATAGGTACATCCATTAATCTCCATTATCCTATCCGCAAATTGTACCTCATTTCCCATATTACTGTTAGTTACTACCCATAATTGTTCCCCTACAGTGTCTGGCACTATTTTATTTCGTACATCTTTGAATTATCCATTCTTTAAATTCTTCGAATGTTGTGGTTCCCTTAAGAGCTTCTTTATACCCTGCGTAAGCTTTATCTTCCCCTGTTAGTCTCAGGTTTCTAATGTTCGGTAATGCCTTGTCAGACCAACCTTCTATCTCCGTGATATTATTAAGGTCTCCCACAAAGGCCCGTACATCCTCGGTTGCCTTAGCAGAAAAAGGAGCAATTAAACTTCCCTCTGACAAGTCTACACCCCGTTGTGACGATCGCGCTTCTATCAACCCATACAGTTCAGTATTATCTACTGATAATTGTTTAATTTTCCAACAAATACACCTTGCGTCTCTGGTTCTGATGAAGCTTTGTCCTTGACAACTCTCGTTTTGAGAACTAATACTCACAAGGCAAGAGAACAAAATAGATTAACTTAATTCTTACGTCTAATCATGGTCCATCTAAACTCCCAGCATTGATTAGCCATACGCCCCCCACGATTACGTGTATAACATTTCACTGGAACTGATTCTGTATATGGCACTGACTGACCCTCAAGGTTACGCTGGGCACATCTAACGGGCCCTAACCAGTCGCGACTTGCATTAGCTCTAAGATTAAACAAATCCATTGGTTCTCTACTCACAATTAAATTTACTTCACAAAATGACGAGCGTAAAACCTTTTCTCCATGACCAAACATAATCAAAATTTTTGGACGCACTATATCGCAGGCTGTAGGTCATATTGTTACACAAGAAGTCGACTTCAATGATGTGACATCATTGTTACATTACCATCGGATAGTCACCCAAGGAGAGTGAAATGAGACCGACATGAAGTCGATAGTAGTTGGTTTAATTAACTTCTTTATTCCAGCCCTCATCCAGTTCACCAGAAACAACTTGGTCGAAGCATCCAGTTTGCCTCTCATACAGAACAATAGATCTCCAGCATTGCTGGCAGTGCAAAGAGTGGGGTCTCTCGTGGCGTCACTCGAATGCCACTGTCAGTGGCGTCTCTGGCTGCGACAGTGATGACAGCGTGGCAGTGCAGCTGACAATACCGCAGAGGCCAACGTGACCTCGCTGCAGCTAGTGGGTGATTCTCTGTTGTGGCGGAGGCTCTTTCGTAGCTCAGGGCAGGCTGTCCTATTCTTTGGTCGATCAGCAGGCCCTATACTGCACTCCAGGATATTGCTCCAGGTGTCAAAGGCTTATATACTCTGGACTATGTTTGCTCAGGGCTTGAGGCGTGTACGCTAAATTCTTCCGTGGTTGCAAGTGAGGAAAGGGTTCCGTCCATCTGATAGCCTATTGCAGTGACAGCTGTTGCTATACTGCATCCAAATGACTCTGCTTCACAACGCCTGTGAGCCGTGTTTTGCTTGACAATACATAACACTCTTGGCTGTCTATGGCTGCCGCTATTACAACTTACTTCCAGTGCTCTGTGTTAGCCGGCCGAAATGGCTGTGCGGTTCTAGGCGCTGCAGTCTGGAACCGCGAGACCGCTACGGTCGCAGGTTCGAATCCTGCCTCGGGCATGGATGTGTGTGATGTCCTTAGGTTAGTTAGGTTTAACTAGTTCTAAGTTCGAGGGGACTGATGACCTTAGGAGTCCCATAGTGCTCAGAGAAATTTTTTTGCTCTGTGTTATGCTGCAACATAACCGTTCACAGTAGCACACTCTCTGACCTACTTTGTTATTCATATAGATTCCAGTTATACCATATTCTGCTGCTGTTGATGTTGCCCAATATTCATCTTTTTCACTCCACTTCGTTGACCCCATCATACCTAGTATCTGGTTTTTCATTTTTTTCAGATTTTCTACATTTCCCACTATCTTCAGATTTCTGACATTTCATGCTCCCACTTGTATAATTGTGGAACTGACACTAATTTCAGTTATTTCTCATTATTGTCTTAGGCCACTCTTAGTCCTACATTTCGCAAAAGATCATGAAAGTAAAATTAGAGGGATATGAGCTTAAATATAGGACTAGTAACAATAGTTATCCCGCTCACTATTAGCGACTAGAATGGAAGGAGAGAGATGGTGGTGGCGGTGGTTAGCGTTTAACGTCCCGTCGACAACGAGGTCATTAGAGACGGAGCGCAAGCTCGGGTTAGGGAAGGACTGGGAAGGAAATCGGCCGTGCCCTTTCAAAGGAACCATCTCGCCATTCGCCTGAAACGATTTAGGGAAATCACGGAAAACCTAAATCAGGATGGCCGGAGACGGGATTGAACCGTCGTCCTCCCGAATGCGAGTCCAGTGTGCTAACCACTGCGCCACCTCGCTCGGTGGAAGGAGAGAGAAGGGACAATGGTATATAGGAGTGCCATGTGTCATACCGCATCTGGTGGTGGCTCACGCAGTATAGATGCAGCTGTAAATGTATATGAACATTCCTAGGGTTGGAAGATCATCAAATATTTCACAGAATGGCTTGCGGTAGCTAGTGCTGCCAAAGTGTCTTAGCGATACCCTGCCTTGCCTTCTCATACCTAGATAACGCGTCATATGGGTACAAATGTTCACTAAAATTACTCCATGCATCCCACACTTACACGTCACCTTCTCCTTATGGTCGTCCCTACCTCTGAGACTAAACGTTACATCGAGATCGTCACAAGTCAATCTAGCGGCCCAACTAAAATATAAATTCGACTCTAGGCATTTATAATTTTTAACGATGCAACCCCTTTGCACAGACACACACACACACACACACACACACACACACACACACACACACACACCAGCTCAATGCGATTTTATCAATGCACCATTATAAAGATCCAGGGGTAACACCTACATGTCACCACTGTGCAACCCTAAAATGATGGTTTGTTAGTGACTGACACACATGGTAAATGTCTCCAGGTACTAACGTACATGTGTACTGTCTTGTACAAAATGCTCTAGGCGTTATTGAGATAAACACATATCTATATTTATGCAGGGTGTTACAAAAAGGTACGGCCAAACACACAAAGAAAGAAAATATGTTATGTGGACATGTGTCCAGAAACGCTTACTTTCCATGTTAGAGCTCATTTTATTACTTCTCTTCAAATCTCATTAATCATTGAATGGAAACACACAGCAACAGAACGTACCAGCTTGAATTCAAGCACTTTGTTACAGGAAATGTCCAAAATATCCTCCGTTAGCGAGGATACATGCATCCACCCTCCGTCGCCTGGAATCCCTGATGCGCTGATGCAGCTCTGGAGGATGGCGTATTGTATCACAGCCGTCCACAATACGAGCACGAAGAGTCTCTACATTTGGTACCGGGGTTGCGTAGACAAGAGCTTTCAAATGCCCACATAAATCAAAGTCAAGAGGGTTGAGGTCAGGAGAGCGTGGAGGCCATGGAATTGGTCCGCCTCTACCTATCAATGAGTCACCGAATCTGTTGTTGATAAGCGTATGAACACTTCGACTAAAATGTGCAGGAGCTCCATCGTGCATGAACCACATGTTGCGTCGTACTTGCAAAGGCACATGTTCTAGCTGCACAGGTAGAGTATCCCGTATGAAATCATGGCGGTGAATCGAGGAAGTACAGTACAGCTCTAACATGGAAATTAAGCGTTTCCGGACACATGTCCACATAACATCTTTTCTTTATTTATGTGTGAGGAATGTTTGCTAAAAGTTTGGCCATACCTTTTTGTAACACCCTGTATAAAATGTAGTCGAAAAAACATCTGAATCAATATTTGAATTTTCTCATATTTAGAAATTAGAAGGGGCGATGTGTTTTACCTGGTAATAACTTCTTGTATCCAAGATCGCACAAATTCTTCTTTATTTTTGGCAACGCGTTTCGACAGATCTAAGTGTAATCTTCTGGTCTTCAAAAAATCTTTTACAAAATCTATTCATTGTGAGTTAAAACCTCATGCCACGCAATCATAATGAAAACCGTTTATCATGAGTAATGAAGTGAATATGCAATCTTGGCTACAGAAAGTTTTTTACGAATTAGTATTTCAGAAGAATCGAGAAACTAAGTACTAATATTAACTTACGCATAGGACTACAAAACTGCCATTTTTAACAGAATCATCACAATTCACAATGAATATCTTTTACATCCATGAACTTAAAACCTTGGGGTTTACCTTTCAAAATTGATCTTTGTGCTGGTCAAAGGACGCACTGCAGACGACTATCTTTCTCGTACTGTACTTCTGCCAGCATGCCTACAGTTACTGTTTTCACTCATACTGCAACAAGGCCTCGCCAAAGAATACCTCCTCTCGTAGCATTCTGAACTGGCGGCAACGTAAGCGACTACTTTTGATGTCAAAGTTAGTATTCATCATTAGAGTCTCTCTTCATTCATATGGAATGTGTAGTCGTGTCAAATCGGATGAAATCGTAACACTCAGTTTATAGATAGTCATATAATGTATGTAGGAAACACTGTTCTCTCGTCACTATTCGAATCAAACGTATGTAAGCGTGGAGAGACTTTAGGAAGTAAGTTACACTTGTTTCATTGCTTCGCGCGCGTCGCGTCGGATAAAATTGTGGAAGCTGCACGATATTTCGACGACACAGCTGCTCGTTATCTTCAGGTGCTTGCTGGAATGGCTCGCCAATATATACGCTGACTCACTGGAAAAGGGCAGGCCGCAAGGGTTGAGGCTATAAGGTCATCGTAGACGAATCAGAGAGTACGGCGTCATCTAGAGCCCCCTGCGGTACAAACGGGCCGCGGGCTTCTTATCTGCGACGCGGGAAAGCGGTGCCGCAAATAGTGGCCCAGAGCGCCCGTGGGCAGAGTGTTGGCGGCCAGGTTAAGTGTGCAGACTTTGGTTCTCCGTCTGTGTTGAGTCGGAGTCGTTCGACTGCGGCCGACGATTCCTTAGTACCGCCAGTGCTAAATCCCATGCGTTGCTGAGTTGGAATCCCGTGTCTCTATTGATCAGATAGTTACTTATACGAATTTCGACTGCTTCTTTAATGATGGTGTTCCAGTACGTGGAAGCGGACGAAAGGCTCTTTGTCTCTCCGTAGTGCACGCCGTGTCTCGTGTCAACAGTGTTCAGCCACAGCAGACTTTTCTGGCTCATCCAGTCTGGTGCGATGTCTATGTTCAGCGTATCTATCCTTAACAGATCGACACGTCCGGCCAATGTATGATTTCTCACACTGGCATGGTAGTTTATATATCCCTGGTCTCCTTAGACCTAGGTCGTCATTAACAGAATCCATCATAGTTTGCACTCGTGCTGGAGGGCGGAAGACACATTTTACTAGATGTTCTTTGAACAACTTGCCAATCTTAAAGGACACGCCACCAAAATAAGGTAGAAAAACCATTCTCTTTGAGTTCTCTGATCTTTCTGACTGTTTCTTGAGCTTTAGTGTGTGCAGGTTTCAGTGCATACAAGTTATACCTGTCGTCCCGCACTGAGACCATTGTGGAACAGGACTGGTGTATTCACAGGAGAGAGCACATGTTCCGGAACTCCTGCAGAGACAGTTCTGGTTTAGTACGGATAACAGATGCATCAGCATGTGCGCCTGAAATGGCGCATTTTCTCGAAACGTACTACAAGTCGAAATACACGAGGCAGTATTATTATTGTGGGTTGATCATATAAATTGCACAAAGACTCATAATGAAATACGGGCGCTATAAGGACAAACTGCTATGTAGTATCCCGAAATAGTAAAATGGTGTCAACAATTTGATCAAGACAGCACAGTCCTGTCCAATACTCACGGGGAAGTCTAGATCATTTACGATGCTATCTTTCAGACTCCTGAAAAATCATCTGTCGTGGAAGGGGTGAGAGGGGAGGGGAAGATATTTTCCAACGATGAAGATGACCACACAGCGGTTCTCCTACGGCTCCCCATCCAAGTAGCGCATTTCCGTCGTCGAAGAATTGAGGAATTGATAAAACGTTCCGACGGCTATTGACAGAAACTTGGTGACTATCTTCAAGAACGGTATCATGTACTTTTATCACTTTGGAGTGCAGCGCAGCATTCAACTTACTTCCTGGGGCACCTCGTACCTTTTTGCTACTGCCTCTTCGTTAGTTCCCCTGTAAACCTTCAGCAGCTTGCAGCAGCTCATTGGCATCTTTACGGGCGGCTAACGGAATCGTGGTGACGCGAACTCCACGTTATCATCTTTCCAACTCCCTATCGTTCACAACAGTGAAATCCATAAATTAACATAACAAACGTTCGAATCTGTTTGCGGTGCAAACGCATATTCATGAAGTTTGTATTACACGCTATCACTGCCGGTGACATCGTTACAATGCAGAATAAATTAACCCTCTGTTCAGATTACGGGCGACAGTGATGTGAAATGATAGGCGGTTCGCTCCGGTGGATTAGCTCCGCAGTGCGCAGGCAGGCAAAGTACTTTTCGGATTCCCTGTCCGATAACAAATAACTGACATTAATACATCCTCGAATTTCAAATGTGATTTAAATGGAAATTGAGCCGTGTGTGAACGTTCTGTTACCTGTAATGTTCTTATTGCAAATGGGCTTGACGTTGTCTCTTTGATGATACGCAACTATCACAAGTGGCCGATTTCGATTTGGTAAAGAAGGGCATGAATGCGTTAAGTTCATCGTTGTCCTAAAGGTTTCGAAACCTATGAACATAAATGAGTAGTAACGTTAATTGTACTGTGTATGGTACGCTATTATAGAGTTTCACCAAGAATCCGTGTTTCTTCCAAAGTGATTGTTCGAATCTGCGGGCTTGCGACTCAAAAACCAGATTTAGAGGCAAGAGACGTAGGTATTTAACTACATTATTCCCTAAATTATCACTTAACTATATTCATATTGAACAGACGAGGGCATGGATAAATTCTACTGTGGTCTATTGATATGTTCCTGAAATTAGCAACGACTGCCTGAAGGGTTTATTAATTTCAGTACGTATGTGTACCAGCTTAAGCTATGTAGAAGACGCCTGGATCGACGTAAGTTCTAAACTGAAGTTGTTCTGAGCTGAGACAAGCAACCGTATGATAAATCACAAACGATCTATTCCACTGAATACTAAAGTACATATTCACGGATACCTAACAAAATTGCACCAACAGTTTATTTATAGTTGTCTCAAGTTTTCTGATCTCATCCATATCATCAAACTAACTTAATCGTTCATAAATGGTAATGACTGCTCGATGTAACTCACGAATTGTGCTAACTCGCACGTGAAATATAGTCGAAACCTTTGTGCGTTAGATGGCGTTTTATCACTGCATTGCAATACAAACTGTTTAAGGAATCATCTGCCGCTTGAGTTATAAGCGCCGTATCACGCACGCTATCAAGACTATAAAAACAATGTAATAGATTCCACGTTAACTGGTAAATGAGCTTGACTGTTCCTAAGTGCGATAACTGAATTTGTGAAATTCGTTTATCCTTTGACAACCATACTATCAACTCAAACATTTCATCATAGCAGTTAATGGACATTGATGTAGGGTGTGTCTGCCGTTTGCCTTTAAGGCTCAATGAACCCTGCTGGAGACACCGAATAAGCTGTCTCATTACCTATGGATAAATGGCAAATCTATTTATATTAAAAATTAAGAAATACCTCCAGCTGTATTTAAGGCGTCTATTTCATTTTGGCAACTAGTTTTGACGTTGTAACAACGTCATCTTCAGGCCCATACAGTTGTTGATATCAACTGCCTGCGGCTGACATCAGAAGTCAGTGGTGAGATATGGACTTGCTCCGTGGAAAACCGGTCTTAGTAAAGAGCCGAAATCAGAGAAGCCAGAGATATTGAACGGTAGGGTCTGAAGCGAAGTCGACATTCGCCTGGGCTCAGGTAGGAACTCTGAGCAGACCTGGCCAATTGAGGAGTGTCACAATTGCTGCTCTGAGACACTGTGTGTTGTCGTCAAATTCAAAATGGTTCAAATGGCTCGAGCACTATGGGATTTAACATCTGAGGTCATCAGTCCCCTAGAACTTACAACTACTTAAACCTAACTAACCTAAGGACATCACACACATCCATGCCCGAGGCAGGATTCGAACCTGCGATCGCAGCGGTCGCGCGATTCCAGACTGTAGCGCCTAGAACCGCTCGGCCACTCCAGCCGGCTGTGTTGTCGTCCTCTGAACTATTCCTCTTCTGTATGCAGTGAACAATGCTCTAAAATGTGTCCATATCTTTTCACATTTAGCGGTTTCTTAACGCACAACAAGGTGAGCAAACCCCAACCTCAATGAACTCTCCCCTATCGTAGCATCACATCACTGTTGGCATTACACACGATGAATTTCCATCACAGTCCAGTGGATATAGCGTGATTCGTCATTCAGAATCATTTCTTTCTGATCCACTGTCCAATAGCGCCGCCCTTTACGCAACATCAAGCATCGCTTCGCATTAACAACATGAGCAGTTGTTCATCCATTGCACTACATTACTTTTGTAATCACTACACATATTCATTGACCTAACTAGACTGCTGGTAAGACATGGGGAACTCACGAATGATTCCTTGCGCTGATTTCCTGCAGTTTCTACGATCTATCCTCCGGAATGCTCGACCGTTCTTGACAGTGTCTGCCTGGACTTGCTTTACCTGTTCCTTCACGTTTCCGCTTCACCATCGCATCAGAAATATTCGCCTTAGGCCGCTGTAAGATGGTTGAGATGTCACTGATGGGTCTGTAACCCACATGGCATCCAGTTACCAGGCCTCATTCTAAATCTCTGGGCTATCCTGTCCGACTTAATTTGCTGTTACTGCTTCCCTGCTGAGAGCACCATATCCCCCGCCTCTTCATATTCCAAGGGTGCGCCTCTTGTAATATGTTGGGGCCATTTCTTCAATTTACAGAGTATCCGGATACAGTTGATCCGATAGTGTATGTACAGGGCTATTACAAATGATTGAAGCGACTTCACAAATTCACTGTAGCTCCATTCACTGACATATGGTCACGACACACTACAGATACGTAGAAAAACTCATAAAGTTTTGTTCGGCTGAAGCCGCACTTCAGGTTTCTGCCGCCAGAGCGCTCGAGAGCGCAGTGAGACAAAATGGCGACAGGAGCCGAGAAAGCGTATATCGTGCTTAAAATGCACTCACATCAGTTAGTCATAACAGTGCAACGACACTTCAGGACGAAGTTCAACAAAGATCCACCAACTGCTAACTCCATTCGGCGATGGTATGCGCAGTTTAAAGCTTCTGGATGCCTCTGTAAGGAGAAATCAACGGGTTGGCCTGCAGTGAGCGAAGAAACGGTTGAACGCGTGCGGGCAAGTTTCACGCATAGTTATGTGAAAGATTCAGTGTTTAAACCTCCTCTACCAAGAAACGTGCCAGAACTGCGAGCTCGCATCAACAATGCTTTCGAACTCATTGATGGGGACATGCTGCGCCGAGTGTGGGAGGAACTTGATTATCGGCTTGATGTCTGCCGAATCACTAAAGGGGCACATATCGAACATTTGTGAATGCCTAAAAAAACTTTTTGAGTTTTTGTATGTGTGTCCAAAGCATTGTGAAAATATCTCAAATAATAAAGTTATTGTAGAGTTGTGAAATCGCTTCAATCTTTTGTAATAACCCTGTATTTACTAGCACAGTGTTGTTTCACAGAAAAAATTTACGTATTTCATTTTATATTACTTATCATTATTTCGGGCAACGGTCATACCGCAGCGCATACACCGGTTCCTGTCAGATCATCGATGGGTGACCATCTTGGCAGCCATGCGCTGTTGCTATTTTTCACGATGCAATCAGCCTCGTGATACCAATTGAGTGGCTAGTCGACCGAATAGTAGCTGCTCCGGTCAAAGAAAACCATCATAAAGACTGGGAGAGCGCTGTGCTGACCACACGCCCCTCCCACCCACATCCTCATCTGAGGATGACACGGCGGTCGGATGCTCCCGATGGGCCACTTGTGGCTGGCAGACAGAGTGCTATCATTGATTTGCACAAATGCGAATGCATTGCACCTTTGAAGTATATTATGACTCTGTAGTGCTTCTAGCTTGATATGCAGTCGAGAGTTTGTTAGTTACAGTGTCGTTGATCATCGACAGCACCACGCCAGGAGTCGTCAACCGCAAATATGCTGCATGTCAACGCACTATAACCGGCGGCGCCAATGCAAAAGAGGCTTGAACCACGCTCCCTGGAGCTGCGAGGCGTCACCCTCTTGCAGCGGTTATGAAATACGACGGCATGGGACAAGAGTGGCAGTTCAGTCTACCTTCACCTCTGCCTCGTATGAATGGAGTCATCGAGTCTTCTCTGTCCCGAGCACGCGTCTAATTAGAGTATACTGAGTGTTGGGTTGGTTCCTGTAGACAAGATTTAGAATCAGTTGCACATAGAAAATTCAGAGCTCGAAAACTACGAGTTTCCTGTCTTTCGCTGACCTGAATTTCCTGCTGCTTCTTTGTGTTGTTTACTTCACTCACAGCCGCTGTCGAAAGATAAGTCTTCTGTGTGGTTATTAAATAATGAGTTGTGTTTATTAACTATGTATATGTGTTTGATAATCAGTTGACTGTCCTCAGCGTCCAACCGTGCGTACAGAAGCACTAGACAAAATTCTTCGAACTACCTGATTAGAAAGTAATAAATCTGGCAATTTTATTAATGCTTTCGTTCTAGTCTGGTGTTTCACATTGAAATTCTGAGTAGAATATTCGATAGCTTCCACCAGCATCTATCTTACGAAATCTCTTGATTATCAAAATGCAATTAGTACTTCTTGCGTTATTAATTTTACAAGTCCAAGAACACATCCTTCGATCTGTCATTGTGAATATATTTTAATACGGTTGTATCAAGGAACCATCATCACCAGTAATTCTGTTCTCTGCATTTTGTACGAGCCGGTGTATTGTCTTACTATGTAACATACCAGTAACCTATGTTCACCATGTCGCTGTGTAATATTACTCGCTGTGTTCCACTGTATTGCCATTGTTCGTGACGGGAGTTCCTGCTTCCCCATGGATTTTCGGCCTGCTATTGTCTTCCCTTGTACTTGCGTACAACGGTCTCTGCTACATACAGTCTTTGAGTACCTTTACAGCTCGCAACGAGATATCAGGTCGCCCAAATACGCTTCCACAGTCCCAGAAACGTAATTCTCATTCATGCTGAGAGTCCGTCACGCTACACTGTGTCTTTGACTTTAACAGTGAAGCATCGTATACTGTAGCATCTTTAGAAATCTTAAGGTCGCGGAAGAGGCAAACAGGACATAGATGACCGCTGGGAACAGGAATTGAAACAAGGTGATACTGCACCAAAAAGGAGATGAAAATGTAAATGTAACTACTTCGAAATTCGTTGGATATAGGCAGGACATATAGGGAAGCTAACTTTTTGCCGTAAAAATAGGAAGTTCTTTGGTGGCATCCAATAGATATGGGGAGACCAGTATGGCTACCAAATTACGAGTCAGCAGACAGCATTAAAAACCTACAGGACCAACGTGAGTGCATAATGCTTATGACCGTAATGAGTGGATGAAGTCGTGATGAGACATTTATGTAATAGTGCTTCCAAATCTCTGATGAAATGATGACGACTTGGTCTTCTTTATATTCAGCGAGCAAGCAATTTAACCTTCAGTGTCTCGCTAAATGTCACTACTGTAATTGAGATTTGTTTTCTTGACAAACTGCTGTTCTGCTTGTCACTACATCTTATTCTTCATTAAGTATCCGGTTGGTGTGCTTCATTTAACTGTGCATTGTCTAAAGTGTGTGTAGTCATTAGTGACAGTTTACGTTTGATACATTGGATAAAAAAAGGGAAAGTTCCATAACTAAACTTTACAACTGTTATTTCTTTCTTCGATACTAGTTGCTTTGACAGCTTGGCTATTTTTAACGAGAATGAGTGCTTGCGAATGAACCTCTGAAACTAAAACTAGTTGTGAATAAAAACTTTTTTTTAAAAAAAGAAGATGTAGCCTTGAAACTGTTGGGCCAAGGAGAAACACCGTATCAGGTACAGACACAAATATTAAATTATAAAGTAATGAAAGCAACATATTTATTTTGACGCACATTTGTAGACCTGCACTAAATTTTTCCTAAAGCGAGATCAACAGAATTTTCTGAAGTGTACAGAATCTGTCTCGCTTTGATCACTCCTTCGTATTTGACGGCTAGAGCATTGTCTTATACGTTCAGATATATCAGGAAGACCTAGCGCTATAAAATAAAGTGCTCCTGTACGGAAGTCAGAAGTATATACTACTTGGTTACCTTCAGACGTACCACTGGCCTAACACTGGAAACGCAAATGGACGATATCTGGCTGTGTGATCACGATTAGATCGCGGATGCGAGAACCAAGGAAACTGTACATGAGGTTGTGTTGTACTGGAACTTCTATGCACCAGCGTGTCAAAACTAGGCAGTAGGTTCTCCGATAATATATATATATCAATGTCAGCTGCAGCGAAAAACGTATTGCCGACCGAGGTCTGCGTCAGCTGTACAGTGCTGTTGGAGGATTTGTGCAGGTCACAGTGCAGCAAATTACTCAACAAATTAATGCTAGACAATAACAACTGGTGAGTAGTCAAGCTTGGTAGGTCCATTTTCACTCCTTGGGGTACTGCCCAACTTGCGTACCTCTCTTGACCATCATTCACAGTGCACAGTGGTTAGCACACACGAGTGAGCACAATATTTGACTCTTGAATAACGGAGAAAATTCGCCTGGGAATTTGAGCTGCGAAAAACGTTGGAGCATGCAAAAGACAGGGCGTGAGTATATCGAAAGAGAATGAAACCTTCTGCTTGTCAACATTTCCCTGTTCGAGATTGTACTATAAGATGAAACGAACCATTGAAGATGTATTGGTAAGATACTTATGTAGTAGAACAGTTTATGCTGGATCTTTCATGCCATGGACTCACTATCAAGTAACTTCTAAAGAAATGGTGACTACAGCATAATAGGTGTAGAACGAAGCATAGGGCTATAGAGAGGAGTGGATTTAAACGTCCAAAATGAGATTTTCACTCTGCAGCGGAGTGTGCGGTGATATGAAACTTTCCTGGCAGATTAAAAATGTGTTCCGGACCGAGACTCGAACTCGGGACCTTTACCTTTCGCGGGCAAGTGCTCTACCAACTGAGCTACCCAAGCACGACTGACGGCACGTCCTCACAGCTTTACTTCCGCCAGTACCTCGTCTCCTACCTTCCAAACTTTACAGAAGCTCTCCAGGGAACCGAGTTCCAGTCTCGGTCCGGTTAACAGTTTTAATCTGCCAGGAAAGTTTCGGACTAAAACTTGTTTGCCTGCCGTGAGGGATATGCAGGAAGTCGTCATCGACTACTGTAGCAGAATTTTGTCGACAGATTTACCACAAAACAAAAAGTAATGTGGTAATAATGTGGAAATTCTCTGTGGCACCATAGTCAGTGTACAGACAGTCCTGAATAAGAACAGGAAGTAGGCAACTGCTGAAATTGGGAACTCCATTTTCAAACATTATGTTCCTAAAGAAGACTTACGCAGCCAAGCAAAGATGAGTGACGCAGTTATCAGCACCAGTAGCTCTGGAAAGCAACAAAAACCGCTAAAATTAAAGCAGGCTCAGGCACCTGATATAATCCCCGTCAGTTTCTACACAGTATTTGCAGCTGAGTTATCTCTCATTTTAACCGGAATATACTGTAGATTTCTTCGACAAAAAACTGAGTCAAGTGAGGCCAATAATAATTCGCATCACATCTTTCTACAAGAAGGCTGACGGAAGTGTATAGTAGAGCGTTGCCATTTCTAGCTAAGAACGCAGACATCAGCACTTCTTGCATCGCTGTCACATTACAGCCGAGGCTTCTGCTACAGTAGAGGTCAGCCCTGTGATGTGACACTGGATGCAAAGAGTACTGATGCCAGCGATTTTTGCCAAGACCAGCGTCCCTCTGTTGTAAAACCCTGGAACATATTCTTAAAAAATGTCTCTGAGCAATACGGGACTCAACAGCTGAGGTCATCAGTCCCCTAGAACTTAGAACTACTTAAACCTAACTAACCTAAGGGCATCACACACATCCATGCCCGAGGCAGGATTCGAACCTGAGACCGTAGCGGTAGCGCGGTTCCTGACTGAAGTGCCTAGAACCGCTCGGCCACCTCGGCCGGCACATATTCTTAGGTCAAACATCACGAGATACCTCGAACTGAATAACCTTAAACATCATGTGTCCCGAAAACATTGATCATGCGAAACTAAACCGCTTTTCTCGCATGACAAGGTCATCATATGCAAGGAGTATTTATTGATTTCCGAAAAGCATTTCCATCGGCACCACATCGTTTATTGTCGAAAGTGTGATAATATAGGGATAGAAATGAAATTTATGGCTGGATTGATAATTTCTTGGCTGGGAGAATATAGCCAGTAGTTTGGAAGGGGAGTCAACAACAGAATTGGAAAAAGCTTGAGGAGTGCCCGATGGAACTGTGTTAGGGCACAGATTGTTCATATTATATTTTAACGTACTACTACACAATATTATTAGCAATCTCAGTTGTTTTTCTACATTTGGTACAACTACCTTGTGAGAAGTAATTTCAGAAAGAGCTGGACAAATTATTTCGAAATATTACAAATATTTCAAAATTGTGCAAAAATTGGCACTTGTTTCATTGTCACAAGTGAAAAATTGTGCAATTCACAAAACGTGGAAAGTGGTACCTTACGACGAAAGTCATTAAATCACTATTAGAATCAGTCGACACATAACTGAGTGTAACAATGAATTCGGACATGAAATGGGGTGATCGCATAGGCTCAGTCGTAGGTAAAGCACGTGAAAGACTTTGGTTTATTGGCAATAAACGAAGCAGACAACTCACAAATCACTTGTGCGTCCTGTTGTAGAATACCGCTCAAGTGTGTAGGGATCAAAACTAAACCTTACAGGTAATATTGACTGTATGCGGTTCAGTAGCGAGGAAGAGCTCAGCTCAAGCCTCAGCACTTCACTTTGGAGACTGTTGGGCAGTCACGGCAGAATGACAGTGCAGCAACAGCATCCTCTGGGAGAATCCAGCACTTCGCTGGACGCCGATCTGTTGATTTGTTGATTCAGTGACCAGCCTGACTTAATCGTTGGCATTTATGCGTGGCGCTACGGTCGCAGGTTCGAATCCTGCCTCGGGCATGGATGTTTGTGATGTCCTTAGGTTAGTTAGGTTTAACTAGTTCTAAGTTCTAGGGGACTAATGAGCTCAGCAGTTGAGTCCCATAGCGCTCAGAGCCTTATGCGTGGCAAAGAAGGTTTGTTGTGATGTGGTTGCCACAAACGTCGCACTAGCCGTGAAACCATGACGGCTGGAGCCTGTCATAAATTTATTTTGCAGTATCACTGATATCCTGCCACAATATAGCTAGTTCAATAAAAAGTATTCTGATACCTGTCAAGGTAAAGATACAGGTTTGTTTTTCTGCTGACATGTGATGCTGATAGATGTGAGGAATCAATGCTAGTAACGAAGATTTTTCGTAATTCATAAAGGGTTCTTCTCATGGGATAGCCACAACTGTACAAGTCCATTCTGAAAAATGAAGGAACTGCAAGACAGTTGGTTAACCTAAAAGCTTGTATTGTGTATGCATGACAGGTCTCAGAAGAGTTAAAGTTACATCATCTGGTGCAAAAGTAATATCACAATATAACCTGATCAACTGAGGTCATACTCAATCCCAAGGTGTCATGGAAACAAAGAGTCCATGTCAAAAGGATTAAAGGAACAAAAATTCCATAACAACTTTTACCCAGTTCTCTGCGACCAGGAACACAAACATAGTTTCTGTTTCTGGTAGCGCATCATGGGGGAACAGTTTTTATGGAATTTGCGTTTGTCTTATCCTTTTGAACCTTTGATTCCACGATAGCATTGGGATGAGGATGACCACAGTTGATTAAGCGATTTTATTATTTGAGAAGTCAATGGAAGTTTAACTGTTCCAAATCCAGTCATGTGTACACAATTAGAGATTGTGGAGTAAGCAACTATCCAGCGATTTCTTCATTTTTCGGAATAAAATTATCCACATCGGAATATTGTCTGTTTTTGACTTTTATTTCTTCTCTATCCACATTATTTTACGACCACATAATGAGAATCGAACTTGTATTCAATTCTCTGGCATAAATTGTGCGTCAGTCCTTCACATTCAACATAAGGTTGGTACTTGACAGCAACATTCTCTAAAGACATGTGACAACAAATTATCGTCACACAGCATTAATCAGCAAGTCTGAAAATATTACAACAATACAGCAGGTTGACTGAAGTATAAAAACGCAACAAACGCAACACTTTAAAACGCTTGATGCTGTGTGGGAACACCGTGGCATTCAAAAAAGCTTCAAGTCGTCTCTATGTTGCTAAATATAGGTCCGGTATGGTTTTCAAGGGTATCTTATATCATTCTTCCCGAAAAATAGAGGGTTGTTCAGGATCGATGATTGGGATCACGCTTACATCTGCCAGCCGGAGTGGGTATGCGGTTCTAGGCGCTACAGTCTGGAGCCGAGCGACCGCTACGCTCGCAGGTTCGAATCCTGCCTCGGCTATGGATGTGTGTGATGTCCTTAGGTTAGTTAGGTTTAATTAGCTCTAAGTTATAGACGACTGATGACCTCAGAAGCTAAGTCCCATAGTGCTCAGGACCATTTGAACCATTTGGACGCTTACATCTACCCAGAGTAGACAACAAAGGCTTAATAATCTTGAGATCTGGTGGCCTTGGTGGCAATGAGAGATGGAACAATCGATCCTCGTGCTCACAAATTCAATCCAGGACGATGTGAGACGGGTGAACAGGAGCTCTATGGTCTTGGACCACATCGTCACCATTGGGGAACAAATATTGTACCATGGGACGGAGCTGATCACCCATAATGGCCACATAATCGTTGGCAGTAAAGCTACCTTGCAGAGTAACCAAAGGACCCTTGGAATACCATGATATGGCTACGCAAATAATCACCAACCTCCCTCTGTGTTCGATTGCCCCATTGTCGAGGTTATATGGTTATGGAACCAAATTTTCGCCACAGGCATCTGCATCACTGATAGTGGTTTTGAACTCCAGCTGAGGCTGCAACACCCTGTTTCCGGAGCTCCCTTTGTGCAGTTTTGGTGTTGACAGAATTTGCGATTTATATATTTAGTTTTGCACTGAATTTAGCAGTTCTGTTTTTGGAATACTAATTCGCCATTCTGTTCTCTGCTTCCAGAGTTCCCTTTACGTCGTTGTGGCACTGAATGGGTTCACACGTCCGCCACTCAGCTCTGCACTGATTTTTCCAGCTGTCATCCTCCTGTTTCTCGTCAGAATATTCTTGAATGACTGCGGCCACGATTACCTAATCCACACATTCGTACGTGTTGTACCTTAGCAAGTGATGTTTTTGGCTCAAATGGTTGAAATGGCTCTGAGCACTATGGGACTTAACTTCTGAGGTCATCAGTCCCCTAAAACTTAAAACTACCTAAACCTAACAAACCTAAGGACGCCACACGCATCAATGCCCGAGGCAGGATTCGAACCTGCGACCGTAGCGGTATCGCGGTTCCAGAATGTAGCGCCTAGAACCGCATGGCCACTCCGGCCGGCGTGATGTTTTTGCTTCTTCCCTATAAGTGCTACATATCTTCGAACGGTGCGTCCTGAAAGGCCCAACACTTCGATTGCCTTTGTTATGGAAGCACCCACCATGCGAGAACCAACAATATGGTCACGTTCGAATTCATTTTGTTCCAATGTAATGCACTCACGACTATACAGAATATTAATTTGACCTTAAATGAGCCTTGCAACATTTTGAGGACACTGCAGATGTGATCAAATGCAACAGCACAACCTGCAGACGTGAATAGCATCTGCATTTATGGGTATGAGACTTCGGTTTCTATCAGCGTGTACAGTGTTCAAATAACTTACAAGAACGTAGTCGGGTGACGTCGTCTACATTTGGACATGAACCCTGTTACTTTCAAGGCGTGCTCCTGTCAAATTATGGGAGGTTGTTGACGACGTCGCCTGGCTACATTCCAGTAATTTACTTGAAATGTTATGAATATGTCCAAGCATGCATTTCTGTGTAATCTCGAGGTTTTTGTTTTTGTCCTACCCCAATACATTCACAAAAGTGTGTTGTGGTAGTTACTTTCAAATCCCATGAAAATAACTTCATTGGAACCTCATTCTTATTTGTGCACCCCCAAAACACTCAACATGCGAATTGTAAAATTACTGAAATCTCATTCTGGCCTCTGACAGGCATTAGAGGCCAGTTTAACTTGATGTGCTAATTAAGTAGGCCACTGAGCAGTATTGTTGCCTTTCGTCAAATCCTCGAGCTGGAGGGGTTTGCGACATAGTCCACGGGCGAAGTGCATGGAACAGTTAACACTGCAACACAATGTGAGCAAGAGTGAAATAACACTTTGTAATTGGGAGCACTTGCATGCTACAAAATAACTCAGACATTGCAAATATAGCCCCGCCTAGCAACCTGTGCTCGATGCATAGCTCAGGAGGAGGCCATTAAAAGCTGGCAGAATGAATAATGTGCAAAGATCCAATTGTCCCCCCAGTAAGACTGCGTCAGAAATAACTGTATCGATAATGAGCCTAGAGGCCACTATTCTGTCTGCGTATTGAACCAGAGAAATGACGTTCTGTTGAGTTTCGGTACCTAACACTTCGGTGATGATCTGCTCGCTGCCTGCCTGCTGACCAACTTGTCAAATTCCAGCCGAAAGTGCGCCACACCAACGGTGGAACAGCTGCTGGACTTAATAACTTCACTGTTGTGGGGAGCTGGTGTGTAACCAGCGTCTGCCCTCTTAGGGACCACGGCCAACGGACTCAAGCCATCTACAATGCTGTTGGCGGCAGTGCACCCTCGCGGCCTCTTAGGCACCAAGATGACATTGGTCACCATCCCAGTTGATCTCCAGTGGCTGACTGGGGACATTGCTGCTTGACATAGAACCAGCAGTGTCGGATATCGGATCCAAGCTCACGACATAACGACCACCAGTAAGTGTTTGGTTTCATAGCCGGCCATACTCCACAGGATCTGAGGAGACCAAACATGTTTCTTCTCTTCTGGCGGCCACAGCAGCTCCATATTAGCAGCCGTACATGACCCAAGACAACAGATACGCCGGCTGGAGTGGCCAAGTGGTTCTAGGCACTACAGTCTGGAACCACGCAACCGCTACGGTCGCACGTTCGAATCCTACCTCAGGCATGGATGTGTGTGGTGTCCTTAGGTTAGTTGGGTTTAAGTAGTTCTAAGTCTAGGGGACTGATGGCCACAGATGTTGAGTCCCATAGTGCTCGGAGCCATTTGAACCGTAAGTGAAGCACTTGAAAAGAAACACATTGTTGATATAACTGACCTTATAGCTCGTTGCTAGAAAACTTGACTGCTGTAGGAGGGTGCCGGGTTCGACTCATGGGCTCGAGAAAGGCGCCTGTGTAGAAGAATGATTGTCCCTGACCAAAACAATACGCAAAAGGGCAAAAGCATATTAAATATCTATTTCAAGGTCTTAGCAACAAATGACAGCTAATTTATTAACAACACATAGTTCACCAATTCGTGCTTCATAGTTGGCAGTATTACTTAAATGCTATCATTTCTTTGATTGCAATAAAGAACCATGAATGTAATGAATATCATAAATGATGTTCTTCAAACCTATGTTGTAGACTGACAGGTTTTTGTAATTGCATTATTCATAATAGAAATGTTCAAATGCGTATGTGCCTTGTTGGATACATCGTTGTAAGCGTATCTCGGTATCAGCTTGTGCACCACATAATATTTCTGCAGGCGATCTCGCTAGCCATTGAAATCAACCACCATTCCGGCTACACGTTGTTGAGATATTCCCTAGCCCGTCCACAATAAAGGGGTAGTGCATCATCGTGTTAAAATCGGTGCCTCACAGCCAACTCAAATGGAATGTCTTCTAGGAGAAGCCCAAGATTCATCTCATTCTGTAGGAATACATCCGATCAGTTAGTCTGGGAGCCAGATAAACTGGCCCAATGATGTGGTCACCTAAAATGCTGCACCGTACGTTAACATCCGAATGCTCTTGTATGACATGTGGTCGTAACTAGTGAGAATTTGCATGATCCCTGAAATGTAGATTGCGTCTATTGACAGTGGCGTCATTGGCGAAATACCATTCATCTCCCAACAAAATCTGCCTGATTACATCCAGATCTACGGCAGCTTTATTTGCGAGACGTCTGCAGAATGATACCTGATTTTGGAAACCGTTTTCATATGGCTTTTGATGCAGGCGCAGCTTCACCAGATGCCATTTTCGTTCCTCCAGAATCCTTTCTACTGAGGACTGGGATGTCCTCAGGTCCACTGCAGCTCATCTTCGTTCTAATTACGACGAGAAATACACTACTGGCCATTAAAATTGCTACAGCAAGAAGAAATGCAGATGATAAACGGGTATTCTCTGGACAAATATATTATACTAGAACTGACATGTGATTACATTTACACGCAATTTTGGTGCATAGATCCTGAGAAATCAGTACCGAGAACAACCACCTCTTGCCGTAATGACGGCCTTCATAGGCTTGGGCATTGAGTCAAACAGAGCTTGGATAGTGTGTACAGGTGCAGCTGCCCATGCAGCTTTAACACGATACGGCAGTTCATCAAGAGTAGTGACTGGCGTATTGTGACGAGCCAGTTCCTCGGCCACCATTGACCAGACGATTTCAGTTGGTGAGAGATCTGGAGAAATTGCTGGCCAGGGCAGCAGTTGAACATTATCTGTATCCAGAAAGGCCCGTACAGGACATACAACATGCGGTCGTGCATTATCCTGCTGAAATGTACGGTTTCGCATGGATCGCGACATTGCTGCACACATTGGTCGACATCCAATGACTGTTAGCAGAATATGGAATCGGTGGGTTCAGGAGGGTAATACGAAACGCCGTGCTGGATCCCAACATCCTCGTATCACTAGGAGTCGAGATGACAGGCATCTTATCCGCGTGGCTGTAACGGATCTTGCAGCCACGTCTAGATCCCTAAGTCAATAGATGGAGACTTTTGCAAAACAACAACCATCTTCACGAATAGTGAAGCATAGCTTAAATGAAAACAATGCGTACGTACAATGTAGTGTAAACAAGTTATCGTGCTATTACATATAGGTTTCAGTATTATTTGTACCATTAATAACAATAATAGTAATATTATTGTGGTCAGTATTAATATACAGGGTGTCCCAGCTATCTTGTCCACCCAAAATACCTCTGGAACAATAACAGCTATTGGAAAACGACTTTCACCGGTATCAATGTAGGGCTGGGGCCCATGAATGTACATATTTGGAAACATTCTAAAACGAAAGCATATGTGTTTTTTAACACAAACTTATATTTTTTTTAAATGGACCTCCTATATTTTTTCTTCAGCAATCCATTGCATGACAAAACATATACACAATGGCGTTGAGTGCATCGCAATATTCCCATTACATCCCGAGATATTGAGACGCGAAGTTGACGCTTGAAACACCCGACATGCGCTGCTAGTGCACGTCCTGAGGCTCAGGTGTGAACCCCATGCTGCCCGTAATCGCGATGTGATTGACATGTGTAATCACACCTCCATACTTATCAAGAGGTCCGAAACGAATAATACGGTCTGCTGCCATCAGCTCCCATAAGTACATAATGGTTTCCCTCTCGGACGTTTTACGTATCTACGTACACAATACGATGTTCTCTTTACCGACGAGGTATCATTCTCCAACAAAGGAATTGTCAATATGAGGAATACGCATTATTGGTCCGCAGACAATCCAAAATGACTCCGTAAGGTAGAGCAGCAACGTCCGTGGAAAGTTAATGTTTGGTGTGGGATTATTGGAGATACCTTTATCGGACCTTTCTTTATAAATGGCACCTAAAATGGCAGACAATACTCCAGATTTATGCGACACAATCTTCCTGTTCTCTTGGACACCGTACCTCTGAACCGGAGGATGGTCATGTGGTATCAGCATGACGGATGCCCTGCACATAACGCCTTACGAGCACGACGGCTTCTGAACCGCAAGTTCCCTGGTAGGTGGATTGGACGAGGTGGCCCAGTTAGGTGGCCTGCCCGATCTCCGGACCTTACACCGCTGGATTATTTTCTTTGGGGAGAAGTGAAGGATGCTGTTTACCAACATGAACCAACAACACCAGAGGACATGAAGCAACGCATTATTGATGCTTGTACAGCCATCAAAGAGGAAAAAGTAGCACGAAGTAGGGCGTCCTTCATCCGCTGAGCGACATGTATGCAAGCCAATGGGCATCACTTTGAGTATGAGATGTGAACGCTATGTTTAGTATGTAGTGCTGGTATCACAGTGGAAGTTTCTACAAAGGGCCATTTTACCCAGTGATGTTAAAAAACATTTGTTTGCAACAATTTGTCATGTAACGCATTAGACATCTACATCTACATTGATACTCCGTAAGCCACCCAACGGTGTGTGGCGGAGGGCACTTTACGTGCCACTGTCATTACCTCCCTTTCCTGTTCCAGTCGCGTATGGTTCGCGGGAAGAACGACTGTCTGAAAGCCTCCGTGCGCGCTCTAATCTCTCTAATTTTACATTCGTGATCTCCTCGGGAGGTATAAGTAGGGGGAAGCAATATATTCGATACCTCATCCAGAAACGCACCCCCTCGAAACCTGGTGAGCAAGCTACACCGCGATGCAGAGCGCCTCTCTTGCAGAGTCTGCCACTTGAGTTTATTAAACATCTCCGTAACGCTATCACGGTTACCAAATAACCCAGTGACGAAACGCGCCGCTCTTCTTTGGATCTTCTCTATCTCCTCCGTCAACCCGAACTGGTACGGATCCCACACTGATGAGCAATACTCAAGTATAGGTCGAACGAGTGTTTTGTAAGCCACCTCCTTTGTTGATGGCCTACATTTTCTAAGCACTCTCCCAATGAATCTCAACCTGGTACCCGCCTTACCAACAATTAGTTTTATATGATCATTCCACTTCAAATCGTTCCGTACGCATACTCCCAGATATTTTACAGAAGTAACTGCTACCAGTGTTTGTTCCGCTATCATATAATCATACAATAAAGGATCCTTCTTTCTATGTATTCGCAATACATTACATTTGTCTATGCTAAGGGTCAGTTGCCACTCCCTGCACCAAGTGCCTATCCGCTGCAGATCTTCCTGTATTTCGCTACAATTTTCTAATGCAGCAACTTCTCTGTATACTACAGCATCATCCGCGTAAAGCCGCATGGAACTTCCGACACTATCTACTAAGTCATTTATATATATATGCATTGATAATTATGTGATAATAAAACTAATTGGTTAAACATGTTTACATTCATCTTCTATGTCCTACCTGTACTTCCCAAATCAAAACATTTTTACCTAAACAACGGTAAAACTTTTAGTCCACTTGCTCGTTTCACTAAAACCATCAACATGAATTTTACTATTACGAGTGAATGATTAACTGTCACTTGCGCTATATCTACAGTAAAGTAAGGTTTTAAGGTTGAACGGCATTACCTTTTTAGTAACGGATTAACGAAATGCGAAGCTAACTTTGTGACTAACGTTGCGGTACACAGATATGTTACAGAACCGCATCACCCTTAGCCTATGGGATAAATACCTGCTGGAATGTACGACGTTAATGCAGGATGGCAGCAGACCGTATTATTCGTTTCGGACCTCTTGATAAGTATGGAAGTGTGATTACGCATGTCAATCACATCGCGATTACGGACAGCATGGGGTTCACGCCTGAGCCTCAGGACGTGCGCTAGCAGCGCATGTCTGATGTTTCAAGCGTCAACTTCGCGTCTCAATATCTCGGGATGTAATGGGAATATTGCGATGCAATCAACGCCATTGTGTATGTGCTTTGTCATGCAATGGATTGCTGAAGAAAAAATATAGGAGGTCCATTTTAAAAAAATACAAGTTTGTGTTAAAAAACACATATGCTTTCGTTTTAGAATGTTTCCAAATATGTACATTCATGGGCCCCAGCTCTACATTGATACCGGTGAAAGTCGTTTTCCAATAGCTGTTATTGTTCCAGAGATATTTTGGGTGGACAAGATAGCTGGGACACCCTGTATATTAATAATGACCACAATAATATTACTATTATTGTTATTAAAGGTACAAATAATACTGGAACCTATATGTAATAGCACGATAACTTGTTTACACTACATTGTACGTACGCATTGTTTTCATTTAAGCTATGCTCACAGTGTGTGGGATGTACTCCAAAATAGTCAATAACGATCCAGGCAACATCGGGTGTATCGCGGATAGGTCTTTTGATGACACGTTGTGCTTTGAAGGCTCCCTCGGTTCTTAAACGCGTCTCTGCACGGCTAAGAACACCTGCAAAAGGTAGAGGTCGCGTTAGTAAATATTTTGAATACGGTCTTCGGGACTCAGCTGCACTACGGTGCGTCTCCCCATAGATCAGTATCATGTCGGTGTAGTCTTCGCTGGAGTACATTGCAGTTGTTACCAATCTGACTGTAAGACCCGATTCAAAGAACAAGCAGACGTCCACGTGGCCTTACCAGAGCGGAACCAGGAGGAAGACGCACGCAGATGTCGGCACAGCTCGCTGGAGGCTCGCTTGTGCGTGAATTTCCCCTTTCGACAGCAGTGACTAGGCAACCCCTCTTTCACTAACGTATATGGGAAACATAAAACTACATAGGATGGCTTGCGTGGGCCAATTGGTACGTAACATTTCCCGATGTTCTTTCTATTATTAGACTCAATATCGTGCAATCGCTGGCGTAATGAATTCAGTCAAGAACACCGAGTGCACAACAATGGAGGCAGTTGAAAATTTTCTGGCGTGATGTTACCTTCACTATCGTAATATGCAAGAGCCAGGAAAACGAGAGAGCCGAACTGGAGTGGGATCGGAGGGCGGCAGCGCAAACAGCACCTCGCGGCGTCCGGCTCCAGCGAGTCATACAGACAGCAGGACAAGCAGTCGCTTCACCGTGGTTATTACAGCGGGCAGCGTCGAGTCGGCCCATTAGCGGACGCGCGGCCGGCGCCGAGTGTGCTCTGCGCTAATTTGGCAGCCGCGCCCTCCATTGAGAGCTGCCGCTCCTCATTCGGCTGTTTCTCACTCCCTGCACGGCTCCTGGAAAAAATTTGTTCGTTTCATTGGAACTGCCACGTGAGTGTTTTCTGCGGGCAATGGTAATCAACGCCGTGGTGATCGTTGCCAATTTGTGGCCTGTGCCGATCCATTTCAGCGTACTTTCAGAGGTTCACAATCGTTCCTCGTATTCAGTTCGTGTTGCCTTTGTGTTCTAACAACGAAATTTTTTTTCTGGGCCCGGGAAATAATTTCAGTAAGTTACAGAACTTAAACAAATTACCAGTGGCAGGACCATATCTGGCATATCCTTAGGACAGTGCTTCCCAGCAAGGTGGTATCATCCCTGGAGGGTAAAATGAAATTTTGTGAGGGATAAAAACATAAGGGTTCAAATATGTTTCGCTCCGAATTTTCATTACTATTAAAACCTCTGTACTACGAGGGTTGTCCAGAATGTAAAGAGTTAGCTACACTTTGTGAATACTTCTCTACATACTCGCCGCTGCGACTTAAGGGGGTAGGACTTCAAACGGGCCAACTTGGAGCAGGAGAGGCACGACAGGACATTTTATTTTCTACTGTCTATACTTTTACAAGTAAATTCATAAAACTTTGTCAGCATGACCGGGAAGGATTCAGGATTCACACTCATAGCAGTGGAAGTGCAAAAACATAACAAAATAATTTTTTTTTAGATACGAAATTTAATCATGTTTTCTCTTACTGTAGGCTGCATTTGTTGCTATAGGTACGTTTTTCTTCACAAGTAATAGAGATTCTTTGATGAATTTTGCACAGCATACAAACCATAATTACAGATGTATGAAACTCTAGAATTTTCCAAATCTATTAAAAACTGTGGTAAAAATTGAGATAATTAACTACAAAATTTGATTTTTTTTCTAAACATAAAGTTTAAAATGTAACAGCTCATTCATTTTTTCATAAATTAAATAGATTCTGGAGTTTCATACACCTGCGAGTACGGTTTGTATGTTGTACAAAATTCATCGAACAGTCTCTCTTACGTATGAAGAAAAGTGTACCTGTAGCAACAAATGCAGCCAATAGTAAGTGAAAAAATGATGAAATTTCACATGTAAAAGAATTATTTTGTTATATTTTTGAACTTCCACTGATACGAGTGTGAATCCTGAATCCTTTCTGGTCATGCTGACAAAGTTTTATGAATTTACTTGTAAAAGTATATACAGTGGAAATTAAAATGTCCAAGTTGGCCCGTTTTACTCCCTACCCCCCCTTAAACATTTGTCGGGGCGTTAAACCAACACCATCGTCACAGAAGGCAGCCGCCTGTGCTTTCCGATAAATATCTACGCTGGTCTATAGCGCGTAGCCAGCGCCCAAGTGTTGTCCTCGTATCCAGCGTTTCATTTAAACAGGGATGATACTCAGGAAGAGACAATTAGGGCTGTGTCGTCGGTGTTCCAACACTTCCCATCGAAAAGGCTGCAGGAGCATCTTCACTGCCCCTGCAGAGTGCGGTTGAGAATTGTCGTGGAGAAGGAAGTGTGTGGCAGTTGCGTTAGGTGGGCCGCATTCAGTAAGGCGCAGCCTCTCAGTGGGCCCTACTACTTGGCGGGAGATATCGTTATCCTAGGCACCTTTACTCGCTCACAGTGCGCTCACAACTGGAAAGAGCGTCTTGATGCGATCGCCGGTAATACTAGAGACACTACCCAACACATCTGTACAAAGCTTCATCGGGTTTTCACTCTGGTGTCTATTTCCCGAACGACTGGAACTTAATTTCTCGGCAAGCGTCGTATACCACTATTTCGTAAGACTAGAATTCTGAAAACAAAAGTTACCAATAATTACATTAAACGTAACGTGCGACACAATGTGGTGGAGCTTTCAGCTTATGGAACGGATGTGCATTTATCATGTTCTTCATATAGTCCACACAGTACGCACATACTTCAGAACTTTGCGCCGTGCGTCTATGACATTAAAATTTGAACGTGTAAGTGACATATGCTTAAATATCTCAAAAAATACCTTCTCTGAATTGTAGTAGTTCCCGTCATGGACCAGAAATTGTCTCATTATGCACATTGCAACAGATTCCCCAACTAATTGACAGCACAACTCAAGGCTAATTGCGTAATTGTTACTGCAGTGTCATAGAGCATACCCATTACTATTATTTATTTTTATTTACATTGCTTAGACCAATAGAGGATTACATAAAGTGAATTATGACCTGTGGCTTTAAATTTTGTTGTTCTTCCAGAATTGTTTCATCATGTCGTTTATGCTTAGCTCGGTGGACATCTAACCACTTTCTTCTAGGTACCTTGGGTTTGTCTTCTAATAAAAATTTCCAGCTGTAGAACTTAGGTCTGAAGATGTTTCGGTCTTAGATGTCTGTCGGTGAGATTTTGACATTTTTGGATCAATTTGGACCTGTTTTATTCAGACTTTTGCCATTTTTAGTTTACGTGAATGTGTCGGAATTTTCTTTGTTATTGTGCTGTCATCTAGTCTCGTGATGTGTCCGTAGAATTTCAGTCATAGTTTGCGGAAATCGGTTTCGATGTTGGATAATTTTTCTGTAATGTGTGCCTGTAGACGGTATCCTTCGTCTGTGAGTTTTGGGCCAATTGTTTTTCGGATGATTTTTTTTCAGGCTTTTTGATATTTTCGTCGTCTCTTTGTAATTAAGGTTTAGAGTCTAGCAGGCGTAGTGTTTCAGGTTTGATAACAGTCGTGCAGTGTCGAACTTTTGTGTTGATGTTTACGAATTTTTTTTTTTTTTTTTTTTTTTTTTTTTTTTTTTTTTTTTTTGTAGGTGGTTCAAATGGCTCTGAGCACTATGGGACTTAACATCTGTGGTCATCAGTCCCCTAGAACTTAGAACTACTTAAACCTAACTAACCTAAAGACAACACACAACACTTCGCCGGGAATCGAACCCGGGAACCCGGGCGTGGGAAGCGAAGCCTTTTTGAAATCTGCGAATGTGCATACTAGAGATTTTTGTCTGAGGGCTCGGATTGAGAGTATGGTTTTGAGGTTAAAAATTTGTTCTGATCATGATCTCTTCGGTGTGGATTCAGCTTGATATTCTCCTAATTTGGATTATGGTGGCTTTTGCGTACTAGTCAAGAAACAAGCTGATAATATTTCGTAGGTGACCGGTAAAAGGGAGAGACCTCTATAGTTATTTACATCTGATTTACTGCCTTTTTTATGTAGTGGATGCATTAGAGCAATCTTCTAGCCATCCAGCATTTATGCAATTTCTTTGAGTGAGCTTGTGCTTAAATTTTACAAGAGTTCAGCTACAATTCCGACCTCCCCTGATGCTCTTCCGTTTTTAAGTTTCTTTTATGTGTGAATAAACTTCTTCTTGTGTTGCTGGTGACGAACTTTCTGGTGTGATTCTCTTGTGAATCTCTCTTTGGGTTCCGGACAGTTAAAAAGTGAAAAATATGTGGCTAGTTATTGGCAAATTTCCTTATTCGTTAAGTCTAATTTACTATCTTCTTTTAGAAAGCAGAGGTTGTGGGCGAATACCCTTTAACTTTGTGCACAAAGGTCTTGTAGAAATCGTGTGTGTTGTAATTTTTGAAGTTGTCTTCAATTAACCCTTGACGGTCTTCAACATATTTTCGATAATTTTGTCTTTAAATCTGGGATGTTTGTTCGTGAACTTCGAGGAGTTTCTTCTGTGTTTCTTCTGATTTTTTGCAGTTTAAATTCTGAAATGCCTTTCTTTCTTTCCTCTAGTACGTTCTCACGTTTTTGATTCCGTCAAGGATATTTTGGTTTCTTGTGAAGAGGGGTCAGATATTTGGCTGCTTTGATTACTTTAATTTTAAATTCCTCCCAATCTTCTGCATGTTATTCTTCCACTTTTTCTGTTATTTTACAGACTTTTATTTTGTGTGGATCAAATTTTGGGATCACCAGCGTTTTCTTGTTGAAATTGCTTTTGGGTGTGAATTTAATTTTGATTCTGGTTAAGTAGTGACACAAATCGGTGTTTGAACCTCTGCATAATGGCACATCGAGGATCTATTTTTGATTACCGTGCGATATTGCCACCTGATCAATCTGAAATTCTCCAAAATGATGGGATGAGTGATAGCCATATTTTTGAGCTTTTTCCAAGTGAGGTTGACGTAATTTTTAGGCCGTATTATTGGCATAACTCAACGAGTCGTGTCCCATTCTTATTGGTAAACTTGTGTGCAGGGTAGTCTCTCACTGTCCTCTTGTACTTGCGTTCACTGACAATTTGGGCACTGACATAAAATTTTCACATCTTCTTTTGGAATTTTGACCATCTCAAGTTCTTCCCAGAATATTTCTTTTCGTTCGGGTTATTTTTTTATCATCACCATGTGCTGGTGCATGTACGTTGTTTGCGTGTTTGATTCTATAAGGCTGTGAGACGGTTGTTAATGGGTTTCACATCTTTTACTGCATCCAAATCAATGAAAGCCACACCAGATAGTGAGTGCTGCTTTTGTTTCCAATTTTTTGTTCGTTCCACTTTTGGAGATTCTGTAATTACTATAGTCTGTCGTTTCTGAAGCTGTAAAACGTATTTGTTTCAGGGCATAAATTCGAGTTTTCACTTCCGTGACTTTGTCTCAACTTCAAGTCCAAGCTTCCCAGAATGCAAATGCTTCGTTGCTAGTTGGAGTGGGTGGATCATGTAACTGGAGTAATTCTGCCTTTACTTATACGAAGCTTTCCACACTTCGCTACTGGTGTAAAACCAGTGATAGTGAATTCCTGAACATGTTTGCAGCCGACCTTCCTGATGGGTAGAGGCTGACCATACTGCCGCTTTCTTTACGTCAGACGCACCATGTATTTCGGTTGCCATTTTGGTCCGCAGGTGACATGTTATTTGCTACCTAACCCCCGCCCCCCCGTTCCTCCGCCCCCCCCCCCCCCCCCACATATCCGCCTAGTATTCCGCTGTCAGCAATCTGGGGGCGCGCCAGATGGGAGTTGACAAACTTCGTTCAAGACCGATTACTATTGTTGTTATTGTAATTGGTGTTACTGCTATTATTATTATTATTATTAATGGCAGTGGTTACACACAACGCACTGGCAGGCTTAAGAATTCCAATTTCGGTCAGTTCAGAAGTAGGAATTCCTGCAATCAAGCTGTTGCAGGTATAGTTTATCTTGGTTGATTTTAAATTTGGATCCTGGATGTGGGTGAAGCAATTGTCGCTACTGACAGGAGAGATGTACAGGACCTGTGTTTTGCAACAAGTATTTACCCTCAACGTAAACAGTTGGCTTTCATTTCTGAAAAGGATTTGTAGGCAGCAGTCGCATTGCACTGCATCTCATATATGCAGGAATCCGTTACCCCTGAGTGCAACCAAATATCTCCTAGATCACTTCCCACCCCGCTCTGCCCTCCCGTTCCCCCGGGATCACAGCGTTAACAAATAGCTAGTCTGTAAAATGAAGAAGTACTTTTCGGACACTTTTGTTTTTAAAGTGATGAAAGATGAATGAGATTTAGTTTTTTTGAGTGCTTATTTAACTAAGAACTAATGAGTAAGTTAGGACAATGTATTTCTAACAGTTTTTTATGGAATGGTAAAGAAATTCTCAGGACACTGTGAGTGTTAACTAAGACTCCGTCTCAGCAAGAAACTCAAGTACCCACATTGCGGATGGACACTTGTTGTAAAACATGCTTCCTCTGCACCACTTCCCTCGGTAGCCAAACTTGCTTCACCCATAACAACCAAATTAAAATGTGTGCACTGTACTTAGGCCTGCTGATAATGCTGAGTCAGTGTTTAAGGGGACCCAACATTTCAGGTTATCAGTGTCATATGCATCCCCCTCCCCACCCCCCCCCCCCCCCCCCCTCAGGAAAGAAGCAGTGTACCCAATACACAGTAAATTCTGTGAGCAAGTGTGAGAAAGTGTTCTCAATATTTGTGTAGCGCGTAACTGAGGCGGAGCGGAGAAACCAACCCTCTATTCTTCTTTTGGGATGTAGGGAACAGCATAAAAACCACATTTAGGCTGACGGCACATCAACCCCTCATCGTTAATTCGTAGGGCGGATTCGATAATTTTCACAGAAACTTCTTTCGTCAATTCCTCTGGCCAATTCATCTCGTGGTGACATGTAAGTTTCTTTAGTCATGTGCTGTGATTTCGCGGCACAGACAAAGTTGCATTCCGAATCAGCACACGACTCCAAGAACGCCGTGGTTTCCGGGAGGGAACTTGCACCAGCGCCTCCTGACATCGACAAGCTGGAGGGCGGAGTGAATGAGTGTCGGTCTATTGACCAGTAGCGGTTCAGTCGTGCCTGGTCACGCATGGCTATGCAGCTGTGTGGCACTGGGCGTCGACAAACACAGGAGGAGTTGGCCGTACGGTGTTTTCTGGCTCCCAGGAAGACTGTGTCTCTGCTGCGCAGACGTGACAGTGTGTATGGGTACCTCACCCATACACAGGATGGTTCGAGGAACCTTTCAATTATTGCAGCAGTCCGTCAGAAATCTTTGATAGTTGTTATGGATTTCGTAGCTTATCACGGTGGGTTGTTTGATTGTGTGCTTGTATTTTGAAACAGTACACAGCTGATTGCTCACTATCTACTAAAGGAGATTCCACACGCAATGTCGTTAGCCCAGAGACATTGCCTACCGGGTGATCAAACAGTCAGTATAAACTTGAAAACTGAATAAATCACGGAATAATGTAGATAGAGAGTTACAAATTGACACACATGCTTAGAATGACATGGGGTTTTATTAGAACCAAAAAAATACAAAAGTTCAAAAATGTGTGGCAGATGGTGCTTCATCTGATCAGGATAGCAGCATATCAGCGCACACTCCGCTGCAGAGTGAAAATCTCATTCTAGGATAGCAGTAATTCGCATAACAATGTAAGACAAAGCAAAGATGATTTTCTTTACAGGAAATGCTCAATACGTCCACCACCATTTCTCAACAATAGCTGTAGTCGAGGAATAATGTTGTAAACTGCACTGTAAAGCACATCTGGAGTTATGGTGAGGCATTGACGTCGGATGTTGTCTTTCAGCACCCCTAGAGATGTCGGTCGATCACGATACTCTTGCGACTTCAGGTAACTCCAAAGCCAATAATCGCAGGGACTGAGGTCTGGGAACCTGGGAGGCCAATCATGACGAAAGTGGCGGCTGAGCACACGATCATCACCAAACGACGCGCGCAAGAGATCTTTCACGCGTCTAGCAATATGGGGTGGTCCTAATAAAACCCCATGTCATTCCAAGCATGTGTGTCAATTTTTACCTCTATTTCTACATTATTCCGTGGTTTATTAAGTTTTCAACTTTATACTGACTTTTTGATCACCTGATATTATTTGTCTGTTTTTGGGAATGCTGTAGGGTAACCATATTGCTACGGATAAAACAGGTATTTTGAGTTTGGGATCACGATATCTTCCAGGACTGACATCCAGCTGTGTTAAGTAACTGTGACATTATTACGGCGTGATGTTATTCACATTGTCGGATGGTTGTTGTATGTGTGTGTGTGTGTGTGTGTGTGTGTGTGTGTGTGTGTGTGCAAGGAAGGTTCTCAGTTATTGCAATATTTTGAGCTGAAGCCAGCGTTGCTGTGTATCTGGCTGATAAAGTTATATTTGTTCTGTGTAACTCAGTTTTTAGTTGTAATGTTATTTTACACACCGTAAATTTGGCTTTTAATGTTAACTTGTTGACTATTCTGTGATGGAGGGTTTCGTATATTACTGACTTAGAATTCCTTATAATTTTTAGCATTATGACATAATTATTTGAAGAAGGAAATAGTTCTACTATTTGTGAGCCATTGGTAATGCAATTTTTTCTACTGAATATTTTTATGTTGTTTTGAGAACAAATTTGAATCAGCAAGATATTTTCCTATTTTATTGTGCTCTTTCCGCACCAGCTTAACTAATAAGTTACGATCATTTAATATTGTGATCGACGAATCTTATTGCATTCTTGTACGCGATAGCGAGAAACCCAATTTTAACCACTGTGACGCCTTTCAGAATTAAGTCGGATAACTCCTCCTCAGTGATCCATAGCGTAACATTTATCCCAACGTTCCTGCGTTTATCTATGCTACTGCGGATACAGCTCGACGTTTGTCCAAAGCGAATTGTTGCGGAGGTTATCAACCACAGAATGTTGGTGATATCCCTGGACTAGCGGGACAGAGCGGATTAGGTTATGCTTGTGGAGAGGAGCAAAACTAACTTGCTGTCAGTTGCGCTCAGCATATAAACTGTAGTTGTTAAAACACACAATAACGTAAGCAAGAATTAACAACCCTCAAGGTTTTAACGAAAGAACTCCTTTGATATAATTTAAATCGGCTGAAGGCCACATACGAAAATCCAAGGCCCCAGACCTAAGCAAGGAACTGCGTTACAGGAGTTCTTCCGGAAGTTTAGCTTCTTTTTAAAAAAATTTTTTTCTTCAATAAAAATAGGCTGAAAGCCTTAGCTTAAATCTCTTCCACAGAACTCCGCTGAAGGCCACACATCAAGCAAGAAGAGTGTCACGGCTTAAGGCCAAAACAAAGATTTTCAATGTTAATTTCATATTGGCTGAATTGCGCAGGTGGGAGCATTCCATGCAATATAGCCTACGGTCCCATAACCCAATTGGCCTTAACCTTCGTTGGTCATTGTCCTAACCCATTCAGCCTCCCTGTTCCCATTCCAGTACTATACAGCCCTCATTGCACCATCGCATCCAGTCTTTTCACTTCTCTCGCTTTCCGCTACCCCCTCTTCCCACCTGCCCTCCATCTAACCTCCCGACTGCACATAGCTGCCCAACCCTGTCCACCTCGTCCCTGGGAGCTCCCTAGCAACACTGCACTGTCTGACACCCGACTCTGGCATCTTCCTTACTCCCACCCTGTCGCCACTACCATCATGCGCTGGTGCTGCTGCTCCCAGGGTGGCTACAGTTGTGTGTGTGTGTGTGTGTGTGTGTGTGTGTGTGTGCGTGTGTGTGCATGTCATCTATTTCTGACGAAAGCCTTACGGGTCGAAAGCTTTATTTTTGACACTCTTTTTGTTGTGCCTGTCTGCGACTTTGGTTCACTTCATAGGATTTTTTGGGAATATGCAGGATGAAAAATGTAGTATAGAGTGCTGCCAAGTCTGGCAGCAACCACAGCTCTGACCCGGCTGACATCAAGTCAAACTTTCAACGATATGATGGTACGTAAACACGAGTACATCAGTGGATGCTGCTCGCCAGAGTTCACCAATCGTAGTGGCTGACGACCAGTGGTGTACCACTCTCCCTGCAGGCCACGACCAGATATTCTTAGTGGGCGAGAGATATAGGTGACCTGCAGGCCAGTGCTAAAGTCGACCGGCCACAGTTCCGAGATAAACAAAACTGAGTGGGAACAGAAGGTCACGAGTGTCTGTTGAAAGAAAACATTTAACAGGCCTCGAAGGTTGTGCAATGCTACAAGCCTTAACATGTCAGAACGATAACACCTGCTACCCAAGTTACCAGCTGTGTGAGCCTGGGGTGGTCATGTCGTGTACTCGGTCGCACCGCATATCGTCACGTTAAGTGCTAGGCCCATATGACACTCACAATGTATTCCAGCAACATTCGTTCTCCTTGGAACATCAGAAAATGGGTATGTCCATCGCGATGCTGTATGGAGAACTAAGAATCATTTGAAGAGACGACGTGTGTTAACTTCTCTGTAAGTTTTGTCGTTGAGTTCACAAATTTAGCCGCGCTTCTCACTGTTTCTGCGTTCACAGAGCCGTAGCGATGGTCATCGGACGAAAACTTCATGGTTCTCCAGATATCATCACATTGTCCATATGAATCGTAGACGTGCTGAGAATATCCATTTCCAGACCTAATATTTGAGACGCTTCTAAACACGCCTCTGGTTTGTAATAAGTGAACGCTATGTTTGCATTGTGTGCACGATTCAACTTAGAGCGCATAACGCAGTTTGAGCTCAATCCATAAGGAAACGTACTATTACTAACCACGTGTTTGGACTTCAGATAAATAGCTGCCATCAGTGTTCCTAAAATATCGAATGAGGTAGGAAGGAGGTCCCTATCTTAGAATAGACAACAACTATACCCTGTAATTGTATTTTCTGGAATAACTTTTGGACATGTTGGGTCATTACAATACACAGGAGCAATCGTAGGTATCGCCTGTCCAGACCAGAGGATCATGGTATTAAATTGGTCAAATAACATAAAATATAAAAAATCAGTAATACCACAAAATTTGTGATCGTTAATTATCTTAACCTAGAGAAAGACTTTCTGGTGTGACTGTGAATGACGCACATTATTTAGACGTTACAAACTTGGTTAATACTTTAGCTAGAGGAAAGGGGCCCCCACAGAATGCATGGTTGCAATTCCTGACACAGTACTCGTTAAAGCCTGTGCAATGGTAAGTGAACGGGATTCACCTTATAAGAAAGGATTTTCGCATAGATATCGACCGCGTGTACCTGAATGGCGGCAAATCAGACTTACATCCACTCTGTAATAACAACGATACGTCAAGTAAGTTCGAAATGCAATCACACGTCCGGATGCATCAAAAGCAAACCAGAAGATGCTACCAATGCGACAATAATACGGTCGCCAGCCTAATTAGGCATTAACTGAGTTTCTTCCCTGTACAAGTTGGTATATATTCATGCAAAACAAGAAGTTGTAACACTGCATAATATAGTAGAATTTTTGAAACTGAAAATGTATTGAACTGATAGATTCACGTTGTGTACTGATATGGAAAATCATGAATACATAACAGTACACTATAATGTTTACTACAAAACTTTATACTGTCTATTAATCCGATTAAAATCTGGCATAGGTTACCCCAGAAATTGTACTTTCATGCCACACACAATCTGATTAAAATCAGCCATAGGTTACCCTAGCAATTGTACTTCAATGCCACACACAAAATGTCAATTTTGATACAGATAAAACACTGGTGAATATTGGCTTTCATATCGACTTTAGTTTTTGCTGGTCAAACAAATTTAGAACACTTCAGAATTCAAATTAACGATGGGGGACCCTGAAACTGCTATGATCGCTGTATTTAAAAAAATGATTACTGAATTTATTATTCATTCAAGATTTCCATGATATAAGGTACTACTCCCTTCATCTTATTTACTGTTCATTTGAATGCCTTTAAATCTGTCTTGAAATAATAAACTTCATTACACTATCAGTACTAAAGTTATATTTCGGCTTCGTTAGACCTTCGCTATTCATTTAAACACATTTCTTTAAACACAATTCTAATATAGCAAGTTCTGCAAATAATTATTACTAACACAATTTTTAAATTTCATTTCGGGACACTCGGATTGCACAACGTTTGGAAAGGACCCTGTCTAGGTTAGTTGTGAGGATAATTAGATGAAGGAAAAGTTCTGGTAAATTTAGGTTATTATTGCACCAAACAAGCGCAGTTCAGTCTCTGATCCATACAAATACAGTACTAAAAGTTTCAACCTGCTAGTATCGATGTGGCGGTTGGCGGGCTGCAAGATGGCGAGGTACAGAGCACACATAGAACCACAGCTATGGTTCTTGACGTATCGGCGCTTTAATTCTCCTTAGCGTCGCAATGCTTTTCCATTTAGTGCCTATGGAATTTTACCATGCTGTGTGGGCGTTGGAACGGCATACCCGAGGCTCAGTAAAGCTATGTCTTCCAGGAGAGCCTCTTCGGTCCAGAAGGTGTTGCTCAAACCAGTTCCAAACTCCAACTACTACTGTGTCCGTTGTGCCGTGCAGTGCCCGCGCGCATTTTCCCGCGCTCGCCTGCCATCCAACTTTTACCGCTCCCTGACAGACCGGGTATTTACCTGAGGTTTGGCATTCTACATATCCTAACACATTGCCTACGTATGGACCAGACGCATGGTTACAATTTTGATCATCTTACAACAGCGTCAATATTTGTTACATTTCAATTCTACTACAATATTACTTGACATTCGACATAAACATTAATATTCACATTGAAACTTATTTACAATTTTCTTAACATAATGGCAAGAAACAAAAAGAAATGATATCAGAATATCAATTACACAAGTTTATATTAACATCAGATGAAAAGATTTACTTATATGTTCAATAGTATTATTCTTTCCCCAAAAATATTAACCAAAAGTGGCCAACTAGCGCACGAAGGAAATTGGTTAATTTCGGGAAATACTACAAGGAGGACAGGTGTTCCTACTTTGAGCTTCGTATCACAGAAGTAAAAACTGTCTTGTGACAGAACATTTACATTTAATGGCGTGCTGCGCTCTTTACCTTGTATTGCACAGTATCGTCTGCTTGGCTGCTGCCGTGTCGTCGGATCTGTGAATCTAGCAAAATCTGGTACTGAGCCTGACTGATTCTATATCAGCGAACTATCTCTACGCCTTTGGGAAGCGAGAAAAGTCAACTTCACCCTAGTCCGCTTTTAACGGCTGAGCACACGTGCAAGGCTGGCGCGCCGTGTGTTACTCTGCCCTCGCTGTTCCCGCAAGAACTGAACCTCATTGGCAGACTTCGCTCTCTGCTCAGGAGATTTACGAAAAGAATTCTTCCGGCGTGGCTGAATTTTGAAGCCGGATACATTAAGCGTTCACACCAATGTATCTCCTTTGTCCGTCGTCACGTCAGAGAGAGATGCCCTCTGACCACACTCGACGACACCTCAAGGGAAAATGTCCGTCACGCTAGACAGTTGCGCGTCTCCTCAGCCTAGCTTCCCTTCCCTCTACAGTCGGGTTGGACACTGGATGGAACAGCCAATGGCAGTCGCTCTTTAATTTCTAGTAGCCATGGCTGCCCATTCAGCAAATGGATTAATAAGTACAGTGTCGTATAATTGGCTGGCTTTCAAGTGAACAGCCAGGTCTGTTACCCCCCTTATTAACACTCCATCATTCACAAGAATGGCAAGTCCTCACGCGCCGCTCACGTGATATACTGTTCTCCCCCAGTTCTCTGACTGTGTCCGTCACCTGTGCTTGACCTTGACTAGGCTGTGGCTCTGCAGGCCATTGTGTCACAGAGTGGCTAAATACAACTGGCTTCCCATCCAGTGATGCTTCCACCCTGGTTCTACCTAACTTAAACATGCAAATTTTAATGGAGTTATTCTCGTCACTCTCGATACCACATGTATTAAATCTCAAACAAGTGAAATACATACACCAAATCCTGTCACATGTTGCAAAACCAGTATCTTGCTACACAACAAACGACACATAAAACTGTGGCACCCGACATATTCTACTGGCCATTAAAATTGCTACATCACGAAGATGACTTGCTACAGACACGAAATTTAACTGACAGGAAGAAGATGCTGTGATATGCAAATAATTAGCTCATCAGAGCATTCACACAAGGATGGCGCCGGTGGCGACACCTACAACGTGCTAACATGAGGAAAGTATCCAACCGATTTCTCATACACAAATAGCAATTGACCGGCGTTGCCTCGTGAAACGTTGTTGTGATGTCTCGTGTAAGGAGGAGAAATGCGTAACACCACGATTCAGACTTTGATAAAGGTCGGATTGTAGCCTATCGCGATTCCGGTTAATCGTATGGCGACGTTGCTGCTCGTGTTGGTCGAGATCCAATGACTGTTAGCAGAGTATGGAATCGCTGGTTTCAGGAAGGTAATACGGAACGCCGTGCTGGATCCCAACGGCCTCGTATCACTAGCAGTCGAGATGACAGGCATTTTATCCGCATGGCTCTAACGGATCGTGCTGCCACGTCTCGATCCCTGAGTCAACACATGGGGACGTTTGCAAGACAACAACCATCTGCACGAACAGTTCGACGACTTTTCAGCAGCATGGACTATCAGCTCGGAGACCATGGCTGCGGTTATCCTTGACGCTGCATCACAGACAGGAGCGCCTGCGAAGGTGTACTCAACGACGAACCTGGGTGCACGAATGGCAAACCGTCATTTTTTTCGGATGAATCCAAGTTCTGTTTAGAGCATCATGAAGGTCGCGTCCATGTTTGGCGACATCGCGGTGAACGCATTTGAAGCGCGTATTCGTCATCGCCATAGTGGCGTATCACCTGGCGTGACGGTATGGGGTGCCATTGGTTACACGTCTCGGTCACCTCTTGTTCGCAATGACGGCACTTTGAACAGTGGACGTTCTATTTCAGATGCGTTACGACCCGTTACTCTACCCTTCATTCGATCCCTGCAAAACCCTACATTTCAGCAGGATAATGGTCGACCGCATGTTGCAGGTCCTGTACGGGCCTTTCTGGATACAGAAAATGTTCGACTGCTGCCCTGGCCAGCAAATTCTCCACATCTCTCTCCAACTGAAAACGTCTGGTCAATGGTGGCTTAGCAACTGGTTCGTCACAATACGCCAGTGACTGCTCTTGATGAACTTTGGTATCGTGTTGAAGCAGCATGGACTGCTCTACCTGTACACGCCATCTAAGCTCTGTTTGACTCAATGGCCAGGTGAATCAAGGCCGTTATTACGGCCAGATGTGGTTGTTCTGGGTACTGATTTCTCAAGGTCTATGCACCCAAATTGCGTGAAAATGTAATCACACGTCAGTTCTACTATAATATACATGTCCAATGAAGACACGTTCATCATCTGCATTTCTACTTAGTGTAGCAATTTTGATGTCCAGTAGTGTATAAGGTGTCCCAAATCCCGACGCCTTACATGTTGTACAGGGTAGGCTTGATATCCCTTTTCCTCTGTAACCCCTGTCTAGTATCAAACGTCATTATCCAGGTAGCTGTCTTTGATACATCTGGCCAGTTGTTCAAATCAATTGTTGGAATTCGTGTTTACTTGTTTTCGTTGTCGCAGTCGCTACTGAGTTTTAATTTATAGCCATGGCTGATCTGAATGGTCATAGTTACACTACTGAAGAGCAATTAGTGAGAAGTGTGTGGGTTCGTGAACGAAATCACACAGGGCAGACAATGGGACAGATGACGGGAGCGTTTGAGGAAAGCTTTAATAAGGCTCCAGTACGAAAGGCAACACTTCTGGACTGGGATGAATTGCTTTTGTTCTTTTGGCAGAGTGGCGGCAGGAAGAAGACGCGATAAGAAACATGTGGCGGAGTCTCTGTTTCAGTTGAACGTCTTTTGAAGTCGACATATAAACATGGTTCGGAACTGGCTATACCGAGGACAACGATGTGAGATCACACGAACAAAGACAATGAGGTCATACCTTCACGACCGATGTTCGTAAACGAATTATCGGAGACAGACCGGAATGAATGCGTTTTAGCACCCCATGCTTTGTTAGTTTTCAAATGCGGTGAAGCGTGCGAAGATTACTTTTGCAGATGTATGTTCCATTTATCGCAGATCATATGCTAGAAATTTTGTCGCTTGGGCTGGAGAAAATCCTGATTACACAGTCAAATTAGAGGGGAACCCGTCTCACTTCATGATATGGGCAGAAACGAAACAGTTGGACCGAACTTTTTTGAAGGGACTGCGAATGACGAAGATTATTTACACATGTTACAAACTTCGTCAATACTTCAGCTAGAAGAATGGGGCCCCACGAAATGCCCAGTGTGTGGTTGCAGCAAGACGGAGCACCTACCCCACTACTCTCCTGCAGTGCTCGAGTTCCTAAATCAGCACTTTCCAGGACGGTGAATAGGTGGTTCTTCATCAGATCAGCTCCACTGAAATGGTCGCCAAGAAGTTCTGACCACACCACACATGACAACTCAACATGGGAAACAACGAGGAGTATGTGTCTGCACGTCGTTGTGCTACAGACAAAGAAATGGGGAATGCTGTTGAGGATTTATTTTTCATTATAATATCGGAATGCACAGAAATATCTCAAGAAGAACATCGAAGCTTATGGAAATGTGTTTACAGCGTGATGGTGAATATGCCGATTTATTGGACGCTTAACACGTAAGTAAGTTCTGGTACCACAACAAATCAGATCAATTAGTATTCGATACTAGGGAGTACGGAGTTTTTCCGCCCACTCTTGCAGCCAGACAATCAATGTGTTTGTCCTCTCGAGCGCTAGTCGCATGCCAGTGAGAACCTGCTGGACGTTGGGTATGGCCCTTTGGAACCCACAGTAACATGGCAGTCGCCTGACTGCGACCAGTGTGAGAAACAATACCAAGGAATAATAAATCGTTCTCTCTATAAGCCGCAATCCGAAAGTCACATTATGACAAGTGCTTCTCAAACAAAGAACAGCACGATGTCACAAAAACTCAACATTAAAATGAGATTTCTAATTGAGAAACTCTGCGCTTAATATCTTTTTACACGCCGATTTCAGATGACGTTATTCCTGACTACTTCATGCAGATGCTCTGAAATGCTAATCAAATTGCAGGTTCAAGTCTGTAGAACACATAAAGACGATTATACGTTTCATGCGTGCAACTTACACAGTTTTTTAAATTATAATTCTCCGCCGTGTCTTCACTGTCCGCCAAAGATACCGCAAAGACAGGAACTTTTTAATTATCATTTCAATTAAAAGTTAGTCTTTTATGGCCGCAAGCTGTATTTTAGTAACTCCAGACTTCCAGCATGTTTTGGCCTCGTTTTAATAGATACAAGACTCAGTGAAATGAGACTATCTCTTTCCCTTCTTTCTTTAGAAAAGTAAGAAGAAAAACTCAGCCGCAGCAGAACGCAAAGTTCGAGTTCTAGATTCGGAATAGCACAATCTTTAAGCTGCCACAACGATTTGGAATATCGTATTCGGCCTAAACTTTCGTGCACATATATTATTACCATTGCTCTGTTTACGTTTGTGAACATTTGTTTTAGTTACAGGACTACTGGGGTGAGATAACTTTTTATTCTTATTTCTGTAGCAATCTAATTTAATGTGTATGACAAGGACCGCAGGTAGTAACGTCTACATAACTTTTTCGAGATTATATAGTTGTTTAGCTGTTTTATAGATTGTTCTTTGAGTAGTTTGTTTTGATATGTTAACTATGAGAGTCATAATAATGGAAATATAGCAGCGAAAATGAATAGCACTTTCAGACATATTTTAAATGATTCATGAGAATTATTAAATCTCCGTGGCGCATCAAGTATCCATTTTGTACAGTTTTTCTTTATGTTTCAAATAGTGGGTACTGGGATCATCATGCGTAGTTTGACCATTAAAGTCTTCACCGAAATCTGATTTCTGCAAATTTAATAAATTATTTGCTACATTTTGAAAACTGAGAATTCAAACTACATCATACATAATTTGGAATTATTCTTGTACATGATGTTCTGTGGTTTGTTATAAATATATATTATCTGAGTCTAAACAGGTCTTCTAATTGATTAGCAGTTTTCCGTATCTGCCACAGAGATGAATTTCTCTCTTAGCTGGACATGTAGGGTATTTTGGGATACCACTTACACTTCTTGTACTTCATTATTTACTGGACCTACAATGCTCATGGTGCCTGACATCTCTCTCGTTGTTATGATCTAATTGACTTTTTTTTTTTTTGGTCATCAGTCTTCTGACTGGTTTGATGCGGCCCGCCACGAATTCCTTTCCTGTGCTAACCTCTTCATCTCAGAGTAGCACTTGCAACCTGCGTCCTCAATTATTTGCTTGACGTATTCCAATCTCTGTCTTCCTCTACAGTTTTTTCCCTCTACAGCGCCCTCTAGTACCATGGAAGTCATTCCCTCATGTCTTAGCAGATGTCCTATCATCCTGTCCCTTCTCCTTATCAGTGTTTTCCACATATTCCTTTCCTCTCCGATTCTGCGTAGAACCTCCTCATTCCTTACCTTATCAGTCCACCTAATTTTCAACATTCGTCTTAGCACGTGTAGCGGGACTTTGAATTTCGCCGCGCTACACTCGCTCCCTCAGATAAAAAATATCCCGTCGCAGCGGTATGAGCACTCGACGGCAGAGAAACTACTAAAATTGTAACTCTTTTTTTGTTTTCTATTCGTTTCTTAATTGTCTCTCGAGAGCGGAAGCTGAAGGCAGACGTGATCTGACGAAGACGTAAGAAAACATTTATTAGCTAGTCTTGATCTGAATTTAATGTGTAGTCATATTGTGGAAGTTGTTAAGAAATTCGGAGGATGGAAGTAGTGAAGTAAATTAAATTGCATACAGTATCAAGATGATTTTAATTGGTATAAATTAGTGATTCCTGGACGATTGCAAGATTTCGGAGCAGACTTTTCACGCTGAAATGAAAGAGATTTTGAAGACCTGGACGCCGCACGAAAGAAGACAAGTTTACCTGGTAAAGGATGAACTCTTATCTACGTCATTTCCCCCTGTCAGTTACATTTTGTTATTCTCTGTTCTTTTTCAATACTTTTTGTAGTGGAAAATGGTTTAACTTTTGCTCAAAAACGCCACAAGGACCACCCCAACAATAGCTTTTCTGTAATACGAAGTCCGGTTTGCTTTTCATTCTTTCCCTTTTTCACGGTCTATCTTCTCCATTTATTTTTTATTAACCACTACACACCACATCTCAAATGCTTTGATTCTCTTCTGTTCCGGTTTTCCCACAGTCCATATTTCACTACCATACAATGCTGTACTCCAGACGTACATCCTCAGAAATTTCTTCCTCAAATTAGGGCCGGTCTTTGATATTAGTAGACTTCTCTTGGCCAGAAATGCCTTTTTTTCCATAGCGAGTCTGCTTTTGATGTCCTCCTTGCTCCGTCCGTCATTGGTTATCTTACCGCCTAGGTAGCAGAATTTCTTAACTTCATTGACTTAATGACCATCAATTCTGATGTTAAGTTTCTCGCTGTTCTCATTTCTACTACTTCTCATTACCTTCGTCTTTCTCCGATTTACTCTCAAACCATACTGTGTACTCATTAGACTGTTCATTCCGTTCAGCAGATCATTTAATTCTTCTTCACTTTCACTCAGGATAGCAATGTCGTCAGCGAATCGTATCATTGATATCCTTCTACTTTGTATTTTATTTCCACTCCTGAACCTTTCTTTTACTTCCGTCATTGCTTCCTCGATGTACAGATTGAAGAGTAGGGGCGAAAGGCTACAGCCTTGTCTTACACCCTTGTTAATACGAGCACTTCGTTCTTGATCGTCCACTCTTATTATTCCCTCTTGGTTGTTGTACATATTGTATATGACCCGTCTCTCCCTATAGCTTACCCCTACTTTTTTCAGACTCTCGAACAGCTTGCACCATTTTATATCGTCGAACGCTTTTTCCAGATCGACAAATCCTATGGAAGTGTCTTGATTTTTCTTTAGCCTTGCTTCCATTATTGGCCGTAACGTCAGAATTGCCTCTCTCGTCCCTTTACTTTTCCTAAAGCCAAACTGATCGTCACCTAGAGCATTATCAATTTTGTTTTCCATTCTTCTGTATATTACTCTTGTAAGCAGCTTCGATGCATGAGCTGTTAAGCTGATTGTGCGATAATTCTCGCACTTGTCAGCTCTTGCCGTCTTCGGAATTGTGTGGATGATGCTTTTCCGAAAATCAGATGGTATATCGCCAGACTCATATATTCTACACACCAACGTGAATAGTCGTTTTGTTGCCACTTCCCCAATGATTTTAGAAATTCTGATGGAATGTTATCTATCCCTTCTGCCTTATTTGACCGTAAGTCCTCCAAAGCTCTTTTAAATTCCGATTCTAATACTGGATCCCCTATCTCTTCTAATTCGACTCCTGTTTCTTCTTTTGTCACATCACACAAATCTTCACCCTCATAGAGGCTTTCAATGTATTCTTTCCACCTATCTGCTCTCTCCTCTGCATTTAACAGTGGAATTCCCGTTGCACTCTTAATGTTACCACCGTTGCTTTTAATGTCACCAAAGGTTGTTTTGACTTTCCTGTATGCTGAGTCTGTCCCTCCGACAATCATATCTTATTCGATGTCTTCACATTTTTCCTGCAGCCATTTCGTCTTAGCTTCCCTGCACTTCCTATTTATTTCATTCCTCAGCGACTTGTATTTCTGTATCCCTGATTTTCCCGGAACATGTTTGTACTTCCTCCTTTCATCAATCAACTGAAGTATTTCTTCTGTTACCCATGGTTTCTTCGCAGCCACCATCTTAGTACCTATGTCTTCCTTCCCAACTTTTGTGATGGCCCTTTTTAGAGATGTCCATTCCTCTTCAAATGTACTGCCTACTGCGCTATTCCTTATTGCTGTATCTATAGCGTTAGAGAACATCAAACGTATCTCGTCATTCCTTAGTACTTCCGTATCCCACTTCTTTGCGTATTGATTCTTCCTGACTAATGTCTTGAACTTCAGCCTACTATTCATCGCTACTATATTGTGATATGAGTCTATATCTCCTCCTGGGTACGCCTTACAATCCAGTATCTGATTTCGGAATCTCTGTCTGACCATGATGTAATCTAATTGAAATCTATTGTATCTCCCGGCCTTTTCCAAGTATACCTCCTTCTCCCGTGATTCTTGAACAGGGTATTCACTATTACTAGCTGAAACTTGTTACAGAACTCAATTAGTCTTTCTCCTCTTTCATTCCTTGTTCCAAGCCCATATTCTCCTGTAACCTTTTCTTCTACTCCTTCCCCTACAACTGCATTCCAGTGGCCCATGACTATTAGATTTTCGTCCCCCTTTACATACTGCATTACCCTTTCAATATCCTCAAACACTTTCTCCATCTGTTCCTCTTGAGCTTGCGACGTTGGCATGTATACCTGAACTATCGTTGTCGGTGTTGGTCTGCTGTCGATTCTGATCAGAACAACCCGGTCACTGAACTGTTCACAGTAACACACCCTCTGCCCTACCTTCCTATTCATAACGAATGCTACACTTTTTATTCCATTTTCTGCTGCTGTTGATATTACCCGATACTCATCTGACTATCTAATTGACTACTAGGCAGAAATAGCATAAATTAACTATTTCTTCAATCTATGATGACTTGGGTTAGGAATAAAGGAAAATGGGTACCTGGGGTCTTCAAAGACCCCAGCTGGTTTAACGGACTCAGTGTTGCCAGAAAATGACTGAAGTTGGCTGAACTTATTAACACTGAAGGTTACTCAGTTGTTAAGCTTCAGGCAGCATTGATGATGCCAGGGAAGTGGATGATGGCTGGCTTTATTAGGTAATTGCAGTGTTTGTTTTCAAATCTTACATTTTTGCAAACATGTATGACATTATTCATATAAAGAATGAAATGTCTGTTCATTATAACGTAAGTAAGTCAAAATTATGAAAACTGTGGGAACTGTAGGAAAAACTATTTTCTTATAAGTTACTTTAGAATTTAAATATAGGAATAATTTTTGTTTGGGGTTGATGGAAAACTGGTTTCCGCTGAAGAAGCTGATAATATTCTTCTTCAGATGTGAGATGACGCTGATGTCGATAGTGAAAGTACATTTTATGTCCTGATTGATGATGAATAGGTGCTCTCAGATAGTGAAGAGGGGGAAGGCAGTGATGTAATGAAAGAGGAAGATAATGAAGATGACGTCATTCACAATGAGGATGACGTAACTGTAAGTAATGACAACACTATGAAAGATTATTTCATTGGGAAAAATGGAATGATTTGGTAGAAAGCGCTTCCTACTAAGTGCCAAATTCCATCTCATAAAATAATCTGTGCTAAACATGACCCTAAAGTGGTACCCCCTAGTTCAATTAAAGAAGCCCTAAAGCTCCTAATTATCTCAGAAATAATGTTCGTCGTGGTAAGTGGACCTAACAGAGAGGCTAGGCGAGTGAACAAAAAGTGGAATGGAGATTATCCTAGTAGTACAACTAAGATATGGAAGGAACTAGGTGCATAAGAATTGGAGGCTTACATTGGTTTTCATATATCTTCTGGAGCCTACAGATCAGGGAGAGAGGACTTGAGTGAACAATGGAATGAAGAACATGGCAGGCCTATTTTCAGAGAAACTATAACCCTAAAATGGTTTCAAGCTATCACACGTTTCCCTCAGGTTTGACACTAAAGAAACAAGAGAAGATCGTAGGATTCACGCTAAATTAGCTGCATTTATAGGCGTCTGGGAAACGTTCATTTCACAGCTTTCTTCGGTAACAAGTGATGAACAGCTTGTTGCGTTTAGAGAGCAGTGTCCATTTTGACAATACATGAAAAGCAAGCCTGGTAAGTAGGGTATAAAAATGTGGTGGGCTTGCGATTCTAGAAATGCATTTCAACAAAATGGACAGATTTACTTGGGAAAACAAGCCGGCCCGTAGAGTAAAATAATCAGGATTCCAGAGTCCAAGTAGATCTAACTGCAAAATGGTTCAAAAAGGGCTACAATATTGTAGCCGACAATTTTTTCAGTAGCATACCCTTAGTGATAGAACTGCTGGCGCTGAAAACCACCTATGACTGAAATTCCTAAGGAGATGCCGCCATATCGTTCCTCTGTGTCTGGATTTTCTCATTCCATATAACTAGTATAATATGTACCAAAGAAGTCATCAACCGTTATACTTATCTCCTCACTTCACTCATCACGAACTGTAGTTGGTCACGAAAAGAAGCCAGTAGTAACAACAAACGTAAGTGGGATACTGACACCATGGATCAACTTGTGGGTACCTATAACGTGAAACGTAACACCAACGTAACACCAACTTGTGGGTACCTATAACGTGAAACGTAACACCAAGCGCTGGACCCTTGAACTCTTCTATAGTATGTTCGAGATTCCTGGAATCGCTACAATGATTATATGGTTGCATCATTACCCACAAAGCCTGACTTCAAATCAGAAGAGGCGACAGTTCCTGCTGCCGTTAGGACGACAGCTTGTGCATCCTTACATCAAAAGAAGACTACTTGACAAGGTGATGCCGTCAAAACGGAGCAAAAAGTGGTCTTCTTGCTCTTGGATGTGACTATGAGCCTAAAGGACTCTGTACACCTGTGAATCACTAACCCACCAACAAACGACAGAGGTGTTCTTTGTGTCCAAGGAATCTAGACAAAAAAATAAATAAAACAATTTGTAACTACTGTTGAAAATTTGTGTGCAGTTTTCATTACAGCTAGATTATGATATCCTTAAAATGTGATAAAAAGGAGTAAGTGTCACTTCTATCACAGTAAAATTAGAACAGGTATCTTATTTCACTGAAGTTTTCATCTTCTTCTCATTTTTGTTACGATCTCTGTACATACAGCAAAAACTGGTCTGTCTTGAAAGAGATAAAATAAAACGGTCTATCCTAATAACGTTTAACATGTAAGAATGTAAATTGTAAAAATAAAAGATGTTGTCGCAACAAAAAGCGATGTAAAACAAAATGTGCGCAAATTATGTAATGATGAAACCTCCTGGCAAATTAAAACTGAGTACGGGACCGAGACTCGAACTCGGGACCTTTGCCTTTCGCGGGCAAGTGCTCTACAAACTGAGCTACCCAAGCACGACTCACGCCCCGTCCTCACAGCTTTACTTCTCCCAGTACCTCGTCTCCTACCTTCCAAACTTTACAGAAGCCCTCCGGCGAACCTTGCAGAACTAGCACTCCTGAAAGAAAGGATATTGCAGAGACATGGCTTAGCCACAACCTAGGGGATGTTTCCAGAATGAGATTTTCACTCTGCAGCGGAGTGTGTACTGATATGATACTTCATGGCAGATTAAAACTGTGTGCCAGACCGACACTCGAACTCGGGCCTTTGCCTTTCGCTTGTCTCAAGCGCATATTCTCCTGTGACCATTCCTTCTACTCCTTCCTCTAGAACTGCATTTCAGTCCCCCGTGACAATTTGATTCTCGTTTCCCTTTACATACCCTATTAATATTTCAATAGTTTCACATGCTTGCTCTACCTGTTCACCTTCACCTTGCGACGTCGTCATGTAAAATTATTTCAAGAGGATAAATTGTGTGTCCTGTTTTTTAAAAAAAGGGAAAATTACTTATTGGATGCCTCTCGTAGCTGTGAGATAAATAGAGCTACATTTTCAGTATTCGTGATTACTTCTATAGCCGAACTAAAACTGGAAAAAGTTGTATTTACTGGATATTTCACTCGCCACGAGTAACAGATTTTTTTTTTTCTGTTACGTGTGGGGTCATTATTTTCTGAATGTAAAAATTATACTTGTAATGTCTTTCTTCTGAGAAGAAAAAACACAGAACACAGATTAGGTAAACGGCTGATCTGCGGAAAAAAATACTATTATTACTTAGAGTAAAATTGCAGTGTTCTGATATGAGCCTAATGTTTCCATGCAATTCATTGAATTCTAAATATATAGCCTCTAATCGTAATACTGAAGTAATCAATGGAATCAAAAGACGTTTCGGATCCTCAGGTTATCTCCAATAGAAGCCATTTTCAAGTAATTAAAGCTGTAGTAATGTGAGAATCAGAATGCCTGCAAATCCACAGGACGACTATGTCGGAGATAAGCGTTCATTACTAGTAACAAAAGGATATGAGTTGATTTAATTAAAAGATTTCGACAACGGCATCCCATTCAGCCTCCCTCCGCAGCTGGTGAAGCACAGCGAGACTGCTGCTGAAAGCACTTGTCCGTTATCACAAGACTGAATCGCAGCTTCGGGGCCTCGGTGACTGCAGGGCTTCGAGCGGTTTGTCACTACCTCACGCAGAGTCCCTCCACATCTTACTGTCGAGTCAGACTGTACATTACAAATGGTGAACATAAACTCGCGAGGGGCCGGGGCAAGCAGTGTATTTAACACTAAATTCTTCTAGAATCTTCATAGGGAAATGGTACTCTAACCCCCTCCCCCCCCCCCTTTCTAACTCCGACTTTTGCTGTTGCACATGGATTAAGAAGAAAGGCGAACTGACTGTAATCGACCCTTCAAGTGGAGTAGAAAAGAGCTTGGCACTTGAAATAATTTAATTTGATAGAAATTAATCTGATAAAGGAAAGCTTCATTAAAGTAGTGAGATATGAAAGGGTTACTCTACCGATCTACAGAATGAAAATTCTGTCCAAAATAGCAATTTGATTTATTATGACTAAACTCAAAATAGTAAACAAAACACACGAAAAACTCACAATACGTCAAACTGGATACTCAAATAAATGCTGCGTATGTGAAAGTGTCTATAAACTAGCTTGTGACATTAACGACTAAGTGGTATGTGGGACCCATTCCTTGCAGCTGAAGTCTTAAGAGAAACACCCAGCCAACCCAACATTAATTGCTGCTACAGTAGTGAGAACTCAGACAATGAACACCCAAGACAGAACCACTTAAGAAAAGACAGGAACAGGCGCGCTCTGATTGTCACGTAGCAAAATTCCCTAATCTGCCGGTGCTGCGGACATACATTACCCAGCTGTCTTCTTAACTGCAAGGACACGATCTGGCGTACAGGAGGCGATGGCTGGTTGCTTCGACGTCTCGTCGTGGTGATGATAACGTCGCCAGCATAGCCCGAAACAAATTATCCTGGTCTGGTGGTTCAAGACTAAAGACTTCCTAGCAATACAAATGCGACTCTGAGGGAGACGAAGAAGGCTCGCCACACAATCACTGATGGGACAGTGATTGATCTTAAAAGGCGAAGTCACACAGTAGCTCCGATACATTCAACTTTAGCCAAAATTGCTCAAGACGGTCAACATAGGCCGCTTGTATGCTGAACGCTCAATTGCCAACTGTACACGGAAAGTTACGTTGAAGTCGAAACTTCAGCAATTTCGTCATTCAGTTACAATTAAATGAATGTATGTTAGACAGCCAACAGAAGGCAGGTTGTCCAGAGCAGCGAAAGCTCAATCTTGTAACCTACTCCGACCGACTCCCAACCAAAAGCACCCATTGAAGCCGAACACAGAATATTACTGCCCCCAATACAGTGGCCATGGTTAAAGGTGCCATTCAGCAACTCGAAAATCGGTGGAAAATTCCACTCTGTTGCCGAAGCACTACTATTCCACCAATGGAGATACTTGGTGCTAATTTCTGCGCCGATTTTGCTACGTCACGGAGCTATCCCCTGATCAAACCAATCACAGTTGTGATTTTGCAGAAAACGCGGTAAATTGTCCGCCAAGACTGCCTGGGAAAACAAGTCATTCAATCGCCTCGCTGGTAGCCCGTCAGAAAGCGCTTTCACAAAGTTTCTGCGAAGTAGTGGAATCTCTAACCTGAGCCTCTCCTTCAGGCCCCTGTGGGCGTGTCATCATCGCTCTTATGACAATGTTGACGTCTGGACAGCATCCACTCGGCTCCCTCACACCCATCGGCATAACCCTTGGAAGATCAGCAGCTCCCGCCTGTCACCGGACCAGTCAGGTGACGAGAGAGACGCTGCGTGGGAAGTCCGTGTGTGAAGGAATAGCAGCTTCTCAAAGCATGCAATTAGAGACGAAAATATTCATATATTCTGAGTTCTCAATACTAGCCTTGTAATGACCATACTCGGCCATACTTCCCCAAATCAAATTACACAGAGTAAGATATAAATATGAGAGGGACCAAGTCACTGTGTGGATCGTAAAGTCATGCCACCTCTCAAACTAAAGTGCAGATTTGCATCTCTTAAGACAGAGTTCTTAGTCTTAAGGTGTCTTATCAACATAATTCTTTAGCATCCACTAAAGATGTTTATTTGAGCGCATACATTTCTGTTTCCATGCAACATAATCATTCTTATGTGGTCTGCCTTAAGCATTAAATGCAATTTTTACGAGATATTTCGCCTCCATTTTTCCACTACTTCGGTAGTTTCATCTAAATTTCGGTATAAAGTGAGGCATTTGCTTAACTCTTTCAGATCTGATTTTCTCTAGAAGGGAAATTTTTTTCTTAATATGGTAATCATGTTAGGTGCTTTTTAAAAATGATTCTTTGTACAAGATTTATACAAAAATATGTACAGATCTGCAGTACATATGTTGGTTTAAGAATCGTGAAAGAAGGTTGTATACATGGACGAACCCTGGAGATACTAAAAGGTATCAGATAGATTATATAATGGTAAGACAGAGATTTAGGAACCAGGTTTTAAATTGTAAGACATTTCCAGGGGCAGATGTGGACTCTGACCACAATCTGTTGGTTATGACCTGTAGATTAAAACTGAAGAAACTGCAAAAAGGTGGGAATTTAAGGAGATGGGACCTGGATAAACTGAAAGAACCAGAGGTTGTACAGAGCTTCAGGGAGAGCATAAGGGAACAATTGACAGGAATGGGGGAAAGAAATACAGTAGAAGAAGAATGGGTAGCTTTGAGGGATGAAGTAGCGAAGGCAGCAGAGGATCAAGTAGGTTAAAAGACGAGGGCTAGTAGAAATCCTTGGGTAACAGAAGATATATTGAATTTAATTGATGAAAGGAGAAAATATAAAAATGCAGTAAATGTAGCAGACAAAAAGGAATACAAACGTCTCAAAAATGAGATCGACAGGAAGTGCAAAATGGCTAAGCAGGGATGGCTAGAGGACAAATGTAAGGATGTAGAGGCCTATCTCACTAGGGGTAAGATAGATACTGCCTACAGGAAAATTAAAGAGACCTTTGGAGATAAGTGAACGACTTGTATGAATATCAAGAGCTCAGTTCTAAGCAAAGAAGGGAAAGCAGAAAGGTGGAAGGAGTATAGAGAGGGTCTATACAAGGGCGATGTACTTGAGGACAATATTCTGGAAATGGAAGAGGATGTAGATGAAGATGAAATGGGAGATATGATACTGCGTGAAGAGTTTGACAGAGCACTGAAAGACCTGAGTCGAAACAAGGCCCCAGAGTAGACAACGTTCCATTGGAACTACTGACGGCCTTGGGAGAGCCAGTCCTGACAAAACTCTACCATCTGGTGAGCAAGATGTATGAAACAGGCGAAATACCCTCAGACTTCAAAAAGAATATAATAATTCCAATCCCAAAGATAGCAGGTGTTGACAGATGTGAAAATTACTGAACTATCAGTTTAATAAGTCACAGCTGCAAAATACTAACACGAATTCTTTACAGACGAATGGAAAAACTAGTAGAAGCCAACCTCGGGAAGATCAGTTTGGATTCCGTAGAAACACTGGAACACGTGAGGCAATACTGACCTTACGACTCATCTTAGAAGAAAGATTAAGGAAAGGCAAACCTACGTGTCTAGCATTTGTAGACTTAGAGAAAGCTTTTGACAATGTTGACTGGAATACTCTCTTTCAAATTCTAAAGGTGGCAGGGGTAAAATACAGGGAGCGAAAGGCTATTTACAATTTGTACAGAAACCAGATGGCAGTTATAAGAGTCGAGGGACATGAAAGGGAAGCAGTGGTTGGGAAGGGAGTAAGACAGGGTTGTAGCCTCTCCCCGATGTTGTTCAATCTGTATATTGAGCAAGCAGTAAAGGAAACAAAAGAAAAGTTCGGAGTAGGTATTAAAATTCATGGAGAAGAAATAAAAACTTTGAGGTTCGCTGATGACATTGTAATTCTGTCAGAGACAGCAAAGGACTTGGAAGAGCAGTTGAATGGAATGGACAGTGTCTTGAAAGGAGGATATAAGATGAACATCAACAAAAGCAAAACGAGGACAATGGAATGTAGTCTAATTAAGTCGGGTGATTCTGAGGGAATTAGATTAGGAAATGAGGCACTTAAAGTAGTTAAGGAGTTTAGCTATTTGGGGAGCAAAATAACTGATGATGGTCGAAGTAGAGAGGATATAAAATGTTAGCTGGCAATGGCAAGGAAAGCGTTTCTGAAGAAGAGAAATTTGTTAACATCGAGTATAGATTTAAGTGTCAGGAAGTCATTTCTGAAACTATTCGTATGGAGTGTAGCCATGTATGGAAGTGGAACATGGACGATAAATAGTTTAGACAAGAAGAGAATAGAAGCTTTCGAAATGTGGTGCTACAGAAGAATGCTGAAGATTAGATGGGTAGATCACATAACTAATGAGGACGTATTGAATAGGATTGGGGAGAAGAGAAGTTTGTGGCACAACTTGACCAGAAGAAGGGATCGGTTGGTAGGACATGTTCTGAGGTATCAAGGGATCACCAATTTAATAATGGATGGCAGCGTGGAGGGTAAAAATCGCAGAGGGAGACCAAGAGATGAATACACTAAGCAGATTCAGAAGTATGTAGGTTGCAATAGGTACTGGGAGATGAAAAAGCTTGCACAGGATAGAGTAGCATGGAGAGCTGCATCAAACCAGTCTCAGGACTGAAGACCACAACAACAACATGTTGTGCACTTGGCCTCAATTCAAGAACTAAATTAGTTAATTACGCAAAATTCTCTATTGCAATAAATAGTACCCTAATTTAATAATTGGCATGTAAAAACAATAGAAATATTCAATTATATACTAGAACGTAGCGAAACAGCCACATCCATATATTCTGGTCGTCAGGAGCTACTGTACACTCCCACATCGACTTGGCCTATGTTTTCATAGTGATGCCTAACAGTTGGCAGCACTTGCGCATGATGAAAATATTGAACGTTAACAAAGGTGTACCTCAAGTTTCCATTGGGAACAAATACTTCTGTTGGAGAAGACACAGTTAAATTTAATGTACACAAATGCAGCCAGAGGGTCTGAAAGGGTTAAGGGATGACCACATTGTGGAGTAAGTACGTTTCATTAGCATTTTCAGTATTATTGGTGTTTCTCGACAGACTTTATTAGACAGGTTTTTGAAAATATGCGATAATAAGTGTTCAGATCTGAAAAACAACCATTTTCACAAGAGAAAGTTGATATCAGAATGTGTAATATCGACTAATCACGTATCATCTCCTCCTCCAATGTAGTACATAGCAAAGAATGTGCAAGATCATATACTGGAAGGGTAACACATTTCTCACTGAAGCATTCTGCGCAATAAAAGTAGCTGGCAATGCACTTGGTCATCAGCTTTTAGCATTCTGTAAGAACATGAGACTAAAAGAACGCCAAGTGATGATTAAATTAGCGAGTCGGACCAAACTTCCACTTACGAAAGGAGCACTCTGTGCTAAGACAGCAACTCTTATCCCTCTGTACTAAACAGTTTTCTCCAACTGAGAAACTTTCGAAATCTGCTGGATCCTACTAGAGAAAGCAACATTAATTCTGGTAGCTATCACAGTTACATACCCATGTATGCCTACAGAATAAAATTAGATTGTCATACATAGACAACTTCGTACTTGAGACTGCTCTCCAAGGGCAACACGACGTATGTGTTCAGAACTGAACTATAAAATCCACTCATTAAATAATTAAAAATCGCTGTAAGTGTCAATCGGCTTATTGATCCGGATCTAAACTGGATGCTACAAGTAAAACTAAACTTCGGGGAACAGCAACATCAAAAATTCCTAGAGAGATGCCTAAGTTTTGTGACATTTTACCAAAGTCACAAATATTAGTGAGCAACCTACTTCTCATCTCGAAAAGGAATAGAGTTCATTTAGCAAGGAACAGCATAAACCAGTACCTAAGACCAAGGCACTTTTTTCATGTCCTTCAAATTAGATAAGAGAGCCTGCACAGGATGATCCAGTAAACATAATCGCTAAACCTGACTCACGAGGAGATACAGAAACAGCACTCCACTCTGGAGCCTTTGAAATTTCTAAAAGCTGACAGTTACTGCCAGACAATATCCAGTGCCTATTACTACCTAGTAAAGCAGTACAATGAACATCTGTAATAGAAGTTGTCTCCTCTCCTTACTGAACAATTACTTGTCTCTGTCACAAGAAAGGGTTTTACTCTCTTTGGTTAGTATTTAGTCAGAAAAAATTTCCTAATTTTCGCGACAGTAATCACTGAACATGGATTTTACATTCGGTAGTGAATGATATTGCTCGCTGTCAAAACAATTGTTTGTTAAAGCGATAACGCGAAACAAATTTGCAAATCATGAGAGCAGTACAATCTACAGGAAATCCGGACTATTCCTTATCTGTGTTGTTTACAGTCCAGCCCAATCAAGTGTAAATTTTGTATTCTGTTCGAATCTAAGGCTCTTACTAACATACACACAAGTATTTGATCATTCTCGTTATCATCTGTGGAAAATTATGAAGTCTGTGATATGCTGTACATGACGCTTGGAACGTTGCTAGTAATGTATCAGTGAAACTTGAGGGTCTCATGTAACTAACAAAAGTAAATGTTAACAGCTTTAAATTACCTTGCGTTACTTATTGAATCTGATTTTCATTTAATGAAATTTTCTAAGAAATGCATGAATTTTTAAAATTTTTTTTTAAATATTCTTTCTGCCATTTTTTTCCAAATTGCCTATCTGTTTCAACCAAACGTTGACTCTTCAATCCCACAAACCAACCAACCAACCAAACGTTGACTAAATCCAAATCCACACCGTGAATAATCATCTTCGTGGCTACATTCTAGCCCTGATCAAACTGCTGTAAATCCTCATAACTGTTCGACAAGATTGCGGTCACTAATCTCAATATGAAAATTTTCCCACAATTTCGGCACTTGGAATTTCAATACTTTTCCCACTTTTCACGCCTCTCTTCTTATATGATTCTCATTTCCTATTTCGACGGAGGTAGCAGAGCAGGCAACATCTTTATTGTAAGAATTTCCTGGCAGATTCAAACTGTGTGCCGGACCGAGACTCAAACTCGGGACCTTTGCATTTCGCGGGCAAGTGTTCTACCAACTGAGCTATCCAAGCACAGCTCAGTACCCGTCCTCACAGATTTAATTCCGCCAGTATCTCGCCTCCTACCTCTCAAACAACGAACACTCCGCTGCAGAGTGAAAATTTCATTCTGGGTCTTTATCGCAAATTGATTTTACAGTGAAAACGTTACTACGAGTATTAACGTCTTCCCAATATCCCGTAAGTTACTTCTGGGACCCACTGTCATACGCAAATTAGAGTTCCCAAAGCGCCTTTTTTGCTTTTGGCTCCAGCTGCCAATATTTTCATCATTTTCGATACATCTAACAATGCATACAAACAAAAATATTTATCAGGGTACAATTAATTGCATGAAGAAGAGAGCCTGAAAGGAAATACCCACTATCTTTGGTGCAGGCTGAAATATGAGTGTCAAGATTTAAAGGCAGAATGGGTCTGATTTATTTCAAAAGTTCTAAAATCTAAAATCCCTGGTTATAAACTCGAAAACCTCTCTTTCCTGTGGCTAAACCCTTCAGTTCGGATTTAGTGAGTTACCTCTTTGTCAATTAAAAATTTCGTTTCCTGCTCCTGTACCTGCAAGCATCTTCTGCTAGTTGCTTTTTATCTTTGCCTTACCTTCAAAAGTCTGTCTTGCCAACTGACTGGCATTTTCCAGTTGCTTACAAAGAGGAAATTATTTCGGAAACTGAAAATAAGTCTTGAATATAAGTACGCCACATGTACTATCTCATCATATGTTCGAATGTTCTAATTCTATTACATCAATTGCTAAATGAAACCCAAATGTTGTTCGTAAATTGGATTAGTAGTTGTAGTACTGAATAACATTATGTTTTTCTGCAAGGCTTACGTATTTGTATTTTCAGAAATGATTTCGTATAAATGATGTGGCATAGACGCTTAGAACATGACATACTTGTATGGAGCGATATTATCAGTAGTTCCTTCCGAAGGTCGTAAATTCTGCATCAAAGTAGGTAATTAGGCGGTGGTACCGTATAGTATTGGCTTTCACCGTAAGCTGACACTTTTCCCGTCATTATCATCAAACTCCATTTCTGTCAGTTGTACACCGCTCTTCGTCATCATATCTGATTGAATCATAGTGAGGCTCATGTGCACAGGGATCTTAGTGTCCTGTGTAATATAAATTATCTGAATCTTGAGTTATTTTGCTTAACATTTTACATTAACATTCAAAATTTTGTGCAAATTAATTAATAGATTTCACTATTTTACTGCACAGTTCTATGTCATATCGTTCACAGGCTTCGTTACACAGTTCACACACAAACGTTGTGGTTGGGTCGTGATAAGTTCTGTTTTTGCTCATTTGCACAGGGATCTCAGTGTCCTGTGTCGTATAAAGTATCTGAATCAAGTTCATTTTCTGACAAATTATTATCTAGTTTCTTCAGAATTACGCCTATACTGCTAGATTCCGAGAGGAAAACGCTAAGAAGGCTGAATTATGTGGAAATTCGTTCGTAACGTGTTATAATGCGACAATAATTGAACTAAAAACAGCTAACACCTTGATTTGTGGCCAGTTGTTATGTACAGGCACGGGACTCCACCGCCCATCGTCGGGTTCGAACGTGGGTTCTCTGCTGAGCGTGAGGAAGAGGATGATGAGGATCTGGCCAGGATGGCCCCTGACGACAGAGTAACAACATTTAATGATCAGCAGCAATACATTAGTTGTTGGCCGTCTGGGTGAGGTTCCCTTCCGCTCGTAATGTTCTCGGCAGCGACGAAGGTGATCCTCAGACGCTCACATGAACGCCCACTGCGGCGACGATAGCTGCGCTGGCGTAACTGCATTCCGCTGCTGGAATCCGCTGCCTCGGCGGCGATACTACGGCCTTGCTAGTGGCTGCTGGAACCACGCGCCTTGGGCCTCTGCTGTGATCGCGGCAGGTGTAAGTAGCAGCGGGGGCGGTGGGGCAGCTCAGTGCTCCGTCTCAGCGACGACCCCCGGTGGTGGCTGTCTGGCACCGTCGGTCCAGGATACCTGGCTCCGGACACAGCCACGGCAGTTGTCGATGCCATGTCTCAGGACAATGGCGATACTGCGTTGCCACAACACACCCCAGGTGAGGACTCCCATGACAGGGGATTGTCTGCTGACTGCGTCTGACGATAATTACAGCACCTAAGAGGCGACGACTTGCATTACGACAGTGAGCATTACGATGACTGCGATGATAGTGAAGACTCCGAACTGGTGGTGGCGCAGTGTGAGACTGGCTCTCTGTCACTCCAACGTCTCATGGTGGTCGATATGAGGAGCTGACAGTTGGAACTTAAATTTTCTGCCACTGATGTCTTTGGTTCTTCTTCCCCAGTAGATCCGTGCAGTATTCTGGTGTTGCTCGTCTGGCATAACTGACCCGATCACTGCCCTCGATGTTGACACCCTGGAGCTGCTTCTCGTCACTTCCTGCTCGCCGGTGAGACAGCGTTCTCATTTGTGTTGCTTAACTCAAACCTCCACCAACCCACTTGCATCGAGAGGGCATATCCTTGAGCTGCACGATAAAATGTAACATACATACGACTTTTGGCTCCCAGTATTCCTTCACATTCATAACTTACTCGCTCTAATCATTCGACCCCTACAGTTACAGAGCAAGACGCAATACTACATCGCTTTATAACAACAGTGCAGAGTACTGTATACATAATTTAAAGGAGTCGTGCAAGATCAGTCAGTCATATCAGACCTGTTTACATAACAATACCTATATTGGCCTTTTTGTGGATAACTGTATTGGGACAATGACAATGTTAATTCAAGGGCTGAGTGGGGGGCCGAGAATGTCGTGTAAGACAAGCATTCTGTCGTTGGCTTAGAAAATGTGTCTTTTCTCCTAGTAGTCAACAACAGCTAACACATTCAAGTGCACAGGGTACTACAGCAAAATTACGTACTTGGCAAAGTGCAAGTGTTGGACACACTGGGGCCAGGCGATAAATCATGATGGGAAGTTAACACGCTGGGACAAGTGCATATGGATAAATTGTTCCTGACCAGAGTTGGCTTCAGTGATACAGTAACCTTTCATCTTCCTGGGAGACTAAACAACGGCCAGTGTTCGTCAAAGCGGCGAGTAGAAGACTGAGAATGTCGAGTAAGACAGGCCTTCTGTCGTTGTCACACCGAGACTATCTATACTGCTAGCAGTCAGCTACAGCTAACATATTCGAGAGCACAGAGCACTACAGCAAACTGTATGATTATATACTTGTAAAGTGCTACTGTTGCACCCACTGGAGTTAAATGATAAATCATGATGGAAGATCTAACCGTTAACATGCTGTAACAAATCTATATAGACAAAATCTTCCTGACCAGAGTTGGCTTCAGTGATGTAGTAAACTTTCATCTTCCAGGCAGACGGGTCATACACAGTGTGAGAATTTGGAGATCATAAAAGAACCTTACTCATCAGGGAACCTCAGCAAGATAGCAGAAGGTAAAAGGGCGTTATTGGATCATGTGTAGTGGCATCAGTAGTCCATATTCCTTCATTGAGACATCAGTAGCTGCTAATGTTCACCTTGACCTTTTGACAAAATATATGGCACCCCACCTACATGACCTACAACCAAACATAATTTATCAGCAAAATGGTGCACCAACCCATTAAGAATTGCATTTTAAGGACATTCTACAGGAATTATCTACAGAATGATGGATGAGAAATTATTGCAAAAAAGTACAGGACACTATTGATCTCAAACAGTGGCGCTGCCGCAATTGCCAGGAGTGATGAGGGTATGCCACAGTGAGCATGGGAAGAAATCGATCCTCGTATCTTTGTGTTCTTTGTGCAACTAATGGTGCTCTTACTGAGGTGTATTAATATGGCCAAAATAGTTTTTTTATCAATTTCACATACCTGTTTTTCCATTTGGCTAAGAAATAAAATTACAGTTTGAAAAGAAACTTTAGAGACACCAAGCATATTTTTCTGTAATCTATGACCACGTTTTTTCAACAGAAGTAACAGTACGAGGGCAGTTCAATAAGTAATGCAACACATTTTTTTCTGAAACAGGGGTTGTTTTATTCAGCATTGAAATACACCAGGTTATTCCCCAATCTTTTAGCTACACAACACTATTTTTCAACGTAATCTCCATTCAATGCTACGGCCTTACGCCACCTTGAAATGAGGGCCTGTATGCCTGCACGGTACCATTCCACTGGTCGATGTCGGAGCCAACGTCGTACTGCATCAATAACTTCTTCATCATCCGCGTAGTGCCTCCCACGGATTGCGTCCTTCATTGGGCCAGACATATGGAAATCCGACGGTGCGAGATCGGGGCTGCAGGGTGCATGAGGAAGAACAGTCCACTGAAGTTTTGTGAGCTCCTCTCGGGTGCGAAGACTTGTGTGCGGTCTTGCGTTGTCATGAAGAAGGAGAAGTTCGTTCAGATTTTTGTGCCTACGAACACGCTGAAGTCGTTTCTTCAATTTCTGAAGAGTAGCACAATACACTTCAGAGCTGATCGTTTGACCATGGGGGAGGACATCGAACAGAATAACCCCTTCAGCGTCCCAGAAGACTGTAACCATGACTTTACCGGCTGAGGGTATGGCTTTAAACTTTTTCATGGTAGGGGAGTGGGTGTGGCGCCACTCCATTGATTGCCGTTTTGTTTCAGGTTCGAAGTGATGAACCCATGTTTCATCGCGTGTAGCAATCTTTGACAAGAAATTGTCACCCTCAGCCACACGACGAGCAAGCAATTCTGCACAGATGGTTCTCCTTTGCTCTTTATGGTGTTCGGTTAGACAACGAAGGACCCAGCGGGAACAAACCTTTGAATATCCCAACTGTTGAACAATTGTGACAGCACTACCAACAGAGATGTCAAGTTGAGCACTGAGTTGTTTGATGGTGATCCATCGATCATCTCGAACGGTTGTGTTCGCACGCTCCGCCATTGCAGGAGTCACAGCTGTGCACGGCCGGCCCGCACGTGGGAGATCAGACAGTCTTGCTTGACCTTACGGCGATGATGACACACGCTTTGCCCAACGACTCACCGTGCTTTTTTCCACTGCTAGATCACCGTAGACATTTTGCAAGCGCCTATAAATATCTGAGATGCCCTGGTTTTCCGCCAAAAGAAACTCGATCACTGCCCGTTGTTTGCAACGCACATCCGTTACAGACGCCATTTTAACAGCTCCGTACAGCGCTGCCACCTGTTGGAAGTCAATGAAACTATACGTGACGAAGCGGGAATGTTTGAAAATATTCCACAAGAAATTTCCGGTTTTTTCAACCAAAATTGGCCGAGAAAAAAATGTGTTGCATTACTTATTGAACTGCCCTCGTAGATAGGGTAAATTTGCGAGACAAGAAGACATGACCGACAGTCGCGATTGGGTCGCGGATGTGAGTATAAATGCGTGAGACTGCATAAGATGAATATGTAGGAAAGCAACCTAACGTCAGCCAGGGCGGTGGGAAGCAGGAGAGGTTGCGTTTTTGTGGCAAGGGACAGAATGTTCTGGAAGGACGAAAGGACACGCCAGACGCGCGGGATCGCGGGGGATTACATCAGACGAGCCTATATAAGCAGGGCCGCTGGTACTGCAATGGAGATTCCTTCGACAGTTGCCTCAGACGCTGGACCTGAGTTACTCTGCCCTCGGGATGGGACTTAGTTTCTCGTGAACTTACATTCGATGCGTTGGTGCCTCTTAGGGTTCGACAGCGATCTTACCCCACCTCGTGCTTCGTCTCACATATTTCATCAGGAGTGTATGTCCTTTACGTCCTTTATCCCACCGAGTTTTCTTACCTGCAAAGAATTTCCAGCTCATTTTCCTGAACCAGGACTTCGAGTTGCACGACCCACTTCATTACTGGAATTAGCGTATTGATCCTATCCTGATCAGCTCGCAGGAAACTACAGACGCGACACGACTTCAGAAGATGAAATTTAGCTTCTCATCTTTGATAAAAAATTGGGAATACCAGCACTTCAAACTCTGCACGTGTGTTGAGTAATGAAAATGGAACATGCAGGACGTATCTTTACGAAGGGAAACACCTTTAGTTAAATGCTAAAAAGTGGGTACACAGCTCGTATGACAACCTGCAAGAAGAGGAATCCGGCTTGGAGAATCCAGCTTGGGGTGGTGAAGCTGAGGCGGCGGCAGTGGAGGAGGTGTGGGAGAGGTGCAGAGGTGGATGGTCCTCGACGGAGAGAAATAAACAAGTGCCTGCCGCGGAGTCCCCTCCTGGCAGCCTCTAGTACCCGCAGCGCCCCGCGACACTCAGCAGTAATTAGCCGGTGCCACTGTGCACCCCAGCCTGCTGCTGGCGCAGGCGTCCGTGTCGCTGTTTTGAGCTCATTATAGCCGATCGCCGAGGAGGGGTGCTGTCGATCAGGAGCCTCCAATGAGGAGCGGGTCCGTCGTCTCTCGAACCATATCCAGTAGTGACGAAGCAGAAAGGAACCTACCTCAGCTGTTCTTCAGGCGAACTTCCTTTATTCCGTGGGCAGTGCAGTAAATACTCTGGTAAAAATAGCAGCAGTGATATCAGTAACAACAGCTATTACAGAGCGGACTTTAAAATCTGTATAGTGCCTTTGAAAATCCAACACCAGGAAGTATAGCATACAAGGTTCAAATGGCTCTGAGCACTATGGGACTCAACTGTAACATACAAGGTTGGTGTCGTAATTATACTGTAAACGGGAAATGTTTCAAATTGAGATAAGACACAGGTTCGGAAACGATCTCGTCGAAAACAGTTCTAATAGCTCTGCCAGTGGACATCTACTACTGCAAGCTCTTTGATTTGCATGTTTTGTAAGCAGTTCGTATGGACGAAAACGAGAAAAAAGGTCCTGCAAACATACATGCCTTAAGGGCTAGGAGCATTTGTTCATCTTTGCTACTGTTAAACAAATCCTTTGAACTGAACAAGTGACATAGCCCTTAAGTCATGCACTTTAGAGCCAATGTTTACTAGACACTATTATCTTGTTTTTGTCCATACTACCTTCTATCAAAATATGGAAAGCCATGAGCTTGCACTAAAAGAGGTTTTTTTTACACAGCGGTAAACTCTAATTGGCCGACACGAAGCGCAGCTAGTTCTCGCTTACCTCTAGCTGTCTTCTACTCTAAGCTGACTACTTCCTTCTCCAAAACTTTTGGCTGTACACTGCTGCTTTTAGAATCATGAAGCCAAGAAAATAATTTTTATGCACATGGCACCACACAAAATTATTGAGGGATTCTTCCTCATTCTGGGCGTCCCATGCAACCGTTCTTTAATAGCTCTGGGTTTACCAAAGCTTTGAATATAGATTCGATTGCCATCATTACTGCCAAAGGTTACCAGAAAATTCGGCTTTCCTGTACTTACACTGGTCGCTTCAGACTCATTAGTGGAGTCATTCTTCCTTCACTGCTTGCACATGTTTCATGTACAACTTCAAACACAAAATCGGGTCTTACGCATGAGTTATCTACAAAGTAGCCGTTTCTTGAACATTCTTTTACACTTATTCATTTTATATGCGTATTAAAGAGCAATATATGCAAGTACACTACAGAAATCACTTGCTAGCACACTGCTACCCAACCACGAAATAAATGCACTTGGCCTCCCGTGGCCGTTATCGGTAACACGCGTCTCATCACTATTTCCGATTGGCGTATGCACTGTGCAAGCCTGAATGGACTCCCACGCAAGCTGTATGGGTGTTAAACCACATTTTGATCGGCTTCAGGTCGACCGAAGAGACCTCTCAGGTGCAATAATATTGTGGCCGACTAATATTTTCACATAAACTACTGTTACGAACAAAGGACTGATTTGTTTATTAATAATGCGGACTTCTGAGACGCAACAGTGATATCAGAACAAGGCAATTAACAGCCTTCTAGACTGTATCGTTCCCAAGGTATAGCTCTTTGAATGTGGCAGTATATACGAGATACGAGGTGCCAAAAATAGTATACTTAAAAAGTATTATTTGAAAGCTTTAAAATTATCTGTTTCTAGTGTATGATTTACTGAAATTATCAGAAGAGCCTAATGTTCGTTACGGATTAGAAAACTGAAAATGTCAAATTCTATCTATTTCGCCATAGAATTTCTCCTCTACCCTTATCCACATCCCTGACAGTTTATAACATCATCATGGAATCACTCCACACAACGAAATATCTATAATTGTGTAATGACAGTACAGAAGGAAGAACACGATGAAATTTGTAGGTAATGTGGGAATTGCGGCGTGCGAAATTTCTTGCACAGACCAGCCATTTCTGGCAGAAAAATGACGCTAATAAGACTGTGCATCAACGTCTACAGAATGTTCTGGCCTGGCAACTGTTGCACTTCCTCTGTATTCAGATCAGTCAGGACAGAATGTGTAGCACGCTGTAGTACATTACCTTGTTGAGCGATAACGGCAGGGAGACAGCTGAAATGAGACGCCTACAGCCAAAATTACGGGCTATGAAAAGCAGAGGTGATCGTGTTGTGCAACCAACGCATCTAAGGGAAAAACGGTTCACGTAACTTGTCACTTACTTTGCATTTCTTATGTGGTATACTACGAACCCATTAAGCTGAAGATGGCAAATAGTGAACAACACACCACATTCATGTAAGTGGTTACACGATCGTTTCTGTCAAAACTATCACGCACCACAGTTGATTTCCAGTAAATGAATAATGTCAGAGCTAGAAAAGAGAACGCAAGTGTGATTAATGTCAGTAATTGACACATCCCATTGTTAGATTTACACATTAAATTCTTCTTCTGTATGTGTGTGTAAGTGTAGTTGCGAGTTTTATTGACTAACGGCTGAGTGGAGACCAGCTCATCCAGGAAGGCAGCCAGTGTCCGGTCATTAAGGGGGAGCGTCTGCCATTTCACAGGACAAACGCCGCAAGAGGAAGGAGGAGCGCGGGTTGGAGGTTGTGAGCAGTATACTGCATGCGGACTAAACTACCCTAAAGAGGCACCGCCTGTGTTGTGTTCTAAATGACGGGGGGGCATTGTATTGTTAGTTAAGGTGGGCAGCCCTCCGGTTCTCAAGGGACACGGCATGCTCAGACTACAAGGGATAGTAATATCGCAGTATCCTGCCCTCTGCAGGAATCCAGTATTTTGCGAAATGCTGGAATTGAAGTAATACAAATACAAAAATCTCTGTAGTGTGATAAAGAGATAGTCGTTGATGGGAGGGGGGGGGGGGGGGGGAGGACTTCCGACACGTTTGTACTGGGACCCAGAGCCTTCACATTGGTGCCAAGTTAGCAGTCTTTTTAAGGACTCCGTTAAGAAATGGTAAGAGCGGCTACCAGTGGATGACATCAACGAAATCTGGAGTGAGAAAAAGTAAGTACCCCTACGCATCTGCGCCTGTGGTCTTAAACTAGCGCCCTTGGTTAGTAATCATAACGTCCTCGGTCCCATTTTCGAAACTCACCACCACTTAAATTTTGATTAATAATCAACATTAGCAAGCCAAGACTTCCAACTTAAGAAGACACCCTCATTTTGCGAAACGGCATCGTCAAAGAGGGCAGAAGAGCGATCAGAGGTCCAGGCCACTCTCTTGTCCCTCCCCAAAAGGCGGAGGAATCAGTAATGATAGACATCATGAGAATGCCGAAGGCAACGGAGACCACTGCATTAAAGACACATACCGTGTATTCACAGGACATGTGGCCTGTAATTGAAAGAGTATCACGATGACCTCTCCATTGGCAAAATATTCCAGATGAGTCCCCCATTTTGATCACCGGGAGGTGCTGCCAAGGGGGAGGTGACAATGAGAAAATGATTGAATAAACAATGAGGTATAAGGTTCGATGCGTCGGGAAATGGAATGTCAGAAGCTTGAACGTGGTAGGGAAGATAGAAAATCTGAAACTGTAAATGCAGAGGCTCTTTCTCGATATAGTAGGGGTCAGTGAAGTGAAATTGAAAGAGGACAAGGATTTCTGTTAAGAATGAGAATAGGGTAATTTCAACAGCAACAGAAAATGGTATAATGGGAGAAGGATTCGTTATGAACAGAAAGGTAGGGCAGAAACAGTTCAGTGATAGGGCTGTTCTTACATAATCGGCAGCAAAACAACACCGAAAGTAATGGTTCAGTTATATACACTGACATTGCGAGCTGAAGATGAAAGATAGAGAATGTAAATGAGGATATTTAGGGGGTGAAAACAGAACAGAAGAGAATCGAACGAAAGATGTCGTGATATAGACGAATGTTCAAAATTAGGTGGACTAATAAGGTAAGGAATGAAGAGGTTCTGCTCAGACTCTGAGAGGAAAGAAAACATGACAAGGAGGAGACACAGAATGATAGCACAACTGTAAAGACATCACAGAATGATATCTCTGGTAGTAGAGGGAACTGTACAGTGAAAAACTGTAGCGGAAGACAGAGACATGAATACATCCAGCAAATTATTGAGGACATAGGTTGCAAGTGCTACTCTGAGATGGGGATGTTGGTCCAGGAGAGTAATCTGTGGAATTTACTTATTTAATTGTTCATGTTTTATGGTCCTATTTTTGATGTTTTATGCATTTTGTTTACATATATGTAACTTCATTTTCTACATTGTTCAAAAGTATTTAATTTTGTTACTATATTTAACTCATAATCCAAATTTATCATTCGTACATTTACTATACATTTCTTTAAAATCATCAAATTTGAAATCACCACCAACAAACTCATGATAATTATTATTTAAATTTGTACCATCTTGTCTAAAAATATTTTCAAAAATTTAAATTATCTCTAATTTGACATGGTGGGTTGAAATTTAGAAATAAAATTATAGTATAGTTAACTTTGACTATATTATAAGCACTTAATGTACATTTTAAAACAGATTCATACAGAGAGTCATGACAATGCGTCCGTACGTAACCAGAGTGGGCACAGAACAGAACAAAAATCAGCGGACGCCAGACAAAAGAATTAGGCATAAAAATGACTAACGAAGTTAATCACAGGTTGTATGTCATCAGATACATCGATAAGTACACACAGACGAAACTATAAGACAGGATGTAATATAGAATCTCTGACTCTGTAAATGTTGGAAATAATTTTAAAAGCAAAATAAATATTTCTTATTAAAAGGTAATACTACAGATTCAGTCAAATCATTCAGTTCGTAAGCTTATAAGCCACTAATACCATTTAATGTTTACTAGCGACGTTTCACTATTACATATACATTCACATATTATATATATCTAAAATATGTACTTTATGTCTATCCAGATAATCATTTGAGTATTGTGGAAAATTTTAAAGTAAATCAGTCTAGAACCTCCCGAGATTTTCCGTAATGACGTTCCTCTTTATGTACTACATATTAATTTACATATCATATAAATTAGAAAAGTGTATAAAACAAGTGTATTCTAATGCAACGTTACGTCAAAATTTCGGAGTAATCGGTGAAGAACCTTCGGAGATTTACGATTTTGTACACACGAACATCTCCTTTTTTATTGATTTCCCCTGCGCATACTACATACATATTTACACTTTATATGTGGCGGTCTGGTAGATATATATAACACACCCACACTCGAATGCAACACTGTTTCAAAATTTCAAAGCATTCTGCGAGGAACTTACGATGGTTTAAAATTTACATCCCTATTTACGTAGATGTGCTCCTCTCCTATATACCTTTGGAGCACCACGTAATAACACGAGTATTTGAACGCAATGTTGTGTCAAAATGTCAACGGAATCGATGAAGATCTTTCGGAGATTTAATATTTTGAACAAACGAATAAGAGGCTTTTACTAACAACGTTGCCATCTATACACTATACATACGGCTATGCAGCTTATGGATCTCCAGTAGGTATATAAAAGCACACTCGTATTCGAATGCAACGTTATGTCAACATTTCAAATCAATCGATCAAGAATGTTCGGAGACATGCGATCCAGGTCAAACGAACATTCGCATTTTTATTTTTAAAGATTAATACTTTAGCGAAATGGGACTCTCTTATGCACAAGTTCTTCAGTAGTTCAAATTCAGTATCACCCACATACACTGGAGGAGATCATTTTAAATTATCCGTGCTTTTTTGGCCTTTGATGCTTTCATCGGGTGACGGTGAGCAACACACATGAAACATTTCTGGCTCTTCAGCTAAAAAATATTCTATATCTGTATCAGAGCAAGTCACTTACAGCTACCTGTTCACAGGAATGCTACTACCGTGCAGTGAGAGCTTTTTACCGTTAACGTAACTGCTGCGATTCGCTGTCATTTTCTGCCCTGTTCCTCTATATAGGGAGCCTGTTTTAAACAACAGAACGCCGGAATCTAGGAGCGAAAGTGCACGGAATAATGAATAAGCTGATACGATAGTGCAAAGTGAGTCTGTGCTTCACATTAGAGGAACGTGTGAACATTTCCAGTTAGAAACGGCAAAGCTGTTCCTGCTACAGCTGTGCTGTGCGCCCTCGTAACGTCGAAACGGTCCTGTGTTCCATTTCCACACTCCTCTGTCAATCACTTGGCTATTCTGATACAGGTACAGACGGCGTGTTCCGCCCGCGCGTGGCCTTTCGCCCGGGAAATTCCCAGCCACTGGTACTACACACTCGACGATACTAGAATAGCCACCCCAGACTCCCACCACCAAGCATCACAGTCCTCATCAATAGAATGATTTAACTGCAAACGTACAATAAAATGAAGAAAAATTGAAACAAAGAATGGACAAACTATATTACTTCTTCAGGAAAACATGTTATTTCATTCTCACACTCATCAAGTCAGTGTCGATGTTATACATTCCAGTGACCGGAGTCGTTCATCTTTGGGAAGTTCCAGATCTTGCTAACAATATCGTCTGGCTCGTTCTTGTAGTATTAGTAGTAGTAATAGCTGTAGTAGCTTTATTCATCCACGTAGGACTTTTACTTTCACAAAGATGAGGACGTGCCACAGTATTACAATTTAATAACAAGAAAAATAATGTAATTCATACATACAGGAATTTATTCAGTTACAAGTTGTAATGGCACACCCTCCTCTAGCACTACCGTTTTTTTTAAAGAAATAACTGATACCATGTACACTATCGATTCTTGTATAGGCCAACATAATCTCAGCTGTGTAACTAAATAAATTTCATACGATTTTGTATACAATGCATTAAATTTCAGGCTAAAATGTATAAAAAGGAATTATTTTGGTAGCACTATGTACATACAGTTAAGATTACTCTTCATTTAAAGCTATTTGAAATTACGAAATGTCTGGTCTACCTAAACTGCCGTTATTAATTGCAGAATCTGATGATAGTTATAAAAAAATTTTCTGGATTCATTTGTAAAATAATGATATATTTTAGCAAAGATTCTTATTTTGTCAGGAAAGTTGGTAAGCTCTTTTGCCTTGTAAACTCTTTGGAATATTGTGAGTACCGCAGAATGTCAGTAGTAAGGGACATACCTCTGATGGACGCAGACGAATATCAAATCTGGTCAGCAACAATGTTCTGAATTAAAAACTGTAAAGTCAGTGTGATATAGAAGAATGGGATGAAATAAAAGGAAATCATAGCGACAGGTAATACTTCAACTGTTATTTGGTAATCTGGAATCCATAAGTCAAAATTTCTGCTGCAAGAATGTACCCCTAAACGCTAGGATTGGAGTCAGCAACAACAAGAGAAAATGAAGGTAAGTAAAAAGTTTTTCTTTTGTATATCTTACGCCTCTCGAAGCTTTTGAAACTATTGAAGACACTAAGAGAAATGTAATAGTGATGTGTGGGAGGGTAAGATTAGAAAACCTAGTTTGACAGGAATGGGACGGGTAGTTGAACATGGAGTTATAATGGGAACCATTTGGGCATTTTCCTGGATCAGGATACCTGGATGGAGACAAGTGCCTCGATCCTTCGAGTACAAAACAGTCTGTTTAAACAAGTGCTACTTTATTCGGTGTACCCCTAATGTATCATAAAGCTTGCTAAGAAGTTATTTAATAATGGAGAAGCCCAGTTGTACATTGTTCATTAATTCTCCACTAACGGTCAGTGAATATATTCTGTGCACTATACACACATTAGCTCATAATCTAACACATCAGATACTGTTAGCTGACATCAGGACCACAACAACGATGTTTGGACTGTATTTTGTGTACCGAGGTGAGATTTTGAGCAGAGATAGAGAATAAGGTATATGTTTGTCCTGAGCATTTGTACTCTGCCTAGCTTTGAGAGTAATACTTGCCAGAAAAGAAACGAAGTAGGAAGAAAAAACCTTGACTGAAAGTGGTTTATTAAAGGAAAGATGTTTTCGTCGTCTTCCTGTTCTCCTTCATATTATTATTACTACTACAAGTATTATTGTTGCTATTGTTATCATTATCATTAATTCGTGTTATATTATCTTTACTGCAACCCCAGACAGTTTTATTCAAGAAATCCTTCAAAGTACCCGATATGTCACTTATTTTTCGACAAGTACTGTTTAACGGCCTTATTAAGTGACAACCTTCTGGTAATCTCTTCACTCTTCTTTGGCAGATTATTTAACAATTTTATTCCTTGGTACAAAAAACTGTTTCCAGTTTTATATTTCTGCTTTTTTATCGAATATAAGTTCAGACTATATCTTTCTCCATGGTGACCCACAGAGCTGTTTCTTCTGTGATTTTCACCGTTATTTTTTATGTTGAATACTGACTGGCAAATGATCTCACACGGCCTACCCTATCTGATGATACGTATCTGGACACCTCCTAGTGGGCTTTCAGATCAAGGCAGCCCTCTGGGCACGCCATTACATTTTAGAAATGCTATTAATCACAAATGAATGCCTTACAGATGCTAATATGTCACAAGGTGCATTGTTCGCTGATAGCGACAATCATTGTCCCCAAACTAATTCTCTACTGTACAAAGTACTCATTGCTTCAGTATCTTGCTATACACAATACGGCGACAACATCCTAACCACAAAAACAACCCCATACCACGCAGCACCTCGACCGTACTTCACTGCCAGCACAACGTGTGATGGCAGGTAATAGAGTTATTTCCCAAACCAAAAATTTTCATCGGATTTCCACAGATTATAGCATGATACTTCACTTAAAATCTCTCATTTTCAGTCCTCCACTGATCAGTAGCGTTGTACTTTATGTTGCGACGCTTAGCATTTACTACGGAAACGTTTGATCCATGAGAAGCTACTCGACAATTGCAGGCCGTTGTTTTTAGCTACCTACGCACAGTTGTTGCATTAACTGGACTTCTGGTGGCGCTCTGGAACTGACACATGATTCCTTCCACTGATTTCATTCGATATTTTACACACAGGCTCCTTAATCTTGACGGTACTTGTCCGACAGCACATGATGTTTTCCCCTGACTTCGAACAGTTGTGGTTGTTCTTTGACTTTTCCACATCTCAGTCTTATCACCCACAGTCAATCAAGGCAGCATCAAAAGTATTTAGGTTAAAATCAGCAGTCAAGATTCCAATAACATTTGTTTATTTATCGGATTCGTCTGATGTTGAAGTCATCTTCAGAATTTTTGTTCCCTCGTGGTTCGATCTGGAGGCTCCTCGGTTTTCTGGTGATACCACGATAGTACCTGTGCACAGTGATTATCGACAATCGTTCTTCCAAAGTAACATTCGCAAGGCTACCTTAATGGGAAGGGTCTCGAGTCCCCAGTGCTACTCTTGCTGACAGCTGAGATGTCTCTCTCGTAAGCAATGATCGCTGCAATGGTAAAGTCTTCCCACTTACCTGAACATGTTAAACGGTAGCTGCGTGTGGAAAACGCTTGCTTCCACTTCTCTAAGCATTTTACTTCTCCTTGCTGTTAACCCCTAAAAGAAGTGACCACATGCAGGAGGACGAGAGGATGGCCTTACACGTCAGTTTCAGTGTTCTGGGGACGCCCATTTCCATCATCTCAATACCCTGAGAAGGACTGGCTCTGCACAGAAACTCCACATCTTTGCAAATGAATTACAGGACTCGCTACTGCTATTTCTCATGTTAGGAAACTAGATAATCCGCATTTCATTAGCAATCAATTTTCTAAGTAAACCCAATGCCATTTTTACCTTTTTGTATTTTCCCCAATGTTCTCCGCATTTCATTAGCAATCAATTTTCTAAGTAAACCCAATGCCATTTTTACCTTTTTGTATTTTCCCCAATGTTCTCCCCTGTGTTGTTCACCATATACACATAAAATGGTGAAAATAAGCTGGTGAAATAAGGGCAGCAATACTTATTATTGGCTTCCGTTTGGCATCATGTTTTTCCTTCTGGTAGTTTAAGCCATCCTAATGTCTTTATAATTTGAAGCCTTTTCATAAAAAGTGCTAACAGATGAATTGTAACCACAACCTCAAGGTGGTTTAGATAAATGCACTCTCCCAAGTTTTCAAACCCAAGTTTTGCTTACTATAGAGCTAACCTCTTTCGCAAGACTTTGGAATTTTTCAATGAACTGCTGGGGAAATTTTTTTTATAAATTCAGCATATTTAGCTCTCTCACTGCGAGTTCACCAAAGTCATGAGTTTAGTAGCTAGTTATTCATTATATGAAAAGTAGGAATATTGTTTGTGTTCCCAACAATGGCATTAATTGCTGATGATGTTTTAATTCACCATTCAATGGTACATCCATTGCTAAATTTTCTATTACTCTCTGAAGACTGTACTTTGATCATTAGATTGTTTTATACAGTGCTCAAATATAGTAGAGTAATGAATTTGCCATAAGCTGTTCCCTTACAGTGTTAGAAACATATTGCTGCTCATACTAGTTGTGAAATCAACGTGAACTGAAATATGCCAGTGAAGGTTGTTTCTGAAATCTATAAGGAGGTCCAGAGCTTCTGACATCCCGTCTTCCATTTCATGTTGGTCTACTTGATTTCAACTACCACAAATGGTGAATTTATTTTAAGTATTATTCTGTAACACCTTAAGACAAACGACAATGAAAACATTTATTCTGATGATTAAAATTACGCCAACTGCGATGTAATAAAATCGATTTATTTATTTAAAAAGTTGTATGACTTCTTGTTGAAACGTTCTTTCGCTCCTCTAAAATGGTCATTTTATAGTGTAACATACTGTAACTTTCGTGGATCATGGAGGCGTAGATTTAGAGTTGTGGAAGTGAATTTACAGGCTACTTACATCAAATTTTAGATTATAAATCAACGAAAAAATGACAGAGACAATGTAAACTATTATAAAGCAAACATAATAGTCGCTAAACATCAAAATGTGGGGAGGATATGGCAGAAAAGTTAAGCAAACCTAACACGAAGAAAGGTTCCAAAATATGATAAAGCAGGAGTAATATCAAAGTCAAATAGGAATAATCAAATCAGATTAGGATATTTGCTATAAAAGAACTCTACGATAATAAAATGTGGATTATGGATTGAAGGAGGTTTATCCGATAGGCACAACGAAACATAGCATTTTATGGAAGTGAGATAAGGATAAGTGGGAAGAAGAAATGTGAAGTATATGAACGTGTAACAACAAAAAGTTCTTAATAATTAAATGTATTAGAAATGTAAGAGATGAAGAAACAGAAGTATGATGGGGGATGGGGAGGGCAGTCTTCGTCAGTTGACTGAGCAAGTAAACGGATTATATGAGGAGATATTCACGATCATTTAAGTTCGAACTTGATGAATCAGCGGAAGAGTTGCTTTATGTTGGAAAAAACCGAGTATGTGAAACATATCTTATATGCACTAGGTATGTAGGGATTTAGCGATAAGTAATGAGAGGAAAATACGAAGGACAGCATGCAACCAATGTCAGTAACATGACTTTTAGAGTGTGTTACTGCGGTGTAACTGTGAACAGTTGCGTTTTCTACTTACCTCAGCCTTAGCACACTAGCAATATTTAACGCATTTCATACTTCAGATCTTTTTTAATGAATAAATTTCTGTTGTAAGTGCTTCTTCATCCCTTATTTTGTACCAGTTCAACTTATTGTCCTCTAGTAACTCAGAAAGTCTTTTCTTTTCAAATAAAATTTAAGACAGATACGTTCATTCTAGGAAGTACTAGGTGAGTATCTGGCATTGTCTGGGCATGTGTTTGATCCCGACTTCTATTAGCTCATCTCCTCCTTCTACCTTCTCTTTTCCTCTTACCATCCTCTCTGTTCATCTACTCCTCCCCCTCCCTGTCCATGTCCTCTTCCCTTCTCTTTGTCCGCTTCCTCCTACACCACTCACTGTCCATTTACTCCTTCCGTTTTCTCTGTCCATCTGCTTTTACCCCTTCGCTCTGTCTATCCACTCTTACCCTCACTCTCTGACGATCTGCTCCTTCTGCCTCTTTCCATCTCCTCCTCCTCCTCAATCTAAATCTGTCTCCTCCTCGCTCTCTATCCCTGCTCAACCCCTCTGTCTCCTATTCTCTGCTCTATCTCCTCATCCGTCATGTCTCTGTCCACCTCTTCTTTGTCAATTCTTTCCCCTTGGTTTCATCCCTACTCCATTTGGAGCTTGCTGGTTCCTACCCTCACAGTATTTCCTTCTAGAAAGTAACTTACATGGGTACCAGGTTTGGTTGACAGTGATCTAGGGTTTCAGTAGGAATATTTTATCCATGGCTTTGCCCACAAGCACGCATTTTACATATGAAGCAGTGAAAATGATACAATCCAAAGCCATAAAATATAAATTTGTGAGGAGAGAGTTTTAAAAATTTAGAATCAATCCGTGAGAAACACATCAATATTTCTGCGTTTCCGACACAAGTAGATTATTTTTCCAATGTTTTCACATACTTCTGCACACAGTTATTTGGTGAAAAAAGGCTCACATTGTCAAAAAAAATTTATCGCTTGGTGACATAGCATTGGGATTTGGCCTGTCTCATACAAAAAGAAGGTTTACAAAATTGTCAAGAACATATACCTGAACTTAGAATGATAGTGACTACAATATTTCAAGTGATATAACAAATATCTATGACCTCTGTGTCATTTTCTTTCTTTGTTTCACTCAGATTCTTGAACTATCCCTTCGGAACACCTGGTGTGTTTGTTTATATATGGCATTAATGACGTAACATCTATCAGTTTTTCCCTCGCAAATTTAAACAGGTGTTAAGTATTTCCATGACAGCTGGTACGGATTAAGCTCCTGATGTGTTCGTACTATTCTAGTAATATTTCCAGTTCTGAATTCTTCAGAATCAGTGTACTGATACTTCACTTTTGAAGGTGATGGTATTCCTCCATCAAAACGAAAAGCTATAGCTTCCGAAAATCGGAACTGAGATCATCATGTTGTACTTCTTTGCATTATTTATCTGCAAAAGTGTCAAATCTTTAAGGTCGGCTTTCTTCATTTTGGCAACTGAAAAGGCTTCTTTTTGCTAGAATCAATAATGACTGCAACCTAATCATCAACGTGTACACTGTGGGGTTTCTGTTCTTAACATGCTTCTCAATTCAACCGATATCTCACTCACAGGCCAATCACGTGTGCCCATCTGGTGGAAACTAATGTTCAACGGCCTTAAATTTCCTGATTGCACTAATGATCTCTCTAATGGCACAATTGGCCAGTTGGCCTCCGCATTTGTCACTAACGATGCGAAGAATGATTGCATGAGACTGTTCTACTTCTAGAAATTTTATCAGATACCTTCCTATCTCATCAGATCCGTGCTTTGCTTCATCTTCGCTCCTCATGAACATATGACGCTTTTCTGACCAACAATAATGAATATCTAAATTATTTGTCGATAATTTCGTCTTACAGAATGCAGGCCTGGTCGTCAGTCGTGGTGTTCGGAAGGTTTGTTGTAAATCAAAGGCTATTGTAAGACGTTCTTCGGGATTTGCTCTACCTAACTTGGAAATCTGCGCAATACTATTTGGTCCTGTACATGCTTTGGCCCGATGTAGTTCGCTTTCAGTTTTAATCTTCTAATTATACCTTCAAATTTGGTCAATTGTCCATTTTTAGTCTGGATTTGAAATTCACCACACGCATGGAATGTGTGTGAACGAGGCAGTTTAAAACCAGTATTAAAATCGTTGTTGAAAATATTGCGAAATTTTGAAAATTTTTCTTGTGAAAGACGATGTGCTTCACAATAATTAAAACAGTATTATTGATATAATGAAGAGCTCAACATTTCACAGTGGAAGTTCACTTTATTATGGTTCTATGAACAACTGTAATTACTTGCATACTTAGGTAAAATATTTATGAAGTTTTGAACTGTCTGAACTGCTTCTGATGAGATTTTCCTTAAGGGGTTCCCCTTTTCTCCTGAAAACAAATAAAACACATTTCAATTTTAAACACCCACCTCAGAGAAATTGAGTGAATTTTTGATTCAGTGTCATACTTAAGGCTTAAAGGAAAACAACATAAATAAACAGAATACAACTTGATTATAGATTTGCCGCGAAATGACATTAATTTATTCTTTAGGTACCTCTTCCATCTTTTGTAAAAGTGCAGTCCACATCAGGCAAGCATTTCTGTAAGTTCTTAAGAACTATTGGTCTGTAGTGGAACCTATGCACATATAAAAATACCTCTGTGCATACTAAAATATTACTGCCATTAACCTTAACTTGGTACATAAGTGTAACCATTCGCCAAGAAACTGTACTTTTCACTTTTTTGGGTACCTGAAAATACAAAAATGTTAATCAGTCGAAATAAAATTTTACCTATGAGAAAAAACACAATATAAAAGTAGAATATCCGATTTTCATTATTTATAGTTACCTTCTTTGTCCTTGTTGCAACATAATATTGCTCAATCAGTAATTATTTTCGCAGTTGAAACTGCTGATAGCCCAAAAGAATCCAATATGTGCTCTAAACATTCATGAATTTTACTCCAATATTTGTTGTTGGATGTCCATTCAGGGGGAAGAATTTTAGCACCAATAGTTTGTCCTATTATATTATATATGTATACTTTGCCAGAATTTTTATTGTGTTTAGATTTTACCCTCTTCCATTTTTTTATATTTTTTCTGTTTTTCTATCTTTAGGTATTTTAGCAGGTGTTACCTCTGGAGACCTTTACATTCGTCAAACGAAATATTTAGAATAAGTCAAACTAAAGCCACTTTAACATATGTAACATACATTAATATAGATAAAAATAGCCTTATAACACTAAAATTATTATGAACAGACGTAGTATAATTTCTCTGTGATTGTCATAAGTGTATTTCAATTAGCATCTAAATAAAAGTTGGAATTACGCAATAACATTGTTGTGTGATACAAACATAAGCCTCAATGTTTGTATTGTTTAAAAACTAAGTTTTTCCTACTCATCATGTCATTTGGGATGAATACTCATCAGAGAAGCAATAAATCCTTCCACTGCCTGATAAATTTTCATCCTGTTACACATGGAAATAATCTCTTCTTTGCAAGCACCGTTTTGTTGTGCCTTTTGGCTCTTTCACACACAGGAAAGACTAGTTCCTGAATGTAAGGAAACAACAAGTGTAAACTACTCTGCCATCTAGTAAGTGAAAGTAAAACCATTTTTCTCACTAGCTTCCCATGCTGAACAGAAGTTGAACTAACACAAAAAAATGTGTTCTGAAGATAGTGTGACTGTAAACTATGTCATTCTCACATCTTCATATATTAAAAATATTTCACAAGTAGTTATAAACATATTTTAATCGTATCTCAGGCAAATTTCACCTTGCAGTTTCGTTTGCATGCAGCTCAAGATCTGTGACGTCGTAAATCCTGAGCTACTTTCGTGCACTGATATAATTTTCCAGGTACTTGTAGTGTTATATGTTGATTCTGCCTACGAAATGTGATGCGAATAGAGTTAGTAGCAAAGGCGTAATAAATTGAAACGTCATGCATCATACGGCATTTTTAACGCGTTTCACAGTTCACGATGTCGTGTCTCCTGAACTATGACGATATATTTTTCCAAGTACATTAGGCGGTATATGTGAATACTGTCTGCAAAAAGTATCGCGAATGCAGTTGGCAGTAAAGACGTAATAAATTAAAAATTCGTGCCTGACGCGGCAGTCTTACTGCATTAACAGCGGAAGTTTAGTATACGATAACCTTTTTCCCTTTCATGATTGTGTGGGATAGTCAGGGAGAAAAAGTCTCTTTAACGTTTGAAAGCATGTGTATAGTTGGTTGCAATCCTCTTAGTATTCTTATTCACAAATACAGGACGAATATTGTCCGGATATATGCGCGTAGTGAGATAGGCTCCTTTTTCACAATCATCCTAACGCCTTAGAGACCTACGTGGTTCTAACCACCGCAGTGGTTCTTTCTGGACCGTAAGTGGTAACATGTTTTGTTGATTGGTTCAAATGGCTCTCAGCACTATGGGACTTAACTTCTGAGGTCATCAGTCCCCTAGAACTTAGAACTACTTGAACCTAAGGACATCACATACATCCATGCCCGAGGCAGGATTCGATCCTGCGACCGTAGCGGTCACGCGTTTCCAAACTGAAGCGCTTAGACCCGCACGGCCACACCGCCCGGTTGTTTGGTTGAAATCGATGCAGTAGTTTAGGAGGAGGGAACATACGTACACTTCTGTAACGGGTATGCACTTACTTACTGTTTTCAGTTAGCTACTCTACTAAAATTTTGGTTTCTTTCCGCTTATGTGAAACTAAGTTTTAAACGCCTCCGTACGTTACCGCAAACCAAACATTATCCGAAGCCGACCATCACCATACTTCCAGTCCGTCGTAACTTTTGGGGTATTTCTCAGCGTCTAAATACGTCCTCTATTATTAGGAAATGGTCTAGTTTACGCAACGGCAAGCGTCTACAGTGACAGTGCAATGACGTCTGAAGCCCTATGGAGCAACAGCGGGGCGGCCATTCCTGCTGTTATACTTGACGCGTCAGCAGAGACAGGAGCACTTACACTGAAATTCGGAGTGGCACCACTTGGTAAAGTAGCCAATTATTTCGAGTTGTCGTCTTGCACTGAAAGCGTAACTTGCCGTGGAGCCGGGAGGAGAGGCGTTTATGGTCCGCACGCTGGCGCAGCTGGCGCTGGCAACTGGGCCCGGCAAGCAGTGTACATGACTTACACTGCGGGCAATACGTTACGTGTACTTACTATGAATCTGAGGAAATGCTATTAATTATGAGTATGGGTTTTTCATATTTGGTATACCAAATTCTACCGATAACACAACCATATTGCTAAAATTTCAATTCAGTAACTTCAATATTTTCGGAAATATAAATCTATACCTAAACACGTAATAACCTTGCTTACGTTGAAAACTGAGTTAGGAACCGAAATGCATTTACCTATAGTACCAACTGAAACTACAGCCAAGAGGATAGGTTCATATAATCAAATTTTCTGGAATTTTCTTTAGTTTCATTACCACAGATTTCTGACGTAATTGAAAGTACTTTCAAAAATTACTATTTCATGACGTTTTGGTTGTGAGAGTGTTTTGTAGAGACTGAGAGAGTCGGCGGTGGACATATGTAAAGCGAGAACGTGATTTTTTTTCAACTATGTAAATATATGCGTCAGAAAGTTGTAGTGCTATAGGGGAATTTGAGACGTATGTGCGAGTGACCTAGATTTTGTAGAATGTAACCAGAAAGGGCTTTGAGTATTAAATTTATTAGTACCCAATGTTGTTGAAAGAAATGGTAATCTGTAGTCTAAATTACTTCTGGTAATCTGATTGGCTGGCATTTGAAATACCTCAAGTATAGAAGTGCTCGAGTTTTCGTGTCGTTGACGAAAAGTGACTACAGTGTTGAGTATTTTGTGCCAGCTTAAGCTTTGTGAGTGATTTATTTTAGAGGCTATTCGCGTGTGAACACTTCATGTCACCCATAAAGTACGCGTGGCGTGTTTAGAGCAGATTACGAGACATTATCATGAGCACTTCTTTACCAGAAGCCTATTGAATGACTCGCAAGTGGTTGTGGGTCAGTGACTGTTTAGGACGTTCAAAATATCGGCTCCAAGTAAATATCTTCTGACGGCTTTTCGGTGAGAACGTGTTACAGACAGAGTCAGTAACACTGCATAATTTTGGTCGGGATATTAAATACGGATTTGATGGCCATTCTATGTGTTTTAAAGACAATAAATCAACTTAAAGGATATTTTAGACATTTTTTTCAAACGAGTCACGCAAGACTGCCGAAATCTCCGTAGTTTAACTAAAAGATATTGCACATGGACTGGAGTTATGTGACCTTTGCATGACAGGTATTTAGTCGAACTTTCGTCAAAGCTGCTTTGTCGGTTAAACCAATATCTGCCATTGCTTAGTGAGGAGGCAGGCAACTTGAAGCCTACCCAGTTAGGTGGACTGATTGTTTAAAGGATAGTGAGAGATCAAACCACCTCACTGCTGCTTAGACTTTTCAAATATTCCAAAAAATGGTTCAAATGGCACTGAGCACTATGGGACTTAACATCTGAGGTCATCAGTCCCCTAGAACTTACAACTACTTAAACCTAACCAACCTAAGGACACCACACACATCCATGCCCGAGGCAGGATTCGAACCTGCGACCATAGCGGTCGCGCGGTTTAAGACTGCAGCGCCGAGAACCGCTCGGCCACACCGGCCAGCCAAAAATTCCAGGATCTGTTTAGATGGACGTATCTGTATACGTGAAAGCTCCAAGGAGAACGATTTCTTAAATACTGCATTTATCATCGCATAAATCATGGTTCGAACACCTGGTGTGCACTTATAGGGAGCCACTAGATACACAACACCTGTCGTTCTGGTAGCCGGTAATTTGTACAGCAGACGCTAAAGTTGTGACTTGTTAAGATCATGGGATACGCACTATCTGAGAGGTCTCTGTGACATTATCTTCCAGCAAGATAACGCAGTACCGTGTGTTGTCTATGCTGCGCCGGTTAAACTTGCTACTGTCAATGTTTGCACTTTGTGTGGGCGAATGGTTCTCTGGTGGAGGCGGTGTAGGTAGCCAGGGGTGACAAATAATTTTTTGACTTATAGGTCGGGCGGGTTTAGATGCAACTTCCAGAGGAGGTGGGCAATGGCGTTCGGTCAGTGCACTAAGACCAGGGCAAGCAGGCGAGGATGCGTCGGCGTCAGTGGATTCGTCAACGCGACGTGGTGGCGACCTTATTCTCGGTTCATCTTCAGCATTGTAACAGTGATTGGACCGGGATGCATGCGACCCCAGCGATGGATGTCCGTGGTTCCACTTTGAACATGCAGTCGATGAAGCAGAGGCAGTAACAGATACTGGTGGACCCTGGTGGCAGAGAGCAAACAGGGCGTTAGCTCCATGCAGTGCCTAGGCCCCAGTAAGACTTCCATACCAGACGGCGGATGGGCGTTCAGGCCTCGCCACAGAAACTAACATACAGCGGGCGCCGTTTCGAAGCCTGGTTGCGTCGGTTCCTTGCTAGACGGCCGGCTGTTATCCAAGACAAGTGTTGCAGCAGTTAAGGTGACTGACGTGCTCCTCCAAGCGCCATTAAAGTGTCTGGTATCGGCAGCTATCGCCTCACCGTTTCTTGACATCCTGGTGAAACGGAAACCTGACGGCAACCTGGGACACAGCGTATACAGAAAACCTACACACACTGATTCGTACCTAAATGCCTTCAGTTGCCACCACAACTCCCAGCGTGAAGACTGCGCCAAAAGAACAAGAAGAAGAAACAGAGGAACACAAGTCATTGGCATTCATTCCGTTTGTCGGCAACACCTCAAGAAAAATCAATAGAATCCCGGGGAGACAAAATGTGAAATGTGTATTCCGACCGCCTGCAAAAACCTTGACTCAACTGAAAGATGACCTAGGCCTTCGAAAATCAGCCGTTTATCAAATTCCCTGTCAGTGCGGAAAATCATACATTGGGGAGACAGTCCGCACTGTAGAAGAGAGGTGCCGCGAACACTAGCGCCATACCAAATTACGCCAGGCCACTAAATCAGCCGTGGCTGACCATTGTATAAAGACTGGCCATACTATGGACTATGAAAAAACAAAAATACTCTGTCAGTCCTCCTACTTCCTGGACTGCGTTACTAAAGATGCCATCGAAATCCGACTACAGGACGATCTAATTAATAAAGACAGCAGCCTTGAACTTAGTTAGGCTTGGAACCCTGCACTCAGCCTGGAGAGAAAGATGCGGCCCCAGAGATCGAGGACCGCCCCCGACGGCGGCAGCAGGGAGACTGCAGACCCCAGTTCAGACCCAGGCGCCGCTTCTCCCACCACCTCCAGTAGCCGCCGCGCCGGACGCAGCATAGTCACCAGGAGAGGAACGGTGGAGGGGGTAACGGCTAGCATATATAGGGCGCCGAGAGGAACAGCACAGCGTTCGTCAGGAACTACCTGAAGATGGCAGCGTGTACGTCTGCCGAAATATTGTGGAGAAATTACGACGCTACCCGGTCAAATACCCGAGAACTGTTCAAATAATTACAACGCTACCCGGTCGGATACCGAGAACTGTTCAAATTGGAAATAGGCCAAGAGAACATCAGATCGCAAACCGCCACTCGTCACCCACTAGGATTGCTGAACTCTGACATGCAGTGTTAACCTTCATGCGCTCGCGCTAGAAATAGTCACGCGAGCGCTCGCTCGGGCGGTCGGCCGGCAGCCCGAGAGTTTTCCTCCATCTCTTGAGGTTTTCCGTTTTTAAAAGTCATATTTCCATAAAATATCGACATAGGATATCTCACACAATATTGCAAATACATTTGTAATCAAAATTATTTATTTAACAATAAAATATACAATGGAGTACAAAAACGAAGCCAAATGGTTCAAAAATGGTTCAAATGGCTCTGAGCACTGTGGGACTTAACATCTGAGGTCATCAGTCCCCTAGATCTTAGAACTACTTAAACCTAACTAACCTAAGGACATCACACACATCCATGCCCGAGGCAGGATTCGAACTTGCGACCGTAGCAGTCCCGCGGTTCCGGACTGAGCGCCTAGAACCGCTAGACCACCGCGGCCGGCAAGGAAGCCAAATACCCAAATGAAATATAAGAAAATTTTTTTAATTGTAATGTTTTTGGACTACATAATGTAATACTTAAGACTACAATTATTCACTGTCTTAACTCGTCACAAGGAAAGCTAATTTTGCTTTGAAAAAAGAATTTTTGTTTGAAACCGTCACAAACATTTCGGTCAGATGAAAAATGCTGATCAGTCTGTATCCATTTCATTCTCGTTTTGAGGCTGACAACAATTGTTGCACGTAACTGTCGTGGTTGAATGTCGTAGACAGACGTTTATTCCACATTCACTGCATTCTCGCTTTGTTTTTATATTCTTTTTTGAGTCACACAAACAACATATTCCTCTCCTTGTAGGGGTTGATACAGCTGGATAAACTACGTCACTCTCTCTGTAATTTTCCAAAAATACTAACAAATCTTTTGGTAAATGCTTCAATTTAGCTCTTTCTTTCAGGTTTTCGCTCATCAGTTCCAAAGATAACGCATGTAAGAATTGTCTTCACGTTTTTCCTTTCGTATTACCTGTGTTGAATTGGAAAATGCGTAACGAGTTTATTCCTGCCAAGTCAAGTAAGCGGAAAAATATACATGCGGGCCACCTTTGTGTTCTTGATGTTGAAATTCACTAGAAAATTGGAAGAGTCTATAAAATTGAGGAATTATAGGGGAATTACAAAAAGAAATACTTACATTCCGAAGTAGACGAGTAGAAAAAAGTCTCGTAAGCGCTCGCAAGGCGGTAACGGACCGTTTCTGTAAGTGGCGTAAGCGCTTGCAAGGCGGTAAACTGACCGCCGAACGTGTTCGGACCTATTTGAACTTGTCCTGAGAGGCAGAGAGGTGCGACTTGGATGAACTTTAAGCAGCATCTGTCGGAAAAAGGTGCAACTAGAGAATACACGGCCCTCCCACCGCCTCGTTACCTTTGTGGAGTAAGTATGGCGCGAAATTGCAAAAAGGCGGTCACTTCACCACCTGCGCGAGCGCGCGAAGGTTAACATCAGGAAATGAAGTAAACGTGATGATCATTCCCAGTCACACCCACTGTATGCCCAGTTGTGTTAACAATTGTTTGTGCCAGATCTCGTAGATCTATATACTAAGCTCCGCAACCTGTAATAGCCACATCAGCCACAAATATAATCAAGTATTCACCCTGCTACACTGTGTTTGCGTAACAAGTATTTGGTGTCCTTTCTGGAGTTGTAAATTTAACTGTCAAAAGTGGATAACGATGGGAGCGTGAAGATTGTAAAAAGATTCGAAATTCTCAAGACGTGAGCGACAGAAGTGACTCGGGGGGTCAGGGAGGCTCGGTAAGGGCTGTATCTTGTACGGCAGCGCGAGTGTTTGCGAGGCCACGTATATTAATGCCGGGCGGGCGCCCGCGGCGTGTTTCTGCAGCGCAGTTTGCAGAGGCTGGCGCCCAGATTGGGAGGGGCGCGGCGGAATCCGTTTCCCGCGACCCGCCGGCGAGTGTGTTTGCAGAGTGGCGCGCGGCTGTTGTCGCAGCGAGGGGCCGCCCCCGCCTCTCAGCTGACGAGACGGGCCGCGAGCGGACGTGTGGGTGGGGGTGGGTGGGGGGTGGTGAGGCGGCGCGCCTGTGTTGGCGCGGGGAAGACAGCCGCCGACAGCGCGCAACGCTCTTCCCGTGAGGGCCGAAAAGCGGCTGTCTTCCGCTGCGCGCTCGTCTATCTGTAGCGTCGACCGCGGCACGGAAATGTGCTGAAAATGGGAAGAGCGCACGGCACGCTCGCAACGGGGCGAGCTGGGGCACCGGGCTGCTTACAACCCTCCGTATGTAAAGGAAACGTAATTAACTCTTCCGATACCTAGAGGGTAGGTGCTTTACGCCAACCTTTTGAAAATTTCTAATCCATTGAGATAATTTATTTATTAAAATTTCCAAAAAAGTATTTATTGCTTGTAACGAATTATTCTACTACTCTATTTAAAAAAAAAAAATCGTCGGTCTTCTGACTAGTTTGATGCGGTCCACTACGAATTCCTTTCCTATGCCAGCCTGTTTCTCTCGTAGTAGCACTTGGAACCTACGTCCTCAGTTCCCAGACTGAGATTTTCACTCTGCAGCGGAGTGTGCGCTGATATGAAACTTCCTGGCAGATTAAAACTGTGTGCCCGACCGAGACTCGAACTCGGGACCTTTGCCTTTCGCGGGCTTGTGCTCTACTAACTGAGCTACCCAAGCACGACTTACGCCCCCTCCTCACAGCTGTATTTCTGCCTGTACCTCGTCTCATACCTTCCAAACTTTACAGAAGCTCTCCTGCGAACCGTGCAGATTTAGCACTCCTGGAAGAAAGGATACTGCGGAGACATGGCTTAGCCACAGCCTTGGGGATGTTTCCAGAATGAGATTTTCACTCTGCAGCGGAGTGTGCGCTGATGTGAAACTTCCTGGCAGATTAAATCTGTGTGCCGGACCGAGACTCGAACTCGGGACCTTTGCCTTTTGCGGGAAAGTGCTCTACCTACGTCCTCAGTTATTTGCTGGATGTATCTCAATCTTTTTCTTCCTCTACAATCTTTACCGTCTACAGCTCCCTCTAGTACCATGGAAGTTCTTCCTTCTCGTCTTAACAGATCTCCTATTACCGTGTTCTTCGTCTTGTCACTGTTTTCCACACATTTCTTTCCTCTCCGATTGTGTGCAGGACCTCCTCATTGCATACCTCATCTGTTCACCTAACTTTCAACATTTTTCTGTAGCAAATGCTTCCATTCTCTTTATTTCCAGTTTTCCCACAGTCATTTGCACCAAACGTATATTCTCAGAAATTTATTCCACAAATTAATGCTTATGTTTGATTCTAATGGACTTCTTTATGCCAGGAGCGTTCTTTTGGCCAGTGCTGGTCGGCTTTTGATGTCTTCCTTGCTCCGTCCGTCATGGGTTATTTTGCTGCCTACGTAGCCTTAATTTCATCTATTTAATAATTATCAGTCACGATGTAAAGTTTCTTACTGTTCCCATTTCTGCTAAATTTCATTACTTTCATCTTTCTTAGATTTACTCTCAAGCCATATTTTGTACTCATTATACTGCTCCTTCCATTCAGCATATCATATAATTATGCTTTACTTCCACTCAGGATAGGAATGCGAATAGTACCATTGATATCCTTTCGCCTTGAATTTTAATTCCACTCCAGGACCTTTCTTTTATTTCCATTATTCTTTCTTTGATATATGGACTGAACAGCAGGGTCGAAGGACTGCACCACTATCTTACACCTTTTTTAAACCGAACACTTCGTTCTTGGTCTTCCATTTGTATTATTCCGTCTTGGCTCCTCCAAGTTACAACTCTCGTTCACCTTTGGCGTTTCTGGAAGTGACACTAACAAGTGCTAGGTATGTGCAGATTTTTGTTAGGCCGTTATTTGCCGTCCTTGAAACAGGGGGTCAATGTCTTTCATTTGTATTATTCCCTCTTGGCTCCTGCAAGTTACAAACCTCGTTCACCTTTGGTGTTTCTGGAAGGGACGCTAACGAGCGCTAGGTGCGTGCACAGTTTTGTTAGGCCAGATATTTGCCGTTCTTGAAACAGGGAGTAAATGGGTTGTGCCACAGGATAACGCTCGCCTCACACTGCACGTGAAATTAACAGTGCTCTGCAAGACGTGCATAAAACTTACCCGGTCGGCACGATGTCTGAACTTGTCTCCAATGCAGTTCGAGTGGATAAGAGCGACTCATGTGACTTGTCAACTAACAATTCTTACAGTACTAAATGAACAGGTCGCGTGAGTGTGGACTAACGTAACCCAGTATACACTAATGGCCATTAAAATTGTTGCACCTACAAGATGACGTGCTGCAGACGCGAAATTTAACCGACAGGAAGAAGATGCTGTGGTATGGAAATGATTGGCTTTTCAGAGCATTCACACAAGTTAGGCACCGGTGGCGACATCTACAACGTACTGACGCCAGGAAAGTTTCCAACCGATTTCTCATACACAAACAGCAGTTGACCGGCGTTGCCTGGTGAAACGTTGTTGTGATGCCTCGTGTAAGGGGGAGAAATACGTACCATCACGTTTCCGACTTTGATAAAGGTCGGATTGTAGCCTATCGCGATTGCGATTTATCGGATCGTGACATTGCTGCTCGCGTTTGTCGAGATCCAATGACTGTTAGTAGAATATGGAATCGGTGGGTTCAGCAGGGCAATACGGAACGCCGTGCTGGATCCCAACGGTCTCGTATCACTAGCAGTCGAGATGACAGGCATCTTATCCGCATGGCTGTAACGGATCGTGCAACCACGTCTCAACCGCTGAGTCAACAGATGGGGACGTTTGCCAGACAACAACCATTTGCACGAACAGTTCGACAACGTTTGCAGCAGCATGGACTATCAGCTCGGAGAGCATGGCTGCGGTTACCCTTGACGCTGCATCACAGACAGGAGCGCCTGCGATGGTGTACTCAACGACGAAACTGTGTGCACGAATGGCAAACCGTAATTTTTCCGGATGAATCCAGGTTCTGTTTACAGCATCATGATGGCCGCATCCGTGTTTGGCGACATCGTGGTGAACGCACATTGGAAGCGTGTATTCGTCATCGCCATACTGGCGTATCACCCGGCGTGATGGTATGGGATGTCATTGGTTACACGTCTCGGTCACCTCTTGTTCGCATTGACGGCACTTTGAACAGTGGACGTTACATTTCAGATGCGTTACGACCCGTGGCTCTACCCTTCATTCGATCCCAGCGAAACCCAACATTTCTGTAGGATAATGCACGATCGCATGATGCAGGTCCTGTACGGGCCTTTCTGGATACAGAAAATGTTCAACTGCTGCCCTGGCCAACACTTTCCCCAGATCTCTCACCAATTGAAAACGTCTGGTCAATGGTCGCCGAGCAACTGGCTCGACACAATACGCCAGTCACTACTCTTGATGAACTGTTGTATCGAGTTGAAGCTGCATGGGCAGCTGTACCTGTACATGCCATCCAAGCTCTGTTTGACTCAATGCCGTTATTACGGCCAGAGGTGGTTGTTCTGGGTACTTATTTCTCAGGATCTATGCATCCAAATTGCGTGAAAATGTAATCACATGTCAGTTCTAGTATAATATATTTGTCCAATGAATACCCGTTTATCATCTGCATTTCTTCTTGGTGTAGCAATTTTAATGGCCGGTAGTGTAGTAGTCTCCAGCTGTACGACATACTGGATGCCACAGGCAGTACCTGCGTTGCCACCTGTGGAGGCTACGCCACTTACTGATGTGGGTGTTTCAGCAAATGTAGATACCTCGTACCACAAAACCGCATGTGCATGCACTCCATATGCACTGTTGCAACAATAAATCCTGAGTGAACTGGAAACCTCCAAATGGGTGTACAATTTTTTTTCGGCAGTGCACGTCTTAAATTTTTAGTTAAAGCCTCAGTTGTAGATGTCACTTACCACAATTTCCAGGTTCTGAGTCTTACGTACACGTCAACAGCTCTTTAAAGAAGATGCTGAGAGTAAAAGGCAACAAAATGAATGAAATTTGCGTTTTTTATATTTTTTGTGGTGGTGATAAAGTCAGCAGTACATGTTCCTGAAGTAAACTGATATTGCTAAGTGGGGAGCCAGAAGGTATTTTTGGGTCCTGGATGCTACTTACCCATGAGTAACTCTTTAAAAAGTATAGTATGTCTTTGATACAATTTAGCAACAACTAACGAATTATGTTCGTTATTTTCAAATGTTTTTCGGGAGGGAACAACGTACCCCCTGACAACCCTTGGTCATGCTTGTTATGGAAAACTCCTTCGTACTGCTACCGTTGACTAACGTTGATGAAGGAGAATGGCAACATGTAGAAAGTAGGCGAAGAAAAGTACTAAACATCTTCACTCAGAAAATCGAACAAATTGTTCATAGAGAAAAAGGAAACATGAAAGACTTTACAAGATGGTTATAAAATAGAGTCTCATATTGTTCCAAGAGATTTTGCTGATAAAAAAGTAGAGACTTACAGTACCTGTTTAATAGTTTCTGGGCACCTATTAATGGAATTAGTATGAGGTGTGGCCACTCTTCACCTATACGGCGGCTTGAACACTGCTGTTGCCATTTACAATTAAGTTTATGAACATCTATCGAGCGGTGGCAGGTCTTTCTTCCTCATGAAACGAAACCAGCGCTAGGAGTGATATTTTCTATTTATTGTCCTCATTACAGCCTAATACCTAGAAAGAACGCACGCCATACAGTGAGACTTTCGTGAATAGTAACAAATGTACGTCTCAATTATTTATTCTTGGTACATGTAAAAGACGAGGGCTGGTAGAAATCCTTAGGTAACAGTAAATAAATGGAATTCATTTTATGAAGTGGGAAAAATATAAAAATTCAGTAAATGAAGCCCGGAAAAAGAAATACAAGCTTCTCCAAAATGACATCGACAGGAAGTGCAAAATGACTAAGCAAGAATGGCTAGAGGACAAATGCAAGGATGTAGAGGCATATATCACTAGGGGTAAGATAGATACTTATTACAGGAAAATTAAAGGAACCTTTGGAGAAAAGAGAACTACTTGTATGAATATCAAGACCTCAGAAGGAGAACCAGTTCTGAGCAAAGAAGGGAAAGCAGAAAGGTAGGAACAGTATACATGGTGTTACAAAAAGGTACGGGCAAACTTTCAGGAAACATTCCTCACACACAAATAAAGAACGCTTAATTTACATGTTAGAGCTCATTTTAGTTTCTTCCACCTTCGTTCAATGGAGCACGTTATCATGATTTCATACGGGATACTCTACCTGTGCTGCTAGAACATGTGCCTTTACAAGTACTACACAACATGTGGTTCGTGCACGATGGAGCTCCTGCACATTTCAGTCGAAGTGTTCGTACGCTTCTCACCAACAGATGCGGTGACCGATGGAATGGTAGAGGGGGACCAATTCCATGGCTTCCACGCCCTCCTGACCTCAACCCTCTTATTTATGGGGGCATTTGAAAGCTCTTGTCTACGCAACCCCAGTACCACATGTAGAGACTCTTCGTGCTCGTATTGTGGACGGCTGTGATGCAATACGCCATTTTCCAGGGCTGCATCAGCGCATCAGGGATTCCATGCGACGGAGGGTGGATGCACGCATCCTCGGTAACGGGGGACATTTTGAACATTTCCTGTAACAAAGTGTTTGAAGTCACGCTGGTACGTTCTGTTGCTGTGTGTTTCCGTTCCATGATTAATGTGATTTGAAGAGAAGTAATAACATAAGCTCTAACATGGAAACTAAGCGTTTTCGGACATATGTTCACATAACATATTTTCTTTCTTTGTGTGTGAGGAATGTTTCCTGAAAGTTCAGCCGTACCTTTTTGTAGCACCCTGTATAGAGGGTCTATACAAGGGCTATGTTCTTGAGAACAATATTGTGGAAATGGAAGAGGATGTAGATCAAGATGAAATGGGAGATATGATACTGCGTGAAGAGTTTGACAGAGCACTGAAAGACCTAAGTCGAAATAAGGCCCCAGGAGCAGACAACATTCCATTAGAACTACTGAAAGCCTTGGGAGAGACAGCCCTGACGAAACTATACCACCTAGTGAGCAAGATGTATGAGACAGGCGAAATACCCTCAGACATCAAGAAGAACACAATAATTCCAATTCCAAAGAAAGCAGGTGTTGAAAGATGTGAAAGTTACCGAACTATCCGTTTAATAAGCCACGGCTCCAAAATACTAACACGAATTCTTTACAGACAATGGAAAAACAGGTAGAAGCCGGCTTCGGGGAAGATCAGGTTGGATTTCTCTTAGGAAATAGATTAAGGAAAGGCAAACCTACGTTTGTAGCATTTTTAGACTTAGAGAAAGCTTTTGACGATATGGCTGGAATACTCTCTTTCAAATTCTGAATGTGGCAGGAATAAAATACAGGAAGTGAAAGGCTATTTACAATTCGTACAGGAACGCGATGGCAGTTATAAGAGTCGAGGGACATGAAAGGGAAGCAGTGGTTGGGAAGGGAGTGAGACAGGGTTGTAGCCTATCCCCGAAGTTATTCAATCTGTAGGTATTATAATCCATTCAGAAGAAATAAAAACTTTGAAGTTTGCCGATGACATTGTAATTCTATCAGTGACAGCAAAGGACGTGGAAGAACAATTGAACGGAATAGACAGTGTCTTGAAAGGAGGATACAAGTTGAACATCAAGAAAAGTAAAACAAGGATAATTGAATGTAATCAAATTAAATCAGGTGATGCTGAGGGAATTACATTACAGAATGAGACAAAGTGGTAAAGGAGTTTTGCTATTTGGGATGCAATAACTGGTGATGATCGATGAAGGGAGGATATAAAATGTAGACTGGCTACGGCAGGGAAAGTGTTTCTGAAGAAAGAAATTTGTTAACATCGAGTATAGATTCAAGTGTCAGGAAGTTTTTCTGAAAGTATTGGTATGGAGTGTAGCTATGTATGGAAGTGAAACATGGATTAATAGTTTAGAGAAGCAGCAGAGAAGCTTTCGAAATGTGGTGCTACAGAACAATGGTTAAGATTGGAAGGGTAGACCACGTAACTAATGAGGAGGTACTGAATAGATTTGGGGAGAAGAGGAATTTGTGGCACAACTTGACTAGAAGAAGGGATCGATTGGTAGGACACGTTCTGAGGCATCAAGTGGTCACCAATTTAGTATTGGAGGGCAGAGTGGAGTGTAAGAGACCAAGAGATGGATACACTAAGCAGATTCAGGAGGATGTTGGGTGCAGTAGGTACTGGGAGTTGAAGAAGCTTGCACAGGATAGAGTAGCATGGAAAGCTGCGTCAAACCAGTCTGTGGACTGAAGACCACAACGACAACAAAATACACACATTCAGAAAAAAACAAATTCTACAAATAAATATTACTACTACAGCTACTTTCTACTCATACAAAACCTTAATGAAAAACCCTTACCCGGTTGCCTAACTATTAATACCACTGTTAGTACTACAGATTCTATTCTGTTTATTTTAATTTATTACGGTGCATTTAAAATGTTGATGTTGGTTTCCACTGCTGTATGCGTCCTAATATCTCCCGGATCAAAAAATGATTCAAGTGGCTCTGAGCATTATGCCACTTAACATCTCAGGTCGTCAGTCCTCTAGAACTCAGAACAACTTAAAGCTAACTAACCTAAGGACACCATACACATCCATGCCCGAGGCAGGATTCGAAACTGCGACCGTATCAGCAGCGCGGTTCCGGACTGAAGCGTCTAGAACCGCTCGGCTACAGCAGCTGGCTTATCTCCCGGATAATGTCTGCTGGATTCCTTGGACAAAGGGTAACATGACAGTACCATTTTCACTTAATAAGCGATTCCACGATCACATTAACGTCTTAGAATCCACACTTCCACCATCACTTGCACCAGCACAATGCAGATTCTCTAGAAAAACTATTTCATTAATTGGTCACCGACCCTTGTCTTTTCTCCAACAACAAAGCGGTGATGGTAGACACCGGGGTCTTGGGCAAACGCATCCCAGTGGTGTTCCAGCTAGCACATGTTGAGCCTCTCAGCAGGCCAGACCACATCAGAAAAGAGTCGTTATCTACTAATCATTGCCTCCGACATGATACCTTTTGACAGGGTGCTTCATTCACATACAGCCTACGACTTCGAAATGTGTCTGTATGCGCCATGGCGCTCAGTATAGGGGGACGCCTGCATTAGACAAGTAGATCTTTTCGAGAATTTCTGGAGCCCGAGTTGGCCACGAGTCACGAGAGGGTGTTTGGAGGAGTTCTGTGGGCCTGGACGGGGTGTGGAGACCGGCCCAGAGTCAGTCGGTTGCTGTTGACTTGGTTGGCTACAAGTGCCTTTCGCTAAAGTGTTCCGTGGAGCTCCGAAGTGGTGGCCTCGTATCTACTGATTCCACTGTGTACCCTGCCCGATGCGACCAGTTCAGGCGACTGAAAACGTCTCTTTTACTGCATTACCTCTCGCCTTTTGTAGTTGGTCGCCTTTCATTGCTGGTTGTTGAGCAAGCAATTCATGTTGTCTACAGTGGTCCAAATGGTCTTGGCCGATCAGTAACCGTATATGTAATATTGCTATGAATAAGGAGTGCGTTGGCGCCTTGGCCTTGATTATACATTAAGCTGTAAATATAAAAGTTGTGTTAACACTTGTTGCAGCTGGGATTCACAGTCATAAAGAACGTTTTGAAGGACATCATCTTTACGCCAGTCACTGTTATAAGTTTTTATTACACACTGTAATAAGAATTTATAACAGTCACTGGCGTAAAGATGATGTCCTTCAAAAAGTTGGGTTAAACTTTTTGTGTTTAAAGGTTTCTGTTAAAGTGTCTCGCTTAATTTGCTTCCCACTTGGGAACTGAACTGTATTTAAAGGTGTGGCTAGCTATGTTTTGTCATATTCTGTGCGAGTGCATGAAATTCATTTAACCGTGTTTTAATCTGATTTTAGCCAGTTGTATGTCTTGGGAAATGAATGTTTCCGAAATGAAGTGACTAGCGCTCCAGTTCGTGTTGGTATTCTTGATATTATAAATTTAATCAGTCATTTTCTTAACGTCAGTATGTACTGGCCTTAAGCTTTGGCACGAATTAAGGGAGATGTTAGTTGCATTCATAACTGATAAATATGTAAAGCAAACATCTTACTTCAAGTACCATTATTGTGAATTTTCCTTGGATTTGTTAAAACTATTTATGATAGTGCCTTTTTTAATTTATCCTTTGTAAGAGGTCATTATTTTAAATATATCTGAGATTGTTTGGCTCAGTGAGAGCTGAAAAACAATTTCCTGATATTTACATTATCACAAATCTATGCAATTAGCATCGCACTTGTTAAATAAATTTTCTGTTAAAAATTTTAACTGTGAATGGTGTAGATGTTTTATTACCCTTGGTTTCCCATTCCACACCACAGACCCTGTGCTGGCCTTTACCTTCCCCCTGGTAAAACCCTTTTCAATATTCAGTACGCAGTACATAATGGTGTAAAAAGTGTTCGTATCCTATAACATTTTGAGTCTACTTAACCACAATAAAGAGACCACGCTCTAACAGACTTCCTTTCTGTGTGACCATTTCGTCCATACTTCAGTGCTGTCACAACACGTAAAGTTCCCCAGGCATTCGCCAAACCCAAACCCTTCCATCGGAAGGGCACTCCATATGTCACACCAAATCACTTGTTTCCAGTCGTCCACTGTCCAATGACGTCGTTCGTTCTTTGAGCTGCTGCACCATTGTACCCCATTGTTTATAACTCCATATCCACAGTGATTGGGCTATGTGGATGGCTGGTAACACAATTGATTTCTACCGCTGATTTCAGACGATTTTTGGAACCACTCTCTGTATTGTTCAAGGATCTCTGTCTATCAGTTCGATAGGTCTGCCAAAACCTGGTTGAACTGCGATTGTTCCGACGCGTTTACACTTCACAATCACATCACCAGCTGTTCAATTATGCAACTTTACCGGGGCTGAAATATCCCTGTAAATTTGCTGCTAAGGTGGCATCCAAAGACTAGCCCACATTCGAAGTTACTGAATTCACCTGACAGAACCAGTCTGCTGTCTGTGTTTCTCTACCGACAACATAAGGCTCACTCTTCCCTTTTATACTGACGAGTTCGGCTCTTGTGACATCTAGTGGTCAATTTTGCATTACATGAGTATGTCCGAATACTGTTTATCAGGTAGTGAATACGTCCGGAAACGAATATTTGTTTAGTTGTAGGGCACATTATTCCGTATCGGTCTTGAGCTTGTCAGTCCTGTGTGAAATTCTCATTGTCATTATCACTCATTTTAACGCATATTTCGTTCCATCTAGAAGCGCTAGCAAATGGTCTCTCTCATAAGATATGCCCTCCCTTAAAATTTTTAGTGATGTAGTTTACGTCAAAAACTTTAAATTTCTCTATGACATTACGGTTAAGGAATATGTTCAAATGTGCAAGAAAGTCATGCTACAGGACATCCTCTACCAGTCCATCTCTGGATAAACGTTTGTCAGAGGTATTGTCGTATGAGGGGTGGAAAATGACATGGTGGTCCATCGAGCATAAATCACATAAGCTGCTTTCTGCCATGTTAGCTTTCTCCAAAAACACCGATAATTTACTCATTTCCGGATTCCTAGAAGGCATGACATCTGCAACTATTCTAGTTAACAAAATTATGCAATGAATTGCAGAGATCCGTTGAAGCTGCAATATTAATTTCCTTTATTAGTTGATGACTAGTTTCGGCTTTAAGCTCGCTCTCAAATAATGCAATAAGTTACGCACTGGTTAATGTATTTTGCTAAATACCTTATTGGATGATTTGTGAATGAGCTTAAGCCCGAAACTAGCAATCAACTAATAAACGACATTAATATAGCCACTTCGAGTGTTTTTCTGCAACCCAGATACGTTGTTCAAGTATTACTTCAAGGAATCATAGAACTCCTTCTCATGCCACCACGACCTGAAAACGAAACGTATACGAATTGGACGTTGTGGGAGACGGTTGTAACTGCTGTGTCTAGCTACAGAATGAAATTAAGATGGCTAAGTACATACTCAAACACAACCGATAAGAAATGAACAATAAGTGTCAACAGGAAAACAGTCCAAGCCGTAAGGCATAAGTACTTCTCAACAGAGGTGAAATGGCCAATACCTTGTATGTGTTTCTGGACACTTGTTCGTAGAACTATAGTCCTCCTTTTAAGCAATACTACGTTTCGTAAAAACTTGGGATGTATAGTTTCAAACACTTTGTGCAGGCAAACGGAGGCGATAAATGAAAGCCGGAAGTCTTCGGCTATACGCCAAGATTCAGTACGATAGGGCTAAAAAAACATACACTATAATACGAAGCTGAAGTAGACAGCAAAATCAGTTGGCTACATAAGAATAGATACAGAATGAGCGTGGATACGTTATAGAAAATATTGGAATAAGGATGTGTTTTGCAACGTAGTTAACACCACGGATTCCATGAAAGCAAAATACAAGGGTTGAGGGTACTTCATGATAACAAGTCAGCAGGAAGATCTCAGTAACACAACGCGGTTCGGCCGGAATCGTTATATAAGAGGTAACACGACAGCGGACCACCGGTCACATTTCATGGTATTTATTCACAGAATCCAGTTTCCCCACTGCCCCATCTCCCCCCCTCCCCCCCCCCCCCCCCACACAATCACAATCCAGCGTACGGTACAAAATTTCGATGGATAGGAAAAATAAGTGGAACTAAGTCGTCTTTTATACTTACCACCCTTAAAATTTTTTCACAGTTTCATAGGATATCTGCTAAATTAAGTATTATAATTACAGAAGAAGGGAAGAAGGAAGATTACAGACTTATCTTCAAATTCTTCACAAGTTTGATTACTGTAAAACTTTTATTTGGTGTTTTAATCTTGCCTCACCTTCAACTGATAATTGCAGCTGTAGTTGAAATAAACCTGGGACGTACCATATATCACAAAAAGTGTATTCGTGATGGAGCACTATGGGACTCAACATCTTAGGTCATAAGTCCCCTAGAACTTAGAACTACTTAAACCTAACTAACCTACGGACATCACACACACCCATGCCCGAGGCAGGATTCGAACCTGCGACCGTAACAGTCCCGCGGTTCCGGACTGCAGCGCCAGAACCGCTAGACCACCGCGGCCGGCTGTGTGTTCCTCCTTCTTACATAAGTCAACAGGTTCCTTCCCTACTAGAGGTTTTAGCGGAAGAAGTTTGGTTTCACTGTTACACCGGGTTGTTTTTCGCCTCTTGGGAACCTGCTTTGCCTTTTCCTGAGTTGGGTTCCCTATCATTTGTTTCAATATTTACGTAGGTAAACCGATTGTCATTGACAGGTGCGCCATGCCTTCGCGATACCTGTTCTTACGCCGTGTTACTCGGCTGTCAGTAACGATTGTATTTAACACATGTATCAGACTCATATAGCATCATACAGATTTGTCTGAATAGTGGCTATGAAATTCTGTCCTTCCAATTTGAACACGAAACTGCATATGAAATTAGACACCCATTAATGTTTAACACCTTTCTCTCTCAAATAATTCAGTGGTGAGGATAGCTACATAGTTCAAACATACGGTTAATAAAATTTATTCAAGGTTAACTTGCGACTAATTATTACGCATTCCACACAGCTACATCACAAAGATAAGTTATAGTTTTGATTTGAAGTAATTCTCAAAATATACGATATTTGACCGATTCAGTAAGCTCTAATGCTGAAAACCTAAGCAAATTATAGCAGAAGTGAACTTTCACAGAAGTGAACTTTCACAGAAGTGAACTCTAAAGCTGAAGTGAATCATAAAATGTAGAATATGCCTTTAATATTTCCTAGTAGTCAGCAAGTAGAACGAAAATGATTACGGCGACGTCTGTGTTACGTACGGGAACGTTTCTGAAATCTAAACTAGACCATCAGTCAAGAATACGGGAAACGTATGAACATGATTTGAAATAGAATAATTATTATGATGTACAACGGCTTTATGGCTCCCTTCTCAACCGAATTAGGCCACACATCGAGGCGAGAACAGGTGCAACGTCATACTGATAAATAAACACTTTCTGCCAAGTTCTTTGTAAATCTGACCTAGTTTTGTAATCACTGAAATAACCTCACATACCCTATCAACTCGAGAAGATTAATTTTGTTTCCTCCATCCGTTCTGCGTGCTTCACTTTTAATGTCAGAATGCAGATGTATCATAACCAGAAAAATTGTGATGGCATAAACAAGAACACCTAACTTTTGTGGTTTCTTGCGATAAATAGATATAACTTATCCTAATCTTCGTGGGTATACTCTTCTCACCGATTCTTACTCTAACCTCATCCACCGAAATGCTGTCATCCCTAACCTAAAACGATCCGCTGTCCGTTTAGGTATCAATTAAATCTAGACGGGCTTCTCACATTCCTGTATTTGAAAATTAACGAAGTTGAGCATGGGAAATAGAATCTTTATTTCTTTTTTATGTGTCTTAATGTTATTTATTTATGTGTGAATGAACTGAGCCAAAGTTTTACGTGTGTCATATTATTCCGGTTCACAAGAGCACTGTATGTCTGATCAGTGTAGAACAGAGTAGTATGTTGCTAATATGAAGTTACATTGGAGTCAGTTGGAACACCCGTACTTTTTTCTCACTTTACTACCTCATTAAAATAAAGCTCCTAAGAAACCTCAACGTTTATTCGTACTGTGGACTACGTAAACCCTCCACTCGCTAGGTCGTTCACCCTAAACAAGAAAAAAAGTTTTTCCAATATAATTTGAAAAACGTGAATATTCAGTAATTTGGGTTCCTATGTCAGTCTTTCTGTGACACCGTAGCCCGTAGTTAACAGTACTGTGGAGGACACAGCGCTGCAAACGAACTGTGGACAAAGCGACAGATATTTGAAGAATCCACACCGAGCTCACCTCAGCTTAAAACTACATTCAGGTATTTAATTAACCCAAAAATAAGCTGCATTGTTCCGTGCTGTTAGCCATGACGGCAAAATTTAGTGCTTCAAGAGAACCATACATTCCAACAGAAAAAAATTTATTGTGTACCAGATGAGAGGATGTAAATTTTCAGCACCATGTTCTACAGAGGCAACGCAAAAAAAAGTTGTAAAAAATTAACTCATTGGCTAACCTACTTAGAAAGAGCACAGATTAATAAAATTAAAGTTTTATTAATATACTATATAACTAATGTTTTAGTACAGTTCGTCTAATTCAGAAGACGACGCTCATAGAAGCGTCGAAACCAGGTAAATTTTGACTTAATATTTGTGACCGAGGGCTTATTTGTTACAATATAATTCTGACACGGTCACTGAACCTTAGCAGCTATGTTCAAAGTTTTATACAGTCAGGTACTTTATATTTTAAATTTTCTCAGAAATTAATTTATCTGTTGATTTCTTCTACCAAATTTTACATTTTTTAACTTTTCAGTTAATGTTTGCCGAAAAACTTTCCTTGTGGATGTATTATTCAGTATTTTCAGATTCAGGACCTCACTTACATCAATATCTCTTTAAATAGTATATTTCGATTAAAAGTTGACAAAACTGAACGAAATTTGAATTTTTAATTTTTTTCGGTGGGCTTAAAGTATCCCATCGTTCCTTGTACACGTTACAGAAAGTGGGTTGATTCTGTTAAGAGTGTTCGAAATTATATTTTCAAGTTCTGAATCCTAGTTGCACATCATCACTTCTTTAAAATGTTGTTGTCGTGATCTTGAGTCCGAAGACTGGTTTGATGCAACTCTCCATGCTACTGTATCCGTTGCAAACCCCTTCATCTCTGAGTAACTACTGCAATCTACATCCTCCTGAATCTGCTTTTTGTATTCATCTCTTGGTCTACCCTACGATTTTTACCTACCTCCCCCCCCCCCCCCCCCCGCTTCCTCCAAGTAGTAAATTGGTGATCCCTTGATGCCTCAGAATGTGCCCTACTACATCTAGTCAGATTGTGCCATAAATTTCTCTCCTCCACATTTCTGTTCAGTACCTCTTTAAAATGCAGGCTGTTGATATAAAACACTAGTCCTTAAATGTGTGTTGTTGAAATAAGACAACAACAAATAACGAATTCAATTCACTGGACTCGCATTCGGGAGGGCGACGGTTCAATCCCGCGTCCGAACATCCTGATCTAGGTTTTCAGGCATTTCCCTAAATCACTCCAGGCAAATGCCGGGATAGTCCCTTTGAAAGGGCACAGCCAACTTTCTTCCCCGTCCTTCCCTAATCCGATGAGACCGATGACCTCGCTGTTTGGTCTCTTCCCCCAAAACCACCTAACCAACGAATTTTAATCTTTTCGATTTGTTAGGTTGGGAATCGGGTAGCCCCCGTTCACCCCATTTGGTAATGCGTGTTATGGTAAATGCGTTGTTCTTGCTAATGTTAGTATTTCTAACATACCTTATGCAAATTGAAGGATGATACCACGTTTGATGCCACAACCAACTTTTCTTGATTCACATTCGTATCTCTGCTTCTTATACTGCCAAAATTGGAAAGACGAAAAACAGAGATAAAATGTAAAGGCTGTAACTACATCATTAAGAGATCTTCACATTGTTAAGACTGCTTTTAGTTTAATAGCATTGCTACTTATGGACCGTCTGCAGATCTTTTCAACCTCCGCGACAGAAGAAAGCTTGAATGAGTAAACCAAAGGTCAATGAAGTGCTACTTTGCGTTTTTGAGAGTAGAGGCATCGTGCCTAAAGAAGTTGTTCCTCCAGGACTAACTCTCTACCAAGTGTTTTACAAAGAGGTTTGTTTGGACTCTGCGACTTACTCCAACTGCCATCTAGTGGCAGCTTCAAACTGGGCAGGTCAGACTGTCCAGTATAGTCTGCTCCCTGTCGGAAGAATTTGCAACCTATGTGCGGAAGTGGATCTCCCAGGTCCTTTGTGCACGCAGGTAGGATTAGCCGTTGTAACGGCCGAGCAGGTAGCTGCGACACCCCGTAGCGGACGGGCGTGTATGTCTTCCAGCTAAGCCAGGAGCCGCAGTTGGCACGCTGCCTGTGCAAGTTTTAACGTTTAATGTAATAAACATTTATACGAGACAACTTGTTCTGTCTAGTTATTGTGAGTGGAAACAAGGGGAGGACAGTAAGTCCTCTCGCACTATACATTCACACTCCAATGCGCCACCGCGGGATGAAGAGCCTGCGCGCACTGTGTTGTTGAAAGGCTCAGGAAAAGGGTGTATCGAATCAGACCGGATTTTGCTGACAAGTTTATGGTGAGTCATGACAACGCCCCATGTCACACGGCCACTTCCATCACGGAGTTTTCTGACCGCAAAATACATTCCCGTTATTCCGCTGCTCCCCTGTTCACTCGATCTGAGTCCTTCTGACTTTTTACTCTTTTTCTGGAATTGAGAAATGTTCTAGAAGGACGTACAGATAAGTCGGTGGTATCTATGGAGGACATTAAAAAATTCTAATGCGAAAAGAACTGGGTGGCGGCAGTTATGAAATGAGCCGGGCACTATCTCTTATCGATGAGTTTGCGAGGACGACCAGAAACCCTGATGGTTCGCTGGCTGAGTGACTCATTTCACGGCGAAAATTGAGAGCCCAGTCCCCCGGCACTGGGACTGACTTTCTTGGAACGCTGGGAGGCGTTGATGTGGCCTCACAGCTGAAGCACGAGTTACTTTCGTAATTATTAAGCCATAGGGTCACCTTCAACAAGACGACCTTCACTGATGTGCTGCATCAGCAGTTTTACTACAGAGAAGTAGATTATAATTCTTTTATTTCATTTAATCATTGAAGTAATCATTCTATCGGTTGTTCTTACAGTTTCTAAAATAAGGTGGTTGTACGTCTAATTTTATAATTGAAATTGTTTTAGCCTTGTTCAATTTCCTTGGATACTGCTTTCCTAACGGTGTTATGTTCAATTGAGAAATATTTTTATTAATTGTGGTATTTTACGTTAAGATTTTTTCCTCAGTTGTGTAACTTTTTTTATTAATTTTTCTGAACTGTGTAACATTGCTTGACGATTGTTTTATTAATCTATATTAAACTTACTTGAGGACAGTCTTCTTAAATCCTGCGAAATTTCCTTTGTTGATAACTCTTGTAATTAAAGAAAATTTACTTGAGAATGTCTTGTTTTGTGGACTTGTCCTCCCACTCCCTGATCCGTGCATTGCTAGCATTCCATGAATGATGTTTTAAACATGGTAAGTAGATGCTTTTGCGGAACATCTGCCCGAGGTGACATAGTGGTGCAGTACTTAAGAAAATATTTGAAGCATTTCACAATTATGTTCTATTATCAGGTTAGCATAATAAATGGATACTTCAGCTTGCCTGTTATTAAAGAGGAAAGAGGCGATGAAAAGATGAATATTCTCGTTGTGTAGAGCCGATAGTGACTGCTTTATTTTTAAACTACTTTTTATTTTATATTTTAATAATTTTTTGTACTGCATAGCTAGAAACACAAATGTTAAGCAGGTTTACGGCCTATGAAGTGACCTTTATATAGGGTATTTAAAAAATTTTCCCATCTCAGAGGATAGTATTGGCAAATAGTAAAAAATGTCGTATGAGCAATGTCTGGAAACAAATACTTGTTCAGATACAGGCCGTTTACTCCTGTCCAGAACGCGCGTGCTCATTGCTTTCAGCTGCCTTTCTGTAACCGTTCAACGCTTGTTTGTTGTATGATGTGTTTGCCTGTGTTTGTATCCTCTCGTTGTGATGCTGCTGTCAGACATAGTACTTACAAACATCTCCGACTTCGGGTAACTCGTACAAGCTTTTCTTGAAAAAAGTATGAAAGGAAGATTAGATCAAAAATTTGCCCATGTTATACTGAAATGTTTGAGGTCTGCAACTATATAGTAAATTTATGAAATACTCTTTACTGTTTCAATCACTTTTTACTCATATTTAATCTGCAAGTTCGTGTTTCGGCAGCATGCTCCCATCGTCAGGTGCATTACCACTCCACATACATTACAGTAATGTTAAGTGTGACGACATTCATTTTATTGGTGTGTCGGGTAGGGTACTTACCGAAATTCAGCATTAGAAGCATTGTAAAATCTTTGATATAACTATAATGTGCTGATTCTCATCCACATGACAACACAGAGTGAGGTCCAACGCAAAACGAACACATTTCAAAACAAAAAGATCTTTTAAGACCTCAAGATGACAGCAAAGTCTATCGAAACTAGTTGTTTAAAATAAATAAACATTTATGCGAACTTGACTGTTGAATGTTTTTAGCAAGTAAGAGAGCCCGCTCCTTCGGTCTTCTCAAAATCAGAACATTCAATCGGGGTGTGATAATCGTTCATTGCTTCCGCAACGCACAACAGACTGTAATACACACAAAACACTCGGACAGATATACGCACACAGGCACGATCAGATGCTTAAAAAATAGTATGCACGTAAGGCTGAGACTTCTATAAAAGATAGAAAGAAGATGGAGTGCCTATCACACAAACTATTACACTAGATCAGCAATAGGCACCCACGTAAAGAATAGCTGCCACCACACCGTGATATCGCGATTAATATTTATATATTAAGTAAAACTGCGAAGAACACCAAATGAAGAACTAAATATTTTTCATTCATAGCAAGTACGTGGTGACAAGTTTAGACTATAAAGGAACAATATATTTCTTTCCAAAAATGTCTCCAACATCAAACACTTATGTTATTTAAAAAAGGCTTAACCAATTAATCATATCATGTAATATGTGCCATTACGAAAGTACACCTACACAGAAAAGGTATCCTAATTGCATGTACTATATCATCAAATGGATCTACTTCACCTTAGCATTTAAGAGTCTCTGGAATGATGTAAACATTTGAATGAGGAAGTCGTGGTGTGTTTGCTACTGTGCTATGCGTGCCTGACTCCTAAATTTACACAAAGAAGTAGGTAAATACACAAAATAAATGGTATAGACATAGGACTCAGATATAGTACCCACTAAAATAAACGCACCAAATGTACCTTATCACGATACAGATTCACTTACTGCACGTGTAGCTATAAGGCACCTGAAGAATGGAGCATGCTGCCAAAACGCGTAGTGTTAATTACATATTAGTAAAAAGTGACTGAGGGAGTAGAAATTATCTCTTAGATTAGGATTTAACGTTCCCTCGACGCGGTCCTTAGAGACACAGATCAAGCTCGGATTGAGAAAGGATGGGGCTGCAGTTGGGCCGCGCCTCTTATTGAGGAAACATTCCGACATTTTCCTGGAGCAATTTCGGGAAATCATGATGAACCTAAATGTGAATGTCCGAACGAGGATTTGAACAGTAGTCCACCAGGGTGAGAGTCCAGTGTGCTAGACGCTGCATCACCTCTCTCGGTAATATGGCGTTTTGTGGTTGTGATTGCATCGAAACAAGATTAATAATTCTTTGTATTGCGAACAACGTAAATAGTGAAGTGGAGTCCTATTACGTAATGCCAATACGGTATGCGTCTGCGGTTTAGCCAATGACGTCAATCGACACGAAGATGCCATGTACGTCGAACGACATACCCAAAGTTGCGTTTCAAATGGAGATATGTTAAGGTGACTGTTGCAGCGATTTGTAGATACGATATCATTCACAGTAATAAAAGGCATTTATGTCTATGGGACGTTTATAAAGCACCTATGAATTCCACACCTATCGACACGTGCACATACTGCAAGAGAGGGTGTTCCACGTACGGGATCAAATCTCAAGTTTGCTAGGGGTTTTTAATAAGTAATGCAACACATTTTTCTTTAAAAGCAGGTCTGTTTTGTTTATGATTCTAGTGTACCACAGCATTACCCTTTCTTCTGGCTACATAACGGTATTTTTCAATACAATCTCCGCTCAGTGCCGCGGCTCTAAGTCACCTTAGTGAGAAGGACATTCTACTGGTCGAGGTCTGAGTTGACATCTTGCTGCATAAATGACCACCGAATCGTGCATGTACTGCTTCCCGAGGAGTGCATCCTTAATTGGGCCAAACAGATGAAAGTCGGTAGGTGGAAGATCCAGACATTAAGATGTCCAGTGTAGTTTTGTGATCAGTCTTGAGTGGTGCCTTGTGCTGTGATGGAGAAGAAGCAGTCCTTTGCATTTTTTTGTGTGCGACGGACACAGTGAAGGCGTTTCTTCAATTTCGTGAGGTAGAACGATACACTTCAGCGTTGGTGGTTGCAAAATGATGGATGATATCGAAAAAAATAACCCCTTCAAAGTCCCAGAAATCGCCGTCATGATGTTACCGACTGAGGGTGCTGTTTGAAAGTTTTTTCTTCGGAAGCAAAATGGTGTGTCGACACTCCACGAACTGCGGTTTTGTTTCCTGTTAGAAGTGATGAGTCCACGTTTCGTCGACCGTGACGATATTCAACACAAAATTGTCACGGCCAACCTTCTAACGCGGAAGTAGTTCCGCATAGATGGTCCTTCGTTGCTCTCTTCTGTTAGGCGAAGATGAATCCAGAGGGCATACACTTTAGAGAGCCAGAACTGGAGGACGAGTGTGTAAGAAATATTATCAGAGACGTCCAGGTGTGCGGCGAGTTGCTTGACTGTCATCCGTCGGTCACCTCGAATTAGAGTGTCCACATATTCTACATTGCAGGGGTCAGTTGTGCGCGGGGACCAGCTCGCAGGTGATCGTACGGGTGTGTGCGACTTAGTTGCGACGATGACCGACGCCTCGCCCTATCACTCACCGTGGTTTTGTTCTCTGCAAGGTCTGTAAGATCCTATGAATACCTCCGATACTCCGGTTTTCTGCCAAAAGGAACTCGATGACAACTCTCTCCTTGGAACACTCCTCCGTTACGTACGCCATTGTAAAGGTTCTGTACAGCGTCGCCACATATCGACATTTCATGAAACTATAGGGACTCAAGCGGGAGTATTCCACAATGTCCCACAGCAAATTCCGTATTTGTTCAACCGACAATTCCATTCCTATTGAAGTCGCCTCATATATTCGCAAGAGCTCATGAACGGTGGTTGGAAGCTGTATAATGATTTTTGGTAACTGAGTACCCGCTATAGCATCAACAGACAAATTATCGTATGACAGAGTGGACGGTAACACAACAAGTACTGGATATATGGCTTTATGTCAGTTATTTCTAGCTTTCATCACTAGTAGTTGTTTCCGGATATACGTTTGTAGGATTGTTTTTTCTAGTTTAATGGATTATGCTTCTTAAACATCCTGTATAGAAGGAATCGAATGTACGCCAGAAGGAATTCCAATGAATACCTGTATAAACGCCGTCCTCGCCATTTTGTAGATGTCAAGTATGCTGCCTACAGATATGCTGATACCAATATTCTGGACGATACAGACATCATTTTGGCGCTCAGTTATTTAATTTCTCTGGTAGATATGCGGGAAACAACGTAAACCATGACAGTATCTACCAGTTGAATAAGTTATGACCCACACTATTTCTCTTGGCTGGTTCCTGGAGAGTAGGAGACAGCTCATCGAACAGATAAGTTTCTGACTTCCAACATCCGCGGGACTCCCTGCGTTGTCAGAAAGTGTTGATGGACATGCTACACATACCTTCACACATGCACCAGGTGCATATAACGTGTCGATTTTTATGCAAAAAGTACGAAGTACGAAGTCTATATCAGTTTCCTTACGGCCGTCCTGAACATGATTGGTATGTGTCGAATAGATAGACCATACATGGAACTCAGGCAAATGAACATAAGATAACGAAATATTACTCTCAAAGTCGTGATGTCGCGCTCAAAGAACGTGTGTGTGTGTGTGTGTGTGTGTGTGTGTGTGTGTGTGTGTGTACTACAATTAGTGAGCGTAAAGAAACCAGAGATGAGATGTGAATCAGTACTGTATTACATTTCTGCATTCTTAGTTAACTCGATTGCATGTATCTAAAAAGAAGTTCGTTTACTCACTGTTATAGCCTCCACCAAATACTCTTCTAAGTTATAATATGTGTTCTCGCTTCCCGCATCCCGGTTAAGTCCCATAGTGCTCAGAGCCATCTGAACCATTTTGAACCATTTTGAAATTATATGACTGCATGGAGGAATTACGAGAGTGTACTGAAAAGTAGTATATCTGACTTTTTTACGTTAAAATTCTTAAAATTTTTTAAAGAAAATAGACGTTATCAGCGCTCTACATCTTCATACTTTATGTCTATGTATTTGTAGCCCTCTGCCGCTAGAGAGCCCCGGTTGGTTGGTTGGTTGGGGGATTAAAGGGACCAGACTACTATGGTCATCGGTCCCTTTTTCCAAAGACAAAGAACACCCACAGAGAATAAAAACGAGGAACAGAAGAGATCACAGACGATACAGAACAGGCCCCGAATTGTACCATTAAGATGGCGGTGTGTAACATAACTACGTCGGTTCATGAGAATCAACGTGCTGTAAGCTAGTTCCCAGTTCGAAGAGCTCGTCCACACAGGGAACATCCTTTCCTTCAGCATCAAAAGACGTCTTGGCTTCACTGTCGTCGATCATCCTCCATACATTCCCGTCTTGGCTCCATCCGATTTTCATCTGCATCAAAAATTGAAAGGAACCTTCGAGGACTTCACTGTGGAAGTGATGGTGTAAGCAGAAGGGAGGTGGCGGCTCCCTCAACAAAGTCACTCACTGTACAGTGACGGTATTGACAAACTGGACTTTTCCTGCGAGAAACGCGTTCATCATCAGGGTGATAAGGTTAAGTAAAATACAGAGATGAAGAATAAAGGTTTGTAATGAAACTTTCCTGGCAGATTAAAACTCGCTGCCAGACCGAGACTCGAAATCGTGACCTTTACCTTTGGAAGGTAGGAGACGAGGTACTGGTGGAATTAAAGCTATGAGGACTGGGTGTGAGTCGTGCTTGGGCAGCTCAGATGGTAGAGCATTTGCCCACAAGAGGTAAAGGTCTCGAGTTCGAGTCTCGGTCCAGCACACAGTTTTAATATGCCAGGAAAGTTTCATATCGGCGCACACTGCGCTGCAGAGTGAAAATCTCATTCTGGAAACATCCCCCAGGATGTGGCTAAGCCATGTCTCCGCAGTATTCTTTCTTTCTGGGGTAGTCCTGCAAGGTTCGCAGGAGAGCTTCTGTGAAGTTTCGAGCGTAGCAGACGAGGTACTGATGGACGTAAAGCTGTGAGGACGGGGCGTGAGTGGCGCTTGGGTAGCTCAGTTGGTAGAGCACTTGCCTGTGAAAGGCAAAGGTCCCGAGTTCGAGTCTCGGTCCGGCACACAGTTTTAATCTGCCAGGAAGTTTCATATCAGCGCAAACTCGCTGCAGATTGAAAATCTCATTCAATGTTTGTAATGTTAATAACATTTGTGTTGTTTAAAAACTTTAAGAGCTGTGAGATAAAAAATTTGGAAGAATTTCAGTACGTCATCATATTTTTAACTTTTGCTTATCTCTACTGTAGAAATAACAGTATTTTGGTTTACGGGTCTATCATCGTTATGTTGATCATGCCATAGACTTAATGCTTTCCCGCTGATAGGCAGATTGTGAATATAAATTATATCCACAAAACGTGCTACCTGTCGGCGCTCCCCTCGGGATATTCTGCCGACACATGTCTGGTGGATTTTCTCGTGTTTCTTCACAACGAGTGGCTAGCATCGTCATCGCCCTCCATTGCAGCTGACAGACGTTTTCAACTACCGCATTGACAGCGCGCATCTGGAAGACCGCAACAATATCAAAAGGGTCAGTCACAGGAGCTGCCAGCGTGAACTCGAGGCTGCACGAAACGACAGAAGCAAATTATGAAGACTGCGAAAAGCAGACGACGCGTCCTTGACATGAACACAATGTTGTCAATTTAAGGGAATGACCGCTCTCTTCATAGAGACTGCCTGTGCAGCTAGAACGGGGGGAATTTCACTGTCATTACTAGATGTTAGCCCACGGATTATACAATTAACGTTATTGAAGGAGCAATTTGAACCCTTTCTTGTGAAAAAGCCGACGAGATACCTGGTGTGGCCATCATGATGCTGCGCCGATTAAATCTACTGGCTTGCAACGTGACAAGTTTACACGTCAAAACTGGCCACAGAGTCTTCAACAAGTTTATATTCCCTCCACAACTTCCACCAGGACGCTCCTGTTCCTCTACTGCACCAAAAAAGCTAAATGCTTATTTTTTTAGGAAGGGGGTCGGTGGATGGGGGAGGAGAGTTAGTTAGGAAGTGAGGAAAGTACAGAAGTTAGTAACGTGATCTTAAACATTCCAGACTGAAATTAAGTTTTCTCCTCTCCCACCTCGTGGGGTGAGACTGTAAACACTGCCCCCCCCCCCCCACCCAAACAAGGTAGATATTTTGTATTATTAATAAGTTTCGTTTACTGTATATTGGCCAAAGTATGTGGCTTCCTTCAACTAGCGTACTGGTAATAATATCAAAGACAGTGCTGCCAAAGCAGATTTACTAAACACAGCCTTACGAAATGACTTTGCAAAAGAAGACGAAGTAATATTCCAGAATACGAATCAAGAACAGCTGCCAACATCAGTAACGTAGAAGTAAATATCCTCGGAGTAGTGAACCAATTTAAATCAATTAATAATAAAGAATTATAATGGTCCAGACTGTATACCAGTTAGGTTCCTTTCAGAGTATGCTGATACACTAGCTCCATACTTAACAATCATAGGCAACCGTTCGCTCGGCGAATGATCCCCACCCAACGACTTGGAAAGTTGCACAGGTCACACCAATATTCAAGGAAGGTAGTAGAGTAATTCACTAAATTACAGGCCCATATCGTTAACGTCGATATGCAGCAGGATTTTACAACATATATTGTGTTCGAACATTACGAATTACCTCGAACGAAATGGTCTGTTGACACTCAAACAACATGGGCTTAGAAAACATCGTTCCTGTGAAACACAACTAGCACTGTATTCACATGAAGTGCTGAGTGCTACTGAGAACGGATTTCAGATCGATTCCGTATTTCAGGATTTCCGAAAGGGTTTTGACACTGTACCACACAAGCGGCTCGTAGTAAAATGGCGTGCTTATGGAATACCGTCTCAGTTATGTGACTGGATTTGCGATCTCCTGTCAGAGAGGCCACAGTTCGTAGTAATTGGCGGAAAGTCATCTAGTAAAACAAAGTGATTTCAGGCGTTCCCCAAGGTAGTGTTATGGGTCCTTTGGTGATCCTTATCTATATAAACGATTGGGAGACCATCTGAGCAGCCGTCTTCGGTTGTTTGCAGATGACGCTGTCGTTTATCGACTAATAAAGTCATGAGATGATCAAAACAAACTGCACAACGATTTAGAAAAAATATCTGAATGGTGTGATAAGTGGCAGTGAATCCTAAGTAATGAAAAGTGTGAGGTCATCCACATGAGTGTGTAGTGTAACGATGTAAGTCTTGTATAAATGATTTTCTTTTGACATACGACCATGTGCAGACTTCGTCACCTACGTCAGTTACAACACACTTCAAAATTATTTAAATTGTTTTTAAAATTATCTCTGAATGGTTCTTGAACGAAACTGTAATTAAAACCTCATCATTTGAGTCGTATGCGCAGAATTACGTAACTCAGTCCGATTGGTTTGCTGAAACGTTTTTCAATTTAGATGTTGTTTTGTTTCTTCTCAGAAATTATATTAATGCAAGTTATCTGCTCTAATAAATATTAGAACCACATTGAATAAACTTTCAAGACTCAAACTCGCGATGAACTTGTCAAAATTAATAATCTTGTTAAATAAATTCGTAATTCATTGAGATAATACTTCATAAATAAATTCTCGGAACACGTATTTAAACTTTAGTAGCTTCCACTGGTTTATTATCTTCATATAGACGTGAACCTGAGCCTTGACAAGATAGAACTGAACATTTACAACAAGCTTAACCTTTCTATGACGCCATTGTTGTGGAAAAATTACAAATTCTTATTTTTTCAGTTTTTAGAAGCACGACTCAACTACTCGGTTTCAGGATCTTCTGTTGCTCTCTGGCTGTCGACCCGCGACGTATAGTGGCCAGCAATTTTCTCTCTGGCCCCGGCAGTGAAGATGCTGTCTCCGTTCATTGCGCCGCCCTCTCCGTACATGAAACATAAAAAATAAATACAAAACTTTAGATAATTCACAACAATTACAAAGATTACAAAAATACATAAACAAAACACTAAATTAAATTTATATTCACCTGCAAACTGGGCTGACACTGGTGGATGGATGACGCTTCAATTTCGCGTCCCACTACATACCCAATCCACAAGCTCAATTTGTCAGGTTATAACCGAAAATAAAACTTCTTCTATATACAATATTTAACTGTTAATATTATACATTTTTCTCACATTTTCCGTAATCTAAAGTCCTTGCTCTTAGACAGATTCAGTCATTATATGACAATATTGTTGTGACTATTTGTCATTTACTTTTAATTGTGCTATTATGGTAATTCACAACCGAATATATGGAGATTACTCCTTTTCATTTAATAGTTGCTAGTAAATAATAATTTAGTACGTTCTTTAACGTTGTTACATTAGGACAGAGCGTTCAAATTGTGATAGGTTAGTTTCAGTTTTATTCATTTACTAGAGTATATTCTTTCCAAAATTTATATTACTAATAAGTTTCTCACAATAACTAATAGTACTATTTACTTTACGTCGTTCTTTTCCCTAATGTTTTATTTATTCCTGAGGTCAAGAAGAAATCAAGCAAAACTTTCTATAGAATCTCGGCACGGCTTTCTTTACCTTCGGACACTTTGTTGGGTAATGGCGATTTATTTAGGAGAAACAAGCGAGAGAGCCCCGTTTGGTGTGTTCTACATTAACACTATTACAAATCTCTATTAAAGGCACTCTGCTATGTTCTCGTGAGCCATATAGCTCTGGACGCCCATGGTTCCTAAAACTATTAACCATTCCCTTTGGTTCCTACTATCCGAGTAAATATAAAATATACAAAATTCCTTCTGACCTTATAACAAAACTTTCTTCCATATAAATCCCCTTTTAGTTATCTTTCCCTTTTTGAAGCACCAGAACACTTTTTTAAACTTCCTGTCATTTCTTCAAAATAACACGTAACTATCACGAAGAACTTCACATGAATAAACTATGAACGCTCGCCCATATGTAACATATACTAAATATTAACTTATTTAGGAATGAAGGGTTTCATTTGATCGACACTATATAATCCTTTAATTACACCTGATGAAGGTTCCATAAGAAGTAACGCTTTGGGATTTACAATCTTATGTACAACATATGGACCTTCAAAGATAAAGAAGAATTTTCTACATTCCTTATTGATCTTCAAACTTTTAGAATGAGATCGTACTAATACAAGATCTCCTACCTGAAATGAGGGTTCTATAGCATGTTGATTATAACTTTTAATTCTCCGTTCAGCATTTTTAACAATCTGTTAGCGAATTTTTGTTTTGTTTTGTTTGGATAGACAATTCGTAGATTAACATTTTTCTTTCCTTTATATAATACGGTAACCTACTAATTAGGACTCGTATTAGATGACTTTCAATAATTGGTTCTTCAATTAATTTAGCACGGTTTAAATGCTATTCGAAATAATTCCTATAACCTCTCCACCGTTTAGAATAAGGAGGAGGGTCTAACAACTCTAAAGTTAAGTATTGTTGTTTTCCTCTTGAACAATAATTTTGTTTAAACTGCTTAACAAAATCATCCCAGTCCCTAAATTCAGTTCTATGCAGTACTGCCCACTGCGCAGCTTCTGCTTCTAAATGTCCTATTACAAATTGAATCCGTTTTTCATCACTCCGTTTAGGAGATAATGAAGTTTCAAAAGCTTTCATAAAGATTATAGGGTGAAGTTCGCCTCCTAGTTTGAATACAGGAAATCGACTTGCTACATCTGAATTTGTCGTTAATCATCCCAACATTCTGCGAGAGACATAGTTGGATTTTGTTTAGATTGCAGAGACGGAATTGCGTCGGATTTGCTTGCCGTGATTTCTTTATTTGTGTTGTTGTCGCCGAGCTAGCAAACACGAAGCGACTGTTGTCTCTGATTACGTTATTACTTCTTCTACTTGAAATGTTTTCATTATTATCTAATTCCGATAACCGTTTAGTAATTTCCTGTATTCGCATTGCTGTATTGGATAGGCGGTTAGCTAATATCGATTCTTCAATGTGTTCACGATGTGAACGCTCTGTACCTTCGTCAATGTTAATATCTTTGGAAGTCTCAAGGTTACTGCATATTTCGGTAATTAAAAATTTCATGTTTTCTATTTCAGTATGATCTTTTCCTACTCGATGAGTTAATGTCTCTAATTCTACATTATCTATTGAAGAAATCTCTACAGGTTTGGTAGAAACCTCTTTAATAGATTCTAATAATTCTCTACGAACAGTTTCTGTTTGTATAGCAAATTCATCTCGTAACTTATCGTTATTTTTCTCTACTTCATTTACAACTAAGACTCTGACATTATGTAGTCTCTTGGTTAAGTCAGTAATATCATTTCGCATGCGAGCTTTTCCCTCACGCGATTCCTGGATATGTTCTTCTAACCTTTTACAATTATCAGCAATCTTATTACTAAGTCCTACTAGTTTTTTCTGCATTTCAACTTTAGAAGCCTCTATTTTATCACTTAATTCTCGACTGGTTTCACTAAGATGTTCCTGTAACCTGTCTGTAGATTTTTTAGCTCCTCTTTTAATCTAGCAATAGATTCTTCGTTAGACTGTTTTAATTCCTGTTTTAATCTAGCAGTAGATTCTTCGTTAGACTGTTTTAATTCCTCTTTTAATCTAGCAGTAGATTCTTCGTTAGATTGTTTTACTTTAGCGATCGTCCTAAAAAGGGATCTCATGCTCCTATCGGGCAAAGATTGCTCTTCGTCTGACATTTCACTTCCCGACATTATTGTAAGATATTAACTAGTTACACACGCAGACTTGTAACCAACAATCCTATTAAAAGCACACTCCCTATGTACAACACTCCACTTCCAACTTAAAACAGACTCACCGGACACTAATATTGTAGTTTGCAGTTCTCGGTGATCAGTGTGCTGCTATGGGCTGCAGAAGTAACAGCCATCGATGCAGCCGCTGAGATGCTGCGACGCCGCTTCCGCTACCGGCAGGACGCTGAGTCGAACACCAGAGACGTCACTGGCTGCAACCACGCCCGACCCCAGCGTAGACAGGCGAAGCCCTCAGCAACTCCTCTAATACCAGCCGGAGGAACGCCCCACAGCTGACGTACTGGGCCTGTTAGTTTAGGGAGAAAAACGTTGTCGGGGTTTGCAGCGTTCAGCTGCTGCCCAACAGATACGCCTTCTCGTGGAATAACTGCGTGATCGTACTGCTCGGCTGCGCTCCGTCAGATGCCCACACCCGCGAAGTCGCCGCTGGCTGGTGAAGGCTCCACGAAAACTCGCGTTGACTTCCGAAGGACTCTTGATGTTTTGTTTCGCAGCTGTGTGTCTCAGTTGCACACAAGTCCTGTCACGGTCGCCACGGTGTAGTGTAACGACGTAAGTCTTGTATAAATGATTTTCTTTTGACATATGACCATGTGCAGACTTCGTCACCTACGTCAGTTACAACACACTTAAAAATATTTAAATTATTTTTAAAATTGTCTCTGAATGGTTCTAGAACGAAACTGTAATTAAAACATCATCATTTGAGTCGTATGCGCAGAATTACGTCACTCAGTCCGATTGGTTTGCTCAAACTTTTTTCAATTTAGATGTCATTTTGTTTCTTCTCAGAAATTATATTAATGCAAGTTATCTGCTCTAATAAATATTAGAACCACATTGAATAAACTTTCAAGACTCAAACTCGCGATGATCGTTGTCAAAATTAATAATCTTGTCAAATAATTTCGTAATTCATTGAGATAATTCTTCATAAATAAATTCTCGGAACACTTATTTAAACTTTAGTTGCATCCAGTAGTTTATTATCTTCCTACATATAGACGTGAACCTGAGCCTTGACAAGATAAAACTGAACATTTACAACATGCTTAAACTTTCTATGAAAAATTACAAATTCTTATTTTTTCAGTTTTTAGAAGCACGACTCAACAACTCGGTTTCAGGATCTTCTGTTGCTCTCTGGCTGTCGACCCGCGACGTATAGTGGCCAGCAATTTTCTCTCTGGCTCCGGCAGTGAAGATGCTGTCTCCGTTCGTTGCGCCGCCCTCTCCGTACATAAAACATAAAAAATAAATACAAAACTTTAGATAATTCACAACAATTACAAAGATTACAAAAATACATAAACAAAACACTAAATTAAATTTATATTCACCTGCAAACTGGGCTGACACTGGTGGATGGATGACGCTTGAATTTCGCTTCCCACTACAAGTTAAGCTCGTTAAGCTTTGGTTACACGATAAATCATTCTAATCTAAAAGCCATAAATTCAGTCAAATACCTAGGTATTACAGTTACGAACAACTTAAATTTGAAGGAATACATAGAAAATGTTGTGGGAAAGGCTAACCAAAGGCTGCGTTTTATTGGCAGGACACTTAGTAAATGTAACATACTACGGAGAGTGCCTGCACTACTCATATCCGACCTCATTTACAATACTGCTATGTAGTGTGGGATCCTTACCAAGTAGGACTGACGGAGTACATCGAAAAATTTCAAAGAACGACAGCACGTTTTGTATAATGGGAGAGAGTGTCACAGAAATGATACAGGATTTGGACTGAAAATCATTGAAAGAAAGGCGTTTTTCTTTGCGACGGAATCATCTCACGAAATTACAATCACGAACTTTCTCCTCCGAATGCGAAAATATTGTGTTGACACCACCTACATAGGGCGGAACTATCACCACGTTAAAATAAGGGAAATCAGAGCTCGTACGGATAGATATAGGTGTTTATTCCTTCCGCGCGCTATACGAGATTGGAATAATGGAGAATTGTGAAGGTGGTTCGGTGAACTCTCTGCCAGGCACTTAAATGTGATTTGCGGAGTATCCATGTAGATGTAGATGTAGTTTCAGAGAGGTTTATAAAGATATCACTTAGCTAGTTTAGAGATTTTAATTAACATATGGTTTCTTCAGGCATCCTTGCTATACTAGAGGTCAGATATAATTCACTGTCCTCCCAACGGGCTCTGTTAAGAGTTGAAAGCAAGTAAGTCACCAGGTCCGGATGGAATCCCAGTTCGGTTTTACAAAGAGTAAATTGGAAATTTGTGGTAAATTCTTATGGGACCAAACTACTGAGGACATCGGTCCCAAAGCTTACACACTACTTAATGTAACTTAAACTAACTTATGCTAAGGACATCACACACCTCCAAGCCCGTGGGAGGACTCTAATCCCCGACGCGGGGAGCCGCGCGGACCGTGACAAGGTGCCTCTGACGGCACGGCTATCCTGGGCGACTTACAAAGTGTATTCTACAGCATTGGCCCGTTACTTAGCTTGAATTTATCGCGAATCTCTCGTCCCGTGCAAAGTCACAAGCGAATGGAGGAAAGTGCAAGTGTCTGCTGTGTATACGTAGGGTAAGAGAACGGATTTGAACGGATTTGCGAAGTCACAGACCAATACTTTTAACATCGGTCTGCTGTTGAATCCTTGAAGAGATTCTCAGTTAAAACATAATATTCCTTGAGAGGGAAAAGCTACTGTCTACAAATCAGCTCTGTTTTAGAAAGCATCGCTGTGCGAAACTAAGGTTGCCGTTTTCTCGCATGATATAATGCCAACTATGGATGAAGGGCAACAGGCAGATTCCATATTTCTCGATTTCCAAAACGTTTTTGACACGACGCCCCACTTAACTCTTAACGAAGGTACGGCCTGTGGAACAGGTTCACAGATACGCGAGTGGCTCGCAGTTAATAGAGCTCAGTATGCTGTCCTCGACTATCAGTGTTGATCAGAAACAAGGGTATCGTCAGGGAGGTGTGATAGGACTCATGTTGCTTTCTGTATACGTAAATGATCTGGTGACAGGGAAAGCATAGTCTGCGGCTGTTTGCTGATGATGCTGCAGTGTATAGGCAAGTGTCCTCATTGACTGTCTGTAGGAGAATACAAGACGACTTACGTAAAATTTATAGTTGGTGTGATGAATGCCAGCTGGCTGTAAATGTAGAAAAGTTTAAGTTAACGCATATGTTGGTAAAACAACCCCATAATGTATGAGTACAGCATTAGTATTCTGCTGCCTGAGACAGCCATGTCAATTAAAATCTAGGCGTAACGTTGCAAAGCAATATGAAGTGAAATGAGCGTGTAAAGATTGTAATAGGGAAGGCGAATGGTACACTTCGGTTCATTGGGATAATTTTAGGAACGTGTGGCTCATTAGCAAACGACACCCCAAATAGGACACCAGAGATTTGCGAAGTCACAGACCAATACTTATAACATCGGTCTGCAGTAGAATCCTTGAAGAGATTCTCAGTTAAAACATAATAATGCTGGATTCCAACGGCCTCGTATCACTAGCAGTCGAGATGACAGGCATCTTATCCGCATGGCTGTAACGGATCATGCATCTCGAGTGTTTTGTAGCCTCACAAGGTCGGATTAAAGAAACGCATCGAAGCAATTCAGAGGCGGGCTGCTGAATTTGTTACCGGCAGGTTCGGACAACAAGCAAGTATTAATGATCTGCTATGTGAGCTCAAAAGGGAATCACTGGAGGCAGTACTGAGAAAAGTTAGAGAACCAGCTTTTGAAAGTGACTGCAGGACGATACTACTGCCACCAACGTAAATTTCACATAAGGGCGAAGAAAATAAGATTAGATAAATTAGGGATCCTATGGACGCAAACATCAACTCATTTTCCCTCGCTATATTTGTGAGTGGAATAGGAAATGATATGCTAGCAATAGTCCAGCGTATCCCTCAGCACGCACCATACGGTGGCTTGCGGAGTATGTACACTACTGGCCACTAAAATTGCTACACCACGAAGATGACGTGCTACAGACACGAAATTTAACCAAGAGGATGCTGTGATATGCTAAAGATTAGCTTTTCAGAGCATTGACACAAGGTTGGCGCCGGTGGCGACACCTACAACATGCTGACATGAGGAAAAAAATGGTTCAAATGGCTCTGAGCACTATAGGACTTAACATCTGAGGTCATCAGTCCCGTAGAACTTAGAACTAGTTAAACCTCACTAACCTAAGGACATCACACACACCTATGCCCGAGGCAGGATTCGAACCTGCGACCGTAGCGGTCGCGCGGTTCCAGACTGAAGCGCCTAGAACCGCTCGGCCACACCGGCCGGCCTGACATGAGGAAAGTTTCCAACCGACTCCTCATACACAAACTGCAGTTCACCGGCGTTCCCTGGTGAAAGGTTTTTGTGATGCCTCGTGTAAGGAGGAGAAACGCGTTCTATCACGTTTCCGACTTTCATAAAGGTCGGATTGGAGCCTAGCACGATTGCGTTTTATTGTATCGCGACATTGCTGCTCACGTTGGTCGAGATCCAATGACTGTTAGCAGAATATGGAATCGGTGGGTTCAGGACGGTAATACGGACGCCGTGCTGTATTCCAACGGCCTCGTATCACTAGCAGTCGAGATGACAGGCATCTTATCCTCATGGCTGTAACGGATCGTGCATCTCGATCCCTGAGTCAACAGATGGTGACATTTGCAAGACAACAACCATTTGCACGAACAGTTCGACGACCATGGCTGCGGTTACTCTTGACGCTGCATCACAGACAGGAGCGTCTGCGATGGTGTACTCAACGACGAACCTGCGTGCACGAATGGCAAAACGTCATTGTTTCGGATGAATCCAGGTTCTGTTTACAGCATCATGATGGTCGCATCCGTGTTTGGCGACATCGCGGTGAACGCACATTGGAAGCGTGTATTCGTCAGCGCCATACTGGCGTATCACCCGGCGTGATGGTATGGGGTGCCACTGGTTACACGTCTCGGTCACCTCTTGTTCGCATTGACGGCACTTTGAACAGTGGACGTTACATTTCAGATGTGTTACGACCCGTGGCTCAACCTTGCATTCGATCCCTTCAAAACCCTACATTTCAGCGGGATAATGCACGACCGCATATTGCAGGTCCTGTACGGGCCTTTCTAGATACAGAAAATGTTCGACTGCTGCCCTGGCCAGCACATTCTCCAGATCTCTCACCAATTGAAAACGTCTGGCCAATGGTGGCCGAGCAACTGGCTCGTCACAATACGCCAGTCATTACTCTTGATGAACTGTGGTATCGTGTTGAAGCTGCATGGGCAGCTATACCTGTACACGTCATCCAAGCTGTGTTTGACTCAATGCCCAGGCGTATCATGGCCGTTATTACGGCCAGAACTGGTTGTTCTGGGTACTGATTTCTCAGGATCTACGCACCCAAATTGCGTGAAAACGTAATCACATGTCAGTTCTAGTGTAATATATTTGTCCAATGAATACCGGTTTATCATCTGCATTTCTTCTTGGTGTAGCAATTTTAATGGCCAGTAGTTTATGTAGATGTAGATATGTTAACACTGTATACTGTTTATGGACCATCTAGTAAAAAAGCAGACGTTATTTCAGACCTTTTTATGGTTTATAACGAGAAATATGAATTCGGAGAGAAAAGCCCGTTCATATATTATTTGCTACTAAGTATTCTACTTCAACGATACTCGAGGTCAGGTTTTAGTTGCAAAATCCAGAGCCCCCAGATGGTTATGAGAAGGCTGTAATTAATGGAGAGTTCCAGAAAGACTTGCTTTTTCAGAAATATATGGGTTGAAGCGCTGAAGAAAACCACTACTATGAACATGCTTGTTGTCATCGTGTATATGGAAGGGTGATATAAAGCTTTTTGTATACGTATTGTACTTTTCATGATCTTACGTCCTTTACTAGTGCCACACTATCTCTGATATCATATGTGGCGGTCCTTATAGTGCACTAAACTGCCATATTCCTAGCCCCCCCCCCTCCATTCAATGTGATGATTTTATTTACAGCGTATAATTTTTTACTAGAGAACATAGACGTAACCTCTTTAGTATTTCCAATTGATTTTCACAACCTTCTCATCGAGTCTAGGATGGAGAGGTTGATAATATCGAAAACGATCCACTTTTTTTCAGTACGACAGGAACTGAACGGAACTAAAAAAAAACTTCAACCAAATAGGGTAAAGGTGGAAATGATGGACTAAGAGAGTAGTGTGCGTCTGTCTGCCTTTCTGTTACTGTGCTTGTACGGAATTGGGTACGAAACTTTTGTATAGATATAATAGAAAATTTTGGTTACTCTTCTACAGCTAGTACACTTACTTTGATTTTACGCGTGGCAGTATTTTGAGGTCCCCTACACTTATATTCCCTAAAATGCCAGTATATTTTGTGAAGGTATACTTAATAATTTTTATTTTTATCGATTTTTCCACAGAATTTTTTAAATTCGCTCTACCATAAGGATTCGATACATATGCAGTAGAATTTGAGGACGATACACTGCTGTGAACGCCGCAAGGAATTTATATTCTTGATAATGATATTTAATTAGTTTTGGAAAGACTACTTGTGTCTTTTGTACGATGAGTATAATTTGTAGTCTTCCTTGGCTCTGTTTTTCTCTCGCCGTGTTCAAGGAGTCGTGTTTATGTAGTTGCGACTGTTTAGCCGTGTCGCTGGGGAGACGGCGGTAGACACAACTCCTCGTTACCACCACGCGACATGCAAACGCGGGCCGAGAAATTCCGACACGAGCGTCTGTGAGCAGACTGTTGCCGAGTGCAGAGGCGTGGCAAATCGCGTTAGAAGCTAACGCCGTTAGGCGCCACACCCGCGTGCAGCTGCGCCTCGCGCGTAATTTGCTGACTTCACCGGGTGCAGTGGCGTCTGATGCGCTCCCAGCTGCAGTTGAGGAAGTTGTAGTTGCGTAGTCACCAAACGCTATACGCACTAGCGCACTGCTGAAATCTTCGTTATCATCTCGCACCAGAGATAAGAATAACACAGCTGCATAGAGGAATATTCGTACGTGTCTGCCAATCAGAAGCACAATTACTTACTATTAACTACGAATGGTGCTGAAATCACATATTATATAGGTTTGATATTAGCATTTTTGCCCCGATGCGGCTATGTCCGGTTAAAGAGCACGACACAAGTAGATCAATTATGTATTTATATTCCGTCTGATAACTTTTTTTTTTTGTTTTTTTTTTTTTTTTTGCTCGATAGAATGGGAGTGTGGCAAGGGAACCTCAGCTGGAAACGTTTGAGATGGGACTCACGCCGCCGGCACACAGTTGAAAATCGAAGGAATCTGCCAACAACCTTGGCCGCAACAGTGAGACTGGAGCTGTTTTATCCGTCACATACAAGTAGTGCAATTTTGTTTATATATGTCGATACGAATAATTGAGAACGCGAGTGTGCGACATTGTCTGAGTGAATATGTGTCAGGTGAAGTTTCCGTGATTCTTGGTAGATAAACTATTTTCTTCACTCCAAGGAGTGGAGCGGGCTGTTTTAGATCCGACCCATTATTCAGTCGCCAGTTCCGGAATTTACCTGACAACAAAAGGAAGTTTACCGAAAACCATGACGAAGGGGAGTACTGAACTATTTTACGACGTTTTAATTAGATGGCTCCCTTGCCTGTTCGTTCGGTACCAATTTTCCAGTCCATTTTAAACTAAATTCGCGAAAAGCTTAAGACATGAAATTTTAAACGTAGCTTGAAACTGGGTGACAGTGTAGTATAAACTCGCTTTCTTGCCGATTTTTTCGCTGTTGTGGTGGTGGGGCTGTGAATTTAACACCAGCATGTTGTGAGGATAAGGTCGGAATTGTGCTCCCAGTGGTGACCTGATGGGCAAGGCTGCACAGATAGAAGGAAAGGCAGGGTGGGGGGGGTTGGTCTTGAGAGAGCGAATGGGGCCGGAGGGACGAATGGGGTGGAGATGAATATCATTTTCTTATCTCTTTGTTCCATAGAAACTTTACAGTTAATTTAAACTATATTTCTTATGGACTAGAGACACGAAATTTTAAAACACAGCTCAGAATTGGTTGACAAACCAATATTAACTCGTACTCCTGCCTGGAGTGTAGCAGAGGCTACTTAGTTTGTCACTACCGTTTCTCAATGTGTCACAGACTTGAAACTTTCGACATGGCACAGACCTGGATGACAGTGCAATAGTAACTCGCTTTCTTGTCTGGTGTGTGGCGGAGGTCTTTTTGTGTTCCACTGCTATTTCCACTATTCCAGTTCCAGTCCCGAATGGTTCACAGGAAGTACGATTGCAGGTAAGATTCTGTGTGGGCTCGAAATCCTCAGTCTTTTAATTTCAACATCTTTTCGTGATATGTATGTAAGAGGAACATATTGGTTCAGTGAGATGAAGAGGATGGTTGGATTTCGGGTTCTGCTGAATAGGTCAGGAGTCCACTGTACGAAGGAGGCGGCTACACGTGTAGCAGGGGCTGAATGGCGTGGGCTGCGCAATTTTTAGCTTAGAGGATCTCTGGATAAGACAAAAAGAGCTTCGGTCTCAAAGAGTGCAGGCCAAACACAGGAAGAACATAGATTCAGGAACCATCGATATAACATTTGTAAATTATTTTAGCTGAGTTGGGAAAGTACCACAGCTTCGGGAGCTACTAGAAAGCACCGATGCTCAAATCGCAATAGGCACTGAATGCTGGTTAAAGCCGGAGATAAATTCAGCAGAAATTTTTAACCAAGATCCTAACGGTGTTTCGAAAGGATAGGTTAAACATAGTTGGCGGTGGCGTGTTTGTTGCTGTTACAAGTAGTTTATCTTGTCGCGAAATTTAAGTAGATAGTTCCTGCGAGTTAGAATGTGGGCAACCGGAATAAAATAATAATTGGATCCTTTTACCAACATCCCAATTCAGATGATACAGTTTCTGAAAGGTTCAAAGAAAACTTGAGTTTAATTTCAAACACGCAGCCGACTGATACAGTTGCAGGTGATGGTGTCTTTAATTTACCCTCGATATGCTGGCGAAAATACATTTTAATTCCGGAGGTACGCATAAAGCATCATCCTAAATGATGCTAAATGCGATATCTGAAAATTATTTCGAGCAGCTAGTTCATGAGCCGATGCAAATAGTAAACAATTATGAAAACACACTTGACCACTAAGCAACAAATAATCCTGAGATAATAAGAAGAATCAAAACTCATACAGAGATTAGTGAACACAGAGTTGCCGTAGCGAGATTGAATATTGTAACTCCCAAATTCTACAAAAATAAACGAAAACGATACCTATTGAAAAAGCAGTTAAAAATTCACTTGACGCCTTCCTAAGAGACAATCTCCACTCCTTCCAAATTAACAATGTAAAGTGTGGATCCTATGTAGCTTTAATTCAAAGGAATAGTATTGGCAGCAATTGAGAGATCTATACCAAACAAATTAACAAACGACGGAGCTGATCTTCCTCGGTACACAAAACAGGTCAGAACACTGTTGCAGAAACAACGAAAACAAAATGAAAAATTAAAACGTATGCAGAATCTCCAAGGATGGCATTTTTTATAGAAGCTCCAAATTTAGCGCGGACTTCAGTGCGAGGTACTTACAATAGTTTCCACAACGAGACTTTGTCTCGAAACTTAGCATAAAATCCAAAAAGATTCTGGCCATACGTAAAGTATGCTAGCGGCAAGAAACAATTAATGGCTTCTCTGCGCGTTAGCAGTGGAAATACTACCGACGACAGTGCTGCCAAGACAGTGTTAATAAACGAAGACTTTCGAAATTCTTACACCAAAAAAGAATATTTACCGGAATTCGAATTAAGAACAGCTACAAACGTGAGTAACGTAGAAACAGATATCCTCGAAGTAGTGAAACAACTTAAATCACTTAACTAAAGCATGTCTTCTGGTCCAGACTGTGTACGTTAGGTTCCTTTCAGATTAGGCTGATGCAGTATCTCCATACTTAACAATCATATACAACCGTTCACTCAACGAAATATCTGTACGCAAAGACTGGAAAGTAGCGCAGGTTACACTGTAAGTAGGCTGTTTAGGTTCTTATATTGCTAACTCCACCGTCACGTAGCGCTCTGTATGAAAATCACTGGCTGTGTTGTGTGCAGTCTGTGGCTGGTTTGCATTGTTGTTGGCTATTTTAGTGTTGGGCAGTTGGCTGTTAACAGCGCGTAGCAATGCTCAGTTGGAGGTGACCCGCCAGCAGTGGTGGATGTGGGGAGAGAAATGGCGGAGTTTTAAGAGCGGATGATCTGGAAGTGTGTCCATCAGAGACAGTAAATTTGTAAGACTGGATGCCATGAACTGCTATATATATTATCACTTTTGAACACTATTAAGGAAAATACATTGTTTGTTCTCTATCAAAATCTTTCATTTGCTAACTATGCCTATCAGTAGTTACTGCCTTCAGTAGTTTGTATCTTTTATTTAGCTGGCAGTAGTGGCGCTCGCTGTATTGGAGTAGTTCGGGTAACGGAGATTTTTGTTAGGTAAGTGATTTGTGAAAGGTATAGGTTAATGTTAGTCAGGGCCATTCTTTTGTAGGGATTTTTGAAAGTCAAATTGCGTTGCGCTAAAAATATTGTGTGTCAGTTTACTGTTGATCAGGAAAGGCAAAGAGCGAAATGTCTGAGTACGTTCAGTTCTGCTCAGCTGTTTGAAAATCAAATAACGTAAGGGATTTACCAGCACAGTAATTCACTAATTTTTCTAAGGGGACGGTTCATATGTCGACCGTTAGCCGAGGATGCCTCACTGGAATCTTCTGATTTTTTCTTGTAGTTTGTGTAATTAGTGTAGCTTTTGTTTATTGCTAGCGCGTAATTGTAGAGAGAATCTCCTTTGTAGTTGCAGTCTTTCATTGTTGTACAGTAAAACAGTTGTGGCATGCATGTAGATTTGCACCAAGTATTTCGCAGCTGCGCTTGCAATTAGCTAGATATTATTTTCAGTGCTATGTTAATGTGTTCTCTTATTTTTGCTCTTCAAATTGTGCTTTTCTGTGTTATCATATGAAATATTGTGACAATAATGGCGTGTGAAAAACGTAACACTAGGCTCCAAAGTAAACTGAGAAATAATAGTGACGACGAGCGTAGCTTATCAGCACCACTATGTAATGAATTAACAGACATTCGAAGTAGTAATTTGGTAATTGTGCATAGGCAAATGGAGCGGGCGGCAAATAATGGTGTATACAGTGAAACAAGTAATGAACAGGGAAGCATTATCGATCGATCGGTCGGCAACAGCTCGCCTCAGGAATCCGAAATGACAGAACACAATATTGCAAATACTGTAGACTCAGGTCTAGGGTCCTCACCGTTTTTTCAAATGAGTCAAGACACATTTTCTGCTTGTCAAAATGTGAATGTTGCCGGTGAAAATTCACTGCCAAAAAGCATAGAGGAACAGATTCCAAACACTAATACATTATTATTGCAATTAATGCAGCAAATGGAATAAAATCAGAGACAAACACAGCAAAAGCTTCAAAAGTTAGACACAATGGAACAAAATGTTCGGAAGTTAGACACCACGCTTGAACAAACACGTGAAGATTTAACTACTGAGTTACATAACATTGAATCGAAATGTCAAAAAGTCTGTAATGACGTATAAACACAAATTTGTGAGCACTTTCAACCTATTTTTTCGCGGCATGAAAATGCATCACAGAATCACGAAGCAGCCGTAAAAGAACTGCAAACTATTGTTCATGAAAATCATGAGACCTTGCAAGCTAAAATTGACTCAGTTTCATCTACCGATTTGGTTACGCAACTTGCAAAAACTCGGGAAGACTTAAAGGACACAGTAAATACTCTGAAAATTGGTTCAGAAAGACACATGGAGGAAATTAGTTCATTATCAGAGAAAGTAGTTAAACTTTCGGAACAGCTAAATTATTTATCTACGAAGGTAGATGATAATCTGAATGATACAAAACCGGTAGTCTTTAATGACACAGAAGAGTGCGAACAAATTAGGAAATTCAAACAAAATCAGAATCAAATTAATATGCAACACCAAAGAGAAATCCTGGAAGTACAAGATCAGGTGACACAGGTAATACAAGAATTACATATTGTAGAGGACACTCGCGCTCCAATACGGGAAGAAGGACATAGAAATACGGAACATCCAGAATATAATAACACAAGGTACTTCAGAAATTAAGAAAGAAATTGGCAAGGTACACCGAATTTTGAGATGGAACCGCCGCAACCTAATAACAATGACCGATATCATGCCTTCCTCTCAGCATATTGGTCTCAAGCTACACAAGACCGTGTAAAACATAGCATCATAATCATGAAACATTTCGACTAATCTGAATTTTCCAGTCTTGTGAAATATTTTGAAGACATGTTGCACAAGAATCAGTACCTGTCAAACCCTTACAGCCCCTCAGAACTCATCCGCATTTGCTTAATCAGATTGCCTCAACATTTACGACATATTATTTTGGCAGGACGTTGCAAAGACGACATTGAAGCTTTTAAGGGGCTGTTACAAGAATTGTAAATTGACACTGACAATCGCGGAACGCGAAAACAGGAGCACAACAATTACAGGTCACATCCGTCACAATTCTGCGATGACAGAAATAATAAATGGACACGACAAGGCTATTCTTACAACGTAAATCGTGACCAAAACAGACACCACTCGTATGACAACCACTGGCAGAGTAATAGTTACAGAGAAAGATCGCATTTCCGTGGTAATGGATATGACAGAGATAATCATAGAAACAGACAATATGGCAACAAGAACTAATATTATCACGGGAGACAGAATAACTGCAGATGCAATGGTCCACCGTGCAGTGATAATTCAGGGAGAAATTCTCCACCACTTAACCAACAAGAAAGAAACTACAGGAACTACCGACATGACGACAGACGATATAATCATAACGACAGACCTGAATTTCATCAGAACTGGCGGGATTCAAACAGGGCTGGGCCCTCTCGACAAGGTGAATTTGTAGGTCACCAAATTCCAATAATGACACGTGCCAACAAAGAGACAGCCAATGACTCACACCGCAGGCAGCCACGTGCGCTGGCTGGCTCAGAGAAAAATAACATAGACGCTAATATTGGGAAAAATTCCAGTATTCTTTACCGACGTATACCGCATGATAATTGCGTTCAAGTTGAAACTCTGAGTACTATGAAGAGTAAAGGATTGCATCACATTTCACATGTAAAACCGTTTATTGAGAGACAATATGCTTTTTAACTTAGTCTTTGCCATTAAATCTTTCACTTCACATTACTAGTACAATTTGTCACACTGAGAAACTGTTAACATGCAACAATGTTTTGAAGTTAACTATCCAGTCTACAGCCTAGGAAACATTTTTAGACAGTATTTACGAGTGCATTGTTATAGTGAACAGACGACACAGTGTTATTGTGAGTGTACATTCTTGCATGTTAGTTGCACGATTACGTAATGACTATAAGGCTTACATACTTAGAACATATACTGGTACTGCTAATGAGATTTTAATGCAACATTTTGGTTTACTTGAATATACATTCTGGATTTAAAGTACTTTCTGTGAGGTACCAGATGACACAGTGGTTAGTCTATGTGACAGCTACACGATTTTATCACGACGCTACTAATGAGTGACAATTTACAGTGTTGCCTTTGCGGTGTTTCTGTTTTATATCTGCACAGTTTTTCTGTATTAGTCGGGAAAGTAAAACATGTTTTAGTAGTAACTTTTGTGGTACAGCTAGAATGAGACAGCCTTTTCTGTAGCACAACAATATGTTACAGCACAGTACTTTCTTCATCACAGTAATAAGCGTAATAACTAAGATATCTACACACAAAGCATTTCACTTTTGTTTATCATGAGGTAAGTACATTGACTTCTACAGAACTTAACTTTCGGAGGAAAATAACTACGACACTACCAAAGAGATTATCTTACAACAAGACGCACAGTTTAGCACTACAGTACACGTATTTGAGTGATTAATTTTGCACTTAAAACATTAATTTTTAAAGATATTTGAATTACAATGACACAAAGGTTTTCCGTGATACATTTCATTCCATTGCTGTAATCTGTAACAACTGAGGGTAAAATTACATTAATCCACAGGAGGGTACACGCTTACTTTGTGTACCATGTGTTTGGCAAGCACAGGGAGCCTTAGCTAATATGGTGTTGGCTTATACAATTTTACACATCGGTATCATATTTCTCTGACACAGAATTACACAGCTATCTGATTATTTGACAGAGAAAGAAACAATCTTTTGTCTATGTCAGTGACACATGTTTACGCAATTACACAGTTGGATAACTTCGCACTTATGGAATTGTATTTTGTCTGTACTTTGTGAACTGTTCATATTTTTTCGGAACCATTGTGATACTATGAGAGCTTTGAATGATGTATTTGGTATGGGATCATGATTTTAAAGTACGTTTGAGGTAGATGACACTATTGAAATGAGGCGAGTATTTTTTTAGGTTTTGAAATTATTTTAGGAATCTACGACGATTTTGAGATTTGACTCAGGTGTTATGATGTTATTATTACGACGACGATGTGTATTATGCTGTTGAGGTATGATTATGATCAATAAGCTGATGCTATATGAGGAATTTGATTATGCTACATATCTGTTATGATGAAATATTGAAGAAGTGTCGACGAATATGTGTATGTGTAATAAGGTAAGGAATAACGAGTAGTGGTTATGGACTCTGGTTTCTTAAAAAGGTTGTTGGAAACCAAGAATCGTACTTTAAGAGTTATGAAATGTGTGTACATGCGTGAATGTATCACAATGCCGGCGAAAATTTTTTGGACGCTGTTATATTTATAGGATTTTGTTTCTACACATTTGTAATGCAAATCCTCGACCTGTGGAATTTTTTATATGAGACTGTCACTGTAGCACAAACTGCTGTCATAAATATTTCGGTAAGGAAGCTAAGTGACCCAGGTGGCGCCCAGGTGTGCCAGTCGCCTGGAAAATAAAAGCAATTAGGTAAAAAAAACAAGGCCATCATCCTCGCTATTGACATTTCTTTGTAGAAAGCAAATACGTCACGCTCAAGCTTGAGAACATATGATTGCACTGTGGAGCTCTTAATTTATGATATTTACTGAAATTCCTAATGAAATGACGAGAAATATTTTATGTCTATACACCTGATTATGACTACTGTCTTTCTAGTTTAGAGATTTTTTTACTGCATTTTGAAATGCCATATGATGATGTTTCATGCCTTCCTTGGTACATATTTGCTAATTTTGTTTAATATCTAGTTTCTAGCTGCACTGCAGCATTGGTTAAAATAAAATTTAATAGATGTACTAATATCACTATTTTCTGTCTACAGACCCAGTAAAGAATAATTTTATGATGTACTTTCGTAGAAAAGGGAGCACAAATAGACATTTGCCTTCACAGGAATTGCAAAAATAATTTTTAACGGTTTGGTAACTTGTCTGCTAGAGTAAGTCAAGGTGATGCATCACTCTAGTGTCAAGATGTGACATAGGTATTAAACATTTACTGTCATATTTTTTCTGCTTCAGCTTTGTCATGATTAGATATAAGTTATTTGAAATCTCTGCTGCTGCTTGCCAGGCATAGTGCTATTAAATTTCACTTTGTATTACTCTGTTAAGCCAGTATTACTACTGATTTATTTTTCTTTTTGCTGCACATTGGCTCATATTAGTTTTTATGTTGCATTTTGTTTGCTCATTTATATATTTACTGCTGCTTGCTTTGCCAATTTGCATTTTTTTGTCATTGCTGTTTGTGTTAATTGTTTTGTACTGCTGCATTGCCTCGTCCCTTAGTTTGGCATCTGAGCTCTGTAGATTTAACTTAGCTTAAGAGAGGTAGACTATATAAGAGAATGAGTTCGATGAATTGGAAGAAATGCGTTGAGAAGTTATACGAAAAAAGTACAGAAAGCAGGTATAGATAGGACTTTTTGTAAATAATGAAGAACGAAGGGAGATCTTCGAGTAGTAAAGAAAGTTCTGTTTGCAAAATACTGCAGTAAACGAACCCTGTCCTTTCCTTGTGTTATCCCACTATGTGTTTGTGTACCCTTGGGTATTTGTGTTCTTCCTGTCTTTATGTGTTTATCTGATAAGACTTATGTTGTAGAATTTTTCTAATACTCAGCTACATTCACTATGATGAGGAATACTGTCATCCTCGAATATAATTTGAATTAATAATGTGTTATTTACTTTGTAAATGTTTAGACATTATTTATCTGTTCTGTTTTGTTGCTCATATGTGAAGTTGATATTTCAAAAGTTATTCTGATCTTTATGTACGTACTTATGTCATAATTCTTGTAACACTGATGTGCATGTTTATTTCTATTCTTTTGTAAAGCCTGTTTTACTACAAATGTTATCTGTATTGTTATGGTCTTTAATTATGTATTTTGTACCTTTGTTATTGTATTGTTATGTTATAAAATTGTAATTGACACCAGTTCATCAAATTAAGTAACTAATAAGCTGCATTTCACTGCACCGTTTCTGTTGGTCATAGTATATGGACAATATATGAGAAGTAGGGACTGTTACTGTTTAAACGTGTGTTGATAATTCAGCAAGGGACTGGTTAACAGCACTGCTGGTTCTAAGGACAATTCCAAAAACTTTTTGAGTGGACAAGTGGTGGTTTATGGACTTGCTATATTCTCTGCAAGACTCTTCGATGGTGATTGTGCACCTGCACAGCCGCAATAGATGGATGCTGGCCATCTCTACAAGGACTATAGTGGGTCTGCATCTTTGATGGCCCACCAATTCCATTATATCTACCAGGACTACAGTGGGTCTACTCTGTGATGACCTACCTACCAATATTCTTCAAAACTTCGACTGACTCGGCGGTGGGTTTGCTCCATTGTGGCCCATTACCTGTCTGCATGTCGAGAGTCAGCACTGTCTTTCCGTTGGATGGACAACACCACTTCTTCAAGACTGCAGGGAAATCCACTACTTACGTGTGCATTTTCTTTTACTGCTCAGACTTTGAGAAAAACACGGCTATTTTACTGAGATGAATGATCAGGACTGTCTTTATGGACTGTGAGAAAATTTTAGCTTTTGACCAACATTGTATCAATAAGTGTGTGCATTTGATTTATTTGTTATTGTAATTCTAAAAAAAAATTTTCAAATGTGTATTGGCCACTGCCCAAAACAATTTGTAAAACTTTTTGTGTGGAGCATGGGGGCTATGTAATTAGGCTGTTTCTTATGTTGGTAACACCACCGCCATGTAGCGCTCTGTATGAAAATCACTGGCTGTGCTGTGTGCAGTCTGTGGCTGGTTTGCATTGTTGTTGGCTATTGTAGTGTTAGGCAGGTGGAGGTGAGCCGCCAGCAGTGGTGGATGTGGGGAAGTGAGACGGCGGATTTTTGAGAGCGTATGATCTGGACGAGTGTCCATTAGAAACAGTACATTTGTAAGAAAGGATGTCATGAACTGCTATATGTATTATGACTTTTGAACACTATTAAGGTAAATACAATGTTTGTTCTCTATCAAAATGTTTCATTTGCTAACTATACCTATCAGTAGTTAGTCCCTTCGGTAGTTTGAATCTTTTATTTAGCTGGCAGTAGTGGCGCTCGCTGTATTGCAGAAGTTCGAGTAACGGAGACTTTTGTGAGGTAAGTGATTTGTGAAAGGTATAGGTTAGTGTTAGTCAGGGCCATTCTTTTGTAGGGATTTTTGGAAGTCAGATTGCGTTGCGCTAAAGATATTGTGTGTCAGTTTAGTGTTGATCAGAATAGACAAAGGGCGAAATGTCTGAGTACGCTCAATTCAGCTCAGCTGTTTGAAAATCAAACAATGTAAGAGGTTTATCGGGACAGGCATTCATGACGTTTCAACACCACTAGTCAAGAAAGGTAGTAGGAGTAATCCACTAAAGTGCAGGCCAATTTTATTAACGTCGATATGCTGCAGGGTATCTTGTATTGGAACATTATGCTTTGGAGAGACCGGTCTATTGACACACAGTCAACACGGATTTAGAAAGCACCCTTCTTGTGAAACGCAACTACCTCTTTACTCACACGAAATGTTGAGTGCTATTGACAAGGGGTTTCAATCTGATTCTGTAATTCTAGATTTCCTGAAGGTTTTTGACAGTCCACCACACAAGCCGCTTGAAGTGAAATTTCGTGCTTATATAATATCGCATCCATTATGTGGCTGGATCGTGATTTCTAGTCAGAGAGGTTCGCAGTAATTAACGAGTAAAGCAGAAGTGATTTCTAGCATTACCCAAGGTTGTGTCATGGGCCCTTTGCTGTTCCTTATCTATATAATTGATTTAGGAGACAATCTGAGCAGCCGTCTTAGATTGTTTGCAGACGACACTGTCGTATATTGACTAGAAACGTCATTAGGAGATCAAAACAGATTGCAAAACGGTTTCGAAAAGATACCTCTATGGTACAAAAATGGGCATTTGAACCTAAATAAAGAAAACTGTGAGTTCATCCAAGTGAGTGCTAAAAGGAATCCGTTAAACTTCGATTACACGATAAATTAATCAAATATAAAGGCCGAAAATTCAACCAAATACCTAGAAATTACAACTGCGAACATTTTAAATTGGAAGGAACGCATAGAACATGTTTAGGGGAAGGCTAACCAAAGACTGTGTTTTATTGGCAAGGCAATTTGAAAATGTAACAGATCTAATAAAGAGACTGCCTACGCTACGTTTGTACGTCCTCTTTTAGAATACTGCTGCGCGGTTTGGGATCCTTACCAGATACGAAGGACGGAACGCACCCAGAAAGTTCAAAGAAGGGCAGCGCGTTTTGTATCATCACGAATAGGGGAGAGGGTGTCACTGAAATTATAAAGGATTTGGGGTGGACATAATTAAAACAAAGGCGTATTTCGTTGCGGGGGAATCTTCTCGCAAAATTCAGATCACCAACTTTCTCCTCCTAATATGAAAATATTTTGTTTGCGTCGACCTACAAAGGGAGAAACTATCATAGTAATTAAGTAAATGAAATCAGAACTCGCAGGGAGAGATGTAGGTGTTTGCTTTTTCCGCGTCTTCTACGAGATTAGAATAATAGAGAGTTAGTGCCAGGCACTTAAATGTGATTTGCAGAGTATCCATGTACATGTAGATGTGGAACTGAGATATAACTTAAACTTTGCCACATGTTTCTCTTGAAATATCGCCAAAATATTTTAAAGTGCTTGAAAATGTTCGCATATACAAGCCTAAAAGGCAGAACATAAATATGTAAACAAAAATAAATTTTTTATGTACCACGTTTTTAAATCGACGGAAAAAGGATAAAATAATTTCTCCTAATCTGGTACAGAGTCCTATCCACATACAGCTAGTAATGAAAATTGTAACTGTGAGTTTACAATAGCTGTGAAAATACTTGTCAGATTTAAAGCGAAAATCGTAGGGCATATGGAATATATAGATGATGCACGAATAAGAGTCTGCGCAACTATATAAGGATAAAGAAAGGATACCTAAGAATGTTAAGGGAGATGAAAATCTAGTAATCGTGGAGACTGGAATGCGGATATGGGGGAAGGTATAGAAGAAAGTGTTACAGGAACATAAGGGCTTGGTACTAGGAATGGGAGAGAAAACTGCCTAATTGACTTCTGCAGTAAATTTCATATAGTATTAGTGAATACACTGTTCAAGAATTCGAACACGAGGCGGTATCCTTCTAAAAGAGCCGGAGACACTAGAAGATTCCAGCTGGATCAATCTTGGTCAGACTCCGATAGCAGATATTGGATAACAAGGCACACAGAATTGCAGGTGTACTCTAAGAGAGTCGTTGATAAGAATCGGTGTGGAAGAAAATGGGCTACTGAAGTGCTGAGGAATGAAGTCACGCGGTTTAAGTTCGCTAAGGATGTAGATACTACGACGAGGAATATCACAGCAGGCCGATCACTTGAGGAGGAGTGGATGTCTCTAAAAATGATAAATATTGGACTGTCTGACATTAGTACAAAGAAGGTAACTCCGAAGAAATAACTCCCAAGAAACTTTTTGAAACAGAACAAATAGTCCGACATATCGACGGAAGAAGGAAGTACAACATAAATCCATTAGGAATGAAATAATGTGGAAGTGCAGGGGAGGAAAAGCAAAATGGATGCAGGAAAAACGTGAAGATATCGAAAAGAAAATGATCGACGGAAGGACTGACTCAGCATATAGAATAGCAAACACAACCTTAGGTAATATTAAAAGCAATGGTGTTAACATAAGAGCGCAGTGGGAATTCCATAGGTAAACGCAAAGGAAAGAGTGAATGGGAGAAAGGGTACACTGAAGGGCTCTGATAACACAAGAACGAACTGGAGTCCATAAGGAAAACAAAGGGGATCCAGTATTATAGTTATCTACACCTGCATCTGCATGGATACTCTGCAAATCACATTTAAGTGCTTGGCAGAGGTTTCATCGAACTGCCTTCACAATTCTGTATTATTCCAATCTCGTATAGCCTGAGGAAAGTTCAAACATCTATATCTTTCCGTTCTGATTTCCTTTATTTTATCATGTTGATCGTTTCTCCCTGTGTAGGTCGGCTTCAACAAAATATTTTCGCATTTGGAGGAGAAAGTTGGTGATTGAAATTTCGTGTTAATATTCCCCCGCAACGAAATACGCCTTTGCATTAATGATGTCCACCGTAGATCTTGTATCATTTCAGTGACACTCTCTCCCCTATTTCGCGATAATACAAAACTAGCTACCCTTCTTTCAACTTTTTCGATGTACTGCGACAATACTATCTGGTAACGATCCCACACCTGGCAGCAATATTCTAAAAAAAAGCGGACAAGCGTTATGTAGGCAGTCTGCTTAGTAGATCTGTTGCATTTTGTAAGTGTCCTGCCAATAAAACGCAGTCTTTTGTTAGCCTTCCCCCACATTTTCTATGTATTCCTTCCAGTTTAAGTTGTTCTTAGTGGTAATTCCTAGGTATTTAGTTGAATTTACGGTCTTTAGAATTGACTGATTTATCTTGTAACCCAAGTTTAACTGATTCCTCATGTGGGTCAGCTCTCACATTTCGTTATTTAGGGTCAGTTGCTGATTTTCCAACATACATATATCGTTTCTAAATCGTTTTGCAATTTGTTTTCGTCTTGTGATGAGTTTACTAGTCGATATACGACAGCGTCATCTGCAACAACCTAACACGGCTGCTCAGATTGTCTCCCAAATCGTTTATATATATAAGGAACAACAAAGGGCCTATAACACTATCTTGGGGAATGCCAGAAATCACTTTTGTTTTACTAGATGAGTTTCCGTCAGTTACTACGAACAGTGACCTCTCTGACAGGAAATCACGAATCCAGTCACGTAACTAAGACAATATTCCACAGGCTCGCAATTTCACTACAAGCTGCTTGCATGGTACAATGTAGAAAGCCATCCGGAAATCCAGAAATACGGAATCAATTTGAAATACCTTGTCGATAGAACTCAACAATTCGTGCGAGTAAAGAGCTAGTTGTGTTTTACAAGGACGATGTTTTCTAAATCTGTGTTGACTGTGTGTCAATAGACCGTTTCCTTCCAGATCGCTCATTATGTTCGAACACAAAATATGTTCCCAAATCCTGCTACATATCGACGTTAATGATTTTGGTTTGTAACTTAGTGGATTGCTCGTAGTCAGAATTTGAAAGATCTCTGGAAGACTTGAGATCAAATAAAGCAAAACTGTTAGACACTATTCTAGGAAAATTTCTAAATCATTGAAGAAATGTAAACCAAAGGACTATTCACGTTGGCGCGTATAACCTATGATACTGGCAACATACCATTAGACTTTCAAAAAAATGTTACCCACTCATTTACGAAGGTAGCTAAAACCAAATGCGAGAACTACGGTACAGACAGGTTAATGGTTCATGCATCCAAGTTTCTGACAAAAATAATAAAGAGTGCAAAGGGAAACTGAAGATCTGTTAATAGACGATCAGTTCGATTTTAGGCAAACTAAAGGCACCAGAGATGCTGTAATAACTTTGTCCTTGCTAAGTTATGACTTTGCCCTTGGTACGTTCTGACGTTGCACTTGATAACAGAAGCAAGACTTAAGAGAAATCAAGATGTGCGCATAGAATTTGTCGGTTTAGAAGAAGTATTGAACGGCAAAACGGTGCAAGATGTTTGATATTCTCTTAAAAATAGGGGTAAGCTGTACGGAAAGAGGAGTAATACACATCATCATCATCATCATCATCATTTAAGACTGATTATGCCTTTCAGCGTTCAGTCTGGAGCATAGCCCCCCATATATAGTTCCTCCATGATCCCCTATTCAGTGCTAACATTGGTGCCTCTTCTGATGTTAAACTTATTACTTCAAAGTCATTCTTAACTGAATCCAGGTACCTTCTCCTCGGTCTGCCCCGACTCCTCCTACCTTCTACTGCTGAATCCATGAGTCTCTTGGGTAACCTTGCTTCTCCCATGCGTGTAACATGACCCCACCATCTAAGCCTGTTCGCCCTGACTGCTACATCTATAGAGTTCATTCCCAGTTTTTCTTTGATTTCCTCATTGTGGACACCCTCCTGCCATTGTTCCCATCTAATAGTACCTGCAACCATCCTAGCTACTTTCATGTCCGTAACCTCAACCTTGTTGATAAGGTAACCTGAATCCACCCAGGTTTCGCTCCCATACAACAAAGTTGGTCGAAAGATTGAACGGTGCACAGATAACTTAGTCTTGGTACTGACTTCCTTCTTGCAGAAGAGAGTAGATCGTAGCTGAGCGCTCACTGCATTAGCTTTGCTACACCTCGCTTCCAGTTCTTTCACTATGTTGCCATCCTGTGAAAATATGCATCCTAAGTACTTGAAACCGTCCACCTGTTCTAACTTTGTTCCTCCTATTTGGCACTCAATCCGTTTATATTTCTTTCCCACTGACATTATTTTCGTTTTGGAGATGCTAATCTTCATACCATAGTCCTTACATTTCTGATCTAGCTCCGAAATATTAGTTTGCAAACTTTCAATCGAATCTGCCATCACAACTAAGTCATCCGCATATGCAAGACTGCTTATTTTGTGTTCACATATCTTAATCTCACCCAGCCAGTCTATTGTTTTCAACATATGATCCATAAATAATATGAACAACAGTGGAGACAGGTTGCAGCCTTGTCTTACCCCTGAAACTACCATGAACCATGAACTCAATTTACCGTCAACTCTAACTGCTGCCTGACTATCTATGTAAAGACCTTTAATTGCTTGCAAAAGTTTGCCTCCTATTCCATAATCTTGTAGAACAGACAATAACTTCCTCCTAGGAACCCGGTCATATGCCTTTTCTAGATCTATAAAGCATAGATACAATTCCCTGTTCCACTCATAAGACTTCTCCATTATTTGCCGTAAGCTAAAGATCTGGTCCTGACAACCTCTAAGAGGCCTAAACCCACACTGATTTTCATCCAATTGGTCCTCAACTAATACTCGCACTTTCCTTTCAACAATACCTGAGAAGATTTTACCCACAACGCTGATTAAAGAGATACCTCTGTAGTTGTTACAATCTTTTCTGTTTCCATGTTTAAAGATTGGTGTGATTACTGCTTTTGCCCAGTCTGATGGAACCTGTCCCAACTCCCAGGCCATTTCAATTATCCTGTGTAGCCATTTAAGACCTGACATTCCACTGTATTTGATGAGTTCCGACTTAATTTCATCCACCCCAGCCGCTTTATTGCACTGCAATCTATTGACCATTTTTTCCACTTCCTCAAATGTGATCCTATTTCCATCATCATTCTACCTCGAAATCTGAAACATTACTGATCGCATTTTCACCTACATTGAGCAACTCTTCAAAATATTCCCTCCATCTGCCCAAGGCATCCACAGGATTCACCAGCATTTTACCTGACCTGTCCAAAATACGTGTCATTTCCTTCTTACCTCCCTTTCGAAGACTGCTAATTACACTCCAGAATGGTTTTCCAGCAGCTTGACCCATAGTCTCCAACCTGTTTCCAAAGTCTTCCCACGATTTCTTCTTGGATGCTGCAATTATCTGTTTGGCTTTGTTTCTTTCTTCAACATAACTTTCTCTGTCTACCTGGGTTCTGGTATGTAGCCATTTTTGATACGCCTTCTTTTTCCTTTTACAGGCTGCCTTGACTGTATCATTCCACCAAGCTGTTTGCTTCATCCTACTTTTACACACCACTGTTCCAAGACATTCTTTAGCCACTTCTAGTACTGTGTCCCTGTACCTTGTCCATTCCTTTTCCAATGACTGTAATTGACTACATTCAACTAACTGGTACCTTTCTGAGATCGCTGTTATGTACTTGTGCCTGATTTCCTTATCCTGAAGTTTCTCCACTCTTATCCTCCTACATATGGACCTGACCTCCTGCACTTTCGGCCTCACAATCCCAATTTCACTGCAGATTAAATAATGATCAGTGTCATCAAAGAATCCCCTGAATACACGTGTGTCCCTCACAGCCTTCCTGAATTCCTGATCTGTTATTATATAGTCAATGACAGATCTGGTTCCCCTGCCTTCCCAAGTATACCGGTGAATGTTCTTATGTTCAAAAAAGGAGTTTGTGATTACTAAGCCCATACTGGCACAGAAATCCAAGAGTTGTTTCCCGTTCCTGATGGCCTCCATATCCTCTCCAAATTTACCCATAACCTTTTCATACCCTTCTGTTCGAGTTCCAATCCTGGCGTTAAAATCACCCATGAGCAGAACACTGTCCTTGTCCTTTACTCTAACTACATCACTGAGTGCCTCATAAAAACTATCTATCTTATCTTGATCTGTCCCTTCACAATGTGAATATACTGACACAATCCTAATTTTCATACTAGACACTGTCAAATCTATCCACATCAGTCGTTCGTTTACATACCTTATTGCAACTACGCTGGGTTCCATTTCTTTCCTGATGTAAAGCCCTACACCCCATTGTGCTATTCCTGCTTTGACTCCTGACAGGTAAACCTTGTATTCTCCCACTTCCTCTTCTTTCTCACCCCTTACCCGAATGTCACTAACAGCTAAAACGTCCAGCCCCATCTTACTTGCAGCCTCTGCCAGCTCTACCTTCTTCCCAGAGTAGCCCCCATTGATATTAATAGCTCCCCATCTCATTACCATTTGTTTGCCAAGTCGTATCTTAGGAGTCCCTGGTTTGTCAGTTAGAGGTGGGACTCCGTCACCTCCAAAGGTCCGAGGCATTTTGCTCTGATTGTTGCCAGCATCATATTTAAAGTGCCAGGGAAGCAGGTTGCTAGCCTTACTTGTCCCGAGTCCCATTGGGTTTTACCCCTAACGGCTGAGGGTGGATTTGGTAGTCTTTGCCGTATGAGCACAAAGGTGACCACGACTCAGAATATGTCCGAGATGCCCAGCCTTATTCCAATACGCAATATGTACAAAAACCAAGAGGGTTCATCAAGACTGGGAGATGAGAAACATAATTCTCGGATTAAAAAGTGTGTAAGACAGGAATGTTGCCTCTCACCCTCAATTGAAGAATGAATGACGGAAATAAAAGGAAAGTTCAAGAGTATGCTTAATAGAATGAAACGATATCGACAATAAGATTGGCCTATGACATTGATATCATTAGTGAAAGTGAAGAAGAGTTATAGGATCTACTGAATGGAATGAATAGTCTAATGAGGATATGGTTTGAGAATAAACCGAAAAAAGACGAATAACGAGAAGTAACAGAAAGGAGATTAGCGAGAAAAATAAAATCAAAATTGTCAGTCACGAAGTAGTCGAAGATAAGAACTTCTGCTACCCTGGAAGCAAAATAACCCATAACAGAAGAAGAAAGGAGGACATAAGAATCTGTCTAGCAGAGGCAAGGAGGACATTCCTGGCCAAGATTATTCTACTGTTATCAAAGACTGGCCTTAATTATAGGAAGGAATGACTGAGAACGTACGTTTGGTGTGGAACATCGCATTGTAGTGAAACATGGTCTTTGGGAAACAGGAACAGAAGAGATTCGAATCGTTTTAGAAGCGTTGCTACAGAACAGTGTTGAAAATTGGGTGGAAGGATAAGATCTGGGCTAGGGAGGTTCTCCGTAGAGTCGGCGGAGAAAGGAACATATGTAAAACACTGAGAAGAAGAAGGGACATGGAGATAGGATAAGTATCAAGACATCAGGAAATAAACTCCATGATCCTAAAGGGAACTGTAGAGGTAAAAACTATAGGACAACACAGATATTGGAATAAAGCTACCAAATAATTGAGAACGTAGGGTGCCGTTTGCCGCAGGAGATGAATTCGTGGCGTGCAGCATCGAACCAGTCAAAAGACTAAATAAAGGCTAACAAAATAACATTTTTTAATAACTGAACAAGAATAAGGCCATAGTGATTTGGAGGCGCCCTTTGACTGCCCGTTTGGGATTAAAGAGTGAAATTAAGGTATCCACACTGTGTTCCATCCACAAACACGACAATACGACAAGTTAGCACATTGATAACACAACAGTGTCAGATGTCGTGCAATATGATCACGCTGTTTCCTTTCACTTAGTTATCGCTGTATCATATGGCCGTAAAAGGGTTTGAGGAAAAAATAACATGGGTTTACTGGGAAAAGTTCTTACTTATCTGCAACAGGTTCGAGTGATATTATTACGGGAACCTCCTGCTCCAAGGGCAGGGCAACCGGAGTAAGCAGCACACAAAACAAATAGTTGAACAAAAAGTTTCTCAGTCGCTTACTCAGAACTACACTGTATGCGATTCGTCACAAAGTTGCTAGGAACAGGATAACCACATGCGTTAAAATTCTAGGATTTTGGCGCTTGCGAGGTCCCTTGAAGTCTTAATTCTGCTCTTCCAGTCAGAATCTCTATTTACGTGTTTTAAGAAAATTATGTGTGGGTGCTGGATCGGCATTCTACTGTAGAACATTACCTTTCGCGGATAAGTACACTTATCCACTGAGCTATGCAGGCACGATGCGCTGTCATTACTAACAAGATTCATTTAGTGTTTCTCCCCAACTTTTCAATTTCACAGCGGCTCCTCTGAACTAGCAATCGCGAAAGAAAAGATATAGCAGTGAACCGAATTTCGACAGCCTATGGCTCGTTTTCTGAAGCCATATGTAACTTTTCAGCGAAGTTGTGGTTTTCAAAAGTAACAGACGTGTTCTGGTAGAACCAAAGCCCGTAAGGTGGATAGTAAGTTAGTTACGGATGTCAGCCCACGGAAGATTGTGATCCAGGTTTGAGTTCTGGCCTGGCTCCTGTCCGGCACATAGTTTTAAGATATCGTGATGTTTCAAAAATACCGCGAACAGTGAAAATATTCGTTCTCTTTAATCTGTTACAGGCACTAACGCGTGACACAAAACTGTACTGAAAAAATATCCGCAGATATAAATTCGTGAGCTCTCTTATTTGTACTAGGCGGTTTATATTCACAGTCGAAATCCCAAGCATTTTTCATTTCCATATTATTGCAAATTATGAAATACTAATGAGGTAAATGAAAGGCTCCGAAAGTCTATTTGGGGATTTTTTCCATGCAGAAACTTTAAGGGAATCTTGTTTTTTCAAAGACTTTGTGAAACGCTGTGCTTGAGCATAATTTACGGTATACTTGATTTATATGTATTCAGTTTCATAACACGGTTCGTTGAAGGGGTCATTTTGGTTTTAAAATTTATTGGTATGAGTGTCAGAAACCGTTGCAGATCGAAAAGTAAAGCTTGTAAAAATATCTCAAATGAGTAACCCGAGCCTATTCGTTCGAATACCACGTGTCCAAACGGCAATCTTCCGAAAACATCAGAAGGGAGAGTTGAAAGCACATCGCCATAATCTGGCAAACAGAAAAGCAAAGAACTTTGTGTTATTTAGAGAGAATGTTGCTACTATACGTATGACTGAGAAGAAAAAAACGAACATACTTTCAGTTAATGTGCAAATATTTCAAGCTAACAGCTCCACTGGCTCATCCCGTATAACCGCTTTCCCATTACTTTTGCTTCTGGATTTATAATTATTTTCCATCTGTAGAAATTAATTTCAAAGAGAGAGACATTTACGAATGAGACAGGCACAACGGTTACCATACGTAAGTGTCTCTATACTACTGCCAGACGCATTTGCGTACTCAGCCCACAAATCTCAACCTGTCAGTCTGTACCTCTTCCTATGTCACAATGACACACACACACACACACACACACACACACACACACGCACACGCGCACACACACACACACACACACACACACACACACACAAAGACAAGAGGAGAGACATAAAAAGAGAGAGAGATAGAGACCCGCCAAAGCATCTCGAGTAACTATGATTTACTTTCCTTCATCGTTAAATTCGAAAGATGAAGACGTATGTACTGCTTAATGGCCTGTCTAAGAGAAATCACCAAGGAGAATTATTCATGAGAGCTTGTAAGCGTACGCGGAAGGAGGGGGAGGGGGGTGGGAGAGGAGGGTGGTAAGAAGATTGAGCAAAAGAAATTTGAGTAGGTAGGCATTTGAGTAACACGGCTACAACATGAACTGCAGATAGGTAGGCTTATGGACGCAGCCCTTGCTGTATTATGTGTGTGGGTTGATAGGGATGCGAGTAACAGTTTTCTTCTGGCAAATGAATCGAGTATTTCATGACACATTGCTTATCGAGCGCGATGCATTCCGTTCAACAACGTCTGCGATGTAGGTGGTTGTAGAAGGTCGATGCCATATTCGAGCCATGTTCGGAGCGTTTCCAACCGGAAAGGGGCTTCCTAGAAGGCTGTTCGATAGTGACCGGGAAAGATGAAAATCTGAAGGCGATAGATCAGGTGAATATCGTAGATGTGCAATGACTTCCCAACCCAACTTCTGTGTAGTGTTTTCTGCGTTAACAGAAAGTGGGCAGGCATTATCCTGGAGCAGTAGCACTTCACACAGTCTTCCTAGTAATTGTTCTTCGATTGTGCCAACAACAGTTTTTGATAATAAATGTCAGCAGTGATGGTTACACAGCGGGAAAGCAATTCGCAGCACACCACGCCGTCGGTGTTCCACCAATGCTTAACATTATTATTTGTGGATGCACAGAGCTCTTTTCCGGCCGGAGAGGCCATGCGGTTCCAGGAGCTACAGTCTGGAACCGAGCAACAGCTACGGTCGCAGGCTCGAATCCTGCCTCGGTCATGGATGCGCGTGATGTCCTTAGGTTAGTTAGGTTTAATTAGTTCTAAGTTCTAGGCGACTGATGACCTCAGAAGTTAAGTCGCATAATGCTCAGAGCCATTTGAGCCACAGAGCTCTTTATACGGGTAGTTCCTGCTTTGTTTGGGCTGAAACTTTCCTTTATTGTCGTATATCAGCACAGTTTATAGTCACCAGTAACGGTACAGGATAGGCATGGTCGGTGTAACAACACGATTGATTACGAGCAAGCAGAGCAAGCGGTACCCATACACCTGATTTTTGAAACTTCCCCGCTGCAAGCAAATATCGCCCTGTGGTGGAATGAGCACAGTTCATCACATCTGCTAGTTCTACAGTACGCTGGCGTGGAGCATTGGCGGATAATGCGCTTAAACGATCCTCATCAAACCCCGAACGTCTTCTTGAATGTGGAGAGTGTCACTAATGCCAAAACGAGCCAAGACGAGATAAACATTTTCTTGCCCTGCTGTGTCCAGTGACATTATCCCCACACACGGTGCAAATGTTCTTGACTGTCTCCTCTGCTGAATGCCCCGATGTCTTCACTTGGCATTCCACTTTCTATCGTCCACAGCTCCATTCACTATCTCAAAATGACAATATGTAAACCAATACAGCAGCAGTGAACTACAAATGAAAAATGGCGATAGATAAATAAGACCATAGCGACCAGCATAACAAATTGCGAAACAAAAACCTTACGAATCTGTGCACCAACCTAATCTTCACGCTCTCGTAATAGGATTTGATTTTCAACTTTACACAGTACAACTAGTTCTTATAAGTAGCCCGTTCACTCAAATCAAAATGAAATGATTATATGGCTGTTATGGCCGCATGGTGCTGGTCTTTCTATTTGACGCCTCTTCGGCGACTTGCGCGCTGCGTTCTAGAAGCAACGACGCTAATCGATTTGTATTCTTCTTCTTTGTTATTGTCTGTTTCTTCACTGTTTTTGTTCAGCAGTGCGGGGCCAACGGCCTTGCCACAGTGGTAACACCGAATCCCATCAGGTCGCTGAAGTTAATTGCAGTCAGACTAGGCTAGCACTTGGATGGGTGACCATCCGGTCTGCCTAGCGCTATTGGCAAGCGGGGTGCACTCAGCCCTTGAGAGGCAAACTGAGGACCTACTTGGTTGAGAAGTAGCGGCTCCGGTTTCGGAAACTGACATACGGCTGGGAGAGCGGTGTGCTGACCACGTGCCCCTCCATATCCGCATCCAGTGACGCCTGTGGGCTGAGGATGACACGGCGGCGGGTCGGTACCTTTGGGCCTTCATATCCTGTTTTGAAGGAGTTTAGTTTTAATCCTGTGCGTACGTCTCGTGATATCTGTCAAATTCCACCGGTATAAACTTCACTCAGTTTCTTCTCTTACATTTCCTTGACCGAATAGGTTGAGCTGTAGTGCTGGCGACTACCAGCTGCTGACGGGGTTGGAATAAAGGAACGAGGCGCACGGGTTCTAAGAACACGTTTATGTTATTCTTTCTTGCGAACACACCTATTCTCTGGTATTCTGGAGGTGTCAGTTCTGATAAAATCCTGTGAACACAGAATTTAGGAAACTAGCGCTTACAAAAGAAGGTGCAGCTTCAGGAAAAGAAAATAATATTTTGAACAAGACAGCATTACAGCAACGGTTACACAACAGCGGGTGTAATAGACAGCCAACCAGTTGCAGGAAATTGTGGTTTTCCAATAACCTTTACTATGGTTTCGGCGGATTTAAACCAAACTCCGAAACAGTTGGAAGACATTCTTCACAGAGAAATCAAGCATCGACCATTGCGACGAATTAGAGATGCATAAGGAATTTGAGGGTAAAGATAGGTATTTACTAAACGACCAGTTGCAGCTAGTGTGTAGATAAATAAATAAAAAAAATAAAAAATAAATAAGAAATCATCTTCGTACGACTGACTACCGTTAGCCTTTGTGAGTGATTCATTTCCTCAAAGTTCTGTTATACAATTTTGTGCAATCAGTTTCGTTTCTCAGTCTGTTGTACTAAGACAATAATGCCACCCACTTTTGTTACGTTTGCCACTGTTCAGAGACCTATGAAAATTTTTGCTCCTCACTGTAATTATATTTAATAGCATTTTTATGCACTGGCATTTTTACTTCTTGCACGACGATGTAATGGAGATGGTATTAATTTCGTTGCTGTCATTATGCCTGTAATAACGTACAAATGAGCAAACATAATTATTTCTGTACAATAATGTACTGTTAGTCTGCAAGGGTCTTAACTTATGCTAGTAAATATAATGTATTTTTCTTTGTCAACATTTTATTCTATACTCGTAGATATGTATGGCGTACTTCTGTCAGTAATTTCAATGTGCTTACGACTACTGGCTGTTTACACCGGCAAGTGTACATGTTTATCGGCGCATGCGCCTCAGGCTTTGTTTTCCTCGTATCCACATTCTCCATCAGTCGGCATGTAGCTATTACTACAGGCTGTTATTTTAAGAGAGTGGTTTTACTGATGTGGCAACCCTTGAGTCTAGGGGCCTTAAGTTTTGCATTAGGATATACAAACCGTTGCCGGCACATGTCATGTGGGCATAGCTTTACTGAGTTAATCCTAATGTGAAGTTTTGAAGTACTGCTTGTCTTGTGTTGGTATATGTCGTATTATTTGGGACATTCCTCCACTTCTTGTAGAGTAGTTTCTGTTAGACACGTAATATTGATCCATGTTTCTTTAATTCTAAGTTACGTTAACTGCATTGTGTGCTGGTTGTCCTTTTGAGGAAGACGGGTTTAAATCCTTCGATATCATGGTAAAGTTTATTTTAAAACCACCATTTATTGCAATTGGTTTGTTATCCATTACACCTGCTGAAAAGAAAATAAAGATTTCGCAAGTTTCAGTTTGTACTGAGTGTCAAACTTACAAAATCTGTAATGCAGAATTAAGTCTACAGTTAAACATTTCTTCTTTTACTTTATAAATGAAAACACTTGGCGCAGGGGCTACCAACCTTTTCAGATATGTGTTGATGCCGGCACACTTTCTTTTCGACGTTGGCTACTAGGAGCAGATAGAAGGAGTAGCCATGGAGAATCCACTTTCACCAGTTTTCACCAATATGTAGATGGAATATTTCGAGGAGGAAGCCCTGGAATAAGTCCAATGGAAACCTACCTGTTGCTTCTCTGTAAGTAGATGGTACCTTCGTCATATGGTCACTTGGAGCCGCTCGGGATTAGCCGAGCGGTCTTAGGCGCTGCAGTCATGGACTGTGCGGCTCGTTCCGGCGCATGTTCGAGTCCTCCCTCGGGCATGGGTGTGTGTGTTTGTCCTTAGGATAATTTAAGTTAAGTAGTGTGTAAGCTTAGGGACTGATGACCTTAGAAGTTAAGTCCCATACGATTTCAAACACATTTGAACATTTTTTGGTCACTTGGAAGAGACAAGTCGAATGACTCCGTTAGGCACCCCAGTTCCATGCAGCAGCACATTAGTTTTACCTTGGAAGTGGATGGGGTGCTCCCGTTTCTGGAAGTCCAGGTTAAAAAAAAAGAAAGAAAAAAAGAAAGATCGGACGGCATATTGAGCCGGAGTGTGTACCAGCATAAGACGGACACCGATCTATACTTACATGCGGCCAGCTGGGACCACCCGATTCAGAGGAACCTACTTAGTGTTCGCATCCTCTCCGACGACGAAAGTTTCAACCAAGAACTTGAACACCTGACAGCGGTTTCCCAGAAGCATGGCTATGAAGATGGAACCAGAAGAGGAGCGTCAGGTGGATACAGCCATTGCATTTATTCCTTTCTGTGTCTCGGTATCCCGGATGATGGGACAGTTTGTCAGGAAATACCAAATGACGACGGTCTTCCGTCCACTAATCAAAAAAGGGGCACTTCTTGGTAGTGTGAAAGACGGCCTTGACAACGGACGTACGGGTCTATCAGATATCGAAGATCTTTGCTGAGAATACCAGCGGCACACCGAATTACAGCTGCCTAACAAGCTGTTTGCCACAAAATATTGCCTAACGGAATTTCATGGAATGTACTGCGACCACACCAAGGGCGTGACATAGAGGTCCAAATTCTGGATTGCGTTATTAAGGAATCTGATGAGATATCGGTAAGGCAGCGCTGATGCTATCATGATTGCGGCTACATCCTTACTGTGGCATGTGATCCAGCTATTAGAATGATCCAGAAGAGGAGTGACATGCCAGGCAACGTACTGACTTTGCGGGTGGGTGGAGGAGCCAGCACTAGCACCTGGGCCCAGGAAGGAATACTGTGCTGCCGGGAGTAGCGGGGATAGATATGCTGGGCGCGGACGGAGACGGAACGGCAGATCAGAGGGAGAGAAGTAGAAGATAAAAGAGAGGCGCTAGTCCCCCATTTTCGAAGAAAAAATAAATAAATGAAAACAAAACTTCCTAGAACCCAATATCTGAAGAGTAGGCCACTCCGCTCCTTCAGAAAGGAGAATGAAATGCCAAAAAAAAAAAAAAGAAAAAATATCAGTCAGTTCATCAGCGCACCTGATGATGGCAACGTGCTCCTTGGGCGAAATATTGTGTGCATTGGACACTAACGTCCGGCACTTCACCCGTGAACTGTTTCGACAGATCTTTACTTGCTTCTTTTCGTTTTACTTCTATAGAAGTGTTATACCATACAAGGGATGATACTAATACTACATGACAGTTGATGTGACAAATACCCTCAGTTAATTAGGCCGCCATTGTAAAAGGAAACACCAAGTGAGGTTATAAGTGCCTTTAATAAATCAGCTAGGACTGCTTGTAATAAAAATGTCTGAACTATTACATTTCCCTTCATTTTATGTATAAGGCAATTGGGTTAGGGGGGTGAGGGTTGGGGGAGGTGTCAGTTTTGTTTATCTCGATTTGTCAAATTTGCCAGCTGTTGCTGTGGGTATTACGTTAGTTAATGTTTGTTACGTTGCGTTGTTGTACAACAAATTTTTTCATGAAGCATTGCTGCGTAAAACCCAACGGTTCACCCTGATGTGACCAGGGCGTCCTCTCCCTCATTACACAGGGAAAGGAAAGTTAGTCCTGCACGATGTCCCGCACTTGTATTGACTTTCTCGATTCATCTGCTATCAGCCGTTCGTGACATGTCATTTGTTCCTGGACACCAGCAGTTACCAGTGACTAAATTAATTTGGTTTAAGTCGCGAGTACCAGTGGCTGGGGGAGTGGCGGGGGGGGGGGGAGGGGGGAGAGGCTTAGTCAGACCATAAACCACACACACACACACACACACACACACACACACACACACACACACACACACGCACACCTCGATAAGCTATGATTGCCACCAAATGGTGACCAAATTAATGGTTCATGAATAGTCCAGTTTTACCAGCATTCTATAGAATTTGTCGAGACAGTTTGACACCCAGCGTCATTTTCAGGGACCACATTACACTGACATGTAATGTAAACTAAGCGCTGATTGTCCGCCCATGCAAATGCCTGTGCCAACGCAGACCAACTCACCGTTGTGTGTAAGTGGAATTGAACATGATGATATCTCGTACCGTGTGTTTCAAGAAGTAGCTATTACTGTCCGTATCGAAGAAACCACGTAGGAATCTATTGCTTCCCTGTTATTCAACTTATATTTTATTTATTTGCTGGACCATCGACACCAATAAGTGTTTTGCAGTAATAAAGGGCATTCTTAAAGATACTTCTGCTATCGTACTCGTCATTTAAAATCGTTAAAAATAGTACCTGCTGGTCAGCAATGACTATTCGTGAACCATTAGTTTGATCACCATTTGGTGGCAATCATACCTTATCGAGCTGTGTGTATGTGTGTGTGTGTGTGTGTGTGTGTGTGTGTGTGTGTGTGTGTGTGTGTGTGTGTGTCTTATGTGCGATCGCAACGAGGTTATAAGTGCCCTTAATAAATTAGGTAGGTCTGCTTGTAATAAAAATAATTGAACATTCAAATTTCCCTCCATTTTATATATAAGTCAATTGGATTAGTGGAATGGGGGTTGGGGAAGGTGGCAGTTCGTTTATCTCGATTGCGAGATGTGCAACAATGCATGTCGGTCCTGAATTCCTAGCTCCCCTTACTACGACGCCATTTCAAAAGCTTTTATTCTCTTCCTGCCCACGTTACACTTCTGCAGAGCTACACTCGAAATACCTTCAGCATAGAGGATACTATCGAGCTTTCATTAAATTAGTGTGTGCTAATTGCCATTGATTACGCCACAACCAAATAACATAACCGAATTAGAAATTTTTTTTGCGAGAATAGTATTCTACAGGAGAATGGGAGAGAGATACGAATTATTCAAGAACATGTGTATACTATAGAACCCATAAAGTAAAAGCTCATATGAAACATGAGACACGAGGATTTGCGTGATTAATTGAAAAAATTCACGTATTTTATTTCAATTTTTAATCTAGCAAACTTCTCAGATAATAGCAAAGTTCGTTAACTATAATCATTCACACAAGTTGAACCTACCTGACCAAGCTGTCTTGAAAACATCAAAACAATAACGATAGCAGTATAGACTTTCATTTGAATTCTAGCGCAATGTTGAATTTAACAGTCACAGAAGACTTTCATTATAACATTTCGGAATCCAATTTCGCCTTCCCCTCCACTCAGGTGCACAACTACTCAAATGGTTAGATGCAGCTAAATAAAACAAATTTGTCAGTACAGCCGAGTGACTTCTCTATCAAGATTAAATTAGTTCCGGAACCTATTCCTCTCATCGATTTTCAACATGATTGAAAGTATGATTCCCCTATCAACACACAGGCAGCAAGCGCTTTTTCTGATTTTATATTCTTATGGCCACCACCTACACTACTCATAACTAATCACTAACAAGTTATGACCAAATCACTTCACACAATGCCGAGTACATCTGGCACCGACCCGAACATATCATCCAATTTTAAGGAAACCATTAGGTGAAAACATTTGATTCTTCCATATCTTACAGCTTGATATCTTCGCAGGATGAAGGTGTGAATTTATTTTCATTATTCGTCATAACTTCTGTACTGCACTAAACTGATTACATGGCTGCACGAAATTACCGTTATTGCGTATTAAATGCAACCACTATATCTAAATTATGTTTAAAGTTGAGAGCGGAATGATATCTCTTTTCATTTGTGAGATATTATTTATTATATCCGATATCCGCGGACGGGTCACTCGCAGCGCGACCAAATCCTTTTCTGAGCTTCATGAATCAAGTGCTCGTATCTCATAAACAGTTCAAGACATCGAAACGACGTTTATTAGAAATGACATCACGCAAAAAGGGCAATTTTATCCTATGATTAACACTAGATACCCTTTTGTCAAACTGGTAGCAGGGCGGAAACAACGCTCCCTGTAAGTTACACCATGAGGTTTTCTCCGAATTTTCAGAGCCAAATAAAGAGAGAGAAACAGGCAAACGGGGTATCAAAGTGACCAGCGTTAGGTCTAGTTTTGCATGAATATATTTAATTGTTTGAAAGTAATTAGGGTAATTATGAGAAACTTAATAACCGAGTTCAAAAACAAAATTAAATATTTGACGAAAAGCTACTGCCAAGTTATCTAAATGAAGTGTCGAGAAGTTCATTTGTTCATGGCCTAGCTATTTTGCACATAAAAAGATACATTGGTGCGATATTTAAATTTGTAAAACGCTTCCTTCAAATCGAGTATTAAATTTAGGATTTTCGAAAACAAAAGACGTTAGGAAGGCAAATGAGGTGTCAGTAAGATCATGATTTCCGAGTAAAACTTAGAAATAAAAGAATGAAAGAAATCGGTCAATTATTTTGTGAAATAATTTGTGAAAAAAAAAACAAATAGATCAGAGAAACATTATAGTGTCTTTTAATGATGCACTAAATCATGAACAGAAAATGAGGTGCAACAAACGTTTCTCGAATATTTTTTATTTCGTACTTTCAGACAAATCACTTCACAAAAAGTCTGACTTTATTTTCCAAAATTTTGTTGAAACTATGGTTCAAATGGCTCTGAGCACTATGGGACTTAACAACTGAGGTCATCAGTCCCCTAGAACTTAGAACTACTTAAACCGAACAGCACACACGTCCACGCCCGAGGCAGGATTCGAACCTGCGACCATAGCAGCAGCTCGGTTCCGGACTGAAGCGCCTAGAACCACTCGGCCACAACGGCTGGCCAAAATTTGGTATGCTTTAGTTATACAGACTATTTAGATTAATTGAAACGCATGACCTTAACAATAACTACTGATGAATTACGATCCCAAAAGAAATATCACTAAAATTCCATGATTGTTCTCTGTATTTTTTTAGGAATTTAATGTGTGATATACTGGGATAGGTATGAGTGCACTTAAAGACCTTAAAAATATACTTATCAATATAGTGTAAACTCACTACAAAAAATGGTTCAAATGGCTCTGAGCACTATGGGACACAACTGCTAAGGTCATTAGTCCCCTAGAACGTAGAACTAGTTAAACCTAACTAACCTAAGGACATCACAAACATCCATGCCCGAGGCAGGATTCGAACCTGAGACCATAGCGGTCGCGCGGTTCCAGACTGAAGCGCCTAGAACCGCTCGCCCACACCAGCCGGCTCTTCATAGTTGATATTTAGGAAATTCTCCATGAAGTTTGCTCTCTTTGTAAATTTCATCCACAGCATTCCTTTTCGCTGTATTTTCTTAAGTAAACCTAATTCTGTAGCCTTACTCTCCAGCTACAGGTTAGGGACGCTGTTTTATTGAAACAGCTGGTTGGTTCTAAGCAGCCATCTTGTAGCGCGACGTGGTCGCTCGCACGCAGGACACCCAAGCTTGTCGCCCGGTGCTGCAGCTTGTCGCTGGAGTGTCGGGTATCAAGAAGTCGCTCGCTGTCGCTCGCTTCTGTCGCTCACGTAGGACACGGTCTTAGACTGCTATATGATAGCGCAACACCTACACTACGGTATTTTTCTTCCTCGACGTACGGCAGTTCATTCTCCATCACAGTGGCCTGCACCCTGGCTACATCTCCGCTGCTGTGGTGTGTTGCAGCTCGCACTTCAAACGCGCCCTGTACTGCTAACCGCGCCGGCCGCTGCCTGCTGCCCACGAACCTGTTGTCTGTGGCTGCCTCATGCTGAACTGCATGCTGCGACGTCTCGTAAAATTAAGTTGATGATTAATAACGTAATCGCAAGGACGCGTGCACAACGTTAACTTTTATTCTCACAGCACTTCAGCACATCACGTACCTCAGTTACCGATACTACTTTAACTATGACGGAAAATCTGATTTTGCGGTATCTGTTATTATAGTTCAACTAAAGTTAAAAAAAAAAGTTCAAACACAGTTGAAAGCCTACTTGTCATAGTTCTCATGCTGTTCTCTGCTCATTCACAGTTCTTACGTATCACAGTCCTTACTCTTTCGCTGGTTGGTTATTGTTGTTGTTGTTGTTGTTGTTGTGGCCTTCAGTCCTGTGACTGATTTGATGCAGCTGTCCATGCTACTTTATCCTGTGCAAGCTTCTTCATCTCCCAGTACCTAATGGTTCAAATGGCTCTGAGCACTATGGGACTTAACTTCTGAGGTCATCAGTCAGCTAGAACTTAGAACTACCTAAACCAAACTAACGTAAGGACATTACACACATCCATGCCCGAGGCTGGATTCGAACCTGCGACCGTAGCGGGTGCGCGGATCCAGACTGTAGCGCCTAGAACCGCTCGGCCATTCCGGCCAGCTCTCCCAGTACCTACTGCAACCTACATCCTTCTGAATCTGTAAGTGTATTCATCTCTTGGTCTCCTTCTGCGATTTTTATCCTCCACGCTGCCCTCCAGTACTAAATTGGTGACCCGTTAATGCCTCAGATTCTGTCCTGCAAATCGATCCCTTCTTCTAGAATTCCTCTTCTCCGCAATTCTATTCAATACCTCCTCATTAGTTATGTGTTCTACCCATCTAATCCTCAGCATTCTTCTGTAGCACCACATTTCGAAACCTTCTATTCTCTTCTTGTCCAAGCTATTTATCGTCCATGTTTCATTTCCATACATGGCTACACTCCATACATATACTTACAGAAACGACTTCCTGCACTTTAATCTATACTCGATGTTAACAAATTTCTCTTCTTCAGAAACGCTTTCCTTGCCATTGACAGTATACATTTTATATCCTCTCTACTTCGACCATCATGAGTAATTTTGATCCCCACATAACAAAACTCCTTTACTACTTTAAGTGTCTCATTTCCTATTCTAATTCCCTCAGCATCACCTGACTTAATTCGACTACATTCCATTATCCTATTTTTGCTTTTGTTAATGCTCATCTTATATCCTCTTTCAAGACACTGTCCATTCCGTTCAGCTGCTCTTCCAGGTCCTTTGCTGAGAGAATTACAATGTCGTCGGCAACCCTCAAAGTATTTATTTCTTCTCCATGGATTTTAATACCTACTCCGAATTTTTCTCTTGTTTCCTTTGCTGCTTGGCCAATATACATATTGAATAACATCTGGGATAGGCTGCATCCCTGTCTCACTCCCTCAACCACTGTTTCCCTTTCATGCCCCTCGACTCTTATAATTGCTATCTGGTTTCTGTACAAATTGTAAATAGCCTTTCGCTCCCTCCATTTAACCCCTGCCATCTTCAGAATTTGAAAGAGAGTATTCCAGCCAACATTGTCAAAAGCTTTCTCTAAGTCTACATTTGCTAGAAATGTAGGTTTGACTTTCCTTAATCTATCTTCTATGATAAGTTGTAGGGTCAGTATTGCCCCACGTTGGTTGTAGTTCACAGTTTTCACGATTGAAATCCAGCCTCTTAATTCCAAACCACTTTGACTTCAACGATGTTCCCCACCAGAGATGACATGTACTGCAAGTTGAAAAGAAGAGAGAGAGAGAGAGAGAGAGAGAGAGAGAGAGGGGGGGGAGAGGGGGAGAGAGGGGGGGAGAGGGGGGGATTTAAACTAGCGTCTGATAAACCCCTTACCTCGAAAATTTCTCTCCTTCTTACCCCCTCTGTGTTAGCACAGATGATCTTGCTTGTACTAAGATTTCACTATACACGAGGTGCCTACTTGCTTCCTCCGCCATGAGTGCAATGCAAGAACTCTAACTAATGTCCACCAACGTGGAGTCATCTACTGCTGTTGTCCCCTGCGGAGAAAACAGAACGTAGGCCGTGAATGCATTATCTTGAGGCTGTAATGAATTGTTAGTGAGGAAATGATATTTTATAAATAATTATATACCCAATTAATTTGTTTATGCGGGACGCCACTCGCTTTTTATTATCAGAATACGAGAAGCAGCATAATTTCATTCCACTTTAGAGTCAGAAATAATTTCTATTCTTCAGCCAAATAACGTAATACATATTTCCGTAATTACTATCACACTGTTCTCAACTATATGGCAAAATAACCAGAGATTGCCAATAAGGTCTTAACTGTCACCGACCGCGGCAGACAACATGTCTGTCTAAGAAGACTGTCGAACCACCTCATCCTACGGCGAAACCGCTTCGCCCGCCAAGTAAGTTGGGCGCGATCTGAAGATCTCCTGGTGTTTCGGCTGCCTTTTCGTTTAGCAGTTATTCTACTGGTTATTAATACTTGTGAAATGATGGAATGATAGCACGCTGTGAGAGATGCTTTAATATGAAATGCAAGTATCTACGTTATTTAATTTTTCTGGTATTAATAACACAAAATTATCATTTAGGAGCGCAGCTTGGCGAACGCATCTGCCAATCGCGGAGAAGGATCACAATTTAGGCTGTCTCTCTCATGATACCTGAACCGAAAAAACCTTCTGTCATCAGTAACTCACACCACATTATGTCATTATCCCACTGCTGCCTTCTCAAATATTCTGAGAAGAGGTTCTTGTACCTGATTATGATGGCTGTCAAGCCAGAAATATTACAGTGTGATAGGAACAACCATTCGATACAAAATATTTAGTTAAGATCGGTTCTCAAAAGCATATTGAAAGATCTTTACTTCCACTATTTCATGAAAAGGTAGTATGGATCAAAACAAAAGTAAATTGCCTGGGAAATGTGCACCGCCGGCCGGTGTGGCCGTGCGGTTCTAGGCGCTTGAGTCTGGAACCGCGTGACCGCTACGGTCGCAGGCTCGAATCCTGCCTCGGGCATGGATGTGTGTGATGTCCTTAGGTTAGTTAGGTTTAAGTAGTTCTAAGTTCTAGGGGACTGATGACCACAGATGTTAAGTCCCATAGTGCTCAGAGCCATTTAAACAATTTTTTTTAAATGTGCACCAAAAAATGCATACCTTAACGTATGTGCACTTGCTCAGTAGAAGATGTGTGTTTCACAGTAGCGAAGGTGAGCAAGAACTGACAGCTCTTAGCGTTTGCACTGGAGAGATCATATTTAATGAATCATTAATATTGTTTTCGCCCTCTGAAAACAGGGAAAGAGAAGAGCATGCAGTAGAAGAGATTTGTTACAGAGCATCGCACATGAAGAAGTGATCACAGCTCTTAGGTATGCATTTTAGAGCCTATCTTTCCTAGATGTTCTTGGTTCGAGTGATCGTTCCAGTCTTATCCCAGAATAGTGAGTATTCCGCTAGTGGACCACCAGTATAAGGGAAAACGAACATTAGAACAACAATGTAGAAAGAAAAGAGCGCGTAGGTGAAGGTGCGGTGGCAGGTATGATGTGGGAGCAGAAATTTAACAAATCACTCGAAGATTTAGATGGAGACATGGGTCAAGATTAAGTATATCGTCATGATAGCCAGCCATGGCTAGTCCATCTGGTCTGTTAGGTAGACACTGCGCAACACAATTAAGTGATAACTGTGGGGTGGCGGGGCGGGATGTGGGGACGGGGGACAGCTGCGTCCCACTGGGACGTAGAAGTTTGAAAGTGGTGGCGCCCTGTGACGTCACTCACTGACTCGACGGCGCTTGGAACTGCATGGTGTCGACACATGCGAAAAAAAAAGCCGGATCCCTGAAGTGCAGGTGACAAGTAAAGTCAAATAATCGTGTCACATTGGCTCTAAATATCATCACAATTATTCCCAGTGCCGCCGGGGACGTGCCACATGATGGGAAGGTCGTGACGCTAGCTCTTACTCTCATTCACACCTTCTTTTGACGCCTCTCCGATGGAGGACGGACCAGCGATGTTGGGAGTTGAAATCACGCCGTTTTCTTACGGGCATTCGGGAGAAACATTTCACACAAAAGGCAACTCAGAATTGACACGAAAAGGCTTCATGGAAAGGCATAAATGGCGTCAGTGAAACTACCCCTTCCCTTGAGGCGTTGTTTCCCACACGAAAACGCCAGCTCGCAGTGCGATCATTACAAATGTTGATACAGCTCTAACCGTCTGACATTTCAACCCTTCTCTAAGGACATAGTGGGGCGGCATCCCCAGTTAATGAGATCACACCGCTTTGGAGGTCAGCACTACCGTAATTTATGTTCTAAAGTACAGGCTCGAATGACCAGGGCCCATTCGAAAAAGTGATCCTTTAATTGTGCTGCGCAGTGTATAAGTGTGGTGTGCATACTGTAAGACCTTCGGTGCACACACCATCAGATTATGTGACTTGTCGCTCTAACGAAATAGGCGAGTGTCAGCAATATGTCTCGTGGTCTTATTGTGGCGAGTTTATCTTCTGCCATTAGGTCAGACGATAGAAATGCCACTTGCACGCTTAGAGTAGGGGATTGACGGTGACCAACTTTAAACAGTTCATTAATTTTCACACACATTTATTAAAATAATAAAAAGCATAGAAATTACTTAACATGATTCTGAATACTGTTTACATTTGACAATCTGAAGTTTCTTTGGTCTTGGTACGTTAATCTTATTCTCACATATCTCTGATACTTGACAAAGTCTTTATGCATTTATCTTCATGGCTATGTACAGGAATATGATAATCTTATTAGGCGCAGCCAGAAACTTGACTATAGACTGGTACAGACTAATGTAGACTGGTACAGACAGGTGCAGGCTAATGCAGACTAATGCAGACTGACTAATCGGAGGTCTGTACACTCGTTAATACACCTCGCGCGTTCAGGTATCACTGCGCGAGTGTGATCCACGAGGAGAAAAGGTTGTACGTTAGCAGCAATCTCATTGGCTGCGTTACATATTAATACGCGGATAGGCGGAAGCAGAATTTGGCCCGTCTCTAAGACAGCGCTATCGCGTAGTGCGGAGACGGACGAGCGCTACGCCTGCGCTGTTGTGCTTAGTGGGCGCGCTCTATTGGGAAAGTTGTGTACACGCTGACTACGCGGAACTATGTACACAACAATAAGACAGGCTAAGTACGCTCAGGTTCGACGAGGAATGTAACAATTTCCATTCCAAAGATGGTAGACCCTGACTCGTGTGAAAATTATCGAACCATCGGTTTAATGACATAGGCGTAAAATACTGACACAAATTACTTGCACACGGATGGACAAACTGGTAGATGAAGTGCCATGGTTGGCACTGTTCCAATAAGCAGCGCAGCAGTAGCTGTAGTGCTTCGGCACCTGGTGTGAGCCCATCGATGGCGTGCAGGCTTTTTATTTGCGGGGCAGCTAGTAGGAAGAGGAGAGAGTACGGTGCGAGAACAGGCGGGCCGTGACTGGACGGTGGGCTACTGTGCCTTTTGCCTCGTGAACGTACTGTCAGGAGCTAGCCTGGTGAGCTACATTACGCTTGTTCACTGGCAAACTTTGTATCCGGTGTCACGGCCCCCGTTGGGCCTGTGGTGCAGAAGAGTGTTTCTGTGTGGTTTGTGTAGCAATCCTGACCCTCTCAAGCTCTTCGTGTTAGGAGTTACTGCTGTATTTGCTGGATTCTGTCGTGGACGGCACCTAGCTGTAATGACTCCACCAACACTCTGTGTTCTTGTGTTTGAAGCACACTGAGTGTTTCTGTTGACTCTGACATTCCTACGTGTTATTTTCTCAATCCAGGTTGGGTTCACGACAGTCACACTTAATTACCTGGTTGTGCTGGTATTTTGACAGAGCGCATTTGTAGTGAACAGGTGAAGTAATGATAGCCATGATAATAAGAAAATTGATTACCGGTTATTAATTATAATTTTTTGCAGTTTTGATTCCCTAGTACACATATTACTTGAATGAATCCATGTGCTAAATGCCTGCCACGTGTTGGAAGGAGGGCTACGCCAGTGCAACATGCAATGAGCAAGAAAAGCTAAAGTTGTTTGTTTCTTTACATTAACCTAAATATATTGTACCTGTTAGGACAATATTTCGCTCATGTTAGCTAGACATGTAAACAGTAACCAAGCACCTTGATTACCTATGTTTTTCTAATTATTGTACTAGAACGAATTGTATGATAGGAGGTATTTTATTGATCACAACTGTCCCTTTGATTTTTTATAATTTTTGAAGTTAATCTTTTGTAAGCAACTGTTCTTTGCCAGTCTGTTTTAAATAACGAAATACATAATTGTTTGTAACAAACATTTTTGAGTAATTGAGAGGTATGTCGGCGAATGCTGTCTTAATAGAATGTTAGTTGCAAAGATGTTGAATAGCTAGAGGTTAATGTTTTCTTAATTTAGTGCTAGTTACCAACTTACTAAAACAACCAAAGGATTAATGTTTCTTAGATAATCTCTGTTGTCATTGGAACACTGGTTGTTTACCAACTTAGTACTTCACTGTAGTTGGCTGTGAATGCATGTCAAATTGAAGTGTATTCTGTTGACCTACAACCATGTTAAACTTAACTTAAGTTGCGGTATATGTGATTATTCAAATGTGAAACCCCAAAATAGTCATTGCCTAGAAATATGCTACAATGATGACCTCATAGAAGAAAAGTTTTAGATCTGATGTAATGCAGAACATTCTGCTCTTACAATATCTCTCAGATGATAGTTGAAGAAAGGCAACGCTACGATTATACCATCTCTAGATTTCTAGAAAGCTTTTCGCATTGTTGACGGAACTACATTCTTTGAAATTTCGAAGGTAGCAGGAATAAAATACAGTGAGCGAAAGCTTATTTTCAACTCGTACAGAAACCAGGCTGCATGAAAAGCAAAGGCCTTGGAATGTAGTCGCATAAAACCAGGCAATACTGAGATAATTAGATTAGTGAGTGAGACACTAAGTACTAGCTAAGTTTTGATATTTGGGCTGCCAGACAACTGACGACTGCCAAAGCAGAAATGCTGTATAAAGTGCCGAAGGGCGACAGAAAGAAAAGCATTTCCGAAAAATATGAATTTGTAAACATTCGATTTCAATGCAGGTATTAGGAAATCATTTCTGAGGGTAGTGTCCTGGAGTGTAACCTTGTATGGAAGTGAAATGTGGACCATAAGGATTTGAGAGAAGAAAAGCATAGAAACTTTCGAAATATAGTGCTACTCAATAATGTTACAGATTAGATGGGTAGAGAGAATAAGAAATGAGGAGGTACTGATATAATTGCTTGTGGGAATAGGGAGGAATTAATTCAACTTGACTATAAGATGGAGATCGACTGATATTACGCATCGTGAGGAATCAATGGTTCGTCACTTTCGTAATGGAGGGAGGCGTTGTGTATAAATATTTCAGAAGGAGACCAAGACTTCAGTGTAGTAAGGAGGTTGCGATAGTATATTCGTCACAAACAAGCTATCGCGGAAATCGATTAACATGGAGAGCTTCATTAAATCAGCCTACAGACTGAGGACCACAACAAATTCAACAGTAAACGAATTCAAAATGTTACATACCGCATTTCCTAGACATATGCGAAATTCTCCATTAGTTTGTAGGATTTGCACTTTTTCCTTCCAATACTCTGAACGTCACATCTATGATAGTTATGTTGACAAAGTTTGTATGCTGGAACTACATTCTTATTATTACTCTTTATTTTTGATGAGTGTATTATTTGGTGTTGTTGGAAAAAGGTTTTTGTGTGATGATTAATAATACACAGTGGAATAAAACTGTGGAATCGACAATGAAATGTGTGTTGTGGAATTAATGGTACTTTACAATTCAAATCAAGGAAATGACTGCATATTGACGTTTATTAAATCACGCCCTAGATCCAGAAACATAACCAGTTTTATTTAAAACTGAACCTTACAGAGTAAATGTTAGTCCATCGTAAGAACCGTTTGTAGAGTTCAAAGATTCCGATTAACCATAAGAGAAACATTAAATTCTTATACCGGATTACATCAGTAACCATATAGGCAGAAACGGAAGCAACATAGTCCCATCAGTTTCACAACGCAGATGTATGGCACTGATAGCCCCTATATAAATATACAAGCAGGTAATACATCAGAGAGCCCCCTATGTCAAATCTTACTTCTTCTCAAACATAGTTAAGAGAGATAACACCTGTACAAAATTTAATTTCATTGTACTAAAGACACACATTCATTAACCATCTTAGAAACCACACCAAAACGAATGTAGTCTAATAGTTTTATCACATCCATTACTAAATTTATGACCGCCGTGACGATGATATTTGTTGAATTCCAGAGCATTGTTCCCTGGTGAATACGTTTCTAGTCTTTGCTTGAAGCCCATAACTTGTTAATCTGCCGACAGCCCCTCTGTTTTACTCTTTAAATCTAACCAGCGGTATTTCCACCTTTCCTGGCCCAACAACTGTGCTCCCTGCCGCCGTTGGATAAGCAGCTGCAGCAGCAAGTCGTATACTCCTAGCTCACTAATTTGCTACATAGTTTAATTCTTAATTTCTTTGCGTATTTTTGGTACTTGCATTGTTTAATTCATAAATTTCGGGCGTATTATAGTATTTGAGAGTGTAGCATCGCGTTTTAGTACCTGAATAGTGTAAATTCGCGTAGTCTCCTTCCGCCGCCGAGCAGTGTCAGCAGCATTACTGCATTATTGCATTACTGCATTTACTAGGCAATCTTGTATTTTAATAACCGTTTAAATTTTGTCGATTTGTTTGCGCTCTCTGTAGATTAGTTCAGGCGTTCTTTGCAAAACAGTTTTTAGCATGGATAGGGACTGCAACTGCTGTGTTTGGATGCAGGCTGAGTTGGCATCCCTTCGCTCCCAGTTTCAGGCAGTGTTGGCTTCGGTCACACAGCTTGAGGCTGTTGCCAATGGGCATCACTGTTGGGGTCCGGATGGGGGTTTGTTGGGGACGGCCAGCTCGTCCCACGCATCCCCCGATCGGACTACGACTGTGGTTGCCCGGGATACTGCCCGAATTGAGGCTGATCCCTCACCTGTGGTAGAGTGGGAGGTCGTCTCAAGGTGTGGCACGGGGCGAAAGACATTCCGGAGGGCTGAATGGAAGGCCTCTCCAGTTTGTCTGACGAACCGGTTTCAGGCTCTGTCTCAGCCTGATACTGATCTTCGGCCTGACATGGCTGCTTGTCCTGTTCCAGAGGTTGCCCCTCAGTCTGCAAGATCCGGGCGGTCGCAGAGGGTGAGCTTACTGGTAGTTGGGAGCTCCAACGTCAGGCGCGTAATGGGGCCCCTTAGGGAAATGGCAGCAAGGGAGGGGAAGAAAACCAATGTGCACTCCGTGTGCATACCGGGGGGAGTCATTCCAGATGTGGAAAGGGTCCTTCCGGATGCCATGAAGGGTACAGGGTGCACCCATCTGCAGGTGATCGCTCATGTCGGCACCAATGATGTGTGTCGCTATGGATCGGAGGAAATCCTCTCTGGCTTCCGGCGGCTATCTGATTTGGTGAAGACTGTCAGTCTCGCTAGCGGGATGAGAGCAGAGCTCACCATCTGCAGCATCGTCGACATGACTGACTGCGGACCTTTGGTACAGAGCCGAGTGGAGGGTCTGAATCAGAGGCTGAGACGGTTCTGCGACCGTGTGGGCTGCAGATTCCTCGACTTGCGCCATAGGGTGGTGGGGTTTCGGGTTCCGCTGGATAGGTCAGGAGTCCACTACACGCAACAAGCGGCTACACGGGTAGCAGGGGTTGTGTGGCGTGGGCTGGGCGGTATTTTAGGTTAGATGGTCTTCGGCAAGTACAGAAAGGGCAACAGCCTCAACGGGTGCGTGGCAAAGTCAGGACATGCGGGGACCAAGCAGCAATCGGTATTGTAATGGTCAACTGTCGAAGCAGCGTTGGTAAAGTACCAGAACTTCAAGCGCTGATAGAAAGCACCGAAGCTGCAATCGTTATAGGTACTGAAAGCTGGCTTAAGCCAGAGATAAATTCTGCCGAAATTTTTACAAAGGTACGGACGGTGTTTAGAAAGGATAGATTGCATGCAACCGGTGGTGGAGTGTTCGTCGCTGTTAGTAGTAGTTTACCCTGTAGTGAAGTAGAAGTGGATAGTTCCTGTGAATTATTATGGGTGGAGGTTACACTCAACAACCGAGCCAGGTTAATAATTGGCTCCTTTTACCGACCTCCCGACTCAGCAGCATTTGTGGCAGAACAACTGAGAGAAAATTTGGAATACATTTCACATAAATTTTCTCAGCATGTTATAGTCTTAGGTGGAGATTTCAATTTACCAGATATAGACTGGGACACTCAGATGTTTAGGACGGGTGGTAGGGACAGAGCATCGAGTGACATTATACTGAGTGCACTATCCGAAAATTACCTCGAGCAATTAAACAGAGAACCGACTCGTGGAGATAACATCTGGGACCTACTAATAACTAACAGACCCGAACTTTTCGACTCTTTAAGTGCAGAACAGGGAATCAGTGATCATAAGGCCGTTGCAGCATCCCTGAATATGGAAGTTAATAGGAATATAAAAAAAGGGAGGGAGGTTTATCTGTTTAGCAAGAGTAATAGAAGGCAGATTTCAGACTAAGTAACAGATCAAAACGAAAATTTCTGTTCCGACACTGACAATGTTGAGTGTTTATGAAAAAAGTTCAAGGCAATCGTAAAAAACCCACCGTGGTACAACAACAAAGTTAGGAAACTACTGCGAAAGCAAAGAGAGCTTCACTCCAAGTTTAAACGCAGCCAAAACCTCTCAGACAAACAGAAGCTAAACGATGTCAAAGTTAGCGTAAGGAGGGCTATGCGTGAAGCGTTCAGTGAATTCGAAAGTAAATTTCTATGTACCGACTTGACAGAAAATCCTAGGAAGTTCTGGTCTTACGTTAAATCAGTAAGTGGCCAGAAACAGCATATCCAGACACTCCGGGATGATGGTGGCATTGAAACAGAGGATGACACGCGTAAAGCTGAAATACTAAACACCTTTTTCCAAAGCTGTTTCACAGAGGAAGACCGCACTGCAGTTCCTTCTCTAAATCCTCACACATACGAAAAAATGGCTGACATCGAAATAAGTGTCCAAGGAATAGAAAAGCAACTGGAATCACTCAATAGAGGAAAGTCCACTGGACCTGACGGGATACCAATTCGATTCTACAGAGAGTACGCGAAAGAACTTGCCCCCCTTCTAACAGCCGTGTACCGCAAGTCTCTAGAGGAACGGAGGGTTCCAAATGATTGGAAAAGAGCACAGGTAGTCCCAGTCTTCAAGAAGGGTCGTCGAGCAGATGCGCAAAACTATAGACCTATATCTCTGACGTCGATCTGTTGTAGACTTTTAGAACATGTTTTTTGCTCGAGTATCATGTCGTTTTTGGAAACCCAGAATCTACTATGTAGGAATCAACATGGATTCCGGAAACAGCGATCGTTTGAGACCCAACTCGCTTTATTTGTTCATGAGACCCAGAAAATATTAGATACAGGCTCCCAGGTAGATGCTATTTTCCTTGACTTCCGGAAGGCGTTCGATACAGTTCCGCATTGTCGCCTGATAAACAAAGTAAGAGCCTACGGAATATCAGACCAGCTGTGTGGCTGGTTTGAAGAGTTTTTAGCAAACAGTACACAGCATGTTGTTATCAATGGAGAGACGTCTACAGACGTTAAAGTAACCTCTGGCGTGCTACAGGGGAGTCTTATGGGACCATTGCTTTTCACAATATGTATAAATGACCTTGTAGATAATGTCGGAAGTTCCATGCGGCTTTTCGCGGATGATGCTGTAGTATACAGAGGAGTTGCAGCATTAGAAAATTGTAGCGAAATGCAGGAAGATCTGCAGCGGATAGGCACTTGGTGCAGGGAGTGGCAACTGTCCCTTAACATAGACAAATGTAATGTATTGCGAATACATAGAAAGAAGGATCCTTTATTGTATGATTATGTGGAAGCGGAACAAACTGTGGTAGCAGTTACTTCTGTAAAATATCTGGGAGTATGCGTGCGGAACGATTTGAAGTGGAATGATCGTATAAAATTAATTGTTGGTAAGGCGGGTACCAGGTTGAGATTCATTGGGAGAGTGCTTAGAAAATGTAGTCCATCAACAAAGGAGGTGGCTTACAAAACAGTCGTTCGACCTATACTTGAGTATTGTTCATCAGTGTGGGATCCGTACCAGATCGGTTTGACGGAGGAGATGGAGAAGATCCAAAGAAGAGCGGCTCGTTTCGTCACAGGATTATTTGGTAACCGTGATAGTGTTACGGAGATGTTTAATAAACTCAAGTGGCAGACTCTGCAAGAGAGGCGCTCTGCATCGCGGTGTAGCTTGCTCGCCAGGTTTTGAGAGGGTGCGTTTCTGGATGAGGTATCGAATATATTGCTTCCCCCTACTTATACCTCCCGAGGAGATCACGAATGTAAAATTAGAGAGATTAGAGCGCGCACGGAGGCTTTCAGACAGTCGTTCTTCCCGCGAACCATACGCGACTGGAACAGGAAAGGGAGGTAATGACAGTGGCACGGAATGTGCCCTCCGCCACACACCGTTGGGTGGCTTGCGGAGTATAAATGTAAATGTAGAACAACCAGACTGACTGTTAGCAACAGAGACGTAGATTGCAGTCCAGCTGACTCAACGGAAGAGTCCATCTGCCCCAACATCATACAGAAGAACCAGTGTTCCGACCTAAAATACAGTTTGTTTCCACAGTTCCATCAACAGAAATTGTGCAAGCACAATATGCATAAACCAGTCGTTAGTATAACCGTTCTGGAGCAATGTATGTCCACTACGGCAGTCTTCTATTATACCTTTGATTTGCAACAGACACACATTATGCATCGGCTCCCCTGTCTTACTTACGGGAGCTTACAGGGATAGCTAGTCATACATGATATAAGAGCAACTACCCGAAACCCTATGACAACAATCAAGTAAATACAAAATCTTGCCCTGACACATGGATACTTCAGTGAATTCCACATCACAATTTTCATTGAAGGCCCACATACCATTAAAGTCCGCGTTACATTCTCTTTGCTTCGTCGTAGGAGCTAGTGGATAAAGGTTTGCTCAGAGAACACTGCAAGCTTCTAAAGCAACGAACGTACCTCCGGCTACTGTTGCGTCTCTGACCTCTCCACGCGTGTGCTTTGCCGTTCTCATTAGGTGGTCTTGCATCCCACCAGGAGTGTTCCAGTTCTCATTCATGACTGCCTGCCCCTAGCTCAGGCGCAAACGTGAAAGCAGGACAACCTGCCGCAACGAAGACTCACGAGTGGGTGTGTATTGAGTTCATCAATCAAGGCTGACCAACTTGGGTTTCCGCAAGTCTGTAAGCTTCACGGGACCCACACCTGAAGACTGGTAGCCTATCAATTATACGTGACTACAAAGCAGCTAGTTAAATGTTTACGTTCGTAGTTTGACATAGCAGCTCATCGTTGGAAGTAGCAAAATTAACAAACGAAACTTAAGGGAGACTGAGGAGAAATTAAGAATTGAGCAATATATACCTGCCAAAAAACAGCCCAATTCCTACAGGGGAAACGGTTTTCGTGTGTTTATGAGGTAGTTGCAAATAAATCGGAAGATGACTCGCAACGCAAATTGTGTAAAAAGTTACTGCACACTCATTCCGGAACCTCGAGTATCTTACGACATGTTCGTAAATTTGTCTAGCAGTTGCCTCACTACATCATTATTTTGAAAGAGGACAAAGTCTTAGTGGCTGACAAGTGTGTGAAAATAAATGATAAGTGCATGAAGCCTTTTAGCAGAATATAGAACTTCTAAATTTAGGCTAACGTTGACTGAAATAGGAAAAAAAAAAGTTTCTCACTAGATATTAAAAACCACATTCTGGTGGCATACAACTTAGAGCGAAGAAAGCTTGGTATGGAAGAAAAGCTTCTACTTTCATACATGTACTGTTTGATTCAATATAACATGAAAAACGATCTTCGTGTTTACTAAAACGCATTTGGGAAATTTGGAATGAACTAGTGTGGACACTTAGAATGAATTTAGCGAACACATCCTAGAAATATGAAGTAATAGTTAGTATAAATGGTGTCATATTTGGCTGAAACACAATAAGGATAAAGAAACTAGATTTACAAAACCTTACCCAATTGGCGTAGCAGTATAACAGACGTGTTCCGATTCTTAAGCGCAAATGATCTTAACTTTCAGAGATTTTATTGCAGGTGACCTGATGATACTTAGAACTGAGAACAGCCAGTACTAGTGGAAAAGTGTGTGTTTGCCGAGAAAACTGTTCATGTAGATATAAATAAATAAACCCGAAATACGTCAAAAAAGTACAAAATTGTCAATAATGGGCACCATTTTCTGGTCAATGTTATTAGAAAAAGATGCTGATTTAGTCTCGTCTTGTGATACTCGGGTAAAAATAGACTTTTCATCAACATCCACCCGGACCTTACTACCACAAAAACGAAGGCTTACAGAAATAACAGCTTCGTAGAATAGCACAGCGGAAAGACGGACAGACAAACAGGATTCCTTTGGCGTGCTCTGGCTGGGCACAACTTGGATAACCTTGAATGAGAGTAAAACAGCCTACTCCCCAGGCAGTTTGCCTGTCTGGCTAACACGCTAGCATGGGCAGGTTAAAACTGGAATGTTCGCACCCCTGTATCCAACAGACAATGCTACCTGCCCCCTGAGACACTCTCACATTCGACCCTCCAAGTTAATCGATCCATACTCTCTATCGACTAGCAAATGAAATAAAATGATTTTTAAAACAAATAATTGAGTTACACAGAGAAATGACTTCAGTCTAGAAAAATTTATAAATCAGTTGAAACATAGAAAACTCTTAAAGAGAGAACTAATGCAAGAAATTCATCAAGAGCATATATGGCAACAAAGGCGTTAAGCAAATATTAATAGATTTGTTGACAACTGGAATAGGGAAGTACGTCGTGCTGGCCAAATGAAAAATCGTTTAACTGGCAATTATTGTTTATCTTTCACTCATTGTGACGATAAAAATGTATAGTGAAGATGTAAGAGACTGTGACCTTCAACTACATGTCGTCCAATGTCACATAAGGAATAAACTTATGTGTCACTTACCTTGAAGTGACATGGCGAAAAGTACCAGTTAGCACCGCATTGAAACCATGAGAGTGAACTGTGATTCAACATTGTTAACAGTGGCCACTATCTAAAATTATGGGAAACTGATGCACACTAAAGGGTCATTTGTGAATGATGAGCATTAAACAGTAAGTACTTCTTAAGAAACTACTGACACTGTTTTCTAAGGCTTATAAAGATTATTTTGTGAAAATATGGCTTGCAGACGATATTCATTGGGAATATCACTCTAAAATTAGTCCGGGAGTTTTAATAATGGTATAACACAAATGCCAGAAATATGAGTTTGAAGTGTGTCAGCTATTCGTGGCATTTTACCATCGTAACAACTGAATGTGGTGCATGTACAAATATAGTTCTGCGAAGTTAGTAAATGCAGTAGTGCATGAATTCACAAGATTCACTTCTGACAGTATCGTGACAAACAAAAAACTGAAGCGTTTCGTGTAAGCACTGCTTAGTTTGCTATTGAATCAAGATTTAGGGATTTTCAACAAAAGAGATTCTGGGAGAACAGATGAAAAGAAAGGCTGAGACGATGTGTATGTCAGAGCCGCATATAAATAAACTCGCAAATTTATAAGAGGGAGGTCATAGACTCATTAATACATATAGGAAACCGAGTGAAGTAAATCATGAAACCTAAAATCCTAATTTATTCTCGAGTGTCCATTTGATGAAACGCATTCCTCATACCTATGCCCATTGTCTAGCATATTGTAGGTGAGGCAACACCGTTGACATGAAATAGTATCAAACAGAATCATAAAAAGTGACAAAATGCAATCGTTTATATTTGTGTAATATAATAAGTTTACTTCATATTTCAGTAACAACTATAGTTTAGTGATCTTGATGATCATTGCTTTTCAAGTTTAGCTTGCACTGAACCCTCAGATTTTAGTGCACAGAGAGAAATATCAATATCCACGATAAAGCATTGTATTAATGTAGTATTGAGCTGCTTCTTGAGTTTGAACGAGCAAAGTTTTTGATAGTAAGTATTATATATCCGTTGGTGAAGTATTTTATATATGTACTCAGATAAGTGATTTGCTTTTGGAAACGGTGTTTTCCCCTGTGATGTGGGACAACTGGATGAGAAAATTCTGTATGATGAATAGTCATTGCCTCGAGTGCATCGAATGACACCTCCAAAAATGAAAAGTGATTAATAAGATGCGTCCACTTCGGCACATTAATAGAGAAAGCAAAAGGTGTGGATTCCTAGGAAATGACCTGGAGAAATAAGTTACTGATGTGCTGATTGCTGTGCATGACAATGAACTTTTGCGTAAATCTATAAATTTTCTTTTACAACAAACAACAGCTTTACATTGTTGAGGTATTACCTTTCAAATTTAGAGGTTATAAAGATGTATATATTTGTAGACCTGATATAAACTGCAACGCTAAAATATTTCTTGGAATACAATTGTTGTTTGTGGATTTTTGCTTGTAGACTACAAGTCACGATAAACAGGTTGGTTAATGGAAATACTTAATGAAAGTTTATTCGTCAGATTTCTGCTAGTACATGATTTAGAAAGTAAATACCTGTACTCCTAAGACACAAGGTCAATTCAAAGTAACACTGATGATATTTTCTGTCACTAACAGTATCTTCACCTTTGCCACTGATTTTGTGATGTCTAAAATGTTGGCTTGGACTGTGGTTAGTGAACCAAAGTGAACTTTTCGTCTATAAGTGGTTAGGTAACTCGCTTCAGAGATCATTGGAAGGAGAGGACATATTCATCTCCAACAGGACTCTTTCAGTTTAATGACGATGACGTTTGAACGAACCTTATGGCTAAATAGAGCTCTATCCACTTTTAAGTCAATGAAAATCAATTAATGACTATCATTTGACAAAGTTTATAATTGTGTGAGCATAAATTAAATGCTGTCAGTGAAATGATTAATATTTTTCAGTACTTCGGTGTTTGAGTGGGATAATGTTTTAATATTTTATATTCGGGTAGCTCTGCGAAAATGTGACGTTAACTGATACCGTACACAAACGTGTGGCTTAAGGAAGGACGAATATGATTTGAAATATTTAGTCGTGAGGGAGCCTCAAGGCTTGTTCTTCACCATTTGGGTAATTGATGCAATAGGCAAGAGGTGGAAGGAAGTAACTGATGCTGCCTTTCGTTATCACGGTGTGGGCGTTTACTCGTTCGCTTACTATTTTTCTGTCTAATTTAACTGGTTTGTGACAAAATCAAAAAGTGGCTTTCGGTCGAACTGTAAAACCACGGTCACAATATTATGGATCTGTAAACAATGGAGTCCTTTTCGCTTATATATTGTTTATTTATATGTCTGTCAAACTTAATCTCCCGTGGCATATTTGAGAGTAGTATGATGTCAAATAAATCACATCCTTTACTGCAAGTGGTCGACTGCTACACCAAACAAAATCGCAGTGAGCCAAACGTGATTAGAGTCACCCGCGCCACGAACAATATTGTTCAAATTAGGCTAGCCGGCCTGATTGAAATTCTGCTATTGTAAACAGGATTTATATGGAAATTAGCCCGCAAGGGGGTTAATATAATCTGCGGTGTCTGATTGCTCTGCCTCTGCGGTCTAACCTGAGGGCAGACTGGCAGACGTTTAAACAACTGTACTATCATTGCGAGTCTGTGACAAATGGGGTGTGATCGCCACTGATGTTTTAATTACAGTTTAGCATGAATGCTGTTAGGTCATGAAAACGGGGGCACGCTGACGTTAAACGGAAATTGTCGTTTCATTGTGTATGTTGATGTACTGCTACATTATCGTACAAATGGCTTTCAAAATTAAGGTTAGAGAAAAGGAAAATAGAAAAGCATAGTCTCCACTCAACGGAATGTGGTTTAGGTACGAGGGTTGTCCAGAAAGAACCGATCGGTCGCGAAATGGAATCCACAGGAAAAACCAGAAACGTTTTATTGGAAACAGTTAGGTACACCTTCCACCTACTTCTCTACATAGTGTCTGCTCCAACGTTGAGTGCTGTCATAGTGTTGTATCAACTTCCCAATATCCACGTCATGGAAAGCAGCCGCCTGTGCTTTCAGCCAGTTATCTGCACTGGTCTGCAGCTCATTGTCTGTGGAAAAATGTTGTCTTTAGAGCCAGCGGTTCTTGTGAGCAGAGATGACACTCAGGGGGAGCCGACTACGGGTTGTATTGTGGGTGATCAAACACTTCTCATCGGAAAAGCTGCCGGAGCGTCTTCATTGCCCCTGCAGTGTGTGGCCGAAAATTGGCACGAAGAAGTAACTGCTCGACAGTTGTGTTATGTGGGCTGCATGACACAGGCGAAATCTCTAACCAGGCTCTCATACTTGGCGGGAGATACTATTCCCTACGCATCTTTACGTGCTCACTGTTCACTCAAAACTGAAAAGAGCGACGTGAGACGATCGACGGGCGTACTAGAGACACTGCCAAACACATCTGTGCAAAGCTTTACCGGATTTTCCCAGTGGTTTCCGTTTCGCGACCGATCGGAACTTACATTCTGGACAACCCTCGTACCATGGTTGCTTAAAAAGCTGGCTCCAGACTACTTATAATTTATGTATTCTGCCATTTATAGATGGCTTTCTAGTAACATGCCAAATCTTAGGGAGTTGCAAGATGTTTTCTACAAGAACATTAAAAAATCATGGAATCATGCACGCATTTAACAAGCGCGGCGCCCCGCGTTGTAGCCGCGTGGTCTTAGGCAACTTGCCACGGTTCGCACTTCTCCCCTCATCGGAGGTTCGAGTGCTCCCTCAGGCATGGGTGTGGGTGCCGTCCTTAGTGTAAGTTAGTTTAAGTTATATTAAGCAGTGTGTAAGCCTAAGGACCGACGATCTCAGCAGTTTGGTCCCGTAGGAACTTACCACAAATTTCCGAAATATTACCTCGGCGTCAGTGGAAGTTACGAGGATCACTCCAAAAGAAATGCACACTATTTTTGTAAAAATACAGTTTTCATTTTGCATGTGTGGAAGTTTTACAGTGTGTAGATACATCCTTCCCGCTTGTTTTCAAACTTAGTTCAACCTTTTCCCGTGAGTGGGGCCCTCACAGCATGTCTTCAAGATGGCTGCTACACCTAGACTTCGTCAGAAGCAACGTGCTGTCATAGAATTCCTGTGCTGTGAAAACGAGACAGTGGGAAACATCCACAAGAGGTCGAAAAAGGTGTATGGAGATGCTGCTGTCGATCGCAGTACAGTTAGTTGCTGGGCAAGCAAGTTACGTGATGAAAGCGGGCACGGCAATATTGAGGATTGTCCTCGCAGCGGCAGGCCTCGTACTGCACACACTCCAGACAGTGTGCAGAGAGTTAACGAATTGGTGACTCCTGACAGACGCACACAGTGATTTAATTGTCACGCTACTTTGGGACAGGAGAAGGAAGTGTTTGCAGAATACTGAAAGTGTTGGCGTTAAAAAAGGTTTGTGCCAGGTGGGTTCCCAGGATGTTGACAGTGGCTTACAAAGCAACAAGAAAAACGGTATGCAGCGAACTTTTGGAACAGTACGAGAGTGTTGGATATGAATTTCTTGGAAGAATTGTGACAGGTGATGAAACATGGCTCATCATTTTTCACCAGAGACGAAGAGGCAATTAATGAAGTGGCATCATGCAAATTCACCCAAGAAAAAAAAATTCAAAACCACACCTTCTGCTGGAAAAGTTATGGCTGTGGTGTTTTTCGATTCCGAAGGACTCTTGCTTGTGGACATCATGCCAAGTGGAACCACCATAAATTCTGATGCATGTGTGACGACACTGAAGAAACTTCAAGCTCGATTGAGTCGTGTTCGACCACATCGGCAAAAGCAGGATGTTTTGCTGTTGCACGACAATGCACGGCCACATATCAGTCAAAAAACCATGGAAGCGATCACAAGACTAGGATGGACAACACTGAAACACCCGCATTACGGTCCTGACCTGGCTCCATGTAACTCATCTCTTTGGGAAACTGAAAGACTCTCTTCGTGGAACAAGGTTTGAAAATGATTAGTTCCTTGTGCACGCTGCCAAACAGTGGCTCCAACAGGTTGGTTCAGAATTTTACCGTGCAGGTATACAGGTGCTGTTTCCAAGATGGCGTAAGGCAGTTGAGAGAGATGGAAATTATGTGGAGAAATGAACATATTGTTCCCAAAGGATGTATCTACACACTGTAAAACTTTCAAACATGTAGAATAAAAGATGTGTTTAAAAAAATGGAGTGCATTTCTTTTGGTGTAACCCTAGTATTAGGACTACGTGCATTCTCTGAAACTGGTAATTTTGTTCAGGGGATGTGATTGCAAATCAGCAGTCTGACACTACCGACGATAAATCTAGTCTCCTATCAGACTTTAAACTTCTGTGCAGAATTTTACATGCCCTCTCTGGTGAGCACACTGTTACACGCTGGGTTTATTGGATCCGGATTGCGTTTGCAACTGCCGGCCGCCTGTCGTGTCGCGACTGATGGTGAGTAGCCGGGTGTCACCAGGTGTTGCTCGCTGTCTAAGAGATGCCAGACAATGCCGACGCAACGTAAGCAGGCATCAGATAGCCGCTGAATGGAAGGAGAGCTGAAGTTCAAAGGGGCGAACGAAACCCGATCCCCTTCTGGATTCGGTGCATTTTCTCGTCCTCCTACGTACTGTGTGCTAGGTCCAGGAACAGTCTCAGTGTTTTCTAGCAGCTTCTGGTTGAGGTCTTAAGATGCCTAGTTGTGAAAATCCATGACTAAATGACAACAGACTCCTTTGTTATTCATGCTCTAAAGCTTTTAGCTTTCGTGCAGCATCTTAGGACAGCCTGCTACACCGCATTGCCCTAGTTAAGTTACACTTACTCTCGACCAAGGGAATTATACGCTACCTCTCGGGACGTTGTCGACATCCCAGCTGCTTACTGAAAATATACCAGATAACCACAAAAACTTTAGAATGTGGTATAATGGACTCCACAGATAAAATTGTCTGGGAGTGTGCCATTAGGCAAGACGTTACAGATCAGGATAGAAACGCCTTTGACAATGTACCATTCTACAACATAATGAGATGTATCCATGGCAAAAGCTGAATTTGTTGACAGCCATAATATCAGCTTAAGAACTGCAAGTATACATAGGTGAGGACAACCTAGAAGAACAACAGGCAGAGGTTAGGGCACACTTGCGCGGATGTACAAGCATTACTTTTGGAAATTTTTAATTTTTAGGTTAGATGTATCGTGTTTATAACTGCTTGGTCCTTTTTATTTTGTCCACCATTCTTTTGAATGGTTTGATGCGGCCCGCCCAAACTCCTCTCCTGTGCCAAAAATCTTCATCTCACAGTAGACCCTGCAACCGACGTCCTCAGTTACTTGCTACATGTACTCCAATCAACATTTTCCTCTACAGTTTTCATCCTCTAGTAGCTTTGAAGTTATTCCGTGATGTCTAACATTTGTCCTACCATCCTTACCCTCCTACGTGTCGTGTTTTCAATATATCCTTTCCATCGCCGATTCTCCAGAGAACCTCTTCATTCTTTACCTTATCACTCCACCTAATTCTCAACTTTCTGCTGTAGCACCACATCTTGGGTTCTCTACTTTTCTGCTTTTCTGGTTTTCACTACCGTAAAATGCTGTGCTCCAAACGTACATTCTCAGAAAGTTCTTCCTCAAATTATGACCTATATACTACGAGACTTCTCTTTGACAGGGATGTCCTTTTTAGCAGTGCTAGCTAGCTTTTTATTCTCTCTTTGCTGGCTAGGTAGCAGAATTCCGTAATTTCATCTACTTCGCGATCACAATTCCAGATGTTTTCTCGGTGCACTACTCATTACTTTCGTATTTGTTCGATTTACTCAGAATACGTATTCTGCACTGATTACACTGTCCATTCCATTCGGCACATCCTTTAGTTCGTCCTTACTTTCACTGAGGATTGCAATACCATCAGCGAATCTTGATATCCTTTCACCTTGAATTTTAATTCCCTGTTGAAAGTTTCTTTTAATTCCGTCGATGTTGCTTCGATGTATAGATGGAACAGCACGAATGAAAGACTACATTCCCTTCTTACACCTCTCATAATAATAGAACTTCGTTCTTGGTCTTGTTGTATATCCCCAGTTTTTCCCTATAGAGTTCCTCTAATATTTTTTTCCTGAAGTTCGAATACCTTGCACCATATTGCTTTGTCGAACGCTTCTTACAGGGCGACAAATCATATGAATATAATTTTAAAAATTTTGATTGAATGTTATCTGTCCCTTCTGCCTCATTCTATTTTAAGTCTTCCAAAGCTCATTTTAATTCTCATTCTAACACTGGATCTCTATGTCATCTATATTCCTGTTCCGTCATCTATTAGGGCATCAGTCACACGTACTGAGTAACACTTTCAGTATCCTCATACACTTTCTCTATCGCTTCATCTTCAATGTACCCTTGTCACGTATTCCCTCTCTCCTCTGCTTTCATCAGTGGAGTTACAATTCCGCTTAAAACGTTTAATTTCACCTAATATTGTTTGACTTTTCCATATACTGAGTCAATCCGTCCGAAAATTATTTACTTTTCATTGCTTCACATTTTTATACAGCCATTTCACCTGCCCTACGCGGCAATTCCTGTTTGTTCCATTTATAAGTGACTTGTGTTTCTATATTCCTCAATCAACTTATGTATTTCTTCTGTTACCGATGGTTTCCTCGCAATAACATCTATCAACCTATGTGTTTCTGTCCAACTTCTTTGGCTGCTATTTTTAGAGTTGATACATTCCTCTTCATCTGCATTGCCTACTGAGCTATTCCTCATTGCTGTATCTATAGCCTTAGAGGACTTCAAGTGTGTCTCATCATATCTTAGTACTGCCGTACTGTGTTCTGGGTCTACATATCTGTTCCAGGGCACACCTAACGATCCAGTATCTGTCTTCGGAGTCTCTGCATGACCATGATGTAATTGAAATCTCATCGTATATCCCTTTCTTTCGAATTATACCTTCTTCTCCTGTGATTCTTGAACAGATTATCCGCTATTACTAGCTAAATCTCACTGCAGAACTCAATTAGTATTTCTCCTCTCTCATTCCAAGTAACAAGCCCATATTCTTCGGTAACCCCTTTTCCTGCTCTTTCCCCTACAACCGCACTCCAATTCCCCATGACTATCCAGTGTTCGTATCACTTTACGTTCGGAGTTATCCGTTCAATATCCTTATATACTTTCTATATCTCTTAATCTTCGGCCTTCGTCGTCGGTATGTATACCTGAACTATCGTTGTTGGTGTTTGTTTGCTGTAGATACTGACGTTAGTCTTATAACATGTTTATTAAAGTATAACTTGAACTCAGCATTATGCTTAAGAGTGAGAAATTATTTTATAAAGGCACACCCCGTGTAGATAAAGATGCCCCGGCTATGGAACAAGCTTATGCACCTATGGGACATAGTTTACGCTTGTCATAGAGTACAATAACAAGTAAATGAAGCGCAGTATTAAAATTTTCAAAATATGTTTTATTGACAGCAGACGAAGTTGCAGGCTTGTGAGACGCCCTGGTGCACCCTAAGGACAGGACAAGTAGTAAGAATTGTGGAAGTGGACCAAAATGAGCGGCTGTCAGTTACACTCCAAACATAACACTTTATTTAGTTGTCCAAACATTACAGGCAACTCCTAAGCTTGACTATCGACTGAAAACGTCTCTAATTCTAAAACAGCTGAAGGCACATGAGTTAAATACAACTGCTATGAATTTGTTTTTTTGTGTTTTTGAGACGGAGGGCTCTAGAGTTTAACCTTAAATAGTATCTAAGGCCAAGTAATGTATGACTTGACTAGTCAGATAGATTAAGTTTTTTAAAAGCGGCTGAAGGTCGATAAATTTAAAACAACATATCTGTAATAACCTTTCAGTGGGCAGAACGCCCAGGCTTTATGACCAGTAAGAAACCTTACTCCAAAACGGCTGAAGGCCTTTGTTTAAAGAAAAACTGCAACCAATTTTCCAAGGCAGAAGGCCCAAAGCTTTTAACCTTAAATAGTATTTAAGCTCAATTGATGTAAGACTTGATAAGTAAGAATCCAAAATTTTAAAGCGGCTGAAGGCCAATCATTATGAGAACAATACAACTACGATAAATTTTCAACAGGCAGATGGCCCACAGCTTTACCTTGAATTAATGTAATACTTCATAAGTCAGAACCTTAAAACTTAAAGCAGCTGAGGGCCCATGCTTTTAATAAAAGAATACAACTACAATAAATTTTTAACAGGCAGAAAGCACACGGCCTTATCTTCCAAAAGGTAATACTTGATAAGTGGGATCCTTAAAACTTAAAGCAGCTGGAAATAAATGGTTCAAATGACTCTGAACACTATGCGGCTTAACATCTGAGGTGATCAGTCCCCCAGAACTTAGAACTACTTAAACCTAACTAATCTAATTACATCACACACATACACGCCTGAGGCAGGACTCGAATCTGCGACCGTTGCGGTCGCGCCGTTCCAGGCCGACGCGCCTAGAACTGCTCGGCCATAGGGCCGGCTAAAGTGGCTGAAGGCCAATGCTTTCAATAACAATACACTACAATAAATTTTCAGCAGGCGGAAAGCCCACAGCTTTATCTTCAAAAAGGTAATACTTGATAAGTAAGATCCTTAAAAAAAAGCGTATGAAGGCCGATGCCTTAAAACAGTACAATAAATTTTCAACAGGCAGAAGGCCCAAGCTTTGTCTTCAGACCGTGTAAGACTTGCCCAGTTTAGAAAAACCTGCTTTTAAAACTGCTGAAGGCTTTTGATTTTAAAAACACAATTACAGGCATACAAATTCCAATCATCAGCTATGAGCCATTAAAAATACACAATTTACCTCCAAAGAGAAAGGCAGTATGGGCAACGGCGCTCAGAAGTTTCCAGTGGGCTCGGTCTGCCCTTGAAATCTTAACGTTCGCTTAGGTGACACAAAAAGTCTGTCCAATTATACTCGATCCACCGGCAACACAACCAATAGACAGTCAGGGATCGACCGACAAGACGACTTGCTACGCACCGACCAGTATACGAGAATTCCAAAGCCAAAATGTTACTGTCACAGTCGCCCACAACCAAATACACTCCTGGAAATGGAAAAAAGAACACATTGACACCGGTGTGTCAGACCCACCATACTTGCTCCGGACACTGCGAGAGGGCTGTACAAGCAATGATCACACGCACGGCACAGCGGACACACCAGGAACCGCGATGTTGGCCGTCGAATGGCGCTAGCTGCGCAGCATTTGTGCACCGCCGCCGTCAGTGTCAGCCAGTTTGCCGTGGCATACGGAGCTCCATCGCAGTCTTTAACACTGGTAGCATGCTGCGACAGCGTGGACGTGAACCGTATGTGCAGTTGACGGACTTTGAGCGAGGGCGTATAGTGGGCATGCGGGAGGCCGGGTGGACGTACCGCCGAATTGCTCAACACGTGGGGCGTGAGGTCTCCACAGTACATCGATGTTGTCGCCAGTGGTCGGCGGAAGGTGCACGTGCCCGTCGACCTGGGACCGGACCGCATCGACACACGCATGCACGCCAAGACCGTAGGATCCTACGCAGTGCCGTAGGGGACCGCACCGCCACTTCCCAGCGAATTAGGGACGCTGTTGCTCCTGGGGTATCGGCGAGGACCATTCGCAACCGTCTCCATGAAGCTGGGCTACGGTCCCGCACACCGTTAGGCCGTCTTCCGCTCACGCCCCAACATCGTGCAGCCCGCCTCCAGTGGTGTCGCGACAGGCGTGAATGGAGGGACGAATGGAGACGTGTCGTCTTCAGCGATGAGAGTCGCTTCTGCCTTGGTGCCAATGATGGTCGTATGCGTGTTTGGCGCCGTGCAGGTGAGCGCCACAATCAGGACTGCATACGACCGAAGCACACAGGGCCAACACCCGGCATCATGGTGTGGGGAGCGATCTCCTACACTGGCCGTACACCACTGGTGATCGTCGAGGAGACACTGAATAGTGCACGGTACATCCAAACCGTCATCGAACCCATCGTTCTACCATTCCTAGACCAGCTAGGGAACTTGCTGTTCCAACAGGACAATGCACGTCCGCATGTATCCCGTGCCACCCAACGTGCTCTAGAAGGTGTACGTCAACTACCCTGGCCAGCAAGATCTCCGGATCTGTCCCCCATTGAGCATGTTTGGGACTGGATGAAGCGTCGTCTCACGCGGTCTGCACGTCCAGCACGAACGCTGGTCCAACTGAGGCGCCAGGTGGAAATGGCATGGCAAGCCGTTCCACAGGACTACATCCAGCATCTCTACGATCGTCTCCATGGGAGAATAGCAGCCTACATTGCTGCGAAAGGTGGATATACACTGTACTAGTGCCGACATTGTGCATGCTCTGTTGCCTGTGTCTACGTGCCTGTGGTTCTGTCAGTGTGATCATGTGATGTATCTGACCCCAGGAATGTGTCAATAAAGTTTCCCCTTCCTGGGACAATGAATTCACGGTGTTCTTATTTCAATTTCCAGGAGTGTATATATTAAGCTGTCAAAACTACACACCATATTGGACAACGACAACAGGTGAGGAAAGGACACTGCCTGAATTCCCGTCAGCGACTTGGGCAGGTAACCAGAATACTAACGGCCACAAGGCAGAAAATTCCGCTGGTGCACTTGAATTTCGTATCGACAAATATAGTTAATTTCACCACATGGGGGCTAAATCTTCGCCTACTCGAGGACTCGCTGTTGCTCCCAAGAATGCCGCCAACAGCGAACCACCAACCAAGGGGACAACGTGAACAGACGTGGCTTCGTTAATTAAATCACCACTCAACTTTCATGTCCTGGGTCGGTGAGCCACGAACCTCGTAGCACTCGTAACAGGTCCCACGTGCTATGACACTGCATAGAGACCGCCAGCGGACCCGGCCGACTGCGCCATGCGGAGATATGTTTGCTGATCTGCTCCAGCCGACCGACTCACTGCCAATACGCAGACAACATTTAAAATAAGTTGTCAGTGGAAATGACACCAACTACACCAACTATACATACAGTTTGACAAACACTTGCACGAAGACTTGAACGACACTCTGCAGTGGCTGTGCAATCACACACACACACACACACACACACACACACACACAGCCAACCCATAAGCGATCGGCGAGGCAATTCACGTCGTCCAGTAGCACGACTGACCGACGATCCACGAAGACTGTGCCCGGCTCAAGAGATGCGTGGCGGTAACGGTCGCCGATCCATGGACATCCAGGCCTCACTGCTGCTCCACACCAACTGAACTAGTGCTGCGTTCCTACTCCACGACTGGCAGGTCTGAACTGCCCTCCTGACACCTTCCAACTGAATCCACGACAGACGACAACATGGAAGTCATAGCAGTGTAGCAAAGATAACACGTGAGGGCTATAGCGATAGGCGCTGCTGCTGCCGCTGACGGGCAGACAAAGCAGCAATTCAGTGACAACAGAAATTGAAACTATCGTAACGAGGTGACAACATGAAAAAAAAACGGGATGTAAAGTAAGAGATGGCACAAGCGCGAACCACGCACGGCTCAGCTTGCTTACACCGCTTAACATGGTAGAACACAAAAATTTTACTGGCAGTGAACCAAACTTTTGCGAACTTCCATCTATTACCACAATATGACCTGGATAGCGGTCTGAAGGCCTATTCATCATCATTACTATGGTTAGAACTGATGCACACAAATATAGCGTGTATCCGCTGTCACAATAGTCGTAAGCCGACGTCTTACATTGATTAACTGGCGTTATTGTTTATTTAGTTTTGATTGGTTGTACCGTTTCAAGCAGTAAATGCAAAGACAGTATGAAGCCTCTTCAAAAAAGTGTTGCAGGTTATAAGAGAAAGGAAGAAGAACTAGATGAACTTCCGTTGAGACGGAAGTCCTTCCTAACAGGCTCTTTAGAAGACCTAGTTTGTGAGGGGAAAGTGAGACAAAACAGTATATTTAAAATGATACATGACATAAAGGAAAAAGCGGAAATTACGAGGCAGACGTCAGAGGTGCATAGAGAGTTGCAAAGTGAAAACATACCTTTGGGCAGAACATTAATGGCGACATCAGAAGTAGGCCTATCCACATTTTCCGTTGTTCTTTCTTTTAACAATTTCGTGCCATCATCAGCTCTTGCTCTCGTATAATTGATTCTTTCTGCTTGAAGTTTATTAGGTTCAAATAGCTTTTTTGCTAATTTCAGCATTTTATTCTTCTGTACTTCAGTTTTAACAGCGTAAGCCTGCCATGTCGCATTTTTGAAATAGTTACGAAACTACTTTAGTGTCAACCCACCCACCCACACCCACCCACACACACACCCACCCACACACACACACACACACACACACACACACACACGCACGCACATCCACACACACACACACACACACACACACACACACACACACACACACACACACACACTCAACCGAGTGAGGTGGCGTAGTGGTTATTACACTGGACTCGCATTTGGGAGGAGGTCGTTTCAAACCCTCGTCCGGCCTTCCTGATTAAGTTTTCCCGTGATTTCCCTAAATCGCTACATGTTTGGTAATCTCCCAGAAACCATCCAACCAACCATACACACACTGAAACTCAGCCTCACATTTATTCTTTGCTCCAAGACAATAACTCAACTGGCGCCGTGAATTTTGTGAAAGCTCCCGCTAGATGGCAGAACTAAGATTACATTGTCCGTGGAGCTTTGTCAAGATAAGTCCCCGTGAACGCAGCTCTGCGTAAACGTGTGCCGGTCTTCCGTACATCACGGCAACGAGACCGAACACAACAGAAATCCTGCAACACTCCTACGGATTGCCTGACTGCCTGATAGCCATATATTAGACTCAGCAACCTCGGTAGTACTGCAGCACAGCCCTCTGAATCCAGATTTGTGCCTTAGCACGTCGTAGACCGACAATCCAAGTAAAATGAGGAAACTCTAATTTATACGAGGGAATTCTAAGAGTAACTTACGCATTATTGTGTCAGGCCACGTAACTGTTTCTGAATGTAGCACTACACGTCAACGTGACAGAGATACATGATACAGTTTTGCGATATAGCCAGCAAGTGTATGCAAACAGTACCCGGAACGTTCTACCAATTATTCAGATCCTCGATGCTAGAAATGCTCTCTTTGGTCACGGAGTCATTTGAGAACTACTGCGTTAAGGTCTTCATCGTCGGAAAATCGCTTTCTCCACAGATTTTGTTTCACTTGCCAAGAAGATTGAAATCGTATGATAAAATATCTGGGCTTCCTGATCAGCTTCACCCAAGTCTATGTTGCCTCGGTCAAATTGCTGGCGCCATTTCACTATGACTGGACGCAGCATTGCATTTAGCCCATATTCCGCCGGAATTTTACCTTGGCTCTGCGTGCAATTTAGACGTTCTGCCCACAAGAATGGTACTGTCCGCAGTACTTCAGCTTTGGAGTTGGTATGTTTGTAGTTGCCGCACCGTTTCACCCGCACACTGTGATGCACCTGTTATCCGTATGCAAGGTAAACTGTGTCTATAGGAATCACAGTGAGCTGTGTTACTGCTCAAATTACGTGCTAGAGAAACCAAAATTGTAATTTCACCACAGATACTCAATGGAGATAGGAAGACAGAGATCTTTTCTGATGGACGAACTCGTGGTTGGTAGATAATTTTAATTTCAACTACAGGACAAATTTCATTATTACAGACATACAAAATCAGAATAACAATATAAAAATTTGATTCGGATCTTTGTTCTCTTATAAAAATTTGCAATTGCCTTTAACCAGAAAACTATGTGATTGGATCACGAATTAATATAAGAAGCAGTATTTTAAAAATAATAATTAGATCTGATTGGAGAAGGATTGCAGACAGTAACCACCATAAGCACACTATAAGTTCATTGCTTACGTAACCAAAATTTGCACAACACTAATTGTTCAGCTTGAGTTACTTCAGAAAAGATCTCGTCCGTCCCGGCATAGAGGCAGGATACTTAACTAAAGGATGGAAGCGCGGCTTCTACACGGTGATACTCGGAACAAACGAGTAGAAAGCAACCGCCAAGCAATTTCGAAGATGATGAGGCTGCAAGCCAGGGCAGAAAACACGCCGAACACACACACGATTTCAGCCTGCCCGCCAAGGTGACAAACACCGTCTGTCCCACATAGCAGACCATTTCTGTAACAGCAAATAATTCACGCGGCTGACAAGTGCAACTCCTGCTTCACCTTTTTAAAAACCATGCAAGGCTTACTCACTACGTCATTATCTGGAACATAACTGATAACCAAACTGAGACATATACCGAATAAAAGAACAATTAAAATTGCACTGACTTAACAAAAGCTCTGGCCTTCATATTAAAAGAAGTCTAATACCAACCTGGGCGAAGAGCACACTAATTAACATACTACGAGGGTGAGTCAAATGAAAACCTTAAATATTTTTAAATATTATTTATTGTGCAGAAGTGGTGCAAAGCTGAATCGCTTTTCAGCATAATCTCCCCCACGCTCAATGGAAGTCAATTTTTGGCTCTGAGCACTATGGGACTTAACAGCTGTGGTCATCAGTCCCCTAGAACTTAGAACTACTTAAACCTAACTAACCTAAGGACATCACACACATCCATGCCCGAGGCAGGATTCGAACCTGCGACCGTAGCTGTCGCGCGGTTCCGGACTGCGCGCCTAGAACCGCGAGACCACCGCGGCCGGCCAATGGAAGTCCTCCAGCGCTTACAAAGTGCATAAATTCCTTTAGAAAAAAATTCTTTTGCTGGTCCGCACAACCACTCATGCACCGTGTGGCGTACCTCTTCATCAGAACGGAACTTCTTTCCTCCCATTGCGTCTATGAGTGGCCCAGACATATTTAAATCACATGGGACAAGGTCTGGTGAGTATGATGGAAGAGGAAGACACTGAAAATGCAGGTCTGTTATTGTTGCAACTGTTGTACGGCAGCCAGCCGCGGTTGCCGTGCGGTTCTAGCCGCTGCAGTCCGGAACCGCGGTACTGCTACGGTCGCAGGTTTGAATCCTACCTCGGGCATGGATGTGTGTGCTGTCCTTAGGTTAGTTAGGTTTAAGTAGTTATAAGTCCTATGGGACTGATGACCTAAGATGTTAAGTCCCATAGTGCTCAGAGCCATTTGAACCATTTTTTTTGTTGTTGTACGGGAAGTGTGGGCCCATGCATTGTCATGTTGAAAAAGGACTCCTGCGGACATAAATCCACGTCTCTTCCATTTGATTGCAGGCCGCAGATGATTTTTTAGATCTGTGTATGATGCACTGGTGACAGTGGTCCCTCCAGGCATGTAATGCTCCAAAATTACGCCTTTTTCGTAGCAAAAGAGAGTCAGCATAACCTTTCCTGCTGAAGGTTATGTTCGAAACTTCTTTGTTTTTGGTGATGAGGAATGGTGCCATTCCTTGCTCGCTCTCTTCGTTTCCGGTTGGTGGAAGTCAACCCAGGTTTCGTCCCCAGCAACGATTCTTGCAAGGAAGCCATCATCTTCTCGTTCAAAGCGCCGAAGATATACTTCACAAGCATCAACACGTCGTTCTCTCATTTCAGGAGTCAGCTGCCGTGGCACCCATCTTGCAGATACTTTGTGAAACTGGAGCACATGATTCGCTATGTGGTGTGCCGACCCATGACTAATCTGTAAACATGCTGCAATGTTATTCAGTGTCACTCGGCGGTTTTCCTTCACTATGGCTTCAACTGCTGCAATGTTCTGTGGAGTCACAATTCGTTGTGCCTGACCTGGACGAGGAGCATCTTCCACTGAAGTCACACCATTTGCAATCTTCCTTCTCCAATCCTGGACTTACTGCTGTGACAAACATACATCACCGTACTGAACCTTCACTCCTCGATGAATTTGAATAGGTTTCACACCTTCACTACGCAAAAACCGAATAACAGAACGGTGTTCTTCCCTGGTGCAAGTCGCAAGTGGGGCGGCCATCTTTATACTGATACTGCGACGGTATGTGTGCATCTGTACTTTGCTGCCACCTACAGGCCATTCTGCACGCTGTTTGTAGCACGCTTACCGACTTACAGGATAATGGCGCGAATTTTCGATTTGTTATTACAAATTTAAGGTTTTAATTTGACTAACCCTCGTACATCAAATTAACACTGCAAGGAACCTTTAAAACAAGTTGTAAAACTCTACTAACTTTGCATTTTCCGAAATAATTAAACTCCGCTCCGCAGAAACCACACTTCGAAGCCTTAGACTTCGGAAGTTCAATACAACATTCCCCTATTCGGAACGATGCTTAGCTGATCTCCGGCAGATACAACGTGCCACCATAAGTTTCACAAATCTTCACAGGTTAACAGCAGAATACGAATCATACGTAACTTAATGCTTCCAGTTACGCGACGAGAAGATGTCCGGCATGAGATGACGGACCCGCCACCGTTTCGCACGTAAACGCGGCGACTTATCAGCGCCGTACACCTGGCGCGCGGCAAAATGGCAAGGACGGCGAGGACGGCGAGGCCCAGGCACAGCGGATAGAGACGAGGGCCTGCTTTCAAAGCAAGTTGCCTCGTTGAACGCCGAACAGAGAGAGACCTCGGCCACACACCTAGCCGCAAAACCAAAGGCGGAACAGTCAGAGATACAAGAGCAGACGAGTGTCGAAATCAGGGACGCAAGTGGAGCGTAAGGCGGGCCGCAAGATGAGGCGCAGGCCCGTGAGATGACGCAGGGGGGCTCACGCCAAATTCCTCACGGCAACGTTTGTCACGGCGACAATCATCGCAAGTTGGATCGCAGTTTCAATACGCAGTTTGCTGAGGAACTTTGGCTCTGGCATAGATGGCGACTACTTCTGCTATGTTAATAGATATAAGTTCAGAATGGGGAAGAGTATCTGGTGAGAAAAGCCCTTGCTGTCGCCAGGGCTACCGTATATAAAGCGAGAAGTGGGCAAATTTCATTATTATCAATTAACAGAAAGCGTATTTTCGCATACAGACATTAGGAGAAACAGAATGCTATTAGTCATCAGGACTATCCGACAACAAATCAATTTAAACAGTGCTCATAGAACTTTGTCTCATTCTCTTAATATATATATATATATATATATATATATATATATATATATATATATATATATATATCAAAAATGTACTCGGACGACAGTTTCGATTCTATATTGATATCAAAGACGCGGTTAAATCCATCTATTCCGTTTTCACTGGTAGATATGGAGGGCTACACGCTAGTAAGGAATGATATTGTAAGGAACCTAAGCATCTTTTTTGATAAACATTTAACCAGGACAGAGCACATCACCAAAATTTGCTACAGAGTTTTTACAATGTCAATGTAGAATGTTAACAACAAATTGCATTGCAATGTGTCGTTGGCCACTTCATCCCACTTCTCAGCTTTCAAATTCGTTTTCAAGTACTCTTCATGGCTTGTATCATACACATCTTTGCGAACACGTACGGCTTCATTTAGCTTTCCTTCCATTTCAAACTACCAAGAGCCAGAACCTCCGTGAGCCTCGCAGTAAACTGCGTACAGGGAGACTGCGGTGCGCAAGGTCACCAAGCGCAGAAACTGCGTCACGTCACGCTGCGCTCTAACGTGCGCAGGACCATTCAGTTGTGTGGTTCGCAAAAACTCACCGTGAGTCACCCTGCGTCACCTCACGGACCTGCGTCTCATCTTGCGGCCAGCCTTAACTAGCGCCAGTCGCCACGGCTCACTCTGAAATTGCACTCTCTAATGACAATGCGCCACTGTTGTGCAATTGTCTTAGCGCTTAGCGTGAAAAGGCACGTGTAACTTATTTTTTTAAGTTATTATGTACTAGCCCACCCGGTTGGCCGTGCGGTCCAACGCACGGCTTTCTAGCCGGGAAGGAGCGCCTGGTCCACGTCACGAATCCGCCTGGCGGATGGCTTTTAGGCGGTTTTCCATCTGGGCCTCGGTGAATGCTGGCTGGTTCCCCTTATTCCGCCTCAGTTATACAATGTCGGCGATTGCTGCGCAAACAAGTTCTCCACATACGCGTACGCCACCATTACTCTACCACGCAAACATAGGTGTTACACTGGTCTGGTGTGAGACGTTCCCTGGGGGGTCAACCGGTGGGCAAACCGCACAATAACCCTGGGTTCCGTGTGGGACGGCGGAGGGGTGGACTGCGGTATTCGTCGTGGGGTTGTGGACCGCTGCGGCTGCGGCGGGGACGGAGCCTCTCCGTCGTTTCTAGGTTCTTAGTTAAGATAAAATACAATACTATGTACTAACACATTTTGAATTTTGCATTAAAACTTTAAGTTTTATATTCGTATAAACCAAATCATGTGAAACATTTCGTCAGTTCTTCTATCTACACTGCCGGAAAAAAATCGCAGCACTAAGAAGCAGTTGTGCAACGAACGAAGATTGGTAGGCGCGTTCCACATCTGAAAGATGATGTCTATTAAAATTTCTCTCCAGCCGCACAAGAGTGGCTCTATTAGCGCCACTGTGAGGATGAAATCAAGTATACTTTAAATACAAACTTTAACGGCGTGTAGGTACGGCAATAATTGCTGTTGCTGATGCAAATTATGCTCGCGTGTCAACATCCATTCCTACTGTAAATATATGGTGTGCTCATACAATAAATCCAATTAATCCAATTGATAGTATGGCGTAGATTATACCGAGTATTCCAAATGATTCATTTTTCCCTCTTTCTTGGTGCACAATGAGTGAAATAATACCAGATCCTGGTAAAATGAAAATGTAAACTTCTGGGTGCCCAAAGAATCAGAATAGGTGTAGATACAGAATCGGGTCTCCTCCTCCTGCAGGATCAAAGAATGATGTGTTTAGGTTTAGGTCTGTTAGTAATATAGTAATAGCTCCTGCTAAAACTGGAAGTGAAAGTAGAAGAAGAAGGACTGTGATGGCTACAGACCAAACAAATAATGGTGTTTGGTCTAAAGTTATACTTTCTGATCGTATATTAATTGCTGTTGTAATAACGTTTACTGCACCAAGAATTGATAATACACCTTCTAAGAGTAGTGAAAAAATCGCTAGATCTACAAATGCACCCCCGTGTGCAATAGCTCCTGCAAGAGGGGGGTAAACTGTACATCCTAAACCAGCATCTTTACCTACTATAGACGATGTAAGAAGAAGGGTTAATGAAGGTGGTAGTGATCTAAAACTTATATTTTTTATTCGTGGAAATGCCATATATGCCGCACCAATTATTAATGGCACAAGTCAGTTACCAAATCCACCAATTATAATAGGCATTACTATGAAGAAAATTTAATGCAAATGCGTGGGCTGTAATAATTACGTTATAAATTTGGTCGTCTCCAATTAGAGATCTTGGCTGACCCAATTTAGCACGAATAAGTATTCTTATTGATGTTCCTACTATTCCTGCTCATGCTCCAAATAAAAAATATAAAGTACCAATGTCCTTATGGTTGGCTGAGAATAATCATTTATGCAATAAGATGGCTGAATTTTAGGTGGTAGACTGTAAATCTACTTACATTTTCTCTCTTACCATGGTTTGGACATGGTGAGTTGGTATTAGTCAAGAATGCCTTTAAGGCGACAAAGAATCCATTGTCACTGGGTTTGAACAACGTCGTGGAACAGGAAAACGTGAGGCTGGATGTTCCTTACGCGATATTGCAGAAAGACTTGGCAGGAATGTAGCTACTGTTCACGGCTACTGGCAGCGATGGTAACGAGAATGTAAGGTCCCAAGAAGACCGGGCTCCTGTCGGCCACAGGGCACTACCGACAGGGAAGTCCATCACGTTCGGTGTATGGCTCTGCAGCAACGAACTGCATCTGCAACAGCTGTCTGAGCAGTATTTGGTACCACCGTGAGACTGTTACCAATCTGTTACCTCAAGGAGAGCTCCAAACCAGGCGCCCTGTAGCGTGCATTCCATTGACGCCAAACCACTGTCTCTTGCGACTTCAGTGGTGTGGATCGCGAGCTCACTGGATGGCATGGTTAATGATGAAAGTTTATTCAGTCTCACTGCCAGTGATGGCTGTGTTCTGGTTAGAAATTGAGGGACTGCGATCGACCTGTCTGCATGCTGGACACACCGGACCTACACCTAGGGTTTTGGTATGGGGTGTGATTTCTTATGGCAGAAGGAAGAAGGAACACTCTCATAGGTATGAGACGCTCTCTGCAAAATTTTACGTCAATCTGCCATTAGGAACAGCATTCCAGGAGGTGTTTCCCAACTGGGTAACGGTAGGCCACATACCGCTGTTACAACCATACATGCTTTATACAGGGTAAAAAAGTATTTAAGCCGACAAACTCTGGGAGGTTGTAGGGGACATCAAAACAAATATTTTTCCCTAATGTCACTTTTTCCTAGGAGGAGTATTTAAACCGGTAGAGGAAGATTTCTCTGGCTGCAAATTAATTAAACCCACAAATACTTTTCCATTTTTTTATGACCAAGAGACAACACCTTAACACAACCTTGTTTCAATAACAGTAGATTTTTAAAAATGCCTCCATTGACACGTAAACAAAGGTTACACCGTCGGATCATGCTTTGTGTGACACGGGCAAAAACCCCATGGGTATCCTGAATTGTTCCTGCCGCTGCTACTATGCGGGCAACCAGATCCTCTTCTGATGCAACAGGAGTGGCGTAAACAAGGTTGTGCATCTCTCCCCACACAAAAAAATCCAGAGGGGACATATATGGGGATCGAGCAGGCCATGGTACAGGACTACCTACGCCAATCCACGTTTCTGGGAACCGTCGGTCCAAGAATCGACGCACACGACGACTGAAATGTGCCGGCGCCCCGTCATGTTGGAACCACATGCGTTGTCTTGTAAGGAGCGGGACGTCTTCCAGCAATTCTGGCAATGCTCTGGCGCGAAAATTGTAATAGTGCCTGCCATTTAATGGCCTAGGAAGCAGATACGGCCGAATTAAACAGTCTCCAACCACACCGACCGACACATTAACGAAGAACCGCCCTTCATGAGCGCTAGTAACTGTGGAATGTGGGTTATCCTCACTCCAAACATGCGAATTGTGCATGTTGAGGACTCCATCATGCCCTAACGTTGCTTCATCGGTAAACAACACAGAGGATGGAAATGTATCATGCACATCACACTGTTCCAGGTACCACTGCAAAAACTGTGCTCTGAGTGGATAATCAACTGGTTCCAGGTTGTGGACACGCTGTAAGTGAAATGGACGTAACAATTGCTCTCGAAGGACTGTTCTTACATTCATATGATTCGTCCCCATGTTACGTGCAATTGCACGAGTGCTGATTGAAGGATCCCGGTTCACATGCTGCAGGACAGCTTCCTCAAATTGCACCGTTCTTACCGTGCGACGGCGTCCCTGTCCACGTAATCTGCTAAATGACCCGGTTTCACGCAGACGTTGGTACACAGCAGCAAAGGTCGTATGATGCGGGATATGGCGATATTGTTCTTGATAAACCCGCTGTGCAGCTTGTCCGTTGTTGTGCGCTACGTAGTACGCACCAACCGTATCAGTGTAACTCACTCCAGGGGTATCGCTCCATTAGTAAAGAGAGACAATGCACTACTACACTTGTGGACAGCAGTTGCCTACAACTAAAGATCGTAATACGCCCTCTAACAACTGAAGATCACAATACGGCCTCTAACAACTGAAAAGAGTAATACGGCCTCCACCGGTTTAAATAATTCTCAAAGGAAAAGATGACATTAGGGAAATATAATTGTTTTGATGTCCCCTACAATCTCCCAGAGTTTTCACCCTGTAGAGTGGCGAAATGTTGTCTTGGCCTCCTCCAACTCCATATGTGTCTCAAGTCGAGCCAATATGGGACATCAACGGACGATGACTCCAGCGCCATCATTAATCCTCCCTGCGTCGACCGACCAATGAAATAGGCTGGAACTCCACACCACAAACTGACATCCGGCACATGTAAAACATCACGTATTCACGTTTACATGCTTGCATTCACTATTCTCGCTGGTATGCCAGTTATTAATGTACCAACATTTCACCTTTGCAATGACTTATCTCGCACTTACTTTATCTAGTGTATTCTCGAAATTTAATTACTCTACATCATTTTTTTTAGCGTTACAATTGTTTCCGTCAGTCTATCAAACAGACCGAAACGAAACAGCAAATAAACTAACAAAGTTTAAGAAATCGCAGCATAGCTACCCCTACTTGCGTTTTATTCGCTGCTATCTTGGAAGTGTAGTATTATCAATGAGCGTCTCAGAGTTTTCTAATAGATTGCGTTTGTAATTTCAGGAAGTTTGATAGAACAAATCGGTGAATAAAGAACAACGAGAGTAGATTTTGCCTTCTTTCTTCGTTTTGCCAGTTGAAGAGCGCGTTTGAACTAATTGGCTTGGTCTGACAGCTTCATTTTCTTCTTCTCTTCCTAAAATCCCTTCACGAATTCGCTATGCGTTTCTCTGTCAACTGCTTTCCAGTGTTTCTTTAGCTTTTTCAGCGTATGCCTGATTTGAACCTAGGATTCCAAGGACTTTGCGTTCTCTGGAGGTATCTTCTGTGGCATTCATCTCCTGTAACTGCTGCGAAAGTTCTTCTGACCAAGTAATATTTACCTGTTTTGAATATATTATTTTAAGTAATGTTTTTGGTAATATAGTGTTGTCCATTCGTGAATGCGCCGATAGAACTTCAACCATTAGTAAAATTTTCTAGTGCTGTGTATAGGCCCATACTTGTTATTTTTAATCCATATATAGTGTATTTGGAATTTGGAATTTTTCTGTCTACCATTGCGATTTCATCAATTTTTTTAATGGCGTCCTAGAGATGTAGCTTCTGATGCATGTAATGTTTCAGGCAGGACAACTGTCTGTAATGTGAAAGTTTCGCATTACGGGATATTGCTTGTTTATGGAAGAGATTCCATGTTAACCCGCACGCTCTCTGAAGTTTGGAGGCTGTTTCTAAACTGGCTTTACTGTCGAGTCCAGATGGTGCTATGATATTTCCGGGAGATTTATAGGATGACATATGAAATGGTCCCATTTTTATTTGTTGTGGGGATTTACTCTATTTTATTTTTAAGTAAATTTTCCAGCAAATCATTCTTTTCATATGATATTTGAATGCCAATATTTGATGCTATGTAGCGTGAATTCTCTATGGAATACTTGTTTTCCTCATTAGTCCTAGTGAAGAGAGCTAAATCGTCAGCAAAGTTAGCCACTTCACTTTTATGTTTATACTCTCGAAATATTTGCTCCATTCTCTAATGACTTAGTTTAACACAATGTTAAACAGAAGCGGGGATAGGATATCCCATTGTCGAACTTTTGCGTCTACTTCCCAAGGATCACACATTTCGCCCACTAACGTCACATATTGTTTTCCTAAGGACCAGGTGCGTTAGGTCTCTAGTCTTCCAGTACACCCTGAGCTTTTCTAAAGTGCTCAAAACGGTTTGCCTGTCTACATAGTCACATGCCGACCTGAAATGCACAAAGGCGACATTCTTGTTGGTACTTTGACGTGTCCTTAATGTTGTCTTCTCCTCAACGTCTGATGAGCCTTTTCTAAAGTCTGAAAATGCATTTCTTATTTTTACCGGCACACTGTAACCTAGTAAGTTTGTTATAAGTGGTGTTCACATCGGTGTTTCTGATACGTGTAATAAAGAATTTTTGTAAATACTATGTGACACTTATTTGTTAAAATCTGTAATCATAGACTATTTTGCACCAATTATGTAAAGCTCAGCTCGCATGTTTCATTTAGCGCTATATTACTTATACTTTATTTCCGTAATATTTACAACTGGTTTTATTTATCAGTGCTAATTTGTAATTATATATCAAAACTTTCAGTGTAATAGTTAATCTTTTTGTTTTTACATATTTTTTGTGGATCTGATGCACAGCGTGTTTCAAAAAGGACTTTGCAACTCTAAAGATTCATATGAATTAAGTCATAGTACCTACAAGGTGATTGTAGTGTCAATTTGTAGGAAAATACATCAAGTTTTGACTCGAGTGGCTCACTAGTGACGAATCGCTAGCGGCAGTTGCTTTAAAGATGGCTGCTTTCACTGGACCCGAGCGTGCTAGTTGTGTGTTTTGGTTTGAGGAATCGAAGTCGAAGACAACATTTCAGCGTAATTTCCATACCAAGTACGCTAAAGATACTCCTAGTAGGCCTAAAATGTATGACAGGCATAAATGTTTTGTAGATACTGGGTCGTCCAAACACATCTGACGACGTCCTTGAGCGAGTGAGACCGCACAGAATGACCGTACAAACAATTAAAAGACACTTATGAAATTACTTGAAATAACTTGTGTGTGGATATGTTAAATCGATTACAAGACGATGAACATTTATTAGACATAATGATCTTTTCTGACGAGTCGACTTCTCGCTTAAGCGGCAAGGTTAACGCACATAAGCCGCGTGGTTTGAGGCGCCATGTCACGGAATGCGCAGACCCTGCCTCGGGAGGTTCCTGTTCTCCCCCGGACATGGGTGTCTTGTTCTTAACATAAGTTAGTTTAAGTAGTGCGTAAGACTAGGGACCGAAGACCTCAGCAGTTTGGTCCCTTAGGATTTCACACAGTTTTTAACACACTTAACTGTAGGATTTGGGGCAGTGAAAATCCCTATCAAATATTGCAACACGTTCATGATAGCCCTAAACTGAACTTTTTTGTGCACTGATCAAGAACAAAGTGTACGGCCCCTTTTTTCCGTGAGAGAACCATCACTGGGATAGTGTACATGGATATGTTACATCAATTTTTGATACCACAGGTCGATGAAGATGACCGAGAACGACATGTTTACTTTATACAAGATGGTGCACCACCCTACTACATGGCTGAAGTCCGGGATTTTCTCAGTGACCGCTTTCCAGGTCAATGGATTGGCCGTTATGTACCAGTTGCATGGCCACCACGTTCCCCAGTCCTGACACCAATCGATTTTTTTTATAAGGATTGGTCAAGTGTGTGGCGGCTTTAGTACCTGAAGTTATAGCAAGAATCTGTGCTACCACTCAGCAAGTTACACCTGCAATGCTACAGAGCGGTAGGGAAGAAATTGACTTCCGACGGGATGTGTGCAGGATAACCAACAGAAACCACACACAACATCTTTACTTTAAGTTACATAAACCTGATGTGTTTCCATATAAAATAACACCAAGGCCAGCTCCAAATCTTCTTTCAACAAATTTATATGAAGCTTTAAAGTTTTAAAGTACTTTTTGAAACACCCTGTACTGTACACTGCAGTTTGTGACGAAATTGCAACTAGTAGACGGGGTGCCGATGCTATGTATGACGTACACCGTAGCTTGCTGTATACGACTGCAGACAACAGTATCATTGTGATTTTAGCTACGGGCAAGTTAAAGACATACACATAGAAGCTCTCTCTGTATGACTCGCTACTAAACGGTATATTTGTCTGCTGTGAAATAATTAAACTGCACAACTCCCAAAATGCTTCTTTTTGTATCCAGTTCAAACGTCTTATCCCTATATATATTAATCCTTTTAACACTGATGATGGCTATACCGTAGCTGAAATCTACCTAGATTTGCGATAAAATTCAGTTTTATAAGCGGCTGTTTGCTGTGTTCATCCCTGATTATTATAAGAAGTTTAGTGAAGCATGTTTATCGTGCGTAATATCAAGGTCATTGATTGGATTTATTTTCTGGGATCCAGACGTAATCGCTATTCCAATATTAGGGAGACTGAGTTGGATCATTCGATACCAAAGACGTGGCTATGGATCATCACTTGGCCATGTTAGCATTTCTTACGACTTCATTAAACTGGAGGGACAAGGCACATTACAATATCAATCAGTTCAGACAGTGGAGAGTAATTAAATGAAAATCGTATGGATTAACTGTTGCTGTAGTCTTTAGTCTGAAAAACTGTTCGATGCTAGTTTCTAACCTAGTCAATCCTGCGTCAGTGTATTAATCTCTGTGCAGACACTACAGTACTTTCACTTGAACATGCTTCCTATAGTCAAGATTTGGTCTGCAGATACAGTGAGATGTCCCCTCCTCTCGCGACACCTATGACAGTTACCAACATTTGGTACAGCTCGTTCTTCCAAATTCGATCAGTATAATTTCGTTTGTTATGTAGTCATCTAATTTTTAGCATTTTTCTGCGAGACCGCATTACAATATCTTTATTGCATTATTGTCTATACCGACTATCGCGTATGTAACACTTTAATAGAGACCAAAATTCCAGGTAAATACTTTCAGAAAAGCCTTTGTAATACGTGAATTGCTTAGACAGTATATTGAAAGCGCCTAGGATTCTACTGCTCTGCGTATCAGGCAAGTATTGCTGGCTGCCGCCTCTACATGGAGCAGAACTGCCCTCCGCCGCTTCCAGATGCCACCGTTCGCCACACGTCGTCCCAACGGCGGTCGGCGCCGTCGAACTGTCGCTTCCGATAACCAGAAGTTCTGCCGTGGTCGAGCCACGTTTCCGACACATGTCGACGCCCGACATCCCTGAAGTCCGTCGTTCTCAAGGCTATGTTCCAAGTCCCAGGCTGGATACTATCGTCGGTCATCCTCGGACCCTCATGTTCTGCCGTCTGTTACGACTGATGGATTTCATCATGTAGGAGCATCCCAGGCAACGTCTAGCAGAGACGATTATGTCTTTACAGTAGCCGTGTTGAAATTTATCCACGGACATCGTATCTGAATTCCGTTACTTATGTCAGTAATAAATTATTGCTGCGGCACTTACGCATTCCACTCGTTGTTCGTGTGATAACAGAAACAAAAGCGTTCTGCAAACGAAGTACCTGAATCCTCTGGCATCTTATGATTAGGGACACCTCAAAAGTGAAGTGACTCTCTCGTTGACCAGTTGATATGGGTGAAAAACAGGAGCAACGAAATATATACTCCTCTCAAGATTTTAGAAAAGGTTCAGGGGCGTCAGAAATAATTCGTAACTGACTGGTGAGATGACTGCCGTTTTTCTTGAAAGTGCAGGGAGAAACGTGAAAGATCTCCGTCAGCAGGCACAGTGAAAAGTAAACTGAAACAAGTAACGTGCTAAAGCGTTATTGCACTTTCTGTTAAAGTATTCCATGGTGAAATTGGAGCTCAGTTGAATGGGAATGTCTTTGTACTAACTAGAACAATATTTCTTACAGAAGGCAGTGATAGCTCGTAACTACATGTGGTAATACAAGAGTTGAGAAGATATGATGATGGGGTAAATGAGAGGAAGGTATATGTTTTTGGGAGATGTCGTTATACGAACGAAATTAATTCAAGTGCAAAGAGAATGGTTGAATAATTCTTACCTTTCACGAATCATTGGGCCATATTTACTAGTTCCAAGAGACAGACCGAGACAGACGAAGCAACAGGGGAGTAACCCGTTTTGTGACATTTACGAGTTCCTAACCAGGAGAGAATTTTATTATATCATCTGTGCACTTTAATAGTTTAGTTTATTGAGTTTCTACGTGTAAATTTAATATCTAAAAGTCACAGTTCTCGAGTTTTTGTTTGTGTCTGAAAGTAAACCGATTTTGTGCCATATTACAAGTTCCTGATCAGGGGCGAGTTATTTAGTTTCAGCTGAGTGCTTCGGTAGTCAGGGTTTTGAATCTCTGCGTGTTATTAGACACAGTTCCTGCGCTTTCGTCAGGGTCTACAGTAGAGTTGCACCGTACGTATGGATAGTCCGTTTATCTGCACAGTTTAGTTTTCCACGGTATGGACAGGACTGCGATTGTTGTGAGCGGATGCGAGCCTGGTTGGTGACACTTTGCTCTCAGTTTCAGGCAGTGATGGCTTCGGTTACACAGATTGAGGCTGTAGTGAATGGATACCACTGTTGTAGGCCGGCTGTGGAGATCCAACGGACGCCCAGCACGTCCGAGTCCCCTGATCGGTCCTCCCGGTGGCCATCCCAGTTACTGCTCCCACTGAGGTTGGCCTCTCACCTGTGGTCGAGTGGGAGGTCACCCCTGGGCGAAGTAGGCGGCGAGATAGTTCCCAGGCGGCCGCACGTAAGGCCTCCCCGGTTTGTCTCACAAACAAGTTCCAGGTGCTGTCTGTGGCTGACACCGTCACTGAGCCAGGTGCTGTCGCCTGTCCTGTTTCAGAGGAAACCGCTCAGCTTGCAAGATCCGGGCGGTCACAGAGAGTGGGATTATTGGTAGTTGGGAACTCCGACGTTAGGAGTGTTATGGGGCTCCTTAGGGACTTGGGTAACAAGAAGGGAAAGAAAACCAATGTGCACTTCGTGTGCATACCAGGTGGAGTCATTCGAGATGTGGAAAGGGTACTCCCGGATGCCATGAAGAGCACTGGATGCAGCCAACTGCAGGTGGTTGCTCACGTCGGTACCAATGATGTGTGTCACTTTGGATAAGAAGAGATTCTCTCTGGTTCCGAGCGGCTAACAGAAGTGGTAAGGGCTGCCAGTCTTGCTTGCAAGATGAAAGCAGAGCTGACCATTTACAACATAGTCGACAGGACCAATTGCGGACCTCTGGTACAGAGCCGAGTGAAGGGTCTGAATCAGAGGCTCAGACGGTTCTGCGACCGTGTAGGCTGCAGATTCCTTGACTTGTGGCAAAAGGTCGTTCGGTTTCTTGTTCCACTGAATAGGTCAGGTGTCCACTATACGCAGGAGGCGGCTACACGGGTACCATGGGCTGTGTGGCGTGGACTGGGCGTTTTTTTAGGTTAGAGGGTCTCGGGAAAACACATGAAAGATTTCAGTCACAATGGGTGCAGGCCGAACACAGAAAGAACGTAGATACAGGAACCATTGGGATAACAGTCGTAAATTGTCGTACATGTGTTGGGAAAGTACCACAGCTCCATGCGCTAATAAAAAGCACTGACGCTAAAATCGTTATAGGTGCTGAAAGCTGGATATAAGCTCAGCCGAAATTTTTGTGAAGAATCTAACGGTGTTCCGAAAGGATAGGCTAAACACAGTTGGCGGTGGCATGTTTGTTGCTGTCAGAAGTAGATACTTCCTGTGAGTTTCCATGGGCAGGTGTCATTGTTGGGAACCGGAATAAAATAATAATACGATCCTTTTACCGGTCTCCCAAATCAGATGATACAGTTGCTGAAAGATTCAAAGAAAACTTGAGTTTCATTTCCAGCACGCACCCGACTCATACGTTAATAGTTGGTGGTTGAGCCGTGCGCGGCCGTTTATTCCCAACTCGTTTCTTATTCGATTTACTGGTGTCACTACGTTGCTGGCTTGCCTGCCAGTGAGTGGCACCAGCAACGCTTATCGATAAGAGCAATGTCGTATTATCTTTGGAGCGAGCGCAAGTATTTCTGGATCGTCGTATTTCGGGAGTTCAGTCGGGACGGAACAGCAGTGAGGTTCGGACAGCCATGACTCGCCCGACCGTTGCCGACACACGTGACTTGATTGGGGATGACCTTGGTTGGTCGTTCGGACGGTCGCCTCATCAGACGACGTGTATTTGGTGACCGACCGCTTCCGGGTGTGTGTCGGCTTGTGATGCGTCCTTGTTGTTCCACAGTCACTGGTTTTAGTATTGTTCGAGGTGTTTGTGGGAGTGTTTTCGTGGAACCGCGTGTAGCTTGTGGTTTTGACTGAGCAGCTATTTTAATGCTGTATTCGTGCTGCATACACTCGGTCGGTTGGGACAGAGCAACCAGGAAGTCTCTGCGGCGCGACGTCAGGCTGGGACCGCTGCAGCGTGCATGCACGGTCGGATTGTGAGGCACTACCTGTGAGACCTACAAAGTTCGTTGCCCACCGAACCTGGACACTTAAGTTGAATGATCAGTTAACCTGTTATGAAACCTCCGGTGCTGTGACATATCTTCATTCATTGCCGGTTGTTGCTTGCTGGGCCATTCCAGGTAGCAGCAACGTATGGTGTGTTGGAGTCGGCGAAATATTTCACCCGTCTTCCTGTACAATCTTTAACTATTAAACCGGTTGCTACTTGTCAGTGAAGTACACCAGCGGTATTTTCCCCTTGTGGCCGTTAACACCCCAGTTACCTGCCCTGGTCGTTAGCGTATTTTTCCGAAAGTGTGTTTTTCCTCGCCGTGTTGATGCTGTCCGGCGTGGCATGTAGTTCGACATCCCTTGTCGTTTCTTCATATTTTTTTCTTAAGAATGGTTATTGTGCTTTTGCTGCTTTTAGATGCCAATTTTGAAGTCGTAGTGATGCTGGTATCTTCGTCCTCGGCTGATATTTTCCGTTACCGTACCGTTGGTCGGTGGGAAGGGAATTGATTAGATTGTTGATCGGTCCTTCAGCCGTTCCTGCGTCTGGTTGCCATCGGATTATTTAACCTTATTCTTGGCTGCCTGTCTCACCTCACCTTACGTTACAGCCACCTCCTCAGGCCGACCCTCGGATCACTTCTGAGCACCACTGTTCTGCTGGTTTTAGATTGTGATTTTCTTTTTATTAGTGTGATGTACTGTGCGAGGCCTCAGCCATCTATTAATGTTAAAATAAGGTCTTCAGCCGACTTAAATTAAAATTTGATTATTTATTTGTTTAAAAACTAATTTTTGAAAGTTTGTTCTATCGGAAGTTCTTGCTGTCCAGGCTTTAAGCCCTGAGTTGTTCAATGTCCAGTGTGTGGCCTGGAGCCGAGCTTTTATGTGACATATTTTTAACATAAGGCCTTCAGCGTACTTAAGTTAAAATTTGACGACTGATTTGTTTAATATCTAAAATTTTGGAAATTTGCTCTATCTGAAATTCTTGTTATACAGGCCCTAAGCACTGAGTTGTTCAATGTCTTGTGTGTGGCCTTGAGCCGAGTATTTACGTGAAATATTTTTTTTAAATAAGGCTTTCAGTCACGTGCACTCTTTAAAGCATTTTTGATGACTTGTGTTCAGGCCTTCTGCCGTTCTTGTTTTTGGGGTGGTTTTGGACCTTCAGCACAACAGGTATCGCAAGTATTTTTAAATAGGCCTTCAGCCGTATTGTTTTAATTTGATCCTTTTAAGGCAGTGTGTAATTATATGGTACTTAGGAAAATAAAAGTTTGTGTGTTTTGTGCAACTGACAGTACCTGATTACGGCCTCCTCCACAACCAAAACCTGATCCGCTCTATACTCCGTAACCACATTTCAGTGGTGACTTCAATTTACCCTCGATATGTTGGCGAAAATACATGTTTACTTCCTGAGTTACGCATAAAATATCATCCGAAATTGTGCTAAATGCATTCTCCGAAGATTATTTCGAGCTGTTAGTTCATGAGCCCACGCCAATAATAAACGGTTGTAAAAACACACTTGACCACTTAGCAACAAATAATCCTGAGTTAATAATAAGCATCAAAATCAATACAGGGATAGGTGAACACAAGGGTGTCGTTCCGAGACTGAATATTCTAGTCCCCAAATTCTCCAAAAACAACCGAAAAATAAACCTTTTCAAAAAAAAGCAGATAAAAATCACTTGACGCCTTCCTGAGAGACAGTTTCCACTCACTCCATACTAATAATATAAGTTTAGACCAGATGTAGCTTTGATTCAAAGAAATAGAATTGGCACCAATTGAGAGATTTGTACCAAATAAATTAACAAACGACGGATCTGATTCTCCTTGGTTCACAAAACGGGTTTGAACAATGTTGCAGAAACAACGAAACAAACATGCCAAATTTAAACAGAGGAAAATCCCCAAGACTGGCAATCTTTTACAGAAGCTCGAAATTTAGCGCGGACTTCAATGCGAGCCGCGCGGAATTAGCCGAGCGGTCTGAAGCGCTGCAGTCATGGACTGTGCGGCTGGTCCCGGCGGAGCTTCGAGTCCTCCCTCGAGCATGTGTGTGTGTGTGTTTGTCCTTAGGATAATTTTGGTTAAGTAGCGTGTAAGCGTAGGGACTGATGACCTTAGCAGTTAAGTCCCATAAGATTTCACACACATCTGAACATTTTGAACTTCAATGCGAGATGCGTATAACAGTCCCCGCATCGAAACTTTGTCTCGAAACCTGGCAGAAAATCCAAAGAGATTCTGGTCGTATGTGAAGTATGTTAGCGGGAAGAAACAATCAATTCCTTCTCTGCGCGATAGCAATGGAGATACCATCGAAGACAGTGCTGCCAAAGCAGAGTTACTAAACATAGCATTCCGAAATGCCTTCATAAAAGAAGGCGAAATAAATATTCCAGAATTCGAATCGAGAACAGCTGTCAACATGAGTAACGTAGAAGTAAATATCATCGGAGTAGTGAAGCAACTCAAATCAATATAAGCAAGTCTTCGGGTCCACACTGTATACCAGTTAGGTTCCTTTCGGAATGTGCTGATGCATTAGCTCCATACTTAACAATAATGTACAATCATTCGCTCGACGAAAGATCCGTACCCAAAGACTGAAAAGTGACACAGGTCACACCAATATTCAAGAATGGTAGTAGGAGAAATCCACTAAATTACAGGCCCATATCAGTAACGTCGACATGCAACAGGATTTTGGAACATATATTGTGTTCAAACATTATGAACTACCTCGAAGAAATCTGTCTATTGACACACAGTACGCTACGGTCGCAGGTTCGAATCCTGCCTCGGGCATGGATGTGTGTGATGTCCTTCGGTTAGTTAGGTTTAAGTAGTTCTAAGTTCTAGGGGACTGATGACCACAGATGTTAAGTCCCATAGTGCTCAGTGCCCTTTTGACACACAGTAAACATGGGTTTAGAAAACATCGTTCCTGTGAAACATAACTAGCTCTTTATTCACATGAAGTGTTGAGTGTTATTGGCAAGGGATTTCAGATCGATTCCATATTCCTGGATTGCCGGAAGGCTTTTGACGCTGTAGCACACAAGCGACTCGTAGTAAAACTGCGTGCTTACGGAATATTGTCTCAGTTTTGTGGCTGGATCTGTGACTCCCTGTCAGAGATGTCACAGTTCGTAGTAATTAACGGAAAGTCATCTAGTAAAACAGAAGTTTTTTCTGGCGTTCCGCAAGGTAGTGTTAAAGGCCCTTTGCTGTTCCTTATCTATATAAACGATTTGGGAGACAATCTGAGCAGCCGTCTTCGGTTGTTTGCGGATGACGCTGTCGTTTATCGACTAATAAAGTCATCAGAAGATCAAAACAAATTGCAAAACGATTTGGAAAAGATATCTGAATGGTGCGAAAATTGGAAGTTGACCCTATATAACGAAAAGTGTAAAGTAATCCACCTGAGTATTGAAAGGAATTCGTTGAACTTCGGTTACACGATAAATCGGTCTAATCTAAAAGCCGTAAATTCAGCTAAATACCTAGGTATTACAATTACGAACAACTTAAACTGGAAGGAACACATAGAAAATGTTGTAGTGAAGGCTAACCAAAGGCTGCGTTTTATTGGCGGGACACTTAGAAAATGTAACAGATCTACTAAGGAGACTGCCTACAATACTCTTGTCCGTCCTCTTTTAGAATACTGTTGCGCGGTGTGGGATCCTTACCAGATAGGACTGACGGAGTACATCGAAAAAGTTCAAAGAAGGGCAGCACGTTGTGTATTACCGCGAAATATGCGAGAGAGTGCCACTGAAATGATGCAGGATTTGGGCTGGACATCATAAAAGAGAGGCGTTTTTCGTTGCGACGGAATTTCTCACGAAACTCCAATCACCAGATTTCTCCTTCGAACGCGGAAATATTTTCTAGGCACCGACCTACATAGAGAAAACGATCACCGCGATAAATTGAGGGAAATCAGAGCTCGTACGGAAAGATATAGGTGTTCGTTCTTTCCGCGCGCTATACCAAATTGGAATAATGGAGAACTGTGAATTTGGTGCGATGAACCCTCTGCCAGGCCCTTAAATGTAATTTGCAGAGTATCCATGTAGGTGTAGATGTAGCTTCGCGTACTATAACCTCGATGACAGTGGAGTGTCTGTTTACCGTGATTTGCAAGTAATAAGGAATTTTCTTCCTGCCCCCGTTAGTATTCACAATACAAAATCATATCTATGAGAGTTTACCGTGATTTGCAAGTAATAAGGAATTTTCTTCCTGCCCCCGTTAGTATACACAATACAAAATCATATCTATGAGAGTAAAACATCTGAAATTCAGAACATAGTTGAAACTGCTTGCCATTTGAGATTAATGAAGTTAATACCTATCTGTGGCCCACGGTTGCCTTGTAATTAATTGGAACTGTATACACACACACATAAAGATACACACAAACACACATATACGCACACAGGTACACATTATACATGAAGCCTAGAGACATCACACTCCTCTTCTATAGCTAGTTACCCCAAACATTAATTTAACGGAAGCCTAACCAGGATAGAGAGTATGCAGTGTGGTGCAACGAACTCACCTAATGGAACACGGCTCACTTGTTGTCACTGCAGGATCGATCGATAATGACCAAGAGCGGCCGCGTAACTCATTTAACAAAGAGACGCTGGTGGCATTATACCACTGCCGCTCAAATTTGGACGTTGAACGGCTCTCAAACCATATGGCTCAGGTTACCATCGTCATTGGGTAAGAACTGAAAGTACCAATTCCAACTGTGGGCTTGACAACACAAGGGCAAGCACAGTGGCTGAACCGTGGTAAAAATTGCTGTTCTGAAGAGCGCGCCGCAGCGCGTGGTGGGAAGCAGTCGCCCTCCGTTTCTGGCGGTGGCGCCGTTGTGGCAATGGCAGCTTTGGTGTCTCCCTCTGGTGGGAAAGGGAAAAGGTTGCTTGTTCACGTGCACCTTTAAGGGGCGCTATGAGCTCGCCAGTGAGTCAGTATGGGTCAGTCTCTCGTCCCCAGCTTGCTAGTCTGTCTCTCGTCCGTATTTCTTAGGCAGTTAGTGTCTGTCTTTCTTTCGGTGTGCTAGTATGTCTGTCGTTCGGAGCAACATTTAAAGCTGGCAAAATGAGAGTCTTTCCACTCCGCCAGTAAGAGAACTCAGCGAGTGGTCGCCCGGTCGGGGCTTAGTTGCTGCACCTAAGTCTGCGCGTTAGGCCGCCAGTCTGGTCGCGTTTCCTTAGGCAATGGTCATTGGCGATTGGATCGATCGGTTGGTCGGTCGCGCACTGAGACACAAGATGACTTGTCCGTCGTGAGCGTCAGCGCATGTGAGGTCGCCACGTGAGTCCAGTGAGCCGCGCCGTATAGCATGGGGTAGTGACTTCCTGGTCGACACGAGAGCAACAGGAGTCAACCCACGACACCAGTCTGGCTATTGCGAGCTGCGACGTCGTGAGACGGGAGATCGGCGCGCCTTCCTGCGTCCGTTGAAGCGGTAGGCAGCGGACGGTCGGGAGAGCGATTTGGGGCTGCTGCGCCAGGTCTTCTCGAGAAAGCGCTGTTTATTAGACGTTAAGTGAGTGGTGATATGTTGTTTGATGTACTCTTGTTAAAATCTACTTCTTTTCTTGGTGAGGTCACCAGCCGTTTTGCTTTGGGGTCTTCCTACCAATCTGTTCCGTTTGCCCACCCGCGGGAAGGTGGTCGTTTATAAATTGGGTGGTCCGTTTTTCCCTTGTGGAGTAGGGGCGGGTTAGAGCAACCTGCGGTTCGGGTTCTTCGGTAATCTCCCTATCAATGTACCGTACGTTAGTAGCTGCCTCTGTCATGTTTGTCAGGAGAGCTTCTGTAAAGTTTGGAAGGTAGGAGACGAGGTACTGGCAGAAGTAAAGCTGTGAGTATCGGGCGTGAGTCGTGCTTCGGTAGCTCAGTTGGTAGAGGACTTGCCCGCGAATGGCAAAGGTCCCGAGTTCGAGTCTCGGTCGGGCACACAGTTTTAATCTGCCAGGAAGTTTCAAGTTCCCATTTGTTAAAAGGAATTTGGTTAATATGTCATCAGTTACTCCCTGGAAACTCCTTCCATGTTTACATAGTGTGATTAAATGTGTTAATGTTCTTGATGAATCGCTAGTAAATAAAATAAATTCTTAAGAATATTCTTTGAAAATAAATCACGGTTCAGTGACATTGCTCCATATTTTTCCTAATAATTACCGAATTAAATAAACGTGCCATTGATGATGCAATAACACACTGTCGTGTGAAACCTATGACTGAATAACTTTCATTCGATGTGTCACTGCACAAGTAGTACAGGTCGATGAAACGTGGGCCATCCATAGCAAGAACTGCTATAGTGCGGAGGGTAATTAAAATAAATTCACGATGAGACGATCAGAAATGACTCTTTTGTTCAAAGACAATTTTCACATTGAAGTCACCGTGATTCATGATGGCACCCTGGACGTTGCAAACGGTGGAACATGCTTCAAAATAGGTTGTTTCATCATCACGGACGGCAGTAAACACTTTTCCCTTTTGGTCACGAGGTTGGTAAGGAGTTCGTTGACAACCGCTGGACGGTCGTTGATGCATGTGGACGTCTCCCCAACACATCCCATACGTGTTCTGCGGAAGTTAGGTCGGTGGCAAGGGCAGGGAAGTCCATTCTTGGAATATCGTCTCGTTGCAGTATTCGATGTGATCGGACCTTGTTATCGATAAAAATGAAGTCGGAGCCTCAGAAAAAGCACCTCTGAAAAGATGCAAATGGAAATGGAGTATAGTTTACTTTACGGTTGACCAGTGAGTGTATGATGTTCAAAGATTTGGGAAACAGCACGACCAACCAACGTTATGCCTGTCAAATCCTTAACACCTGGACTCCCAAAACGATGCCAGTGTTCCTGGGGCATTACGTGTTACCAAGTCCAGCCATGTGAGGGTTCGTCCACAGTCTAAAATGACTGTTTTGGTGATGCAGTTGAAATGGTGTGAAGAGGCATAACGTTTCATGGATGTACTGACCTCCAAATTTTTGAACACGATACTGCCATTGTTCAGCTTTATTGAGGAAGTGCAATCTTTCTAATGTGTGCCATTTCAGTGGCGCCTTCAAGACTGACTCCATTTTTATGGATGAAAGCGCCTAATGGCATAGAACAATGCAGGTTGAGGAGTAATGGAACGAGAGGATATTACGCAGATGTACTTGCCTGCGCGTTCCCCCTACTTTAATATTATCTAACAAATATGACATCGGATGCGGAGGAGTACTGCAGATGGTTTACGTGCAGCAAAGACCATACAGCAGTTGTCAACGGTGTTGGTGAAGGGATGGACGGCTCTACCACAAGAACTCCTCACCAACGCTGTCGACAGCATTGGAGCACTTTACAGAGTAAGCACTGCTGTCCATAGTTATCGCCCACTCTATTAAGAACCATGGGCTGCCTTTTATAGTGCCCAGGGGACCATCCTGACAAGTTGTCTGCAATCTATTTATTATCTCTGAATAATGACGTCATTTGCTTTCTATTACCTTCTGTACTATACCTTAGAAATTTTTCCTGTGAACAATGGTCCCAGTTTCATAGAGCTATGTTACTTGGCAGTGAAATGTCACGAGAAGTTTTTTTGTCCTCAATGCACACATCGCGCGAACCATTCATTGAGTTCAGATTAGGTATTCTAAGATATACACAATGTAAAATTTAAAACCATGTTGCCGTAAGCTTATAACAACAGAAACAGATTACAGTTCACATGGCGAAAGATCTCACACGACCGATGCAGACTTGAACAGTGATCAATATACGTTTTATATAATCTTGAAAAGCAATATGGCAGTTTAACAGAACCAAAACATTAAAATATTAACCTTGCATAATCGTTATAACACATAGGTCTAAGACTGAGACACACAGTTTGAAAACGATTGAGCTTTTAATTCACTGCCATGACTCCAACAACTATAAAGATCTCCAGCTTGATAAGTATTGCTTTTTAGAAGTAAATTATAATGAAATGAATACCCTTAGCTGCATACAGGCATTGATATAAGTCAAGTCTATATTGTTCGTTGAATTTGTTCGTGGTGGACGTCCGATGACACCCGTTCAGGTTCTTCGTTAATCCGTTCACTCATTTTTTTAATTACAGAGTGTAGCTAACTCTCTGACCGAGCACGCTGAACTATCGTACCGGCTATCCATCTGAGCCACCGAGGACACAGAGGATAGTGCGACTGCAGGGACTTATCTCCGGCACGCCTCCCGTGAGACCAACACTCGCAACTTATTGTCCCGCACTATATTCATATTACCCCTGCCCATCATACACATTACTCGCGGCTTTACCGCCGATTCCCGTGAGAGTTCGGGCACTGTTTGTGCAACCGCACAGAAGAAGAAGGTCAAATGGCCGGTGAATCTTAACTATATATATACATGAAGATGTTATCTGTTCTTTTGGACATGTCAGAAAGAACAGATACCATCTTCGTATGTATAATTTTAGAAGTGCACATAAAAGTCACTAGATACTCGGAATGTTAACCTACACTGAAAACTGAGACCAATATAACTGTCACTGATCAAAGAACAGCATTACACGCGTAGATGCCACATAAATTTCTACAAATAATTTTAATGTTAATAATAAACACCCTCAGCTGCACCGTTTACCCAGAAATTTACTAGGTTTCAGTGAGGATAACCCAACCTTCTTCAGAATAACAGCAACTTCCATTTGTCCACAGTGGATATCGTCACTACGTCCACTATGGACAAACGGAAGTTACAGTTATTCTGAAGAAGGTTGAGGTATCCCCACTGAAACATAGGTCCCCAATAGCAGCGCCTTGGAAAGTGCACTTAAAACATTGAACAAAAAAAGGGAAGACATACCTCCAGAATTATACAGCACAGGTGCCATGATTGACGAAACATGGACAAAGGAAAACTTCTAAATGAGACACGTTATCACCAGATTGGTAGTCCATGGTTTCCACCACCTTATTTGCAACAACCCGTCGTATCATGAGCCAAACGAAATGTGTAAGTGTAAAATGTGTCACCGAATTTGCAAACATTACCATATAGAGCTCTGTACCAAAAGGACACGAACAATAAGTGACAATGCAAATCAAAATATGTGAAATTTCTAATTTATCTTATTATTATCACTGTACACTGAATTTGTATGGCTATTTGGCTGCAATAAACTTATTATTATTTCTAGGTAAACGGTGCAACTGCGGCTGTTGATTATTATAATTAAAATTAATATTTATACTGTTGCTGATATTCTAAAAAAAAGCCTCGCATAAACAACAGGAGTTTTTTCGAGTCCCACCGAGTACTTTGGTCACACAGAAGGTACTCACCGCTCTCTTTCTTTTCCGGTCCTTACTTGTATAACAAATAACGGTAGCTGAGCATCCAGAAAGCAAAACAGTAGAAAAAAGAAGCATATCGACTCTGAAGAGTTAGTCACACGAGCACGAAGACAGTGGGAAAGAGTAATTCTTCAAATGTAGCAGGCACACGATTTATAGTTAACGGTCTCCATTCATAGCATGACGAACCGGCGAGCCGGACCTCAGACTGGGGTGTGCAACCATAGTTACCATGCGTAAAAGGGAGCAAACGCTTCCTCTGGAATAACCGTCTTGTACTGTTGCAGTGCAACACGTAATGACGGCAAAAGCTCTGTCCATGTTCGAAAATTCGTAGAAAGTGAGTTCTCAAACGACCATATGTCACAGAAATCAGCGTATTCACCTCGCCAAAACACATGAGAAAACACTACAACATCAAAGGCATGACAAGTTGTAGTTTGTGTAGGAGACTAGCTACCAACATAAATACCCAATAGTTTCATGTATGTACGAAAATAGAACTACACACTGAAGACTGCAGAAAAAGTGCTGAAAGGAGTCTGGGTAAAAGGAAACTGAATTCCTCGTCCTCTTTCCGCTGGAGATAGCGTATATGCGGTTAAATCTGCTCGGCGCTTGGCTACGCTGTCCGTTGCGGGGTACCGGCCAACCTGTTGCGAAATACAGAATACACTACTGTCTATTAAAATTCCTACACCAAGAAGAAATGCAGATGATAAATGGGTATTCATTGGACAAATATATTATACTAGAACTGACGTGATTACATTTTTACGCAATTTGGGTGCATAGATCCTGAGAAATCAGTACCCAGAACAACCGTCTCTGGGCGTAATAACGGCCTTGATACGCCTGGGCATTGAGTCAAACAGAGCATGGATGGCGTGTACAGGTACAGCTGCCCATTCAGCTTCAACACGATGCCACAGTTCATCAAGAGTAGTGACTGGCGTGTTGTGACGAGCCAGTTGCTCGGCCACCATTGACCAAACGTTTTCAATTGGTGAGAGATCTGGACAATGTGCTGGCCAGGGCGGCAGTCAAACATTTTCTGTATCTAGATAGGCCCGTACAGGACCTGAAACATGTGGTCGTGCATTATTCTCCTGAAATGTAGGGTTTCGCAGGGATCGAATGAAGGGTAGAGCCATGGGTCGTAACATCTGGAATGTAACGTCCACTGTACGAAGTACCGTCAATGCGAACAAAAGGTGACCGAGACGTGTAACCAATGGCACCCAATACCATCACACTGGGTGATACGCCATTATGGCGATGACGAATACGCTTCCAATGTGCGTTCACCGCGATGTCGCCAAACACGGATGCAACCATCATGATGCTGTAAACAGAACCTGGTTTCATCCGAAGAAATGACGTTTTGCTATTCGTTCATCCAGTTTCGTCGTTCAGTGCACCGTCGCAGGCGCTCCTGTCCGTGATGGAGCGTCAAGGGTAGCCGCAGCCATGGTCTCCGAGCTGATAATCCATGCTGTTGCGAACGTCGTCGAACTGTTCGTGCAGTTAGTTGTTGTCATACAAATGACCACATCTGTTGACTCAGGGATCGGGACATGGCTGCACGATCCGTTACAGCCCTGCGGATGAGATGCCTGTCATCTCGACTTCTAGTGATACGAGGCCGTTGGGATCCAGCACGGCGTTCCGTATTACCCTGCTGAACCCACCGATTCCATATTCTTTTAACAGTCATTGGATCTCGAGCAACGCGAGCAGCAATGTCGCGATCCGATAAACTGCAATCGCGATAGGCTACAATCCGACCTTTATCAGAGTCGGAAACGTGATGGTACGCATTTCTCGTCCTTACACGAGGCATCACAACAACGTTCCACCAGGCAACGCCTGTCAACTGCTGTTTGTGTATGAGAAATCGGTCGGAAACTTTCCTCATGTCAGCAGGTTGTTGGTTTCGCCAGCAGCGCCAACCTTGTGTGAATGCTTGAAAAGCTAATCAATTGGATATCACAGCATCCTCTTCCAGTCGATTAAGTTTCACGCTTGTAGCACGTCATCTTCGTGGTGTAGCAATTTTAATGGCCAGTTGTGTAAATTAATCAGCGGAAGGTATTTATTCGCACGCTCGCACGTCTGAAAAGACTTGTCCATGGGACATATTGACTGTTCTTATGGCTTCTGTAGGCGAGAGGAAGAAAGCACATCACTATATCAAATACACTCCTGGAAATTGAAATAAGAACACCGTGAATTCATTGTCCCAGGAAGGGGAAACTTTATTGACACATTCCTGGGGTCAGATACATCACATGATCACACTGACAGAACCACAGGCACATAGACACAGGCAACTGAGCATGCACAATGTCGGCACTAGTACAGTGTATATCCACCTTTCGCAGCAATGCAGGCTGCTATTCTCCCATGGAGACGATCGTAGAGATGCTGGATGTAGTCCTGTGGAACGGCTTGCCATGCAATTTCCACCTGGCGCCTCAGTTGGACCAGCGTTCGTGCTGGACGTGCAGACCGCGTGAGACGACGCTTCATCCAGTCCCAAACATGCTCAATGGGGGACAGATCCGGAGATCTTGCTGGCCAGGGTAGTTGACTTACACCTTCTAGAGCACGTTGGGTGGCACGGGATACGTGCGGACGTGCATTGTCCTGTTGGAACAGCAAGTTCCCTTGCCAGTCTAGGAATGGTGGAACGATGGGTTCGATGACGGTTTGGATGTACCGTGCAGTATTCAGTGTCCCCTCGACGATCACCAGTGGTGTACGGCCAGTGTAGGAGATCGCTCCCCACACCGTGATGCCGGGTGTTGGCCCTGTGTGCCTCGGTCGTATGCAGTCCTGATTGTGGCGCTCACCTGCACGGCGCCAAACACGCATACGACCATCATTGGCACCAAGGCAGAAGCGACTCTCATCGCTGAAGACGACACGTCTCCATTCGTCCCTCCATTCACGCCTGTCGCGACACCACTGGAGGCGGGCTGCACGATTTTGGGGCGTGAGCGGAAGACGGCCTAACGGTGTGCGGGACCGTAGCCCAGCTTCATGGAGACGGTTGCGAATGGTCCTCGCCGATACCCCAGGAGCAACAGTGTCCCTAATTTGCTGGGAAGTGGCGGTGCGGTCCCCTACGGCACTGCGTAGGATCCTACGGTCTTGGCGTGCATCCGTGCGTCGCTGCGGTCCGGTCCCAGGTCGACGGGCACGTGCACCTTCCGCCGACCACTGCCGACAACATCGATGTACTGTGGAGACCTCACGCCCCACGTGTTGAGCAATTCGGCGGTACGTCCACCCGGCCTCCCGCATGCCCACTATACGCCCTCGCTCAAAGTCCGTCAACTGCACATACGGTTCACGTCCACGCTGTCGCGGCATGCTACCAGTGTTAAAGACTGCGATGGAGCTCCGTATGCCACGGTAAACTGGCTGACGCTGACTGCGGCGGTGCACAAATGCTGCGCAGCTAGCGCCATTCGACGGCCAACACCGTGGTTCCTGGTGTGTCCGCTGTGCCGTGCGTGTGATCATGCTTGTACAGCCCTCTCGCAGTGTCCGGAGCAAGTATGGTGGGTCTGACACACCGGTGTCAATGTGTTCTTTTTTCCATTTCCAGGAGTGTAGTTCACTTGTTCAAATAGTTGAGAGTAATTGACTGTAAATCTCAATACTGTGGGTACTTCCTGTTGTTGTAATCTTCAACCTTAGGACTAGTCACTCCAGTGCAAGTCCCTACTTCTCCACATAAACACAGCAGCATTCAGAATTTTCATTTACTGTATTCAAACTTTGGTCCACAGCTACGAAGACCTGCATCCTCCTGACCCCGTACTTGGCTCATCCACCAACTATTGCTTGCAGCATCTGGGTCCATAACACTCTTTTCTCCCTAATTCGGTTCAGCACTTCTTCGTTAGTTTTCTGATCTACCTGTGTAGTCTTCTGCATTCTCCTGTACAGCACATTTCAGAAACTTTGCTCTCTTATTATCTGTAAAAATTATCGTGCTTAGCACCCTCCAACAAGGACAAAGATTCAAGGTAAGTGTAAAACTCGTCAGGCTCAAGGCAGCCGACCGGTTTCATTTTTGAGATTACCAGTTATTCAGTCGAGAGATAAAGAGGTGTTCAAAATGGTTCAAATGGCTCTGTGCACTATGGGACTTAACTTCTGAGGTCATCAGTCCCCTAGAACTTAGAACTTCTTAAACCTAACTAACCTAAGGACATTACACACATCCATGCCCGAGGCAGGATTCGAACCTGCGACCGTAGCGGTCGCGAGGTTCCAGACTGTAGCGCCTAGAAACGCTCGGCCACCTCGGCCGGCGGTAAAGAGGTGTTTTTGGCGTTTGTATAAGAACAGTCGAAGTACTGATCCTCAAACCTATCTTGCATGGCGCTGCCTATTATTTTCCTCTAACACAATATTTCATGCAATAATTGCAGGTTGGTTTGTTGCTGGGGCTGACTAGTGATTTATATGAGACTTGGCATGGTATTAAGCCGGGAGAGAGCGACGAAGCTTTCCTACCCGCACATTCACAGAGCAACTGGTTGGCCAAAGCCCATACTGAGCGTGTCCGCACCGACGAATTCACCTTAATACGGGCGATTTTTAAATTAGGTTGGATTAGGTTCTCTTTTCGTTCCTTACACCCCAAAAATGAGATGATTCTCTTGGGTGTGGAACATGTCAGTAAGTATAGCATAAAAACATAAAACATTTGAATATGATACTTACTACCCTAATTATTTGTAAGGAGATTGTCGAAATAGGTGAATACAATGCGGTAAACTGGAACAGCTGGTACTAACAGAATTAACACACTGTCAGAATGAAACACTGTTATGCACTATTAATAAATTTATCATATGCAAAATACCTAATACTGTTCCACGCCCGGATTCCCGGGTTCGATTCCCGGTGGGGTCAGGGATTTTCTCTGCCTCATGACGACTGGGTGTTGTATGCTGTCCTTAGGTTAGTTAGGTTTAAGTAGTTCTAAGTTCTAGGGGAGTGATGACCATAGATGTTAAGTCTCATAGTGCTCAGAGCCATTTGAACCATTTTACCTAATACTGACCGTTATCACCAAGTGTTGACAAAACTGAAATCTAACCGATATCTTTACTTAAGTTGGCATAACAGTCTCTGTTAAGATATTCGTCTATGGAGTAGAAGGAGTCTTTCAAACTCTGTTTAAACCGGGCTTTATATGAAATCAAGTTTTTAATGGTTGCTGGCAATTTATTGAAAATGTGTGTTCCTGAGTATTGGTCCTCTTTTTGAACCAAGGTAAGTGATTTTAGGTCTGTAGGGAAGCAGCCTACTCACGCCATATAGAATTCATATGCTTTCCACTGTCTAGTCCGCTGTAACTACCTGTGACGTCATGTATCTTGTGCAATACCTTAAAAGTAAAGGAAATAATCTGATAAGTTAATAGCATGCCAGGAATGATGCTAAAATAATAATGTGATAAGCTTCAGATTATTAACTTTAACAGTTTTAGAAATTTTGACATTTTACGTAAGAATCATAGGCGCAACACGAAGGAGCTAGAAACTTCAAAATTTATATTCGGATTCCTTTTTCGCTGTAATTTAAGGGAAACAGCATGCCGGATCTCGCAAAGTAATATTTTGGTTGAAACTCATGATTTTCTGTTTTTGTGTCCTAGGAGTATGGAAGCAAGACAGATTAAGTAAACGATTAGATAAAGCTAGAATGTTTAGATTTAGGTAGAATGGAGATACGCTATAATAACAAATATGTGAGTAGTTTCAAAAAGGTAGCTACAAAACTATAGCTGTAGCGTCTGTCCAAAGAGCAAGTTTAGAGCTCATCTACTGAGTGCAGTGCAACTTAAATTATTCTCTCGACAAAAGTATTTAACCTAGCTACATCACAATGTTATTACACATACTTACCTGTGTGCTGACAGCACAATTAAATTGAGAGCTTCATTGGCCTTCAGTGAATGAATCAATTAATTATTTAGTAACTTTAAGTGGTGCTTTACTAGCCCGAACAGCTAGTTAGGAAGGCAAATTTTGTCGGCTGCGCCTTCGGCGGTCCAAACCGCGGCTATATAAAATAAGAGCGCTGTGAGCTAGAGTCAGGCCCCAGTTCTCTTCTAGATTCGTATCAGCGCGCACTCTGTGTCAGAAGCTGCATCGCGTTTGTGCAGTTGCAAAGAACAGCCTTGGATGCTGTATTACGTAACTCGGTATGCATGTAACAATGAGTTCGCATTGGGGTGAAGTGTTAATTGTTGGAACGACTTCAGTGATTTATTCTCAGTTTGCGTATGTCGTAATTTCACGTGTCGCCACAGGAAAGACCTTCTATCATTACTAGCGTGACATTTGATGAGTATTAACATCAAATTTTGGCGAGCATTCACTTTGGACATTTACATCGACAACAATTGTTTATCAGTTTCGTTATCTAGAAATAATAGGATCTGCGCAGTAGACTCTGAACAGTTCTGATAGTACAGTAGCTGATAGTACCATTAGTCTGGAATTTTATGCTTTATCGTTTTCAGAATATAGTGAAAATTGTTATAGTAAACTGCATTTTCTATGAATCCCAAACATCATCCCAAATCCTCAGCATAATGAACTTCAGTGACCAATAACTTTATTTCTCCATCAGAGTGGGCACAGTGATATTTAATTACAGGCATCCCATTTTTGCTAATCACTTTCTCGTTGCCAGCATTGTAGTTAGAGAGCCTGTGTTGAGAACAGCAACAATACAATAGAAAAGAAACAAATTTTAAGCCCTCCACCCCCCAGGTATTTATGTAGATTGTTCTTATTCTTAGTATTGATGTTATGTATTGAGTTATCGGTTGGAAATAGAGATGTATTACTTGCAACAAATTTCATTAAGGAATAAATGTACTGAGAAGCAGTTGTTAGAATATGAAGTTCTTTGAATAGGTCTCTACATCATGTTCTTGAATTTACACCACAATTGATTCTTATCACACACTTTTGCAGCCTAAAAACTTTTTTTCAGTTTGATGAGTTGCCCCAGAATATTATCCCATGTGACATAAAAGAATGAAAGTAATCAAAGTATGCAAGTTTTTTTTATATTTATGTCTCCTACAGCAAATACAGACTTGTTTAGGCGCTAAAGCAATCCCGTGGTATGCCCTTCTCAACTGAATTTGGTATGGAGCAGTAATCCCAGTAATTTAACACTCTCAACTTCTTCGATCTACATGTCTTCATATGGTATACACATGCTGAACTGCATATCATGGGTTTTCTCAAAGTTTAATGAAAGTGAATTAGCTTTAAACCACTTATTAATGTCAGTGAATATTGGATTAACAGATATTTCTAAATCTGTACTTGACTTGCTATTTATTGCAATGTTTGCGTCATCTGCAAACAAAACAAACTTAACATCTGGAAATGTAACAGGTTAATCTACGCAAGAAAAAACGATGACCCAAGATGGAACCTTGAGGAACACTACATGTAAGAAATTCCCAGTCAGATGAAGACTAACTGCTTACTGTACACGTCATTCGCTATGACACTCTTTGTTTCCTGTTAGATAGATAAGACTCAAACCATTATACAGCATTGCCTACGACACCATAATATTCTAATTTGCTTAAGAGAATTCTGTGGTTCAGAAAGTCAAAGGATTTTGACAGGTCACAGAAAATGCCAGTAGCCTATAATTTATTATCTAATGAATTAAGTACATTCTAACTGTAAATGTAAATAGCTTTCTCTATATCAGTACCATTAAGAAATCCAAACTGTTGGTTGGACAATATATCATTTTCAGTCAGATGCTTATGGAGATGCTTAAACACAACCTTTTCCGATACTTTTGAGAAATCCAGCAAAAGTGAAATTGGTCGATAGTTTGATGGTATCTCTTTGTCCCTCTTCTTGTAAAGAGGTTTAACTTCAGCATATTTTAGCCACTATGGAAATGTTCCGCTGATAAGAATTTCATTAAACAAATAACTTAACATAGAACTCAACTTGGATGAGCACTCTTTGATTAACTTCATTGATATGTTATCATACCCACTGGAATACTTAGATTTTAAGGATTTTATGATGGATGCTACTTCTTTGGAGGACGTCAGTGTCATTTCCATTTTACTGAAGTTATTTTTAAAGACCTGTCTCAGATACTCCATTGCACTGTACACCGAACCTAACAATCCTAAGCTGTCAGTAGCAGAAAGGAAGTACTTGTTTAAGAGGTTTGCAACACTACATGTACTTGTTACCGAAGTCTCATTTATTTTTAGAGTTATCTGTTCCTCATTCTTTGGGGCCCCATCTGTCTCTGCGTTCACTATGTCCCATACAGCTTTTTCTTTGTTGTCTGATGTAATTATCTCTTTGTCATAATAAAGCTGCTTTGATTTCTGGATTACTTGCTTCAATATTTTGCTGTATTCTTTGTAATACATTACAATTCTAACATCAGAGCTGTTCCTAGGTAGTAGATACAATCTCCTTTCTGCCTTGCGTGATATCTTTCTTTCTTGTGTAATCCCCTTTTTATTTTTTGACTTCTGTGTGATTTGAGTTATCTTTAGGGGTAAACAGTTTTCAAAAATGGATGTAACTTTATTAACGAACGCTTTATATTTTCCGTTTGAGTCAGAAATATTGTAAACATTTGTCCAGTTCATGTCTTTGAGCAAATTTCCTGGAAATTTGTGATAAGGTCTTATGGGACTAAACTGCTTAGGTCATCGGTCCCTAAGCTTACGCACTACTCAATCCTACTTAAGCTAACTTACGCTAAGGGCAACACACACACCCATGCTCGACAGAGGGAGCCACACGGACCGTGAGAAGGCGCCCAAGATCACGCGGCTACCCCGCGCAGCGTATATTCCTGAATTTCTCAATTTTTGACTTATTTATTATCCTCTTTTACTCAGATTTAATAGATTCTTTTAATCGTGACAAGTTTCAACATTTAACACAAAATGCTGCGTCTCATTATCAGACAACCCATTTCCATTTGTGAAGCGACTTTTTCCCTAGATTTGTCTACAAAGATTTTATCAGCTGCAGTCTCACAGCATTTACATATCCTAGTAGCAAAGATCACTGTAGAAACTAAATTGAATGATAGTGTTACTGACTGCGATAATTGTTCACTGACAGAGCATTTCAGTAATTCCACATTAAAATCACCAGCGACCACTATTTCCTTGATTTTTTACCATGAGATGGGGCAACAGAGATTCCAAATTTTTTATGAAGAGGTTAAAATTTCCTGAAGGTGATCTGTATGTACCTACTATTATAAAGGACTTATTATGCAATACTACTTCTTTTGCACAAGCTTCTAAATGCTGCTCTGAGGAAAATTTAGTAATATCAGTATTCTTGAAATCAAAAGTTTCTGAGAAATATGGCAAATTCTCCTTCCGCTGTATTTTCTCTACAGAAATAAGAAGCTAACTTGTCGTTGGTAGAGGTATGTCGGTTCTGCTTTGGAACAGTGAAAGCTGCCACGCAACTGGGAGCAGGTGGGTTGAACCACGCAATCGCAGGGTGTCCACACATAGATGAGATGGCGACTTGCTCAGCCAGGTGGGTGGGTGGGAGGTGGGGGGCGGGGTGGGATTAGGAGGGCGGCTGTGTATGGGTGGCTTAAGAGCAGAGTGCAGGGGTATGTTCCATAACCGTTTGGGCAGCGAAGTGGATGGTCTGGCTGACCACCTATTGTGTCTGTCAGCTTTGATGTGTAATATATCAGCAGCCTTGTTAACTTGGGCACTTTTGGTTGTGACGTCAAGTAATAAGGATTCTCGGTCAGGACACCAAGATGTGATGAGGTGCGAAATGTATCCTATCGGGTGAGGCCATAGCTGCTTTTGCTGCTTATCCTCTCGCCTCTTAATGTTGGTAAGTTTCGGGAGCAAATCGTGGCGAGATGTCAGTAAGAAGGCTGAAATAGGTGCATTTTACACATTGGGTCTATCGTTTTAAGGCACACTCTGGAAGCAATGGCCTGGTCAGGAGTAAGTCATTTGCGTTCCAGCGTATATGTTCCTAATCCACATGAACGACGCAATCGTCCTGTGGGAAATAAACGCGTACTCAAATTGCTTGAATGACTTCATGAGTTGGTTACCAGACTATGTTCTTGCCCTTCCCATGGACTTTGCCGCTCAGTTTCTGGCTACTGTATAATGGTACGAAGTTCATGTTATGATTTTTACTCGCACCCACTGTATGAGTGAGGTGATTGTTACATTCTTGTAACTCACTGTCCTCCTTAAGGTATTCTTTGTACCAAACTACAATTACGATTGCCGCTCTTCCACTTCTGTTGAACCCCTTGATCCCGCTCAGTACTCTGAACTTTAGTAACAACCACACCTCGACTCCCTTATTACAGTGATTTCCTCTCCTTCTACTTACCTTGGGCACAGTTCATTAAACATACTTCAGTCTTAGGGGTGATCTGTATATCGATCTAGTTCACTCAAGATCAGAGGAGCCGTATATGTTTAGGCCTAGCCCAGTGACGTCTTGCAAGTGCTTTCGCGCTTTCAGGAAAGACTTACTAACATTTAAATGTTCATCCTTCTGGCGGGTGTTTGCCTTGAACGAAACACAATTTTATCTTTTCTTCTATATGTTAGAATGTTTCTCCAGAGTTTCAGAATCATCTGCGGGCCTTTATTTTCTTCCTTGTTACGACATGTTGCGGTTTTCCTGGGTTTCACAGTACAGAAAAAAGGAAACCTGAAAAAACGAAAAACTGTGAAAGAAAACAAGTGCAATAAAAAATATAAAAAACAGTTAAATCGCAGCTGTGGTAAAAAGAAAGAAAATAAAAGTTTACTGATGATGCAGAAATTTCGGCGAAACACATCTGGAATATAGAAGAAAAGATACAATGGTTAACGAAACCGGACAGAAGAGCTTCAGTCTCATGATGCTTACATAAATGTATTATACGTTGATATCTGACATGGTTGACGCTATGTGATCACAGAAACCAGAACGATCTGGAAAATGTGGGTCTGCAAACTGGTTATAAATTTCACTCATATTGGCTGGGTGGAAAATCTGGTACATGCGTGATTTGGCACAGGCACGTTTATTTCACTGTCGTAGGATAGGACGAGGAAGGCCTGCACCTAAGCCCCCTTGATCTCCTAACCGTATTCCTCTGGTTCTTTATGTCTGGCATCATCTCGAAACTTAAGTGTACAGTCCTCCTACTGACCCACTGGTACGGTTGAATTATGTGAGTAGCGAATTGTACCGTCTTATCAACGTTTACGAGCTAATCCAGGAGTGTCTGAAAGAAATCGTAACAGACTGGATAAACGAGGACACATGGAGGACATATTAGATTCTGGAGAAGTATTGCATATGTCATCGACACGTTCTATGAGTGAAAATCGAGACAAACCAGAAGTACTAAACATATGTACTAAATATATTTCATACTGATGTCAGTGGTGGCTCGTAACGACATGTGGTGACGCGGAGTTTGCGGATGTGAGCGGATGGCGGTTGCTGGAGTAGCGAAGGAAGTATTCAGATATTGCTATGTATGTGAAATTAATTGACATGCATCGAGATTGACTGTATTATTTAACCTTTGAATAAGCTGTTCGGTGCAGACATCTTTGCCTATTTGCAGGAGAGCTTCCCTTTCTGTAATTCCAATGACAGTACAAGCGGCGATCTTAAGGTTTCCGTTCGAAGGCCGTGCACCCCGAAATCGGAATGCTAGTCCGGTATAGTCACCGTGGGCACTGAGGAAATCATCCCATCCATGTACTATGTTGAATATAGCCAATTGGTAAAACACCGGATCTCGCTGCTTGAAGAAATCCGTAATTGCCTGCTGGCACATCCTCGTCCGACAGGAATCGCCAACCTTTCTAGAATTTTTTGAGGGATGTAAGACCTGATATTCACGTGGGGAGAGGTCAGGACTGCAGGGTGGGTGCCTGAGTGTCCCACCCTACGGTTAGCGTAACTTCTGCGTTACGTCATTTGCAATATGGGGTCGTGCGCTACCATCAAGCAAATTTATCGGACGTTTCGCCATAATTGCATGCCGAAATTTCTCCAGCTTCTTTGCACAAAACAGTTCCTCAGTGAAGGAAACACAAGTTTCCTTGAAATCAGGAAGTAATGGGACCCGGTAATAGAAGAACACGTTGAGCATCATATTTCTGGCATATGGCTAGTTCTTAAACTTCTTGGGATGACAGGACGATGGACGACACCACTGCATCGTCGACGTTTTCGACTTCCGTCCCCAGTGGTGGTACCTGCTTTCGTCACTCGCAACTGTGCACTCAGGGAACTCCCTCAAACTGATACTACATGATCGCCCCTTACACGAACTGCGATTATCTGAAGGATACATCTTCGGTTTGTGGCGATGCGGCGTCATTTGCTAAGTTCCACTCACCATACACGCCTCCTTTGAATTGGCATGCATTTCTCAGCCGCAGAAAACTCCTGAAAAAGCTGTACGCGCCATAATTTCGAGGTCGCACTAAAATTGTCTTGGCAGTGAATGGGAGTAGTTAAATAAAAATAATTGTATGAGTAATATTTTACTCTATTACGATTAGGTTGCATACACCCGTTACTGGCAAGCCTCACTCTAAACTGTACGTAGTTTGAAAAGTTCACAAGCACACCTCATTCATAACCAAAGTCAGTTTATGGTAATTCTTCACTGAAAGTGTACAAACGGATAGTTTCGATTAGAATTGCTCGTAGAAAAGTTGCTAGTGTCAGACTCACGGAGCAAAATGTTTAACTACGCGAGTAAGCAAGGGGCTAAACGATAATGAATGATTTAAATCTCGCTAAAAATTCTGAATTTTGCACTAGGCTGTATATCGAACGCTCTTCCACACTTTACGTCACTTCTCAACCAATTTAGTACCGAAATAACACAACGATAATACTTTTCAGCGGAGCACATACCTATACGTCCGACCAGCACGAGATCCAAGCCCCGACTCTACTCTTCCCTCTACATAAAAGGAGTTCTAATTGCCAAAATGTGGTTTCGATAGCTACTATGCCACCGCGTAGGTACAAGCGGACGATCCACACCGACGACAGCACCCTCTAGCCGGCGCTGTGCAGCTCTACGATCGCCGCTCCAGATTCAGCCTATTTCATTCCGAGTAGACGACCAAGCAACACTGTTTCTTTATCATAGTGGGCGAGCCACTACAGATTTAGCCTGTGTAACTTCTGTTAGCTTTGATACATCCTGCTTCGCACCTACGTGCTCATCATAGCCAAAGTTATGTAACCATATTATATTACTTGTCTTACCTAGAGTAAACATCTATTACTTTTCTTGCAGTACCGACGTATTTGTACCTCGCCTGCTCCTCGTAGCTTCCTAGTCTCGGCCTACCCTCCAAATTACAGGAGCAGAACCACGCGCCGCCTTCCAGGCGGGATACAAGGCTACACTATTGGCCATTAAAATTGCTACACCACGGAGATGACGTGCTACAGCCGCGAAATTTAACCGACAGGAAGAAGATGCTCTGAGATGCAAATCATTAGCTTTTCCGAGCATTCACACAAGATTGGCGACACCTACAACGTACTGACATGAGGAAAGTTTCCAACCGATTTTTTATACACAAACAGCAGTTGACAGGCGTTGCCTGGGTGAAACGTTGTTGTGATGCCTCGTGTAAGGACGAGAAATGTGTACTACCACGTTTCCGACTTTGATAAAGTTCGGATTGTAACCTATCGCGATTGCGGTTTATCGTATCGCGACATTGCGGCTCGCGTTGGTCGAGATCCAATGACTATTAGCAGAAGATGGAATCGGCGGGTTCAGGAGGGTAAAACGGAATGCCGTGCTGGATCCCAACGGTCTCGTACCACTAGCAGTCGAGATGACGGGCATCTTACCCGCTCGGGTTAAACGGATCGTGCAGCCACGTCTCGATCCCTGAGTCAACACAGGGGGACGTTTGCAAGACAACAACCATCTGCACGAACAGTTAGACAAGGTTTGCAGCACCATGGACTATCAGCTCGGAGACCATGGCAGCGGTTACCCTTGACGCTGCATCACAGACAGGAGCGCCTGCGATGGTGTTCTCAACGACGAACCTGGGTGCACGAATGGCAAAACGTCATTTCTTCGGATGAATCCAGGTTCTGTTTACAGCATCATGATGGTCGCATCCGTGTTTGGCGACATCGCTGTGAACGCACATTGGAAGCGTGTATTCGTCATCGCCATACTGGTGTATCACCCGGAGTGACGGTATATATTATGGGGTGCCATTGGTTACACGTCTCGGTCACCTCCTGTTCGCATTGACGGCACTTTGAACTGTGGACGTTACATTTCAGATGTGTTACGACCCGTGGCTCTACCCTTCATTCGATGCCTGCGAAACCCTACATTTCAGCACGATAATGCACGACCGCATTTTGCAGGTCCTGTACGGGCCTTTCTCGATACAGAAAATGTTCGACTGCTGGCCTGGACAGCACATGCTCCAAATCTCTCACCAACTGAAAACATCTAGTCAATGGTGGCCGAGCAACTGGCTCGTCGCAATACTCCAGTCACTACTCTTGAATAACTGTGGTATCGTGTTGAAGCTGCATGGGCAGCTGTACCTGTACACGCCATCCAAGCTCTGTTTGACTCAATGCCTAGGCGTAACAAGGCCGTTATTAAGGCCAAAGGTGGTTGTTCTGGGCACTAATTTCTCAGGATCTATGCACCCAAATTGCGTGAAAGTGTAATAACATGTCAATTCTAGCATAATATATTTGTCCAATGAATACCCGTTTATCATCTGCAATTCTTCTTGGTGTAGCAATTTTAATGGCCAGTAGTGCATATATACGCGAATATGCTAATTTCTGATTCGCAGGGAAACATTATAGCTAATCGGAAGGCAACATAAAGCTCGCTTAATTCCACGGATTTATACAGAACCAATATTTATACAGAATTTGTCAATGAATCATAACAGTAAATTACTATAAATAAATTTGGAAAATCCACAAATATAAAATTAATTCCATTTCAACAAACCTATTTTACCGCAATCATAATCTCATATCCCCAGCATCGTAAACTGACGAAATAATTTGTAACAATTTCACACTACGAATGACTAATACACACGTCATTCTCGAACACTCTCCACGTGACCGATTACTTCACTGCATAGTACAAGAACTTCACATTAAACAGTATTTCCCATTCACACCTTCTTTCACTCTCATTACGAAACACAATAATAGTAGTAGTTGACAAACAATTAGAAAATTACAAACAAAATCGGAAGTAAAACTAACGGTGTTTTGACTGCATCTCCAACATGTCCATCATCGAGTGACCTCTATCCCAAGGAATACAAGCTACGTACAATCGAGCCATCTGGCGGCACCCGTCTGGAGCGTGACTCACACTGGACGCTGTCATGGTTCTTTATTTGCGAAACCATTACCACCAGCCAACCCTATTTTTCGATACCGTAGATTAATGAATATTTTTCTAAGTAATGTCTCATATTTTTCACTCTATTCAAATTTGGTTTCATTTTTATATGTATGTACATCGATATGTTGAGATTTTGAAATCGATATAATATCTAGTGCGAATATCTTTGCACTTATTGTTATCTTTGATGCTGGTTTGTGACTTTTGGCGCGTAAGCGTACGGGGTAGTCAACTTTTTGTGTTGAATATGAACAGTATTGACTTTGTGTTGGAAATGAGAAGATGAGTCTGAGTTGTGGACGATGCAAAGTGTTGTGAATTTTATTAAGAGCGGTAACGGCTGCGAAATTGTATGATGAAGTAATGTTTTGAACATGCGGAAGTATAAAAAGTTCAATAAAGGTGATTTTTTGTGAAACGTCAGTGTCAAGAATTATTTTCAAGTGACCATTGTTTAAAAAAGTATGAAGCAGGTTGCAATGAAAAACATAAATCATCAAATTAATCCTGAAAGATTGTCTTCGTAACTTCTTCAAATGGCTCTGAGCACTATGGGGCTCAACTGCTGAGGTTATTAGTCCTCTAGAACTTAGAACTAGTTAAACCTAACTAACCTAAGGACATCACAAACATCCATGCAAGAGGCAGGATTCGAACCTGCGACCGTAGCGGTCTTGCGGTTCCAGACTGCAGCGCCTTTAACCGCACGTAACTTCTTCAAGTCGGCGTAATTAACATCCTAGTGCCTTTCGCACCAACAGCGATAATCATGCTACCTGGACAACGTTTTTACTTACAAGCCAAAGCCAGAGCGAGATCGTCGTAGGATTGCAAATACAAGATAAGTGAAATTATTGTAAATTTTCTTCAGTGACTGTAATCAATTGATGTAGCAATACCTGCCACATTGAAGACCTTTTAGTTGGGCAATAAAAAGATCATACTTTGAGTGCGCGACGTGATACTTTTTGAACTAATTAATTGTTAGTGGAGGTATTGTTATAACGCCTATTCACAGATCTATCTCAATTGGGACGATGTAGAGACGCTCTGCCTCAAACTGTCGCCTTGCACAAGCCAAGGAAACGCATCTCCTAGTTGGCAAGAAGTGACCACATAGTGCCGAAACAGCGTACACGCCTTGTATGCTGCATTATTGGTGCCGGGATGTCTGGAAATCAAACACCCCTAACGGCCAAAAATGGCGCCGTTTTACGGCTTCAAGAATTTTTAAGTAGTTTTCGTGCATATTTCTGCAAGTTTTTTTGTATAACACTGTACTGCATCGCGTATTATATTAACATACAATGTGTATTACCAATATGGTATTACGATGCACTAAATGTTACCCTCTGGGAGGATTTAAGTAAAATTGACCGTGGGGTACCTAATGGGTTTGGCTTATTGAACCTGAATTCAGTGCTACAGAAGAAACCAGAAAACTGAAGATTGAAATTTGGAAAATGTTTTGAGTAACCAAGTTTGCTTAAATGAAATAAAAATGGTCGCCAGCGTAATTAGGCATAGTAATGTGGAACATTATTTTATATAACTTACATAGAGTTATGATAAAGGAAAGCTACTTTTACTTCTTACCCAAAGAAGTGCAATGAACTCTACTATTATCAGACAAGTGGTATAGTGATCCTAACAGTTATTAACAGTATATTCAAGTTCTCATAGAAACAGTTAACAGCTTATTTCTTCTCAGTAGTAATTACATTGAATCTTCCTGTGTGCCAGACCGAGAAAGGCAACAGGTCACGAGTTCGAGTCTCGATCCGGCACACAGTTTTAATCTGTGAGGAAGTGTCATATCAGCGCACACTCGGCTGCAGAGTGAAAATGTCATTGTTTCAGTAATTAATTTTTTTTTATATGAATTATGCGATCATCAAAAGATATGAAAGTTAAAATGAAACCAGAAATGGACATGGACCTAGTCCTATTTGAAAATTTGCTTTCCAAATAGTAAATATAACTAAAAACCACTTGCACTAGGATTTTTACACTGATTAACAACTAATATTGTTTGTATTTTTATGGATAAGGGCAATTACAGTAACTTTATATTCAATAAACAAAATTGTTGGTGGTGGCTCTCAAACTGGTTTTCCAATTTTCATCATACAAAGTACACAAAATTGAAAATTAACTTTAACTGCCATTAATATATTTATTATTCAAGTAGGTTTATTCATTTTAAGCAACTCGAAATTGGGTACTCGTAAACTGTCCAATACCATAAAGCAAACTAAACACACTTTTCTGAGACAGTTTGTAAGATGCAAATTTTGGTAGTGTTCTTTAACTAATTTCACTCACCTTGCAGGACTTTTAAATGAGTTAATGCCAGTGATTTTTCTTACAGGTTCTCAAGAATGACTCCAAGTGAATTTTACTCTAACTAACCTCAAAATAACAAGCTTCCTTTTGTCATTAGCACAGGCAGTAATTTTTACTGACAGAATTAAATGTAGTTAATCTTCGAAGCACAAATACATTGAATTACGAAACAAATCAAACGTTATGAGGTTTTTATAAATGCAACACTAACTTCCTCCCCTGATTTCAATTGAAGACACAGTATCTCTAGGTATCTTTTTGCATACAGAATTATGCAAATAGACCAATATTCATTTCCATTAGTTTTTAACACACAAGATTCTCGGATGTCAGTATTTATGTGGAGTGAATCCTAAGAGGTATCGTGAGAGGAACCAAATCAAGGTTCGGACACACAATTTGCCTTATTGCAAATTAAACAACACTTAAATCTACTGGTTCATACTTTGTCAAAATTCTGCAGTGGCGAAGTGGTTGCGTAGTATTGGTGGCGAGTACATAACGGCTACTGGTCTCTCCTCTGGATGTAAGTGGCTCAATTACCTTCTTCTTGGCGACGAAATTTCCAACATAAGAGACTTTTCCATTAATAGATCAGTGTTTTATAGCCGAACACACATCCGAGGCCATTCCATATTACATCCAGTTACTGCAAGCGTCATCCGGCACCTGAGCAGCTCACTCTATTGCGGCTCAAACCAAACTTGTCCAGTAGCTGTAAACGTAGGCTTCCGTGGCCGTTGTCACAATCAATAAAATTCTTCTGGGTTTGAGGCCGCACCGTCATCTGTAAAATTTCGACTTTTCGGCGACTGTTGCAAGGCTCCTTCCTTAAGGTGTATTGCTAATACCCTAAGGAAGGTGCCTTGCAACAGTCGCCGAAACTTCGGAATTTTACAGATGACAATGCGGCCTCAAACCCAGAAGAATTTTATTGGTTGTCCAGCTGCTAGCTGCCGACTGACTGGGCCCTCTCACTTGGCGCCCAGACTGAGCGTGACACCCACTTTTTAGCCCGCGCCAATCACTTTTTGGCGCACGCCAACTCACTTCCGTTGCAAATGGGAAATACTGTTGCTTTTCATTTTATACAATGCAAGTCCCTAGCTATTAACCAGATGGTACACAGTTGTAAACAAACATCTTGTAAAAAATCTTAATATTTAAATACATTAACATGTCAACCCAAAAACGACATATTTATACAAAATTTTCCTCCAATTAATACAAAGAATTTAAATAGTAAAGAGAAAACATTTTACACAACTTTCAACTTCATTACAATAGGTCAAAGACATCACATAGTGAAAATTTCATACTTGACACAGAACAGAATTAATCAGTACAAAATATTTATCTTATTAATTATGGTGTTAAAAGTGTTGAATTAAATAGTTGTCCCAATTATTTACACTTATTTCATTTTATTGGTTCATTAATGTTCGATATTCCAAAAATTGTTAACTTTAATTAATTATTTGGCAAGAATACATTCGTTACACGCCACACATTCGTTCCTCCAACTGGTAATTTTCTACTTAAAACTGGATATTTATATTATGTCTTCTTAAAGGAAGGAGAGGGCTGCAAAGTGTAATGTTCATTTTGCAAACAAAGTGCTAAACACATCCCAATTATCTGGCAAACGAGTCGTATGTATGCTCACCTCGCCGGTACTTTTTACGCTATAATACTTACAACTCTCATCAGTTTTCGGTGCTAATTTTGATGCACCCCGTAATGTCTTTAACAGTCTGAATAATCATGACCCACAAGTAGCAAAGCTTCCTTACACTGGAAAATTACCATGACGCTTGAAGTTAGTGGGTGATAAAGAACCATGAAGGCAATTGACTTCGCGTGCCCCGATGAGAAACACGGCTAATGAGCGGCCACTGGATATTATGAGGGCAGCCGACTGTGCGGTTGGCAGAGGAAGCCCCGACAGTGGTGTAACCGCGCCCGCAGTCACCCCGCGACTGATGAGCGCCGTGTTCTGCGCTGCCCGCTTTGTCTAGCGAGCTCTCTGGTCCCTGGCGAGTGTGGGACGATCGACAACACTCGTTGTGCGGTTGGAAATGTAGCCTCTGTAGAGTGTGCTGAACCCTTTTTGCCCGCCGATGTTGGCGTGTGACGAGGGCGCGCACACACACACACACACACACACACACACACACACACACACACGGCTACAAACAGCGACAAAAAAGTCCGAGTGCGGAAGGAGAGTGGGGAGATGAGGGTTCGATGGTAGCCGCGTGCAAACAGCGGCCGGCCGCTGACACCGCAGCGCTCCCTCCACTTGCTGCCGCCGGCCACGCATGCGCTGTCGCTCGCCGGTGACGTCGGCTCCCATCACTCGTCAGCGCGATGCCAACCAACTTTTCCAGCCCGGGCCGCTCGGCCATCCGCGCCGCCTGTCCTGGATTACGGTGTTTGTACAGATTACCTCTCCCGCACTTAACGCAGTGTTCGCGGACAGCACGTGATGTACGGCAGAGGAATGCAAACAGGCTTATCAGGACGTGCCTGCCACGCGTCTCCGCTGATGTTCGTCAGCTGGGCGCTGTAAAATTTTTCAGCACTGCTGAGGAAACAAACGAGCTTTATACATACAGAGAAAGAAAACAGGATATTAACTTATCACCACTCAGAAACATATTGCTCAGAAGACCGACTGGCATTTAGAATAAGAGGAAATGTTAAAATGTCTGGGGGTCTAATTTCTAATAGAGGGGCGAACATGTCAGCGTGCTTGGAGCTATTTCTTATTATTTCTGTTCACAGAACCTAACTCAGTAACGTGCAGAAGAGTTTTCGGTACAGTCGCTTGCACCAAAGACTCACGCACGTATCTCTACAGAGATTTGTGCAAGCTCCTTGGGCGGCGGCCGAGAGAACCTGGAATTGCTAGTAGATGAAGGCACTGTTTAGTGTGACAAATATGTGCATGAATCCTTACCGACTCCGACCCTAAACTTCATTTTATTAATTGACTAGCATTTCACCTGATTCACTCACAGCTTCACCCACTTCACCCTCATTTTCACCCACTCGTGCATTTGTCGCCTACATTGAAAGCTACTCCCCCTCCCATCTCTCTGTTCACCTCCACCTCATCCTCCCACCTCTATCTATTTTTCTCTTCCTCCCCGCTCTGTCTCATCATCACCTTGCCCCCACCTCCCTTACCATATGTCCCTCCCCTTTCCTTTGATCATGTCCTTCTCCCCTCTCTCCACTTCTTCGATTTCCACCAGCCCACCACCCATCTGCACCTCCACCTCCCTCATGCATCTCCTTCAACTCCCCTCTTTCTTCGCATTGCCTCCTTCCCCTTGCTCTGCCCATCCTCTCCTCTACCCATGTCAATCTAATCCCACCAATTCCCATCGGTATGTGCAGCCCTTGCAATAAATTTCACTAAAGGAGGCCAGTTCTACTAACACAACATGTCTGTCATGCACCATAGGCTGCATATCAAGGTGTCGAAAATCATTTATTTGCCTCTGATGCACAGCATGCCACACAAAGCAGGCAGATGCTACTCCAGCACATCATACGTGTCATGCAGGGCAACATACATGTCAGGGCCTGGAAAGCTGTTTCTAACTCTTTAAATGTAGGCTGCCGGATAAACTGGGTTGATGTGGCAGGCTGATACTGTTCACACACAACAGGCTTGTTATGAATGGTGGCTAATGAACCAGTGGCTTAAAACACTTGTTTTTGTCCATATCTCCGCTCCAATTGCAGCTAGGAGGTTGTAAACCCTGAAGTTCTGATAATGGTGATGTCTGGTTATTCCATCCCAGATTACGTTCAAATCATCCAGAGGCTTGAGAAGAGTTCCTGGACATACACACACACACATAATCTCAGCTTTATATATGGGGTGACAAATATCGAACTATATGAAACAAAATCTTTATTATTTCTGAACATTTTTGATAAGGACACTCAAACTGCACAGTTTTCTGTGGGTCATAATGGGAGTTGGTATGTACATACATGGTTTGGTTTAGCCACGGAGCCCACTTTCATTTCGACAGGTTCCTCAATAAGCAAAGCTGGCGCATTTGGGAGACTGAGAATCTGCATTTCGCGATTGAGAAGTCTCTTCACAACAGGTGAGTGTGCAATGTCCAGTCATGGAATAATCGGTGCAATGTTCCTTGATGGCACAGTGACTCCCAAGCAGTACGTGAAGCTTTTGGAAGATGATTTCATCCCCATTATCCAAAGGACACTGATTTTGACGAGATGTCGTTCGTGCAAGACGGAGCTCGACCCCATAGAAACAGGAGTGTGTTTTATGCCCTGGAGCAGTACTATGGGCTTCGCATTCTGGTTCTGGGGTACCCATGGGCCTCGATTCGCCATCATATTCTCCATATCGAAACACATTCGACTCCTTTTTGTGGTAATGTATTAAAGACAAGGCGTACAGAAGTAACCCCAAAACCACTGCTGAGCTGAAAACAGCCATTCGGGAGATCATCAACAGCGTCGATGTTCCAACACTTCAGTGGGTCATGCAAAATTCCGCTGTTCGTCTGCCCCCCATCAAAGCCAATGATGCCAGACGTATCGAACACGTAATAATCTAAATCCGAATATCTGTAATGCCCTTTACATGTCGAATAAGGTGTGTATACGCAGTACATTGTAACTAATTTACGTTTTTTTTGTATTGTTCAGTAACTGTTATTCTGTACATAAATGATTCGGTGGCCTGGCGATAAAAGGTGACATTCTTTATGTAAACATAAACAGGGCTAAGCACTCCAATACGATAACATTTCCTTGATGTGATGTGCCCAGTTCCATTTCTTGGTCCTCTTATGGCTAATTACCACATAGACACAGATAGAAACCAGACATAGACATGTGACTGTTCAGGTCCACAGCTTCTACCAACATGGTTGAAAGGACTTACTGCAATTTCAGCGCAATTTTCTGAGGGAAACTGGGGTGTGGTGGGAAACTAAAAACAACTTTTCATTGCTTTACCGTACCAAATGGCAGACTGTTAGCCCTAGGATCAAATGTAGGATAGATGATCGTACCAACTCACTCTGTGTGACGAGAAAACACAGTCCTACTAGAATTATTAAAGTGCTGTTTATCCTGCAAGTTCAGTGTATGCCTAATTATAAAAAAAAAAAAAAAAAATGGCTCCAAGCACTACGGGACTTAACATCTGAGATCATCAGTCCCCCAGACTTAGAACTACTTATACTTAACTAACCTAAGGACGTCACACACCCATTCCCGAGGCAGGATTCGAACCTGCGACCGTAGCAGCAGCGTGATTCCGGACTGAAGCGCCTAGAACCGCTCGGCCACCGTTCCAGCGGATAATTATCGATCTGAAATTCGTTTTGTGGCAGAGTAATCTATAGCCACTTTCCACGACCCTGAACTAACAGCCCATTGTTTACGTACAGTAATACTGTCCAGGACCTTCAGTAAATATCAGAAATAGATCGAGAAAAACCACTGTTAATTTTCTGTAGTGTAACAAAAGAAGAACTTTTGAGGTCATAGTCAGTGTAATGTCTTATTTTTACAAGTCGTCTGGTGTGGCCGAGCGGTTCTAGGCGCTTCAGTCTGGAACCGCGCGACCGCTACGTCGCAGGTTTGAATCCTGCCTCGGGCATGGATGTGTGTGATGTCCTTAGGTTAGTTAGGTTTAAGTAGTTCTAAGTTCTAGGGGACTGATGACCTCAGATGCTAAGTCCCATAGTGCTCAGAGCCATTTGAACAATTTTGAACTTATTTGTGCATAGTACGTTTCGATATATTGTAATACGCCATATCCTAGAGTGTGACACGAAGCACGGCTGTTGGATGAGGTACAGCGGGGGAAGTGGTACCCAACAGATGCCCCCCGGACGTTTCAACCTTTCCATAACATAAGGACCCAAAAGGGGTACATTCCGACTGAAAGCGATCACACGCGTTTGGTGGGCGGCGCGACTGCAGTTTTAGCTCTCCTGTACTTGTTGGAACGTAAGGCCGTGATGAAGGCTAGCTGCAACGCTGGCCGAAACGTTGGCGCATTTTAAATTATGACGATGCGGTCTGATACCCTGAAGAATTTTATTGAATAAGACAACGGCCGCGGAAGCCTACGCTTACACTTGGGACTGTTCAAAACTATTCATTGAAATTTGAACCATCAGGACAATGCTATGGGTTACGTCAGTCGCAGTTTACTTACATGTGTGTGAGTGAATTCCTAAGGGACCAAACTGCTGAGGTCATCGCTTACACACTACTTAAACTAACTTATGCTAAGAAGAACACACACACCCATGCCCGAGGGAGGACTCGAACCTCCGTCGGGAAGGGCAGCGCAGTCCGTGACATGGCGCCTCTAACAGCGCGGACACTCCACGCGGCTAACGTGCATGTTTGATGAGCAGCAGGATGAGTTTACCATACTCCCCTGGCCAACAAACTTTCCGGGCTCAAATCCAATGCAGAATCTATGAAGCCACCCCGATCTTGTTGTTCACGCTATGGCCCATCTGGGCACAGCACTGGAGACAATATGGCTCTGGATCCCTATCAGTACCTTCGAGAAGATCATTGACCCTCTTTCTGTAATTGTCTCAGCAGTCCGCGCTACGAAAGGCTGTTTGGAGGTGTTCACATAACGTGATTGGACAGTGTATTTCCTGGCAACATACACTGATGAGCCGAAACATTATGAGCACTGCCCACCACGGCGTTCAATGCCTCCAGGTTGTGTTGCAGGAAAGTGTCGCAGTATGCAAAGAATGTAAATTGAAGTGAGATGAATGGGAAGTCGTTATAGCGAAGATAAGGCCCGCAAATGCGGGAATCCATTGATGTGAAGGTTTTAACAAAGTGCACATAGTTATGAAGCTGCGGCCGGAAACCAGGATCTCTGGACCGGCGAAGATGACCGCCTGTTGGCGTACTACTGTCGTGGGACCTAAGGAATATGGTTGAACGATGGTAATACGAGTAGGTTCTATGGTACTGGACGACCACATCTCATCACAAAACCCAGGGTCTGAGAATCCTCCACTGTGTAATCCTGGATCGGCTGCAATCGGTGGCATATCTGACGACAGAGTACAATTCTGGCGCAGGAACTAGTGTTTCGGAGCACACAGTTCAAACGCCATTGTTGACCACGGAGCTCCTCATCTTATGACCCCCACATGTTCCTGTGTCGACGCCACGACATCTTCAGTTGTGACTGCAGTGACCACAGGATCACTGAGCATTCACCGTGGATTAATGAAACCAGTCACCTGTCAAATTAATAGAATTTGTCATTACACCAGGTCGCTGGTTGGGTCCTTAGACGCCGTCATCCATGGAAATGGCTGTACGAAACATTCACCACGCCGTAGACGCAGGCTGATGAGGGCAGATTTATACTATGCACTGTACTGGACTTCCATGGCATCTGCGCAGGTAATCGAAGGCATCATGATAGTAATAAACTGCGATACCACTATTTCGGTCCCCCTATATCACTTCATGCTTGATGCCTCCTCCTACGGCGATGACATCTTCCATCAGGGTAACAGTCCATGCTGCAAGGTAAGATCGGTGTGAGCTGTGCTGCACCTCGCATTGGTGGCGTTGCTATGTTGACATCATTTAGTTGGTATAGTTGTGGTTCTCGTCTTCTCCTTGTGTTCATTGGCGCCACTCCACTGGCAAGTGTTGTCTGTCTACTAGTGGCAGCAGCGGTGGTTATCGATATCTAGTAATGATGGTACTATCTTTGGGGAGACTTTGAGGTGTGTGAGTGGGCAGTTTGGTTGGGGACGGACAAGCAGCCAGGTCCACCCTGTGCGAGGACATGAGACCACAGGCGACACCCATGCACTGCCCGATGGAAGGGCTGTACTCGCGAGGGGTACAACGTCGTTGTCAACCGGACAAAGGAAGTTAGGTTGAGTGGGCCTTAATTCAAGTAGTGAAACCTCCACCATTGTGAGATCTCGCCATTAGCTTGCGTGTTGCTGCTCACAGTGTCGCAGATGCAAAGAGCAGCGAGTGGAGCATTTAGGGAGGGTGAACCTAATTAGTGTTCCTGCACTTCTTATTATTAATTGTTGCATTCTATATGTTATTATTTGTGAATTTCAACTAGCGGTATTTTTCCTGTCTAGTGCCCGCTTACGCCCCAGTTACCTGCCATGGAGCTTAGTGTATGTTACGGCAGTGTACTTTTCCTCGTGTTGTCGCTGCTGTCCGGTAAGATGTGTAGTTCGACATCTTCCTTGATTTGTGGGCTGGGTGATGATTTTTTTTCTTTTTCTTCCGACTGTGGTAGAAGTGTTGCCTTTATGCTTCCGGATGCTCTAAACACCAGAGTCTGAAGACGTAGTGCTGACCGTCGGTTCCAGCTTGGGTGTGTTATTCCATTGTTGCCTTGGTCATCAAACGTTAGGTAGATTCGGCAAATAATTATTGGTCATGCGTTTAAACTGAAAATAGTCTGAGTTACCATCTGGTGAAGTGAATGCAACTCTTGGCCTCCTGTCTCATCGCATGTGAAGTTTAGAGGGACTTCCCAACGTCGATCCTTTGAGAAACGTCTGCGGCCCCTCCCCCCCCCCCCCCCCCCTCCCCGAGGTTTGGTCAGATATGATGACTGCTTTTTTTTTCCAAAAAAAAAAAAAATTATCATTGTAATTTCAGGTTTGAAGATGTTTAACTGGTTCTTAACAGAATGCTATTCAGGCCTTCAGCCGTGAAACAGTTTTTAAATTATTGCTATTGGGGCCTTCACCCAAGAAATAGTTGAATTTCTTGTCATTAAGGCCCTCAGCCGTCAGTGTTACTCGTCTTAAAATTTTATTTAGACAATTGTATTCTACCAGTGACATTTTGATTATTGTTCTTTAAAGAATATTTTAATGATTGTAATTTTAATTTTGAAGATGTTAAACTGGTTATTAAAAGAATGCTATTCAGGCCTTCAGGAGTGAAACAGTTTTTAAATTATTACTATTGGAGCCTTCAGCCAAGAAATAGTTGAATTTCTTGTCATTATGCCTTCAGCCGTGAGTGTTAATTGTCTTAAAATTTTATTTAGACAATTGTAGCCGGCCGGAGTGGCCGTTCGGTTCTAGGCGCTACAGTCTGGAACCGAGTGACCGCTACGCTCGCAGGTTCGAATCCTGCCTCGGGCGTGGATATGTGTGAAGTCCTTAGGTTAGTTAGGTTTAATTAGTTCTAAGTTCTAGGCGACTGATGACCTCAGAAGTTCAGTCGGATAATGCTCAGAGCCATTTTTTAGACAATTGTATTCTAGCAGTGAGATTTTTGTTACTGTTCTTTTAAAAATATTTTAATAACTGTAGTTGCTGGTTGAAGTAGTTTAACTGGTTCTTAAGATTGCTATTCAGGCCTTCAGACTAGAAAGAGTTTTTAAATTATCACTATTGGGGCCTTCAGCCGAGATATAGTTAAAATTTGTTGCCATTGAGGCCTTCAGCTGTGGAAAACTTATTAATTTATTGTCACCTTTTATTTGTTGTTGTCTCCAGGTAAAGTGTGCGTGAATGAAAAATAAACTAACAAACAGTAATTGTATACATGACGGTAGTATCTGTTCCCAAAAGAACAGTTACCGTAGATGACCATGCAGCTTTGCCAGAAATAAAATGATAATTAAATGGACACCCTAGCTGCAAACAGGCGTTGATGTAATTTATTGGGGACATGTTTAAAATGTGTGCCCCGTCGGGACTCGAACCCGGGATCTCCTACTTACACGGCTTATTTCGGGAACAGATACTATCGTCATATATAGTTAAATCATGTCTTCCCGGCCATTGAACTTCTTGTGCGAATGCAGACGCTATGACGGAACTCGTACGGGACTTCGTAGATTAATCTTCCACGAGTAATCAGTATGATTAGGCACACCACGAATGTGGTGGTGTGGACATGTTGGTAATGTAGGTCCCACGCGGAGCGTGCAAGGGATAAGTCCCTGCAGGCGCACTATCCTCTGTGCCCTTGATGGGTCAGATGGATAGAGCGGGTGCCATGTATGCAGGAGATCCCGGGTTTGAGTCGCGGTCGGGACACACATTTTCAACATGTCCCCAATAAAGTACATCAACGTCAGTTTGCAGCTAGGGTGTCCATTTAATTATCATTTCAAACAGTTGTTGATTACGACCCCACCCACAATCGCAACCCAATCCTGCCTTTCTTGGTACCAGGACTCACTGTGCTAGATTTCTTTGAGCGACATTATAGTGAACTCACAATGAGGTCTTTCCCAGAAAATATGCCTGATCTGTACCCACTGGAACACATACCGGGCTCCGGCAGCGTCTCCGTAAACCACCGCCCCGTAATTTTAGGGAATTGCTTAACTGTGGATAGAAATCTGGTGTCTCATGCATCTGGAACCTGTTAAGCAGAATCTCTGTTGTACTGCGATTGAAAAGTGAAACACTGTGGCAATTAAACAGGTGGTCGTAATGTTTTGGACCATTGGTGTATTTCCTCATTCACTGTCAAAGATATAAACAGACAAAAATTCCACCAGACTTGCTGTTGTGTACATAGTTCCACGTAGTCAGCACGTACACAAGTTTCCCACTAGAACGCGCCCCGATAAGCACAACAGCGCAGGCGCAGTGCTCGTCAGCCTCTGCACTACGAGATGGCGCTGCCTTAGAGACGGACCAAATTCTGCTTCCGCTGATCTGCGTATTAATGTGTAACGCAGCCAATGAGATTGCTACTAACGTAGAACCTTTTCTCCTCGCGGATCACACTCATGCAGTGATACCTGAATGCGCGAGGTATTATAACGAGTGTACAGACCTCCGATTAGTCAGTCTGCATTTGTCTGCACTCGTCTGCATTTGTCTTCATTAATCTGTATCAGTCTATAGTCAAGTTTCAGTCTGCACCTAAGAAGATTATCATATTCCTGTACATAGCCACGAAGATAAATGTATAGACACTTTGTCAAGTATCAGAGATATGTGAGAATAAGATTAACAAGACCAAAGGAACTTCAGATTGTCAATTGTAAATAGCATCCAGAATCAAGTTACGTAATTTTTATGCTTTTTTTATCTTAATAAATGTGTGTGAAAATTAATCAAGCACTGTTTAAAGTTGGTTTTCGTCAATCTGCTACTCTAAGCGCGCAAGTGGCATTTCTATCGTCTGACCTAACGGCAGAAGATAAACACGCCACGATAAGACCAGGAGACATATTTCTGACACTCGCCTACTTCGTTAGAGCGACAAGTCAAATAATCTGATGGTGTGTGTACCGAAGGTCTTACAATACGCACACTACACTTGCTTTAGCTGATTGCACTACCCGAAAGCAGCAGCCTACTAGCATTCGGGATGCTCGTGACCTCGCTGGCGAAGGTGAGTGGAACAGTAGGGACGTCACAACTTTCGAGATCGCTCTTCACTGCGGTGCTGGCAGATGAAGCCACTTGTGGCGAGAGGATTGGTAAAGCCGGAAGGAGGACCCGGATGGGAGTGACTTATCGGTGCGCTCCAAAGGCCCGCGCCGCGCGGCGTTCGGCTGCGGCGTTAATTATGATAATGAAGCTGGCACTCGGCCTCAACATTAACTACACGATGCGGTCGCAGCCTGGGCTACGAGGACGCCACCGCGCGTGCGCCGTGCAGGGCCCGGCCGCCTGAGTGCCTTTTGCTGATTAATTACAGGAGCGGCGCTGCTGGGCCTGACGTGCTGCCTCTGGCGGCCCTCGACGTAACGAGCGGCCGGACATGGCGGCGGCAACAGTTAACAGCCGCCACGAGTGGCGGCCGGGCAGCCGGTCCCCGCCTGCCTACACCCACACATACCCCCAGACGCCGCCGCTGCGGCAGCAGGGACACGCCAATACCCTGCGGACAGTCCGCGGATGAGCCAGTCGACATCTTTGATAGTACTCTGACGAGTCTGATTGTAACAATTTCGGACCGAATATGAATATCCCGAATCTGACTCGTGGAAACACTTGTGGGCCAAACGTAATCATTACACTAGGTGGGGGGGGGGGGGGGGGGGGAGAATAGTTGGGCGAGATGTAAACATCACGAGTCTAAGTCATGAGACAAAAACTTGTCGGTTCAACTGTTGTTTCGTTGTTGCTATTAGGCAGCGAGAACTGATCATGGTATGTCTGCGTAAGCAGAAGAAACTAACGATCAAGTCTGAAAACAATTTATTAGATTGTTCAATTAACCAAAACAAATTCTCCAAGTATAACACGAACACAAAACAGTGATCCGTCTCCGAATCACAACTACATCCAAGAATAATATAGAAAACAACTGAAATAATTTCCTACCAGTCTCTGCCAGAGACTTCTCCGATATACCAAGCCTAATCCAGAGATCTGCGAGAAGACGCAAGCCGGGCTGCTGGGGCGGCAGCTATCCATGTCTGCTGGCGGTCGATGAACTGCCGATGTGTGTCTTTTTTTGTCTTTATCGTATTTCAATTCCCCATCAGGGTGGGCTGGCAGCAGCATATGCGCTGCTCTTCAGCCGAAAGACATAGAACAAACAATAGAAGACAGTTAGAAATACACAAAGGAGAGAATATGGTGAACATAGATATATAAAAGGGGGAACGTCATGGAAGGCAATAGACAAAAAAAGGGGCGACTGTAAAATGGAGATAAAAACCGTAAAAATGTAGACCGTAAAAATGTAGCGCACACAAGAAACCACACACTGGGAAAATTAAAAGAGCACAAGGCACAGTATGACCGGAGCATAAAAGTATCGACGGATGGCATAGCACATAACAACACACTGACAGCGAACCTCAAGGCAGCACACAATTAAAATCACACCTCTTGACGCACAGGAAAACAGCACTAAACACAATACTGATGTGGCACACTGACGATGATCAAAACGGAGGACAATATATAGTGTGCGGATGTGTTGAAGGAAAAGGAGAAGGTGGGGGAAGGTGACAAGGTCAGGAGGATGCACGTGGGGGACAGAGGGTGGATGCGGAAGGCGAGGCAGAGCGCATGGCGTACGAGGATTTGGAGGGCTTTATAGAACCGGGTAGGGGCGGAAATCCAAGCTACGCTGGCATAACAGAATATGGGGTGGATCAAGGATTTGTAGGTGTGATGGATGGTGGAAGGATGCAGACCCCACATCCGGCCAGACAGGAGTTTCAGGAGGCAGAGGTGGTTGTGAGCTTTGTTTTGGATGGTAAGGAGATGGGGAGTCCAGGTGAGGTGGAGGTCGGGTGTGAGGCCAAGGTATTTGAGGGGGGTAGGAGGCCATAAATGGTGAGGTAGAAATCATGGAGCTGGAAGGAGCCGCTGGTGTGGCCTGTGATGATCGCCTGGGTCTTGGAGGGATTAAAACGGAGGAACCACTGGTTGCACCAAGCGGTGAATTGGTCAAGATGGGTTTGGAGGGTACGTTGTGACCATTGAATGGTAGGATAAAGGGAAGGAAGGTGGTGTCATCAGCAAACTGGAGAAGATGAGCAGGAGGGGGAGGTTTGGGCATATCAGCAGCGTACAGGAGATAGAGAGAGGAAAGGACAGAACCTTCGGGCACGCTGGCAGAGGGATAGAAAGTACGGGAGTTGGAATTGTGGATAGTCACATAGGAGGGACGATGGGAGAGGAAGGAAACAACAAGGCAGACGAAGTTGATGGGGAGAGCATAGGTCTGGAGTTTGAAGAGGAGCCCATGATGCCAGACGCGGTCATAGGCGTTCTGGAGATCAATGGAAACAAAGATAGCGGAGTGACAGGAGTTGAGTTGGAGGGAAAGAAGAGTGGTCAGGTTAAGGAGCTGGTTGTCGGTGGAGATGGAAGGCCGGAAACCACATTGGGTAATAGGAAGGAGGCGGTGCTGGTTATGGTGGTGGTGAATACGGCGAGAGAGGATGGCCTCGAACACCTTACTGAACATGGACGATTGTGGACGATAGGAAGAGGTATCAGAGGGGGTTTATTAGGTTTACGGAACAGCAGGACACAGGAAGTCTTCCACAGGTCGGGGTAAAATCCAGTGGAGTGGAGGACATTGAACAGGGTAGCAAGGACAGACAGGAAGGATGGAGGGGATTCCTTGAGGTGAAGCCATCATGACCAGGGACAGTGTTGCATTTGGAGCAGAGGACGAGTGTGATGTCTCATGCGGTGATAGGAATGTTGATGTCTGGGGGATGGGGGGGAGGAGGGGTAACCGATTCAAGTACTGGAAGCTAGGGGCGAACGGAGGGATAGATATGTCAGTGCGGTCAAGGATGGTGGGGAAGAGGGAGTAATCAAAATGGGGATCGTCAGGAATGGAGAAGACCTCGGATAGGTGGGAAGCAAAATGGTTAGCCTTACTGAGGTTGTCAGGAAAGGGTCGACCGTCATGGAGGATGGGGTAATGCGGGATTGGATGGCTACCAGTACGGCGGTGGAAGACTGACCAGTACTTGGAGGAGTTGACAGAGAGGGTGGAGTTGAGGCATGTGCATGTCTGGTGCCAGTCCCGGAATTTCTTTGCTGTAAGGAGGTTCTGAATATGTCGCTGTAATTGCCAGTGGCGGGTGAGAGTATCCCAGTCACGAGTGCGGAGGAATGAGCGGTAGAGCCTGCGGGATTCACGCAGAAAAAGCCCATGTGTGGCCGAGCGCCGGCCTTTACAGCGCTTCGGAGGATGAGTACCTCGGAACTATTTTCCATCACGTGGTTTCACGTGTGAAAATAGTTCTGGGATCTGCAGCGACCTCTTCCTTATGTGTATGTGGGCCGGTAGTGGTCTCTTGTGGCCGCTGGTGTCTTTGCCGTGGTATTGTTGTTGTGGCCGTTCATCAATATTGCCTGTCAGTTGTGTAGTGCTTCGGTGTGCCTGCGATGCGAGCAACCGCGGCTGCAGGCTGTCAGTTTGGTTGCTGATACTCTAGGCGCCGTGATGTCTGGTGGAGAAGGCCACAGCACATCACAAGTCGTTTAATCTACGTTGAAAAGGAAGCGTGCTACTGATTTTATGGTTTCATTTCTGAAGCAAAATTAATAAAATCTTACATAAAGTTAAGAGCTGGGCATTTACATGGACGTAGTGTCGAATAACCCAGTGATAACGATGTGGTAGAACAAAATTGAACGCGTGCTAAATTCTTAATTATAGACAACGATAGCGAAGAGGGAAATTCAGTACCTAAATCTTGTGTATCATGGATTTGGCAGGAACCACTAGAAACATTCTGTGACTCGTGACATAAATCTGTTTCATAACATTTAAATGAAATTCCTACATTATTAGATCTAAAAAATGGCTCTGAGCACTATGGGACTTAACTGCTGAGGTCATCAGTCCCCTAGACTTAGAACTACTTAAATCTAACTAACCTAAGGTCATCACACATATCCGTGCCCGAGGCACGATTCGAACCTGCGACCGTAGCAGCAGGGCGTTTCCGGACTGAAGCACCTAGAAGCACTCAGCCACATTGTTATATCTATTTTTCCGTTGATCTGATAATTTCGCGTAATAGTCACGGAAGCAAATGTCTCCGCACGCCACATAATAGACAAAGAATGAAGAAAAAGCGGGAACTGGACGGCATAGACACTATGCTCACGTGTGATGTAACCATGTGGCTCTGCGCTGCCTACCAGCAATCGAACGGAGTGAATGACAGAGATGCACGGGGTGTCTTACCCAGAAAGCATCCCTGAGCGTCTCTGAGAGTCGTAACACCAAGAACCGTTTTTCCCCTTCTGGCAACATCAATGTGTTTTTCTTAGTTACGGAATCAAAGCACCTACAACATCAACACCACACTTATCAAATTAGTACGGTGTACAACAGGGAGAATTGTGTCTTATTTTAGTTGTGGTATACTTCTTGTTAGGTTTCGCAACCATCGTAAGGTTGAAGAGTCACAGGGGATTTATGTTTCGTGTAAAGGTGATCGCGTTTGTAGGAGCGTTTATGTTGTACGTAATTTGACTCTCTATTTATGTACTGGGAGATGAAGAAACTTGCACAGGATAGGATAGCATGGAGAGCTGCATCAAACCAGTCTCAGGACTGAAGACCACAACAACAACAACATTATCATAAATAAAGATTCCTTATCTAAAAAAAAGAAGAGATTCTCTGCAATGCTCTCTGTGTGAGGCACCCCTGTGCATCCCTGTCAGTCTCTCTGACCGTCTAAACATTCTGCATGGTGTCTGTTTGTTCTATATCGTGTCTTCCTACCACTTTCGCGCAACGACGCTCTGAGCGTGTTTTTTAGGGAATTGACTAGTTTGAACCTGGGACCTGTTGCTGGTAAGAAGACGCCAGACCACACATGACATGTAGAATTCAGAAGAGTTTAGTGAGACTAGCGATGATATAACCAAATACTTAATGATTTCAGCGTCAGCTCCACTGCACTCCCTGTAAAGGAATCTTAATACTAACTAAATTTAGTGGAAAGGGTTCAAGGCTTTCCTATTTTTAGTTAGCTGGTAAAATAACGTCGAAAAAGCAGTTAAGATTACCATTGGAAATTTTGTTCTACTCACAAAACATCGTTTATAAATTGCACTATTGATAAAAGGAAATGTTTTAATACAGGATGGTAAAAACCAACTGCGTTCAACAAAAATGTGAACGAATATTCCCTGAATGGGTTTCAAAGTTCTACAATGGATCGAAGGATGACCTATGCCATATCACATCTGTAATCCTTGTTTAAATTAAGTTTCACAAAAGGGAAAACTATCAAAATGGTCTACAGTGACCCTCAATTATCTTTTTAATTACTTACCTAACTTGTCGTAAATTACATTGGCTGATGTGGCTTCTCAATAACTATATAACAGAAAAATCATCGCGTTTCAGATTTTTACTTCAAGTGGCAAATGTGAATACCATGAGCTTTAATTGACGATCGACACTAGTATTACGCAAAAAGGGGATGTAACAGATGAGACTTCTGCAGTTCTGAGTGAAGCTTTATGCGCTGTTATGCTGCATCGCGTGCGTTCATTACCTTGTCGGTGTTCATCAGGGGGCGTCGGGCAGCACAGCTTCGCTTGCCTCGCCGTCTCCTCTGCAACTCTCTCCTAACTTCTCCTTACTATAATTTACCGAAGTTGGTTTAAAAAAAACTATCTGGCTGTGTTTTCATCTGACCAATCAGGGTCTCAATGTTAACCTTAAGCTCCGCCTACAAAAATTTTGTCTATCCAATGAGAAACGTTATACTTTTCGTGGTGGGGCAATGCTTTTAAAGTTTGCAACGTAACAGAGATGCGAAAAATTCTCACGCTAAAACTTGCAGCTGGTGTGGTCCTTTTAGCGTTATCGTAAGATCTATACTGTTCTTCTGGAGGGCTCTATCTTTTAACATGGGCTGGGAGGTGGTCCTAACGTAACAGAGACGCGAAAAAGCCTCACGCTAAAACTTGCGAGTGGTGTAGCCGTTTTTGTGTTATCGTAAGGTCTATACTGTTCTTCTGGAGTGCTCTAGCTTTTAACATGGGCTCGCGGGTGGTCTTGACATAACAGAGACGCGAGAAAGTCTCACGCTAAAAAACTTGTTGGTGGTGTGGTCCTAGCAGTTAGATGGCGACGTGGGTGTCCGTCCGTCCCATATCGTAGGGTCTTCTCGCTTGACACGGTTCTGCTCTCGGCTTCTGTTCTCGTTTCTCCCCTCGGAACTGCGTCTGTCTCACGGTGGGAAGGTATGACATGCATTTAGGCATTCTTGTGTTAGTCTGTGGTATTCCATATGCTCACTCGTTACTCGTATTACTTTGGTTAATTTAATGTCACGATTTATTCGGAGCTATGTGACATACTACTGGATTTGCTTATCATGTCAGGGTTTTCATGGAAGGTGTTGGATTTGCCTGACACCTTACAACCGATTGCATGTACGCAACACGGAGCTGCGTCATTACATTACGGGCGCGACTAGTCCATCTGCTGGCGGGCGGCGACGCTTGGTATCCTGTTACTTGCGATGAAATGAAGGCCTACTACGACCTGTGTATTTTGATGGCGTAAGTCAGAAAACCAAATAACCAAGTGCATTTTTCTAGAATACCAGTAGTAGAAACGTCAATCTTTAAAAAAATTAAAAAGCCCTCTTATCAAAGTTTAAAGAAATATCCTGATTATAACATTTCTCCAATAATGAAACAGTTGACAGTACTCACAGGCTTTGAAAGACAGGACGTAACGTCAACCTTTGAAATGAAAAACTTAAATAAATTTATATGCCGATTGAAAATGTCGCCGGTCGCTGTGGCCGAGCGGTTCTAGGCGCTTGAGTCCGGAACCCCACTGCTGCTACGGTCGCAGGTTAGAATCCTGCCTCGGCATGGATGTGTGTGATGTCCTTAGATTAGTTAGGTTTGAGTAATTCTAAGTTCTAGGGAACTGATGACGTCAGATGTTAAGTTCCACAGTGCCTAGGCCTATTTGAACCTTTTTTTTTATGAAAATGTCGGTATAGAAGAATCCCTAATTAAATACAAATGACGTTTAGCATATAAACAGTTTCATCTATCGAAACGAGCCAGATTTCCATTAATAATTTACAAAAGTATGTGAGGTCAGTATCGGTTTTTTCCTTTCACTTCCAAAATGCATACTGACCACGCCAATACTGTTAGGAATAATAGTGCACCATACAACGTTGTCATGGACCTGTCAAAATCCGAACTGAATAAGGGATTTACTTCGTTTCTTGACAAGTGATACTCCTCCTCCAACCTCTGTCTGAAACTACATCAGGATAACGCAGATGTTATGCGGACAGTACGTAGAAATAGGCAAAGTAAGCCAAAAATATTCAAAAATAAATATCAAAGAAAACGGAATGTTTGTGAACAAGCTATAATACTTTGTTGGAAAAATAGTAACGGAAAGACAAGCGGGACGTGCATTCGATATCAACGAAATGCGGAAGTATACAGACGGTAGAGCGCATAGGCAAATACTTTAGAAAAACATTGAAGTCCTAATGCACCCTCCAATGCAGTAAGGAGTGGATGGTAGAGATCGTCAAGATGGTGGCCTGTTTACCAATCATAAGACAAATCCTCAGAGAATACTGAAAACGTTTTGTTTATAAGTCGGATATAGCTCTTTTCAATGCGTACATTATCCATATAACAATACAGGTCAAAGAAACGAAACGTATGTTGATTACCCAATAAATATACCGAGGGAAATTTTGAAAAATGTCCAAATACCTGGCTCCGACAAGCGTCGAAAACCTAGAGTAGGTGAAACACCTCCTCGACTCCAAGCGAAATACAGGGCTCATTTCCGAAAAAATGTCGATCCTACGCCTAAGAGAACATTTAACCAAGATGTGCGAAATCTGCATGAGAAAAAGGACAAAGCGTTCAGACGGCTCTGAGTACTATGGGACTTAACATCTGAGGTCATCAGTCCCATAGAACTTAGAACTACTTAAACCTAACTAACCTAAGGACATCGCACACATCAATGCCCGAGGCAGGATTCGAACCTGCGATCGTAGCGGTCGCTCGGTTCCAGACTGGAGCGCCTAGAACCGTTCGTCCACTACGGCCGGCCACAAAGTGTAATCAGTCCCATAGAACTTAGAACTACTTAAACCTAACTAACCTAAGGACATCACACACGTCAATGCCCGAGGCAGGATTCGAACCTGCGATCGTAGCGGTCGCTCGGTTCCAGACTGAAGCGCCTAGAACCGCTCGGCCATTACGGCCGGCCACAAAGTGTAATGACGTGGGAATGTACGTAGTGTAAATAGGCTTTACATCACCAAAGTGGTTTAGAAACTATCGCACCATGGTGGGCGACTAATTTTCGGACGTGTAGGTATTCTCCTATTAGAAATTCGATCACCGGAAACATTTCTTCTTGTCATTAAGTTTTTTGTGGAATACATCTGCTTTTAGGCGTTGTGCTCTTCTGAAGGATTCTTACTTAAAGACGACCAATAAGACTATCATTTCAATTGAGGTTTTGTTTACGCATAAAAATTTATATATATACTTTGAAGTGCAGGGTGTAACAAAAATGTATGGCACAAACTGCAGGGCACATTCCTCATATTTAGACGATGAAATTATGTGATATGAACATGTTACAACTTATTTTTTTCCAACTCATTAATCATACAAACCCACATGAACCGAACTCACCAGCATACCATTTGCACCCTTTCTGTCAGGAGATGTTCAATATGCTCTCCGTGGGCACTGACACGACCCTGGAGTATCGAGTACGGTTTCTCAGCCTCCCATAGTATCGGCACGAAGATTCTGAACATCTTGTTCTCGGGTTACATATACAAGATCTTTCAAATGCCCCCACAAGTAAAAGTCCAACGGATTTTGGTTCAGATAGCATGGAGGTCAGACAGTTGGTCCATCTCTACTTATCCATACGTCACCGAATCTGTTATTTAGAAGCCTACGGACAATAATACTAAAACGAGGAGGTGCTCTATCGTGCATGAAGTACCTGTCTTGTCGTACACCTGAAGTCACATATGTTAACAGATCAAGTAGATCATTCTCTTCGAAATTACGATAACTTTGTCCGTTGGGCCTGGATGGAAGAATGTGAGGCAGTACCAAACGGTCACTAACAATGCTGGCCCAAAAACTGACAGAAAATCTTTGTTGATGACTAGCTTCAACAGTTACGTGAGGATTGACGTCTACCAATGCATGCCGACTGGGAAAATTTACAATCTAGCTGAAAGTCGTTGGAGAAAACTAGTTGTAACATGGAAACATGTTATATTCATATAACATTATTTCTTCGACTACATGTGAAGAATGTGTCCTGCAATTTGTGTACATTTTTGTTGCACACTGTATGTATGGAAAAGGAAAAAGAATGAAATTAATGTTGACGTCGACAAGAGCAATATCGCAAGGAACAAGCAGAGGTACAGTTTCGTGACAGGTACACGCATGTCGGCCTTTATTGCGATGGTCTCGCTCATTACCCGCCCCGTTAACCACGCTCTGTATTCAGCCGCCTGGCACGGATTCTGTGGAACTAAATGGCATGGCAAGGGGTTGAGCAGCACATGGGAGTTCTAAACTTGATTTGAGATATAAATCTTGAAATACTGACCGTTGTTTATCCTACACTCTCGCTGCTGTCACATGGCTGCCTGTTGTTTGGTGGGAGCATTTAGCACGCAGCTGCACACATCGTTATTGCATGCAGTGCTGTCAAGACATAACGACATTATCCGTATCGTGTACCGATAGTAAACACTTGCTCATTCGCGCCGAAAATGCAGTTACTGGAGAATTGAAATTAGAGGTGGTATGTGTGCATCATTTGTATGTAAAAAGTCCTCCCAGTAGGTAAAACTGAAGAACTATCCAGAGCTCTTATTCAGACAGGAATATGTTTCATAACAAATTTTAGAGAGTGGTTTAAATTATTCCGAACCTGCAATAGTTAAACACATGGTGATTCTGCCCAACATTTCCCAATTTCTGTGGAAGATCGGTCGGTACAATTTATCTCTTTCAGCTACTATTTCGTCCTACTTCATCCACATCTACTTCATATAGTACATTCGCCACATTGTGGATTTTAGTCTTAAGATTTTAGCAAACAAAAAGGATAAAAGTAACGCAGGTCGAATAACGTCTTTTGCGAATGTAATAAGTTTTATTTATAGCACGAGCGTTTTGCTGTATTATAAATAAACTTTTCTGGCGATGATTTTTCCTTTCTTCTTTATTTTTGATTCCCGTTTCACTCGCAACTTTATTCTACACAAGGATGATTTTAATATATTGCACTTCGGTGACATGGAATACATATTTCTTCACAAATTCATGGTAAGGTGGGAACTAACTCCCAAAAAGTTATCACCTAATATTACGCAGTGACAAGTGGTCGTAGTGCTCGGTGTAGCCCTGGTCCTCAAATGTTTCTGCAACAAAAAAAAAAAAAAAAAAAAAAAAAAAAAAAAAAAAAAAAAAAAAAAAGGTGATTGTTGGAAATCAGCACCTGTACTTTTTGAAATTGTCCTCAGCTCAAAACACATATTACTGTCTGCATATGACTGTTTCATTCATAGGATACGGAGAAATGAAGTCAGTCTACAAAGGAGTTTACTTACAAAATACTCGCGTTCCATCCTATAATATTGCTCAACAACAGTAGATCATTACCAGACAGTACTATCAACGGATATTGAGCATATACGGAGAAGAGCAGCAGGAACATCATAGCTTCGTATGATAGATGACAAAGAGTCATGGAAACGCAGAAAAAGCTGAGACAAAATTGAACAGAGACGCTAAGTATCCAGCGTTCCACACGTCACTGGAACCAAACATAATCTCTTATATGGTACAAATATTTGTGCCATCTGCGGTGTAGTTCTCAGTGATTTGGACTGCCCAAATGCAGAGCTACGGTATCCGAGAAAGAGCGTAAATGCGGAGCAGCCCATCAACATCGGTGTCATTAGAGTGACCTAGAATCAGCCTAGAAATAGCTCAGGTTTCAGGACAGGATGCTATAATCACTACTCGTAACCATTGAGCTGTGTACGAGACTGGTGAGAGTACTCGAAGGTCTCTTTTGTCACAAAAACATGGCTGTCCTTGGTGGAACCGCCAAGTCAGATAGAGATAGAGAGAGAGAGAGAGAGAGAAAGAAAGAGACAGAGAGACTCCTGGTTGCTAACATATTTTATGCTTGCAGTTGTGGAGTGATTGTCAGATTCTTTCCGTTTATTTAACAAAAATGGCTACACGTTGTGATGTATATGGATGTAGCTATCGTTGGACAACAGATAGTGGCATTCACCTTCACAAGTAAGCTACGTACGCTTTAATAGAATGGAAAGAAAATTTTATTAAATGAACGTAAGAGCTGCTATAAAGATACATCGAACCTTTCAGGTTTCCTCACTCGCAAGCAGGACGTCTAAAGAAATGGGTGTATACAGAATGAAGAAATTACTGTTTTTTCATCGAAATACGGGGTCATTAGCACTGAAAATTTTTCACAAGCCATCTACACGTTTTGACCAGGAGCTGATACACAGCTGCCGATAGATGACACTGCAGCGATTATATTCAGTTTTTCTGTCCCTTTGCATGGGAAAATCAATCAGAAAAGACAACTTATTCAGAATGCACCAACAGTTTTTGCGGAAGAACACACTATTTAACTAGCAAGAAGGATACACCTTGCTGTTCATGTGAATGTGTGTAATTGTGCTAGATCGTAAATATTGCTACTGGAGTGTTTTGATACGGTTTCAGGAAGATAACAAATACTTTGTGTGAACCAGATGTCAGTGATACCCAATGTGTTGCAAGTGGTCAGACTGAAGTATCTCATATGATTTTGGCCTTTAGAAGATTGCAGTCGAGACTTGCTCTAAGTGGGGCAAAAAAAAAAAAAAAAAAAAAAAATGTTGGAAACAATAGTTGAGTTGAATGCAGTGGTGAAGTAAGGAAATGAGAATGTATTTAAATGGTATCAGAGCATGGGTACGGTCCATGGACCTCTGTATTGCGAGCTCACCACGCTCCTCCTCTCATTGGAATAGTCTAGCGAGGCAGGAGTTGTTAGAAGTAAGGTATCTGGACAAATAAGCGCAACACTCTCTCCAGGAAAAGACAAATTTATGATCTAAACATTTCTCCAAACTGTTAGAGATGCGTGTATGATGAGAAATGGCTGTAAGTTTCATAAGCTTTGCTCTTCTATTACCTGAACATACGGATGATATAGAACTCTTTGTTTACTAGGATTTATGTCAGGGGCATATAGCATCAATGTCACCTAGCGAGCTCTCGTGGTACATGCTGGGTTGGTGGCCTCATGGCCGGTGGTGGATTATTATTGATTTGGTTCTCTGTGTCCCTGTACACACAGAGAGAGGTAATATGTATCAGAATTTGTACTTTTACTGCGAGTGATAATTGTAATACCTCCGTGAGCTATCTTGGCATCATTGTTCATTAGACGAAAATTTTGCTATGTGCTATGTGAGTTTCCAATAGATATTCGCTTTCTCAGTATCTGCTTCAAGGTCATCAATCATTTGTTCAGGCATTGGTAATTATTCTGCAGCCTTTTTAAATGTAGTTAAAAATCAAAAAAATTTGTGAAAATCGCTTACTGTTTCCTCTTTAGTTTCTCCTTCTATCTCTCTCATTCATTGTGAGAATGATACAAGAAGGTCTGTAGTTCTTATACTGATGTAACTGGAATACTTTTGGGTTTCTAGTCTCACATGTTTTTAGTCAGAGACTGTCTTTTGAGTTAGTTAATCCTGGTTCGCCAAATTTTCTTCTTTTATTTTATTTACACGTTAAGTTCCATAGGATAAAATTGAGGAGCAAATCACCAAGGTCATGGAATGTGTCAGTACATGAAATTACAACATAAAAGTAATAACTGAAAAATATTTATGTACCCGAAAAAATCTATCCATAAGGTTAAGTAAACGCAATCAACAATACAACGTGAATCACCTTAATTTTTTAAGGAACTATTCAGCAGAATAAAAGGAGCGACCCAAGACGAAACTCTTCAGTTTCAATTTGAAAGCGTGTGGATTATTTTGCACAAGACTTAAGGAAGTCCGATCAAAATGCAGGTTTGATTTCTCCAGAGTATTAACTGAGCGAAAGCTGCTTAATCTTGGAGTAAGCTAATATTGCTAACAAGAAACGACAGTAAAGAATATATATATTGAGAGGCCAATGTCAAAATACCTAGACTCGTGAACAGGAATCGACAAGAGGTTCGTGAGCTTGCACCTACTTATTGCCCGAACCGCCCGGTTCTGACCCTAAAATATCCTTTTAGTACCATACGACATAAGTGAATGAAAATAAGCAAAGTAGGCTAATTTTCGTGACGAACGATCACTTACTTCAGATACCCTCCGAATAGTAAAAATGGCAGCATTAGGTCTTTGAACAAGATCCTCAACGTGTTCTTTCCATGACACCACGACAGTTTATTGTCTAGCTGAGAAATTTGAAGTGTTCAGTTTCACTAATAAAATGCCCATTCTGTGAAATTAAATCGTCGGGTTTTGTTGAATTGTGCGTTAGAACCTGTAAAAACTGAGTCATGCTGTGATTTGGCTTTAGTTTATTCCCTAGAAGCCATGAACTTATGTCATGAACTGCACTATTTGAAACTGAGCCAAAGTTGTACACAAAATCCTTTACTACCAAGCTAGTGTCATCACCAAGCTAAAATATTTGAGTTACCCATAACGTTAGAGGGCATATCATTTGTATAGACAAGAAACAGGAGTGGCCCCAACACTGATCCCTGGGGCAATCCCCATTTGACCATACCCCACTAAGATCCCACATCACAACCATTCTCAACACTGTGAACAATGATATTTTGCTCTCTGTATTTTAAGTAAGAGGTGAACCAACTGTTAGCTACTCCCTGTATTCCGTAATGGTCCAACTTCTGGAGAAATATTTTGTGATCAACACAATCAAACGCCTTAGTTAAATCAAAAAATATGCCTAGTGTTCGAAACCCATTCAGCACCTCACAGAGAAAAGGGAATATAGCATTTTCGTTTGTTAAATGACTTCCCAAGCCGAACTGTACATTCGATAGCAAATCGTCTCATATAAAATGATCAATTATGCTTACATACACAGCCTTTTCAATAACTTCAACAAACACTGATGGCATCGAAATAGGTCTAATATTATCTGTATTATCCCTTTTCCCCTTCTTTTAAACTGGCTTTACTACTGAGTACTTTAATCGTGCAGGAAACCGACAATTCCTAAAGAAAAATTCCTAAATATGGGGCTAACACGTGCAGCACAGTACTATAATATTCTTCTAGGCACTTCATAATAACCATGAGAGTCCTTAGCCTTCAGTGATTTAATTATTGACTCAATCTCTCCCTTGTCTGTAGCACAGAGGAGTATTTCAGACATCGACCACACAAAAGCATTTGCCAGAAAGTTATATGATTCCCTGTAGAAACTAAACTTTTATTTAATTCACTATCAAAGCTAAGAAAATGGTTGTTAAATACTGAATAAGTATCTGATTTATCAGTAACAGAAACATTTTTACTACAAACTGTCTATATATCGTCGACCTTGAACTTCCTTCACAACTGACCATATGGTTTTAATTTTATCCTGTGAATTAGCTATTGTATTTGCATACCACATGTTCACTGCCTTTCTAATAACGTTTTTAAGCACCTTACAATACTGTCTGTACTGGGATACTGTAGCTTGATTGTGACTTCTAAGATTTTGATATAATTCCTGCTTTGTTCTACATGATATCCTTATCCCACTAGTCGGCTACCCAGGCTACCTGTTGATGCTAGTACCCCGTTTAGAACTTTCTAATGGAAAACAACTATCAAAGAGTGTGAGAGACATGTTAAGGACAGCTTTAAATTTATCATCTATGTTATTGGTGCTATAAATATCCTGCCACTCTTTTTCCTTGACAAGGCTTAAAAAACTCTATTGCTGTTGGATTCACTTTCCTACATAGTTTATAATTATATGTAACATTTTTTGAGTACAAAAGGCTTTAATAATAAAATTTGAGCATCATAGTCTGAAATGACATTCCCCCTTTTACTAACAGAATGCCCATCTGGTAATGATGAACGAATAAAAATAATGTCTATGGGTGTGCTACTGTTCCCCTCCACCCTATTTGGAAAGAATACAGTCTGCAACAGATCATTTGAATTTAGGAGATCTGCCAACATTCTTTTTCTTGCACCATCACATAAAAAATTTTTTTGAAGCCATCTCTCTAGCTTGGGCAGAAATGCTCTGAAGTCAGAATTAGGGGACATGTAAACTACAACAATTAGAAGTTTAGTTTCACTGAATTCAACTGCCCCTACACAACATTCAAATATCTTTTCAGTGCAGTGCCGTGATTTGTCTATGGATTCAAACGGAATATTATTTTTCAAGTACATAGCCACTCCCCCATCCCACAAGGAACTCCCTGAAAAACAGCCAGCTAATCTCTATCCAGGTAAAGAAGCCTCTGAATTGTCAAATTATTTAAGTGGTGCTCCGACATACCAATAATTTCAGAGTCAACATCTATAAGCAGTTCACTAACTTTATCTCTAAAACCTCTTATATTTCGATGAAATATGCTAGTCCTTCTCTACTCGAAAACATGATGGCCTCTGAAAGTGAGCTCTTAGTCAGAGGGACTTTCGTTAGGCAGGTGTACCTATCAAGTGACTTCAATCTACAAAAAGTGCAGCTCTAACACCAACTACTACAGGAATTTTTCCATGAGTGATCCCACCACCACCCACCACACTGCCACCTGTAACCTTTTCCGGCCTCTCCATCCCGTTTCTGTTTTAAGGTAAAATTAACCCTCCTACGCTGACATGCGCTACATTGTCACGTCGTCATCTACCTGCACTCTGTAGAACATTTTGACATTTAGCAACTGCTAGAGTAATTTTACGTACGCATGTAGTGATTTCGTACAGGCACAAGCAAATAAGTGATTTATTTCAAGCATTATGTCAGTGTAGAGGAGAGCAACACTTCAATTGCACGGGTAAAGATCAAGTGTAGGGGCAAGACGATCTGTTGTGAGATGTAATTGTGGAATAAAAATCACTTTTCATGTTTGTAGATAATCCCAAGCGTGCATTAATAATCACATGTAAATGAATGCACGATTGTTAACCACATAAAATCTCGTTTGTATCTGAGGAACCTGTTGAATAAGTCACCGATAGTTACTTCTTGTTTTCAACCTTTAATTGCTGCAGATTAACAAGCTTATGTTAACGACATTACTTTTCAAATATTAGACAAAAAAACGCTATGCTACACAGTGTAAGTTGCAGTGCCTGCTCTTCAAGTATCGTAGTGAGACAATAAGCATCTTTATTAACCTTTCATGTAATGGTTTTTATTTACCAAGTTTCGTTTCAAAATTGCAAGCTTACATTTTTGACTATCCTGTAGAAGAATTTCTGGACTTTTTCATGTTTAGGAATTTACACAAATAATTTTTCGCCAAGTTTTATTACGTCTAGGTCACAATTCAATGACTGTACAGGCATCAGTATTTGTTTAAACATTTATTTATTTATACATGCTTTTATACATTACACTGAGACTTTGTATTCTTTTAGAACCATACAGTATTAATCATTTTACAGGCACACACTACAGAGGTACCATTGTGGTTGTGATTAGAAGAGCTTATCCTGCGTTTTGTGACATTACACAGTTAGAAAGGTATATATTTCACTGAGATAAGTAGGAAATTAAGGGTAATACATCTGCTGTAGGATTGAGGCTATACAGTAATTGTAATTGAAGGGTCCAAAGAAAAAAAGTGGTTAGGTGAAAAAAAAATGAAATTTTAGGTTATTACAGTTTCAGAAAGCTTTCGACAAGCTGCTTTGATCAATGTTTATTTCATGGAAAGAAGGGGGATAGTCTCAAATTTACAGAGGTTTAAAAATATAGCGTCCACACGGGAAAAAGGAGGTAAGTCAGTGTGAAACTAGGAAAAAAAGGGGTTAGTGAGTTGGCAGCACTGATCGCAGCTGATGTATACTTTCCATTGTCTATGATTATCTGGTGTTGAGTATGTGCTGTGGGAGAGGTTACGGTAGCACTTTGTGTGTTGTGAAAATTGTTCAGTTTGTGGAAAATGAAGATTAGGAAAGTATCACCTTCAGCCAACTTTCACATTCGACGAGGAAAGGGAGGAGAACAGGTCGACTTCCCGTCATGGGAAAAATTTTTTTTATCATCCATCCACGAATTAGGGCCTGATTGTAAATGTTCCAGACTGAAATGTTTTCAGTGTACCACTGACACAGAATGTGAGTATATTATATCTAATTATAACAAAATGACTGTGAATGAGTTGAATGCTTACTTGACATGTCTAATTAATGTAAATAGTATATCGCAAAGGAGACCTAGGCAACGAGAAAATGAATCTTAATTTCGTGGCAGTTATTCATATCGTGTAAGAGTGAAGAGGAAGAATTCTGTCACTCAAGTAAATGTTTTTTCTAAAGCCTTTACATCTTTTCATGGAATATCTATAAAAATTTAGAAGTAATAAAACGTTATCTGAAGCAAGGTGTGAATCGTAAGGATGGTCGAGGCCAACACTCTAATCGGAAAGATCGTGTGACATCGGAGGCAGTTGACACAGTTTGCCAACACATTAGTTCATTTACAAGTGAACGAAGACACTACAGCTTAAAAAACCTCTAAGAAAGTGTGTCTAGCCCCCGACCTAAAAGTCAGTAAGATGTATGAGTTATTTAAGAAATCGTACCCTACTCAGTCTGTGTTGTATGAAAAATATAGACTTATTTTCAATACAGAATTTAACGTCGGTTTCGGGTACCCTACAATGGATACTTATAGTTACTGTTATAGACATGCTGCAGAAATTCGAGCTGTTGAACATGCTTTGAAGTCATTCCTGGAAAATAGATCAGAAAGGGGCGAGTGAAAAAAAAAAACAACAAAAAACAAAAAAAAACGTCAATCAACTGTCAACGGTGAAAAAACTTCATGTATTAAAATCTGACATGTTTTATATTCGTAAAAGAAGTTCTAAAGCAAACAGTAGGGCATCAAACGATGTGAAAGTATTACAAGTATTACTACGGATTTCCAGAAGAACTTACCTATCCCTAAAATCAGAACTAACGACGTGTACTTCAAGAGACAGTTAACGTTGTGCATGTTTGATTCATATATTGTCAACTCATGAATCATATTTCCTTGTGTATGATGCAGCAGTAGTCTACAAATGGTCTAACCAGGTCTCTTCCTTTTTGTTTTATTTTGTGACGACAATTCTTGATCCCTCTGTTAGAAAATTTGACGTATTTTGAGGCTCTTGCGATGGGGGAGGGGGGGAGGGGCTGAACAAGAATTAGACAATTTTCCGCCTGCTGCATTACATTGTTCCTCACGTGAAAACGATTTTAAATCCGTGGCCACTCGTATCTCGAATGTGATGATAACATGGCCAGTATCAACAGCAACAAAAAATGGGATTGAAATGCCCAAAGACTGGATAGAGGAAATAGAGAATGCTAGAGCACAACTCTCACCTTTCTCACTTTTTCATGATGTCGAAGTAGACAGGAAATTCATAAGAGATTGGTCTACTCACCTCGAAGAGTTATATGTCAAGAAATGCCCATTTACTTCTAGGCCAATAAGAGAATTAGTGTCTACAAAAGAGCATCCCCGATTCTTGGAATACAGAAGTACATTTCATGGTCACTGGGATTGCCTTGTTATCAACAAGCCACTTACGGTTCCGACAGAACAATCTCAGCCAAGGAGAGTTCTTTCTGCATAATTATGCATATAAGACTGAGTGTTTTTTGCTTCATTCTTATTTTTATCATCATTATTTTTGTATTATTCACTTAAAACAATTTTTATCTTAATTTTGTAAGCAACTACACCTACATTTACTTTTTAAAAAACCTACAAGAAGGTGTTTTGTTGTAGGTACACAACCTATTACTTATGACAAGTATGCAGACCTACAACTGTTAAACGTGTTTTGGGGAGAAGAGGCCTGGCAGTTTTTTTCCAGCTGCCAAAACTAGAGAAAGGACAAAAGCGTAACAGGGAACTGTCTCATCAAGGTGGCACTGTTTTTCCAAAACCACTAAGTGCAAGTGCTAAGAAGCCGACCGAGAGAGGAAATGAATAAACAATGAATGAACATAGTTTACAAAGAAATTTTTGGGCCTATATAGTTTTTTTCTCTTTGTGAAGAATTAATTCTAATCTACAATTTTCTATGCTATGACTTTTATGGTTTTTGCGTAAATAATAAATTTAAGCACATTCACATAAGATATCATTTTTTTCTAATGATATCTTAAACAGTACTGGTAGTTAGTTCTAATTGTACTAGGTATAACAAAGTTAACGGAATAGCGAGATTTACTGATCTTCCCCCTTTTATAATGACTTTTCCCTACAAAAAATTGAAGTTATTTGATGTAATATTTTACTTAGGTTATAACAGTACATTTACACAAAACCCTTGTAGAGGTATATAGCGACTATAAGGAAGGCTACACTAAACATAAAAATTGCATGTGGTACAGAAGGTTTTACCCCCTTTCCCGATGGACCCTTCGATTAGAGCTACACTATAGAAAGAGGTTTACACAATTCACGCCAATATAGATCAAACACTAAACATTGCCAATAAAAGTTTAAACGTTATAAGTTGTCAACTGTTGTTAGAAAATATGATAGTAACAAGCTTTGATAAATGCAAGGAAAGACCAATAAATATTTAATATTTGAATTCCGGGTTGCAGTTAGAAACGGTAAGATAATGTAAACCTCAATCTAACTTATGTGGTTCACCCGCTATGTAAACCCAACAAAGCGCTTTCTGATTCAGATGCAACTAAAACGGACAGATATATTTTAATGAACATATGTTCCCAAAAATGCGGTTCAAGCTTCAGAAATAATTTATTTTTTGTTCCTCCAGCATACTGGGTCCGCACGTATTTCTGTGATTACAATAATCATTATAAAAACGAAAGCACATCTATATATTGACGTCAGCTTCGGACTGCTCGCCTGTTATCAAATCAGCCATAAATGTTATGTCTTGCGTTACACCAATCACAAAAGTGAAAGCGTGGCATTGACATCACTAAGCGTGATAATATGAAAGCTGGTCTCCACATTTGTTCATCGCTTCAGAGCGAAAACTCGACAATAATGTAAACCCATTGTAGAAACGTTTATGGTTATATGGTTCGAAGGATGGGGGATAAGGAGGTAGGTGAGGAGAAGGAATACCTTACTCTGATATTACTAGAAAATTTCATAAAACAATGACAAACGCAAATGTACTGTAATTATACCACAAGATGATGTAGCAGCATGTTCAATACATGTGTTGATTCAATGGACTCAGAGGGGAATATCATAACATGCTTGTAAGGTATCGTGGAAGGTCCTAGACAAATACCACACACAGCCCTTTGATGACACCTTTCTCACCACCATAGATGTCTATTTACACTATGTGATCAAAAGTATCCGGATACCTTTCTGAAAATTACTTACAAGTTCGAGGCGCCCTCCATCGCTAATGCTGGAATTCAACATGGTGTTGGCGCACCTTTAGCCTTGAAGACAGCTTCACTCTCGCAGTCATACTTTCAGAGAGGTGCTAGAAGGTTTCTTGGGGAATGGAAGCCCATTCTTTACTGAGTGCTGCACTGAGGAGAGTTATCGATGTCCAAAACATCCCAAAGGTGTTCAATAGGATTCAGGTCAGGACTATGTGCAGGCTAGTCCATTACAGGGATGCAATTGTCTTGTAGCCACTCCGCTACAGACCGTGCATTATGAACAGGTGCTCGACAATGTTGAAAGATGCAATCGCCATCTCCGAATTGCTCTTCAAAAGTGGGAAGCAAGAAACTGCTTACAACATCAATGTGGGCCTGCGCTGTGATAGTGCCACGCCAAACAACTGGGGGTGCAAGCCCCTCCATTAAAAATACGACCACACCATAACATCACCACCTCCGAGTTTTATTTTTGGAACTGCACACGCTGGTACGTGACGCTCACCGGGCATTCGTCGTACCCACACCCTGCCATTGGATCGCAGCATCGTGTACCGTGATTGGTCACTCCACATAACGTTTTTCTACTGTTAAATCGTCGTTTGGCATGTAGCAGCGTGATGTGTGGCTTATGAGCAACCACTCGACCATGAAATCCTAGGTTCCTCACCTCCAGCCTATCATAGTACTTGCAGTGGATCGTGATGCAATTTGGAATTCTCGTGTGATGGTCTGGACAGATGTCTGGCTATTACACGTTACGACCCTCTTCAACTATCGGTGGTCCCTGTTAGTCAATAGACGAGGTCGCCTGTATGCATTTGTGCTTTACGTATCCCTTCACTCTCACATCGGAAACAGTGGACCTAAGTATGTTTATGGGTGTGGAAATCTAGCGTACAGGCGTATGACGCAAGTGACACCAAGTCACCTGACCACAGTCGAAGTCCGTCAGTTCTGCTGAGAACCACATTCTGTTCTCTCACGATGTCTAATGACTACTGAAGTTGCTGATATGGAGTACTTGGTAGTAGATGTCAGCACAATATACTTAATATGAAAGGCATATGTTTTTCGGGGAGTCCGGATGCTTTTGATTCCATAGTGTATTTTACAACATTTGTATGAAAAACACATAAATTTTCAGACATCAGCAAGTCGAAAGCAGTGATAGCTGCAATACAAACACAGTAACGTGGACAAAATAACTATAATATAATTACAGAAAGTCGAAAACTCTGAAACCAGTGTTAGTTAAAAAATAAAGTTGTCAGTATGATGCATAATTTTAGAAAGTCTCGAAGAAACCAGAATGTGTTCCACTATTGTATATATATATATATACTGGAAAGTAAAATTCTATGTACCGACTTGACAGAAAATCCTAGGTCGTTCTGGTCTTACGTTAAATCAGTAAGTGACTCGAAACAGCATATCCAGACACTCCGGGATGATGATGGCATTGATACAGAGGATGACACGCGTAAAGCTGAAATACTAAACACCTTTTTCCAAAGCTGTTTCACAGAAGAAGACCGCACTGCAGTTCCTTCTCTAAATCCTCGCACAAACGAAAAAATGGCTGACATCGAAATAAGTGTCCAAGGAATAGAAAAGCAACTGGAATCATGCAACAGAGGAAAGTCCACTGGACCTGACGGGATACCAATTCGATTCTACACAGAGTACGCGAAAGAACTTGCCACCCTTCTAACAGCGTGTACCACAAGTCTGTAGAGGAACGGAAGGTTCCACATGATTAGAAAAGAGCACAGGTAGTCTCAGTCTTCAAGAAGGGTCGTCGAGCAGATGCGCAAAACTATAGACCAATATCTCTGACGTCGATCTGTTGTAGAATTTTAGAACATGTTTTTTGCTCGCGTATCATGTCGTTTTTGGAAACCCAGAATCTACTATGTAGGAGTCAACGTGGTTTCCGGAAACAGCGATCGTGTGAGACCCAACTTGCTTTATTTGTTCATGAGACCCAGAAAATATTCGATACAGGCTCCCAGGTAGATGCTATTTTCCTTGACTTCCGGAAGGCGTTCGATACAGTTCCGCACTGTCGCATGATAAACAAAGAAAGAGCCTACGGAATATCAGACCAGCTGTGTGGCTGGATTGAAGAGTTTTTAGCAAACAGAACACAGCACGTTGTTATCAATGGGGAGACGTCTACAGACGTTAAAGTAACCTCTGGCGTGCCACAGGGTAGTGTTATGGGACCATTGCTTTTCACAATATATATAAATGACCTAGTAGATAGTGTCGGAAGTTCCATGCGGCTTTTCGCGGATGATGCTGTAGTATACAGAGAAGTTGCAGCATTAGAAAATTGTAGCGAAATACAGGAAGATCAGCAGCGGATAGGCACTTGGTGCAGGGAGTGGCAACTGACCGTTAACATAGACAAATGTAATGTATTGCGAATACATAGAAAGAAGGACCCTTTATTGTATGATTATATGATAGCGGAACAAACACTGGTAGCAGTTACTTCTGTAAAATATCTGGGAGTATGCGTGCGGAACGATTTGAAGTGGAATGATCATATAAAATTAATTGTTGGTAAGGCGGGTGCCAGGTTGAGATTCATTGGGAGAGTCGCTAGAAAATGTAGTCCATCAACAAAGGAGGTGGCTTACAAAACACTCGTTCGACCTATAGTTGAGTATTGCTCATCAGTGTGGGATCCGTACCAAATCGGGTTGACGAAGGAGATAGAGAAGATACAAAGAAGAGCGGCGCGTTTCGTGACAGGGTTATTTGGTAACCGTGATAGAGTTATGGAGATGTTTAACAAACTCAAGTGGCAGACTCTGCAAGAGAGGCGCTCTGCATCGTGGTGTAGCTTGCTCGCCAGGTTTCGAGAGGGTGCGTTTCTGGATGAGGTATCGAATATATTGCTTCCCTGCTTCCCCCTACTTATACCACCCGAGGAGATCACGAATGTAAAATTAGAGAGATTCGAGCGCGTACGGAGGCTTTCAGACAGTCGTTCTTCCCGCGAACCATACGCGACTGGAACAGAAAAGGGAGGTAATGACCGTGGCACGTAAAGTGACCTGCGCCACACACCGTTGGGTGGGTTGCTTAGTATAAATGTAGATGTAGATGTAGATGTACCGAGAGGACAGTATGCGTAGGAACACACGGTATTTTCTGGTCGTTGTTTAAATCCAGTTACTGATTTTAAATTTGCGTGAAGGAATGTGCGCTAGAATGGCTCCATAAGTATTTTCCGTCATTTTCTATCGTTTTTCTTGTTGTTAGATATGATGATGTGTTTTGTGCACACACATGTTTGAAAGTTTTACAGTGTGTAGATACATCCTTTAGGAACAATATTTTCATTTCTCCACATAAATTCCATCCCTCTCAAGGGCCGTACCCCATCTTGGAACCAGCGCCTGTACACCCGCACGGTAAAATCATCTTTAAAACTTGTTCCACGAAGTGAGTCTATCAGTTTCCCAAAGAGATGATAGTCACATGGAGCCAGGTCCGGACTGTAATGCGGGTGTTTCAGTCTTGTCCATTAGAGTTTTGTGATCTCTTGGATGGTTTTTTTGCTGATATGTGGCCGTGCATTGACGTGCAATAGCAAAACATCCTGCTTTTGCCGATGTGGTCGAACACGACTCAGTCGAGCTTGAAGTTTTTTCAGTGTCGTCACATATGCATCAGAATTTATGGTGGTTCCACTTGGCATGATGTCCACAAGCAAGAGTCCTTCGGAATCGAAAAACACCGTAGCCATAACTTTCCCAACAGATGGTGTGGTTTTGATTTTTTTTTTTTTTTCCTTGGGTGAATTTGTATGATGCCACTCCATTGATTGCCTGTTCGTCTCTGGTGAAAAATGATGGAGCCATGTTTCATCACCTGTCACAATTCTTGCAAAAAATTCATCTCCATCATTCTCGTACTGTTCCAAAAGTTCGCTGCATACCGTTTTTCTTGCTTCTTTGTGAGCCACTGTCAACATCCTGGGAACCTACCTAGCACAAACCTTTTTTAACGCCAACACTTACAGTATTCTGCAAACACTTCCTACCCCTATCCCAACGTAGCGTGACAATTCGTTCACTGTGATGCGCCTGTCAGCGGTCACCAATTCATTAACTCTCTGCACATTGTCTGGAGTGTGTGCAGGAAGAGGCCTGCCGATGCGAGGACAATCCTTAATATTGCCATGCCCGCTTTCATCAAGTAATCTGCTTGCCCACCGACTAAATGTACTGCGATCGACAGCAGCATCTGCATACACCTTTTTCAACCTCTTGTGGATGTTCCCCACTGTCTCGTTTTCACATCACAGGAATTCTATGACAGCACGTTGCTTCTGACGAACGTCAAGTGTAGCAGCGATTTGAAGACATGCTGTGACGGCGCCACTCATGGGAACAGGTCGAACTAAGTTTGGAAACAAGTGGGAAGGATGTATCTACACACTGTAAAACTTTCACATACACATAATGAAAACTGTATTTTTAAGACAATAGTGTGTATTTCTTTTGGAGTGACCCTAGTAGCTATTATCGATAAATCCCTCAGTTACTTTCCTACTTCAGACGTTCGACCCCCCTCCCCCTCCCGTTTCACAAATAATAAATGACGGAAAAGATAATAAAAAGTGGCCAATTTAATTTATTGAACTGCAACATTACACTAAAAAATCTGAATAATGTTTGCTCTCTAGAAAATGAATATTTTGTTAGTTCTAAACACGATCTATTACAAAATATTTATAACTTGTAACTGGTTTTTGATTTTTATTCTTCTTAATATGATTTTAGTTACTCATTAGCGGTGCGTAGTTGAGTAATAATGTGACACACAGCTACAGTACAGTATTGACATACCTTTCTCGACTTCACTTTTTAAATTTGAATAGAATATTCGTTCCTTGGTACATGGTCATGTTGTTCCCTGCAACAGTGTTTCAAATATTGAAAAACCTTACTTTTCGGAGTAATTTTCGTAATTCCACAAAAAAGGTGCATCGGACATAAGGTTAACATTCCAAAATGGAATAAGAAAATATACTGATACGTGTGAGAGGTGTGGCTAAACGCTGAAGTCTGAAAAGTGTTTCAGGATGCAGCGTTGTCGTCTTTTTGGCTCATAATTAATTTTAACCAGCTACAAAACTTAGTGTACGTTGACACCATTTTAATCAAATTATTTGACATCGACAATAAAACATATCTTCTCAGTTTATGAAATGTTAACCTCACATACAGGTAACCCTCCTTTCTTTTCGTCATAGCAGTGGCTACATAAACGCCAGTACAAGTTATTCGACTTTTTTCCGATATAATATATTTTTTTGTCAGTCTACGTCAGTTCCTGTGTCACTCATTGAAGCAGTGTTTACGAAACCTGCCAACAGATGTCATTATACTACATTTGGAAGGCCGCTTCTCCTGCTCCGTCCAGTCGGACGAATGTGGAAACTCCGACTTTTGATGGAAGCCCTTTCCGCTCCTCGTTAACGTAATTTCCCGTGAGACGGAAAGGCCCACAACGAAAGCCATCAGGAGTGTACGCCTAGGGCTCGCGGTCGTAATGGAGAGGCTGGCGAAAGCCGTCTCCGCCCCAGAAAGCAGCGAACCAGCGTCCGTGTGTGTCACAGAGCCATCTCGCTCTACCCCTCTCAGTTTCTCTCCTTTCCTTGGCGCTGCGGCTGCATTCATTAATGTCAAGGTTTGGAGACTCATTAAACGAGGGAGGATTTTTTTCCGGAGGTAACATGAGCCTGTTAGTTGTCAAACTACAAATTCCGATAAATGTAAGTGCATCATTGTAATATGTACAATACTGGCCATTAAAATTGCTACACCACGTAGATGACGTGCCACAGACGTGAAATTTAACCAACAGGAAGAAGATGCTGTTATATGTAAATGATTAGCTTTTCAGAGCATTCACAGAAGGTTGGCGCCGGTGGCGACACCTACAAGGTGCTGACATGATTTCTCATTCACAACAGAAGTTGACCTGCGTTGCCTGGTGAAATGTTGTTGTGATGCCTCGTATGAGGAGGAGAAATGCGTAACATCACGTTTACGACTTTGATAAAGGTAGGATTGTAGCCTATCGCGATTGCGGTTTATCGTATTGCGACATTGCTGCTCGCGTTGGTCGAAATCGAATGACTGTTAGCATAATATGGAATACGTGTGTTCAGGACGGTAATACAAAACGCCGTGCTGGATCCCAACGGCCTCGTATCACTAGCAGTCGAGACGACAGGCATCTAATCCACATGGCTGTAACGGATCGTGCAGCCACGTCTAGATCCCTGAGTCAACAGAGGGGGACGTTTGTAAGACAACAACCATCTGCACGAACAGTACGACGACGTTTGCAGCAGCATGGACTATCAGCTCGGACACCATGGCTGCGGTTACCCTTGACGCTGCATCACAGACAGGAGCGCCGGCGACGGTGTACTCAACGAAAATCCTGGGTACACGAATGACAAAACGTCATTATTTCGGATGAATCCTGGTTGTTTACAGCATCATGATGGTCGCATCCGTGTTTGGCGACATCGCGGTGAACGCACATTGGAAGCGTGTATTCGTCATCGCCATACTGGCGTATCACCCGGAGTGATGGTATGGGGTGCCATTGGTTACACGTCTCGGTCACCTTTTGTCGCATTGATGGCACTTTGAACAGTGGTCGTTACATTTCAGATCTGTTACGACCCGTGTCTCTACCCTTCATTCGATCCCTGCGAAACCCTACATTCCAGCTGGATAATGCACGAACACACGTTGCAGGTCCTGTACGGGCCTTTCAGGTTACAGAAAATGTTCGACTGCTGCCCTCTCCAGCACATTCTCCAGATCTCTCACCAATTGAAAACGTCTGGTCAATGGTGGTCGAGCAAGTGGCTCGTCACAATGCGCCAGTCACTACTCTTGATGAACTGTGGTATGGTGTTGAAGCTGCATGGGCAGCTGTACCTGTACACGCCATCCAAGCTCAGTTTGACTCAATGCGCAGGCGTATCAAGGCCGTTATTACGGCCAGAGGTGGTGGTCCTGGGTACTGATTTCTCAGGATCTATGCACCCAAATTGCGTGAAAATGTAATCACATGTAAGTTCTAGTATAATATATTTGTCCAATGAATACCCGTTTATCATGTGCTTTTCTTCTTGGTGTAGAAATTTTAATGGCCAGTAGTGTACATCTTCCTCAACTCAAAAATTTGCGGCCTTATGGTTGGTAAGTAATGCGTGGGGACGTCGTTTACGTTCTAGACCTCACATTTCTGTAGTTATCTTGCTAAATTAGGTTAACGATCTATTTCACATGGGGAACAAATATTGGTTTGGCGTGTTTCTATATCAGAAAGATGATGTCTGTACACATTCCGTGCTAGTCACGTAAGAGCGGCGCTAGTAGCGGCAATATGAAGATGCAAATCAGTTTTGCTTTAAATACGCGCTGTAACGGTCGTGAACGTTATTTAACTTTGATACTAGACGTGGTGAGTTGATATTGGTCAAGAATTGCTTAAAGACGACAGAGAAGCCATTATAAAGACCTCATCGAGTATGAACGAGGTCGTGTAAGAAAGTTACAAGGAGCTCGATGTTCCTTCTGCGAAAGTGGGGAAAAAGTTGGCAGGAAAGTAGCCACTGTGCATGACTGCTAACAGTGTACACTCGCAAAAAGGTCGGACCACTGGACGATCACTTGGAACTACCGAGAGGGAAGGCCATTGTGTACAGCGTATGGCTCTGGCGCACCGTACGCATCTGCACCAGAAATCCGACTAGCACCTGGCACCACAGTGACACAACAAACTGTAGCAAATCGGTTACGTCAAGGACAGCTCCGAGAGAGACGCCATGTTGTGTGCATTCTAGTGACCCCAAACCATCCCTGTTGGCGACTTCAGTGGTATCAAGCGAGAACAGGGTGGTGGTCTGTCGTGTTTTCTGGTCAAAGCTGGTTCTGCTTTGGTCCCAATGATGGCCGTGTGTTGGTTAGAAGCAGAGGAGTTGAGGGCGTACGCCACACCTGTCTACGTGCTAGAAACACTCCTCCTACACCTGGAGTTCTAGTCTGGGCTGCGATTTCCTATAACTGCAGGAGCACTTTTGTGGTTACCCCAAGCAACCTAACGGCAAAATTGTACGTCAGTCTGGTGATACATAGAGAAATGTGCTGGTTTAGCGCTGGGACCAGGCATTAAGCGTACTGAGCTTATAAAATCCGCGCCCGCAGTTCTTTATGAGTTTCTGGCAGGGTTCTTTAATAAGTGTTTAAAAGGTGATCGAACCCTTTATGAATGAGGAAATGCGTATATTATTTCCATATATAATGATTGAAACTGGCGGAAATATAAAACTTAGAGAGGTATTAGTGAGATTCGTCCACTAGCCAGTTTGTGTGTTAGAGTACTAAAGAAGAGAATGGCGTGACAGATAGTAGAGACAGATGGGCGAAGTGGGTTTCCATGGTACGCATCTGTATTGTTGCAATATTTACTTTACGGAGTTTAAAAGAGCAGAGAATGGTTATAAATCAGACTGCCTACATCATGTCCATCGATCTACACAAAGCCTACAACATGATCCAGCTGAGCACATCGGGTGAGAGCATGTTCAAGAATCGTGTCTGTAAGACATATGCATTATCCTCGAAAGAGTTTTATACGGGAAGTACCAGTTGTGTAAAGATGGGTAAAAAAGTAGCTTCATAATTTGAATAGCAAAAGGACTCCGACAAGGATGTAGTTTACATCCTGTTCTGTTCAGAATCTATTTGGCGGATGCTTTACAAGCATGGAAATGCAAATGCTGCGGTATGTAAATACGGTTGGAACGGACGCCATGCACGAGCAGTGATCATCACAACAAATGTTGAAGATGTGGGATGTATGTTCTGTAAAAGAGGAAAGTATGAGAAACGTGTTCTATCGATAAAACTTACCGAAAACGAATACATTACAGTGGGAGACAGTGAGAAAATGTGTGGGAAACTGATGTTAGCAAGATAAAAGGAAGGAAACCTTTTAAATATCTTGGGGAAACACTGTCTGTTAGTGGACAGAGAAAATAAAAAATAAAAAAAGAGACAATCCGACAGTTAAAATTCTGTCTTATGCAACAGAAATTATTAAAAAAACGAAATTTGAAATATATCATACAACTGAGAAAAGTATTGCAGCATATGGGCATTAACACTCTATTCTCCTATCAGATCGGAGATCAACAATAGCAGTAGCGACTTATCTGTTTTATAGAATCTATATACATCTTTCACTTTATAGTACGAGTATCTTAACGTACTTCTGAGTAGAAATGAACAGTAACTGATTATTTAGGTCTTTCTAGTAGCGATATTTATTTTTGCTGTAAGAGTTAACGTATTTATTCATGGGTACAATTCCTCTCTTCAATAATCAATGGATTATGTAAAAAAAGTACTAGAACAGAATGTTTACTTCCGCACAGCACCTCGAGCTCAGACACAATCTCTAAGCCAGCAGGCAAAAACGCTTCTCGCTATGAAGCTCACACTGCAAGAACAGATGAATTTTTCTACATCTACATCTACATGGTTACTATGAAATTCGCTCTTAAGTGCCTGGCAGAGGGTTCATCGAATCATTTTCATACTACTTCTCTACCATTCCACTCTCGAATGGAGCGTGGGAAAAAGGAACACCTATAGCTTTCCTTTCGAGCTCTGATTTTTCTTACTTCATTATGATGACCATTTCTTCCTACGTTGGTGGGTGTCAAAAAAATATGTTCGCATTCGGAAGAGAAAGTTGGTGATTGAAATTTCGTAAATAGTTCTCGCCACAAAGAAAACGGCCTTTGTTTCAGTGATTGCCACCCCAATTCGCGTATCATATCAGTGACACTCTCACCCCTATTGCGCGATAACACGAAACGGGCTGCACTTCTTTGTACTTTTTCGATGTCCTCCGTCAATCCTACCTGGTAAGGATCACACACCGAGCACCAATATGCCAGCAGGGGACCGACAAGTGTAATGTAGGCTGTCTCTTTAGTGGGTTTGTCGCATGTTCTAAGTGTTCTGCCAACAAAGCGCAGTCTTGGTTTCGCCTTCCCCACAATATTATCTATGTGGCATTTCCAATTTAAGTTGCTCGTAATTGTAATTCCTAGGTATTTAGTTGAATTGGCAGATTTGTGCGATTTATCATATACCCAAAATTTATCGGATTTCTTTTAGTATTTATTGCAGTAAAGAATTCGATAATATCTAGCGAGGCAATCACGGATTCCGAATGTGAATTAATCTGGGTGAAACTACGCATCAAATGCCGGTCAGAAACGGTAATGAGGCGCTTCTATAGACCACCTGGGTTAGGAGCTGGAGCTGTAGAGAGTTTCAGAGAGAACTTCCAGAATATTATTAATTGCTTTCATGATCGTGAGTTACAATTGGGTGGTTACTTCATCTTGCCAGGTGTAGAGTGGGAGGGTCACGTTATCAGGACTGGTTCCAGAGGCAGGGATTTACGTGACGCTATAGTGAACGTTTTGTCCCAAAACTACTTCCAGTAGCTAATTAGCAAACCAACCTGTGAAGGCAACGTCTTAGACCTCCTAGCAACAAACAGAAACGAATTTGCCGAATCTGTCAATGTAGAGGAATGTATAAGTCGTAAGTTTTTGATAGTAACGAATATTAAGATAGGGTTTAAAATATTCTTCCATAGCCAGTGTGTCAGGATACATATTGCATTGTATGTGAGTGGTCGACAGGGAATACTCTGTGCTGACGACGAAGATGTGGAGCACAAATGAAAATGATTGCGCCTTAAACAAGTTCTGAGCAAGATCTTAAGGGACGGGATCGAGCCGCCGTGCCTTAATAGTCATGTTAGAAAACTGCTACGTTAACGAAGACCGCTTCATCACAGATTCAGGAGATGTCAAAACCTAGCGGACAAAGAGTAGTTGGACGAAGCGAAGATGAGTTTTAGGAGATAAACGAGAGAAACATTCAGTGCCTTTGAAAGTAAAATTTTGGTAGCCGATCTCAATAAAAATACTTACAGGCTTTTTCTTACGTAACGTCAGTAAGTTGCTCACAGTTGTCTACATAGTTAATCAGCAATCATAAAAGCACCGTGTCATAAGATGAGAGATGGTCAAAATATTGAGCTCGATCTTCTACAGTTGTTTCACTGGAGAAATTCCTAATGTGGTCCCTCCTTTCAATCATCGTACGGACGTCGAAATGACCGATATTGAATAACCGTTCGCGTACCAGAAAATCAAGTAAAACTCCTTAATAGTCGAATGGTATTAAGGTCAGAGGAGATACCTGTAAAGTTCTACAAAGATAACGCAAAAGAGTTTTCTGCCCCTCTAGTAGCATTTTATCGTAATCCACAGGGGCAATGAAGAGAACCTAGCGATTGGAAAAAATAAGAGCAAGTCATTCCCGTTTTCAAGAAAGGCTCTAGGACAGATACATATGATTATGGACCTACGTCGTTGACGTCAGATTGCTGTACAGATATGGAGCATAATTTATGGTCAATATCTATGACGGAATCTCCTGTATAAAAGTCAACATGGATTTCATAAACAGATATCTTGCAGAAGTCACATATCCCTCTTCCTCCATGAGAACTATACCGCTCTCAGGTTAATGCCGTGTTCTTTGACTTCAGGAATGCATTTACCGCCTTGCCGTACTGCCGATTAGTGAAAAAAATGCTAGCTCTTCGAGTATCGGACAAGATTTGCGACTAAATACAAGACATCGTTGCAGATATAACATAATACACCACTCTCAACGGAACAAAATCGACATATGTAAAGTTAAATTCCAGAACAAACCAAGGAAATGTCGTAGGACTCTTGGGTGAAAATCCGATGATGCTGTGCATAGATGTGTTGCACAGCGTCTCTAGAATGCCTGTCGGTCGCACTACGTCGCTCTTTCCACTTCGGAGCACACAGTGATCACGTAAAGACACCTAGAACAATAGTCTCTCTCACCAGCACGGGTGCAAGCTGCGAGGTTTCGCCCGCTTCATGGTACCCCACATAACGTATCTGTCCTGCACTGCGTTCTTCATTACAAATCTCGGCCCCACGCTGCAGTGACAATGAGGAAGCCCCTGCAGCGATGTCGATAGGAATTCAATAATTAAAACTTCCGGGCTAAGAGGCCGTGGTCCAATAGTAGAAATACTTCTCTCTGACGTTTCGTTGCCAGCTGCGGCCAACATCATCTGAGGTGAGTCTACGACTGGCTGCTAGGCCGTGGAGGTCCTGTTTATATGGAGCGCGTAGAGAGCGCCACCACTCGTCGCGTGTTGTCAACAGTAAAACTATCTCTGGCTGGCGTCACTATTGTCGATCGAAGGTAATCGATTGTCACATCTTTGGTACAAAGTCGATCGCCATATCTTATCTAACTTCAAGCCTTCTTCTTTCCTGTTAAAATTATTGTGGTGTTTAAAAATCTCTACAACCTCTCTATACATACGTGCATAATAATGTTATGTCCTAGCTAGCACGCTCGTCTCACTAAATTTTATTTCATAGTCGCCCGTTTCAAAAACATGTTCCGCTACAGCCGATTTGTCCGTGTGTCCCAGTCGACAGTTCCTTTTATGTTCAGTTAGTTGAGTATTGATACTTCGTTTTGTCGTTTGGCGCCCTCTACGCGCTCTATATAAACAGGACCTCCACGGCCTAGCAGCCAGTCGTAGACTCACCTCAGATGATGTTGCCCGCAGCTGGCAACGAAACGTCAGGGAGAAGTATTTCTACTATTGGACCACGGCCTCTTAGCCCGGAAGTTTTAATTACTGAAGACGCCGACCGTGAAAGCCTACACGCTATGATCGATAGGAATTGTTTGATTACCCAACATACAGCCCGGATATGGCTCCCTCTGATTTTCATCTCTGTTCATATGAACCGCTAGCGATGTAGACAACATTTTGGTATAGACAAATGCAGAACAGCGTAGATAAGTGGCGGGAAATAGGCGGCTGCCTTCAATGACGAGGGTATTGAAGCGTTGAGTACAATACTACGACAAATGTTTGAGTCGGCGAAGCTACTACGCAGAGACGTAACTGGAAGTGTTACGGCGTATCGACAAGCGCGGCGCAAAGATGGAGAACACGAGCAGAGAAGGTTGTGAGACGACGTCAGCCAATAGCACGCCGACGAGGATCGCACCACAACAGAGCGGCCTCTGCAAGAGGATAATACAAGCGCCACCCCTCTCAGCCTCGGCCGCACAATACTAGACCGGCAGTGAAGCAGTACGATAACAGCTGAAGGGCTTATTTCAATATTGGTACAAGTCCATTTCCTCCACTTTTCTGTCCATAATGCTTCTGAAATTAATGAGCTAAACAAGCAGAAAGAAAGGGTCATCTCTAGCAAGAAGCCATATGCTTGAATATTTCTGGTATCTCAACTGCAGATTTTTCAACGCTCATTTAACTTTAGGACTCTGTATTTCCATATGAACTAAAATGGACTTCTATCACTATTGAAATAAGCCCTTCAGTTATTAGTGATAAATATCCATTGCTTGTATGGACGTAGTATATAGAGAAATACACTGACTATTTGCCTGTCGCCCATCGCTTGCGACTCGTTCTGGTAATACAAAGTTAATTATTGTCTATCTTCTTCATTGTAATAAAAACTATTAATGTGATTTGCTTGAATTGTTATATAGCATTCCGAGAACGCAGCAGCCTTTAGACACGCAATACGAGACGAATGGTGAGGATCCCACAGGGAGGTGTAGCAAATATTTGCAAATAAAACAGTGATTTCCATATCGCGACCGATCGGACTTTACTTTCCGAAATGCCCTCTTATATAAATAATCTAGCAGAAAGCGTAAGAAGTTCTTTATGAATCTTCGCAGATGATGCTGACATGGTCCCTAAGGCGTCGGCTGGGGTAGATACAAGAGAAAACATCAGACAACGCCCGAACGCCAATGGTTTGAATACGTGGAAGTCGGAAGGGGAGGGGGGGGGGGCGGTTACGGGCAGGCACCGTTTCTCTAATAAAAGGCTTTTCTTACGTTTAAAATTTTACAACTTTTTTAACTCGATTTTAAAATAATAAGTGAACATTCGTTATCACGAACATGATCCGCAATAAAGTTTGTTAATGAAAGTCCGTGAAGTATTGTTTTAACTGATCAAAGAACAGCTCTCAGAATCAATTTACAACGCTCAAAACTCAGAATCCTTTTTTAAGCAAAGGACAAAAATACAAGTTGCATAATGCAATGTTAAATAAGATTCTAACGCCACGTGGCAATACCAAAATTTTCGTAGGTATCACGTGTGATCTCTAAAGGCAATAAAATATTGATTACAAAATATTTAGTTAAAACAACTTAAATGCAATAAAATCTTATTACTACCAACGTACACTCAAACCCCGTAGCTTCTACGATGCGCACCGCATCACAAAATATTTTTCTTCCTATTAAACACTTTACGCCATGAACATCCTTATATGTGATACGTACTGCAGCCAACGAATTATGAGAATGAATCATAGATGTTATAATTAACCAACTATGTAATCTTTTCCTTTTAAAATAAATAAAAACGCACAAATCAGCTCAATCTCAGTGACTACATCCGTTAAAAATATACAATACGTATCTCTTGATTTCGTCGTGGTCATGCGCCGACGTGCACCATGCTCTCCTTCAGGATCACATGCGGCACGGGAAAGATCTTCTGTGATGTACAAAACGTTAAGAGGGCGCAACCAACTTACACAAATTGCGTACTAGGATTATACGTCGACGTGGATGCGGCTCGCAAATCGTAAAACTGGCGATGGAGTAGATGCGGTATTACTGAACACTTCAACTATACCGAACCGCACCAAACACCAGCACGGTGGGAAGACAAGAGATAAATCACCAACCGTTGTAAGGCACCTCGGCAAAGCAGTAACAAAATATATCTGACTTTTTAGAGGGCCACACCAAACCACAGAATGACGTCCCAAAGTAAATCATGATATACTATCTGCGATTTCGCCACCACAAGTAGAACCGTAAAATACCGTAAGAAATGAAATGCAATTAAGACGATTCATAAGCGTCCGACTGAAAAGCTCCACAATCAATCTTTCCCTTACGACAAACACTTAACAGTACCTCCAAAGTTCACTCGTGGCCACTACCAGAATGCCAGTTGCTCGTTATAAATGTAGATAACAGGGTTTAACACGCTGGGGCAGACTTAGGTTTCTTATAAGACAAGCAATGATTCGGTCCTTCACTTGGTTCCACCTTCGATCCAAAGGAGTCATTTACTTTGAAGCAGCTAAATAGATGACAATGCCGATATCCTCCCAAGCAGCGCTCTAGCTGGAGACTGCAGTACCGAAGCAAAGCTTACACCACTCTCAAGTCTGATATACGCGCCACCAACTATCTCCTTTATAGAATTCTTATGTTCACCTCGTACACCAAGCATGCCGAAATTCTTCGTTGGAATTCAAGGGCAGAAGCAAGAAATCACTTTTCAGCCCTTGAATGACCACACGATGATTTCCATCGCCATCGGGACAACACCGGCCCTCCACACTGTGACCTTCGAGTCCACGGCGTTCGGTCTCCAACCGACTGCTTCTGCGGGACCCACCGACCCTGTGGCCGCGCCCGCGACGCCGACGTCTCTCTTCACGCACAGTGCAGAGCTAACTCCCCGCAAGCCCTCTTTCCTCCTTCTGTCCGTCTCGCGGTGCGCGGGAAGCCAACTCGTCAAAGATATGCGGCGACCAGAGACTCCAATGCGATCTCGATACTGACATTGCGGCGAGTACTGAGAAGGCGGGTGGCTTCAAAAAACAGAGAAAACAAAATTAAATAGCGAGCCGTACTAGCTCAGGTGCAACTGCCTGTAAGAATGAAGCAACGCCAGGAGACAATACATATTTGTTGAATCACCTGCACAGGATGATGAATGCTACAGCCTAAGGCATTTGATGCTGAACGAAAATATATGTAACATATTGTGGGAATATAGGAAGAAGCATCCACTACAGCAGGACCACACTACTGGCAATAAATTGCCAGAAATGTATCTACCGTAAAACATTTAGTAGTAACTCTCCAAAGCGATTAATAGGAATGACCACATAAAATAAATAGAATGACGTGAGAAAGTTGCAACATCAAGAAGAGTTGCTCAACCTAAACGAAAGTTTGTAGGCGCGTTTCTGCACCTAAGAGATGATTTGTATTCAGGTTTAGCGTCAGTTACATGACTGTGGACATATAAACCTGCGCTACACAGGTGGCTGCACATTGCTTTCTCTTGATCAATGACGAATTGAGAAAGAGATTCCTTCCCCCCCCCCCCCCCCAAAAAAAGGAAAAAGAACCGAAAAAATGCAAGCCACTGACCAGTTTATTCCCCAACCCCAGTTTTCCCCTACAATTGTTTTCCCTATACCGATTGTTCTCGTACCATTAAAGTTGTTTCCTGATGTCTTTACACATGTCTAGGCTTTGTACATGCGAAACTATGATATTAAATAATTCTGCAGAACACCCATTTGGAACATCATATTTCAAACTCTTTGATTCCTTCATTTCAGTTTTTCTCATAGTAGATAGTTCACGTCGGTACAGTGCTGCGTTCCAAACATGAATCACCTGTAGTTGGATATGATAATTTCATCAGTCGAAGCCAGTGCCAACCCAGTTTTTGGAGGCTTCTAGTAACACAATTCATATTCTGATGGTCATTTTAGCATGACGGCCAGCTAATGACTGATAAGCCACAGGAACGGATGATTGGAAGAACATTATCGGGGACAAATCGGGAGACTAGGCACATAGGAGAATAAACAAAATGTGAACTCGTTGTGTGTGCAGCTCTTTTTAATTCCCTAGTTACACATACACACACGTGTCGCACCTGAGACAGCAGCCTCCTTTGGCTTAATATCATTGACCGTATGTCTTATTTATCTGTCCTCTATATATTCCGCCAACTGTCGGGGCATCGTTCGTATAATATGATATGTACTTGTAACTTCCACCTAAGCAGATTCCATTACTTCGCATGTATACATCCTGTTATACAAAGAGTTAGGATGAGTTTGTTATCATATTAGGCAAATAAACCCTGCAGTTGTATACAGTAGGTGGCGTAGCATGCTTGGGCTTTACCTGTTCAAAAAAATGGTTCAAATTGCTCTGAGCACTATGGGACTTAACATCTATGGTCATCAGTCCCCTAGAACTTAGAACTACTGAAACCTAACAAACCTAAGGACAGCATACAACACCCAGTCATAACGAGGCAGAGAAAATCCCTGACCTCGCCGGGAATCGAACCCGGGAACCCGGGCGTGCGAAGCGAGAACGCTACCGCACGACCACGAGCTGCGGACTTTACCTGTTCACTGTGACCGTTCTGGCACCCCACAGCGACTGGTATCCTCATATCCGCTCTCACTAATTGAAATTATCGTGGATAACAAGGCCGACGTTCCCATGATGAACGAAGGGATTAGGAAGATTACGATGTAATGTTGGTTTTTCAGTGGTTGTCCAAAGTCCCAATTAACAGACATTACACATATATAAAAATCACTTCTGTTAAAATCAATGGCTGGCCAGTTTTAAAGCACTGTAATGCACTCGTCTTTCGCTGGACATACTGTTAATGAATGAAGAGTATCATGAGATGTTTAAATAATGTGGCTTTGCTTGCTGCAAGACATGGAGGGGTCTGTTCGACTGCCTTGATATGAGTGTCAGTCAGTCCACCATTCATGTAAATTTAAAGTTCTGCTGAGTGTCTTTTCTCTACACGTGCTTTTTCATGCTTTTACCACGCCAAGGGGAATAACTTGCTGGGAACCGATTTGATATATTTTTATTTTTATTTTTATTATTTTTGATATTCAAAACGCCATGTTTTGTATGTTACTGTACCTATTCGTCCACTACCAGCATCTCACGTACGAAGTGCCAATTTACTTTGCGCAACAGTACCTTTAATCGTCTTTCCTAAAACTGCATGATTGCAATTTTGTATGAATGTTGATGTAAATGTAACGCACAGAAACGGATGAACTGAAGTTGAGTTTTTAGTCCAGGTTAGGAGTAGGAGCTGAAAACGGATACTCAGTTTAATTTTTCGAAGCTTGAGGTGCCAGACTAGCGAGGCGTTTATCTGTCCGGGATTTTTTAACGAACAACCTCACAACAGGATTCTACAGAGCCACGCTCAAGGAAAGCGTTTGCTCAAGATTTAGACGCTGAACAGAAGGAAAATTTTGAGTAATTTATCCCGTCTCTGTGCACGAAGGCGACGCAGGTTGTATTTTGTGTAGAGTTAAACGATCGCTGTACTGCTCTTCTGGTGAATTTGACGTACTGTTTCTTTGCGTACTACGGAAGTGTTTTTGTATGGAAGTGACCTCAGTTTGTCTGAGTTTGCAATTTTCTGTATTTATAGAGTCATTTGTCAGTAAAATAAAGAGGTTCTCGAGAGTGATAACTTCGCCATCACTTAACTACATTCAGATGGGTCTGACTTTTTTCTATACCCTGTCACGACTCACCTCGCGCATTGCGACCTCACTAAGTTTCGTCGTTCTTTGTGCTGTGTGTCACAAGACAATTATGTCAGTTAAACCTTCAGTAGAATATAGTGAATTTTGCCTTCGGTTAGTGTGTGAATGTTTGAATCGTTGTGTCGCAGCACATGAGCGTTCTTTCTGAGTTACCAATCTTCGCTGAGTAATTATGACTAACATAATGACGAACAGTATCCTCCAATGGAACTACAGTCTTAGGATATCGTACGTGTAAAGTATTTTCTGGATATCGGAGTATGTTCCAGTTTGTAAAAAATGTCAGTTTGGTATCAAATCAGTTCGTTAAACTTTTCCCTAGGTGTATATACACTAAGAGATCAAACGTATCCTGACATCCGGCTGAAAATGACTTAAAAGTTCGTGGCGCCCCCGCCGGTAACGCTGGAATTCAATATGGTGTTGGCCCACCCTTAGCCTTAATGACAGCTTCCACTCTCGTAGTCATAAGTTCAGTGAGCTGCTAGAAGGTTTCCTGCGGAATGGGAGACCATTCGTCACGAAGTGCTGCATTGAGGAGAGGTATCGATGTCGGCCGGTGACGCCTGGCTAGAAGCCGGGGTTCGATAACATCCCAAAGGTTTTCTTTAGAATTCAGTCTTTAACCATTCCGCCACAGTTGCTCGATCGTGTTGAAAGATGCAATCGCCATCACCGAAATCCTCTTCAACAGTAGGAAGCCATAAGGTACTTAAAACATCATTGTAGGCCTGTGCTGTGATAGTGCCACGCAAAACAACAAGGGGTGCAAGCCACCTTCATGAAAAACACGACCGCACCATAACACTGCCGCCTCTGAATTTTACTGTTGGCACTACACACGCTGGCAGACGACGTTCACCGGGCATTCCCCATACCAGCACCCTGCCATCGGATCGTCATATTGTGTACCGTGATTCGTCACTCCACAGAACATTTCTCTACTGTTCAATCGTCCAATGTTTACGTTCCTTACAACAAGCGAGGCGTCGTTTGGCATTTACCGGCGTGATGCATGGCTTATGAGCAGCCGCTTGACCATAAAATCCAAGTTTCCTCACCTCCAGCCTAACTGTCATACTACTTGCAGGAGATCCTGATGCAGTTTGGAATTCGTGTGTGATGATCTGGATAGATGTCTGCCTATTACACATTGCGACGCTCTTCAAACGTCGGCGCTCTCTGTCAGTCAACAGACGAGGTCCGCCTGTACGCTTTTGTGCTGTACATGTTCCTTCACGTTTCCACTTCACTGTACATAGGAAATAGCGGACCCAGGGATGTTAAGAAATGTGGAATTCTTGCGTACAGACATATGACACAAGTGACACCGAATCACCTGACCACGTTCGAAGTCCGTGAGTTCCGTGGAGCGCCCCATTCTGCTGTCTCACGATGCCTAATGACTACTGAGGTCCCTTATATGGATTACCTGGCAGTAGGTGGCAGCACAATGCATATAATATGAAAAACGTACGAATTCGTGGTGGACCGCATCAAACCAGTCAGAAGACTGATGACGCAAGAAAAAAAAACAGTTTTTGGGAGTGTTCGGATACTTTTGATCACATAGTGTATCCAGCTCGCCATCCCACCTCCTAAATCAGGATGGCCGGACGCAGGATTGGACCGTGGTCCTACCCACCGAGAGTCCAGTGTGCTAGCCACTGCGCCAACTCGCTCGGTAATGAAGGTGTCTTCATGTTCAGGTGTATTCTTGCTTCTGATGAAGGTATATTTAGATATACCGAAACCGTGACCAAGGATTTCAATAAATCTTTATCCTGCAACTGTTTGGCTGTTGTCATTTACTGTGAAAATTTTCAACAGTTGCTGCTTCAGCCATGTTATAATTTTGACCTAAACTTGTGTTAAATACAGGTGACTGTGATGGTTAGTTTACCTCGCATGCATATTAGAAAGTCAGATAAACAGCAAAGAAACAAGCTTAATCAGAATTTTCCATTCTCATCTTTCCGAACTAACCTTGATAAAACACACGTCATTAACAAAACAGCAGCAGACAGCGTGTTGTCTACAGTGATTTATTCTATCACGATACACGTTACGTTTTGGGAAGTACTGTTTACACGAAAATTGACGCGGAAAAATTCAGGTTGTGGGAAAAATACCTTGAGCAGTTAAACAGAGAACCGACTCGTGGCGATAACATGTTAGACCATCTGGTGACAAACAGACCCGAACTATTTGACACAGTTAACGCAGAACAGGGAATCAGCGATCATAAAGCGGTTACTGCATGGATGATTTCAGCCGTAAATGGAAATATTAAAAAACGTAGGAAGATTTTTCTGTTTAGCAGAAGTGACAAAAAGCAGATTTCAGAGTACCTGACGGCTCAACACAAAACATTTGTCTCAAGTACAGATAGTGTTGAGGGTTACTGGACAAAGTTCAAAACCATCGTACAATATGCGTTAGATGAGTATGTGCCACGCAAGATCGTAAGAGATGGAAAAGAGCCACCGTGGTACAACAACCGAGTTAGAAAACTGCTGCGGAAGCAAAGGGAACTTCACTGCAAACATAAACATAGTCAAAGCCTTCCCGACAAACAAAAATTACGCGAAGCGAAATGTAGTGTGAGGAGGGCTATGCGAGAGGCGTTCAATGAATTCGAAAGTAAAGTTCTATATACTGACTTGGCAGAAAATCCTAAGAAATTTTGGTCTTATGTCAAAGCGGTAGGTGGATCAAAACAAAATGTCCATGTACTCTGTGACCAAAGTGTTACTGATACAGAGGGTGACAGACTAAATGCCAAAATACTAAATGTCTTTTTCCAAAGCTGTTTCACAGTTAGAGACTGCACTGTAGTTCCCTCTCTATATGACAAAATGGTAGATATCGAAATAGACGACAGAGAGATAGAGAAACAAGTAAAATCGCTCAAAAGAAGAAAGGCCGCTGGACCTGATAGGATACCAGTTCGATTTTACACAGAGTACGCGATGGAACTTGCCCCCCTTCTTGCAGCGGTGTACCGTAGGTCTCTAGAAGAGCGTAGCGTTCCAAAGGATTGGAAAAGGGCACAGGTCATTCCCGTTTTCAAGAAGGGACGTCGAACAGATGTGTAGAACTATAGACCTATATCTCTAACGTAGATCAGTTGTAGAGTTTTCGAAGACGCATTATGCTCGAGTATAATGACTTTTTTGGAGACTAGAGATCTATTCTGTAGGAATCAGCATGGGTTTCGAAAAAGACGATCGTGTGAAACCCAGCTCGTGCTATTCGTCCACGAGACTCAGAGGGCCATGGACACAGGTTCCCAGGTGGATGCCGTGTTTCTTGACTTCCGCAAGGCGTTCGATACAGTTCCCCACAGTTGTTTAATGAACAAAGTAAGAGCATATGGACTATCAGACCAATTGTGTGATTGGATTGAAGAGTTGCTAGATAACAGAAGGCAGCATGTCATTCTCAATCGAGAGAAGTTTCCCGAAGTAAGAGTGATTTCAGGTATGCCGCAGGGGAGTGTCGTACGACCGTTCCTATTCACAATATACATAAATGACCTTGTGGATGACATCGGAAGTTCACTGACGCTTTTTGCGGATGATGCTGTGGTATATCGAGAGGTTGTAACAATGAAAAATTGTACTGAAATGCAGGAGGATATGCAACGAATTGTCGCATGGTGCAGGGAGTGGCAATTGAATCTCAATGTAGACAAGTGTAATGTGCTGCGAATACATAGAAAGAAAGATCCATTATCATTTAGCTACAATACAGCGGGGCAGCAACTGGAAGCAGTTAATTCCATAAATTATCTTGGTGGTAAGCATTAGGAGTAATTTAACATGGAATGATCATATAAAATTAATCGTAGTAAGGCTGACATCAGACTGAGATTCATTGGAAGAATCCTAAGGAAATGCAGTCCGAAAACAAAGGAAATAGGTTACGGTACACTTGTTCGCCCACTGCTCGAATACTGCTCACCGGTGTGGGATCCGTACCAGATAGGATTGATAGAAGAGCTGGAGAAGATTCAACGGAGAGCAGCGCGCTTCGTTAGAGGATCATTTAGTAATCGCGGAAGTGTTGCAGAGATGATAGATAAACTCTAGTGGAAGACTCTGCAAGAGAGACGCTCTGTAGCTCGGTACGGGCTATTGTTGAAGTTTCGAGAACATACCTTCACCGAGGAGTCAAGCAGTATATTGCTCCCTCCTACGTATATCTCGTGAAGAAACCATGAGGATAAAATCAGAGAGATTAGAGCCCACACAGAGGCAAAACGACAATCCTTCTTTCCACGAACAATACGAGACTCGAATAGAAGGGAGAACCGATAGAAGCACTCAAGGTACCCTCCGCCACACACCGTCAGGTGGCTTGCGGAGTATGGATGTAGATATAGATGTAGATGTAGACAACCATAGCTGACGCGGAAAAAATAAGGTTGTCGGAGAGAGAGTCAACCGTAGCTTACACAGAGACAAATGCATTTGAATCTTGCCGCAACGTAAACGCCAGTGCTACGGCCGAGAATCAGAGGGTTCGCTGAGATCATAGGCGGGATCGCTGCCTGTTGAGATGGGGTGGGCGGCGACCGCGGCGCCCCACACAGAAATCAGAGGCAGCCCGCGCTGCAAGCCGCACGGTGCACGCGCCCCGCCCTGGCCGCTATTGAAATGCATATGAGGCGGCGGCTCGCCTCAAAGGCGGCCCGAGTGCCCCTGCCCTGGGCTTGTTAGCGGCCATTATGGCAAGTGCCCGCTAGCCGCTACCCGCTAGCCGCTCCTCGCTGCCATAGCCTGCAGTCTCGCCCGGGCGGCAGCAGGTCTGCTGGTGGGGGCTACGTGCACGACAGTGGAGGCGATACGTGTGCGCTTACACTCCGGAAACAAGCGTTCGCTGTGTGGCCGGTGCTGAGAATACCACCATCATTTCCTTTCCTTCCAGTCGCAAATGCGATATATATATAAAGGTGGATAAATGGGCCCCCATTTTGTTTTTTTTTATGTAACACCTTTTATTTTTATTATAATCATCTGAAATTAACATAAAACATTTCTCTACTATGTCCTGCAATACTTATGTTTTGGTTCAACATTTTAATATTTAAAACAAAACTTTATTTTTTCCTGATAGTCTGTATTTTGTTGCGTCAAGAATTTGCGCTGGTAATATGGGCCCCAAGGTAGTTTGAAATAAAAAGAAACAAAGATTTGAAAAAATAATTTTATTTAATTTTTGTGTATAATGAAAGAAAGACTCACTCTGAACATCATTAATTCGTCTACTGGTGGGATGATTTTCACAGCCTACGCCTAGTCTATTAACAATAGTCACACACATAAGCATCTTTTTCGCATCCAGCGCATTCGTTGTGCGCCCACATCTCACAGGCTATACACTGGACCCAAAGTTCACCTTTCGTGTCCTTTGAAAAAACCCCTTCACAAAATAGACGTACAGCGTCGTCAACATCAGGGACAGAAACACCAACTTCAATGTCTGGGAGGGATTCTCCCGAATCAAAACCTACACTTGCCTCTTCATCTTCTTCATCTGATTCATGTTCATACACTAACTTATTTCTTCTATTTATTCTAGAATTTGGTTGTTTTTCATTGCCGCCGTTCTTCATTGTGCTGCTCTTTTCTTTTCAGTCTTGTTTCTTCTTAGTTTTCATATTTTTCTTTTCTTCTGCCTCTTCTAGAGCACGTTTATAAGGAGAAGAAGTTACAACAGCACAAGTAATGGGTTTAGGGCCTTTGTTTGTCAATTTTCTTTTTGGTCTTGTTATCGGCAATACGTCTTGAGGAGAAACATGACCAATATGATGTTGGGAAGAGCATTCTGAGGGCCCTGCTACTGTCAAGTCTCTTGCAGATGGTGTAGTTAATGTCGATGATGTGCCAGGATGAATGCATTGAGCTGATTGACTTGAAGGCTTGTCCTTAGGAGTTCGCCCTGGCTTTCAGTGCATCCACAGTCATACTTTGAACGTCAATATCTTCAGAGGGAGCAAAGTCAATATCATTAATCACTTTTCGATTTACAGGGAAAATTCCTGTGACTCTGAACACTGAAATGGCTATTTCAGCTGTTTGACATTTCAGGAATGCATTCCCAAGTAGCTCAGCAATATCGTATGGTCCAAGAGGCCTATTCTTGTGCAGCATCCATTGCCTTATGTAGTCATTATAATGATTCTTAAGGGGTCACATGAAGCTCCTATCTAGTGGTTGCAGCTTGTGTGTAGTGTGCGGAGGCAAGCTAACTATTGTAACATGGTGTTCATGAGCTATGTCAATTACGTCAATATTCTTCGGGTGGGTATGGTGGCCATCTAAAATAAGCAAAATAGGATCATCTTTTGATGGCTTTGTTTTAGAGATAAAAATGGATTAACCAATCAGTGAAAAGGTTGCTCTGAATCCAACCAGAGGGATGACACCTTCCTATAGAGCCAGGCGGAGCCCGTTTCATCAGTGTATCCGTCATATTTTTCCTGGGGAAAATTAGCATTGGTGGGACGAAAGTACCAGACCCGCTCATGCAGAACACACACGTTACAAGTCATCATCTTTCAGCTGCAGATAATGCACCAACTTGCCTTTTTCCCCTCAGCCCGATGACACGAGAAATTTCGCTTTGAACGACACTAAGGCCTGACTCGTCTACATTAAAAACTCTGTCCGCAGGATATTTGTAGTTACAGAACGTAGCTTCAAGTAAATTGAAGAAATTGTCGACAGCTTGTTTATTAAACCCATTAGCACGTGAAATAGAAGTTGCGGTGGCTTCAAAATAGACAGAATATTTTTGTGCCGTGACATGAAATGGTCAAACCAAGCTCGACCAGCAACTTCGCCCTTTACAAATGGATGAGGGATTTTATTCCTTGTGCAAAGCTGGTGGGTCATGCACCTGACGTCATTTCTGGTAAGGCCGTAGAATTTGGATTCCATTAACCAGTTCGTCCTCAAGTCCCTGTGATAAAACCGGTGGACGGCCCAATTTGATATTCACTATTTCTTCGACCGGTTTATCGATTCGTGAAAGCCTTTGGAGAGTAGAACGAGGGACAGAGTACACTTTAACCGCTTTTTTCAACCCCATTTTTTCTACACTCCTGGAAATGGAAAAAAGAACACATTGACACCGGTGTGTCAGACCCACCATACTTGCTCCGGACTCTGCGAGAGGGCTGTACAAGCAATGATCACACGCACGGCACAGCGGACACACCAGGAACCGCGGTGTTGGCCGTCGAATGGCGCTAGCTGCGCAGCATTTGTGCACCGCCGCCGTCAGTGTCAGCCAGTTTGCCGTGGCATACGGAGCTCCATCGCAGTCTTTAACACTGGTAGCATGCCGCGACAGCGTGGACGTGAACCGTATGTGCAGTTGACGGACTTTGAGCGAGGGCGTATAGTGGGCATGCGGGAGGCCGGGTGGACGTACCGCCGAATTGCTCAACACGTGGGGCGTGAGGTCTCCACAGTACATCGATGTCGTCGCCAGTGGTCGGCGGAAGGTGCACGTGCCCGTCGACCTGGGATCAGACCGCAGCGACGCACGGATGCACGCCAAGACCGTAGGATCCTACGCAGTGCCGTAGGGGACCGCACCGCCACTTCCCAGCAAATTAGGGACACTGTTGCTCCTGGGGTATCGGCGAGGACCATTCGCAACCGTCTCCATGAAGCTGGGCTACGGTCCCGCACACCGTTAGGCCGTCTTCCGCTCACGCCCCAACATCGTGCAGCCCGCCTCCAGTGGTGTCGCGACAGGCGTGAATGGAGGGACGAATGGAGACGTGTCGTCTTCAGCGATGAGACTCGCTTCTGCCTTGGTGCCAATGATGGTCGTATGCGTGTTTGGCGCCGTGCAGGTGAGCGCCACAATCAGGACTGCATACGACCGAGGCACACAGGGCCAACACCCGGCATCATGGTGTCGGGAGCGATCTCCTACACTGGCCGTACACCACTGGTGATCGTCGAGGGGACACTGAATAGTGCACGGTACATCCAAACCGTCATCGAACCCATCGTTCTACCATTCCTACACCGGCAAGGGAACTTGCTGTTCCAACAGGACAATGCACGTCCGCATGTATCCCGTGCCACCCAACGTGCTCTAGAAGGTGTAAGTCAACTACCCTGGCCTGCAAGATCTCCGGATCTGTCCCCCATTGAGCATGTTTGGGACTGGATGAAGCGTCGTCTCACGCGGTCTGCACGTCCAGCACGAACGCTGGTCCAACTGAGGCGCCAGGTGGAAATGGCATGGCAAGCCGTTCCACAGGACTACATCCAGCATCTCTACGATCGTCTCCATGGGAGAATAGCAGCCTGCATTGCTGCGAAAGGTGGATATACACTGTACTAGTGCCGACATTGTGCATGCTCTGTTGCCTGTGTCTATGTGCCTGTGGTTCTGTCAGTGTGATCATGTGATGTATCTGACCCCAGGAATGTGTCAATAAAGTTTCCCCTTCCTGGGACAATGAATTCACGGTGTTCTTATTTCAATTTCCAGGAGTGTATTTAATAGCTACAATAGCATTTGCCATATTTGCTTTGTCCCACGATTGCCGTTTCGATTTTTTTGGGGGTACAAGATGTCTTCGAGGCATCTGAAGCATAAAGAGTAGCAATATTTGTAAATGGTCCCATAACATCTAATTGATTTTACGGGGCCCATAATACCAGCAGCAAAAGAGGCTCATATAACGACCCTTGCCATCTTGGGGAAAACGATTTTGCCTACGGTTAGTTTGGTTCGCAACCGACGTTAATTAATGTAAAACGGCATCCCAACAACAAGCCAAATACGTACCTTACCTTAGTTTTACTAATAACATGTTATTCAAGTAAACACTAACCTTTCATACTTTTGATGACAGCGAAAAATTTCACAGCACAACTACTCACAAACCATGACAGCTACTACGTCTGCGCACTCTACAGTGAAGTTTGGCAACTAGTTGTAGTAGTTCATATGCTCTCCGCTAGAATTAGTGGCCTGTAGGGGGCCCACAATACCAGCAGGGGCCCATTTTTCCACCTTTGCCCCTATATATATATATATATATATATATATATATATATATATATATATATATATATATATATATATATATATATATATATATATATATATATATATATATATATATATATATTGAACATTGAAGTTGGTGTTTCTGTCCCTGATGTTGACGACGCTGTATGTCTATTTTGTGAAGGGGTTTTTTCAAAGGACACAAAAGGTGAACTTTGGGTCCAGTGTATAGCCTGTGAGATGTGGGCTCACAACGAATGCGCTGGATGCGAAAAGGATGCTTATGTGTGTGACTATTGTTAATAGACTAGGCGTAGACTGTGAAAATCATCCCACCAGTAGACGAATTAACGATGTTCAGAGTGAGTCTTTCTTTCATTATACACAAAAATTAAATAAAATTATTTTTTCAATTCTTTGTTTCTTTTTATTTCAAACTACCTTGGGGCCCATATTACCAGCGCAAATTCTTGACGCAACAAAATACAGACTATCAGGATATATATATATATATATATACACTCCTGGAAATTGAAATAAGAACACCGTGAATTCATTGTCCCAGGAAGGGGAAACTTTATTGACACATTCCTGGGTTCAGATACATCACATGATCACACTGACAGAACCACAGGCACATAGACACAGGCAACAGAGCACGCACAATGTCGGCACTAGTACAGTGTATATCCACCTTTCGCAGCAATGCAGGCTGCTATTCTCCCATGGAGACGATCGTAGAGATGCTGGATGTAGTCCTGTGGAACGGCTTGCCATGCCATTTCCACCTGGCGCCTCAGTTGGACCAGCGTTCGTGCTGGACGTGCAGACCGCGTGAGACGACGCTTCATCCAGTCCCAAACATGCTCAATGGGGGACAGATCCGGAGATCTTGCTGGCCAGGGTAGTTGACTTACACCTTCTAGAGCACGTTGGGTGGCACGGGATACATGCGGACGTGCATTGTCCTGTTGGAACAGCAAGTTCCCTTGCCGGTCTAGGAATGGTAGAACGATGGGTTCGATGACGGTTTGGATGTACCGTGCACTATTCAGTGTCCCCTCGACGATCACCAGTGGTGTACGGCCAGTGTAGGAGATCGCTCCCCACACCATGATGCCGGGTGTTGGCCCTGTGTGCCTCGGTCGTATGCAGTCCTGATTGTGGCGCTCACCTGCACGGCGCCAAACACGCATACGACCATCATTGGCACCAAGGCAGAAGCGACTCTCATCGCTGAAGACGACACGTCTCCATTCGTCCCTCCATTCACGCCTGTCGCGACACCACTGGAGGCGGGCTGCACGATGTTGGGGCGTGAGCGGAAGACGGCCTAACGGTGTGCGGGACCGTAGCCCAGCTTCATGGAGACGGTTGCGAATGGTCCTCGCCGATACCCCAGGAGCAACAGTGTCCCTAATTTGCTGGGAAGTGGCGGTGCGGTCCCCTACGGCACTGCGTAGGATCCTACGGTCTTGGCGTGCATCCGTGCGTCGCTGCGGTCCGGTCCCAGGTCGACGGGCACGTGCACCTTCCGCCGACCACTGGCGACAACATCGATGTACTGTGGAGACCTCACGCCCCACGTGTTGAGCAATTCGGCGGTACGTCCACCCAGCCTCCCGCATGCCCACTATACGCCCTCGCTCAAAGTCCGTCAACTGCACATACGGTTCACGTCCACGCTGTCGCGGCATGCTACCAGTGTTAAAGACTGCGATGGAGCTCCGTATGCCACGGCAAACTGGCTGACACTGACGGCGGCGGTGCACAAATGCTGCGCAGCTAGCGCCATTCGACGGCCAACACCGCGGTTCCTGGTGTGTCCGCTGTGCCGTGCGTGTGATCATTGCTTGTACAGCCCTCTCGCAGTGTCCGGAGAAAGTATGGTGGGTCTGACACACCGGTGTCAATGTGTTCTTTTTTCCATTTCCAGGAGTGTATATACATACACACTTTCAGGAAACGTTCCTCACACACAAAGAAAGAAAATACGTTATGTGGACATGTGTCAGAAAACGCTTACTTTCCATGTTAGAACTCATTTTATTATTTCTCTTCAAATCACATTAATCATGGAATGGAAACACAGCAACCAGATCTCCGGCGGTAATTCGTTTGAATACCGCCCTTCGATTGTGCTATTACGGTACCACTTGAAGCGATAGGTGTTACAGGTGCCTGCCAGCTCATCAGCGTGCAGCAGTCCAGCCAGCATCAGTCCTAGCCAGCAGCCAGTAGCCAGCAGCCAGCAGCGGTCCTCGTCGGCACCCAGCAGCGGTTCCTGCCAGCGTCCATCAGCAGTTCCTGCCAGCAGCCTGCAGCCAGCGTCCAGCAGCGGTCCCAGCCAGCGTCCAGCAGCCAGCAGCGGTTCCTGCCAGCAGCCAGCAGCCTGCACCCAGCGTCCAGCGGCCAGCAGCGGTTTCTGCCAGCAGCCAGCGTCCAGCAGCAGTTCCTGCCAGCAGCCAGCGTCCAGCAGCGGTCCCTCCCAGCAGCCAACGTCCAGCTGCGGTCCCAGCCAGTGTACAGCAGCAGCAGCAGCAGCAGCAATACCGTTGCCGCCCCCCGCCAGCAACAGCAGACTGGGGCTTCGGGCCCCGGTCTCCTTCATAGTTTCTCGGTCCCTTCTACTCTGTGTTTCTCCTCGCCTTCTTTGTCCTGTCCTGTGCTTTTCCCCTTCTTGTAATGTCGACCCCCACCACCGCCACTACTGCCACCACCACTGCCATCATTTACACGTCCACCTCCGCCGCTGCCACCACTATCACATGGCGTGCCGCATCACTCCCCCCTCAGTCCATCACCCGACTCCTCACTCTCCCATCTCCCTCACTATTTGTCGCGGTGGCATATATTGGTTCCTCTCCTCCCTTCAAGGCGACCTCATCCCCATCCCCCAGCACACCCATCCCGAATCCAATTCCACTCCCGATGTTATCCTTTCCTCCCCCACCTCCTTGGCCGCATAACGGTGGGTGTCCTGGAACCCATTGGTAGCGACCATCTCCCTGTCCTCCTCACCGTTTCAGACAGTCGTCACCCCACCCTGACCCTCGTAATGACCCTCCCCCTAAGTACATCTATGACTATTCCCGTGCCAACTGGAATGCCTATGAGGATGCCCTTTTCACCCAGGTCCATAGCCACCCCTTCACCTACCACCACCCTGACAATGTAACCCATGCCGCCTCCTCTCTCCAGCAGACCTTGTCTGAGGCTGTGGAGACCCACGTCCCTACTGTCGCCATCCACCCCCAACATCATACCTTACCCCCACAGGCCGTCCTCCTCCTCCATGAATCCCGCTGTCTCTACCGTGCCTTCCTCCGCACGCGTGACCTGGACACACTACGATGCCACCGGCAACTCCAGCGACACATTCGTAATTTGCTCGTGGCTAAGAAATGCCGGGACTGGCAACAGACATGCACCCGTCTCAATTCTACCCTACCTACCAACTCGTCCAAGTTCTGGTCAGCCTTCCGTTGCCTTACCGGAACTAAACCCTCCCCCTACTATCCTCTTCTCCATGATGGTGACCCCTTTCCTGACTCCCTTCGTAAGGCCAATCACTTTGCCTCCTACCTCTCTGATGTCTTTTCCATCCCCGATGATCCCCAGTTTGATTACTCCCTCTTCCCGGATGTCCGCGATCGAACTGACACCTCTGTCCCTCCCCTCGCTCCTGGTTTCCAGTACTTGGACAACACTGCACACACGGAACTCAATGCCCCTATCATTACACAGGATCTCATTGCTACACTCTGCGTGAAACGCAACACTGCTCCTGGTCACGATCGTGTCACCTACCGTCACCGGTCTCTTTCCTCTCCACCCTGGCCATGATCTACAATGTAGTCCTGTCCACCGGTTACTACCCTGACCTGTGGAAAACCTCCCGTATCCTAATGTTCCTTAAACTTGGCAAACCGCCGTCCGCTGTCTCCTCCTACCATCCCATCAGCCTTACCTCGGTCTTCAGCAAGGTCCTGGAATCTATCCTCACCCGACGCATCCACCAGCATCTCCACCAGCACCGCCTCCTTCCCGTTACCCAGTGTGGCTTTCGGCCATCCTTCTCTTCCGCCGACCTTCTCTTTCACCTCACTCATCTCCTTTCCAACCAGCTTAATTCCTGTCGCTCCGCAATCTTCCTTTCTCTGGACCTCGAACGAACTTATGACCACCTATGGCATTCTGGTCTCCTCTTCAAGCTCCAAACCTTCGCCCTTCCCATTAACTGATCAGCTCCTTTCTCACCCGCCTTCCTTCCTATGTCACCATCCATAACCCAGATTCGTACACCTTTTTCCCCTCCGCCGGTGTGCCCCAAGGCTCCGTCCTTTCCCCCCTTCATTACCTTTTGTACACGGCGGACATGCGGCCGCCGTCACCCCCCGTCCACCTTCTCGGTTTGACGATGACAGCGCCTTCCTTGCCCTTGCCCCCACCCTGCAGCGCTCCCAACACCTTCTCCAATCCCATTTTGACCGGTTCACAGCTTGGTGCAACCAGTGGTTGCTCAAGGTCAATCCCTCCAAAACCCAGGCGATCATTGTAGGCAAAACCACCACTTCCTTCCGCCTCCTTGACTTCTATCTCACCATCTATGGCCGTCCTATCGCCCTCACTCCCACCCTTAAGTACCTTGGCGTCACCCTCGACCGTCGCCTCTCCTGGACTCCCCACCTCCGGACAATCCAAGCCAAGGCACTCTCCTGACTCCGTCTCCTCAAGCTCCTTTCTGGCCGTATGTGGGGTCTGGACACCTCCACCATCCTCCACACCTATAAATCCCTTAGCTGCCCTATCCTTTGTTATGCCCATCTGGCCTGGATCTCTGCCCCCCCTACCTCTTATAAATCCCTCCAAATCCTTGAACACCATGCTCTCCGCCTCGCCTATCGCATCCGTTTCCCCTCCCCCACGCGGATCCTGTACGATCTCATCCCCTTCCCCCACCTCCTCCTTTTCCTTGAAGATACGGATCCTGTACACCACCCACAAACTCGATCCTCCTCATCTGCTTGTCTCACCCATCCTCTCCCACACCCGCCTACTGCCGCGCCTGTATTCCCACGTCCCACCCGGTCTCCATCTCTTCACTCTCCTTACCCTCTCCAAGGTGCCTTCCGCCAGCTCCCCCTCCCTGATGATGTCCTCCTCCCCTCCATCTACTCCTCCTATCAACTTTGATCCCCCCCCCCACTTCCTGTGTCCTTTCCTTTAGGCACCCTCCTTCCCTTCCTTTTCCTTCTCCCCCATCCCCTCCCTCCACCCCTCTTCCCCCGGGCTTCCCCTCCCCCTTCCTCCCTTCCCCTGTCTTCCCTGCCCATGGCATCTGCTCTCCCGTCTCCCTCCCACCCCCACTCTTCCTCTCTTGGCAGGTCCCCGGATTCGTACATGGTTAGTGAACATTCGCGCGCTGGAGATCAACCCCTCGTGTTCTGTGTGTGCCGTCGTTTTGTGCTTAAGTGGTTCAGTGTTATTCGTTTTGTGCACCTACGTTCACGAGTGACAATTTTCGTTTCTGTCTGTGTCCAAGTGTCTGAACAATTTTATCTTGGACTCTACGCCCGTGAACGGCACCTTGTATTTTAAAAAGTGTTTGTCTCCATTTATATGTCCACCATCTTTTTTCTCTAATTGTCTGCATTGTAAAGTTACTTTAAATCCGTCTTGATTGCAAATTTTTTTTATTATTCATATGACCGGTTTCGGTTCATGCAGAACCATCTTCAGATATGTAAAAATAATTATACTAATTTACTGTTTCACGAAAGCAAATCTTTTTCATCCTATCTCATCAACATCAAATGTACCAGAACGTACCTGATATTCAAGTTACAGGAGTAACCCGTCCAATTCAGCAACTTTCACATGCTACGTCACATAAAATTGGTTGGCAGAGTGCACGTCATTTATATTAATTATAACACTATTACCGACAGGTGGCGTCTGGTACATTTGTTACATTCCATTTACACATACTTTATTCAGTAGATCTTTTTTATATTAAAAATATTTAAATAAAATATGTAGATGTCAAAGCTAAAATCTGTACTTGTCAGGATTAAAAAACAGTAAAATTATCATTTTTGTACGATCTAACAGGCATAGGGCGATTTATATATCTATGGTGCTGGTGTGAACTTGTTTTCTTCTACGGTCTGCTTCCGTGGTTCCCGCAACTTTGGTGTTGTGCCGCGGTCCGCTCAGTCGTCTGCTGTCCATCGCCGCGGGCAAGAGGGCCGCACAGGAGGGCCCCGTCAACGACGCCAGGCGTTGCACGCGTCTTCCGGCTTCTCCAACGCGCACCATCTCTCATCCCTCGGCCTGGATCTCCATACGCAACAGTTGTCATCTTAGTAGGTCGTCATAAATGCTAAAATAGGCGTTATGATTGAATTCGCTTTGTTCGTTGAGGATTAAATCCGGATCTTTATTTTTATGGGTGTATATTTCGATCTCTTCTAAAATGTTAAGGAACCGTCCCTTGTGAGCTCTATGCGGGATGTCTAAGTTGTTTTCAATATTCGCGACTGAGTGCTTTGTCGCAGCCATATGCGCCACAAAAGCTGTTTTGTTTTGAGAGTAGGTGTGCTCCCTGAATCTGGTTTCAAAGTTCCTACCAGTCTGCCCTATATATTGTTTACAGCAGTCATTACATTTGATTTTATATACACCTGAATCCTGAAATTTATTCCTACTATTACATATTCTATGCCGGAGCTTCAATTTTAACGTGTTATTTGTTCGGAACCCTATTTTAACGTCGGATTTACGAAAGCATCTTTCAATTTTGTCTGCAATTCTTCCATTGTAAGTGAGAGCTACATATTTTTTCTTGTTGTTCCTCTTAACTGCTACTTGCCTTCCTTCTGTTTGTTCCATTTGCCTCTTCTTTATCTTCCTATAAATATTCATCACCTGCTTACACGTATATCCGTTCGCTACGGCCACTTGTTTTAAAATACTTAACTCCTTTTCTACTTCGTGTTGGCTTAGTGGCAATCTTAGTAGCCTGTATACCATCGAAGTAAAATATGCCCATTTGTATCGCGGTGGGTGACAAGAGCGCTCGTTGATAACTAGATCTGTACACGTAGGTTTTCTGAATATGCTAAATTCATGCTTCCCATTTTTCTTTATTAGTGTTAAATCTAAGTAATCTATACGGTTGTTTTCTTCAAATTCCATGGTGAATCTAATTTTCGGGTGTTGAGAGCTCATTTTTTGTGCTAAGTTTTCGATATCATTTTTATCTCCTTTGTATAATAAAATGGAGTCGTCCACATATCTCCTGTAATATATAATTTTCTCAGCGATATTAGGATTTTCATCAAAGAATTTGTTTTCTAAGTGATTTACAAAAATGTCAGCCAGCGTCCCAGCTAAACTGTTCCCCATTGCCAGCCCGTCTTTCTGTTGATAAATTTTACCATTGAAAGTAAAGTAATTGAACGACAAAACATGTTCCAACATTTCCACTAGTTCAATCACTTCCCCCAGTGCCAATTTACCATGAGTGAGGAGATTGTTCTTAATGATCTCAATCGTTTCTTTTACGGGAATGTTTGTGTACAGATTGGTGACATCCAATGAAGCTAGTGACGCATTCTGAGGTATAAGTACGTCTTTAATTTGCTCGGCAAATTCGTAGCTGTTGCTAATGTTGAAAGTCCGACGATATGTATATGCCGCCTTCAATCTGTTATTTAGCTCTTTATTTAATTTATAACTTGGGCTGCTGGTGTTATTAACGATTGGGCGAATCGATTTTCCAACTTTATGGAGCTTTATTTGTGATCGTAATTCGGGGATTCGCGGATTCATTACTTTCAGTTTAAGCTTTTCTTCCTCTGTGAATAGAAACACACTGTTATCTATTTGTTTCCTTATTTCTGTTTGAAATTTCTTGGTTGGATCTTTCTTGACTTCTACTATTCCGTTTTCCATAAAGAACTTTTCAGTTTTCCCTATATAGTCTGTATCGTGTATTAAAACCATAGTGCCGCCCTTATCTGCCTTTGTGACGATAGCCATACGTGATTCTAACTTCTTATTCAAGCCCTTAAGAGTTAGTAGTTCGTTTCTGTTCTTGTGAGCAGAGTGCATTTCATCTATAATCGACTTCTTTACTTTAATTGCCTTGTTTGTCTGTTCGTATCTATTCATATTTGCGATATCACATGCAATTTTCACTTCTGCGACAGTCTTTTTTATTGTATTTGAGTTAATTGCGGGATTTAGGTTGTATTGCAGGCCTTTATTTAAAAGATTCTGCTCATCTTTTGTTAATTCAATCTCAGTTAAGTTCACGACCCTCTCACAAAAAGTATGCAACTTTTTATACGCCGTTTCGTTATCAGTATTAAAATCTACACCTAGGTTAAAAAGCTTCTTCTGATGTCTGTTTAGAGTTAATTCTCGCTCCCTGCCAATTCTATTTTCAATCTCTCTGCTTACGTATGTGAACTGTAATGGAGATAAAATGTCACCTAAAATCAAGTGAAGATTAAAAGCTTCTCTATTTAACTTGTCTTTCATTTTATATGCTTCTCGAATTTGAGTTTTAATCCACAATACTTCACTTTTACGTTTTACTATTTGTGCTATGTTTGACATATTCCTGATTTTTACTTTTGCGTAGTTAGGAGTAATCCCTGCGTCTAAGCATGTTTTGTTAAATTTAATTTTCAAGTTTTCTTTCATTATCTTTGTCCTAATACGTAAGAACTTCGTAATGTATCCCGAAGCCTGACGTGGCACAAACTTTGCAAAAACAGACATAATGTCTTATGGGATAACAGCAATCAGTGATTTTATAAAGTTACTTTAAATCCGTCTTGATTGCAAATTTTTTTTATTATTCATATGACCGGTTTTGGTACATGCAGAACCATCTTCAGATATGTAAAAATAATTATACTAATTTACTATTTCACGAAAGCAAATCTTTTTCATCCTATCTTATCAACATCAAATGTACCAGAACGTACCTGATATTCAAGTTACAGGAGTAACCCGTTAAATTCAGCAACTTTCACATGCTACGTCACATAAAATTGGTTGGCAGAGTGCACGTCATTTATATTAATTATAACACTATCACCGACAGGTGGCGTCTGGTACATTTGTTACATTCCATTTACACATACTTTATTCAGTAGATCTTTTTTATATTAAAAATATTTAATTAAAATATGTAGATGTCAAAGCTAAAATCTGTACTTGTCAGGATTAAAAAACAGTAAAATTATAATTTTTATACGATCTAACAGGCATAGGGCGATTTATATATCTATGGTGCTGGTGTGAACTTGTTTTCTTCTACGGTCTGCTTCCGTGGTTCCCGCCACTTTGGTGTTGTGCCGCGGTCCGCTCAGTCGTCTGCTGTCCATCGCCGCGGGCAAGAGGGCCGCACAGGAGGGCCCCGTCAACGACGCCAGGCGTTGCACGCGTCTTCCGGCTTCTCCACCGCGCACCATCTCTCATCCCTCGGCCTGGATCTCCATACGCAACAGTTGTCATCTTAGTAGGTCGTCTTAAATGCTAAAATAGGCGTTATGATTGAATTCGCTTTGTTCGTTGAGGATTAAATCCGGATCTTTATTTTTATGGGTGTATATTTCGATCTCTTCTAAAATGTTAAGGAGCCGTCCCTTGTGAGCTCTATGCAGGATGTCTAAGTTGTTTTCAATATTCGTGACTGAGTGCTTTGTCGCAGCCATATGCGCCCCAAAAGCTGTTTTGTTTTGAGAGTAGGTGTGCTCCCTGAATCTGGTTTCAAAGTTCCTACCAGTCTGCCCTATATATTGTTTACAGCAGTCATTACATTTGATTTTATATACACCTGAATCCTGAAATTTATTCCTACTATTACATATTCTATGCCGGAGCTTCAATTTTAACGTGTTATTTGTTCGGAACCCTATTTTAACGTCGGATTTACGAAAGCATCTTTCAATTTTGTCTGCAATTCTTCCATTGTAAGTGAGAGCTACATATTTTTTCTTGTTGTTCCTCTTAACTGCTACTTGCCTTCCTTCTGTTTGTTCCATTTGCCTCTTCTTTATCTTCCTATAAATATTCATCACCTGCTTACACGTATATCCGTTCGCTACGGCCACTTGTCTTAAAATACTTAACTCCTTTTCTACTTCGTGTTGGCTTAGTGGCAATCTTAGTAGCCTGTATACCATCGAAGTAAAATATGCCCATTTGTATCGCGGTGGGTGACAAGAGCGCTCGTTGATAATTAGATCTGTACACGTAGGTTTTCTGAATATGCTAAATTCATGCTTCCCATTTTTCTTTATTAGTGTTAAATCTAAGTAATCTATACGGTTGTTTTCTTCAAATTCCATGGTGAATCTAATTTTCGGGTGTTGAGAGCTCATTTTTTGTGCTAAGTTTTCGATATCATTTTTATCTCCTTTGTATAATAAAATGGAGTCGTCCACATATCTCCTGTAATATATAATTTTCTCAGCGATATTAGGATTTTCATCAAAGAATTTGTTTTCTAAGTGATTTACAAAAATGTCAGCCAGCGTCCCAGCTAAACTGTTCCCCATTGCCAGCCCGTCTTTCTGTTGATAAATTTTACCATTGAAAGTAAAGTAATTGAACGACAAAACATGTTCCAACATTTCCACTAGTTCAATCACTTCCCTCAGTGCCAATTTACCATGAGTGAGGAGATTGTTCTTAATGATCTCAATCGTTTCTTTTACGGGAATGTTTGTGTACAGATTGGTGACATCCAATGAAGCTAGTGACGCATTCTGAGGTATAAGTACGTCTTTAATTTGCTCGGCAAATTCGTAGCTGTTGCTAATGTTGAAAGTCCGACGATATGTATATGCCGCCTTCAATCTGTTATTTAGCTCTTTATTTAATTTATAACTTGGGCTGCTGGTGTTATTAACGATTGGGCGAATCGATTTTTCAACTTTATGGAGCTTTATTTGTGATCGTAATTCGGGGATTCGCGGATTCATTACTTTCAGTTTAAGCTTTTCTTCCTCTGTGAATAGAAACACACTGTTATCTATTTGTTTCCTTATTTCTGTTTGAAATTTCTTGGTTGGATCTTTCTTGACTTCTACTATTCCGTTTTCCATAAAATGGGAAGCTTAAATTTAGCATATTCAGAAAAGCTACGTGTCCAGATCTAGTTATCAACGAGCGCTCTTGTCACCCACCGCGATACAAATGGGCATATTGTACTTCGATGGTATACAGGCTACTAAGATTGCCACTAAGCCAACACGAAGTAGAAAAGGAGTTAAGTGTTTTAAAACAAGTGGCCGTAGCGAACGGATATACGTGTAAGCAGGTGATGAATATTTATAGGAAGATAAAGAAGAGGCAAATGGAACAAACAGAAGGAAGGCAAGTAGCAGTTAAGAGGAACAACAAGAAAAAATATGTAGCTCTCACTTACAATGGAAGAATTGCAGACAAAATTGAAAGATGCTTTCGTAAATCCGACGTTAAAATAGGGTTCCGAACAAATAACACGTTAAAATTGAAGCTCCGGCATAGAATATGTAATAGTAGGAATAAATTTCAGGATTCAGGTGTATATAAAATCAAATGTAATGACTGCTGTAAACAATATATAGGGCAGACTGGTAGGAACTTTGAAACCAGATTCAGGGAGCACACCTACTCTCAAAACAAAACAGCTTTTGGGGCGCATATGGCTGCGACAAAGCACTCAGTCACGAATATTGAAAACAACTTAGACATCCTGCATAGAGCTCACAAGGGACGGCTCCTTAACATTTTAGAAGAGATCGAAATATACACCCATAAAAATAAAGATCCGGATTTAATCCTCAACGAACAAAGCGAATTCAATCATAACGCCTATTTTAGCATTTATGACGACCTACTAAGATGACAACTGTTGCGTATGGAGATCCAGGCCGAGGGATGAGAGATGGTGCGCGGTGGAGAAGCCGGAAGACGCGTGCAACGCCTGGCGTCGTTGACGGGGCCCTCCTGTGCGGCCCTCTTGCCCGCGGCGATGGACAGCAGACGACTGAGCGGACCGCGGCACAACACCAAAGTGGCGGGAACCACGGAAGCAGACCGTAGAAGAAAACAAGTTCACACCAGCACCATAGATATATAAATCGCCCTATGCCTGTTAGATCGTATAAAAATTATAATTTTACTGTTTTTTAATCCTGACAAGTACAGATTTTAGCTTTGACATCTACATATTTTAATTAAATATTTTTAATATAAAAAAGATCTACTGAATAAAGTATGTGTAAATGGAATGTAACAAATGTACCAGACGCCACCTGTCGGTAATAGTGTTATAATTAATATAAATGACGTGCACTCTGCCAACCAATTTTATGTGACGTAGCATGTGAAAGTTGCTGAATTGGACGGGTTACTCCTGTAACTTGAATATCAGGTACGTTCTGGTACATTTGATGTTGATGAGATAGGATGAAAAAGATTTGCTTTCGTGAAATAGTAAATTAGTATAATTATTTTTACATATCTGAAGATGGTTCTGCATGAACCAAAACCGGTCTTATGAATAATAAAAAAAATTTGCAATCAAGACGGATTTAAAGTAACTTTATAAAATCACTGAGTGCTGTTATCCCATTAGACATTATGTCTGTTTTTGCAAAGTTTGTGCCACGTCAGGCTTCGGGATACATTACGAAGTTCTTACGTATTAGGTCAAAGATAATGAAAGAAAACTTGAAAATTAAATTTAACAAAACATGCTTAGACGCAGGGATTACTCCTAACTACGCAAAAGTAAAAATCAGGAATATGTCAAACATAGCACAAATAGTAAAACGTAAAAGTGAAGTATTGTGGATTAAAACTCAAATTCGAGAAGCATATAAAATGAAAGACAAGTTAAATAGAGAAGCTTTTAATCTTCACTTGATTTTAGGTGACATTTTATCTCCATTACAGTTCACATACGTAAGCAGAGAGATTGAAAATAGAATTGGCAGGGAGCGAGAATTAACTCTAAACAGACATCAGAAGAAGCTTTTTAACCTAGGTGTAGATTTTAATACTGATAACGAAACGGCGTATAAAAAGTTGCATACTTTTTGTGAGAGGGTCGTGAACTTAACTGAGATTGAATTAACAAAAGATGAGCAGAATCTTTTAAATAAAGGCCTGCAATACAACCTAAATCCCGCAATTAACTCAAATACAATAAAAAAGACTGTCGCAGAAGTGAAAATTGCATGTGATATCGCAAATATGAATAGATACGAACAGACAAACAAGGCAATTAAAGTAAAGAAGTCGATTATAGATGAAATGCACTCTGCTCACAAGAACAGAAACGAACTACTAACTCTTAAGGGCTTGAATAAGAAGTTAGAATCACGTATGGCTATCGTCACAAAGGCAGATAAGGGCGGCACTATGGTTTTAATACACGATACAGACTATATAGAGAAAACTGAAAAGTTCTTTATGGAAAACGGAATAGTGGAAGTCAAGAAAGATCCAACCAAGAAATTTCAAACAGAAATAAGGAAACAAATAGATAACAGTGTGTTTCTATTCACAGAGGAAGAAAAGCTTAAACTGAAAGTAATGAATCCGCGAATCCCCGAATTACGATCACAAATAAAGCTCCATAAAGTTGAAAAATCGATTCGCCCAATCGTTAATAACACCAGCAGCCCAAGTTATAAATTAAATAAAGAGCTAAATAACAGATTGAAGGCGGCATATACATATCGTCGGACTTTCAACATTAGCAACAGCTACGAATTTGCCGAGCAAATTAAAGACGTACTTATACCTCAGAATGCGTCACTAGCTTCATTGGATGTCACCAATCTGTACACAAACATTCCCGTAAAAGAAACGATTCAGAGCATTAAGAACAATCTCCTCACTCATGGTAAATTGGCACTGGGGGAAGTGATTGAACTAGTGGAAATGTTGGAACATGTTTTGTCGTTCAATTACTTTACTTTCAATGGTAAAATTTATCAACAGAAAGACGGGCTGGCAATGGGGAACAGTTTAGCTGGGACGCTGGCTGACATTTTTGTAAATCACTTAGAAAACAAATTCTTTGATGAAAATCCTAATATCGCTGAGAAAACTATATATTACAGGAGATATGTGGACGACTCCATTTTATTATACAAAGGAGATAAAAATGATATCGAAAACTTAGCACAAAAAATGAGCTCTCAACACCCGAAAATTAGATTCACCATGGAATTTGAAGAAAACAACCGTATAGATTACTTAGATTTAACACTAATAAAGAAAAATGGGAAGCATGAATTTAGCATATTCAGAAAACCTACGTGTACAGATCTAGTTATCAACGAGCGCTCTTGTCACCCACCGCGATACAAATGGGCATATTTTACTTCGATGGTATACAGGCTACTAAGATTGCCACTAAGCCAACACGAAGTAGAAAAGGAGTTAAGTATTTTAAAACAAGTGGCCATAGCGAACGGATATACGTGTAAGCAGGTGATGAATATTTATAGGAAGATAAAGAAGAGGCAAATGGAACGAACAGAAGGAAGGCAAGTAGCAGTTAAGAGGAACAACAAGAAAAAATATGTAGCTCTCACTTACAATGGAAGAATTGCAGACAAAATTGAAAGATGCTTTCGTAAATCCGACGTTAAAATAGGGTTCCGAACAAATAACACGTTAAAATTGAAGCTCCGGCATAGAATATGTAATAGTAGGAATAAATTTCAGGATTCAGGTGTATATAAAATCAAATGTAATGACTGCTGTAAACAATATATAGGGCAGACTGGTAGGAACTTTGAAACCAGGTTCAGGGAGCACACCTATTCTCAAAACAAAACAGCTTTTGGGGCGCATATGGCTGCGACAAAGCACTCAGTCACGAATATTGAAAACAACTTAGACATCCTGCATAGAGCTCACAAGGGACGGTTCCTTAACATTTTAGAAGAGATCGAAATATACACCCATAAAAATAAATATCCGGATTTAATCCTCAACGAACAAAGCGAATTCAATCATAACGCCTATTTTAGCATTTATGACGACCTACTAAGATGACAAATGTTGCGTATGGAGATCCAGGCCGAGGGATGAGAGATGGTGCGCGGTGGAGAAGCCGGAAGACGCGTGCAACGCCTGGCGTCGTTGACGGGGCCCTCCTGTGCGGCCCTCTTGCCCGCGGCGATGGACAGCAGACGACTGAGCGGACCGCGGCACAACACCAAAGTGGCGGGAACCACGGAAGCAGACTGTAGAAGAAAACAAGTTCACACCAGCACCATAGATATATAAATCGCCCTATGCCTGTTAGATCGTACAAAAATGATAATTTTACTGTTTTATAATCCTCACAAGTACAGATTTTAGCTTTGACATCTACATATTTTAATTAAATATTTTTAATATAAAAAAGATCTACTGAATAAAGTATGTGTAAATGGAATGTAACAAATGTACCAGACGCCACCTGTCGGTAATAGTGTTATAATTAATATAAATGACGTGCACTCTGCCGACCAATTTTATGTGACGTAGCATGTGAAAGTTGCTGAATTTAACGGGTTACTCCTGTAACTTGAATATCAGGTACGTTCTGGTACATTTGATGTTGATAAGATAGGATGAAAAAGATTTGCTTTCGTGAAATAGTAAATTAGTATAATTATTTTTACATATCTGAAGATGGTTCTGCATGAACCAAAACCGCTCATATGAATAATAAAAAAAATTTGCAATCAAGACGGATTTAAAGTAACTTGATAAAATCACTGATTGCTGTTATCCCATAAGACATTATGTCTGTTTTTGCAAAAAATGTCTGCATTGTATCTTTGTGTTTCTCTGCGGCCAAAGAGCGGCGTAGTATGCTGCTGCAGGCCTGCCTCTATACAGGTTTCAAAATGACAATAAAGAAAAAAAAACACACAGCAACAGAACGTACCACGTGACTTCAGACACTTTGTTACAGGAAAATTTCAAAATGTCCTCCGTTAGCGAGGATACATGCATCCACCCTCCGACGCATGGAATCCCTGATGCGCTAATGTAGCCCTGGTGAATTGCATATTCTATCACAGCCGTCCACAATCCGAGCATGAAGAGTCTCTACATTTGGTACCGGGGTTGCGTAGACAAGAGCTTTCAAATGCCTCCATAAATGAAAGTCAAGAGGGTTGAGGTCAGGAGAGCGTGGAGGCCATGGAATTGGTCCGCCTCTACCAATCCATCGGTCACCGAATCTGTTGTTGTGAAGCATACGAAAACTTCGACTGAAATGTGCAGGAGCTCCATCGTGCATGAACCACATGTTGTGTCGTACTTGTAAAGGCACATGTTCTAGCAGCACAGGTAGAGTATTCCATATGAAATCATGATAACGAGCTCCATTGAGCGTAGGTGGAAGAACATGGGGCCCAATCGAGACATCACCAACAATGACTGCCCAAACGTTCACAAAAAATCTGTGTTGATGACGTGTTTGCACAACTGCCTGCCGATTCTCGTCAGCCCACACATGTTGACTGTGAAAATTTACAGTTGGATCATTGTTGGATGAACCATTCACAGAAGTTTATCCGTGGAGGCCAATCAGCTGCTGATAGTGCCTGCACACGCTGTACATGGTACGGAAACAACTGGTTCTCCCATAGCACTCTCCGTACAGTGACGTGGTCAACGTTACCTTGTACAGCAGCAACTTCTCTGCCGCTGACATTAGGGTTATCGTCAACTGCACGTAGAATTGCCTCATCCATTGAACGTGTCATCGTTGTTCTAGGTCTTCTCCAGTCACGAGTCATAGGCTGGAATGTTCCGTTCTCCCTAAGACGCCGATCAATTGCTTCGAACGTCTTCCTGTCGGGACACCTTCGTTCTGGAAATCTGTCTCGATACAAACGTACCGCGCCACGGCTATTGCCCCATGCTAATGCATACATCAAACGAGTATCTGCCAACTCCTCCTTTGTAAACACTGCACTGACTGCAAAACCACGTTCGTGATGAACACTAACCTGTTGATGCTACAAACTGATGTGCTTGATGCTAGTACTGTAGAGCAATGAGTCGCATGTCAACACAAACACCGAAGTCAACATTACCTTACTTCAATTTGGCCAACTGGCGGTGAATCGAGGAAGTACAGTACATACTGACGAAATTATGTATATGAAGAGCCAAAGAAACTGCTACACATCCCTAATATCGCGTAGCGCCCTGCGAGCGCACGCAGAAGTGCTGCAACACGACGTTGTTTGGACTCAACTAACGTCCGAAGTCGTGCTGGAGGGAACTGGTACCAAGCATCCTGCAGGGCTGTCCATAAATCCGCAAGAGTACCAGGAAGTGGAGATCTCTTCTGAACAGCACGTTGCAAAGCATCCCAGGCATGTTCAATAACTGTAAGTAGGCTGTTTAGGTTTTTATGTTGGTAACGCCATGTAGCGCTCTATATGAAAATTACTGACTGTGCTGTGTGAAGGCTGTGGCTGGTTTGCATTGTTTAAATTGTCGCTATTGTGGTGTTGGGCAGTTGGCTGTTAACAGCGCGTAGCGTTGTGCAGTTGGAGGTGAGCCACCTGCAGTGGTGGATGTGGGGAGAGAAATGGCGGAATTTTGAGACAGCAGTGGTGGATGTAAGAGGTTTATCAAACCAGTAATTCATTAATTTTTCTAAGGGGACGTTTCATATGGCGACCCTGCCAGGATACTTCACTGGAATCTTCTGATTTTTTCTTGTAGTTTTTGAGTAATTTTTGTAGCTATTGTTTATTGCTAGCATGTAATTATAGAGAGAATTTCCTTTGTAGTTATAGTTTTTCATTGTTGTACAGTAAAACAGTTGTAGCATGCATGTAGATTTGCACCAAGTGTTTCACAGCTGCGCTTGCAATTAACGAGATATTATTTTCGATACTATGTTAATGTGTTTTGTTATTTTACTCTTCCAATTGTGCTTTTCTGTGTTATCATGTGAAATATTGGGACAATAATGGCGTGTGAAAAACGTAATACTAGGCTCCAAAGTAAACTAATAAATGACAGTGAAGACGAAAGCAGTGTGGTAGCGCCACCGTGTAATGAATTAACTAATGTACAAGGTAGTAATTTGGTAATTGTGCATAGGGAAATGAAGCAGGCGGCAAACAATGGTGTAGACAGTGAAACAATTAGTGAACAGGGAAGCATTATCGATCTATCGGTCGGCAACAGCTCGCCTCAGGAATCCGAAATGACAGGACACAATCTTGCAAATCCTGTATATTCAGGTTTTGCGTCCTCACCATTTTCTCAAATTAGTCGAGACACGTTTTCTGTTTTTCAAAATGCGAATATTGCCGGTTCAAATTCACAGCCGAATACCACTGAGGAACATGTTTCAGCCACCAGTGCATTGATACTACAGTTAATGCAACAAATGGTACAAAGGCTTCAAAAGTTAGACACAACGCTTGAACAAAATCAGAAACAAATGGGACAAAATCTTCAAAAGTTAGGCACAATGGAACAAAATCAGAGACAAACACAGCAAAAGCTTCAAAAGCTAGACACAACGGAAGAAATTTTTCGGAAGTTAGACACAGTGGAACCAAATCTTTAAAAGTTAGACACCACGCTTGAACAAACACGTGAAGATTTAACTACTGAGTTACATAACATTGAATCGAAATGTCAAAAAGTCTGTATTGACGTAAAATCACAAATTTGTAAGCATTTTCAACCAATTTTTTCGCGGCATGAAAATGCATTACAGAATCACAAAGCAGCCATAAAAGAAATGCAAACTATTGTTCATGAAAATCATGAGACCATGCGGGCTAAAATTGACTCAGTTGCATCTACCGATTCGGTTACGCTACTTGCAAAAACTCAGGAAAGCTTAAAGGACACAGTAGATACTCTGAAAATTGGTACACAAAGACACATGGAGGAAATTAGTTCATTATCAGTGAAAGTAGTCGAACTTTCGAGTCAGCTAAATGATTTATCTACGAAGGTAGAGGATAATCTGAATGACAGAAGACCGGTAGTCTTTAATGACACAGAAGAGTACGAACAAATTAGGAAATTCAAACAAAATCAGAATCAAATTTATACGCAACACAAAAGAGAAATCCGGGAAGTACAAGATCAGTTGGCAGAAGTAGTACAAGTATTACATATTTCAGAGGAGACTCGCGCTCCAACACGGGAAGAGAGACATAGAAATACGGAACAGCCACAAAATAATAACGCAGAGCATTTCGGAAATTATGAAAGAAATTGCAAGGTACACCGAATTTTGTGATGGAACCGCCGACACGACGTAACAATGAGCGATATGCGACTCGCCGACACGATGACTTTGACTATAAGCTGTTCATTACCACACATAAATTCAAAACATGTAAGAATTCTGGCAACGACATTCATCCACAAGCATGGCTCCAACAGTTCTCCTATTGTTTTCCTCCCAACTGGTCACTGGGGCACCGGTTAGAATTTATGTGTGGCTACTTAGAGAATGAACCAGCTGTAAGAATGCGATCGGTCATTCACGATTGTCACAGTGAAGGAGAATTTTATCATGCCTTCCTCTCAGCATATTGGTCTCAAGCTACAAAAGACCGAGTAAAACATAGCATCATAATGATGAAACATTTCGCACAATCTGAATTTTCCAGTCTTGTGAAATATTTTGAAGAGATGTTGCTCAAGAATCAGTACCTGTCAAACCCATACAGCCCCTCAGAACTCATCCGCATTTGCTTAATCAAATTGCCTGAACATTTACGACATATTATTTTGGCAGGACGTTGCAAAGACGACATTGAAGCTTTTCAGGGACTCTTACAAGAATAGGAAATCGACACTGACAATCGCGGGACGCGAAAACAGGAACACAACAATTAGAGGTCACATCCGTCACAATTCCGCGATGAAAGAAAAAGTAACTGGACGCTACAAGGCTATTCTTACAATGTAAATCGTGACCAAAACAGACACCACCCTTATGACAACCGTTGGCAGAGTAGTAATAATTACAGGGAAAGGTCAGCTCTCCGCAGTAATGACTATCACAGAGACAATCAGAGAAACAGACAATAAGGAAACCAAAATAATTATTATCAAGGGAGACAGAATAATCTCAGACGCAACGGTCCACCGCGCAGTTACGATTCCGGGAGAAATTCTCCACCACATGACCGACAAAAAAGAAACTATGTAAACTACCAACAAAACGACAGACCTGAATTTCATCAGATCTGGCGGGATTCAAACGTAGCAAGGCCCTCTCGACAATGTAAATTTCTAGAAGTTAGATCTCCAAATCCCAATAACGACGCGCGCCCACAAAGAGACAATAGGCAATGACTCACACCACTGGCAGCCACAAAACGTACTTATGAAGCTGACAACGTAGCTGCCGTGGGTAGTAATTACGTAAAAATGGAAGACATTAGGGACATCTTACTCCAGGAACACGACGTAAAACATAACAACATTGCATATCCTGGTATTCATATTACAGTAAATGACGTAAAATTTACGGCATTACTTGACTCTGGCAGTCCCATTTCAGTAATTAGTGAAACAGCCTTTAGCAAATGCAACAGATCGAACGATTGCCCCACATTCCGTTATGTAAGGTTAAATTACAAAGTGCAGTCGTTGGAAAAAGTGTAGATGTACGCCAATAGACCAACTTAGAATTCTTTTGTCAAAGCCACAGCTTCTCTATGAACTTTATTATTGATCCATTATTGTCGACTGAAATTATATTGAGATTAGACTTTTTGAATGAATACAAAGCGATCTTAAACTTTCACAATGCTGAAATAAGTTTAGAGAAAGAAAGTAAGTCAATAGCTTTGAAATTTGAAGTTTGGCTCGCAAACCTCGACGAGGAAATTAATCGGCTTTACCCTCTGTTAGATAACAGTTCGGAATTTTCGACGGAACTTGACACTAACAAACACTCTGCAAGTACTGATAGGGATGGTGATGATACTAATGAGATAATTCAGAATAAAATTCAAACAACTGAGAACTGTAATGACATTGATAGGCAGGACCTTTTTGAGATTTTACAAGCACATTCCACAGTTTTTACTCACAAAACAGGAACAATCAAGGGGTTTGAATACCAGTTTCGTGTTCGTGAGCATACTAAATTTTGTGTTAGACCATACGTAATTCCGGCACATTATAGGAACCGTGTTAGAACAGAAAAACAATCTATGGTTGACGAGGGCATTATTGAGCCTGCAGTTAGCTCATACAACAATCCATTACATGTTGTTGAGAAGAAAAATGGATCGATCAGGCTTGTCTTAGATTCGAGACAAATCAATACTATCATCGTTCCTGAAACAGACAGACCCCAAACGTTCGAAGAACTTCTTCAAAATTTTAATGGTGTAAAAGTGTTGTCTTCTATTGATCTCAGATCCAGCTTTTATCATATCGAACTTCATCCTAGAATGTAGAAAATACATAGATTTTCTTTGTTTCGGGGTTTTTATCAGTTTCGGAATCTTCCTTTTGATTTGAACATTTCTTCAGCAGCATTCATTCGCGGGTAAATTCCATATTACCTGATTTCTTAAAACGTCACACCACCTTATATGTGGATGATATTCTAATAGCAGAAGCCTCATGGGAACAACATAATCGCATCCTCAACAGTTTGTTACGTATTTTTGAAGAATCTGGAATTACAGTTGACTTGGAAAAGTCGGAATTAGGTAGGTCAAAGGTGAGATTTTTGGGACATATTATTTCTTATGAAGGCATTCAGCCGGATCCTGAAAAGTTAAAAGCAATCAGAGCCATTCCAGTTCCATTCACAAAAAGATGAGTCCGCAGTTTTCTAGGTCTCGTAAATTTTTACCGTCGTTTTCTGAATATGCAAATTCTAGTTACACCAAAACTTTGTTCTCTCACTGGAAAAAATAGTATTTGGAACTGGGACGAACAAGCACAGTTGGAATTCAATTCTTTGAAAGAATCGCTACTTAACGCGCCAATACTAGCTCATCCAGATCTGTCACAAGATTTCTGCCTTAGCACGGATTCTTCTAAAGTCGGTCTTGGTGCCCATTTATTTCAAGAAGCCATAGAAAATGACACTACTGTTCAGAATACCATTACTTTTGCTAGCCGAGTGCTAACAAACTCTGAAAACAATTATTTCGTTACTGAATTAGAAGCTTTAGCTATCGTTTGGGCATTTAACAAATTCCATTTGTTTCTTTCTGGTAAGCACGTAAGGGTATACAGTGATCATCGTGCATTACTATTTGTTATGTCTTCAAAATTAAATCATGGCAGGTTAAAACGTTGGGCATTGTTCCTGCAAGAATTCCACTTCACGGTAGTCTACATTCCCGGCAAGGAGAACATTGTTGCGGACGCACTGTCACGCGCACCGGCTGGGCTTGAGAAAAGTAACACAGAAGGCAACCTCGAGAAAAATTTCAGTATTCTTTACATTCAGAAAGTCGCCTTTGAAAACTTCATCTCCACATCTTTAAAGGACATTGCTCACGAACAAGATAAAGATCCGATTTGGAAAGAAATCAAGAACAAATGGCATGAAAAGACACACACACAGATTCGGCATTATTACCTGGTTAGAAACAACATACTCTTCAAACGCTGCACTGTTGATGACAAGCTATGGGTACTTTGCATTCCAGACGATTTTGTTAATAAGCTCATTTGGTACATTCATTTCAGCTACGCACATTTTGGTCCACGAAAACGTTATCATATTCTTTGGACGACTTGTTATTTTAACAATATGGAAAAGAGAATTTGAAGAGTCTTGTCTACATGTAAACTTTGTCAAAAGGCTAAACCATCTACTGTCTCACATCGTGCTCCGTTGTTTCCTATCATTCCCTCTAAATTAAAAGAATTTGGTGCTGTTGATCTCTTGGAACTCCTTGTCAGAACATCTAATGGATTTTCGTACGTGCTAGTCGCTGTTGAACTTACTTCAAAATTTGTTTCTTTCACACCGTTACATAAAGCCACTCGACGGTCTGTATCCAAAGCCTTTGTTAAAAATTTCGTCGTGAAGTTGGACACGTTAATAAAGCCAATTCAGATAACGGACCGCAATTCAGGTCTGCTGTTTGGTCATGCATGCTTCGGAATCATAAAATCAAACCTGTTTTTATTTCATTGTACTCACCACATTTTAACCCGTCTGAACAGATTATGAAAGAAATCAATAAGCTTTGCAGACTTTATTGTCACAGAAAGCATCAGCATTGGGACAGATATTTACACTTATTTCAAAACGTGCTGAATGAAATGCCTCATGACTCCACCGCTTTACCACCTATTCTTGTACTGATGAATGAAGAACCACCGAACGGAATCAGAGAGCTTGTACCTTTCCCGAATACACGTAAACTTCGACACAAAGACATAATTGATTGAGCTATTAAAAATATAAAATCTGCAGCAGGCAAAAGGAGAAAACCACACTGTAAAGGAAATGCAAAGAAATTATATATATTGGTTAGAAAGTTATCATTAAAGCTCATTCATTGTCACATAAGAAGAAACACTTGAGTCACAAATTCTTTCCGATTTACATTTTACCTTACAGAATCCGACGTATACCACATGATAATTGCGTTGAAGTTGAAACTCTGCGCACTAGGAAGAGTAAAGGATTGCACCACATTTCACATGTAAAACCGTTTATTGAAAGTTAATCTGCTTTTTAACTTAGTCTTTGCCATAAAATTTTTCACTTCACGCTACTAGTACAATTTTTCACACTGAGACACTGTTAACATGCAACAATGTTTTTAAGTTAACTATCCAGTCTAGAACCTAGGGAACATACTTCGACAGTATTTACGAGTGCATTGTTATAGTGAACAGACGACACAGTGTTATTGTGTGTGTACATTCTTGCTTGTTAGTTGCACGATTACGTAACGACTATAAGGCTCACATACTTAGAACATATACCGGTACTGCTAATGAGATTTTAATGTAACATTTTGGTTTACTTGAATTAAATTCTGGATTTAAAGTACTTTCTGAGAGATACCAGATGACACAGCGGTTAGTTTGTTTGACAGTTACATGATTATAACATCACGCTAGTAATGAGTGACGCAATTTATATGATTTCTTTTGTGATGTATCTGTATTATATCTGCACAGTTTTTCTGAATTCTTCTGGAAAGTAAAACATGTTTTAGTAGTAACTTTTGTGGTATAGCTACAATGAGACACCCTTTTCCGTAGCACAACAATATGTTACAGCAGAGTTCTTTCTTCATCACGGCAATAAGCGTAATAACTTAGCATTTTACTTTTGTTTATCATGAGGTGAGTAAATTGACTTCAGCAGAACTTTGCTTACAGAGGACGGTAAATACGACATTTCCACAGAATTATCTTACAGCAAGACGCACATTTAGCGCTACAGGACACGCATTTGAGTGATTAATTCTGTACTTAAAACATTTATTTTTAAAGATTTTTGAATCACAAAGATACAAAGAAAGTTTTTGCTGATACATTTCATTCTATTGGTGTAATCCGTAACACCTGAGGGTACAATTACATTAATCCTCATAGGGGTACATGCTTACTTTGCGTACCATGTGTTTGGCAAGCCTAAGGATCTCTAGCTTAAAAGGTATTTGCTTATACAACTTTACACATCGGTACCATATTTTTCCAACACAGAATTACACAGCTATCTGATCATTTAACTGAGAGAGACAAACATATTTTTTACTACGTCAGTGACACATGTTTATGCTGTTACACAGTTGGATAACTTCACACTTATGAAATTGTATTTTGTCTGTACTTTGTGAACTGTTCATATTTTTTCTGAACAATTGTGATATTATGAGAGCTCTGAATGATGTGTTTGGTATGAGATCATGATTTTAATGTACGTTTGAGGAAGATGACACTATTTAAATGAGCATAGAATTTTTTTTAGGTTTTGAAATTATTGAAGAATGCTACGACGTTTTTGAGATTTGACTGAGTTTTTATGCTGTTATTATTACGACGACGATGTGTATTATGCTGATGAGGTAAGTTTACGATCAATAAGCTGATGCTATATGAGGAATTTCACTATGGTACATATTTATTATGATGAAATATTGAAGAAGTGTCGACGAATATGTATATGTGTAATAAGGTAAGGAATAATGAGTAGTGGTTAAGGACTCTGACTTGTGAAAAAGGATGTTGGAAACGAATAATCGTACTTCAAGAGTTATGAAATGTGTGTAAATGCGTGAATGTATCACAATGTCGGCGAAAAGTTTTTGTACACTATTACATTTATAGGATTTTGTTTCTACACATTCGTAAAGCAAATCCTCGACGTGTTTAATTTTTTATATGAGACTGTCACTTTGGTAAGAAAGTTAAGTGATCTTCACATAATGTGTCGTGGGCGCCCAGCTGTGGCACCTGCCCAGAGAAAAAGCCATTAGGTGGAGAAAAAAGAGGCCATTAACCTTACTATTGACATTCCTTTGTAGAAAGCATCGCAAATACGAGACACTCAAACTTCAAAACATATGATTACACTGTGGAGCTCTTAATTTATGATATTTACTGAAATGTCTAATGAAGTGATGAGAAACATTTTTACATCTACTGTCTTTCTAGTTGAGAGATTTTTTTACTGCCTTTGGAGACGCCATTTGCCTAGTGAATGACGTTTCATACCTTGCTCTATATAGGCTGTATGTATTTGTTCATTTCGTTTCATATCTAGTTTCTAGCTGCACTGCAGCATTGGTTAAAATAAAATTTAATAGATGTACTAATACAGATATTTTACGCCTATAGATCCAGTAAATAATAATTTTATGATCTACTTCCAAAAAAAAAAAAAAAAAAAAAGGAACACAAATAGAAATAGAGATTTCTCTTCACAGGAATTGCATAAATTATTTTTTTACGATTTGGTAACTTGTCTGCTAGAGTAAGTTATCGTGATGCTTCACTCTAGTGTTAAGGTCTCACGTAGGTATTAAAGATGGCCATTTTTTTCTCTAATATTTTTCTGCTTCAGCTTTGTCATGTTTAGATATAAGTTACAGCATTTGCTGCTGCTGTTTGCCAGGCATAGTGCTACTGAATTTCATATTGTATTACTCTGTTAAGCCAGTTTCACTACTGATTTATTTTCCTTTTTGCTGCATATTGGCTCATATTAGTGATAATGTTGCATTTACTTTGCTAATTTATATTTATTGCTGCTTGATATGGCAATATGCATTTTTTGTTAATTGTTTTGTGCTGCTGCATTGCCTCGTCCCTTAGTTTAGCATCTGAGCGCAGTAGATTTAAGTAAGCTTAAGAGGGGTAGGCTATATAAGAGAATGAGTTGTGATGAATTGGAAGAAATGCATTTACAAGGTATAAAAAAAGTGAAATAAGAGGAAACATCTAGGAAATGAAGTTTTGGGTTGGACTGGAGTACCAAACGTCACACTGAAAACAAGTCCTGTCCTGTCCTTTTTTGTTATTCCACTATGTGTCTGTGTTCCTTGTGTATTTGTGTTCTTCCCGTCTTTATGTGTTTATCTGATAAGACTTACGTTGTAGAATTTTTCTAATACTCAGCTACATTCACTATAATGAAGAATACTGTTATCCTCAAATTTAATTTGCATTTATAATATGTTATTTACTTTGTAAATATGTTTAGACATTATTTATTCTGTTTTGTTTTAATGCTCAAGTGTTAAGTTGATGTTTTGAAAGCTATTCAGACATTTTATGTATTTACTTATGTCATAATTCCTGTACCACTCATGTATATGTTATTTCAATTCTTTGGTAAAGCCAGCATTACCACAAATGTTATCTGTATTGTTATGTACTTTAATGATGTATTTTGCAACTTTGTAATTGTATTCTTATGTTGTAAATTTATAATCGTACAGACACCAGTGCTTAAAATTAAGTTACATTACACTGCACACGTTTCTGTTGGTCATAGTATATGCGCAATATGTGAGAAGTTGGAACTGTTAGTGTTTGCACGTGTGTTAATAATTCAGCAAGGGACTGGTTAACAGCATTGCTGGTTCTAAGGACAATTCCAAAAACTTTGTGAGTACAGAAGTGGTGGTTTATGGACGTGCTATATTGTCTGCAAAACTCTTTGATGGTTAATGTGCACCTGCACAGTCGCAGCAGATGGCTGTTAGCCATCTCTACAAGGACTGCAGTGCGTCTGCACCTTTGATGACCCATCAATACCATTATTTCTACAAGGACTGCAGTGGATCTACACCTTTGAGGACCCACCAATACCAATCCTCTCTACCAGGACTACAGTGGGTCTGCTCTGTGATGACCTACCTACCAATATTCTTCAAAACTTCGACTGACTCTGCTGTGGATTTGCTCTGTTGTGGCCCATTATCTGTCTGCATGTCAAGAGTCAGCACTGTCTTTCCGTTGGAAGGACCACACTACTTCTTCAAGATTGCATGTGAATACATTACTTCTGTGTGCATTTTCTTTTACTGCTCAGACTTTTTGGATATTATTGTAATTAATACTGTGATCAATGATCAAGATTGTCTTTATGGACTGTGAGAAAATTTTAGCTTTTGACCAACATTGTATCAATAAGTGTATGCATTTGATCTCTTTGCTATTGTAATTATGAAAAATTTTTTCAAATATGTGTTGGCCACTGCCCAAAACAATTTGTAGAATTTTTTGTGGGAGCATGGCGGCTATGTAAGTAGGCTGTTTAGGTTTTTATGTTGGTAACGCCACGTAGCGCTCTATATGAAAATTACTGACTGTGCTGTTTGAAGGCTGTGGCTGGTTTGCATTGTTGAAACAGTCGCTATGGTAGTGCTGGGCAGTTGGCTGTTAACAGCCCGTAGCGTTGCGCAGTTGGAGGTGAGCCGCCAGCAGTGGTGGATGTGGAGAGAGAAATGGCGGAATTTTGAGACAGCAGTGGTGGATGTGGGGAGAGAAATGGCGGATTTATGAGAGCGGACGATCTGGACGTGTGTCCATCAGAAAGAGTAAATTTGTAATATTGGATATCATGGACTGATATATATATATATATATTATGACTTTTCAACACTATTAAGGTAAATACATTGTTTGTTCTCTATCCAAACCTTTCATTTGCTAACTATGCCTATCAGTAGTTAGTGCCTTCAGTAGTTTGAATCTTTTATTTACCTGGCAGTTTTGGTGCTCGCTGTATTGCAGTAGTTCGAGTAACGAAGATTTTTGTGAGGTAACTGTTTTGTGAAACGTATAGGTTAATGTTAGTCAGGGCCATTCTCTTGTAGGGATTATTGAAAGTCAGATTGCGTTGCGCTAATTATATTGGCTGTCAGTTTAGTGTTGATCTGAATAGGTAAAGACCGAAATGTCTGAGTACGTTCAGTTCTGCTCAGCTGTTTGAAAATCAAATAATGTATGAGGTTTATCAGCACAGTAATTGATTAATATTTCTAAGGGGACGTTTCAACGTTCATGTCTGGGGAGTCTGGTGGCCAGCGGAAGTGTTTAAACTCAGAAGAGTGTTCCTGGAGCCACTCTTAGCAATTCTGGAAGTGTGGGGTGTCGCATTGTCCTGCTGTAATTTCGCAAGTCCGCTGGAATTCATGATGGACTTGAATTGATACAGGTGATCAGAGAGGATGCTTACGTACGTGTCACTTGTATCTAGACGTATCACTCCAACTGCACACGCTCCAAGCCATTACAGAGCCTCCACCAAATTCAACAGTCCCCTGTAGGGTCCATGGATTCATCAGGTTATCTCCATACCCGTACGCGTCCATCCGATCGATACAATTTGAAGCGAGACTCGTCCGACCTGCTAACACGTTTCCAGTGATCAGCAGTGCAGTGTCGGTGCTGAAGGGCTCAGGCGAGTCGTAAAGCTTTTTGTTGAGCAGTCGTGAAGGGTATACGAGGGGGTCTTAGGCTCCCAAAGCTCATATCGATCATGTTTCGTTGAATGGTTCACACGCTGACACTTGTTGATGGTTCAGCATAGAAATCTGCAGCCATCTGTGAAAGGGTTGCACTTCCGTCAGGTTGAACGATTCTCTTCAGTAGTCGTTTTTCTCCTGCTTGCAAGATTTTCTTCCGGCCGCTGCGATATTGGAGACTTCATGTTTTACCGGATTATTGATATTCACGGTACGCTCTTGAAATGGTAGTGCGGGAAAATCCCACTTCATCGCTACCTCGGAGATACTGTGTCCCATCGTTTGTGCGTCGACTATACTACTACGTTCTAACCCATTGAAGTCTTGATAACATGCCATTGTAGCAGCAGTAACCGGTCTAACAACTGTGCGACCACAGCGCCTTATTATGTCTGTTTACATATCTCTGTATTTGAATACACATGCCTATGCCAGTTTCGTAGGCGCTTCAGTGTATACAAGACAATGTCTTGACTGACATACCATCGCATCGCCCAGCCCAAACGATTGGGGACAGGAAATTGAAATGTGGAGAGGGTGTTGATGTTATACTGCAGGCTTCGTTTAAGACACCAGTTTTTGAATCTCGTCTTAAGGAGATAAATAGGGGATGAATTTTTTTAAAAAAATATATCCCTATTAAGGCAGTTTTGAAGACGGGACTACCAAAATTATTATTTGGTTTCTCGTGCAGATATAAGGAAATGTTTTTTTCAGTTGTTGTTGTGGTCTTCAGTCCTGAGACTGGTTTGATGGAGCTCTCCATGCTACTCTATCCTGTGCGAGCTTCTTCATCTCCCAGTACCTACTGCAACCTACATCCTTCTGAATCTGCTTAGTGTATTCATCTCTTGGTCTCCCTCTACGATTTTTACCCTCCACGCTGCACTCCAGTACTAAATTGGTGATCCCATAATGGCTTACCAACCGATCCCTTCTCCTAGTTAAGTTGTGCCACAAACTCCTCTTCTCCCCAAATCTATTCAATACCTCCTCATTAGTTACGTGATCTACCCATCTAATCTTCAGCATTCTTCTGTAGCACCACATTTCGGAAGCTTCTATTCTCTTCTTGTCTAAACTATTTATCGTCCATGTTTTACTTCCATACATGGCTACACTCCATACAAATAGTTTCAGAAACGACTTCCTGCCACTTAAATCAATACTCGATGTTAACAAATTTTTCTTCTTCAGAAATTCTTTCCTTGCCATTGCCTGTCTACATTTTATATCCTCTCTACTTCGACCATCATCAGTTATTTGGCTCCCCAAATAGCGAAACTCTTTTACTACTTTAAGTGTCTCATTTCCTAATCTAATTCCCTCAGCATCACCCGACTTAATTCGACTACATTCCATTATCCTCGTTTTGCTTTTGTTGATGTTCATCTTATATCCTCCTTTCAAGACACTGTCCATTCCGTTCAACTGCTCTTCCAAGTCCTTTGCTGTCTCTGACAGAATTACAATGTCATCGACGAACCTCAAGACTTTAATTCTTCTCCATGGATTTTAATACCTACTCCGAACTTTTCCTTTGTTTCCTTTACTGCTTGCTCAATATACAGATTGAATAGCATCAGGGAGAGGCTACAACCCTGTCTCACTCCCTTCCCAACCATTGTCTCCCTTTCATGTCCCTCGACTCTGACAACTGCCATCTGGTTTCTGTACAAATTGTAAATAGCCTTTCGCTCCCTGTATTTTACCCCTGCCACCTTCAGATTTTGAAAGAGTGTATTCCAGTCAACATTGTCAAAAGCTTTCTCTACGTCCACAAATGCTAGAAACGTGGGTTTGCCTTTCCTTAATTTTCCTTCTAAGATCAGTCGTAGGGTAAGTATTGCCACACGTGTTCCAACATTTCTACGGAATCCAAACTGATCTTCCCTGAGGTCGGCTTCTACCGGTTTTTCCATTCGTCTGTAAATAATTCGCGTTAGTATTTTGCAGCTGTGACTTATTAAACTGACAGTTCGGTAATTTTCGCATCTGTCAACATCTGCTTTCTTTGCGATTGGAATTATTGTATTCATCTTGAAGTCTGAGGGAATTTCGCCTGTCTCATACGTCTTGCTCAGCAGATGGTAGAGTTTTGTCAGGGCTGGCTCTCCCAAGGCTGTCAGTAGTTCTAATGGAATGTTGTCTACTCCGTGGGCCTTGTTTCGACTTAGGTCTTTCAGTGCTCTGTCCAACTCTTCACGCGGTATCGTATCTCCCATTTCATCTTCATCTACATCCTCTTCCATTTCCAGTATATTGTCCTGCAGAACATCGCCCTGTATAGACCCTCTATACACTCCTTCCACCATTCTGCTTTCCCTTCTTTGCTTGGAACTGGGTTTCCATCTGAGCTCTTGATATTCATGCAAGTGGTTCTCTTTTCTCCAAAGGTCTCTTTAATTTTCCTGTAGGCAGTATCTATTTTACCCCTCATGAGATAAGCAGCTACATCCTTACATTTGTCCTCTAGCCATCCCGGCTTAGCTATTTTACACTTCCTGTCGATCTCATTTTTGAGGCGTTTGTATTCCTTTTTGCTCGCTTCACTTTCTGCATTTTTGTATTTTCTCATTTCAACAATTACATTCAGTATCTCTTCTGTTAGCCAAAGATTTCTGCTAGATCTCGTCTTTTTACCTACTTGATCCTCTGCTGTCTTCACTATTTCATTCCTCAATGCTACCCATTCCTCTTCTACTCTATTTCTTTCCCCCATTCCTGTCAATCGTTCCCTTATGCTTTGCCTGAAACTCTGTACAACCTCTGGGTCTTTCAGTTTATCCAGGTCCCATCTCCTTAAATTCCCACCTTTTTGCATTTTCTTCAGTTTTAATCTACAGTTCATAACCAATAGATTGTGGTCAGAGTCCACATCTGCCCCTGGAAATGTCTTACAATTTAAAATATGGTTCCTAAATCACTGTCTTACCATTATATAATCTATCTGAAACTTTCTTTTATATCTCCAGGGTTCTGCCATGCATACAACCTTCTTTCATGATTCTTGAACCAAGTGTTAGCTATGATTAGGTTATGCTCTGTGCAAAATTCTACCAGGCGGCTTCCACTTTCATTTCTTAGCCCCAATCCATATTCACCTACTATGTTTCCTTCTCCTCTTTTTCCTACTGTCGAATTCCAGTCACCCATGACTATTAAATTTTCGTCTCCCTTCACTACCTGAATAATATCTTTTATCTCATCGTACATTTTATCAATTTCTTCATCCTTTGCAGGGCTAGTTGGCATATAAACTTGTACTACTGTAGTAGGCGTGGGCTTCGTGTTTATCTTGGCCACAATAATGCGTTCACTATGCTGTTTGTAGTAGCTTACCCGCACTCTTATTATTTTATTCATTATTAAACCTACTCCTGCATTACCCCTATCTGATTTTGTATTTATAACCCTGTATTCACCTAACCAAAACTGTTGTTCCTCTTGCCACCGAACTTCACTAATCCCACTATATCTAACTGCAACCTATCCGTTTCCCTTTCTAAATTTTCTAACCTACCTGCCCGATTAAGGGCATTCCCTTCTGCGATCCGTAGAACGCCAGTTTTCTATCTTCTGATAACGGCGTCCTCTTGAGTAGTCCCCGCCCAGAGATCGGAATGGGGGACTATTTTACCTTCGGAATATTTTACCCAAGAGGACGACATCATCATTTAATCAAACAGTAAAGCTGCATGCCCTAGGGAAAAATTACGGCCGTAGTTTTCCCTTGATTTCAGCCGTTCGCAGTACCACAACAGCAAGGCCGTCTTGGTTAGTGTTACAGGGCCAGATCAGTAAATCATCCAGACTGTAGCCCCTGTAACTACTGAAAAGGCTGCTGCCTCTCTTCAGGAACCACAGGTTCGTCTGGCCTCTCAACAGATACCCCTTCGTTGTGGTTTCACCTACGGTACGACTATCTGTATCGTTGAGGCACGCAAGCCTCCCCACCAACGTCAAGGTCCATGGTTGATGTGGGAGACTTTCTTTTCAGTATTTCTAGAAATTTAGCCCCTACTACGGTGAAATAGTGGGTGAAAGTTTTTGAAAAATAAATCCCTATTAAAGTATAATTTTAATTAACATTGTGTTTATACAGGTTTCTGGTGAGGAGGAAAGTTAGTTATTAGTATTTTATTAATGATCTCATTCATAAGCACCCATATCACAGTCATTACAGTCGCTCAATAAAGTTATAATTAAGCTTTACTTGTTTAATCAGAATCGGAGCCGGCCGCGCTGGTCTAGCGGTTCTAGGCGCTGCGTCCGGAACCGCGCGACTGCTACGGTCGCAGGTTCGATTCCTGCCTCGGGCATGGATGTGTGTGATGTCCTTAGGTTAGTTAGGTTTAAGTAGTTCTAAGTTCTAGGGAACTGATGACCACAGATGTTAAGTCCCATAATTCCCTCTCTCTCTCAGAATCGGACGATGACTCTCCTTCTCCGCGGTCTCGATGATTCGAAGCGATCTGCAGTCCTATGTAAATAAAATGACTTGGTTTTCTTGCGTTGTGTAGTCAGTCGGGAAACCTCAGATCAAGCGGAAAGTTTGCTTTGATAGCGTTTAATTATCCGATGAAATAATGGAGCTCTTGGATCTAATACTTGCAGGTACGTTTCCAATTCATCGGAAGTTCCCTTTTGATTACCAGCGAAGCGACACCTCCGTGCAAATTTCCAGTTAGAGAATACATATATAATGAAATTCCTTACACACCTTTGACGTAAATGCTCAGTATATATTTTCTTGAGTAGCATAGAATATATTTTCAATCTCTTTCTTCCAGTAATCTCGATAACAAAATAACAATTATTCAATGCGGCTATTCGGCACGGAGAAGATCCTAGAAGTCCCCTCAACACACCAGAGAGAATATTACAAGCAGTAATTATGCGCTCATGGAATAGTAATAGTACTGTACTACTTTGCGCATCGATTCTGCGAGTATATAGATGGTCAAGTAGGAAACGTAATTCACTCATAGAATTGTGCAGGGATAATTAGTAGAATATAAAGAGCTATTACAAAAGAACTGCTACAGCATATTAAGCTACATGTAATAAACTTGGTATTTGGCTTCTCGACTGGAAATAATAAATTACATTTTTCAGTGTTCTAGGAAGTTAAACCCCTGCGGGGGTGAAATCGAGCATGGCTGATTCACTAACTCATCATAGCCCAGCGCAAACTTCTAGGGAGAGAAACTCGAAATCTGGAGAGGATGTTGAGCTTGTAATGTTGGCATCCTTAAGTTAGGGATTGTTCTAAATTTCACACATAAGGGGCTGCATTCGGGGACGAAATGTGTTTCGAAAACACGCCGCAATTTCGTTTTGAAACTAGAACTATGAAACTTGGTGTTTGCTTTCTCGGACAAACATAAAAAAAAAAAATGTGGCTTCGGGATTTATAGGATTTCAATTACAATTGGTGTCGAACAGCGTGCGAGAAATATTTTTGAAAGTAATCTATTATTTGGGTTCTAATCAAGCATTTTTAAGGCTGCTTCTTTGTAAATTGATGTTTTACTTCGCGGTTAGAATACCCGATGAAATACGTGTTTCATTTTTTTTAGGAAATTCAAGGAAGTGAAGGAAACGATGAAAGGTTTTACAGAAATAGTTCCCTATCAAAGAATTTTAAAGCGAAATCAATGTCAATTTGTATGTGATATCTCGCTTAGAAATGGAAAAATATGTGTTTCAATGTTTTTTATTAATTCAACCCCTCAACGCGTGAAACAACGAATGAAAATTTTTGTTAGTAGTGTCGTTATATTAAAATATTTTTAAAACTAAGTACATCAAAACCGGGAGGTGACTCCTAAACGAATATGGGTTAGGGAATAAAATTTTTTATGCAAATATCACAAGGAGAGCTCGATAGGCTGGATTGTGAAAGTCTTCCGACTCGAGCTACCAGATTCGCTATTTGGTCAGAAGTACATTCTGAAAAGACCATTCATCAAAGGCCTTAATTATAGTGAACAGAGGTTGTTGCAGTTTGTGAACAAAGTTAAACTTCGATTAAAGAAAAAAGAAACCTATGCAGACACACAGTGTAGCATTGGGCGTTAAGCTAATACACTGTACAGGCAGGCATTTCTCTGTTTTAGGAGGATATTAATTATTTTACATATACCGTACAGGAGCGCTAGAAGAACTAGGCAAAGAGCATGAATTCTCTGACTCAAAACCACATTTCCGCGACTTTTCTGGCTAATATTCAATGAACTGACGTTGATTCTAGCTGAGGTTATACTGTAAGAGCTCCGTCAGCAGAACATGTGTGTAGGAATATCTAGGACGCCTATTGAAGCTGAATTTCGTTTCATTATGTAACGTAGCGTTGACTTTGGGTGGAATAGGATTCTGTGTAATGGTTGTGATGGTATGAGCTTAATTTTACAACATTTTCATTAAACATAAAATATCGTTGTCGACAACTTAGAAACAGTAATAGTGCTTAACTGAATTTCGAATCCCATTTATTACTCCTGAGGCCAGGACACTAAAACAAAATAACAACAGCATAAAATTTCTTAATCGTAATTGTACAGAATTAAATTAAACTTCTTCTAAGCAATATTAAAATTGGCCCGACAACAAGAACACGATAATTCAAAATACAAGTCTCATGTTTACAAATAAAATAATTACAATTGAAAATAATTTCCACAAACAACGACTGGACTAAGCATTAAATCAGAGAATGCCCTCCAGCTTAGTTGACCTCCGTTACGTTAGCACTCAACTATAGATCTACTATCAATCCCGTCACAAACTACTCACTAAAGCAACGCTGCTATCAACCCACTGAAATAATACTTACATTTAGCAATTACAGTTTCCCTGTTCAGAGACATATGCAATTTCGCTTATCTCAACACAACCCACTGTACACACAGTCCGTCTGTGTAGAATATTACCTATAACTCGTCACATTCCTTGGAAACCCTCTGCCGTTTCACTGCACACAAATCTGCATCATTCAGCCGAGCCAAAATACAAAGTTTTCTCATTATAACGCACTTTTAATGCCCTTTTTGTAATCGCGAAGCCCCTGTCCGTGCCTCCTTTGCCACTGCTGCCCTCTGGGGTTGCTTGGGTCCACACATAGCGTCCACCCTCCGCACCGACCGATCTCTGGAGAAGGCTGTCCACCGACAACTTTGGGCTGCTACGCTGGTTGAGATTAATCGTACCAGCGCCCCAGTTCTGGCTCAGCCCCTGGTCGAGACTCTTCAGCCGCTGGTACCGTTCGTACCGATGGAGGCTCTCATTGTTGTAGCATCTCCCGCTCCGCTATCTCGACTTTCAAGCGCAACCACTTCAACAATCTCGGCCGCCGCCCCAACCTCGTTCATCCCCGGATATGCCATCGGACGTACCGTGCCATTTCCGATTACTACTACATGATCAGGCCGCTCGCTTCCTGGTAAGTATGTCCACGAGGCAGGTTACTGACATCCATCCCGCACCGGCCCAGCCGAACTCTAAGCGACGTGACCTGCTCTGCAAAATCCGCCACCTGCACTCCTTCCCAGAGCATTGTTACAAGAGCACTACTGACGCTGCTGAGTGGGAGGAGCAGGAAGAAAGACTTATGGCGAATTATAAATTCACGGCACACAACAACAATGATTCACATAATTTTATCGAGCACCTGCAATGACTCACAGAAGAAGTGATTGTTCTCTTGCTTACAAAAAATAATAGGTGCGGCAGCGAAACGAACGATATGGCAACCCTAGAAAAATGTTCAAATGTGGGTGAAATCTTATGGGACTTAACTGCTAAGGTCATCAGTCCCTAAACTTACACACTACTTAATCTAATTTATCCTAAGGACAAACACACACACCCATGCCCGAGGGAGGACTCGAACCTCCGCTGGGACCAGCCGCACAGTCCGTGACTGCAGCACCCTAGACCGTTCGGCTAACCCGGCGCGGCTACCCTGGAAATAGCACGCTGCATTAGGAATCAGAAAACGGAATCGGTGACATGTGACAATAAGCCTCGGCCATCGACTCTGATATCGATATCCAGTCGAGAGGGCGTCGTGGGCTGGTGAACAATGAGCTGTTGTTCAAAAAGATTTCGGGCTTGCAGCCAGTCGTAAACGTCACTGCACGATATTTCGGCTGGACAACTGCCAGCCATCTTCAGGCGAGCCGAACGAGGACTGACGAAGACGTACTCCGCTCCGTCTTATATAGTGCGCTGATGGTACTGCCGCACATGCGTTGCAGTCGCGGAGACAAAAGGACCACACCGTCCAGCGACAGCGCCGTCGCTGGTGGAACTGCAAGACTTAGCTGCCGTCGGTATTGTCGCTAGCCGTAGCTATCGAAGTCTTCTGGCGTCTTCGTCTCGAGAAAATTTCGGAGATGACGGGATTCCACGCGTTATTCAACTGGTAACCACTGTCACGGTTCATCAGATTTCCCGCGATGCGTATTTCAACGGATTCTTTGATAATGGAGTCCCAAAAACTTGTTGCTGTAGGCAAAATCGAAGTTTTGGCGAACTCCATTGAATGTCCGTTGGAAATACAATGTTCCGCAACTGCAGACATAATGGGTTGCAGCAGGCGAGTACAACGTTGATGTTCCGCACAACGCTCTTCCACTGTGCGCGTTGCCTGTCCTACACAGACCATACCACACTGACACGGTATTTTGTAAATTCCCGCCTTCCGCAGTAACAAACCGTCCTTCACCGATTCCAGTAAATCCGAAATCTTAGAAGGTGGACGAAAAACCAGTTTCACGTGAAAATTATTAAGAATTCTCGCTATTTTGAAGGAGATATTGCCAACGAAGTGAAAGATGTTAGGGACTTGGCTGGGACGTTCTCCTCTTTGTCCACTACCTGGTTCCTGGCTCTAGTTGAGAAGGCCCTGTTAATTTGCCAGGAACTGGTGTTACTATGCGACAGAGACTTGGAAGCATAAGACACCTTTTCACATCAGACAACGTTGCAAGAGAGGAAGAAGCGTTCAACCCAAGTCCCATGCGTTCTGCACGGCGCAGGGAACGGTAAATATTTCACAAAGAACAGCAATATCACCCATACAAAATTCACACACGGTAAAATAGAATGCAGTAGCTTTCAAAAGGGAACTCATGATCGACAACCTAGACCAGTGCGACAATCCGATTCTCAGCGATGAGACCAGAGCCAGGCTTTGTTAACAACCACAGCTTTATATATTGGCCACGTGAAAATCCTGAAATGATTCATAAAGCACCTCTTCACAGTGAAAAATTGATAGAGTGATGCAGGGTAGATTCACAGCGGCTTATTATTTTGAAGACGATCACTGTCAGTGCGACAAAACTTTATATGCACATGTTAAACCAATTCCTAGGTTGTTTTTCTTCCCGTAACTGCAAACACATTCTTCCAACAATACTGGGCATCATCCCATACCTTGCAGCATTCCATCAACGCGCTACTAAATATCTTCCATGGTCATGTCATATCCGTTCCTTGGCCTCCTATTGCCCCTGACGTTTTAAAGTGTGATATCTTCCTTTGGGGTCATTTGAAATATCGTATCTTCGGCCACGCACCACGCACCACGCACCAACCACGAACCGAAGGGTCAAGCTCGGGAGTAAGTTAATTGAATACCAGGGCCATTCCTACAAGATGTGATGTCTAACATCTTTAAAAGGCTTGACATATTTGAAGGAAAATGGCGACCCCCTACGTGATGTCAATTTCGTCTGATGGCGGTTAAACTTGCAAGAATTGTATATTCATGTTGTATTTCTTTTATATCGCTGTGAATAAATTTGTATCGCTGCTTGAGTTGTCAAAATCGCCCGTTTCACTGCCGCACCTGTAATATTGATTTGAGTAGCTTGCTTTTGATATGTGGCGTTTTGTAGTTACTCTTGAAGACTTGTTTGTCATTTACATTACTGAGAAATATAGTTCAACTTCTTCTTCTTCTTCTTCTTCTTCTGAACTACGAGTTTTAGGTACTTGGGCCTGTTCGACCATCACATATTTTGCAACCTCGTACTGATTCGTCCTATGCATCTTCTTCCCTTGACTGGTAAACCACGGTCTGACATAACATTAGACTCATTCTTTGCTGGAGATATTTTCATAATGGTTTATTTTTTTCAGTCTTTTCAATAACATTATAAACATCTCGTTGACTCCCAAAATCCTAATTTCTTATGTGGTCTTCCCCAGTAATGCCTCTAATTTTCCTGAGAAAACATACTCTTTCTGCATGTAAATCACTTTTGTCACGGTATTTAGGGATTCTTGTTCACTTAATTTTACATATGGATTTGATAAAATTTTATACTTTCTTTCCTTCTGCGCTGTGCTTTGGCATGTTTTGTTTATAGTTCCACATACTGGCGGAGCCTATAATCTTATTGTCTACATTCTTGGGCTTATCATACCTTACATCATGTCCCAGAAATTTAAAGCTAGACACGTCCTGAAGGGGGATATTATCACATGATGAGCGAACGTATTATTTCCTTAATGGAGTATTTTCTTTCTTTTTTTAAGCCTTCAGTCTTCGAAAAGGTTTGGTGCGACTCGAATAGAATCTCTCTCCTGTCCAACCCTTTCATCTCGGACTAGCACTTGCAACCTACTTCCTTATTAATCTGTTGGGTGTAACCCAGTTTCTGTCTTCTTCTACAGTGTTTACCCTCTACAGCTCCCTCTAGAGCCGTAGATGCGTCTTAACGGACGTCCTACCATCCTGTAGTTTCTTCTTGTTGGTGTTTCCTACACATTCTGCAATTTTCCGAAGACCCTCCTCATTCCTTACCACATCAGTCCAACTAATTTTCAACATTCGTGTGTAACACCACATCTCAAACATTTCGAATTTCTCCTGTGCCCGTTTCGCCACAGTCCATGTTTCTCTACCGTACAATACTGTGGTCCAAACGCTTCAAGCTTCTGTCATCTATCAACTGAAGTATTTCTTCTGTTACCCGTGGTTTCTTTGCAGTTACCTTCTTTATACCTATATCTTTCTGTTCAACTTCTCTGACTGCCCTTTTTAGAGATGGCGAGGCCCCTTCAACGTAACTGCCTACTGAGCTATTCCTTATCGCAGAGTCTACATCCTCAGAGAACTTCAAGCGTACCTCTTCGTTCCTCAGGACTTTAGTATTCGACTTCTTTTCACATTGTTTCTTCCTTACTAGTCTTTTAAACTTCAGTCTACTCTTCTTCACTAATTAATTGGGCTCTCAGTCTTTCTCTGCTCCTAGGTACGCCTTACACTTCAGTATCTGATTTCTAAATATCTATCTGACCGCGACGTATTCTAACTGAAGTCTTCCCTTTTCTTCCGGCCTTTTGTGATTCTTAAACAGGGTATTAGCTATTACTAATGGAAATTTATAGCAGAAGTTAATTAGTCTCTCCCTGCTCTTTCAGTCCTAACACCAAACCCGTATTCTCCCGTAACCATTCCTTCTACTCCTACCCCTGCAACCACACTCCAATCTCCATTGGTTATTGGATTCTTTTCCCCTTTATTTATTGAATTTCCCCTTCTGTAACCTCAAGTGTTTTCCCTGTCTCTCCATCTTCGACTTGCGAGGACGTTATCAACACCTGAACTGTCGCTGTCGGTGTTGGTTTGCTGTCGATTATTACTAGAACAAACCTATTAGTGAACGATTCGCAATAGCTAACTCTCTTCCTACGTCCCTATTCATAACGAATTCTATTCCCGTTATACCGTCTTCCGCTACTGTTTATATTACCACATACTTATCTGATCTGCACAGTCATCTTTGTCTTCTTTCCATTTCACTTCACTGACACCCCTGCTTCTAGACTGAGCCTTAGGATTTCCCTTTCCAGATTCTCTAGGTTTTGTACCACATTTAAACGACTGACATTCCAAGCCCCGACTCTTAGAACGTTATCCTCTCATTGGTTATTCAATCTTTTTCTCATGGTCGCCTCCCCTTTGTCAGTCCCCGGCCGGATATCCTCATGGGGGGCTAATTCGAAATGTTTTGCCAATGGACAGATTATCACGACACTTTTACAGCTACAGACCACATTTCTTGCAGACGCAAATTGTGTGGTTTCCATTGTCTTCTGCATCCACATGCCGTTGATCATTGCCGATCTTTCAGCCTTTAGGGGCAGATCTCCCCCCCCCCCCCCCTCTCAACCTCTGCCGGCTTTTCCGACGAAATAGTTCCTCAATTGGCCTCGCAAGGGCTGAGAGCACACCACTTGCCAACAGCTCTCGGCAGACCGACAGCGATTAAGTTCGGTGATCTGAAGAGATCCGGTGCTACCACTGCGACGAGGCCGCTGGAATATGCGCTTAAAAAGATTTACGCAAAAACTAAAAATTAAAGTAACTGCATAAACGCTAGTCTACTCAGTAAAATGTAAAGATATATTTTACTTCTTCACAGAAGTACGTGAAAAAGAAACACAAACTAAGCTAAATTACTGCGCCTGCTGCTACCGCTGCAAGCGGTTCCCGTCTCTTGGGTCTCTGCCGCTGGACTGTTGATAGTTTATTTTCCATTGTGCTCAGTCATTGCTTCATTTTTCCGTTTACCTAGGAGATCCTCGTTGTAGATGTTAAAATGTCAGTGGCAACATCCTTACCTGAAAGTTTGACTTACAATTATCTTTTACTTATTGATTGCAAAATATGTCCCTCTCATATCTCAGGAAATATTGTCTATGGCTTTTCTGACTTTATTTTTATTTATTTGTTTATTTATTACTACAAGTTCACCGGTTTTCAGTATCAGCTTACGCTGCTATTTTTCAACTAATTTCAAATGATGGATCAACGTCATTTCATCACAACAACAACCACTTGAAGAAAATCAACCAAAATATTTCAGAAAGCGCAAGAATTAGTGACAAATATGTTTTCGGGTCAGCATTCAAGTGTTAAATGTTTTGAGCTGCCTAGTCGCCAATTGTCTCAGAACGTTATTTTGTACTTATTTCTCCTTTGCACTTGTCATTTATTATTTTGGTAAAACACTCACATACAGCCTTGTTTTGCTTAAGATATCAATTTCTTAACTATTGAGTGCACATGGGCAAACACTTTCTGCCAGTTACAGGACCGTACAAAATGGTTCAAATGGCTCTGAGCACTGTGGGACTTAACATCTGAGGTCATCAGTCCCCTAGAAGTAGAACTACTTAAAACTAACTACATCACACACATCCATGCCCGAGGCGGGATTAGAACCAGCGACTGTAGCAGCAGCGCGGTTCCGGAGTGAAGCGCCTAGAACCGCTCGGCTACAACACCGGCCCAGGACCGTAAAGGGATTAGTTATTTAAAGGGGAAGTGGTCATTCATAGGGTCATTCCCTGTCATATGTGCGATAGCAGAACATTTTCTTAGCGTAGACTCATATTATTGTTTTATTTTTAGCTGAACTGCTCCATCCAAATGTAACAATAATACGTATTTCTCATCACAGTTTTGTCACTGAAACAGAAACGTTTCTTATGGGAGTATATGCGTTGACGTCTAGCTACTGAAGGCATTTCATGGACACAGAATTTGTCACTTACATTTAGAAAGTATACAAATACAAAATTATGATTTCGTTATATTTTGCGGTATTCCACATTTTGCAGCTACTGCTACGTAAGTGGAAATGATACACACACAAGTTTGATACATATAAGATTTGGTGTGTAGGACATCCGCAACTGAGAGGCATGATTAATTAATTTACAGAGATCCACTTCAGTTGGAACATTGATTTATTCAAACCGCAACCGGAAGTTTTGTGCCGTCTGGCGGACGCACACTATAAATGCGCGACGGTGGACAGTCTCCGTCTAAAATGCAGTGATGCGGAACCCTTGCACTGACTGGCCCGACTGCATGTAATGGTTGACCAAATACAGTAATTTAAACACCTGAAAATGCTATTTGAACATACCGTAACCGGTCGTGTTCCGAATAATTCATTAGTACAACTGAAACTAATTTCTTTAAATCAATTCATCGTGCTTAATATAGCTTAGTGACAACTGTAAGAAAATCTTTCGGAACTCTGCATTAAATTTTATAAATCCGTATAAATTGACGCCCACAAATAAAAACTTGGAAAAATGATGTCACGAAAAGGACTAACTTCACAATAAATTCCACAGAACAGGCACTTATAGTAATTAATACTAACACAAGAAACAATGAGAATAGCGATTATCCCAGAGTGCATGTATATAGGAGTTGTTGTTGTTGTTGTTGTGGTCTTCATCTTCTTAGTGTATTCATCTCTTGGTCTCCCTCTACGATTTTTACCCTCCGCGCTGCCCTCTAATACTAAATTGGTAATCCCTTGATACCTCAGAACATGTCCTACCAACCGATCCCTTCTTCTAGTCAAGTTGTACCACAAACTTCTCTTCTCCCTAATCCTATTCAACACCCCTTCATTACTCATGTGATCTACCCATCTAATCTTCAGCATTCTTCCGTAGCACCACATTTCGAAAGCTTCTATTCCCTTCTTGTCTAAACTCTTTATAGTCCACGTTTCACTTCCATACATGGCTACACTCCATACAAATAGTTTCAGAAACGACTTCCTGACATTTAAATCTATACTCGATGTTAACAAATTTCTCTTCTTCAGAAACGCTTTCCTTGCCATTGCCAGTCTGCATTTTATATCCTCTCTACTTCGACCATCATCAGTTATTTGGCTCCTCAAATAAAAAACTCCTTTACTACTTTAAGTGTCTCATTTCCTAATCTATTTCCCTCAGCATCCCCAACTTAATTAGACTACATTCCATTGTCCTCGGTTTGCTTTTGTTGATCTTCATCTTATACCCTCCTTTCAAGACACTGTCCATTCCGTTCAACTGCTCTTCCAAGTCCTTTGCTGTCTCTGACAGAATTACAATGTCATCGACGAACCTCAAAACTTTAATTCTTCTCCATGGATTTTAATACCTACTCCGAACTTTTCCTTTGTTTCCTTTACTGCTTGCTGAATATACAGATTGAACAGCATCAGGGAGAGGCTACAACCCTGTCTCACTCCCTTCCCAACCACTGTCTCCCTTTCATGTCCCTCGACTCTTACAACTGCCATCTGGTTTCTGTACAAATTGTAAATAGCCTTTCGCTCCCTGTGTTTTACCCCTGCCACCTTCAGATTTTGAAAGAGAGTATTCCAGTCAACATTGTCAGAAGCTTTCTCTATGTCCACAAATGCTAGAAACGTAGGTTTGCCTTTCCTTAATCTTCCTTCTAAGATCAGTCGTAGGGTAAGTATTGCCACACGTGTTCCAACATTTCTACGGAATCCAAACTGATCTTCCCCGAGGTCGGCTTCTACCGGTTTTTCCATTCGTCTGTAAATAATTCGCGTTAGTATTTTGCAGCTGTGACTTATTAAACTGACAGTTCGGTAATTTTCACAATTGTCAACATCTGCTTTCTTTGGGATTGGAATTATTGTATTCATCTTGAAGTCTGAGGGAATTTCGCCTGTCTCATACATCTTGCTCAGTAGATGGTAGAGTTTTGTCAGGACTGGCTCTCCCAAGGTTGTCAGTAGTTCTAATGGAGTGTTGTCTACTCCGAGGGCCTTGTTTCGACTTAGGTCTTTCAGTGCTCTGTCGAACTCTTCACGCGGTATCGTATCTCCCATTTCATCTTCATCTACATCCTCTTCCATTTCCAGTATATTGTCCTGCAGAACATCGCCCCTGTATAGACCCTCTATATACTCCTTCCACCTTTCTGCTTTCCCTTCTTTCCTTGGAACTTGGTTTCCATCAAAACTCTTGATATTAATACAAGTGGTTATTCTTTCTCCAAAGGTCTCTTTAATTTTCCTGTAAGCAATATCTATCTTACCCCTCGTGAGATAAGCCTCTACATCCTTACATTTGTCCTCTAGCCATCTCTGCTTAGGCATTTTGCATTTCCTGTCGATATCATTTTTGATATGTTTGTATTCCTCTTAGCCGGCTTCATTTACTGCATTTCTATATTTTCTCCATGCATCAATTGATTTCAATATTTCTTCTGTTACCCGAGGGTGTCTACTAGCTCTCGTCTTTTTACCTATTTGATCCTCTGCCGCCTTCACCATTTCATCCCTCAAAGCTACCCATTCTTCTACTACTGTATTTCTTTCCCTTATTCCTGTCAAATGTTCCGTTATGCTCTCCCTGAAACTCTGTACAACCTCTCGTTCCTTCAGTTTATTCAGGTCCCATCTCCTTAAATTTCCACCTTTTTTCAGTTTCTTCAGTTTTAATCTACAGTTCATAACCAATAGACTGTGGTCAGAGTCCACATCTGCCCCTGGAAATGTCTTACAATTTAAAACGTGGTTCCTAAATCTCTGTCTTCGCATTATATAATCTATCTGATACCTTTTAGTATCTCCATGGTTCTTCCATGTATACAACCTTCTTTCATGATTCTTGAACCAAGTGTTAGATATGATTAAGTTACGCTCTGTGCAAAATTCTACCAGGCGGCTTCCTCTTTCATTTCTTAGCCGCAGTCCATATTCACCTACTATGTTTCCTTCCTCCCTTTTCCTACTCTAAAATTCCAGTCACCCAAGACTATTAAATTTTCGTCTCCCCTCACTACCTGAATAATTTCTTTTATCTCTTCATACATTTCATCAATTTCGTCGTCATATGCAGATCTAGTTGGCATTTAAACTTGTACTACTGTAGTAGGCATTCGGGTGGACGGCGGTTCAATCCCGCGTCCGGCCATCCTGATTTAGGTTTTCCGTGATTTCCCTAAATCGCTCCAGGCAAATGCTGGGATGGTTCCTTTCAAAGGGTACGGCCGACTTCCTTCCCCATCCGCCCCTAATCCGATGAGACCGATGACCTCGCTGTCTGGGCTCCTCCCCCCAAAAAAACCAAACCAACTGTAGTAGGGGTGGGCTTCGTGTTTATCGTGGCCACAATAATGCGTTCACTATGCTGTTTGTAGTAGTATTCCCGTACTCCTATTTTTTTATTCATTATTAAACCACCACCTTCATTACCCCTATTTGATTTTGTATTTATAAACCTGTATTCACCTGACCAAAAGTCTTGTTTATCCCGCCACCGAACTTCACTAATTCCCACTATATCTAACTTTAACCTAAACATTTCCTTTTTTAAATTTTCTAACCTACCTGCCCGATTAAGGGATCTGACATTCCCTTCTCCGATCCATAGAACGCCAGTTTTCTTTCTCCTGATAATGACGTCCTCCTGAGTAGTCTCCGCCCGGAGATCCGAATGGGGGACTATTTTACCTCCGGAATAAATACCCACGAGGACGCCATCATAATTTAATCATATAGTAAAGCTGTATGCCCTCGTGAAAAATTACGGCTGTAGTTTCCCCTTGCTTTCAGCCGTTCGCAGTACCAGAACAGCAAGGCCATTTTGGTTAGTGTTACAAGGACAGATCAGTCAATCATCCAGACTGTTGCCCCTGCAACTACTGAAAAGGCTGTTGCCCCTCTTCAGGAACCATACGTTTGTCTGGCCTCTCAACAGATACCCCTCTATTGTGGTTGCACCTAGGGTACGGCCTCCCCACCAATGGTTCATGTGGGGGGGGGGGGGAGTATGTACACATATGGGAGTATGTATACATATTTAGAAACACTTCTTAAATCCAGTGGCAATAATAATGACAACACTATGGGTGATGATAACTTTTGCACGTAATCCCGGCAAAACGGGTCATGATATAACAAATCGAAATATTTAACATTGTGGGAGAGGATCTAGAACCATAATAACGGAAAATATAGCCTAGGTCAGTCCTGCAACGACCGTCCACAGAGACAAACATAGCACTGCGTCGTGTTAGGCGGGAAAGAGGAAAGAGTTTGTTTTAAAATGATTTTCGTCACATGAAGTAAGTCTGACTTTTAAGTTTCTAAACGTAACCTATTTTCGGTATTATAACTTTCCTTACTACACTACTGGCTATTAAAATTGCTACACCACAAAGATAACGTGCTACAGACGCGAAATTTAACCGACACGAGGAAGATGCTGTGATATGCAAATAATTAGCTTTTCAGAGCATTCACACAAGGTTGACGCCGGTGGCGACATCGACAACGAGCTGACATGAGGAAAGTTTCCAACCGATTTCTCATACACAAACAGCAGTTGACCGGCGTTGCCTGGTTTAACGTTGTTGTGATGCCTCGTTTAAGGAGGAGAAATGCGTACCATCACGTTTCCGACTTTGATAAAGGTCGGAATGTAGCCTATCGCGATTGCGGTTTATCGTATCGCGACATTGCTGCTCGCGTTGGTCGAGATCCAATGACTGGTAGCAGAATATGGCATCGGTGGGTTCAAGAGGGTAATCCGGAACGCCGTGCTGGATCCCAACGGCCTCGTATCACTAGAAGTCGAGATGACAGGCATCATATCCGCATGGCTGTAACGGATCGTGCAACCATGTCTCGATCCCTGAGTCAACAGATGCGAACGTTTGCGAGACCACAACAATCTGTACGAACAGTTCGACGACGTTTGCAGCAGCGTGGACTATCAGCTCGGACACCATGGCTGCGGTTACTCTTGACGCTGCATCACAGACAGGAGCGCCTGCGATGGTGTACTCAACAACGAACCTGAGTGCACGAATGGTAAAACATTTTTTCGGATGAATCCAGGTTCTGTATACAGCATCATGATGATCGCATCCGTGTTTGGCGACATCGCGGTGAACGCACATTGGAAGCGTGTATTCGTCGTCGCCATACTGGCGTATCACCCGGCGTGATGGTAAGGGGTGCCAATGGTTACACATCTCGGACACCTTGTGTTCGCATTGACGGCACTTTGAACAGTGGACGTTACATTTCAGATGTGTTACGACCCGTGGCCCTACCCTTCATTCGATCCCTGTGAAACCCTACATATCAGCAGGATAATGCACGACCGGATGTTGCAGGTCCTGGACGGGCCTTTCTGGATACAGAAAATGTCCGACTGCTGCCCTGGCCAGCACATTCTCCAGATCTCTCACCAACTGAAAACGTCTCGTCAATGGTGGCCGAGCAACTGGCTCGTCACAGTATGCCAGTCACTACTCTTGGTGAACTGCGGTATCGTGTTGAAGCTGCATGGACAGCTTTACACGCCATCCAAGCTCTGTTTGACACAATGGTCAGGCGTATCAAGGCCGTTCTTAGGGCCAGACGTGGTTGTCCTGGGTACTCATTTCTCAGGATCTATGCACCCAAATTGCGTGAAAATGTAATCATATGTCAGTTCTAGTATAATATATTTGTCCAATGAATACCCGTTTATCATCTGGATTTCTTCTTGGGGTAGCAATTTCCATAGCCACTAGTGTATTTCATATAATCTAACCCCTCTCAAGAGTCTGAAACAAGGCTGTTGGGAATCAGAAATACAGCGCTATTACGTGCTAAACTAAAACTAAACTACTCCCGCACAGGCTATGAAGACCCAAAGGCACCGACTGGCCGCCGTGTCATCCTCAGCCCACAGGCGCCACTGGATGCGGATATGGGGTGGCATGTGGTCAGCACACCGCTCTCCCGGCCGTATGTCAGTTACCGAAACCGGAGCCGCTACTTCGCAATCAAGTAGCTCCTCAATTTGCCTCGCAAGGGCTGAGTGCACCCCGCATGCCAACAGCGCTCGGCAGACCGGATGATCACCCATCCAAGTGCTAGCCCAGACCGACAGCGCTTAACTTCGGTGATCTGACGGGAACCGGTGTTACCACTGCGGCAAGGCCGTCGGCCTATATTATATACAGTGTGTTAAAAATGGGTCAGATATTCTGAGAGGTGGTAGTAGTCATCAAAACAACAACATCAAAAATCTCATAAACTGGGGCCTGAAGACGCATACTTCCGGAGATCTATACACTTGTCGACGGTGGGGTAAGACGACGTTTGATTGTATGTCCATCTTCATGACAGACAAGGTAAATATAGAGGAGACAAATACAGTATGGGCAGATCGTTGCCTAGGTAATTCGTCAACAGGGTTCACTTCTCTACATGTCTCCCTTTAATGTAGTGTTCCAATGCACACATCAGTCTCAGTGTTGGCTAGACTACAGACACTTGTTTGCGTTTGCGTTGTGTTGTAGGTGCTGTAGTTTCAGTACCCTTAGTGTCTATTATTGTGCAGTAAATTACTTGCATCGTGTGTATGCAAATACAATTCAGCTTAAGTTATTTAGAAAAATCTCAGTCGACATAACCGGATAAGCATTCGAATCCATGCTCATCCAGATTATAAGTCCACGTCTCCATCTTTGCGTCGACGTGTAAACAATCAACTTCTTCAGTTAATTTTTTTAAAGAAAAATATGCAATTTTATTGTAAATTAATTTTCATTTGCATTATGTATCGCAGTGTCGTATGTACGTACAAAAATGCCTTAACGTATATGTTTGATGCTATTGTAATAATTGTCCTCTGCTGTATGCGAATCGTTGAGTACATTTTCTTTTCTCTTCCATATGTTAGCAATGGATACTTTCTACTCCACAAGTGATGTGGCGGGTAACATTTTCTGCTACAGGTTAACAATTCGAATTTGCCAGCGTGCTCGTACACTCTACCCCGAGAAAACATCCACCTCGCAGAAAATCATCCAGTAAGCTGTTCGGATGTCTTTTACCGTGTCTGAAGGGCACAGGTTCTCTAGCACAAGATGTACAGTGGACAGCCTCAGTCAGACCACACATCTCAGACTGAGAAGCATGCGCTACATTTAATGGACGAAAGACGTGGAACCAGTATGCGGTGATTGGCACCAGCAGAAGGCGTGATCCATCTTCTCGTCTAGCCGGTACTACATGAACAGCTGGTTTATGTATACAGTCTTCAACGCGTCCAGGCGCTGAGGCCAGAAGACCACTGTAGCAGGACGCAGTTCTTTCTGCGGATTTTGCAGAAGTGTGTAGCATGTCCACTGTTTACGTAGTAGATTTTATCTTCCGAAGATGGGGGTTCACAAGACACCACATTAGGAACTTTTATAACCAGTGTATGTGAGCCGGTGGAAGCCTATGAATTTGCAGAAAGGAGGCATGAACATCGTTGCTGCATCAACATATGGGCAGGCGTCCTTGGTAATAAATCACTAGGGCCCCACATCCTACCACAAAGATTAAATGAGGTCGATTATCATGTTTCTTATCATCGTATTGTCTATGTTGTTGGAGAAAGTTCACGTAAGCAAATACCATGGATGTGGTTTATATATGCCGGCCGCTGTGGCCGAGCGGTTCTAGGCTCTTCAGTCTGGAATTGCGAGACCGCTACTGTCGCCGGTTCGAATCTTGCCTCGGGCATGGATGTGTGTGATGTCCTTAGGTTAGTTAGGTTTAAGTAGTTCTAAGTTCTAGTCGACTGATGACCTCAGATGTTAAGTCCCATTGTGCTCAGAGCCATTTGAACCATATGGTTTACATATGATGGCGCACCAGCACATTTCCTCCGCGAAGTGCGTGAATATCGGACGCTGATTTGTCAGGACTGCTGGGTTCCTCGGGGAACCCTCACACCTTGGCCTCCCCGTTCTCGAGACTTCGCTTCCCTAAATTTTTAGTAAAGGGGCGTTTGAAGGTGTGAGTATACGCCAACGCAGTCAAAGATGTCCAGACGCTACAGGATCGCGTCTGCTAAGCATGCCAGCCTTTACAACAACACGAACAACGGCATGTGTTTCAAGAAGTGCGTGATTCCTTAACTGTAAGAGGAGAGGGAACCATTGCCATGGACGGAAGTCGCGCTGAGCGTCTCCTACAAAAGGTAAAAAGGGGTATTGTGATTAATGGACGTCAGGTTGAATCTCTCCTGTGAACAAGTTTACAGGTCGTAGAAAGTATGCGTCTAAGGACCCATGTCTACCGTCTACGTGTACATCTACATCTGCATAGATACTCTACATATGGTGCGTGGCGGAGGGCACCCGGGATCGATGCTTGTCATTTCCCCTCCCACTCGCAAATAGAATGAGGGAAAAACGACCGTCTATACGCCCCCGTATGAGACCTAATTCCGCGTCTCTTATCTTTGTAGTCCTTAACACGCGATGTATGTTGACGACAGTAGAATCGTTCGGCAGTCAGCTTCAAATGCTGGTTCTCAATAGTGTTTCTTGAAAAGAACGTCGTCTTCTCGCCAGGGATTCCCAACTGAGTTTTCGAAGCACCTCCGTAACACTTACGTGTTATTCGAACCTACTAGTAACAAATCTAGCCGCCCGCCTCTGAAATGCTTCGATGTCTTCCTTCAATCCGACCTGGTACGGGTCCAAACACTCGAGCAGTAGTCAAGAACAGGTCTCACCAGCGTCCTATATGCGGTCTCTTTTACGAGTGAATCACTCACTCTTACTATTTTCTCAATAAACCGAAGTCGACTATTTGCCTTCCCTACCACAGTTTCCACATGCTCGTTCCTCCACATATCGCCTTGCAACATTACGCCCGGTTATTTAAACGACCTGACACTGCCAAACAGGACGCTAGTAATACTGTATCCAAACATTACAATTTCTTTCTTCCTACTTATCCGCATTAACTTACATTTTTCCTCATTTAGGACAGGCTGCCATTCATCACACCAACTTGTATCTTTTTATAGTCACTCAATTCGACGCTTTACCGTATACTACGGCATCATTGGCAGTCAACCGCAGGTTGCTGCCCACACTGTCCGCCGATTCATTTATGTATATAGAGAACAACAGCGGTCCTGTCACACTCCCCTGGGGCACTCCTGATGACACCCTTGCCTCTGATTAACACTCGCCGTCGAGGACAACATATTGGATTCTATTATATAAGAAGTCTTCGAGTCACACATCTGCGAAAAATTCCATATGCTCGTACCTTCGTTTTAACAGTCTGCAATGGGACACCGTGTCAAATGCTTTCCGGAAATCTAGAAATATGGAATCTGCCTATTCCTCTTCATCCACAGTTATCATGTGAGAATAGGACAAGCTGAGTTTCACATTAACGATGCTTTCAAACTTCGTGCTGATTCGAGGCAGTAAACTGCTTACTCTCGAGAAAGTTTATTGTATTCGAACTGAAAATATGTTCAAGGATTCTGCAGCAAATAGAAGTTAGGGATATTGGTCGGTAATTCTGTGGGGCCGTCCTTTACCTTTGTTATATACTAGAGCCGCATGCTCTTTTTTCCAGTATCATTTGTTCTGGGCGAGAGATTGACGATAAATGCATGCTAGGTAGGGGGGCAATAAAGTAGAGTAGTCATTGTAAAATCGACCTGGGATTCCATCCGGACCTGCTGATTTATTTGTTTTCAAATCTTTCAGCTGTTTCTCTACGCGATGCATGTCGTCCATATGTCCGATGGTCAAATGACAGTATGTTTCTACGATTTCTTGAAAGTGAAATTTAAAACTTTGGCTTTAGTTTTGCTATCTTCGACTGCTATACCAGACTGGTCAACAAGGAACTGAATGGAAGTCTTAGATCCGCTTAGCTATTTTACGTACAACAAGAAATTTCTCGAGTTCTCAGTCAGATCTTTTGCTAAGGTGTGACGGTGGTAGTAGTAGGGCGCTTCACGTATAGATCTTTTCAGACCCATGAATATCTACTAACCTTAGCCTGTCGTCATTTGTGCGCCCTCTTTTGAGCCTAGAGTGCAACAGTCTCTGCTTCTTCAGCTTCCGCCAAAATATCCACTTACTAGGCACGTAACCCTCCCTTGTGTTTTCTTTTATTTATATTATGATGTATGCCAGCACATCTCAAAATGTAGGACACTTTTGAATAAAATAATTTTGGGTATTAGACCGCGCCACTACAAAAAAACTGAAGCAGCTAAATTGCTGACATGTTACGGTTAGCTTCAGTGGAAGACATCCTCCAGTATTCACCAGTTAACAGCCCTGAATATTACCGCAGCAAACTGGTTATAACGTCGGCAGTTTAAATGAATGACGCAGCCTAATAAATTAAAATTATTTTCTTCAGAATGACACTGACCGTGGAAGCCTACGAACTTGTAATGGGCACTTTTGTTTTCATCCACTATGTAAAAGTGTTAAGGTCTCAGAGAGTATTTATTTCGGACCCATGTTTATTGACCTTCTTTTGTTTTGGTGGGTACTACCACGTCTCAAAGCATAAGAAGTTTTTCAACGCTCTGTAGACATATGGAGACTGCATAGTGACACTCAAATTTTACAGGTAATGTTCCCTCAGATCAGATTGTTCAGTAGCTGACTGTTAAATTCATGAGTAATGAAGAATAATATAAAATGAGAAACTATACATTTAAGAACGAACAAGGAATTGACGAATTTGTGACTTCGGAAAAACAGACTTGAAAGAGGAACATAATGCCTCTGATGTAATTGAATGACGCATTGTCCTCAAACATTAACCTGAGGAAACGCATTAAATACATCCACATCCCAACCCTGAGCTAAATACTACATCTGAATGTCGCGGGACACGAAGAGAAGACTTTACTTGTCATCAAATGACACGGTTCTGACGGTGTTATATATAAGTCCAGTATGTATACTTAATTTGGATCAAAATATATCATAGTATCACAATGTATGTATTCCCAAGAAAATTAGTCATGTGCGCACATAGCAAATGTAAACTTCAAGTAATATGAACGCGGAAAGTGTCAAGCTCCTCATATCGTTGTTAAATGTCTTTCCGTATTTATTTTAGAGTAATTTTCGCAACTAGTGTGCGGTCAGGCTTAAGTATGGGATCTTTACATATATATCGCGCCTCATTACGAAATAAACCTGACCATATGCTTAATGCAAATATGTTTCTCTTATACTACTCAAACATTAAGGGTGCTCAATTGGAGAACGAAATATGTCACTTTAAAATAATAACACTAAGGTACGTGCCAAGGTGCTGTCTTGTATCGTCACGTTTGTAAGTAACACACCTCCCTAACGATGCCTATGCTCATTCAGTCTCGTTTAACAACTACGTTTGTTTCACTTTCGTGCTGAAGTTGCGTTTTCAGAATAGTGAACCTGGTAGCGATCAACTACGGAGCCTTTTCGTTTACGTTCTGATATCAACACGTTTCTCTACAGAAATTACTTATTCTCAAACACGACACAATGACAACTATGAAACTCTTAATTAATCACGCGCGTTTTAATACGAAATAACTGAATAACAGAATACCTTTCTCTACTAACCGATGTAACACTTTCAACATTTAATTACACTTTCTATCACAGTCTTCATACAACATATCGTCGATGCTGCCGCGCGTGACCGTTCTGTGTGGGAGGCCAAAACCGAACCTTCTGTACACGCCTAGATGACACGTCACTATAAACGTGCTACTTGTCCTAGCGGATTTCATCGTCTGAAACCATTTTTAATCGAATTCAGTTACATAGCAACAAACATTTTGGATAAGACTATGACGAAGACAAAGGATATACATCTTAGACTGATTGAAAGCCAGTGCAATCGAATTAAAATATCCAGCCTATGATTGGAAAGCCATCTAGAAAAACAGCAGTTGTCGGACTGTATCATTAAACGTAAAGGAAACTTGATATATATTAATTAACAGTAAAGTATCGACGATCCCCTGAGTTTATGACGTCCACCTAACAGACTGACGGCCGTGCGGTCTTGTAATGTAATCGACAGCGCAGACAGAGATTTGCGTTTAAAAAAGTAACTGAAATTTTTCAGGTTGAAAGGCAGAAGCTAGCGACTATAAGAAGAACAGCTACCAAATACGTTCCACCAGCCAGATGATATTCCGTGCCCAATCGGAAAACACAATGCTGTGAACTTGATGAAAGGGCATACAATGCACTACATTCTGGTAGAATAAAATAAAAGCAAGGAAGATTTCTGACTGTCATTACATAGCATAAGAACCTAAGGAAGACCAAAACGATATATAAAGCAAAGTCTGCAAATTTATCGATATTTACGGTTACGTAAAAAAAAAGAAACAATAACTCACTTCAATTGTCTAGAAGAAAGAAAACTAAATAAAAAAGATAATTTTGGAAAGTTTTAACAGTTATCCACGAATTTTCAGTTCATCTGTCGTGGATGTAGATTAAACGTTGATGATATTTTAGGCGCACAGACCCCAATGAAACAAACAGAAAGGTATACTACCACAACCAGCCGTACTTATGACTCAAGTGTGGTACGTTGCAATGTGCACAACAATTCCTAAATTAATTATTTCGTTCATATGTTACTATGGTTACTTGCGTAACTTTGTTTTGTTAAATAAAGTCTTAAAAGAACAATAAGGAAAGGAAAAACTAGGGCTTGGGCCCTCTTGTCATTATAACAGCAAGACGGTGATCCATCAGAGAAAAGGCGCGCTCATCTACGAGAGGTTGAGAAACCAGCCGTAAGTAAGAGCTACAGTATTAATGCTCTATGACATCGAATATGACCGAACTCCATACAATCCCTTCCAATAAAAATTTTTTATAAACACAAGAAAGAAATTTTTCTGAAAACCCACTGAAATACTGAAATTCTGACCCAAAAACGCTCCCACAAGAACCAAGTAATGGACGAGTAACCCAGTAATCGTTCCCTCCTAAGGTAAGATATTCTTATACACAGACTTACACTGAAGAGCCAAAGAAATGGTACACCTGCCTGATATCATATTGGGCCCACCGCGAGCACGCAGAAATGCCAAAAAAAAAAAAAAAAACGTGGCATGGACTCAACTAATGTCTGAAGTAGTGCTGGAGGGAACTGACACCATGAATCCTGGAGTATTGTCCATAAATCAGTAAGAGTACTAGGAGGTGGAGATCTCTTCTGAAGAGCACGTTGCAAGGCATCCCACATATGCTGAATAATGTTCATGTCTGGGGAGTTTGGTGGCCAGAGGAAATGTTTAAACATTGAACGAATTCTGCACGTGTGGGGTATCGCCTTGTACTGCTGGAATTGCCCAAGCCCATCGTAATGCACAATGGACATGAAAGGATGCAGGTGATCAGACAGGATGCTTATGTGTCACCTTTCAGTCATCCGCTCGATACAATTTAAAATGAGACTCGTCCGACCAGGCAACATGTTTCGAGTCATCAATAGTCCAATGTCGGTGTTGACGGGCCCACGTGAGGCGTAAAGCTTTGTGTCGTGCAGACATCAAGGGAACACGAGTGGACCTTCGGCTCCGAAACGCCGTATCGATGATGTTTCGTTGAATGGTTCGGAAGCCAACCCTTGGTCATGGGCCAGCACTGAAATCTGCAACAATCTGAGGAAGGGTTGTCGCAATGAACGATTGTCTTCTGTCGTCATTGGTCACGTTCTTGCAGGATCTTCTTCAGGCCGCAGTGATGCCAGAGATTTTATGTTTTACCGGAGTCTTCATATTCACGGTACACTCGTGAAATGGTCGTACTGGAAAATACCCACTTCATCGCTACCTCGAAGATGCTGTGTCTCATCGCTCGTGCGCCGACTATGACACCACATTCAAACCCACTGAAATCTTGATAACCTGCCATTGTAGCAGCAGAAACCGATCCAACAACTGCGCCAGACACATTTTGTCTTATATAGGCGTTGCCGAGCGCAGCGCCGTATTCCGCCTTTTTACATATCTCTATACGTGAATACACATGCGTATACCAGTTTCTTTGGAGCTTCAGTGTATCACATAAGCTTCACACTTTCTTGTCAGTACTCCAAAAATTGCAATCTTCACGTTTTTGTTCAAATGTGTATGTGGTAAGCAGGCAGTGTACATACATTAGAAATTGTATGTTTCATATAACTAGATTAAATAGCAATAAAAGTATCAAAAGTCCTTTACACCATACAGCAGAGCCTAATCATACTACCACTAATGCGTACTCGAAAAAACCTACGAATGTTATAAGCACAACTCAAGAGTAAGTAACATGTCATCAACATGAATACGGTGATTAACAGTTTAAGAATATTATTTATCTAAACATAAAGAAGTGGAGATCATTGTTGTGTAAGTAAGGCAGAGAACAAGATATTTGCAGCTGTCAGACATCAAGAAATGCAATTAATATGAAGTGTTTTTCTGAAACGACACGCTCCCAAAGACACACTTATATGGCATTGTAGCCTTTCGGCACACGCTCACAGACAGATGGGCTTAGCAACTGACTGAGGACGCCTGCTAGGCGCAGCGACTACCGGTTCTTGCATAGTATACGTCTGCACGGATGAACGTCGCCGTTTCTTCCGTCGCAGAGTATGTTTGTCGTGGCAACGTTCATAGAAAAACTTTACTTCAGTACAGGTGTTTGTAAAATCGTAGCTTGGTATGTATGTTATTACGGAATACACTATTTTATATGGATGATTTGAGAATTGTTTCAGGTAATCCGAAAATGGTCTGAGGTCTGGAGACCTGGGAGGCTACCGACGATAGTCTGCTACATCGGTACGTCGATGCTGTGAATTCAATAACGAGAGACCAGCTGCTTCATGTGTGGAAAGAAATGAGACACCGTTTTGATATTTTTCGTGTAACACATGGTACTCCCAGTGAATGCACAAAAATTTTAACTTTTCTCCTCGTAGGAACGTTGGAAATGTGTTTGTATCTTTTGTAATTTGGTACTAATAAATGTCTGTCATCTGTTCCTTCTTCTTGAATAGCTCTAGACACAGGATCACAATCACTGAAATTTATGAAAAAAACATGAATTAGTTACAATCTACGGCGTGTACACACTTTATTCAACTTGTAAACGTCACTACACATATTCAGATTTAGGCAATGACATATTCGATATACTTGTCATCACTGACGACGATGTGGCGCAGACGAATAGCGAAATTCTCCATAACCCGCTGAAGTTTCGGAACATCGATGCTGTCACTTACCTCCTGAACGTCGGTTTTCAGGTCAGCTTTGGTTTGGGGATTATTGCTGTATATCATGTCTTTAATATAGCCCCACAAAAGAGAGTCACATGTGTTCAGAGCCGGAGAATATGGCGGCCAATTGAGGCCCCTGCCAATGGCCTCTGGGCACCCCAGAGCCAGAATACAGTCCCAAAAGTGCTACTCCAGGACATCAGTCTTCAGCTTCGATGGGATCGAGATCCATCTTGCATAGAACACATCTTGTCGAAATCAGGGTCACTTTGGACAATGAGGATGAAATCATCTTCCAAAACCTTCATACACCCTTAGGTAGTCACCGTGCTATTAAGGAAATCGCACCGATTATTCCGTGGTGGAACTCCACACAACACAGTCATCCGTTGAGGGCGAGGAGATTCGTTACAGCGCCTACTAATGGCAAGCGACCAACCGTGCAGACTGAAGGTCCTAACACAAACGGTTCATAAGTTATGACGATTTTATTTCATATACCGGGTGATCAAAAAGTCAGTATAATTTTGAAAACTTAATAAATCACGGAATAATGTAGATAGGGAGGTATGACATGGGGTTTTATTAGAACAAAGAAAAAAACAAAGTTCACAAAATGTCCGACAGATGGCGCTGGACAGCAAAACCCACTACCGTGACGGGTGAGAGGTACGCCGATATGTTACAGAATCGCACCACCCCAGCCTTGCTGATAAACACCTGCTAGAACGTACGATGTTTATGCCAGATGGCGCTCCACTCCATATTGCTAGACGCGTGAAAGATCTCTTGCGCGCTTCGTTTGGTGATGATCGTGTGCTCAGCCGCCACTTTCGTCATGCTTGGGCTCGCAGGTCCCCAGACCACAGTCCGTGCGATTATTGGCTTTGGGGTTACCTGAAGTCGCAAGTGTATCGTGATCGACCGACATCTCTAGGGATGCTGAAAGACAACATCCGACGCCAGTGCCTAACCATAACTCCGGACATGCTTTACAGTGCTGTTCACAACATTATTCGACTATAGCTATTGTCTAGGAATGATGGTGGAGATATTGAGCATTTCCTGTAAAGAACATCATCTTTGCTTTGTCTTACCTTGTTATGCTAATTATTGATATTCTGATAAGATGAAGCGCCATCTGTCGGACATTTTTTTGAACTTTTGTATTTTTTTGGTTCTAATAAAACGCCATGTCATTCCAAGCATGTGTGTCAATTTTTACCTCTCTATCTACATTATTCCGTGATTTATTCAGTATTCAAATTTATACTGTCTTTTTGATCACCCGTTAGTTCAATAATTGTCGCCCTATATGTATAAACAGACACTGACTCTTCCAAATCGGTCTGTTTTCGACATCAAATGTGGTTAACTCAAGTTAGCGTCCCGCTATTAACCCAGCGTGCCGGAAATTCGTGATAATTGGTTGTTATTTCTACAACCCATGAGACGTGTGTTTGTAATGTCCCACTTCTGTAAAATTTTTAATGTTGTGGTTTTTCTTCTTCCGACCTAGATCTGGAGATGATGTGCAATGCAGACTGAAACCGGTAACCGTAAGATAAAGTTGTGATGCAGACAGTTTGTTTTTCTGTTTGTCCTTAACACGTCAACTCGCCGAACTACGATGGCTATTCGAAAAGTAATAACGATAGATCGTGAAATCGAAACAACACTGAAAATCAAAACTGTTTTATTTGCAACAGATAGCTACAACTTCCAGCAACTTATCTCCATAGTCGCCGATCCGACTCAGACGTTTATCGTAGCGTTGTACTAACTTTCCAATATCCTCGTTATAGAAGGCAACCGAAAGTGCTTTCTTCCTATTCTCTACGCTAGCCTACACCACGTTGTCTGTGCCAAAATGTTGTCTTCATAGCCAGCGGTTCATGTGAACAGAGATGAAACTCAGAGGGAGACCATTACAGGCTGTATTGTCGGTAATCAATCATTTCCAATTGAAAACGATGCAGGAGCATCTCCATTGCCCCTGCAGAATGGTGCCTGAGAATTGTCTTGAAGAAGAAAATGCATGACAGTTATGTAATGTTGGCTGCATAGCCTCAGGCGAAATTTCTCACCAGGCCATCCTACTTGGCGGGAGACACTATTGTTCTAGTATCTTTATGTGTTCCCTTTGCGCTCAGAACCAAAAGAACCTCATAATGCGATCGACAGGCATACTAGAAACACTGCCCAACAAACCTGTGCAAACTCTCATCGGATTTTCACTGTGGTTTCCATTTTGCGACCGGTCGTTCCTTACTTTCCAAGTAACCTTCGTAGATGCACTCCACCAGCACATCAAGTGCTGAGTCCTTGTGACGATGACTTATACAATCTGGCAACGTTAATTCTTCTCAGATATTCCATATATCGACACATTCGTAGTAGTACACTACACAGAAGCGCGCTTCGTCTGAAAAAACGAGCTGCTGGCTCTTCTGTGCCCGGTGTTGCTGTTGGGCGCACCACTCTGCAAGTCATTGACAAACCTGCCGCATCAACAGGAGCCGAAACAATGGTTGCGAGCTGATAGTTCTTGGTGTCCCAGACGTCGCCGCACTGTCCACGTGGATATGTCTGATGCTGCAAAAAAGACCATTTCTTAACTAGACGCCCGATCATCAGTCCCGGATCTACGATATTTCCGAACTGGGGCAAAAACTTGACGGTGCCCTTCCCCCCCCCCCCCCCTGCCCCACTCCCCCTCCCACTCTAACGTTTGAGATACGACGTGAAAACTTTAAAAAGAAATCCCTCAAAAATATTTCCACTTTGTAGAGCACATATATAAAACAAGTATGTTTGTGGAAATGTAAAGTATGTTATTTTGTATCGATGAAATGAAAATATGTCATTTGGTCTCGAGTGTGCTCAACTGCCGTGTATTTCGCACTGTGGAACTTTGCAATGGAAGCCATGAAATCTATATTCAGCACAGTGAAAATTAAAGTGTCCTGTGGTGCCTCTCCTGCTCTCAGTTCGCCTGTTTGATATCCGACACTCCTTAAAAAAAACAATTAATGCTAGGTACGAATATTTGTGATAGGGAGAATAAGAACTCTTCAGAAAATTAGCAGTGGGAGGGGGAGTGGGGGGGGGGGGGAAATATCGTAGATCCGGGGCTGATGATCGGGCGTCTAGTCTAATAACTTTCTCTTTTGTGTGACATAAAATTAAATATAGGAAATCTAAGACCATTGAAGACAAGAGATAAGGAAGACAGAACAACACACATTTCTTCACTCCATAGGTCCCGGCATTTTTTTCTCTCTAATCTTGCTACAGCTGTACACGGCTTGATATCCTTTTCTGCGAAAGAATCTATTACCTGACTAGAGTTCGTCAAACGTTTCGCTAAAAGGAAAATCAAAATGTCGTTATGTAATACAGAGAAAGCTATTATACGAATGGTACCCGAGAGTGGTGTGATTTCTCATTTCGATTATGTCTTTGTTTTGGGAAAAATGGTCATTTTTATTCACCTCATTTATATAAATAGCATGGCAGAATGTAATTCACGAAGTACCAATGTGAAATGCCTATTAGGCCTATTACAAGAAAAAGTTTTATCTTAGGAAATAGTTTCACATTTCGTTCATATGCGCTCCAATTTCTCAAGCATGAAAAGTAGTAGTATGAGATTTTCATATACATTTGGAAAATCCAGGATGGAATGTAACAATTTCATGAAAAAGAAAAAGTTGCCAATCACTAAGAGCGTAGATAATGAGTGACAGAATGTCACAAAGAAAAAGTGTCACAAATAAAGCTTTTGCCCCTTAAGGCCTTCATCAACAACAGACGTACGCGCACGCACGCACGTGCGCACGCCCACGCCCATGCCCACGCCCACGCCCACGCCCACACCCACGCCCACGCACACGCACACGCACGCGCACTCGCTCACGCACACACGCACACACACGCGCGCGCGCGCACACACACACACACACACACACACACACACACACACACACACACACACACGTCTGCCGTCTCGGGCAACTGGAACCTTTTAAATCCATTTCGACTAAATCAGCTTGCCATAAATCGTCTATACAAAGAGAGACAACATATCGTCTTTAAAAAAATTTTTCTCATCAGGTTATGTAATTCACTAATAATTTTTTCACGAATGCTTAACCCTTCACCTACAAAATTTTTAACGAATTTATTCTTTCTTGATTTAAAAATTTTACAAATTCCTTCAATTCTTTCTGTGATGTCAGTTGTAGTCATGTGTTTGAGTTACGTTTGCGCGAGTGTGTGTATGTGTGTGTGTGTGTGTGTGTGAGAGAGAGAGAGAGAGAGAGAGAGTGTGTGTATCTACTTCTATTGTTGGCGAAGGCCTTAATGGCCGCCGGCCGACGTGGCCGTGCGGTTAAAGGCGCTGCAGTCTGGAACCGCAACACCGCTACGGTAGCAGGTTCGAATCCTGCCTCGGGCATGGATGTTTGTGATGTCCTTAGGTTAGTTAGGTTTAACTAGTTCTAAGTTCTATGGGACTAATGACCTCAGCAGTTGAGTCCCATAGTGCTCAGAGCCATTTGAACCTTAATGGCCGAAGGCTTTATTTGTGACAGTCTTTTTGTTGTGCCCATCTGCGACTCAGCATCTCCCCTAAATGGCAGTGGCAACTTTCCTTTTCATTATATTGTTTTATAAATTTGGAATCTATAATTTGTGTGGTGCCACCGTTCCTTCTTCTTCCTCATTCTAACAGTCAATCTTGTCATCACTAATTGTGCACCTATTCCTACCATTGTCATAATTTACTCTCCAGTTAACTTCACTAATCTGCCAGAATCACCGGTTTAGTCGTGTAACTAGGGCCTCCCGTCAGGTACACCATTCTCTGGGTGCAAGTCTTTCGATTTGACACCACTTCGGCGACTTGCGCGTCGATGGAGATGAAATGATTATGATTAGGATTACACAACACCCAGTCCTTGAGTGGAGAAAATCTCTGACCCAGTCGGTAATCGATCACGGGCCCTTGGGATTGACATTCGGTCGTGCTGATCACTCAGCTACCGGTAGCGGACACCGGTTTAGTTACCCCGCGTTTATTCTCCGGTTAGGCGTTCTTACGCGTTCGTACTACGTGTTTTCCGCGCTGTTCCGAGAATGGAATTAAATGGGTGCTAACCGGGGACTGTACAACTAACCCTCAGTTGTGTAGCGGTCTGGGAAAAATTTTCTGTCGAAATTACATTTTCGTGGATACACTGAGAAGATAAGATGCAACCTTTCTTACCTCTTATTCCTGTTAGTCGGTTATTTCCATTCTGGTAGTCTGAATCTATGGATTTCACTAGTAATTATAACAACGCTTATCATTCCACACCGAATTAAAAAAAAAACAGGGATTGGTAATCACACTTTCAAATTTATTTGGCTCAGCTCGTATAGCCGCGTCGCCTTTTGTTAGCGGGGAAGTTCTTTACTTCTTGATGCGACGGGGATTCCCCTGGCAGAGACGTCATATACACTGTGCACGCAATCAAAACTCAATTTATGATTCGTTCAGAAATCAACTTAGAATGTGTTCACAAATGTTCAGTAACCAGCTGGGTTGCGTTTCGAAATCATGTGAATAATACGTAGATCAACGTGCACTAGATGTTAGGCGCTTTGTGAAACAAGGGTTTTTCCTTCACGAATATCAATTTGGCACTCCCTGATATCGCCATCCGGGTAAGATACCCGGTTTACACCCCATGCCTCCCCTTCCCCCCTTCCTCCGTCCCCCTCCCCCCTCCTCCCACCAAAGGGTCAAGCCTGCCAATCCTCTACGTCTGAACGACCAATATATCCGTCACTTCTGCCCAAATTCAATCTGAATGTAGGTGGTGGGCAGGAAGTATCTAGGTATTGAAACTAACGTGTAACTTTCATCTTGAAGTTAAAATCTTCTGGGTTATTAGGCCGCGTCATGTTTCTTCTAAAATTTTCGACGTTTCGTGTCCGCTACTACCATCAGTAGTGGACACCTAAAGATCCTGAGGAAGATCCCAGTAGAGGGGTCGAAACGTCGAAAATTTTAGAAGAAACATGACGCGGCATAATAATCCAGAAGATTTTAACTTCAGTGACAACAGCCACGAAAGCCTGCAGACCTACATAACTTTCATCTTTCCAGAGTTATTTACTTGAAATTAATGCTGTATATACATTGTTATATGGATATATGATTGGTTACGTTAAATTTCGATGGAGGCATTTGTGACGTCGACAATCTCCGCAAAGGACCGGAAACAGAATCCACAGCTTTCTGGAGGAAACTGTGTGGGATGTTGATAAGAACTTCCGAAATTTGTGCATCCAGTGTGCAAGGTTTCGATCGGTACACCTCTTATTTTGCCTAGCCCCATAAAAATAGTCACGTGGTGTCAGTTCTGGTCTTCTTACAAGCCATTCATGAGGGCCACGTCTCCCCAGCCACCTCCTGGAAACTTCTCATCCGATCAGTTCCTCGTGACATTTGCAAAGTGGGACGGTGGGCCATATTGCATGAAGATACTGTCGTCGGTATTTTCCCGTCCATATACCGTGGTCATAACAAAATCGTGAAGAATCTGAAGGTAGCGTTCCCCGCTCATTGTGTCTCGCTGGGGATATGGGCCGATGGCATTTGCAGCCGTTATTCCACACCACCCGGTTATTCCAGGATCCTGCGCCGCTCAGTAATGGCAATTGTGCCAACTGACGTAACGTCCCACATGGAATACAGCCTCGTCACTCAAGAGGAGGTTGTGAAACAATTGAGGCCAATCTTCGTGCCAACCCAACATCAACTCCCCCTACTCCATTCGGCGATCACAACCTTCTGCTGTTGCCTGCTGCACGTAATGGGGTTTCCATGCTCGGAAGTTTATTTATACAACACCTGACCCACACCCCGCCTTGTGAGTCCGCTCTAACGAGATGCCTGGCGTGCTGATTTCCCTGGGCTACAATTGAACATGTTCTGCACAATCAGCACTTTCTCAGGACACAGACGCGGATGGACGACCTGTTTCCGCTGCATCCTGTACCGAAACTGTGGTCATTAATTTCGGGTGACATTTCTTTAGTACCTCAAGAAGAATTGTAACATGCCTTTCCATCAACGTACGCCGCCATCTCTGCACAAGAATGATCGAATTCCATACCTCATAGCGTGAAGCAAATTGTGGTCGTTCTCTAAATGTAAGGCGATCGGACATCTTTGCTGTTGTTGAGTGCAGCGCTTCTCGCGACCAACGTCGTTGCGACGCGGTATGGAAACTCATAATCCTATATAACGTTCTGTATGTCTGTGCTATTTCCAATGTTATTCCATCAATATTAAAAACTTAACACATATTTAATGATACCTAGTTACTTCCCGCCCATCCTGCCTCTGTCTTCTCAGGAACTGGACGCTTGGAGGCATTCGGAGAGTGAATGCCTTTTGACTGTTGACTTGCTAAACCCATTAGTATTATATTTGCATTGCGTTAGCAATGTAGCGAAACATAATCCGCATTCTCGATTGGTCACAGTGCTGCCGCTGTCGAATTGGGACACGTGTTGACAAACATACCTCGATCTTTTCACATTCAAGCTGCATTCAGATGGGATTTCTGAGCGAGGAATCCACGACGTAATACTACATTGCATACAGAATGTAGAAGGCTGTTTTGTGTGTTGCACTGAGATGATAATCATCTATTAGCACTTTCATGAAGTACACTACATGCCACTTTCACATCTACATCTACATCTACATTTATACTCCTCAAGCCACCCAACTGTGTGTGGCGCAGGGCACTTTACGTGCCACTGTCATTACCTCCATTTCCTATTCCAGTCGCTTATGGTTCGCGGGAAGAACGACTGCCGGAAAGCCTCCGTGCGCGCTCGAATCTCTATAATTTTACATCCGTGATCTCCTCGGGAGGTATAAGTAGGGGGAAGCAATATATTCGATACCTCATCCAGAAACGCACCCTCTCGAAACCTGGACAGCAAGCTACATCGTGATGCAGAGCGCCTCTCTTGCAGAGTCTGCCACTTGAGTTTGCTAAACATCTCCGTAACACTATCACACTACCCAAATAAACATGTGACGAAACGTACTGCTCTTCTTGGGATCTTCTCTATCTCCTCTGTCAATCCGACCTCGTACGGGTCCCACAGAGATGAGCAACACTCAAGTATAGGTCGAACGAGTGTTTTGTGAGCCACCTACTTTGTTGATGGACTACATTTTCTAAGGCATCTCCCAATGAATCTCAACCTGGCACCCACCTTACTAACAATTAATTTTATATGATCATTCCATTTCAAATCGTTCCGTACGCATACTACCAGATATTTTACAGAAGTAACTGCTACCAGTGTTTGTTCCGCTATCATATAATCATACAATAAAGGATCCTTCTTTCTATGTATTCGCAATACATTAGATTTGTCTATGTTAAGGGTCAGTTGCCACTCCTGCACCAAATGCCTATCCGCTGCAGATCTTCCTGCATTTCGCGAGCAAAAGACATGTTCTAAAATTCTACAACAGATCGATGTTAGAGATATAGGCCTATAGTCTTGCTCATCTGCTCGACGACCCTTCTCGAAAACTGGAACTACCTGTGCTCTTTTCCAATCATTTGGAACCTTCCGTTCCTCTAGAGACTTCCGGTACACGCCTGTTAGAAGGGGGCAAGTTCTTTTGCGTACTCTGTGTAGAATCGAATTGATATCCCGTCAGGTCCAGTGGACTTTCTTCTGTTGAGTGTTTTCAGTTGCTTTTCTATTCCTTGGACATTTATTTCGATGTCAGCCATTTTTTTCGTTCATGCGAGGATTTAGAGAAGGAACGGCAGTGCGGTCTTCCTTTGCGAAACAGCTTTGGAATAAGATATTTGGTATTTCAGCTTTACGCGCGTCATCCTCTGTTTTAATGACATTATCATCCCAGAGTGTCTGGATATGCTGTTTCGATCCACTTACTGATTTAACGTAAGACCAGAACTTCCTAGGATTTTCTGTCAAGTCGGTACATAGAATTTTAATTTCTAATTCACTGAACGCTTCACGCATAGCCCTCCTTACGCTAACTTTGACATCATTTAGCTTCTGTCTGAGAGGTTTTGGCTGCGTTTAAATTTTCAGTGAGGCTCTCTTTGCTTCCCCAGTAGTTTTCTAACTTTGTTGTTGAACCACGGTGGGATTTTCCCGTCCTTCACAGTTTTACTCGGAACGTACCTGTCTAAAACGCATTTCACGATTGCCTTGAACTTATTCCATAACCACTCAACATTGTCAGAGTCGGAACAGAAATTTTCGTTTTGATCTGTTAGGTAGTCTGAAATCTGCCTCCTATTACTTTTGCTAAACAGATAAACCTTCCTCCCTTTTTTTATATTCCTTTTACTTCCATATTCAAGGATGCTGCAACCGCCTTATCATCACTGATTCCCTGTTCTGCGCTTACAGAATCGAAAAGTTCGGGTCTGTTTGTTATCAGTAGGTCCAAGATGTTATCTCCACGAGTCAGTTCTCTGTTTAATTGCTCGAGGTAATTTTCGGATAGTACACTCTATATAATGTCACTCGATGCTCTGTCCCTACCACCCGTCCTAAACATCTGAGTGTCCCAGACTATATCTGGTAAATTTAAAATTCCACCTAAGACGATAACATGCTGAAGAAATTTGTGTGAAATTTATTCCAGATTTTCTCTCAGTTGTTCTGCCACTAAAGCTGCTGAGTCGGGAGGTCGGTAAAAGGAGCCAATTATTAACCTAGCTCGGTTGTGGAGTATAACCTCCACCCATAATAATTCACAGGAACTATCCACTTCTATTTCACGACAGGATAAACTACTACTACGAACAGCGACAAACACGCCACCACCGGTTGCATGCAATCTGTCCTTTCTAAACACCGTCCGTGCCTTTGTAAAAATTTCGGCAGAATTTATCTCTGGCTTCAGCCAGCATTCCGTACCTATAACAATTTCAGCTTCGGTGCTTTCTCTCAGCGCTTGAAGTTCCGGTACTTTACCAACGCAGCTCTGACAGCTTACAAGACTACCGCGGTGGCCGAGCGGTTCTAGGCGCTTCAGCCCGGAACCGCGCGCCTGCTACAGTGGCAGGTTCGAATCCTGCCTTGGGCATGGATGTGTGTGATGTCCTTAGGCTAGTTAGGTTAAGTAGTTCTAAGTTCTAGGGGACTGATGACCTTATATGTTAAGTCCTATAGTTCTGAGAGCCATTTGAACAGTTTACAATCACAATACCGATTGCTGCTTGGTCCCCGTATGTCCTGACTTTGCCCGGCACCCTTTGAGGCTGTTACCCTTTCTGTACTTGCCCGAGGCCATCTAACCTAAAAAACCGCCCAGTCCACGCCACACAACCCCTGCTATCCGTGTAGCCGCCTGCTGTGTGTAGTGGACTCCAGAGCTATCCAGCGGATAGCTGCTTACCACTTTCATAGTTTAGCAATTTTGAAGGCCAGCAGCGTAGTATACGAGGAACTGAGCTCGGTCATTTAGAGGGTCGCCTTACTTTGAAGCCCGTAAAAGCTCCATTTATTAATGGAGTATGGTATGCGACGCACCAGAGGGAGCTTTCGCCTTGGGGGCTGGAACGGGCGCTGCCTCTTCCCCCCCGGAGGAGATCAGAGGGCGAAGAGGTCGGTCCCGCTTTCGCTGCGCCGTGGATGTTTACCCTCCAAACATGTCGGGATCAATAGGCCAGGCCGCCTCTCGACTGCACCTGCTTCTTGAGGCAGCAGCCCCTCGCTTCCCGTCCCTCGCAGCTTCCCGTCTGCAAGTCTTCTAATGATGTTTGTGTCTCACGGAAGAAGGAGTATCGGCGACTGTGCAAGCAATGGCGAATTTGTAAATTTCATTACGCTCTGCGCTTTTCTTCTCGATCGCGACAGTGCACTTCTGTATGGCAACGTGCGTGTTTGGACGTCGGAGCCTTTTTTGGGTAGTGAACGAATGTTTCCATGGTGAGAAGTCAAGTACAAAGTCTTCGTTGTCTAACGTAGCATAGGCATAGAATACAACTCAAGAAATTCTGCTGCGTGTACAGCGGATCTGCTTATTGGTGACTTCTGCCTTTCGAAGACACTACATTATTGTAGATCAGCGTAGATTAACAACCAGCTGTTTTAGTAGCGGGATGTCACATAGCGTAAGAAGGCACAAACTATGCTCAGGGCCGGCCGTTGTGGCCGTGTGGTTCTAGGCGCTTCAGTCCGGAACCAAGCTGCTGCTACGGTCGCAGGTTCGAATCCTGAGTGTGATGTCCTTAGGATACGTTTAAGTAGTTCTAAGTCTATGGGAGTGCTCAGAGCCATTTGAACCTATGCTGAGGCTCCAGACCGTGGGGCGGCGATGGTTCAAAAATGTTCAAATGTGTGTGGAATCTTATGGGACCTGACTGCTAAGGTCATCAGTCCCTAAGCTTACACACTACTTAACCTAAATTATCCTAAGGACAAACACACAGACCCATGTCCGAGGGAGGACTCGAAGCCCCGCCGGGACCAGCCTCACAATCCATGACTGTAGCTCCCGAGACCGGTCGGCTAATCCCGCGCGGCAGCCGCGTTGGTGGTTACATTTACTCCATTCTTCATCTACATATCTTATGGAATACCACTGACATGTTTGTTGGTAACACTTTCTATAGCCTTTATAACGGATTTGTAATTAACGGTTTCTTAAATTTCCTTTGTAACTGGTTACAATTACTTAATTTGTTTTAAAAATAAGCTCTGATGAAGGAATGGGTGTTTCTAGTACGAATGATTTGTGTGGTAGTATGAACAAAACAGTGAAATGTACGATCTAATTAAAGAAAGAAGAACTCGGTTACGAGCCTTAAAATATGAATTTGTTTCATTTAAAACGGAGCGCGCGGAACGATTCAAGAGGGAGTCGGCGCAGCGAGGCACGGTGGAAGTTACACTGGTTACCGAGAGATGGCAGTGACCCTGTCAGTCGTCGTACTTGCAGCACTGGTCGTACCGTGGTCGGCGATGGACCGTGTGAGTCAGGAGATTGTTTTGGCCGAGTACAGAAGCAACGCTCGTGAGTGGAGGACGTGGCGTGAGGCTTCACTCCAACGGAGGAACTGTGGACTTTATACGTCTGGTAGACAGTGTAGCCTTGCAGACGCCTGACTGACTACAACCTGTCTGCATCCTATCACGGTGCCAAGATTTCTGTCTGCCACTGCCACCTTAAGCTGCGTTAGTTCTGGTAGGTAATCTTTTTTCTCATCCAGTATGGTTCTTGTACGATTAACTGTTGTTGGGTGGCTCTTTATGACTTTCGCATTGAGGTGTGTTACCTCAAAATGTGCTGTCACGTTTTGTGTGTGAGAATTCCTCGCCTTGTAGGTGGCGTTCTGCTTGCAAGTACTACCAGTGCCTAGAATGAAATTTTCACTGTGCAGCCGAGTGTGCGCTGATGTAAAACTTCCTGGTAGATTAAAACTGTGTAGCGGACCGAGACTGAAACTCGGCACTTTTATCTTTCGCGGAGAAGTGCTGCACGCGACTGAGCTACCCAAGCACGACTCAAGACACGTCCTCACACCTTGTCTCCTTGCGGCGTAACGCGCTCTTTCGCACATCGACGGCGGTTCTGCGACATAAATTGTCCAGCACGCGTAACTCCTGACTGCAGCTACTTAAGAGATCTCAGAAAAGGAGTGTTGAAGAAACTGAGATTTCATAACTACACGTCGGAGGACGCTATAAGTACAAAAAACTGAAAATAGTCTTGTGAACTCTCAAGAATAATTCGGAAGTGAGTTGCTGTTCAAATTTCTAAGTTCAATGGTTCTTTTAAACTTGCATTAGGATTTATTTTTTATTGATGTTGAGCAAGATCATCAGCCCACATGTGTTCAAATCATTAAAGTTCCTGTTCACAATCCTCGTCACACTCAAACAGCCAGAACTTTTACTGTCCAATTCTGAAATCATTTACGAGAGTAACACAGTCAGTAAACTGCTATTAACTTTAGCACTCGGCATTCAGTGGTTGTCTTTAAATAAAGTTTTTGCTCGCCATAAATAATCAGTAAAAAAAATTACTTAGTACCGCCACGCTTTTAGTTCTAAGTCTATACACGCAATTTTCTTCAGAACAAAATATCTCTCGACTCTTAAAATTTCACAAATAATTAATGGTAAATACCAGCTACCTTTGTGACTGTACCGAAACGCGGAAGTCACAATATCACTTAATTTTACACATATTGCGTTCAGACACTTTCAGCAAGACCGGCTCCTTCGAAAGCTAGTCCACCTCTTCCTTCTTCTCTCTGCCTCTGCAAGCACCTCTATCTCATGCGTTAGGTGGCAAATCGTCTCACTTTTTATTGGCTGTACAGAATTACGGTCAATCAGAACTGACTTTCAGGCCGCGGCTCGGGCCAAAATGTAGCAGGAACCAACCACTGCTCTCAGCTCATTGACGTCATTAAAATAAGCAACTCAAAACTCTCTTGTTAAACAAGTAAAATGAAATAAATTTTAAGCTGTACTTTACGTCTGGAATTTAACTATATAGTCTCTTACATTTTCAAACATGCTTGGACATCCGTCATCCACTAGTAGGGGAACCATTGGCGGATTCGTTCCCACGATACAAAGCTGGAACACTTGCAAGTTCCTATAGAGAATTACTAACTGAAACTTTAATATTGGCGAATGTCCCACATACGCTCACACAAGTACTCTCTTTCACACTCACCCCAACATAAAACATAAATATCTAGACGAAATTCTTAATGTTATTACTACAGAAAGATTACGATAGGTTTTCTAAAATGAGAAATTTCCAAATTTGAATCTAAACACTGAAGTTATGATACTTTTCCAAATACTCACAGTTGGTGAACCATTAACATATATATATTGATTTAGTTTTTTAAGTGTGGGATAACTACGTTTTTTACTGACTTTTTTTTGCAACTTCCAAATTATGACAGTTATTGACTTCAGATTTTGACAGTTTGTTCCTTTACAGAACAGAAGGTCATGTACCCAATATGAAGTGCCTCAGGCTATTTCTAGATTAGTTATTAATTTTTATAGTTCCAGAGACTAACTACTCTGTAAGCGCCTCTCCGCTACTTTCACACGCTGCAGTCACGCCATATGGTCATGACGCACGTCTGCAGGACACAGCTGTCCCGTAGCAGATCTTATAAGATTCTGACTGCTTACACTGGAGCCCACATACATTCATACAAGAAAGTTTTAATAGACAAATTGGCGATCGCGCCCTAGCGGCGACGCCTCATCCTACTTTCCAAGCTTCACAGAAGCTCTACTGCGAAAGGTCCCGAGTTAGAGTCTCGGTACGGCATACAGTTTTAATCTGCCAAGAAGTTTCAGTACTCATGTCTATTACGTAATTTACTGGGTATAGCTTACGAAAGCTGTGCAAATTGTTCAAACTGTATAGAGCTTCCACCCGGGAAATTTTTCTAGAGAAATATCTGTTTATTTAAAGCCCAATGCCTGGAAAGGTCTATAGGGGCGACTGTGGTAATGTCTGTTACGATGTTTCAAGTATTGAACAGCAGTGTGTTTAGTCTTAATTGTGAGTCGTCAAATTACTGCTAAGGTTTGCTCTTGCAGCACTTTATTACGTACTGGCTACCTCCGCTCAACTGCGCGAGCAAGAGGCTCAAATTGTGCAATGCCTTTTAGTTGTAATTTTATAGGTGTAGTTTTATCTTAACCCAATAATGAGCTGGGCTTTTACTGCTTTGCGCACTCCTACAGTATTTCAGTAAGCCTCGTACTTAAATTATTTGGTGGTTAAGGCTGCAATGAAGATGTGTTACGTGTTTTAAGGTATTGCAATTTGCTTTAAGACCTTCGGGCCTTTTTACTACTAGCAAGGCTGTACGTTTATATCTTACATCTTGTATGCAAAAACGTTGGCTGGTTTCACAACTGGAGTAACACGGATCATGTTGTGATTGTCAGGTGTTCAATAGAAGGAACTTGTATCGTAAGCCGGGTCGGCTGCACCTCACGCGTTTCTGCGTGGCAAATACGACTACGTGGATCTACGACCGCGAAAGGCTGCTAAGTTTGAGCAGTACTGTAATGGATGCATGAATTCTACCTTTTAGAAATGGTTCTCATTTAAAATTGTAGCGTGTAAGTAATATTTTTGGTGTTTTAAACTGTTCAAAGGTTTTCAAACATTTTCGGAGTCTCCAGCCCTGATAGCCCTCTGTCAAGTAATTATGTATAAAGCATTTGCATTAAACATGTAGAATATCGGCAAAGCCCTTTCCTAAAATTTATCGTTTTCTTTTACTTATTTATTTTTATTTCTTCTTAACAAAGGGGAAGCTACATTTTGCAAATAAGTTTTGACACAAGCAAAAACATAGTTGCCAAGGTTAAAAAATTTATTTCCATGCGAATTCTAACGGTAGTGCCTTTGATTAGTAATCAAATCGTCCTTGGTCCCGGGTTCGAAACTCACCACTGCTTAAAATTTGATTAATAATCAGCACTGGTGGCTGAAGATTTCCGAGATTAGAAGTCACCCTCATTCTGCCAACGGCCTTGTTAAAGGTGTCGGAGTACCAGACAGAGGTTCAGAGCACTCTCTTGTCCTTGGGGTGGGAAACTGACCATGAAGGTGGAATAATCAGCAATGATCGACAGCGTGAGAATGCAGAAGGCAATGGAAATCACTGCATTAAAGACACATAACGTCTACCCACAGGATGTGCGCCCTGTAATAGTGTCATGATGGCTGATGACCCCTCCGTTGGCTAAGGTCTTCGGAATAGTTCCCTATTCCGATCACCGGCACTGCCAACGGGGAGGTCACTACAAGAAAAAGGTTGAATAACCAAAGAAAGGTTAACGTTCTAAGAGTCGAGGCGCTGAATGTCAGAAGCTTCAACATGGTAGGGAAGCTAGAGAATCTGAAAAGGGAAATGCAAAGGCTTAATTTGCATATAGTAGAGGCCAGTGAGGTGAAATGGAAAGAAGACAAGGATTTCTGATTAGATGAGTACAGGCTAATTTCAACAGCAGCAGAAAATGGTATTACGGGATTAGGGTTCGTTATGAACAGTGAGGTAGGTCAGAGAATGTGTTACAGTGAGCAGTTCAGTAACAGAGTTGTTCTTATCAGAATCGACAGCAAACCAACATATACAACGATAGTTCAGGTATATATGCAGACGTCACAAGCTTAAGATGAAGAGATGAGAAAATATATGATGTTGGTAGGGTAATACAGTACGCAAGAGGGAGATGAAAAGTTAATAGCGACGGGAGACTGGAATGTAGTTGCAGGGGAAGGAGTAGAAGGACATCTTGCAGAAGAATATAAACCTGCGACAAGGAATGAGAGAGGAGAAAGGGTAATTGAGTTCTATAATAAATTTCAGCTAGTAATAGCGAATACTCCGCTAATGAATCACAAGAGGACGTGTTATACTTGGAAGAGGCCGGGTGACACGGAATGATTTCAGTTAGATTACATCATGGCCAGACAGAGATTCCGAAATCACAGACTATATTGTAAGGCGTACCCAGGAGCAAAAGATATACTCAGATCACAGTGTAGTAGTGATGAAGAGTGGCTTGAGCTTACGAGATTAGCCAGGAAGAATCAATACGCAAAGAAGTGGGATACGGAAGTACTAAGGAATGACGAGGTACGTTTGAAGTTCTCTAATGCTATAGATATAACAATAAGGAATTGTATGCAGTACAGTTGAAGAGGAATGGACATCTCTAAGAAGGGCGTCCGCAGCTTGTGGTCTCGCGCTTGTGTCCTCGCTTTCCCACCACGGGGTCCCGGCTTCGATTTCCGGCAGGTGTTTGTGTTGTCCTCATCATTTCATCATCATTCATGAAAGTGGCGAGATTGGACTGAGCAAAGGTCGGGAATTTGTACGGGTGATGATAACCGCTCAATCGAGCGCTCCACAAACCAAACATCATCATCATCATCATATAAGAAAGGCAATCACAGAATTTGGAAAGGAAAACGTTGGTACAAAGTAGGTAACTCCGAAGAAACCATGAGTAACAGAAGAAAAACTTCAGTTAGTGATAAGAAGAAAGTACGAAAATGTTCAAGGAAATTCAGGAATATAGAAACACAAGTCGCTGAGGAATGAGTTATACAGGAAATGCAGGAAAGCTAAGACGAAATGGCTGCATCAAATATGTGAAGAAATCTAAAATCAAATGATTGTCAGAAAGACTGACTAAGCATAAAGGAAAGTCAAAATAACCTCCGGTGGAACTAAAAGCAAAGGGGGTAACGTTAAGAGTGCAACGGAAATTCCACTGTTAAATGCAGAGGAGAGAGCGGATAGGTGGAAAGAATACATTGAAAGCCACTATGAGGGGGAAGATTTGTCTGATGTGATAGAAGAAAAAGAGGAGTCGATTTAGAAGAGATAGTTGACCCAGTATTAGAATCAGAATTTAAATAGCCTTGGAGGACTTAAGATCAAATAAGTTAGAAGAAATAGATAACATTCCATCGGAATTTCTAAAATCATTGGGGGAAGTGGCAACAAAACAACCATTTACGCTGGTGTGTAGAATGCATTTGTCTGCCGACATGCCATCTGTCACAAAAATATCGTCCACACAATTTCGAAGACTGCAAGAGCTGACTAGTCCGAGAATTTTCGCACAATCAGCTCAACAGCTCATGCATCAAAGTTGCTGACAAGAAACATATACACAAGAATGGAAAGAAAATTGATGATGTGTTGGATACGATAAATTTGGCTTTAGGATGGCTAAAGGCACTAGAGAGGCAATTCTACCGTTGCGCTTGATAACAGAAGCACGGCTAAAGAAAAAGAAAAACACGCTCATAGGATTTGTCGATCTGACATAAGCGTTCGACATTGTAAAATGGTGCAAGATGTTCAAAATTCTGAGTAAAATAGGTGTAAGCTATAGGGAGAGATGGGTAATATACAGTATATCCAAGAGCCAAGAGATGAGTAATAACAGTGAACGACCAATAACGAAGTGCTCGGATTAAAAAGGTTGCCAGACAGGGAAGTAGTCTTTCGCCCCTACTGTTCAGTTCATACATCGAAGAATCAAAAATGGCAATAAACGATAGATCCTGGAGTGCAATTATAATGCAAGGTGAAAGAATATCAGTGGTACGATTTGCTGATGGCATTGATATCTTGAGTGGAGTTGAAGAAGAATCATAGGATCCACGGAATGGAATGAACGGTCTATCGAGTGCAGAATATGGACTAAGAGTAAATCGAAGAAAGACGAAATAAATCAGAAGTAGCAGAAATGAGAGCCACGCGAAACTTATCTGGATTGATGGCCACGAAGTAGATGAAGTTAAAGTATTCTGCTACCTAGGCAGCAAAATAACGAATTACAGCCGGGGCAAAGAGGACATGAAAAGCAGACTGGCACTGGCAAGAAGGACATTCATGACCAAGAGAAGTGAACTAGTATGAAAGCAGGACTTAATTTGAGGAAAAAATTTCTTAGAATGTACGTTTGGAGCAGAGAATTGTATGGTAGTGAAACATGGAATCTGGAAAAACAGAAGAGAATCGAAGTATTTGAGATGTGGTACTGCAGACGAAAGTTTAAAATTAGGCGTAGTGATAAGGTAAGGAATGAGGAGGTTCTGCGCAGTATCTGAGAGGAAAGGAATATGTTGACAACAGTGACTAGGTGAAGGGGTAGGGTGATAGGACATCTGTTAAGACATCAGGGACTGACTTTCATGGTACTGGAGGGATCTGCCGATGGGAAAAACTGTGGAGGAAGACAAAGATTGGAATACACCCAGCAAATAATTGAGGATGTAGATTGCAAGTGCTACTATGAGATGAAGATGTTGGCACAGGAGGGGGGTTCATGGTGGGCTGCATCAAACCAGCCAGAAGACTAATGACTCAAAAAAAAAATTAAAAAGTAGTAAGTTGCGATACTATTGTGTCTTTGTTCTCATCCCAGTGTTGGTAGTCTCAATGTCTGGTTTATAAAGTTTGTTGTTCGGAATCCTCTATTAACTTGGTCCTTTGACAAACCCTCAGACTTGGGACCTGCTAGCAATATACCAAGCTTCAAGTACTGACACTTCTTCTCTTGGTTTTCACTTAAGAGTCACAAAACGGTAATCAGGTCAAATCGGAAATCTTGATTCCCATAAACTCGGTCCTCCATTACTGGAAACTACAAGAGTTAGATCGCATACACAACATTTTCGTCAATAGATGACTATTTTTGTCTTCAGTAGTCTTTCCCAATGGTATGCACTTCTTTATAGCTATTCTTGTTGGTTAGGTACATTTCACCATCTCTTAGTGTGTTGTTATACCCCACTCATGACTTCGCCTCACTCACATACAGCATAGTTCATAATCTACTACACGTTATCATTTTCCATATTTGTTTCCCAATGTAGTTTCTCCCATTTGTGCTCCTAACTGGTTATAGCTAACTGTTCGTAGATACCTTAATAGAGGTCCCATTTACCAGTCCCTTCATGAATTTCTCCTCGCCTATTCGTTCCACCCTTTCTTCACATCCTACCTAATTTGTTCGTTTAAATTGCGTTTAACCATGTCCTCTGTATATCACTGCCATTTCCCCCATCTCTCATTCCTGTTGAGAACGGTTCACAGGAAGAACAATTGCTGGTAGGCCTCCATGTGAGCTAGTTTCTCGCGTAATTTTTACCTTCACGGTCTTTCCGCGAGATATGTGGTGATGGAAGAGTGTACTGGTAGCGTCAGGCGAAGAGAACCTAAAGTAAACCTAAAACATACCACGTCTCTATTGTAATCTGATAACACAGTTTGAAATCAATTCATAAATTTAGCACAATTTAGCAAAAATAAGACTAAAAGTATAAAATAATTTCTCTAAGCTCCATTTAGTTTCCTACTACCATAGAGATAACCCTGAAAATTTGAGGATGTGAATATTATATAGTTATGGAAGTACTTGTAAGATTTAAAGCGAAAACCGTGCGGCACATGTAATACGTTGTTGATGCTTGAATAGTTCACCTTACCATTAAACTATTTACTAACTGACGCCTGAACAGTTCGCATCCGGTCTTTTGTCTACCGTGTGCACCTCACGATTGTCGTTTTCAAACTTTCAGATGTTTTCGAAGCTATTAAATATTAACAATCAAAATTTTTTGCTTATTTTTGAAAACATCAGCACTGGAAAACGTCAGCACTGGAAACAGAATATTTAAAATTAGCCGGCCGGAGTGGCCGTGCGGTTCTAGGCGCTACAGTCTGGAGCCGAGAGACCGCTACGGTCGCAGGTTCGAATCCTGCCTCGGGCAAGGATGTGTGTGATGTCCTTAGGTTAGTTAGGTTAAGTAGTTTAGGCGACTGAGGACCTCAGAAGCTAAGTCGCATAGTGCTCAGGGCCATTTGAACATTTAAAATTAACTATGAGATAGGCTGAAATCGCTGAGACACATTTATTACAAGGTGACCGGTTTCGATCATCACACGATCGCATTCAGAGCTGTATTGATAGACTGCCCATTTGCAGTTTACTATCCTCATTCAGCGGTTTCTGCTCCGTGTACAGCCATTACCTATTAGTATGGGTTTGAAGATACCGCCATCTGTATAATTTAGGCGTATCTGTGCATGTTAAATAGGAAGAGAGGACCACAGCCGACAGCAACATTACAACTATTTTCATCACTACCACCTGATGTAATTTCAGTATCAATTATCACCAATAAATTGATAGTGAAATTACAGCTGACGGTAGTGCTGAAAATCTTAATATGTCACTTGTACATGTGCATTTCATTATCCCATGACTTTTTCCGCCTCAGTGTAATGTAATATGTCATGTTTCAAATGCGTGTCTACTTTAGCCACTTATCATCCATCCAGATTTTCGAATGCCATGCTCTGTGCCTTACTTTTCGCATCTGTTTACCTCTCCCCACAATGAGCCTTTTTCAACTCATCAAATTCCCACCTCTCCTGACTCACATTGGATACCTCCAAATAACCTACTATAGAGACTCCTTTCTTACTAGGCTAATTACTGTTTAGCTCTACAGGGACTTTATACTGAAATGTTTCCCCACGCCACCTAGTATTGTCTTTCTATGTGTGTGAGTAACTGTATGTCCCTGTTGTTGGTAAATACATACAGCGTACACAGGGCGGTGTGTGAAACTGATAGCGATTACGCGCTTCCGCTGTTGTAGAAATCTGCTCCAGATGCTGCAGATACCGTGTTGAGCTGAAAGTGGTAACCAAAGTACGGAGAAATATTCTTCGGGACTCCGTTGCATAGCAATCAGATTGCTTTCAGTTCTGAGAAATGTCCAGTTACTATTGTGGATTTGAATGATCCATGAAGTGACTTCTTTTCCGAAGAAAACATCGAACTATTTCACTAGAACTGAACGCTCCCGTCGGAACTGTTCTCAAGTTGGTGTTTATTAGTAAATCACAATAGCAGTATATCGCTGGGTGTATAATAAGACGTACCTTCTTGAAATGAACAATATTTTATTGTTCTATTAACTGATTTCCTTCCATATGCACTTATATTTTACAATTTGAACCAAATTCGCAATGGCGTCGATTTTTTACATCACAAGAATGGCTCTCTCCTCCTAAAAATTACTCTTAACAAGAACAAAAAAACTCTAAATCCTAAGAATAATTATGTGAGCGCTGACCGCTACAGTGTAATAAACAATATCTTTGTCTCTCTCTCGCACTGTCACAGCAAGTTACGCTGCATGATACATCATATATGCCCCTCTTGTGGACGAACGTTTTTGGGCAAAAACAAACATGAGCGTTCACGCAACACTATATCGGTGATTGTTTATGATGCTGTATTAATGTCCACTAGAGTATTAATGTCCACTGTATTTCTTATGATAGTTTGGTATTAGTGAATGACTATCTAAATGTACATTATAGATTTGGGTGCTTATACTGCTGACAAAGCCTGTTCTGAATTCCTGATGCAGCATATATGCCTAGCCCACATGCTTACTTTTATTCATTTGTCGAGGATGGCATGAGGTGTGATCAGAAACATTTTTCATCATCACTCAAAGCTTCTGTCACTCGCCTTGGGATGTCTCAAACGGATAATCTAGCCATTCGGCCAAGCCCCACAAAGGAAAACCAAGGAAAACCTCGGGGTGGATT